>NC_090841.1:49454599-50769599 GCF_028021215.1 Eschrichtius robustus
GGTTTCCTTTGCTGTGCAAAAGCTTTGAAGTTTCATTAGGTCCCACTTGTTTATTTTTGTTTTTATTTCCATTACTCTAGGAGGTGGATCAAAAAAGATCTTGCTGTGATTTACGTCAAAGAGTGTTCTTCCTATGTTTTCCTCTAAGAGTTTTATAGTGTCCAGTCTTATATTTAGGTCTCTAATCCATTTTGAGTTTATTTTTGTGTATGGTGTTAGGGAGTATTCTAATTTCATTCTTTTACATGTAGCTGTCCAGTTTTCCCAGCACCACTTATTGAAGAGACTGTCTTTTCTCCATTGTATACCTTTGCCTCCTTTGTCATAGATTAGTTGACCATAGGTGCATGGGTTAACCTCTGGGCTTTCTATCTTGTTCCATTGATCTATGTTTCTGTTTTTGTGCCAGTACCATATTGTCTTGATTACTGTAGCTTTGTAGTAGAGTCTGAAGTCAGGGAGTCTGATTCCTCCAGCTCCATTTTTTTGCCTCAAGACTGCTTTGGCTATTCGGGGTCTTTTGTGTCTCCATACAAATTTTAAGATGATTTGTTCTAGCTCCGTAAAAAATGCCATTGGTAATTTGATAGGGATTGCATTGAATCTGTAGATTGCTTTGGGTAGTATACTCATTTTCACAATGTTGATTCTTCCAATCCAAGAACATGGTATATCTCTCCATCTGTTGGTATCATCTTTAATTTCTTTCATCAGTGTCTTATAGTTTTCTGCATACAGGTCTTTTGTCTCCCTAGGTAGGTTTATTCCTAGGTATTTTATTCTTTTTGTTGCAACGGTAAATGGAAGTGTTTCCATAATTTCTCTTTCAGATTTTTCATCATTAGTGTATAGGAATGCAAGAGATTTCTGTGCATTAATTTTGTATCCTGCAACTTTACCATAGTCATTAATTAGCTCTAGCAGTTTTCTGGTGGCAGTTTTAGGATTCTCTATGTATAGTATCATGTCATCTGCAAACAGTGACAGTTTTACTTCTTCTTTTCCAATTTGTATTCCTTTTATTTCTTTTTCTTCTCTGATTGCCGTGGCTAGGACTTCCAGAACTATGTTGAATAATAGTGGTGAGAGTGGACATCCTTGTCTCGTTCCTGATCTTAGAGGAAATGCTTTCAGTTTTTCACCATTGAGAATGATGTTTGCTGTGGGTTTGTCATATATGGCCTTTATTATGTTGAGGTAGGTTCCCTCTATGCCCACTTTCTGGAGAGTTTTTATCATAAATGGGTGTTGAATTTTGTCAAAAGCTTTTTCTGCATCTATTGAGATGATCATATGGTTTTTATTCTTCAATTTGTTAATATGGTGTATCACATTGATTGATTTGCGTATATTGAAGAATCCTTGCATCCCTGGGATAAATCCCACTTGATCGTGGTGTATGATCCTTTTAATGTGTTGTTGGATTCTGTTTGCTAGTATTTTGTTGAGGATTTTTGCATCTATATTCATCAGTGATATTGGTCTGTAATTTTCTTTTTTTGTAGTGTCTTTGTCCGGTTTTGGTATCAGGGTGATGGTGGCCTCATAGAATGAGTTTGGGAGTGTTCCTTCCTCTGCAATTTTTTGGAAGAGTTTGAGAAGGATGGGTGTTAGCTCTTCTCTAAATGTTTGATAGAATTCACCTGTGAAGCCATCTGGTCCTGGACTTTTGTTTGTTGGAAGATTTTTAATCACAGTTTCAATTTCATTACTTGTGATTGGTCTATTCATATTTTCTATTTCTTCCTGATTCAGTCTTGGAAGGTTATACCTTTCTAAGAATTTGTCCATTTCTTCCAGGTTGTCCATTTTATTGGCATAAAGTTGCTTGTAGTAGTCTCTTAGGATGCTTTGTATTTCTGCGGTGTCTGTTGTAACTTCTCCTTTTTCATTTCTGATTTTATTGATTTGAGTCCTCTCCCTCTTTTTCTTGATGAGTCTGGCTAATGGCTTATCAATTTTGTTTATCTTCTCAAAGAACCAACTTTTAGTTTTATTGATCTTTGCTATTGTTTTCTTTGTTTCTATTTCATTTATTTCTGCTCTGATCTTTATGATTTCTTTCCTTCTGCTAACTTTGGGTTTTGTTTGTTCTTCTTTCTCTAGTTTCTTTAGGTGTAAGGTTAGATTGTTTACTTGAGATTTTTCTTGTTTCTTTAGGTAGGCTTGTATAGCTATAAACTTCCCTCTTAGAACCGCTTTTGCTGCATCCCATAGGTTTTGGGTCGTCGTGTTTTCATTGTCATTTGTCTCTAGGTATTTTTTTATTTCCTCTTTGATTTCTTCAGTGATCTCTTGGTTATTTAGTAACGTATTGTTTAGCCTCCATGTGTTTGTCTTTTTTACGTTTTTTTCCCTGTAATTCATTTCTAATCTCATAGCGTTGTGGTCAGAAAAGATGCTTGATATGATTTCAATTTTCTTAAATTTACCAAGGCTTGATTTGTGACCCAAGATGTGATCTATCCTGGAGAATGTTCCGTGCGCACTTGAGAAGAACGTGTAATCTGCTGTTTTTGGATGGAATGTCCTATATATATCAATTAAATCTATCTGGTCTATTGTGTCATTTAAAGCTTCTGTTTCCTTATTTATTTTCATTTTGGATGATCTGTCCATTGGTGTAAGTGAAGTGTTAAAGTCCCCCACTATTATTGTGTTACTGTCGATTTCCTCTTTTATAGCTGTTAGCAGTTGCCTTATGTATTGAGGTGCTCCTATGTTGGGTGCATATATATTTATAATTGTTATATCTTCTTCTTGGATTGATCCCTGGATCATTATGTAGTGTCCTTCCTTGTCTCTTGTAACATTCTTTATTTTAAAGTCTATTTTATCTGATATGAGTATAGCTACTCCAGCTTTCTTTTGATTTCCATTTGCATGGAATATCTTTTTCCATCCCCTCACTTTCAGTCTGTATGTGTCCCTAGGTCTAAAGTGGGTCTCTTGTAGACAGCATATATATGGGTCTTGTTTCTGTATCCATTCAGCCAGTCTATGTCTTTTGGTTGGGGCATTTAATCCATTCACGTTTAAGGTAATTATCGATATGTATGTTCCTATGACCATTTTCTTAATTGTTTTGGGTTTGTTTTTGTAGGTCCTTTTCTTCTCTTGTGTTTCCCACTTAGAGAAGTTCCTTTAGCATTTGTTGTAGAGCTGGTTTGGTGGTGCTGAATTCTCTTAGCTTTTGCTTGTCTGTAAAGCTTTTGATTTCTCCATCAAATCTAAATGAGATCCTTGCCGGGTAGAGTAATCTTGGTTGTAGGTTCTTCCCTTTCATCACTTTAAGTATATCATGCCACTCCCTTCTGGCTTGCAGAGTTTCTGCTGAGAAATCAGCTGTTAACCTTATGGGAGTTCCCTTGTATGTTATTTGTCGTTTTTCCCTTGCTGCTTTCAATAATTTTTCTTTGTCTTTAATTTTTGCCACTTTGATTACTATGTGTCTCGGCGTGTTTCTCCTTGGGTTTATTCTGTATGGGACTCTCTGCGCTTCCTGGACTTGGGTGGCTATTTCCTTTCCCATGTTAGGGAAGTTTTCGACTATAATCTCTTCAAATATTTTCTCTGGTCCTTTCTCTCTCTCTTCTCCTTCTGGGACCCCTATAATGCGAATGTTGTTGCGTTTAATGTTGTCCCAGAGGTCTCTTAGGCTGTCTTCATTTCTTTTCATTCTTTTTTCTTTAGTCTGTTCCGCAGCAGTGAATTCCACCATTCTGTCTTCCAGGTCACTTACCCGTTCTTCTGCCTCAGTTATTCTGCTATTGATTCCTTCTAGTGTAGTTTTCATTTCAGTTATTGTATTGGTCATCTCTGTTTGTTTGTTCTTTAATTCTTCTAGGTCTTTGTTAATCATTTCTTGCATCTTCTCAATCTTTGCCTCCATTCTTATTCCGAGGTCCTGGATCATCTTCACTATCATTATTCTGAATTCTTTTTCTGGAAGGTTGCCTATCTCCACTTCATTTAGTTGTTTTTCTGGGGTTTTTTCTTGTTCCTTCATCTGGTACATAGCCCTCTGCCTTTTCATCTTCTCTATCTTTCTGTAACTGTGGTTTTTGGTCCACAGGCTGCAGGATTGTAGTTTTTCTTGCTTCTGCTGTCTGCCCTCTGGTGGTTGAGGCTATCTAAGAGGCTGGATGGGAGGCTCTGGTGGTGGGTAGAGCTGACTGTTGCTGTGGCGGTCAGAGCTCAGTAAAACCTTCAGAAAAAACTTCTGACAAAATTCAACACCCATTTATGATAAAAACTCTCCAGAAAGTGGGCACAGAGGGAACCTAACTCAACATAATAAAGGCCATATACAACAAACCCACAGCAAACATCATTCTCAATGGTGAAAAACTGAAAGCATTTCCTCTAAGATCAAGAATGAGACAAGGATGTCCACTCTCGCCACTATCATTTAACATAGTTTTGGAAGTCCTAGCCACGGCAATTACAGAAGAAAATGAAATAAAAGGAATACAAATTGAAAAAGAAGTAAAATGCCACTGCTTGCAGATGACATGATACTATACATAGAGAATCCTAAAGAAGCCACCAGAAAACTACTAGAGCTAATGAATGAATCTGGTAAAGTTGCAGGATACAAAATTAATGCACAGAAATCTCTTGCATTCCTATACACTAAAGACAGTAGATCAGAAAGAGAAATGAAGAAAACAATCCCATTCACCATTGCGACAAAAAGAATAAAGTACCAGGAATAAACCTACCTAAGGAGGTAAAAGACCTATCTGCACCCAGAAAACTATAAGTCACTGATGAAAGAAATCAAAGGTGACACAAACAGATGGAGAGATATACCATGTTTTTGGACTGGAAGAATCAGTATTGTGAAATTGACTATACTACCCAAAGCAATCTACAGATTCAATGCAATCCCTATCAAATTACCAATGGCATTTTTTACAGAACTAGAACAAAAAATCTTAAAATTTGTATGGAGACATGAAAGACCTCAAATAGCCAAAGCAGTCTTGAGGGAAAAAAACGGAGCTGGAGGAATCAGGCTCCCTGACTTCAGACTATACTACAAAGCTACAGTAATCAAGACAGTATGGTACTAGCACAAAAACAGAAACATAGATCAATGGAACAGGATAGAAAGCCCAGAGATAAACCCATGCAACTACGGTCAACTAATCTATGACAAAGGAGCCAAGGATATACAATGGAGAAAAGACAGTCTCTTCAATAAGTGGTGCTGGGAAAACTGGACAGCTACATGTAATAGAATGAAATTAGAGCCCTCCCTAATACCACACACAAAAATAAACTCAAAATGGATTAAAGACCTAGAGGTACGACCGCACACTATAAAACTCTTAGAGGAAAACATAGGAAGAACACTCTTTGACATAAATCACAGCAAGATTTTTTTGACCCACCTCCTACAGAAATGGAAATAAAAACGAAAATAAACAAATGGGACCTAATGAAAGTTAAAAGCTTTTGCACAGCAAAGGAAAACATAAACAAGACGAGAAGACAACCCTCAGAATGGGAGAAAATATTTGCAAACGAATCAACAGACAAAGGATTAATCTCCAAAATATATAAACAGCTCATGCAGCTCAATACTAAAAAAAAACCCAATCCAAAAATGGGCAGAAGACCTAAATAGACATTTCTCCAAAGAAGACATACAGATGGCCAAAAGGCACATGAAAAGCTGCTCAACATCAGTAATTATTAGAGAAATGAAAATCAAAACCACAATGAGGTATCAACTCACACCAGTCAGAATGGCCATCATCAGAAAATCTACAAACAACAAATGCTGGAGAGGGTGTGGAGAAAAGGGAACCCTCCTGCACTGTTGGTGGGAATGTAAGTTGATACAGCCACTATGGAGAATAGTATGGAGGTTCCTTAAGAAACTAAAAATAGAATTACCATATAACCCAGAAATCCCACTACTGGGCATATACCCAGAGAAAACCATAATTCAAAAAGACACATGCACCGTAATGTTCACTGCAGCACTATTTACAATAGCCAGGTCATGGAAGCAACCTAAATGCCCATCGACAGACGAATGGATAAAGAAGATGTGGTACATATATACAATGGAATATTACTCAGCCATAAAAGGGAACGAAATTGGGTCATTTGTAGAGACGTGGATAGACGTAGAGACTGTCACACAGAGTGAAGTAAGTCAGAAAGAGAAAAACAAATATCATATATTAACGCATATATATGGAATCTAGAAGAGTGGTTCAGATGAACCAGTTTGCAAGGCAGAAATAGAGACACAGATGTAGAGAACAAACGTATGGATATCACGGGGTGAAAGTGGGGTCGGGGGGGTGGTGGTGTGATGAATTGGGAGATTGGGATTGACATATATACACTAATATGTATAAAATGGATAACTAATAAGAACCTGCTGTATAAAAAAAATAAAATGCAGAAAAAAAAAAGAGTCCAAGGTTCAACTTATGAGCCTATTTTTATAATTTATTACCAGTGAAGCCAACAAATATGGCTGAAAGAGCTGAAAGGTCCTTCCTAAAGTATTGTTACAAATGCCTAACGTCTAATTTTATACCATTCAGAATCTTCCATTCAAAACTTAGACAATGAGAACGTGATCTGTGCTATGGTACAACTTTTAAGAGCAAACCTAGGTATTCAGTACTTTTTCACACCTACAAAAATTACAGCCAAGGATGCAGGGATACACAGTCTGCAAGGAAGTACAAATATTGACATTGAGAAGAAGGTCTGTGCAATGGTAAGCTCCTCAATAGCTCTTAACCATGACTGATTATCTCTGCAACTCCCACTGTTTGTAGTACAGTTCACAGAACACAGGACTGCAAAACTAAGCCTATCTAGGTCATTTTTCCAGGGCAAAGGGCACTGAAGATACCAAAACTACCTCTTGAATTTCAGCATCACTCTGTGAGAATCTTAGGTAACTCTCGTTCTACTCTAGTTCTAGTGAATACCTCAAAAGTTTTTGGATCCCTCAATTCTCCCCCAAATGTATCAGAGTAATAATCTATAGGAGACTGAATAAGGATGCTCAGACACATCTGTGCTGATCTGAACCTAGAATATATTGTTCCAAGGGAGCCAAAAGTCAAAACACTATAAAGCAGCGCTTCCCAACTGTTTTTACATTATGGAATACAAAGAACAATTCATGGCTTTACCGCACAGTGGGTTAATCAGGAAAGGCTGGCCTTGGCAGACAGTCTCAAACGCTCAAGGTATGGATACCTGTAACCCATCTGTGGCATACCAGTGTGACTTGATACCATACTAGTTGAAAGGCTTTGCCTTAGGATCAAATACCCTCAGCATGGCTAGGTTATAGACAAAACAGTAATAAGGAACAGTGCTACGAGACTCACAGATATAAGAGCAAACTAGTGGTTACCAGTGGGGGAGGGGCAACAGAGGGGTAGGGAAGTAACAGATACAAACTATTAGGATACATTGTATAATACGGGGAATACAGCCGCTATTTTATAATAACTATACATGGAATATAACCTTTAAAAATTGTGAATCACTATACTGTATACCTGTAACTTATAATAATATTGTACATCAACTATACCTCAGTAAAAGAATAAATTTTTTAATTTAAGAAAGTAGTGCTATGGATCAAAGCACCATCAACATCTTTACAGTTTAATATTGTAGATATTATAGATATCTACATAGATAAATGTTGCCACCATTAAAAGTCCATTTCCTAAGAAAATTAATTTCTAACATATTTACTTCAGATGAAAGATTCCTTAGGGGACAGTATTTTAATACAGTCTCCATAAGAAATACTGTATTTTAAAAGCACAATTTATTTTTGATAGGCCACTTCTTTGTTCTTCCACAAAATTTGGAAATTGTATATTAGCCTGATTTTTCTAACATATACAGAGCTTCCAGTCTCTAATTACCTCCGTTTCAGTCCTATACAGAGACAGACTGATCGGGTCTGCAGATCGGGATGGGATAGATGGGAATCCTAGGTGTCACCCATTCGGAGACCTTGCACTCATATCTACGCGGCTGTTTATGATCCCACCGCCCAAAATCCACAAAGGTACATTCTGGAAGCTGATACAACGTCCCTAGGGTAGGAAATGCAGAGACCATTCACGCACACGACTGCACATTGCTCCAAAACTCCCGTTCCCTTTTTACTACTCATCTTTCCTTTTTAAAATAGAATGAATATATTAAAATTTCCCACTCTAACCAAAAGGCATGAGGTGACAGGAATTTCAGTAGAAAAAAAGGATGATGGTTATTGAGCACCTATTATAGCCTGCTCTTCAACCTAGAAAATGACCGTCTCAGGCCAGCAAACTAGCTTTTCCAAGTTCTTGAGATACAGCTGCAATGTAAATTAATTAAGAGCAGGCTACTCTCATAATCTAGTGGGTGGGGCTGCTAGCTACAGGGCAATTTGGCAGAAAATATTAAAAGCCATAAAATGCATATGCCTTTCGCTCTAGCAATTCTAACTCTTGGAATTCATCCTAAGGTAATAATTAAGAGCGTGCAAAAGAATATTTATTTCTCTGCTATTTGTAATTACTAAGTCTTGGAAGCAAACTAAATGTCCAAAAATAGGATAGTGGTTAAATAAATTATCATAGAGCTGTAAAATAAAATACCATAAAGGGTCATTTCAAAAGATGTAAAAATATGCCCACTGACACACAAAGGTTTGTACTACATATTCTTAAGTATAAAAATCAATATACAAATAGCATATAAGAAGTTATCTCATTCCAAGTGTAATGAAAACTATGTAGGTTTACTTTTCTTGTCTCTGATTTCTTTTTACGTTTTCTGCTATTTCTCTAATGAGTACAGAAAGAGTATGTATTGTTTCGATAAAGACAAACTTAAAGGGGGGGACAAAAAACAGTAAAAGATTTTTTTCTTTTGTAATATGCCAGAGAAAAGAAACTGAAAGAGGAAGGATTAGGAATGGGCTTTAGGAAGAACTCCTTACACGTGTGATTGAGAAGCTCTGAAATGTGCAGTCAACCAAGGTCATGGAATCTCTTTTCCTTGGGGATTTGTAAGAAAAGGGTAGCCAACTTTCATTTGAGGACAGCTTGAATGCAGGCCTAACCTCTGTGGCCTCTTGCGCCTCCATGTGCAAAAGGATTGAGCCAAAATACAATTTGCACTCGGTGACACACAAAGTAGCCCATTCCATAAAATGCCCCTGATCCTCCACAATCCTTTACCCTATTCAAGGGAACTTAACCCCTAAGGTCTTACACCAAGCACTGACACCCAATGACCTTGAATTTACACACCCAGCCACTTGTCAGCGCTTTACTCAGGAAGTACAGTAAAATGTTAGCTAACATTCGGCAACGCACAAATAACTTCTGACCTTTCCACATTAATTTCATTCTAATTTCAGCCACTCATATATGCCAAACTGAGACAAAGAAAATGATAGCGCTATTTAAAATCTTAATGTGTGTTTACCTCTAAGTTTTACAGACAAAAATATTATAAATAATGACCAAAATAAATGCCAGGATATGGTTAAAGACAAATAAAAATGATCAATTCTGACAAGCTCCTTGGCTGAGAAAGGCCACTAATTTTGTTTTCTGATAACTTTCTATGAAGACAAATATAACATTTCCCAAGCCCATAATTAAATGCATTTTTGTCTCGGGAAGCAGTTTCCTAGACTAGTGAAAGGGGTAGAAGGTGGAATGGTTGACAGCCAAAGGCGGAAGGGTTGAACCAAGAATGACCAGTTAAAATAGGGTTATGCTGGTCGCCAAAACTGAGAAAATGAGTTTGAATCAATGAGAGAGCCACAGAAATGTCAAGATGAAGGACTCAGCCAAGACTGGAATACACAGCCACATAACACAACTCAAGCATGGTGGTGTTCAAGGACAGAAGAATGAGGTAATTAATGTGTGATGGGAGTTTGTAAGACAAACTCAGGTGGGGGGCAGGGGGGCAGGACCTTCTCCTGAGGTTCTCATGCCTCCTGCCCAGGATAAGCCTTAAACCATGAGCTTGGTAAACAAGGCATCTAACAGAGATCCCTCCTCCCTCTAAATATTTGAAGGCTTCAGTTCTAAATAAGGTCATGCGCTCTTCAAGGTATTCTACTCTCTGCACCAAATGTGTAAATCTTGTCATTTTAATGAGAGAGCGAGCACAATGCAAGAGAGATCTATCCCTTCATCAATAAGCCTCCCTTACACAGCATTCTTAGAATACTGTGTGCTGGAGAGTTTCGTTTTCTGGATGGGCGACAGTGTATCTCTTTTAACTTCAAATTTAAAAGGAAACAATACTAACTACTTGGGATGGAAATATTCCCAACATATTTTACGTAGACGGTAGTAAGGGACATAACATTTTCTTGATGACTCAGACCAAAAACTATGAACCTCAATGACTACGCAATGCTGCATAAAGAGATAACTTCAGGGCCCACTGAAGTGTGTCTACACCAAATGACCTGAAACTCCTGTGTTCCTTGAATTCTTGTATCTGCATTTTATAGTCTGTCAGGCTTTTACTTCTCAATATTATTTTTTTTAGTAAAAATGAACGCTCCTTCTGCCCTATGGTAGAACAGAAAGAATATCAGACTAAGAGTTAAGTTGATTTAGGTTATTATTTAGCTAAATGACCTTGGATACGTCACTTAACATCTTTTGGCCTAAGTAAGATGAGGAAATTTAACTAGGTAACTCTTTCAGTCCTTTTCTTTGCTAAAATGCTTAATGCAAACTGGCTGCTTCTCATTTGTTTTATATTTTTAAAAAATAAGCCAGTTAAAGTTAGATGGAAAGTAATACAGATACTTAAGCGTGCAATATACTCTCACATAAGCAAAGTGAATATACCTTGTAATGTCTAGTTGTCTTCTCACATGTCTTACTGTATAATTCCCAGTAGTTGGTGGGGTCTAGTACAGCTATGGTTTCTGTATAACTAAGACCCTACCAATGATACGCCACTATACTTCTGTATGTCTCTACTTGGCCTAGTATTCTCAATGCAAATAACTGATTATTTGAGAGGGCTCTTTTTCAGGTCACCCAAGGGCAGAATCTGTATATGTCATCATCTGTGCCTGTCAGTAAACTAACTGCAAAATGAGTACTCAGTTCTGAGACTTTCTTTGCCTTATGTGTTTGGATGACAGAATTACTTAAGAAGCTTTCTAAAAGACGGCTTTGTGAAAACACTTAATATAAAATAAAGTGTAAATGTAAAGGATATTTCTGCAAACTCAAGGGAAAGTAATTTATTCATCTTTTATCTTTCAGGAGTCCCTCGCACATGATTTCTATTACACACTTCAGTGTCACCTCAGGAGCCTGAAAAACCCATACCTCAGTCTGTATCTCTTTCTCCTTCTACACATTTTTCCCTGAGTAATCCAAGTCATGCTCACCACCATCATTCCATCTCTATATGGGTGACCCACCTCCAGCTCCCACCTCCTCCTGAGTTCTAGATCCCTATTCCCTATCATAACCTCTACTTGGATTGCCGTAAGTTAAAAAGTGTCCAAGGAAGTTTATAAAGGCTCCTCATCTCACTTATTTCTCTCCCTACCTCATACTTTCAAAAACCTACTTTCTTCTCCATTATTCTCTATTCATGTTAATAACATCAACATGCACCAAATGAGAAATCTAGGAGCCCACTTTTTCTGACTTCATGATCAATTACAAAGTTGTATTGATGCCACCTCTGAAAGACCTCTCCACACCACCCATGCTTACTAACTCTACTGCTGCAGGCTTAATTCAGGTCATCATCTCTTAATGATTATTAAATAGCCCCTAACTGCCTTCTCAGCTACCAACAGTTTCCCTTCCAGTCTATGTATAGATCAGCAATGAATTATATTTCTATAAAACGTACAGTTGACTTTTTACATATGTATACATACACACATATGTAGAAAAACCATCAACTTACATGCATATATATATATATATATATCTTCTTATTGTTCATGACACCTATTCTCAATTTTTTCTGCCATATTGGAGCTAAATGATACTAGTCCAAGGGAAATACTAGGCTGCTGCTGAGTTTGGCCTCACATTGTGTGTGAATGTGTGTGTGTGTGTGTGTGCACGCGTGCACGTACATACACGCGCATGTGTAGGAAAAAAAGAGGGAGGAGACATGATAGTCAAAACATATGGATCCAAAATGATGAAGGATCAGAATACAAAACCTATCTTCTCAGAGGTTCTAAAACATATCATAGACAACTACTGTGAATAATGACATTTTATACTGCCTGCAGTAAATTGAACATATGAAGATACAAAAGTATAAAAAAGGGGTAAAAGCCACTAGACTGGATGTTATGTGCAACGGCCTCCAGTACATCCTACATTCGAGAGGACAGCTGGCAAACAGGCCCCAGCTTAGCTTCTAACTTCTCCTCCAATCCTCCCAACAACATACAACCCCTAGAATTTTTGACATTCCCTTCCACACATTAGGACATGGCCACACTTAGTTTATATCCTGGGAGGAATATCTTTCCTCCTCATTTGGTAACAGAACTTTTACTCATCCTTCAAGCCCGTGTTCAAATGTGGGTCTGTCTATAAAGAGTGCTCTGACTCTGCTGTATTAGTCAGCACAGGCTGCTACAACAAAATATCACAGACTGGTTGACCTAAACAACAGAAACTTATTTCTCATAGTTTTGGGGGCTGAGAAGTCTAAGATCAAAGTGCTGGTCTATTTGGTTCCTGGTGAGGCCTCCCTTCTCAGCTTGCAAATGGCCATCTTCTGGCTGTGTCCGCACACGGGAAGAGAGATTGCTCATCTGTCACATCTCTTCTTCCAAGGGCACTAATTCGTCATGAGGGTTCAACCCTCATAATCTACTTAACTTCTAAAGACCCCACCTGAAAATACTGTCACACTGGGATTAGGTCTTCAACACGTGGATTTGGGGGAGACATTTCAGTCCACAGCATCTACCAAAGTGAAGGAGGCATTTCCTCAACCCTATGTATTCATCCTCTTTGTACCCCCAGTACCCAGCATATCGCTTGACACCAAGCACATCCATAGAAAGCACTCAGTGCATACACGGGACAGAAGCTCTTCCACCCATCCCAGTTAACTAACAATATGCCATTCTCAAAACTTTCCTCATGGGATTATATCAAATCTTCTTCCTTTTAATGCAGTAAAGACACACACACCCAGCAAACATATTATTTATGTCTATCTATTAGATAGACACAAATCTGCATCCTCACTCATCCAGTTTTTGTTCTTATCATATAGAGACCTACTTCTAGTTTTAGATCTCATCTAATCAAAACTTTACAAATCCCATAGTGCTTAGTTATGATCAACAAACACCTTGTTGCCAATTGACCACTGGAGGTTGGTGATACAAGCAGCAATCTTGGGTCCTTAATTTGATATCTATTTGACGCAATCTTGTATTATGCTAGCTCAGTCCGTCTTCCATTGGCCAACCCTTATTTCCTGTGTAGCACAGTGAGAGAACACAGAAGATGGGATCCAGTGACAAGGATTTAAACCCACAATGTCAGCATTTCCAGCTTGTGTGACTGACTGATTTCATATCTGTAAAATGCGTATAACACCATCTACTTCACAAGTTTTGGTGTTTTTTTTTTTTGGCTGATCAAATGAGAAAACACATGACAGTGCACTTTATAAACCACAGAGCACTACAGAAGTATTTTTTACCATAATATATCTTTGTACAAAAATGACATATTAGATCTCAGTTGTACTAAATGTTTTAACTACTTTAGATCCAACATGACTGAACAAGTTGCTCTAAGAGTTCTGATTTCCTTGGATCAACGTCACAGGGGATCTAAGCAGGCTTCCTCAAGCCACTTTGGACAGGTAGAGGAAGCTCATTAGTATTTATATGCTTCCAGGTTATAGATAGATGCTTCCAGGTTCCTTCTGGTCAACTTCTGCTGGTTCTAACATATGCCAACTGGCTACACAAAAGAGCATTCTAGTGCCACCAACTCCCCATAGACACACCCACTTCCACTCCCTGAGAGGTACCAGACTGTTGGACAACTTGGCCGCCAGCCTATAAAAATGTGGAAACACTGCAGAAACATTAGCCAATAAAGCACATACTGGCAGCTGAAGCGAATATTTAGGCTCTGAGATGTACCTAAATAAATTGTTTGTGTGTTCTAACAAATGTTTTATTTGGAAATCATTTCCCAGTACAGATGCTGTCAAAAGTACCCATTTTTAGTGGGTTAAATCAAGGGCTAGAAGTAGCAGAAGGGCAGGGAATGTTTTTTAAACAAAATTTCATAAGCTGCAGAAAAAATGTTAATGTCAACTGTGGGAGGGCGTCCATGAAAAACAGAAGAGTTGTTAGTGGTTTTCAAAGTTAAGTTTATACCAACTGCAAATGGTAAAAATTTATAAACATTAATATCACAAAATGAGAAAGTTACCAGAACTTGGCAAGGGATAAAAAACTGGGCTATTTTTAAAAATACATAATATATCAATAAAAATAGATGCCAAAAAAAGATAAAATCCAGCAGGGAGTCAAGAAGTTAATAAGCATTATAAACGAAACCCTTCACTTCCCGGATCTTTTTTATAAGCAATCAATTACAAACACATTTAAGGGTTCTTATACTGAAGTTAATAATTTGGGGGAGAGACATAATGCAATCCATACACTTCCTTAACAAAATAAAACTCTGGAACCAAAAACTAGACAGAGGCTCTGATAAGCTGCCAGACTCCATAAAGACACAATAATATACCATAAGAACCCGGAGAACTATTGACCCCTGTTCTTAGGCAACACTGTGATGCATACATAATTTATCTGGGCTAGAGCACCCTTTCCAGGTTAGTTCCACCTATATGATGATATGCTCCAAGACAGAAAAAGTTACTAAACTGTAAACTGTGAAGTTGATTCCTTTAAGGCCTCAGATTAAGAAATGCATGATGAATATTTCTCCTGAGACTCAAAACAAAGAAACTTCTTCTTAATTAACAGTGGCTAAATAGGTTTCATCACCACCAATTTTCTAGATTTTGTGTATAACTACTGATGACATATGTTCGTGGTGGCAATATGAACTACGAATAAATACAGCTAATGGATTTTTTTTCCTAGCTGAACTGATAGGAGTTTTAAAAGTTTTTTTTGTCTGTTTGCTAGTTTCGCACTCACAAATTAACTGATTGCACAACTCCACTGGCCAAATCAATCATATTTTTTGGTATTATGCAATCAATAAATGTTTATTAAATCAAAGCTAATGGTACAAAAATACTTTCGGGAAAAGAATGATGCAAAGTTATGATGCCAAAGAAAACTTTAAAATTCTGAAATCTTTACTCTGAGAAAAAGAAGAGAAAAAAATTTTAAATGCCTGAGCACGTAAAATCACAGCAACCTGTTAAAGATAACGTAATTATAGCTTGAGAGTTTATGACTGTTCTAACACTGAGTTTTGAGTAATCGGGATGAAGAAACACTGACAATAAATGAAACTTTCCCCATTATCCTGATACAGTTTCATTGTGAATGTACCTTTAAAGAAGTATGAACAGTCTTTAAAATAGTCTTCAAAGTTTGAGTCCCTGTAATTAGTCCAAGCAATAATATTATCAATACGATTGATTAGTAATAATCATTTAGAACAGCATGGTGGTTCCTCAAGTCACAGATAGTCAATCTTTATGACATACGACAAATAATTTCCTTACGGGCCATCTCAATAGAAGGGAGTATAACATCAATTGCATTTAAATGTAACCATAATAAACTGCACATGAAGCTTGACTTCCTTTTTTTTTTTTTTTTTTTTTTTGTAAACTGTATACATTTCAGTTAATTTTCTCATCTTGTATGACTCATATGGAATTCACAGTAATCACAGCTGCAGTGGCGCATCTTCCAACATAAATGAAACAAATAACTAGTAGATCGATAGGAGGTGACAGACTCCCGGCTAAAATCTCACCCTAGTGTGACCCACCACTGCCCTTCTGCACTCCAAAGACTTCATGAATCACCAGGAGCACACTGGAGATTGTGTTTTGCCCGTGTGAGAATGGATTTATGTCAGCACCAGAAAAGGATCATTCCCTTTCCTGGAGATAAATACACTGAAGTAAAGAGTTTGTTTCTACGTGGTGCCGGACATAATGATTTGATACAGCTTATGTACCTATTTGATAAATACTTCATTTTAAGTTGAAACACCAAGAATGACAGAAAACCAGGATGCCTAACGAGCTAATAATTTAAAATGATACGCACTTTAGCGTAAGTCGTTTCTATGTTGGCAACAGGAAATGGTGCAACAGCAAAACATACAGGAGAAATGCAAAGCCCTTTCAGTATTTCTGAAGATGTTTTGCTCTAGAAAATGTATAAGGTGACATTGTTATTTAAAGCTGATGATGTTCCTACAGGGCCCAAAGTAATCTTAAATACTTAAAATAATTACCCTGTGGAGAGATTTTCAGCTCTTGAATAAACAAAGATGTAGGCAACAGGGCTCATACGTGTAAAGAGGAAAGCCACAGGATGAAACAAAACACCACCACGCTCCCTAAAGACTAGCTCCGTGCCCCTTAGCTGAAAGGTGCAGAAATAGTTTGCATGCTTTCGTAAGGAAGTATTATATCTGAGATCTCCTTTGAAGGGCATCATTGTACACGCATGGCCATCTGGGGAGAGAAGTCACAGACCATTTTGACACAGCTCACACTGCCAAGCCCTTCCCTTCTTTCATTCCCCACAATAAGGCCATCCCACTCCTCACCTGGAATTAGAGCAAAACGAAAGGGACAACTAATTCTCAATATGTAGCAACCAACGGAAAATAGATAGGTCTCAACCACAGATGGAAAGAAGGAAACAGAGATTCACCAACACTGCATCTCAGCAAACAGACTATCTGCTTACATGACAAGATGAAGCAAAACAGGAAATATGTAAACATATCATAGGATAAAGGAAGTAAAAAAGGAAAGAATGGGAGAGAAAGAGAGGAAAGGAAGGAAAGGAGGGAAAAAGCACTCATTCTAAAAGAAAACACAACCTAAAAACAAAAAGCTTCCCATTATAGCAGGATTTTTTTAAAGGATTATCAGTGAAGAGGGGATCAAAGATGAAATGATGAAATAATAGAAATTAAAAAGATGTTGCAGAGCCATCAAAACAAACAAAAGATCAAAAATTTATCAATTCAGTACTAATAAAATAAAAACAGCAAGGGAATGACGCGACATGGCTAGAAATGAGAAGATATGGCCAAAAATTGAATTATTGATTTTTTTAAAAAGGACTTAATTCCAAAGAATACAGAGGAGAAAGACAAATACATTTTTTTAAATGGAGAAAAGATAAGAAGCACGAAAAACAAACTGAAAACTGCTGACTCTGTAGAAAAGAACCCAAAAACTAGCTAGAGAAAGATTTCAAGTAATGATAGTATGAATTTTCCATAACACGAAGGAAGAACAGATTGCAATAACAGTTAAAAATTGATACAGAATGGGGCTTCCCTGGTGGCGCAGTGGTTGAGAGTCTGCCTGCCAATGCGGGAGATACGGGTTCGAGCCCTGGTCTGGGAAGATCCCACATGCCGCGGAGCAACTAGGCCCGTGAGCCACAACTACTGAGCCTGCGCGTCTGGAGCCTGTGCTCCGCAACGAGAGGCCGCGATAGTGAGAGGTCCGCGCACCGCGATGAAGAGTGGCCCCCGCTCGCCGCCAACTAGAGAAAGCCCTCGCACAGAAACAAAGACCCAACACAGCCAAAAATAAATAAATTAATTAATTTTAAAAAAAATTTTTTAAAAAAAAATTGATACAGAATGATCCAAAAGAATTATATCCTTGAGTCACTGAACTTCGAGATAAAGAAAGAAAGTTCTGCAGGTGTTCAGGCAGAAAAGAGCAATTCACCCCCATGGTGTGGTGAGGAGGTCAGACTAGCCTCACCGTTCTATAGGAGGAACACTCAATGCTGGAAGACAAAGAAGCCTTGTCTACAGATTTCTTAGTAGGACCCCAAAATTTTACAACAAAGCAAAATATCCTTTGAATATAAAAGAAACATATCGAAACATGCAAGAAGTCAGGGAACACAGCATCCATGAGTCCTTCATAAAATAAACTATTCAATAATAGAATCTAGCCAAACAAGTTATTAACACAGATTCTATGGCAAAAGGACTACTTCGGCACTCAAGTTTTACAAAGTTCTGAGGGAAAGTATGATCCAATTCTTTTATTAAATCAATGTGACCTTAGGGTATAAAAGCAGCTGTTTAATGTGCTCAAACATAAAATATCTTAGGGAATGCAGGATGTTACGATATTTTCTTAAAATTACTTGACAATGAAATCTAGTCGACCAAGAGATAAACTAAAAGAAACAACTCAGGATGAAAAAGCCATGGAAAAGGACCAGGATGAACATCAAACTAATTTAACTGATTTAAATCTTTTGCTGCTTAACTAGTTGATGAACTTTTAAGAACACAGTACAGGTGTCCTACTTTTCCAGAGGCTCAGGTAGAGAGCTCTACACAGTCAATAAAATTTGCTAATTGCTCAACTGATTCAGTAAAAGGCAATCTTGACACTTAAGAACTGAATTTTCAACTGCAACATTATCACTGTATACTCATTAAAAATATTAATTCTTCCATTAATAAAACAAGTGTTTTCATCCAAAAATCTAAAATTCCAATCACCTACATATCTAGTATGCAATTCAAAAGTATACTTGTAACTCCAGAAGTCCTAATAAAAATGTATACAGAAAGTTTGGAAAGACAAAAGTTTATCCCACTTATTCACCCTCAATTTTTTGTTACTATTTGAGACCCGCCAACATAGTATGTCTAAAATTACCTTTCATCATTTCAACCACTTTTTTTTCCTCTAAACACTAGAGTTTAATAATTAATGCATGCTTACTTATATAACATAATGAGTGAAATCAGATGAGTGAATTCAGTGTTAATAAATTTCCTTAAATACAACCTGAGTACTTCTTTTAAAAAAGAAACAGATTTTCAAAAAGCATCTCAAAAGAATTTCAATTAATCACATCAAGGGGAAATACATTAAGAATAAAAAACACCTACAAACTGTTAACTGTGACCTCATGGTTAATAAAATAAATAAGAGACAGACATTTTTACAAGGCACACTAATGGAATTCATTCAAATACCCTGAACTATACTCTAACATTATAATGCATTAGATATTTTACAAAATGGCCCCAACTGACCTTTCTGTTCTGTCCTAAACTAAATTATTCTTTGGTTTCTAAAGTTATGCTCTTTTTTTCTCCCTCTGTGTGATTGCTTGTATAACTCCTTCTGGTTGAATCATTCTCTTTCACAATTATTCAGTATTAGCCATCATTCTTCAGTGATCATCTCACTTGAAGACTTTCCTGTTCTCCTAACAGTTAGCAACTACTCCCTTTAAAATCCCATCTTCTTACTGCATTTCATCATATTATTACATTATACCCTTTGTACTTGTTTTATATCAATTCTCTCCATGCTGACCCTCCCACTTTTCTCTTCTCTTTCCATAAACATTACTTGGCTGATCTCATTCACTCCAACCGCTTCAAGCGCCATCAATATATCACTGACTTCAGGCTTCCCTGGTGGCGCAGTGGTTGAGAATCTGCCTGCCAATGCAGGGGACACGGGTTCGAGCCCTGGTCTGGGAAGATCCCACATGCCGCGGAGCAACTAGGCCCGTGAGCCACAACTACTGAGCCTGCGCGTCTGGAGCCTGTGCTCCGCAACGAGAGGCCGCGATAGTGAGAGGCCAGCGCACCGCGATGAAGAGTGGCCCCCGCTCGCCGCAACTAGAGAAAGCCCTCGCACAGAAACGAAGACCCAACACAGCCAAAAATAAATAAATAAATAAACTCCAATCTCTTAAAAAAAAAAAAAAAGTGTACAATAAACCCCCCTACCATTTGACCCACTCTCAAAAAAAAAAAAAAAATATATATATATATATATATATATATATATCACTGACTTCCTAAGTTCCTAGCCCAGAACTCTCTCCTGAGCAACAGGCCCAAATATACCCACTGGAAAATCCCTTTGGATTTCTCCCAGGACGTTCCAATCTCAAAAGTTTAAAAGATCTCATCATGTTTTGTGAACCTGATCCTCCCAGTAGCACAATCCACCCAGTGACCCAAGCCCCATCTTGCTACCATTTCTGACTTTCTTCATTTCTTCAACATCACATACACTGAATAACTAAATCTATCACTTTATCTCCTAAATATCCTCCAAATCTAGCCATTTTTCTCCACCTCCACAGCCAAGCCTAAAGCCAGTTGAAGAGAGTATCATCATCAGTCCTTTATCCGGTGATCCACCCTTATTTCCCAACCCAATCCTTTTTTATATATACTCAGGAGTTCACTAAAACGCAAAGCTGGTCATGTCAATTTCTTTCCTAAACCTCTTCACAAGTTCCTTGCTGTTTTCACAATAAATACCAAACTTTTAAGTTATAAGACACTAACATAATTTGAGTCCTCCTTCCCTCAAACAGGTACTATATCTCTTGGCACTCTACTCTCAAATCCTAATGATTTTCTTTTTTTTTTTTTTAACAGTTCCTCAACTTTGTCATAATCTCCTCCTCGCCTATGTTCTTTCTCCAAAGTTGTTAAATTTTCTCTGGTGTGCCCCTACCCATCTTTAGGTCTCTTTTAGTCTAAGCTTCATTTTCATTTGAAAATCTTCACCATACTTACTGGACCATATCTAGGTATGGTATCCCTGCCACGTGCTGTCACAGAACCAAACACTTCTCTCACCAAAGCTCCTCCCACATTGTGTTGATACATGACTCTGTGCTGCTCTGCATTTACTACGAAACTCAGCACAGACACACACTCTACTCACCGTGTTTACCACTGCAAGCCCAGAAAAGCTGGCACTGTGCCTGGCACACACTGAGTCATCAAAAAAAAAAGTTAAGGAATTAATAAATAGGACTAGACAGAAAGCTCTTTCATAGCACCCCCATACACGAATAGGCTTGTTTTTATTCTTTCTAAAGCAGCAAGGATGAAAATTATTCTTCAGAGACCCTCAACATTTTTTCGAAAAATAAATGGAACACATACAAAAATGAATTGAAGGAGAACACTCCTCTACTACTTTAAAATTGAAAAATGATCATTTCAAGGAATGAGTTGCTCAAGGTAGAAACTGAAGCTCCATCATTCATACGTTCTCTTTCACATCACCCTTGACATCCATCACCAACATCTGTCAATTAATTCTCCCTCTGAATCATATACATTCTCTTTATCTCCATCTCAGGTGCTAAGACTCCAAGCCAAGCCACCACCATCTCATGCTGCCCTATAATAGCCCAACTCCAGGTTTTTGCAACCTTCCAATGCCTTTTCCATACAGAAGCCCATGCCATTTTCTCAGAACTCCTGACCATATGAACCTCCTGCTTGCAATCTTTCAAAGACTCTGACTGCATTTAAAGTGAAATGGAATAATGTCCTCACAATGCTGAAAGACAGTAATAACTAAGTAGCTGGAGTATGTAAATTCAGACAAAAGAAGCATACAGACAAAATGCATGATGAAAGGAAAGGAAAATGACTAAGTAATGAGACACAGGACGTATTTCCTAAGAGTATTAAAAAATTCTAAATGAGTATGCATCTATTAGCATAATTCAAAATATACACAGCCAAAATTTATAGAAATAACAAGAAACTAAGACAGTCATGATTTTTAACTCATTCTTTCAGTCATGGATAGATTAGCCAAGAAATGCAGATTATAACCCATTCTTTCAGCCATGGACAGATTAGCCAAGCAAAAATCAGTAAGGCTACAAAGAGTTTGAGCAAAATAATTAAAAAGCTTTATCTACTGGACAAATATAAAACGATATACATAACAATAAGAGAACATACATTCTTTCCAAATCCAAAGCATTTACAAAAATTGTCCCTGAAGTAGGCCATACAGTAATACTATAAATAATTAATATCAAGCAGACAACATGTTATAAATATAACACAATGAAGCTAATGTTTGGTAATTTAAAATTAACTAAAAGTACATTTGGAAATTAAAACTTCTACAGAGGGTCCCCAACTTACAACGGTTCAACTTGCGAGTTTTCAACTTTATGAATGGTGTAAAAACAATATGCATTCTCTAGAAACCGTACTTTGAATTCTGAATCTTGATCTTTTCCCAGGTTAGTGATGTGCAGTATGATACTCTGGTGATGCTGGGCAGTGGCAGCCATCGCAGCTCCCAGTCAACCACATAAACAGGAGGGTAAACAATCAACACACAAGCTTTCTGTACCCAGACAACCATTCTGTTTTTCACTTTCAGTAACAGTGTTCAATAAATTACATGAGACATTCGACACTTTATCATAAAACAGGCTTTGTGTTAGATGATTTTACCCAACGTGGGCACGTTTGTGCCCAGGTGGGGAAAACGTTAAGTGTTCTGGGTACATTTAAGGTAGGCTAGGCTAAGCTATGATGTTTGGTTAGTTAGGTATTGATATATTAAGTGCATTTTTGACTAAGGATATTTTTTTTTTTCTTTTTTGGCCACGCCACTTGGCTTGTGCGACCTTAGTTCCCTGACAAGGGATCGAACCTGTGCCCCCTGCAATGGAAGCACAGAGTCCTAACCACTGGACCGCCAGGGAATTCCCGAGGATATTTTCAACTTATCATGGGTTTATCAGGACATAATCTCATCATAAGTCAAAGAAGATCTGTAAATAACTCAAGACTCTCAGAAAAGAATTATAGTGAAATACAGAAAATAAATAGGTCTAAATGGTATAGAAAATACTTCATACCAAAACTCATGAAATACAGTTAATGCTGTGTTTAGAGAGAAATTATATACTGAAATCCTTAGAGTATAAAGTTAAAAATTAATTAGTTCAGTAACTAAATTTATCAGACAACAACTATGAGGAGAAACTCAAGAGAAAATTAAAGACAAATAAAAACTAAGAATACATAAAAAACAAAAATACAGTAGAAGGGAACAACAACAACAAAAGGAGCTCTTTGAAAAGACTATAAAATTGACAAATCCCTGGCAAGACTTACCAAAGGAAATAAAAAGAGAAGTAAAAAACATAAAAATAATCATTTTGAAACAAATAAAATGAAAAGAGAGACATAAGTACAGATACAGCAAGATTAAAGATATAATTAATGGACAACTGTGAACATCCTTGCTATGGGCTGAATTGTGTCCCCCATAGATTTCTTATGTTGAAGTCCCAGTATCTCAGAAAGTGACTATATTTGGAGATAGAGCCTTTATAGAGGTAGTTAAGGTAAAATGAGGTCAAATGGGTAGGTTTTAATCCAATATGACTGGTACACAGAGGAAAGACCACGTGAAGGCACAGGGAGAAGAAAGCCATCTATGAGCAAAGGAAAAAGGCCTCAGAAAAAATCTACTCCATCAACACCTTACTTCTAGCCTCCAGAATGTAAGAAAATAAATTTCTGTTGTTTAAGCCGTCCAGTCTATGGTCCTTTGTAATGGCAGTTCTGGCAAACTAATAAAATCTTTATGCCAATAAATTTGAAAACTTAAAATAAACAAACAACTTCATAGAATATACAACTTACCAAAACTGACTGAAGAAGAAACTGAAAACCTAAATAGTCTTATTACCACTAAAGGAAATGAATTTCAAGTTCAAATTTTACCCACAAAGAAAACTCTAGTCCCAAATAGCTTTACAAGTGAGTTCTACCAAATATGTAAAGATAAGATTATTCTAGTTATTCACATGCTCTCAAAGAATAGAGGAAAAAGATTCTAACATTGATACCAAAACCCAGTCAGAATATTATAAGAAAAGAAAACTACAGGCCAATCTCACTTAGTAGATACAAACATCCTATATAAAATTATCATGACAAAGTGCATAGAAAAACACTAACCATATAATAAATATATATTCAGCCAAATCAAAAATTAAAGCAATACTATAAAAGTGAAAAGAAGGTCCACAATCTTGGAGAAAATATTTTCAACATATTTAATCAGCCCTGAATATCTACTCCAAGGCGAGAAAAAAACTGACTACCATTCAATAGAAAAATAGGCAAAAACACATGAAAAGGAATTCCACAGATGAAACTCAAATAACCAATAAACATATAAACCATTAGTAATAGAAAAGTGCAATTAAGGCCACAAGGAAACACTATTTAACACACACCTGACTGACAAAACTCTAAATGTCAGCAGAAACCAAGAGTCAGTCAGGATGTGGAGAAATGGAACTATCAAACAGTGCTATTTAAGTGCTGCAACAATATGGGAAAGCAACTGGGCATTATCTAGTATAGTTGAAAATGTGCATACTCTACAATCCAGCAATTCTACCCCTAGAGATATACTCCAGAGAAACCCTTCTACTTGTGCACCAGGACACATGTAAGTGACTGTACACAGCAGTATTGTTTAAAATAGCAAAAAAGCTAGAAAGAATAAAAATGTCTATTGCTGAAGAATGGATAAATTACAGTATGGTCATATAATATAGTTCTATTCAGTTGTGGAAATGAATAATTTTACCTACATGTATCAATGTGGATGAATATCAAAAAACAAAATTTGAGTAAGAAAAGCAAGTTACAAAGGAAAAGAGTATAGCACTACTCATCTGATGTCCCAAGACAAGTAAAAGTAAACAATATATAGTTCCTGAATACGTACTTATGTATGATGACAAGCATTATAAAAAGCAAGGAAAATACAATAAAAAATGCAGGATAATGCTCATGCCTGGGACTAAAAGGGGTCTTTAAAAATATTGGAAACATTCTATTTCTTAAGTTGGGTTTCTCTTTATCATTATGTCTTATAACTTACACATACATCCATCACATATATTCTTTTACATCTACCAAAAACTTAATAACTTCAAGAAAGCATCTATCCCTACTCTTTCAACTAGAAACACATTGTTTAAATTGATTAAATAAGAATTTTCAAAGTTATTGATTCTGAAATAAAATGACTATTAGCTAGAATTTGCTTTATTAAGACTACATAGTCATCACACAAAACAAGCAATTATTTTAGAATCAAAACTTAATTTGCAACACCAAAGCATAAGAAAAAGAGTAGAGGGGAAATCCTCAGAACACTCAACTTACCAAACTGGGGGAGAAAAAAAAAAAAAAAGCATATTATCCATTAAAAAAAAAATCATGTTGCTAGATGCATTAATACAAAATTTTTGGGCTATCACAGATGCACAGACTAACAATCATAAATATTTAGTATAGGAAAGTACCCTCTTCATATTTGTTATTTTATTTAACCATAGTCTGAGCAGTAAATTCAGAATATTTTTGCCATGTCATCAGCATATAATTGTGTAGGGTAACTGTTTAGGAAAATCCTGCCTTGCCATTTTCCACATAGTTAGCTCCTGTAAACCAGACCTTTTCCCTCAACCACTTTTCCACTTAATGGAAAAGTCAACCTTAATAAATTTTCAGTGTTTCAGGTTTTGTGTGACCCATTTGCCAACTTTTCAGGGCCTCATCTTTCTCTCTCTTCCATCACACATGATCACATGATGACACTCTTTAACACTTTTTTCAAAGAAGGAAAAAGTGAGAGATCAGACTCATTTTCTCTCTCATTCTCTTTCTTTTGCCCTCATTCATCCTCCATCCATCCGTTTATTCAAACGTCCATTAAAAAGATATCCATCCATTTTGCTTTAAAAATCAAAAATAGGCAAAAGTTAAACCGACTTGCTTAAACTGAGTTTTAAAACTCTGTGAACTACAAGTAACCACGTTCCCTTTATGCCTTCCTTTCTCCCAAACCTCCCCCTCTATAATGGGCTATGTAACCTTGAGCAAATTGCTTCATTTTTATTGATTTTTTCCTCCTATTTACATTAATCCCCTTGAATGAGATATTTCTTATAGAAACATCCAACTCCAAATTTCTACATTTCTAAGATATGTTTGAAATTTTCAGCATTGCTTGAGAAGAAAAATCCAGAAAACAGCTACTCTTTTTTTAAATTTATTTTTATTTTTTAACTTTAAAAATTTTTATATAATTTTAAAGGTTACTTTCCATTTACAGTTATTATAAAACATTGGCTATATTCCTCATGTTGTAAATACATCCTTGGGCCTATCTTACATCCAATCGTTTGTACCTCCCACTCCCCCATCCCTGTACTGCCCCGCCCCCCGCCCACTGGTAAGCACTAATTTGTTCTCTGCATCTGTGAGTCTGGAAAGAAGCTGCTCTTTTTTTTTTTTTTAATTTCATTTCTTTTTTTCTAAATTTATTTATTATATTTATTTATTTTGGGCTGCATTGGGTCTTCGTTGCTGTGTGCAGGCTTTCTCTAGTTGTGGTGATCGGGGGCTACTCTTCGTTGCGGTGCGCGAACTTCCCACTGAGGTGGCTTCTCTTGTGGTGGAGCAAGGGCTCTAGGTGCGCAGCCTCAGTAGTTGTGGCACACGGGCTCAGTAGTTGTGGCTCGCGGGCTCTAGAGCGCAGGCTCAGTAGCTGTGGCGCACGGGCTTAGTTGCTCCACGGCATGTGGGATCTTCCTGGACCAGGGCTTGAACCCGTGTCCCCTGCATTGGCAGGCGGATTCTTAACCACTGTGCCACCAGGGAAGTCCAAGAAGCTTCTCTTGAGAGCAGCAGTAACATCGTCCCTTTGAAGCACAGACCCTGTATCCTGAACTACTGAACAAGACTGAGCCAACATCAAAAGAATAACAATTCGCTAACCCACTGGTCCCATTTAGTCTCCCCTCTCACCCGGTCAACATATTTCAACATGGAAAGAGCAACTAACGTTACCAGCAGTTTCTGCTGGGGCTTTAGTAGCATCTGTTTCACAGTTAGAGGCAAAGTAAGATGGAGACTTAATTTCTCATTCAAAAAGCACTAGAGACTTCTCCACTGTAATTAAATTCTTACATTACAACAATGTATATTGTTTCTGGCAGAACAAAAAATAAATGCTGTTGCATAATTGATTAGAACCGGGGAAGAGACCTCAATTCACACTGAGTTGCAACACAGAAATCTCTTGGCCTTTTCTCTCTTTGCCGTCCCTTGATTATTTACACCAAGCTGGCCAGAAGTGGGCTGGGGAACTGCCAAACTGCATGCCCCGGCCACCTCTGAATATCTGATATCTCCGTTTTCTTCAAACTCTATGAGGAGAATTAAGAAGTGAGGTGGGGATACAATGATTACCTAGTTATACAAGCAAGCATTTCAGATGCATAAATGTCCTAGAGTAGAACCAGACGAAATTATAAATGGAAATCATTTAGTTGCTTTAAACAATAAATTCTGCTTACTCTCCTCTACCTGTAATCACTCAACCTCTCCTCCTCCCACACAAATATCTTCACAAGTAGCTCCTCCACAATTATTTCTCTACTGGGGCCTTTCTAAATGGCACTTTTAGAAATAATGTACAAACAAATGTTACGAAACAAAGATTAAAAGTATGCCGTTCTACTAACTGCAGTGCAACCTTACGCAAGTCCCTCAGGATCTCAGAGAATGATAAAGGTTGTCACGGATGGAAATAACATATCTAGCCAGAAGCCAGACACCCACCTATTTCCATCATTTTCTCATTTTTAGAATGAGTATATTCTGGAGGAGAGAAGAGTTTACAAGCATAAATAAGATACTCTGTCCTTCACATCTATAAGTTGGCAACATTAATCTCCGTGAAAAGTAGTCACCACTGGAAAGAACTGAGTCCACAAAGGGAATAACCAGGTAAAGTGTCTCAATTCATGTGATCCTGGTGTTTAAGGACTGTGAATTCGATCTGCAATTCAATTTAAAAGGAATGGAGTAATTAAATTTAAAAAGTAAAACTCAGAAAAATCTAGCAAGCGTTTACCCATAAACTAGAATCAATCAACCTCTCTCTCTCTTACACACACACACACACACACACACACCACGTAAATGTAAAAATATAAACTGGTATATTCTACCAGTATCTGAACTTTTTTTTTTAGCAACCTAATTGTTCTTACTCTCTATCTGATTAGAATGCTATTTCTGAATTTACTCTAAATCACAAAGCAGAGTCAAGTCCTTTCTGGGGTTACGGATGGAATTCTGGGAACTGAAGGCAGGTTACCTTCAAAAGCTTTTCTTCTTTTTCCCCCCGAACCCAGGAAAGAGCTAATACCCTCTCCCTGTCTACCTTCACCCACCTCTCCAAATGCTCTCCTTTACCTCTGTTCCAGGAAGGCCCATCGTACAGGATTTCCTGGTCCTGCACCAGGGCTCAACACAGACCTCCGGGAAACCTCCCAGCACAGGAGAGTTGACTTGTGAGATAACGAGCCACGTGCCCTTCCAGCCTGTTGCACAGGCCCCACCTTTCTTTGTGCCAGCATGCTCCTACTTCAGCAGTCCCGCTGGTGTTAACCTTTGCCCTCTAACGCTCCCCCCCCGCAGCCCCCAATCCTCCCCTCCAGTATTAGCACCTCCTGTCCGGAACCCAGTGTGAATTTACACATGCCTCCTCGGTAGCTGCTCTCCAGCGATCCTGTTCAGTTACAGCCTGTCAACCTCACCTCTAACGTACGCTGGCCCTGGCATCATTCGTTCTTACTCTGGATATAATCTCTCAATCTCATTCTTGCTCATAATTTTACTCTGAACTTTACTACCTGGATAAGCCCCTAACATCCGGATGACCCACCTATTTCCACCATGCAGAAAATCAGAATCTCCCCTCTTCTCATGCTATGTTTGATCTTCCTATGCTCTCAAAGCTCCCCACGGCCACACGGCCCTGGCCTGAGCCTGACCGTTCTACTACATTATAGACGGACAGTCAAAATCCAGGAAGCAGAGTGATCTCAGCTACTACGGACACCAAAAACTAGTCAAGTACCACATGAGGCCACAAACGATCCTGCTGTTCCTCAAGAGATGAGCAGGGCTCCAAAACAGTGAATCCAGGCAGGTGGTTGTCCAGAGACTTCTCTGCGCGGGACATCATCTCCACTACAAGCCTGGGTCCCAGAGACGGTGCTTCCGGTCCTCGGACAGGAATGGAAGCATCAAGGAAAGAGGGTATGAATCAGAAAAGGCACATGACGTACAATACTCAGGTGGAGGGAGGGGTGAGGAAGGAGACTCCTGCAGGAAAATGGAGAGAACGGGCAACGTGGGACTCAGTGCTGGGCATGAACCGTCACAGCTCAGCTGAGCTCCGTCTGCATTGCCCAGCACTGTCTTCCCTGCAGGGTTCCACAGCTCCCGGGTTATAAGGGACACCGTGGGGAGACTCAGAAGGCAGAAGTGCAGCAGCCCTCATGATCTCACCACACTCAGAAGCTCAACGCAGGGCTCAGGGGCGGGTGCAGCTCATGCCCGCTGTCGCTCTGTGCTTGCACACCATGCTGGCTCAGGGGTGGAACGGGCCCACAAGATCTCCAGCAGCTTATCTGATTCTCACACGAGACACTTCTGACTCAGAGAAGGCACCAGCTTCCCCTGCAGTTCGCAGCATCCGCGAGGTCGGAGGCTGGTGAGCAGTGACGAGTCTGGTGGACTCAGCTCACCCTCACAGCTTCCGTTCATCCCTGCTCTCCAGCACCCCCTGCCACCCTTCCTTCCTGACTGCGTGCCCTGCTGACTTCAGGCCTGGCACCCAAAATGCAGAGGCAACAACCACACCTACCTTGCCTAACTAGCTCCTAAAATCGGATGAGGTCGAATCCTG
Organism: Eschrichtius robustus; assembly: GCF_028021215.1. Taxonomy (NCBI): domain Eukaryota; kingdom Metazoa; phylum Chordata; class Mammalia; order Artiodactyla; family Eschrichtiidae; genus Eschrichtius; species Eschrichtius robustus. Next base: position 49,484,474 of record NC_090841.1, read on the forward strand.
ATACTAAATTCCATATTCTCTACCATTCCCATGGTTCTGTTCCTCTGAGCCAACCCTAGCTCCAGGAAGAAAAGCATGCTGAATGTGAATAACCCACTGATTCTTAAATTGGAATATTTGTGAGTCTTACTTCCATTAGGCCTTAAGGTATACTAAGGACTAAACTATAAGGTAAAGGATCATACTCATTGTTCAGTCAGTAATTATTCATGATTTTATTAAACAAAAGTCTCTTTAGAGAACAGTAAGAGATTAATTCTCAGCTAACATCAACTGGAGAGAGGGGAAAGAGGTTGCAATTTTTTTTTTAATGCACAGATGTTGATAATAACAAAAGTAACCAGCTAGATATTATATTTCAACAAATGCTTTTAATAATCAATCACTACGTTGCTTTAATACTCTGATGTTCTCATTAAATCAAAACTGGTTAACTAAAATGGTTATGTTTAAAAGATGCTCGTATCATTTTTATGATCATTCCTGAAAATTTCTGGTAAAACACATTATATAAACTACTTTGGTAATGTACTCTAAATAGGATGACATAAAGCTTAGCTGAAGATCCACTATAATCAAAGGGCCAGAGAATGAAAATGAGAGAGAGAGAGAACACAAAAGTACACCAGAGCATGTGAGACAGAGAGAGAGAGAGACATAAAATGGGAGAGAGACAGAGGGGGAAGCAAAGAGAAAATCATTTGGACACATAAACGAGCCTCAATAGATTTTAGCTGAAATATTTAATGGTATCACTGAATATTACATTTATCCTTAACTCCAAAAGGAAATTTTGCAGGGCACTTTTGTGCCCAAGAGAAAGAAAATATACTTTTGTGTTTACTTAGAATTTTTTTTGAACAAAAAAATTGTGACTTTTACTCCTATTTCTTCCAGAAAATGTGACACCATCATTCGAGGCCCAGGTCAAAGGTCACTTCACAAGTGAAGCCATCACCAGCTCCCTAGGTTTCATTAAATATATTTTAGCACTGATCATATCAAATAGTAGTAACTCATTTGCCTGTCCCTGAGATGATGAAGCCTTGAAAACAGGGTCTAAATATAATTTGTCTCTGTAGGCCTGTGTCTAACAAATAACATACTCTAAGTATATGATTACTCGATTCAATCAGACTACAGCATAGGTGTCATGATTAATTTAATGTATCAACTTGACTGGGCCACAGGGTGCCCACATTAAACATTATTTCTGAGTGTGTCTGGGAGGTGTTTCTAGATGAGATTGGCATTGGAATCAGGGGACTCAGTAAAGCATGGCCCTCCCCAGTGTGGGTGGCCATCGTCCAATCTGTTGAGGGTCTGAGTGGAACAAAAAGTGGAGACAGGGAGGATTAGTCCTTTCTTACCTGCTTAAGCTGGGACACTGGCCTTCTCCTGGCCTTGGATTCACACCACCGGCTCCCCTGGTTCTCAGGCCTTTGGATTTGGATTGGAACTACACCACTGGATCTCCCAGGTCTCCAGCTTACAGATGGCAGATCATGGGACTCCTCAGTCTCCATAATCACATGAGCCAATTTTTACAATAAATCAAATACATCATATATATATGTATGTATATACAAAACATATATATGTGTGTATGCATATATATATATATATATATATATATATATATATATATATATATATATATATATCCTATTAGTTCTGTTTCTCTGGAGAACCCTGCCTAATACAAAATAAGCTGTCAACATTCTGTGAGGGAAATGAATAACATGTGTACCAACCGCTAGAGCATATCCAGTGAGTGCAAGGATTTTATTTCCTCCAAGAGAAAGCCAGAGGTATCTATTTCTTATCAATACAGAGTAACAACTTAGAAGTCTCCAGTCAGATCCTGAAACTGGAAGCTGACATATTAAGTCAGAGACCTGGTACCCCCTGGTACGCAGGTATGTTCCAGCAGTATCTTCAGTCCAAGGAAACAATATAGATACAATTACTGGCCTGAACAGCAGATTTTCCTAAAGCCAAATGGACATAATTAACATGACTTAAAATAATGAAATGGCTATTTTAACGAGCACTTAGTAACTACCAGACACTATGGGAACGCTTTAGCATTTTACTCACTTAACTTTCATGACAACTTTATGGACGAGACATTACTATCATCATCATCGTCATCCACATAGCACTGGTGTGACAATGAGCTACAGAAGCAGGTGAAGCCCTGGCAGAGCTGGGATTGAAAGCCAGGAGGCCTGCACACAGAGCCAAGCTCTTAAACACGTCAGCAAGTTCAACAGTCTCCATGGGTCCCTTAAATGTACCTAAAATACTACCTATTAAAAACGGTGATGTGAAGGCATTTTTATACCCTTCCTTTAAAACTCACTGAAAACTTTTAAAGCCAATTTAGAAGGAAAAAAAAAAAAAAAAAAAAGAGAAAAACTCCATCTTAAGTGAAAGTAAAAACAGTCAGAAACTCAGACTGCCAATCAAAATATACTCATCAAAGACTGTGAAATCTCGGCGTCCTCGGGGAGCGGATACATACCTCCTCAGATCTGGAGCAATTTCCTAAAAGTGAGAATCACAGCGATGAAAGACCTATCCAGTGAAAGCAGAGAAAGTGGTGCTAAGGGAGCAAACACACAGATGCAGCATTTTCTAGAGTCTAGCTCCATCATCCAGGGGGTCACTGAAGTGCCAGAAGTACAGGAGCCTTTGTCCCCAGAGGCTCTGCTGTACAAGGGCAATTGAGGGAGGACTCTGGAAGTAACACCTTTATTTAGAGTATCTGAAATAAGAAACGGAAGACAAAGATTTGGACTTATCTAGCACGTGCCCAAAACTGTTGGTGCCCCTGTCCACAATACTACCTGCCATACTGGAAACTACCGGCCCCATTCAAAGATGGGTAAAAACCAGAGAGAGGCCACAAGGGAACTGTGCATGAAAGCAGCAAATATTAAAAGCCAGAGAATAATGTAAGCAAGAGGCCAGTGAAGAACAAACACCACAGGAAGAATTACCCAAGGAAACAGATGAAGAATTTGGATTAAATAACACCACTTCACAGACTCAAAAATAATAACAGTTCAAACAAAAGGGTCTTGCGTTAAAAGAAAATAATATTCAGGAAAGTACAGGGCTCAAATGATAAAGTACAGGATATGTGAAACAGATGAAAGTAAGTGGACAGAGTTATGAAATACTACAGAGATGATAATTAACTCCAGGAACTAAAAAATAACAAAGAATTTGACTGAAAAGATAGTAAGAAAAAACGTTGAATGGGAAAGCACAGTTAAGTGAAATAAAAACGTTAAAGGCGAAGACCACAGATACAAAAAACCAAGGAGAAACATTATACCTATCTTCAGGGTTACTAAACAAGAGAACAAATAGGAAAGACACCTTAAATATAATATTTAAATCTGAAGACATAAAAACAGAGTCTACTTCTCCGAGTTGAATGGCAGGATCCAAGTAAAACTGATACAGAATGATAAAAACCAAGAAGCAAAATTGATGAAGTTACTGAACTTCTAGCTTACTAAAAATAGTCCACGGACATCTGAACAAAAAGCAAGACAAGAATAAGTGCAAAGACCAGTTTGCTTCAGCCTTAACAGTGACACCAAATACCAGGTGACAGTAAAGTAGTATTTCCATATTTCCGAGAAAAATAAGAATACTAAATAGCTTTGATAATTACAGTTAACAATCAGAAAATAAATGTTAATAACCTAAGTTTTAAGAAGATAGTAAAACAAGAAGAGGGAAAAAGAGTTAGAAATGTCATTAATTTACCCATCTTTCATAGCAACAAGTCAAAAGATGTTGTTTGAAGTTAAATTCAGTCATTAAAAAGAAACACAGAATTATCAGAACTCAAAGTTCTTTATTTTCTTTTTCTCTTAACTCTCAAATGATAGCATCACTTTGGGGAAAGGACGTTAACTTGAAAATAATAAATTCCTCTGGTTTCAACTCAGCTTCTATTTCTTCCATTGCATCAGAAGCAAACAAACATAACTCTATATTAGAAATACAAAGTATAAATATGATCCTATTTTTGTAAAACCATCTCTCTTTACTTGTATATACGTACACAGAGATGCTGCAAATAATGCTAATAAGTGTGAGACAGGTGATGGGACTTTGCATGCTTTAATGTTTTAAAATGAGCAATGCATCATCTTTTCAAAGAATAAAGCCATTATTCTACTTCAATAACTGCATAATCTTTCTCAAATCCCTGTATATCATTTTGTTCTCGTATCCCAGGTCTAAGAAATCAGACACCCAAGGGTGAAGAGACTTGACAGAAGAATGACCTCATGCAGGACTAAATTTTAATAAATGTGCTATACACCTACTAGTTTGGATCATTATCAAATCTACTGATTAGGCTCAATAAAAGGAATAACTTTTAATATAACTAGATATGCCTGGAAACAGGATGAACTGCCACATGCAGTAGGAAATTCCAAGGAGTACTCAAGATACAGCGCTAAAGTAACCAACCAACTCTTATGGAAAGACAGCCGTGTACCAAGCACAGATTAGAGTCAATGACCTTTGTGGGCACTTCCAATTCTGAAGATACTTGACTTTGTGATGTGACGTCATACAACAAAGTCATGAATCTCTGTCTTATGCTGTATAAATAATAGTAGCATACTTTTAGAACTCTACAGCTCTGAATTACTTTCATAAATATGTCATATTTTCTTTCACCCCATAACAACCCTTGAAATAGGTAGGACAGGTGTAATTAGTTCCACTTGGCACTTGAGAAAATTAAAATTCAGAAAGAAGTCACTGGTCCAAGATCATACAGGCAGAGAATTGCAGAGCAAAGACTTGACTTTTTGTGATCCCATGTTTACTGCCCAGGCAGCTACTCTGCATAAATATATAGTGGCCTAGCGCTGACAATGTATTTCACTTACATCAACTGGGGCTTTCTCAACAACTGTAACTACTTAGCTCAAAATAGAAGAAAGGCTGGATTGTTCCTATTACAGTCTTTCTACCTTGTGTGAAGAAAGAGCCTTGAAACTTCATGGAAAAGAAATTTAAAGTAACCACCCTATATATGCCCATCTCTATGAAGCAAGCTTTTTTTCTGTAGGGAATTAAAGCTTTCCCAGAAAGGCCTGCTATTGTCCTCTTGCTTTCCAAATCCAAAAAGGAAAACTTACCCACTGTTAACGCTGAATGGTTTAAGCAGCTGTTCATCAGAGGTAGTCACAGAGCAAAAGTTTGAACATGAACTCTGATAAGCTGGACTAATGTATACGCATGCATATGTTTTGGACACCTGCTCTAAACCAGCTGTTGAGAGCACTTGGGAAACATACTGAAATGGCTGGAAAACAATGGAGCAAAGCCAGGTTTGTGGAGTCAGGTCCACACACATCCACAATGAGAGCAACTGCTAAAATATGTTAAAGAGCACATAGACAAGGTTTTATGCTGATATATGTGAACAGAAAATAATGGATAACTGGGAGCTTTTTAGAATTTATTTAATGTTATCTAATGGCAAATGGTAAAGTGACAAATTCAAGTGCAATGAAATGGAGTAAAAGAAAGAACTTAAAAACTGAGTAAAGAACTTAATGTGAATATATACACACACACATATATTTTGATATAAATATATATTTATATATTGTATTTATATATTATTAATTGATTGATTGGTTGAAAGAGGAGATGAAGACAGCACCTGAAAATAAGACTATTGATATGGCCACAAAAGAAATTTTACTAATGCTATTTAGGCTGTTTAAATATTTGAACATAAGCAGGAAGGCATAGCACGATATTCTGTGGCTCTTGGCAAGATTTTATCACCACTGGCAAACTGGAAATGTACAAAATAGTTTTAAGAGCCATATTCAAATGCCTTTTCAATTATGTAGACAGTGGCAATGCTGCACTCACTGCTGACATTTTAAAAACGTCACCTTAAAACTGACCTTGGGAATATACGTGAAATATAGAAAAGATAAATTTCCAAACTGCAATTTTCTCTCTGAATCAGACCGTATTAAAACTACCACCACCTGATTCAAGCAGGTTTAAAAACAAGCATCAATGTACTCTTTGTTCTAAGGCATCTATAACTGAAAACACAGATTGAGAAATATAAGGAACAGCAAGAAGAAAAACATAATTCATTGGGACAAACACATTAAGTGAAATACTCACTGCTCCTTCCTCTATAAAGACTTCTGAACTCATGAATTATGAGCTATGAGGCATGATCATTTAGAATGAATCACACATAATGTATTATACTTAATCAAGATAATATTTTTCAGTCTATCCTCAGGGTAAGTATTAACACAAAGATTCTCTTTGCGATAATCTTCAGTTGTCATAAAATTAGTCACAGAGCAATGACACTGTCAAAATGTATAAACTTACAAAGCTGACACTGATCCATTCAAACGTAAAAATTTAATTACAACTGAACAAAAACATAAATATAAGATCAACATCATACATAAGAAAAGGGATAAGTGCTTTCTGCATGATAATGAGTGAAGGTTGCCATGTTTACACAGCGATGAGTCAGGAAAATCTGAATTTACTACATTTGCCCTATTTGTCTTAAGGAGTATAGAAAATTGTTTAACGTTACATTATACATGAAATTATCAGTGGTTTGCTGGAGCTAGCTCGCCTCCAGCTCATGAGAGCCAATTGTTAAATTTTAAGGAATCTTGCAAGCTCTTTGTTAAACCATTGAAACCAGCCGTAGTGGGAATATTTACACCATGGGAATTGACAAATATTACAGATCAGGCCTCCCCACCCCATGCCCTAGAGCCAGTTTCCTAGCACACCACTAATCCACATACAAATAAGTACACAGTACAATTAATTCTCACAAAGTAAATGCACCCATATAGGTAATACTGAGATCATAAAAAAGAACATTACCCAAAAATCTACCTTATTATCATCTCTGAATCAAAACTCCCTCTAGAGGGCTACAAATTTTCCAGAAACAAATACTACGAAGGAGAAATTTTAGCAAGGAAAAAAGGCTTTTTTTTTTTTTTTTTTAGATTCCACATACATGTAAAAGCATACAGTATTTGCCTTTGTCTTTATTTCACTTAGCATAATGCCCCTTCAAGGTCCATCCACGTTGTCACAAATGGTAGGAGTTCCTCATTTTTTATGACTGAATAATACTCCACTGTGTATATATACCACATCTTATTTATCTTTTCATCTGTTGACAGACAGGTTGTTTCCATGTCTTGGCTACTACAAATAATGCTGCAATGATCATGGGGGTACAGGTATCTCTTCAAGTTAGTGTTTTCATTACCTTTGGATATACTCCCAGAAGTGGAACTGCTGGATCATATGGTAGTTTTGTTCTTAATTTTTTGAGGATCTTCCATAACGTTTTCCATAGTGGCTGCACCAATTTACAATCCCACCAACCAGTGCACAAGGATTGCCTTTTCTCCACATCCATGTCAGCATTATCTCTTATCTTTTTAATTGTGGCCATTCTAACAAGCGTGAGGTAATATGTCATTTCTCTGATGACTAGTGATATTGAGCATCTTTTTATGTTCCTGGCCTTTCAGATATCTTCTTTGGAGAAATGTCTATTCAGACTTGGGACCATTATTTTATTCAGTTATTTGGGGGGTTTTGCTATTGAGTAGTACGAGCACCTTCTATTTGGGGATATTAACCCCTTATCAGATACACAGTTTGCAAATATTTTTTTCCCTTTCTGTAGGTTGTCTTTTCATTTTGTTGATGGTTTCCTTTGCTGTGAAGAAACTTTTTAGCTTGATGTAGTCCCACTTGTTTATTTTTTATTTTGTTGCTTGTACTTTAGGTGTCATATCCGAAACATCATTACCAAGACCTATGTCAAGAAGCTTTGTTCCTGCACTTTCTTGTAGGAGTTTCATGGTATCGGGTCTTACATTTAAGTCTTTAATCTATGTTGACTTAAGTTTTGTAAGTGGTGTAAGATATGGGTTCAATTTCATTATTTCATACATGTATATCCAATTATCCTGGTACGATCTACTGAAGAGACTGTCTTTTCTCCATTGAGTATTCTTGGCTCCCTTGTCAAATATTAGTTGACCATATATGTTTGGGTTTACTTCTGGGCTCTCGATTCTGTTCCATTGGTTTATTTGTTGGTTTTTTTTCTACCAGTACCATACTGTTTTGATGACTATAACTTTATAGTATAGCTTGAAATCAGAAAGTGTGATGTGACATCTCCCGTTTTTTGTTTCTCAGGATTTCTTTGGCTATTCAAGGTCGTTTGTGGTGCCATATAAATTTTAGAAATGTTTTTTCCTACTTCTGTAAAATACATAATTGGAATCTTGATATGGATTGCACTGAATCTATAGATGGCTTTCACTCATATTAACATTTTAACATATTAATTCTTCCAATCCATGAACATGAGGTACCTCTCCATTTATTTGTGTTTTCTTCCATTTCTTTCATCAATGTCCTGTAGTTTTCAGCATAGAGATCTCCTAAAATTTATTCCTTTTCATCTCCTTAAATTTATTCCTAAGTATTTTCCTGTATTTGATGCTACTGTAAATTGAATCAATTTATTCCTTTTTCAGAAACTTTGTTGTTAGCATATAGAAACGCTACTGATTTTTGTTATGTTGATTTTGTATCTTGCAACTTTACTGAATTCATTAATCATATCTATCAGTTTTTTTGGTTGAGTCTTTAAAATTTTCTACATATAAAATCATGCCATCTGCAAATAAAGACAATTTTACATCTTCCTCTGCAATTCTGATAACTTTTCTTTTTCTTACATGATTGCTCTAGCTAGGACTTCCAGTACTATGTTGAAAAGAAGTGGTGAGAGTGGACACTCTTGTCGTGTTCTCGATCTTAGAGGAAAAGCTTTCATACTTTTACCAATGAGTATATTAGCTGTGGGCTTGTCACATATGGCCCTTATTATGTTGAGATATGTTCCTTCTAGGCCTAACTTGTTAAGACTTTTTATCATGAATGGATGCGGAATTGGAAGAAGGCAATTTCAAGTGAAAGATATAATCTGGAAAATCATTTGTAAGTATCTGTGAAGGTGGGCTGGCAGAAAAAGACATGATGTACATTTATTTGAAGATAGCAGGAGCAATGGGGGAAGGAAAATATGAAACTGTATGTGTTGTGCAGCTATATAAAGAGTTATGAGGCACATGCCTCTGTACTAGGCTTTATGAAATAGAGATGGTTTAACATATTGTCATTTTCTTAGTATTAATTTATGATGTTTATATTATGACCAGTATGAAGTACACAAAAAGTTCAAATAAATACTACAAAGTGATAGCCAGCACTTGATTACTGTTGAAATTCCCAGGATTTTTTTACCCTCTAATTTACACCAGTACTTTTCTGTGAAAAACCGAAGTTAAAAGCCTTTCATAATCATCCTATGCCCTTGATGAAAGCCAAGACTGCAGGTGCAAAGAGGACAGCATTTGACAGCAATCATATGCCATACAGCACTAGGATTAGGATTATGCTTGTGGTAGGAATTGATATATATTAAACAAAATCTGGCTTTTTTTGTGTGTGTGTGCCAGTGATCAGTTGTATCAAGTGGTTTTCCATTTTTTAATTATCATCTGAAAGTTGATTCTTAAACCAGCTTCGGTTCCGGAAACTGACGACAGCTAGACTTGCACAAAGAAGGGTTGCCTCTTCCTAATTTTTTTTTTTATATTTAAGGGTTTAAAAACAAAAATTACACTTTATAGATAGATGTCTCTAACCTGTGACCTCTGTCTCACAGACAAAGAAGCGCTCTAATGAGAATAACTGCCCAAAATTAATGTTCAAAATAGGACTGCCACTGCGATTATACAGTCTGACTAACCAACCTTTATTGTTTTCCTCTTCATATGGATATTCATTCATCCATTTGTTTCCAGAGTCACATTGATCCTGCAAGAAAAGCACACACACAAAAAACAAATAATTAGAACCAATAAGGGGTTAATATCCAAAACATATAAACAGCTCATACAACTCAACATCAAAAAATAACCCAATTAAAAAATGGGCAGAAGATCTGAATAGACATTTTTCCTAAGAGGACATGCAGATGGCCAACAGGCACATGAAAAGATGCTCAACATCGCTAATCGCCAGGGAAATGCAAATCAAAACCACAGTGAAATATCACCTCACACCTGTCAGAATGACTATCATCAAAAAGAACACAAATAACAAATGTTGGCAAGGATGTGGAGAAAAGGGAACCCTCGTACACTGTCGGTGGGAATGTCAGTTGGTGCAGCCACCGTGGAAAACAGTGTGGAGGTTCCCCAAAAAACTAAAAATAGAACTACCATATGACCCAGTAATTCCACTCCTGGATATATATCTGAAAAAAAAAGAAAAACACTAATTCAAAAAGATACATGAACCCCAATGTTCATAGCAGCATTATTTACAATTGCTAAGATATGGAAGCAACCTATGGAAGCAACCTAAGTGTCCAACAACAGAAGAATGGATAAAGAAGATGCGGTATACATATACAATGGAATACTACTCAGCCATAAAGAATGGAATTTTGTCATTTGTAACAACACGGAAGGACTTGGAGGCTATTATGCTAAGTGAAATAAATCAGACAGAGAAAGACTGTATGATATCACTTACATGTGGAATCTAAATAATACAACAACCTAGTGAAGATAACAAAAAAGAAGCAGACTCGCGGATAAAGAGAACAAACTAGTGGTTACCAGTGGAGAGAGGGAAGTGGGGAGAGGCAACGTAGGAGTAGGGGAGTAAGAGGTACAAACTATTATGTATAAAATAAGCTACAAGGATATGTTGTAGAACGCAGGGAATATAGCCAGTATGTTATAACTATAAATGGATTGTAACCTTTAAAAATTGTGAATCACTATATTGTACACCTGTAACTTATATAATATTGTACATCAACTATACTTCAATTTTTAAAAACGAGAAAAAAGTTCCACATGTTGGTAACATTCTTCCACTGGAGGAAAGTAAAAGAAAACCTTAATTCTGCAATTTTTGAAGCTCTTGATTAGTGGAGTGACACAATAACAATAATAGCTGATGAACAGTTTTGGTCTTTGCTTCCTCTTTAGCAGTCATGTAAAGGGCAGAATGGAGAAATGAAGAAACAGAGGCAGAAAACTCCAGCTATGACACTATGACAGATCCTGGGCACAAGATATGAAAATCTGTATAAAGATAAGGGAGGGAGGGGAGAAAAAGAAAGGCGTGCAACAGGGAGAGAAGGCTGGGGAGAAAACGGCAGAAACTGCTTTAGAAGTAAATTTAATATAAGAAAGAGAAGTCACAAATGTTCCGGCTGGAGCAGTTGGCTCTATTATTCTTAGCAACTAAGAGATTGTTAAAGGAATGCTGTTTTCCCTCTTTACAGTTGATACAAATGTGCAGAACAACTAACATGAATACTCTTGGGTGGCTCCATGTCAGCCAATACCCAAGTAACTTTTTAAAAACTGATCTATGTCACTCCTTAAAAATTAAACAAATACCAAGTAAATATTTATGTGATTTCTAAAAGCTTCCAAACCCCCAACACCATTTGGATCTCACCAAATAGAATTAGATATTGCTGGATTGGAGAGTTCTGATTACAATACACCATTTGCCCCATTTGGATAGATCTTAAAAGTCCTCCTATTTAGTCTCTCTCAGTATTATGTAACTTGCTTCAGAATTTCCATTTCATGAGGCGAATTTTCTTTGGCATTCAGTTAAGCCAGCTTATTAGGCACAGTTGACTTTTTTTTTTTTTTTTTTTTTCATTTGGAATTACACTCAAGAGGGGACACGCCTTGGAGTCCTTAGCAGCGCCCATTCTGTGCCAATGTCTACACAGGCAGTATCCAGCCAGGTCTCCTTTGTACGTGTTTCCATACATTTGAACAGAAAAAAGAGTTCACTCACTCATAAAGCCTTAAATGAAATGTACCAGAATGTACGTGTTCCATGGGCTTGGCCTGTAAGATGAAGCGGTCTTTTCATTTTATTCCAGTTTTAACCCAATCGATTGATCAGTCAGTCAATGACTCTCCCTCCCTCCATCCCTCCCTCCTTTCATCTCTCCCTCTATGTCTTTATTGATATAGATATGTCTCTTATGACTCAAAACACAACCCCTAATATATAGTACAGCTTTCACCACTACTAGAAATGCCACTAAGAAGCAATGGAACATAAACGCAATATTTTAATATGACAGTGGTGAAATATTCTCTTGAAATTCAGAGGATAATTCTTCTATTTTACATTATGAAACCATAATAGGGTACCCCTTGAAAGAACTAAAAAGTCATCTAAAACACCATGTTCTTATCAAAATACGTCTTGTCCTTTCTATTCTTCAAAATATATCTCAATCCATCAGTTCTCACTTCTCAGCAGAATGTACCAGGTACTTCAAAACTGGTTTCAATCTTACATTCTGGTTCTATAAATGTTTTCCACACTTTGATAAACCATGAGAATTTTTACATGACATTCAACTTATTAATGCTTCTCCCTAAATACATAATACTCCATTGTAGGGATACAGTATTATTTACTCCCTCATTTTTGTCTACTAGTTTATGATTTTTTACGATTACTGATAACACACATCCTTCTACGTAAATCTTGGACACAAGGACCTCTGCTAGCCTGGAGGATGCCTTTGGACAACTAGAAAGGATGCCCTCTCTGGGAAGACACAGACAGACCTAATCAGGAGGTGGGGCCTGGCCAGGGAAGCCTAGTGTAGATTTCCACCACTCACCCCTCAGCCAAGCATCCATATCCTACACCACTGTACTTAGCTGCCCTATCTGCACCTTTAATTATTGCCTTAGAATATAGTTATGTAAGTATAATTCCTGGATCATAATAATATGAACTTTTTTCACTCTTTCAAAATATATTACCCAAATTGCTTGTTATACAGACTACATCAATTTATATTCCCACAAGAAGCTGTACCTGCTAACCTAGTTCTACTACCATCTATTGCCCAATATACAGCCCATTGCCCAGCAAACTTTAGGAGATAAAATAAAGGTTTGTCAAATGAATAAGAGAAGCTAATGATAAGAAACAAAAGAAAAATAAACTCCCCTTTATATCAATTGTGTGGCTATTTCTTAACCAAGTAACTAGGGCCTTAATTATATAATTTGTATTTTTTTGATGCAATTAAGCTACAGACCACAATAAACATTAAATTTTGTGAACTATACATAACACAACATCACACACTTTTACAGCATTTGGGGATTTACCAAGTATTCTAATGATAATATTATCATTGTTCTGAAAGCAGTTCTGTGAGTTGAGCACATGAACATTTTAAGATCCACTTGACAATGACGATCCGAGGTTAATTTCCTATGCAAGGTAACAAGTCAGATAATGGTGGGGTCCTTTTAAAACCCCTGAGTTAGTCCCAAATGTTAGTGGACGGCTCTTTGTAGTATATCTCTGTAACTACCTATAATTTAAATGTACACCTCAGTATGTTTTAAACCTGGGGACAGCTTGGTATAATGCTAACTTCTGTTTTCCATTCAATTGAAGCTGTTCAAAGAGCACTCAAGGTCATCTTTTGCTCTGTAGCACCCACCCCACAGAAGACGAAGACACAGTTTAGGATTGAGAAGACCCGTCCCTAGTTTCACCTCTGTCATCTACTGGCTGTGTGACCTTAAAAACCTCAATCAGCCTCTCTGAGGCCCAACTTCCTTCTCCACAGAAGCAAGGATAATACCTGTTTTACCTACCCCATGTACCCTAACTGAAGTAATGTCTATACAACAATCTGCACTAACATACACGTAAGCACACGTAAGAATCATCACTCTTTAATCAATGGACAGATATTAAACAGGAAAACAACAGAATTTCCCCAAATTAAGACCACAAGATAGAACAGATGGAGCTCCAATTTTATTCACGCTAAGGGACCTTTGGGTTGTTCCCCAAATCCCCATCAAAACCAAACCATGATATAAAATAGGAAACTGGCACATTTCCAATAACAGTTATTATCTCATCAATTTCCTAATTAAAAGATTACTTAACTCTGCCAAATAGGTTTGTGAAATTATCCAGTAAATCTTCCCTAAGTACCGAAGTTTTAAAGGGCACTGTCCTCATCAAAAAACTTATCACACGTGTTCTGGTCCTCACTTTCCTGGCTCCAAAAATGATTCTCAATTGTCAGGTGAAGAAAAGCAAAGGGTTAGTTAGTCACTTATTCCAATATGAAAAACATGAGAAATAACAAAAGGCATAAAATGTTGTATTTTAGAAAGAATTTTAGATTTACTTTTAAACAAAAATACTGCTACCTGGAACCACTGGTAAATACTGGTTTTTCTTTTAGTGGAGAGTCCGGAGAAATTCTACTTACACCTGTTTCTCTCTTCAGTAGCTATAAGCAATAGAGAATGATTGTCCAAATTCTTCACTTTCTAACTCTTGTTTTCTTCCCTAAAATTTCCACTTGGTCAGCCAGCTTCCATAAGAATTCAAAGAGAGTATCCTGGATAACAGAAATGACCTTGGCCAGAATGAAAGCGGATGCTATCCTCCTTAATGAATACGGAGTTACTTCGGAATAACTACCTCAGAGTACAGGCATTACATTACCCTCTAGTAACAGGCTGCTGGCTCTTCATCACATCTTAAATGATCTATTATGTTCTCAATCTTTAAAGGCTAGTGTTTAACACATTCAAAATACTTCAGGGCCCGTGAGTACACTTGTTGCTGGTTCCTCTGATAATCCCTTTATGTATCTTTAAGCAGAGACACAGAAACACATTTTAAAAGTGTTTACAGACATCTGACTAGTCAGGGCATACCACTCTGCCCACAGGTAATTTAGTTTGCTCTGTTTCAAATAACTGAATCCTGATGCCGGTAGAGCAATCCCATTTGGAATTCCGTCTTCTGGGTTCAACTTTACAAATCACTACTTCATCCGTTGTGATCTTGTGTTTTCAAGTGCTGATTTTTTAAAAAAGCCAAGTAATAAAGGTGTAATATACCTCTTCAGTTCAGTTACCACAACTTTTAAAAGCTGATTAGGGAACTCACAGGGCAGGCCTGTGCATTTCAGTCTGAGATATTATGTAACAGGATCCATGTTGGCCTTACTCTGTACCAAGGTTTCTGATATATAAGTTGTCTTTTTTTGTCAAAAGTTATTTCTGTTTCATCTGTCGTGGTGAGTTATCTTGGGAACTAAACATGTTTGAAGGTTAATCTAAATATTTCAGGAGATAAATGCAAATCTAAGCGCTACATTTTCATAACTATTTTGACTTAAAATGAAAAGAGACACTAAAGACACAAAGCAGTAAGCTTGTTGCTAGGTGACAGGTGACACCTACAGTATCTCTTCTGAACCTGTACAGCATGAGACATCTTACTGCTGAGAAAAGACACACGGATTTCCATGGCACACACATCATTCTCTGTAGAGAAGCAAACTAATGTTCAGGTATTTTTAAATACAGGCCACAGGTAGTCAGGAAATTACATCTATATGAATATGTGATTTTAGATATGCCTCTCACAATAAATAGAAAAGGATAGCTCTTTATTTTCCATTTTGAGTATATATGGCTCTATAATCTAAATAACATCTACATATGAAATACATAAAATTTTCATGACTCGTGAATAAAGATTAAAGAGTGATAATTCTTCTTTGTATCCCATTTCAGAATTTTCACACTTTTAATAGAAATCACTTCAACTAGGGTAGGCAGAATCCATAGAGAAAGCATTATCCTGAAAAAAAGGAACCCAATTTGTATTAAATTTATTAATACAAGAACATCATAGCAAAGATCTGATGAATGCAAAAAGAAAAGCACAAAAAGCCTCAATGTAGATTATTTCCTGGACATATTTTATAATTACACACCTACTTTGTAGCATTACCTCCCTTCCTTGAGACAAAAACCCAGGCACCAAGTTCCACCCCCCTCCTTTACTCATCAGGCAATCCAAATGATGATATGGAAACGCCAAGGACGCTTTTATGCCCAGAATTGGGACTTCACATGAATGAATGGTATGTCCCACTCCCATAAGAAAGGTGGTACTGATGGTCACGAAAAAGATACAGGCATGAACGCCAGACAGAATGAACACCAGCTTTAACATGTGGGGTCATATAACTTGGGGCAGGTTGCTTCACCTTATGTACTCCCTTTCCCGAATTTATTAAACTGGTAACATAAAACCCTGTGCGGTGCACTGAAAAGGAAAATGTAGACAATGTATCTACCACACTACCTGGCACATACTAGTTACTCAGCAAATGTCAGTCCCGCCCCTACTCCCTACATTTATAATCAAGTGTCCAATCTCCTACTTCCACTTAAACTTTCCCGAGAACTAGGAACCAGCAATGACCTACTCTGGCCCAAGTTACACTTCCTCCATACCACCTTCAACCATGAGAGTGTGTCTCTTACAGGAAGATCCTGGGAATACAAAGACAACAGGATCTCCACTCTAGGGTGTCACAGTACAGTGTCTATAATGCGCCCATTAAGAGAGTTCAATGATGTAACAGCTAACAGAAATAGGAGAAAGGGAATTCAAGGTCATTAATAACTCATATCCCATAATAATCCCCTTGGAATTCTGTAAGTTACATACAAATCATTCTCCAGCATTCTCCATTTACAAAATTGTTCTTCCCTATCTCCAGCTCTATGTTTCTCTGAAATTATGTTTCCATCCAGGAATTCTTCACTATTAAGAAAAACAGACAATACAGAAAGAGCAAACTTGAAGAACTAAGGTCCCACATGGAGTAAGGTGTGCTCTGCACAATCATTTAAGAACAGAGTTCTCTGAATAAACCGCCCATTCTCTGAGGGAGGAGGCAGAGCCAAAGCACACTGACGTGGAAATTACTCTCTCAATCTGTTTGCGGCTTCCGTTACACCCCATCATTCTGCGCAGACAGAGAACAAATAAACCCTTAAAAGAAAGCAACCATAGCAAATGAATTAAGCCTTTCTTTTACACATATTGTGCTCAATAGAATGGTTTGAAAAGTAATGTATGCTATGCTCGTCTTGCAGTGTAATTGCCATTTTACTGGGACTGCGTAGTCAAAAATCTGATTTGTATTGCAAAGGACTGACAAGATGATTCAATCTTGTCTTCGTATGTCTAATTTATGTGATTCAGATTGCAACACAAATATGAGCATGTGCAATTTGTACTTGCATGGAAAGCTACTGTATATAACACTACGTTCTGCCAAAAGTAACTTGGCCACACACTAGTCTGCATTGCCACGTGGGGGACCCTAACATCCTTCCCCTAACCCTCTCTGTCAGGATGTGTCTTAAACCATCATGCCAAAGATGTTAAAAAAAACTTTGGGGTTTTTAAGAGGCTGGTAGGAGAAGAGGAGTAACAGGGTACCCAGATACTTATTTATCTCCAGTTCACTTCCCAGCACTTTCTATAAATATAATGTGGTTGTGTGATTTACACATAGAAAAGCAAACTTCAAGTTTTGAAAACAAATGAAAATAAAACCATGGTAAACACACGTTTGGTACCACTTATAAACGCATAATTCACACAGCCTAAGAACTTCTTCACTACTTTACTTCAATGGGTGTTATCTGAACATAGCTGGGTGTATATATTATTGGGTAATTAAAATTTTATACACTAAAGAGCTATGACACAGTCAAGAAAAATAAATGCCTCGGGCTTCCCTGGTGGCGCAGTGGTTGAGAACCCATCCGCCAATGCAGGGGACATGGGTTCGAGCCCTGGTCCGGGAAGATCCCACATGCCGCGGAGCAACCAAGCCCCTGCGCCACAACTACCGAGCCTGTGCTCTAGAGCCCGCGAGCCACAACTACTGAAGCCCGCGCACCCAGAGCCTGTGCTCCACAACAAGAGAAGCCACCGCAATGAGAAGCCCGCGCACCGCAAGAAAGAGTAGTCCCCGCTCGCCGCAACCAGAGAAAGACCACGCGCAGCAACAAAGACCCAACGCAGCCAAAAATAAATAAATAAATTTATTAAAAATATAAATAAATAAGTGCCTCATTCAGTATACATATTTGGCTTTCCTATTAATTATTGCTTTCTATGTTTAGCTTGCCAATGTTAAGCAAGATAAATCCCACTCAAATGCATAGTAAACTGCGTAGGGAGTAAATTTATTTTCTAGTCCATCACAACAATAGTTGATTAAAATACGTTGCTCTTATCCAGTTTTGAATTAATTCATGTGAAATAAAACAAATATTTATTAAATCGTGGGGAAAACATTCCATCAAACTGTAAACCCTGAGTAGAAAAACAAATGGCACACAATTACAGTTGACATTTAAATGAAATTTGCAATCTCGAAATATTTAACAAGAATTAGAAAACATCAGATGAGGTATTTTTAGGATACTTTTATGTTCAATATCTTCACGTATCTGGATGCAAAGAAGTTTTAACACAGGCAGATTTTAAAATATAATTTGAAAGATGGATCAATGAAGTAAATAGATTCGTTTCAGTGACATTTTGACATAATGATACAGAAACAAGAGGGTTTATTTGATATTTTTAATGAAAATCTTGCCTTACTGAACGATAGTTTTGACCAGCTGAACTCATTAATCTAGTGTGCATATTCAGACATCATAATCATTGCCCCATGTAGTTCATAATCTGGTCCATAACAGATAGCTGGCTGTCATAGCAAGCACATAATCAATAAGTATTTCTCAATGATGAGCAAATTAGTAGACTGTCAAATGTATTCCATAACCGTATGCTTCTCTCATAATTAATTAATACCAAAATATCAAAATACTATTTTGCTGAGAATGACAAATGATATATTAGGTTGATTCTTGTTCAGAAGGATCAAGAAGACCACTTGAAAAACTGAAAAATACTGAAACTGGACCTCAACTCAAGTACAATCCAAGCAGTTAATTGATGAAGGTCCACTGACATTTATTACATGGTACATATATTCTGTTATTAATTCATCTGTGAATCACCTATATGCCAGAAATTGAGGGCATTACAAATTATATGCCACAATGCCTAATTTAAAGAAGCTCATAGACAACAAAGGCAAGACAAATACAAATAAGTAAAATAATTATAACAATAATAGATACCATCTATTGAATGTTTACCATACGTTTAACATGAACTAGGTGTTATTATATATATTAGTTAATAAATGCATGTACAAGGCATAGCTATTCTAATGACCTAGAATGAATACCCACATTTTAAAATGAAAGTAACTGTAATTAAAGTCCATATCCTCTAACTTATATCAAGTTGAAGAACTAATAACATCATAGGAGGTCTGGTGAAAAGAATAAAGTACAGCAGGAAGTTGAGGGAACCCACAGCAAGGTGAAACAAAGCTGAGTCTTGAAAAGTGAGGAAGAAAAGACATTTCAGGGAAAGGGGATGTACTAGGAATGAGTACATTTAAATCTGAGTCTGAGAACACTCACCCATATATGTACAGACACATAAAATTTACACACACATATATGACCGAGCGTCCTAAGAATCGGCATACCTACACCAGCCAGCCCATGGCACCCAACGAGGGGCTCTAATATAGAAGTCTGTAATGTGGAGAGAAGGTCCATTTCAAATAAATAATCAAAACAATCCTGAAAGCATAACTTCTAGTGTCTTAGGTGCACATCTGTCTTACAGTATAAAGGGATTTATATTATATATGCTAAACCAAGAACATTAAAATATGATTTAAAGAAGCTAATTCTATGGAAAAAATGACTTTAAAAGTGCTTTCTCATGAACTGTGCTATGTTCCATGATTGAAGGTATTTCTGACATTTCTGACCCTCATGGATCAAATATTTCAAAATATTTATTAATCAAATACAAAGCAATGAAAATATGCCCATAGATAGTATGTATACTATCTTCAACATGCTTCAACCTTCAGGTTCATAAAATGCTTTATGACATATAGGCCTACCCTAGCTATCCTTTTTAAAGGTGTTTTATTTCGTTGAGGGGCTTTAAAGTTCCCTCACCACATCTGGGTTCTCATTCTGTGCTCTTCTCCAGCATATGCATCTTCTCTCCTACCTTCAAAATATTCAGATAATCTCTGTCTCAATGCTGACAGTCAGCCAGCTCTACTACTACATGTAACTTCAGGTAACTACAGAACAATTTCTATCCTTCCTCAGACATGTGATCACAACTCATTAACTCTACAGTGATCCGCCTCCCCGGACCGTGAAACGGTCTCTTTGATGACAGATGTGTATTTAGCATTATAGATAACCTGCACCTGGAAAGAAAATTCCCCTCCCCCATTTCAATGAGGTCTCTGATTCTTTTCTCCAGTCTCTCTACTACCATTGGATGCCTTTTAAATAGTCTACCTCCCTACAGAGGGGTATCTTCCAAAACTCTCCTTAATTTTACAATGGGCTTTGATCTCTTAGGAAGTTCACCCACCAGAGATTTGATTATTACCTCTCAAATGAACATCCCTAAGCCTAAACTCTTGCTAAAATCTTGCTCTACTTTTTTTTCCACATAGATATTATAGAATGGTGTCCAGTGTATGCATGAGTCACTCCAAAGCTAGCTATCACCCATGGGCCAATCAGTTATCAAGAGGCGGCTACACGAGCTACTCTCGATTACAGAAGGGCAAGCAACTTGAAACACATCTAGTGCTCCAACTCTCTTGAACAACCCTTTCTACCCAGCATCAGTTTTTAATGCAAGCAAACTGTACGATGCATTTTGTTTGGAGTTTCTATGGTTCTTAGCAATATGCTGAATTCCTGTAGCTGACCACTAAACATTATTTGGTGAGATTCGTGTCACATTAGATAGAGTAAACAATACTACGGTATATGGCAATACTACCATTATCTACTGTGTGCTAGTGATTAGCTGACCGATCTGGGCCTCGGCTCCCTTATCTATGAAATTAAGGAGCTGAAACGTCTTCAAGTTTCCTTTCACTTATAAAGTTGTGGAATCTACAAATCCTCTATTTTAAAAATGCACAAAAAATGAGAAAGAAAAGAATCATACAAAGTCACCAAAAATAATGTATGGAATGCAATTTATTGAGTTCATACTGTAAAAGAAGGTATTTATATTAGAACACAGGAATTATTTGGAGAGTCCAATTCTCTGAAATTCTTTTAAAGTGGAATAAACAGCTGTTGTTGAAAAAAAAAATGCACAAGTCTACAAGGCATATGCTATGAGCTGGAATACATTAATATTGGTCAACAGAGTTTGAGTTCTATCTCTGAAATGATGAACTCAGTGAAATTTATCAAAACTTCTCCTTCCCACTGGCTCCTAACCTGGCAGAATATCATGGATGACTAATAGGTCAATGGTAACTTAGCACACCACATCTCTTTACTATGTGGCACTCTGAAGAGGAATGCTTAGGAGGTAAAGAGGGGACCATGAAGTGAAATATTTTCACTATTTCCAAAGCTGAGCTTGTGGACACACCAGTAGCTGAACGATCCTCTGGAGGTGGCCTTGAACAATTCCAAAGGTGAGGAGGGAGAATTCCTTTTCTAAGCACAGTTCCGTGAAGCACTGCATTACAGTAGTGTTCATCTGTGACTATAAGTAATTTCTTCCCCTAGGGTTTCACCATGGCCACCTGGAATGCTCAGAAACGTATCTGTGACATTGTTTTGCGTAAACTAAAGGAATATATTACTTCCAACAGTATCTCAGCAGCAAAAATGTACTCTATATACCAGGTATGCGCCAGGCAGCGTCGCAGGTACTTCATACACATTATCTTAGGTAGTCCTCACCACGAAGGAGGGATATTAACCTCCACTTTACCAGTGAAGAAAGCTTCATGGCTACTGAACTGCACAGTGGGGATTTGAACACTCTTCTGTCTGATTCCAAAGTCCATACTCTTTTCCTCACACCACAGTGCCCCTCACTAGAAGCTCCTGAGGTGTGCGCTTGATGAAAGCACTATGCCAGGACAAATTTATCCAGGTACAGATGTGGCCAGCTTTCAGGCTCTGCAACACTCACTTTGTGGATCCGGGCAGCCATTGAAGAGACTGCTGTTCCCATTCTCAATTATGATCAGGAGCCACTGATGGCCCCAGTGTTGCTATTGCTACACTTGGGCAGCATTTCTCCATGCATGTTCTGTGGATGGAACGGGGTCTATATTAAACAAAGGACATCAGAGCTCCTTTTGCCAATGCATTTTGTTTTTAATGTAGCTTTTCTCAGAGATATTATGCAAGAACACTCCACCATATAGCCAGAAGTCCCAGGAGCCTCAGAAGTTACTGGAAAGTTAACCCTCCCATTTTTACAAGACCATGAACAGTAACTGCGGAGTTCTTCAGAGCTGGATGACATTTAACGTCCTAGAGACCTGAATTCAAAACTCAGCTTTTCTATTTCCAAGTTAAATGGCCATGGCCCGATCACAATCTCTCTAGAATTCAGGTTTTCAACATCCACAAGAATGGCTAAAATAATGCCTACCTTGCAGCATGTCTGTTACGTCTAGAGAATCTAAGAAGTGCAATTTGCAGAAGGCACTCGATAAAAAGAGTAGTTATTATTAAATTATTACTTTTCATAATTATAAGTACTACTTTGGTTTTGAAACGCAGAACTAAGCAACACTACTAAGCCACAGAATCTGCTGGAGCCAGAAAGAGATCAGAAAAAAAGCCACATGAACCTCTCTGGGTATCCTGTATTATTAAACGGTACTAATTTAAGAAAAGAGAAAGAGTTACTAAAGACAGCCAGATTTCCAGAAAACATGCATGAGTATGCCATACTCTTCTTCTACAGGGAACAAGGCAACAGGAGATGGGTTTACAATTTTTCATAGTCATATGACCCAAATAAACCAAAACCCACAGAAGTAAAAAAGGTCGTTCCGAAAATCCATCATCCAGAATTCCTGTTTATGGAGATTATTTGGCTCCATCTTCTAAAACTTAACAACTTAATATTATATCTATTCCAGACGTAGACGTTGATTTTCAATAACTTCTACAGCCTCTCTTTTACTGCCTCTCTAATGTCATCCATCTTACCCCTGTAATTACTCGGAAATCCACACCTTGATCTCTTTCCTATGAACTTTAATCACTCATTCACGGATCAACAACTGCTTCTCCTCCTTCCTCCTCTTTCCAACTAAATCCCTCGTCGAGTTAAAAATAAAGGAGGACTCCAGGTTCCAGCAAGCACCGATTTCAGAATTTTGTTTATAATTACCATGAAAATATACACCGGGACAGCATAAAATCTCTACCCACAGTACTGAAGAAACTAAAAGTCACGGACTCCTAGTGGTTACTCCAGTAGCCACCAGTTGTAGCTGCTGAGCACCCGAAACGTGACTGGCCCAAATCAAGCTGCTCTGCAAGTGTGACATACACACCAGATTTTGAAGACCTTTTACCAAAAAGCATAATTTAAAAGACTTCATTTATCATTTTATGTTGATTATGTGTTGAAATGGCAGTACTCTGGATATACTGGGTTAACTAAAATATATTATTAAAATTAATTTCACCTATTTCTTTTTACGTTCTAGGATGGCAATCAGGAACTCTACAATTACTGAAGCAGCTCACATTGTATTTCTGTTAAACAGCACCGGTCAAGGTCCTACATTTCAAAGCCTTGTACAACACACTGGGAATTTTCTTGGCCTCTAATTGTATTTTATAGAGACCTTAATGGCTTGTCTTCCACTGAATTCCCCAAAGATATGTTTTCGTGTTTAATCTAGCATTTAATGTATCTGGATGTGAACACATCCCAACACGTACTGTTAATTGAGCACGGTCTTCAGCTGCTTGGAAAGCTGTAATTGTGAAGAATGTATTTGATGCTTGCTGGTACCCGATTTTTATCTCACCAGGTTATCAATCTTCAGATCTCTGAAAACTCTGTAAAGTGATCTCAAAAGTGTTGTGTGTATCTTCCAAAAGCACAGTCATTCACGCACAGCCATGCCTGAATTCAAGTGTCGAGGGCTTTCCCTAATCCTCACAGCCTATTGAAACTAAAAGATTCCCAGAGGACCAGAAATACAACCCAACATCCACTTTATGTCCTGAAGCATAGCTGTATTTAAATTGATAAAATAAACTGTAACGTATTCTGCATCACGCATCCACTCTGCTGCTGATGGGAAGTACATTGGACAATATATACATCATTAAACTGAACACAGCCAAGTATATTACGTTACAGCATCATTTGGAAACTCAGGCCAAACAATCCTCCGCAATTTCTAAATGTCAAAACTACTGACGATAACATTTTCATCCATTCTGTGTCTCAATGTTGCTCTTTATGTTTCTCCTTAGGCATTCTTCTGAGTAAACAAATTTGGTTAACGGAGTTTCTCGTTTTCATAATGTGTAAAAGTGGTGAAAGACTTCACTGTACATTTAAGGAATTTTTCCAGCGCTTTTATTGACAAGTAGCAGTACCTAAAAAACAATCACATATTATAACTCATACCAACCCTCATTTTTCTCATGGAGTTACGTGTGACATCATGTTTTCAATCGTATGATTTCTACCAAATATCCCTGGTGGGTCAGTTCCCGCCAGATGCTAACTTTATGAGTAAGTGTGGTACCAGGCAACGTGAGCAGGGCTAGACTCAGAAGACACTGGTTCACTGGCAATAAAACCTTTGACTTGAAAGAGAGGATCTACTTGGCAAAGAGCACATGCATTTCTTTCTTCTAATTCTGCAGAAGGTCTTTTAAGTAAGTTGACCATTCTCCACACGGTGGTATAAACACAGAGAGGCCCTCCCGTGAAAAAACTCCCGGAACGCACAACCCTTGGGGCATCTTAGGGGTGGAGCTGCCAGGCCACACGTGAAGTTACCAAAAGGCTAACTCAGTGCTTCCCAACCCTTTTCAGGGCATCCTCAACTGTTTAAGGAAATCAGTATCTCAACACACCTGGAACCAACCCCCAGCACATCAGTTGGGCAGCTCTGGGCTCATGTACTGAGGGAGCTACAAATCTCCATGCTCCCAGGAGCCAAGAGGCTGAAACAGTGGAGCCACCCAAAAGAAGGCTGGAAGCGGGACAGAGAAGGGGCGTTCTCTCTGCAGAGGGCCGCTGGTCCCCAACTGGTGACAGTGGTTCCCGCGTAGTTATATTCAAATGAAATGAAGCCTCTATACCCATTGACGAGATCTCCTAATTTATAAACACAGTACTGCTGTACTGACAAAAAAACAAACAAAACACCATCCACACATCAATCAGTTCATGATATGTACTGCACCGGCCTGACCTTCAGACTCAAAACACCTAGGAGGCCAAAGAAACTACAAACTATGGACACCCTAGATTTGTCTGGGCCTTTGCATCGGTGTGCCAGGAAGAACATAAATTCACATAATAAAAATGGCATTTCTAACGGAAGCATCAATTTCACTTTTAGATTTTTTTTGGAGAAACTGTATTAGAAACAAACTGAGTATATTATGAGCACAGTTCAAAAATCACATGATTTAATGTGAAATAAGAGAGTCAGAATAAATTCACTGCTTGCAGCAGGCTACTTTCAACCACACACCTGGAATGATTTTCCCTTTCTGAGGAAAAGTTTGAAAAGTAAACTACTGGGCAACCCTCTGAGGGGACGCGAACCCCTTAAACGAGCTCTGAACAAAATAAGATTTTTCAAGGATTCTTCCATAGTTTGGAGTTTGTATCAGCTCTGGGCCACTTAGATTGCTAATTCAAATATAATTCATATTGTCAAAATGTTCTAGAAGGCTCCTGGAACACTGCCTTTTCAGCAGCTCAGGTTTGCCAGCCCAGTGGAGAGGGGGCACCCCACAAACACAACAGATTTACCCATTCTACATTCATCAACAGTTTTCTTCGTGTGTTCTGCATTTGTTTAGTGTAATGAATAAAACATTAAAATGGCTATTTGGAATATAAAACATTTTATAAAACAAATGAAAAATACAAAACAAATAAAAAATATTTGTAGTTCTTGCAAAGGGTAAAGTTATGCTGGGCTGTAGTTTAGAGTACCTAAGGCTGTTATTTACCGAATAAAACTCATTATCATTACTCAAATAATGAACAAGAATAGTTTGTATTCAAAGATAAAGTTGCCACAGGGGACTACTGATATAGAAAATAGGCTGCAGCGACAGGGGATGCATATTAAAATTTATATACTGAAAAGGAAAAATGTATTTAACAGGTATATTTAATATTCCAAGAGCATCAACTAGAATTGTTAAAGTCATATTTGCTGACATTTCAATTATAACCTTCTATGTTCAGTGCCTTCAGTTCAATCCAAAAATTGTCTGCAGTCCCCAAACTAATGTACTTTACAAGGTCTCTGTTGGCAAATGATTTTTTTGTTAGCGTGCAACACATTGAAACTTTCAAGAAAAAGACCAAAGGCAAATTTGAATATTTTTCCTCACAGGACCACCAAATTTTGAAATGAATATATTAATAGTAGGGATTTAAAACAATATTTCTCCAAGTGAAGCACACAGGTTAAGAGTTTGCCATGCTTAGTTTAATAATAAATGGCAGAGTCAGGAATCAAACCAAAGAATCAAACCAAGGATTTCCACTCCAGAGTCTGTGCTCTCAGGTAGTATAGTCTATTACCTGTTTATTATCATAAGTGGATAGAAATATTTTATACACAATAATTTATATATAGTATTAGTATAGTACATATAATATACATGTAGTATTATATTATATACCTATAATTTTTAAAAAACACTAAAAAATGTTTAGTCTTATAATCTACTCTGGTTATCATATACAGACCCATATCTAACTTACTGTTACTGTAACCCTCCAATGCAATTACAATTGGTATGTGTAGTTCTTTGTACAATTTCTGAAGTCGCCAACAGATTTATTTTCAGTGGGCGTAGAGGCTTTCTAGGTTTACTGAAGTTATTTAAGCTCTGTAGGACCCTGTTTTCTCAAATATAAAACAGGAATAACAGCTGTGCCTATGCCACAGAACGGCTACGGGAGTTCAATGAAATAATGCAGGTACAGAGCTTAGCACACTGCACAGCACAGGAAGCACTCAGGAAATATTAGATATTATCATTGTTGTGGTTAATAATTTTATCCACCCTCGTGTCCTTGCAACTTACACAGGGTTTGGCACACGAGAGGTGCTCAGCAAACAATAATTAAATGAATCAATGAATACTTTTTTCAACATCCTCCCTATCTACATGCAAACACATCCTTCCTCTCCACAGGCACTGCCATTTCTCAAATATGATTTTGCTTCTTCCACCTAAAACACTATTCCCCTTCTTCATTTTCATCTGGCTAACTCCTATTTTTCATCTAAATTTTGGTTCCCTTTCTTCTGTCATGGGAAGTCTTTTCTTAAAAACTCTGAGCCTATTATGTGCCCTGCTTATGCTTTCTCATTGGGCTTTCTCCTTGTCCCTAATTAGCAAAGCACTTAACCCTCAGTCTTCCTGATGTCTTTGACGTGCCTTAATACCCCAGTAGACTGCAAAGGCAGACACTACCTTTATACTATTGTAAAGGTATAAAATATAAGAGATCTTCAATAAACCTTTTGTTAAATGAATGAACACGTACATATTTCTACCTGAATAACTATTCCATGATCCTCACCCTCCCCACCAAAAGTCACACTGGATTTAGGATATGGTTCAATTTCAGAAATGAACAAAAACGGAAAAGACAGGTAAGCCAGTTTTTTTAATGGACCGAAAAAACGTGGACAAGTTTTTCCCCAAAGACGGCCAAATGGCCATTAACATATGAAAGGTATGCACCGTCATTAATCATTAGGAAAACGTATACTAAAGTCACCTCTAAGACATCAACACACATCCATCAGAATGGCAAAAAGAGAGTGAGAAAATACACAGTAGTGAGATATGGGGCATCTGGAACTTTCATAAAGTCTAAATTGGTATAGTCACTAAGGAAAACTGTTTGGCAGTACCTACTAAAATGAAAATACATTCCTGAAGACTCAGCAATTCCATTCCTACTACTATGCGATGTAGAAATATGTACATACACGTGCCAAAAGGCATTCACAAGAATATTCATAGCAATATATGCCTAACAGCTGAAAACTGGAAACAACCAAGATGTCCATCTACAGTAAAATGGATAAATAAGTCTGTGGAAAGTTTCTGATAAATTCCTATAACAGAATATTATATAGCAATGAAAAAAAGAACAATAGGAATGAATCTAAAAACATAATGTTGAGACAAATACTGTATGATGTCACTTACATGTGGAATCTAAAAAATACAACAAACTAGTGAAGACAGCCAAAAGGAAGCAGACTCACAGATATCGAGAACAAACTAGTGGTTACCACTGAGGAGAAAGGAGGGTGGAGAGACAGGGGAGGGCTAGGGAGGGCTCGGGATTCAGAGGTATAAACTAGCATGTATAAAATAAATAAGCGGGCTTCCCTGGTGGCGCAGTGGTTAAGAATCTGCCTGCCAATGCAGGGGACACGGGTTCGAGCCCTGGTCTGGGAGGATCCCACATGCCGCGGAGCAACTAGGCCCGTGAGCCACAACTACTGAGCCTGCGTGTCTGAAGCCTGTGCTCCGCAACGGGAGAGGCCGCGATAGTGAGAGGCCCGCGCACCGCGATGAAGAGTGGTCCCCACTTGCCGCAACTGGAGAAAGCCCTCGCACAGAAACGAAGACCCAACACAGCCAAAAATAAATATAAATAAATAAATAAGTTTATAAAAATAAATAAATAAATAAATAAATAAGCTACAAGGACATACTGTACAGCACAGAGAATATAACCAATATTTTATAATAACTATAAATGGAGTATAACCTTTAAAAATTGTGAATCACTATAATGCACACCTGTAACTTATATAATACTGTACAGCACTGTACTTCAATTAAAAACATTTTTTTTCAAAACATAATGTTGCACAAAAGAATCCAGACTCAAAAGAGCACAAATATTGTGCAGCAACAGGGACAGACAGTCATCTACGGTGATGGAGGTGAGACAGCAGCCGACTGGTGTGTGGACAGCTGCTGGTCATGTTTCATGACTTGGTCTGAGTGGTTGTGAAGTGTGTTATGTTCACTTTGTGGGAGTTCACCCACTTGTACACCAGCGGTACGTGCACTGTTCTGCATGTGAACTGCACTCTTGTGAAACGGTGAGCTAAAAATAAATGAATAAATAAATGCATTCAACCTTAAAAAAAAAAAGTCAACAGAGATGATTCACACAACTCCAGGAAGTCTGAAATCCTCTAAGCCTGACCAGTCACTTGATTCTGTTTGAGATCTCATCTTGGTCTTATTTCTAACTCTTCTCTCTATTGGGAAATTCTATTTTAATCTATTTGCTAAATATAGACTATGTATACACAGGTTTAACATTGCCATAAAAAGGGATGGAACAGCTGAAATGGGGTCATGATCTTTTTATTACAAATGGAAGAAAAAGAAGGAAAGCGGTTTTCCTAAGTTGGCAACTGTCAAGAGATAGAAATGATACACACATACTCCATGTACTTATATTTATAGCAAGACATAGCTGTCAAATGATCTGAATTGAAAGTAACTGGCAAAGGGCAGTGAAAAGACACAGAAAAGCAGAGGTCCGGGCATATGAACCATTGGCCACCCTCAGGGATGAAGCAAGAGGGGGTAAGAAAGCGTCAGAGCAGACAGGTCCAGAGCCGTGGGCACTGCCGACTCTGCACAGACTGATAGAGTGCAGGGGGCACCAGATTACTCAGAGGTGCCTGACCACTCTGTGCTACCTACCAGAACACTATCTATAAGAGAAGGTGAGAGGGAGCTTCAAGATGGCGGAAGAGCAAAATGCGGAGATCACGTTCCTCCCCACAAATACATCAGAAATATATCTACATGTGGAACAACTCCTACAGAACACCTACTGAACGCTGGCAGAAGACCTCAGACTTCCCAAAAAGCAAGAAACTCCCCACGTACCTGAGTAGGGCAAAAGAAAAAAGAAAAAACAGAGACAAAAGAATAGGGATGGGCCCTGCGCCAGTGGGAGGGAGCTGTGAAGGAGGAAAGGTTTCCACACACTAGGAGCCCCTTCGTGGGCGGAGACTGCAGGTGGTGGGGGGAGCAGGGAGCTTCGGAGCCACGGAGGACAGCGCAGCAACAGGGGTGCAGAGGGCAAAGCGGAGAGACTCCCGCACAGAGGATCGGTGCCTGACAGCACTCACCAGCCCGAGAGGCTTGTCTGCTCCCCGGCCGGGGCGGGCAGGGCTGGGAGCTGAGGCTCGGGCTTCGGTCGAATCGCAGGGAGAGGACTGGGGTTGGCGGCATGAACACAGCCTGAAGGGGGCTAGTATGCCACAGCTAGCTGGGAGGGAGTCCGGGAAAAGGTCTGGAGCTGCCGAAGAGGCAAGAGACTTTCTTGCCTCTTTGTTTCCTGGTGCGCGAGGAGAGGGGATTAAGAACGTCACTTAAAGGACCTCCAGAGACGGGCACGAGTCGCGGCTATCAGCGCGGACCCCAGAGACGGGCATGAGACGCTAAGGCTGTTGCTGCCGCCACCAAGAAGCCTGTGTGCCAGCACAGGTCACGCTCCACACCGCCTCTCCCCGGAGCCTGTGCAGCCCGCCACGGCCAGGGTCCCGTGATCCAGGGACAACTTCCCCGGGAGAACACACTGCGCACCTCAGGCTGCTGCAACGTCACGCTGGCCTCTGACGCCGCAGGCTCGCCCCGCCTCCTCTGTACCCCTCCCTCCCCGCGGCCTGAGTGAGCCAGAGCCCCCGAAGCAGCTGCTCCTTTAACCCCGTCCTGTCTGAGCAAAGAACAGACGCCCTCAGGCAACCTACAGGCAGAGGCGGGTCCAAATCCAAAGCTGAACCCCAGGAGCTGTGCCAACAAAGAAGAGAAAGGGAAATCTCTCCCAGCAGCCTCAGAAGCAGCGGATTAAATCTCCACAATCAACTTGATGTACCTGCATCTGTGGAATACCTGAAGAGACAATGAATCATCCCAAATTGAGGAGGTGGACTTGGGAGCAAAAATATATATATTTCTTTCCCTTTTCCTCCTTTTGTGAGTGTGTATGTGTATGCTTCTGTGTGTGATTTTGTCTGTATAGCTTTGCTTTAACCACTTGTGCCAGAGTTCTGTCTGTCCATTTTTTTTTTTCTTAATAATATTTTTTTTTATTTTAATTATTTTATTTTATTTTATCTTCTTTCTTTCTTTCTTCTTCTTCTCCCTTTTATTCTGAGCCGTGTGGATGACAGGCTCTTGGTGCTCCAGCCAGGCATCAGGGCTGTGCCACTGAGGTGGGAGAGCCAACTTCAGGACACTGATCCACAAGAGACCTCCCAGCTCCATGTAATATCAAACGGTGAAAGTCTCCCAGAGATCTCCATCTCAACGCCAAGACCCAGCTCCACTCAACAACCAGCAAGCTCCAGTGCTGGAGAGCCTATGCCAAACACCTAGCAAGACAAGAACACAACCCCATCCATTAGCACAGAGGCTGCCTAAAATCATAATAAGGCCACAGACACCCCAAAACACACCACCAGACATGGACCTGCCCACCAGAAAGAAAAGATCCAGCCTCATCCACCAGAACACAGGCACTAGTCCCCTCCACCAGAAAGCCTACACAACCCACTGAACCAACCTTAACCACTGGGGACAGACACCAAAAACAACGGAAACTACAAACCTGCAGCCTACGAAAAGGAGACCCCAAACACAGTAACTTAAGCAA
Organism: Eschrichtius robustus; assembly: GCF_028021215.1. Lineage (NCBI taxonomy): Eukaryota > Metazoa > Chordata > Mammalia > Artiodactyla > Eschrichtiidae > Eschrichtius > Eschrichtius robustus. The sequence continues at coordinate 49,516,394 of NC_090841.1, forward strand.
AATGAGAAGACAGAGAAACATACAGCAGATGAAGGACCAAGGCAAAAACCCACCACCTAACAAATGAGGAGAAAATAGGCAGTCTATCTAAAAAAGAATTCAGAATAATGATAGTAAAGATGATACAAAATCTTGGAAATAGAATGGAAAAATACAAGAAACGTTTAACAAGGACCTAGAAGAACTAAAGAGCAAACAAACAATGATGAACAACACAATAAATGAAATTAAAAATTCTCTAGAAGGGATCAATAGCAGAATAACTGAGGCAGAAGAACGGATAAGTGACCTGGAAGATAAAATAGTGGAAATAACTACTGCAGAGCAGAATAAAGAAAAAAGAATGAAAAGAATTGAGGACAGTCTCAGAGAACTCTGGGACAACATTAAACACACCAACATTCGATTACAGGGGTCCCAGAAGAAGAAGAGAAAAAGAAAGAGACTGAGAAAATATTTGTAGAGATTATAGTTGAAAACTTCCCTAATATGGGAAAAGAAATAGTTAATGAAGTCCAGGAAGCACAGAGAGTCCCATACAGGATAAATCCAAGGAGAAACACGACAAGACATAAATTAATCAAACTATCAAAAATTAAATACAAAGAATAAATACTAAAAGCAGCAAGGGAAACACAACAAGTAACACATAAGGGAATCCCCATAGGGTTAACAGCTGATCTTTCAGCAGAAACTCTGCAAGCCAGGAGGGAGTGGCAGGACATATTTAAAGTGATGAAAGAGAAAAACCTACAACCAAGATTACTCTACCCAGCAAGGATCTCATTCAGATTTGAGGGAGAAATTAAAACCTTTACAGACAAGCAAAAGCTGAGAGAGTTCAGCACCACCAAACCAGCTTTACAAAAAATGCTAAAGGAACTTCTCTAAGTCGGAAACACAAGAGAAGGAAAAGACCTACAATAATAAACCCAAAACAATTAAGAAAATGGTAATAGGAACATACATATCGTTAATTACCTTAAATGTAAATGGATTAAATGCTCCCACCAAAAGACACAGACTGGCTGAATGGATACAAAAACAAGACCCGTATATATGCTGTCTACAGGAGACCCACTTCAGACCTAGGGACACATACAGACTGAAAGTGAGGGGATGGAAAAATTTATTCCATGCAAATGGAAATCAAAAGAAAGCTGGATTAGCAATTCTCATATCAGACAAAATAGACATTAAAACAAAGACTATTACAAGAGACAAAGAATGACACTACATAATGATCAAGGGATCAATCCAAGAAGAAGATATAACAATTGTAAATATTTATGCACCCAACATAGGAGCACCTCAATACATAAGGCAAATGCTAACAGCCATAAAAGGGGAAATCGACAGTAACACAATCATAGTAGGGGACTTTAACACCCCACTTTCACCAACGGACAGATCATCCAAAATGAAAATAAATAAGGAAACATGAGCTTTAAATGATACATTAAACCAGATGGACTTAACTGATATTTATAGGATATTCCATCCAAAAACGACAGAATACACATTCTTCTCAAGTGCTCATGGAACATTCTCCAGGATAGATCATATCTTGGGTCACAAATCAAGCCTTGGTAAATTTAAGAAAATTGAAATTGTATCAAGTATCTTTTCCAACTACAACGCTATGAGACTAGATATCAATTATAGGAAAAAATCTGTAAGAAATACAAACACATGGAGGCTAAACTACTTAATAACCAAGAGATCACTGAAGAAATCAAAGAGGAAATCAAAAAATACCTAGAAACAAATGACAATGAAAACACAACAACCGAAAACCTATGGGATGCAGCAAAAGCAGTTCTAAGAGGGAAGTTTATAGCTATACAAGCCTACCTTAAGAAACAAGAAACATCTCAAATAAACAACCTAACCGTACACCTAAAGCAATTAGAGAAAGAAGAACAAAAAAACCCCAAAGCCAGCAGAAGGAAAGAAATCATAAAGATCAGATCAGAAATAAATGAAAAAGAAATGAAGGAAACGATAGCAAAGATCAATAAAACTAAAAGCTGGTTCTTTGAGAAGATAAACAAAATTGATAAACCATTAGCCAGACTCATCAAGAAAAAAAGGGAGAAGACTCAAATCAACAGAATTAGAAATGAAAAAGGAGAAGTAACAACTGACACTGCAGAAATACAAAGGATCATGAGAGATTACTACAAGCAACTATATGCCAATAAAATGGACAACCTGGAAGAAATGGACAAATTCTTAGAAATGCACAACCTGCCACGACTGAACCAGGAAGAAATAGAAAATATGAACAGACCAATCACAAGCACTGAAATTGAAACTGTGATTAAAAACCTTCCAACAAACAAAAGCCCAGGACCAGATGGCTTCACAGGCGAATTCTATCAAACATTTAGAGAAGAGCTAACACCTATCCTTCTCAAACTCTTCCAAAATATTGCAGAGGGAGGAACACTCCCAAACTCATTCTACGAGGCCACCATCACCCTGATACCAAAACCAGACAAAGATGTCACAAAGAAAGAAAACTACAGGCCAATATCACTGATGAACATAGATGCAAAAATCCTCAACAAAATAGTAGCAAACAGAATCCAACAGCACATTAAAAGGATCATACACTATGATCAAGTGGGTTTAATCCCAGGAATGCAAGGATCCTTCAACATACGCAAATCAATCAATGTGATACACCATATTAACAAATTGAAGGAGAAAAACCATATGATCATCTCAATAGATGCAGAGAAAGCTTTCGACAAAATTCAACACCCATTTATGATAAAAGCCCTGCAGAAAGTAGGCATAGAGGGAACTTTCCTCAACATAATAAAGGCCATATATGACAAACCCACAGCCAACATTGTCCTCAATGGTGAAAAACTGAAAGCATTTCCACTAAGATCAGGAACAAGACAAGGTTGCCCACTCTCACCACTATTATTCAACATAGTTTTGGAAGTGTTAGCCACAGCAACCAGAGAAGACAAAGAAATAAAAGGAATCCAAATCGGAAAAGAAGAAGTAAAGCTGTCACTATTTGCAGATGATATGATACTATACATAGAGAATCCTAAAGATGCTACCAGAAAACTTCTAGAGCTAATCAATGAATTTGGTAAAGTAGCAGGATACAAAATTAATGCACAGAAATCTCTTGCATTTCTATACACTAATGACGAAAAATCTGAAAGTGAAATTAAGAAAACACTCCCGTTTACCATTGCAACAAAAAGAATAAAATATCTAGGAATAAACCTACCTGAGGAGACAAAAGACCTGTATGCAGAAAATTATAAGACACTGATGAAAGAAATTAAAGATGATACAAATAGATGGAGAGATATACCATGTTCTTGGATTGGAAGAATCAACATTGTGAAAATGACTCTACTACCCAAAGCAATCTACAGATTCAATGCAATCCCTATCAAACTACCACTGGCATTTTTCACAGAACTAGAACAAAAAATTGCACAATTTGTATGGAAACACAAAAGACCCCGATAGCCAAAGTAATCTTGAGAAAGAAAAACGGAGCTGGAGGAATCAGGCTCCCTGTCTTCAGACTATACTACAAACCTACAGCCATTAAGACAATATGGTACTGGCACAAAAACAGAAATACAGATCAATGGAACAGGTTAGAAAGCCCAGAGATAAACACACGCACATATGGTCACCTTATCTTTGATCAAGGAGGCAAGCATATACAGTGGAGAAAAGACAGCCTCTTCAATAAGTGGTGCTGGGAAAACTGGACAGCTACATGTTAAAGAATGAAATTAGAACACTCCCTAACACCATACACAAAAATAAGCTCAAAATGGATGAAAGACCTAAATGTAAGGCCAGATACCATCGAACTATTAGAGGAAAACATAGGCAGAACACTCTATGATATAAATAACAGCAAGATCCTTTTTGACCCACCTCCTACAGAAATGGAAATTAAAACAAAAATAAACAAATGGGACCTAATGAAACTTAAAACCTTTTGCACAGCAAAGGAAACCATAAACAAGACGAAAAGACAACCGTCAGAATGGGAGAAAATATTTGCAAATGAAGCAACTGACAGCGGATTAATCTCCAAAACATACAAGCAACTCATGCAGCTCAATATCAAAAAAACAAACAACCCAATCCAAAAATGGGCTGAAGACCTAAACAGACATTTCTCCAAAGAAGATATACAGATTGCCAACAAACACATGAAAGAATGCTCAACATCATTAATCATTAGAGAAATGCAAATCAAAACTACAATGAGATTTCATCTCACACCGGTCAGAATGGCCATCATCAAAAAATCTAGAAACAATAAATGCTGGAGAGGGTGTGGAGGAAAGGGAACCCTCTTGCACTGTTGGTGGGAATGTAAATTGATACAGCCACTATGGAGAACAGTATGGAGGTTCCTTAAAAAACTAAAAATAGAACTACCATACGACCCATCAATCCCACTACTGTGCATATACCCTGAGAAAACCATAATTCAAAAAGAGTCGTGTACCAAAATGTTCATTGCAGCTCTATTTACAATAGCCCGGACATGGAAGCAACCTAAGTGTCCATCAACAGATGAATGGATAAAGAAGATGTGGCACATACATACAATGGAATATTACTCAGCCATAAAAAGGAACGAAACTGAGTTATTTGTAGTGAGGTGGATGGACCTAGAGACTGTCATACAGGGTGAAGTAAGTCAGAAAGAGAAAAACAAATACTGTATGCTAACACATATATATGGAATCTAAAAAAAAAGAAGGAAGGAAAGAAAATGGTCAGAAGAACCTAGGGGCAAGACAGGAATAAATATGCAGACCTACTAGAGAATGGACTTGAGGACACGGGGAGGTGGAAAGGTAAGCTGGGACAAAGTGAGAGAGTGGCACGGACATATATACACTACCAAACGTAAAATAGATAGCTAGTGGGAAGCAGCCGCATAGCACAGGGAGATCAGCTCGGTGCTTTGTGACCACCTAGAGGGGTGGGCTAGGGAGGGTGGTAGGGAGGGAGATGCAAGAGGGAAGAGATATGGTGACATATGTATATGTATAACTGATTCACTCTGTTATAAATCAGAAACTGACAGCAATTATACTCTAATAAAGATGTTAAAAAAAGAGGTGAGAAATTAGGGTTGGAACAACCAGAGTCGTGAGAAAACTTTTGAAAGTCCTTATAATTATTGTTTTTACTAGTTTTTGTTTTTTCAGTTAAAGAAAAAGCATAAAGGCAACATCCCCAAGAAGGAAAGAAACTTCAATGCAATTTTAAATCAGTAATTATGTTGCTAAACAATGAATTCTTCATTTCAAACCCTTGCTCACTAAAAATTTTCCAGGATCTCTCCACCTCTCTTCCCCACTCTCTCCAGGTATCCTGCTTTCTTATGCATAGCACACAGCTAATTATGCCCTGCAGACATGACCTAAGATGCAGAAATGCCCTGAGAGGGAGTTCACCACTGTTGAACAGTTATACAAAATAGATCCACACATACAATTTCAACAAGGCAAATTCACCTTCGGGAAGGAGTCACTGTTCAAAACATTCACACATGTAGTTTTTACCAGACATTTCATTTCTGTTTCATTAAAAATTATGTCTAACTCCATAATATTCAAATTTTTAGGCAACATCCTAGTCTTGTCATAGGTGACCTGTTACTTTGAAAAGCTACAACACGTTTTTATTTTTTACTGATGAAATCAAACAACGAATGTCAGGCATGCTTTATTCAACTAATAGAAATTACATAAAGTGTATGTATTTCCATTCCCATACTATTAACTCTCCACATGAAGACTTCAAACCTACAGTTTCTTTGGCTCTAAAGTATTTGAATTTAATTCCGTTTCGACATAACTCTCTTTGGATAACAAATATATTCCTCATAAATCAGTACAATTATTGTAGAACTATCACAGAGAGAAAGCAGTTTCCATTCACGGTGTTCGCATAGAAAATCAGATTTCACTGTCAAGAAGCTTACTTGTAATAGGTCTTTTTAACTTAGAAGTCCCTTGCAATCAAAGATCTGTATGTTTAAATAAAAGCAGGAAACAGATCGTCGATTTCACTTTGCATCTCTTCTTGTAACCAGACTGAGAAATAAAATTTTTTCTTTTCTGGGAAATTTCTTTTTCTTGTGGAAAACGCTTCCAATTTTAGTATTTAAGAAGATAAAATCTACTCCATTAACTATTTATTTCCTCAACAAAAGCAAAATAAATTACCCTTACTGCAAACCACACTGGAACCCTCTGGGGTTTTCTTTCACAGTCCTCTGTAATACTATAGTAACATAAACTCCGCCTACGGTCCCCATGCCCATCTGCTCTTATCACTCAGTGGCGTGGCCTGCACATTAAATACAAGTGTCAGACAGTCATAAAATCTCAACAATTGCAAATTCTTTGGGGATCAAACATAAAATGACATTCTGTTGAATGGGAAATCCCATGGCCTGTGGCCATGTCTTCAAGGGGTCTGACATGATGGAAAAGAAAAATGCAGCCTGCCTTTAAAGCGAGGCCATTCTTACTCAGAATTTAGTTATAAAGGAGATTTTACAAGCCTCGTATTTATATTCGCTAAAGTATTTTTTCATGCATAGATAAAACTTCAAGAAGCAATTTCAGAAATTTTGTTTAACAACTTTTTTTTTCAAATTACACAGGACTCATGGACTAAAGCAACTCCTGTACAGTCAAGTAATGAAGAAAAAGCAAGCAGTCCACACCAGTGATGGATTCAAGCACTCTCTACTCCCATCCGCCTACCACAGCTCTGCTGAAGAAAGAAGATGGGTACCACCGTAATCACTACAGGGCAAATCCTAAAGAGATGGCAGCAGCACTTCACGAACGCCTAATACATCCAACTCGAGGTCTCGGCAAGGGCAGGGCATTTGACAAAATGCAATGATTTAGAATGCACTCCAGTTTTTAAGGAAGTCACTGTTACAGCCAGAGACAGGATAAATGGAACGTCTAAGACACGTGTTTTCTGAGATTAATAATCAGGTAGAAATTGACAAGGGGAAGGAGATTAGACAAGTGTTTAGACTTTCCATCAAAATATGCAATGGGAAGGAGATTTTAACACCGGCCATTTCCTTTGCAATTATGAAGAAAGATGACTGATTTTTCTCATGGGTTTTCATGACCACTGAGATCCAGAACCCTTCCAAGTCTGCTCCTACATTAGCTGTGTCAGGCAAATCTTATCCTGGAGAAAAAGTGGTTTCAGGTAAAGGCTATGCAGAGGAAAAGGAGGCATGGAAAGAAAAAGTTTTGAGTCAAACTCAAAAAGAACGGTTGGTGTCATGAATAAAATCAGCTTGATCTGTTACTGATAAGTTCATAACATTGCTGCTCACATCTGGAATGAACAGGCATTTCACTTGATAGCATGCTCAAACACTTTTCTTATCAAGAATAATAAAGAGACAACTTAATATAATAAATCCTATTAATTCGACTTCAACTTAAGGCAATAAGGGTCCTGGACCTTGACATTTGATGATAATTCCATGTCTCTAAGAAACTCTTAATAGAAGAAGCTACAAACACGACATGATATTCTTGAGATAGTGATACAGGAGATTCTGTAAAATAACTGCCTTGAGGGGAGCAAGGAGAGAGAAAGAAAGGGAAGGAGGGAAGGAGAGAAGGAAGAAAGGAAGGGAGGGAGGGAGAACAGAAAACACAATAGAAACATTAGCTTTGGTGTAAGAGCCAGAGAAGAGTTGGAGCTGGCTCATGCAGGCACATGAGAGCTGACTGTGTTACATCTCTGCACAACCCTGTGACTACACTCTTGTAGCTTGGAATTCACCGTGGTCAGTACATTTATATCAAGGAAATCAGCAAAGGTAACAAATCAGAGCTTTTATTCAGAAAGCTATTTATCAGTATATCTGGTTAGATCCAAATTACCATGCTCAGTGACAGTCTCCTACCAATAAAACAGAAGTACTCACATGTTCCTCAAAAAATTCACATGAAAATTAAACACAATAATACAAGAGTGCTTAGTAGACATACAAGAACTTCAGAGAGCTCTGACTATTATTACTTTCAAGAATTAGCCATCAAGTATACATCACAGAAAGCAACCTCAAAGAATTTCACCAGTAATGAGGTCTCCTTCATGGTAGCGCTGGCTCAGACCACAGGCTTCCAGTGGCTGAACAGCAGCTGTGAGAGCAGCAGTGGAGTTTAGAAACAAATACACAGAAAGGAACATAGTTAAGGTCACTGGGAAATAGCAAAGCACGCAAGCGTGACAAGGAAACCAGCACAAAATGAGAAGTCCACACGGAGGCATTCGTTCTGAGCCTTCAACATGAAACAGACCCAGGTTAAATTTGTCGTTTTTACGTCTTCCTAGATATTTTAAATATACCATCCCTGTGTAAGAAATGGCAACAATGAAATACTAGAAATAAGCCACTAGGAAGCATCAGAGGTATTAACCAGCTCTCAGTCCGTAACAGTAAAGGCACAACCCACTTGTCAAGTCTGCGCAGTAAAAGGGGCACCACAAGATCAGGAGGAATGCCCTCTCATGAAACCATCACTTGATACAATGGTAACATTCACTACGAACAGAATTTCAGAAAAAAGAATGGGATTCGTTATATGCACACATTTCTATGTCACAAAAGAAAATCATTCCCTAGCTAGATTAAATATCAGTACTAGATACTAGATAAAAGTATCTTCCATACTTTTTCAACTCTACACTTTCATCCTCATCTCTTTTAATGTGGGCCCAAGGCAGGTTTTCAAACAGCAGAAAAAGCAATGGTAGAGAGAAGAGTCAATCTAAAAACCACCAAGCCCCACCCTAACCAAGATGCAGCCATCAGGGACCATTCCAATCCTTCCAGCACATAATTCATTGGCCTCCTTTATCAGAGATGTCTGGGAAATCTTGCATCGTGAGGAAGAATCAGATACTAAATTTGTTTCTGTCTTCTTGAAAGTTAACGTTAATCTAAACCTATCCATTGCATAACAAAAATCATCATCACCATAATCTCAAAATTTTTAAAATAAGTATCCCTGCTATTCACTGGGATAAAAAGACCTTCAGACCAGTATTTCTCAACTTTGGCTGCACATCAGAATACATTAGGAGCTTTTAAAGTCCCTCTGAGCCATCGGAATCCCTGACCAATGACCAGAGAATCTCTGCGGTCCGTGCTCTGACATCAGTGGGTCTTCAAAGTCACCCAGGTGATTCCAGGGTGCAACCAAGGCTGAGAACCGCTGCTCTAGACAGAATGGTTCTTACTCCACGCTCTATGCTCTTGATTCTCACCGCAAGCCGCATGTTCCCAGATTCCCTTGGGAAGCTTAAACATACAGATGCCAGAGCCCCACCCTAAGCCAACTAAATTAGAATCTCTGAGGCATGGAAACACTTTCCCACAAGATACTGAGCTAAAGCTGCGGTTGAAAGTAATGCTCTTCCAGCTAGAGATCCTCAGCTTTGTTTTTGGAATTCCTTGAACTGTTATAAGTTTCCCTATTTTATATTCTACTTTTGTCCCATTTCCAGTAGGAGTAACCCTTACGGAACTTTAAAATTACTTAAGCACTTGTCTCAAAAACAGACCTGCAGTTGAGAAACTCGGAGACTATTCTTTGCAGCTTATTGGCAGGTTTATGGGTTTCCTAGGGCTAGGTGGCTTATAATAATAGATACTTATTGTCTCTCAGTTCTGGAGGCTAGCGGTATCGGGAGGGCCATGCTCTCTCTCTGAAGGCTGTAGGGGAGAATCTGTCCCGTGCCTTCCTCTTAGTTTCTGGTGTTGCCAGCAACCCTTGGTGCTCCTTGGCTTGAAGACTCATCACCTCAATCTTTGCTTCCCTCGGTACATGGTGTTCCCCCTGTGTGTCTGTGTCTCTATATCTCTTCTAAGGATACCAGTCATATTGGATTAAGGGCCCACCCTACTCCTGTATGACCGCTTCTTAGTTAATTACATCTGCAACAGTTCTATTTCCAAATAAGTCACATTCTGAGGTCCCACGAAGGACATGAATTTTAGGGGGACACCAATCAAGCCAGCACAGCAGGAAAGAAGGGGGAAAAAACAGCAACTCTGGTCAGAAGCATCAGGTGTTGCTTGCAAACAGGTAGTAGATCAGCCAAGTCTCTGGGGATCTCGAAGAAAATAAAGAGGTATGTGAAACAGAGCTAGAGTTAAGAGTGTCCCTAGAAGATAACCTGGAAAGGGGTTGCAAGCCCCAAGAGTTTATCACCACCAGTGCAAAATGGAACCCCTTCCAACTTCCAGCCTTTGAAATACCAAGTTGCCTGTGACGTATAACTTTCCTTATTTCTGTTGTCAGAGTTACAGCAATGTTCCTAAAAATGGATATGAGAATTCAAACAATTCCCAAGAGATACACTGTCATATATAGAGTTATAATGGAAGTAGCACATTCTTATCAGGCAGGCATTATAGATGAAATGTGCTTTGTGGAATTAACCACCTCTAATAAGCACATACCCAATCATGTTTCAGGGACAATACTTTCTGAATTCCAACTTAATACTCTAACAAATATCCAGCAAAATAATAAACTTTCCATGACTCAGCACTTCGGTTATCCATCAAATGGTTTATATATTAATCGTCCTCACTAGCAATAGTTAGCACAGACATTCTGTTTCCAATAACCAAAGAAATCAAAGAATATATGGGTCATTTTGTCATGCTCGAAAACTTCTCTGTGATACACTAAGAAGAGCCCCCATGATGTTGGCAGCCATCAGTTGGACTTCTGCCAAGAGAGAGAAAAGGAGAGTGAGAAGGTATAATCAATACATGTACTGCAAAAACTTTTTGATGAAAATCATTAGCCCATGGACACAAATTAGTTTGGTCCCTGGTCATCTTTTTTGGCCTTAAGCATCCTATAAATTAACGGGCAATATAAACAAGTTAGTACTGTTCATTTAAATACTATTTTAAGGGAGATGGGCAGAATCATTTATTTCAGCCAAATTTTGTTTTTCAACATTAAGGAAGAAAACAGCAAAAACTCTCTAAAATGTAGGAAATTAGGAGAAACTCCAAGTAATCAAATAAATTTTTATTGATTGTTTTTTGCTTTCAACAGATTTCAAATATTTGAGATTCCTGACGTTTTTCAAACTTTAATAACTCACTGTTTTCCTAACTACATTAAGTTCTAAACAAAAATAAGGCAAAAGAAATCTCCCTTTATAATGTAGCTCAGAGAGAAAAAAAAAATCTCTTCTATTTACTAGGCTGACATTTACTTTGATCTCTTACAGACCCTTTCAGGTAACAATTCATATATAACAGAGCAAGCAAACTCCTTTGGGAATGTAGAATACCTTAGAAGTCATGAACAAATGCAAATAAACTGAAAACACAAGGGGGCTGTATCTCTACTGCTTGCCTTTTTTTACTCTGTTTGACAGCAGTGTTTTAAAAAACAGGCAAGGAAATAAATCCTTCAGTTTGGCTGTGATACTTGAAAAGAAGCTTAAAGTGGTTTAATAAAGGAGTAAGATTAAACCATACTTCTAAAAAAAAAAAAAATTCCAAAGGTGGCAAAAGGAAGTGCCTTTATGCAAATGTCATTCCTTCCCAACTACTTCTACCTTCTGAGAAGAGTTGCTAATCCACTCAGGTGAAGTGTCCAAATACATCTGATGCCCCAACTACCTACCGCTGTAGCTTCAAAGTCGATTTAAAGGTTCTTAATTGTGCTACTAATTTAGCTATGAACATTAGTAAATTATACATGGTGGACATTTCATTTTTTTTACAGTTTTATAAAATCCATCTAAGTAGATGCAAAGGCTCTGATGCTTCACTGTCATAGGTCTAGCTAGCCCATAATAATAATTTACTAACATACACTGAGCATGAAAGATACAAAAGGGAATTCACAATCATAAAAGTTTATGCTCTGCCTTTATATAAACAGTCACTGTCATAAATACAAAATAATAGAGATTATATCAATCAATAAAGCAAAATGAAATGCAGTAGACTGATCTGATAAGATAACCAAATGACTGTAGATGCAGCTAAATGAAGAAACCAAGTAGATATGTCAGGCATCTAACTTGATTACTACCGTAAATAATCACACCTCTAGCGTCCTTATGATACAAAGAAAATATTATTTGGATAATGCAAAGGTTACCTTCCTTAAATAATTTAGACTTTCTAAGGTTTACCCAGCAAAACAGCTGTATTTTAGGTGACCTTACTCAAAGCTTAACTTTATTAATAAACATAATTCATGGCAAGAGAAACACATCCAAAATTATCGATTTCATAGTTTTATTATTATAAAATTATTGTAAATAACTGCACATGGATTGCAAACCCATCCCATGAAAAAATTATCTTTTCTTTTAGACCTTGATGGGGAATAAAAAAAAATCTCCACATTAGAGGAAAAACAGGTCTAAAATAACTTGGCAATAGTTCAGCTACCAAAATATATGTGTAAAAAATGAAGAAAGGCGGAAGAGGAAAGAAAATCAGTTATTTTAATTCCAAAAAAAAGTAAAAGATTTGCAAATCAACTTCTTTTTTAGCATTATGCTTCTGTCATAAAACTTTATATAATTCCCCCTGATGCTTAAATTATACAGTGAATAAAAATCACCTTGAACTATCCACTTAAAATGGCTAAAAGGTCAATTTTATTGTCACGTATATTTTACCACAATCAAAAAATAAAAATGAAGTGCTATTTAGAGGTTCTTCTATTCATAAAATAGGGAAGGAATGGTTTTCATCTTTGTAGCTTACATATGCATACACATATTTCCAAGTTAGATACAGTTATCTGAAACTATATGGATTTAACTCTACTTCTGCTGTTTGAAGACAAGAATCAGGTTCTGTTCATCTTTGAATTTCCTACATTTAGAAAAGTTCTTTGCACAGTGTGAAAAGCTATAACTCTGTCAAATAAGTGACACGTTTTTTAAATGATTAAAAAGGTAAATTTTATGTTATGCAAATTTTACTACCACACCAAAAAAAAATCACTTTATTTTGGAATCAAATATCAGTATCGTTCACCTTGATTTCAATCCAGGTGAATTTAAACATCAAATCTAACCTTCCATAATTTATATTCTGGAACATGGTTACATCAGTTTTTAACTTTTCTAGCCACTCTAACCTCAGACCCCTGGGAGGCCAAAAGGTATGGGAAAGAAGGGACCCATTTGTGCACCAAGTTGATCAGTTCGTCCCACCATGAAGTCATGTGCCCTGTGAAACTTCTCAGGTCCTTTCCTGTGTGAATCGCCACCCAGAAATGTCAGGGGCCTGCCTTTGGTTTCTGACAGGAAACAGTTCCCCTGAAGTGCAAATTCACACGGAGGCAGGGCTGTAGGTGCATTGACAACAGGGCAGAAAGAACCAGAGACTCAGACTGTGCATTTCTTAAAAATAAAGCAAAGAATCTGAAAAGTAAAGAAAAAAGAGCAAGGGAAAGAGTTGCAGAATTAGTTTGACCAAAAATACAAATCAACTGAGCCTATCGTAAGGCTTACAGAGGAATTGGTGAAGAAATTTGAAGGTAATGAAAATTCAAATCTATCCCCTTCCATATGTCCAGGTCTTTCTCCCTTCTAAGTTTCTTCCCCTGTCCTCCTCTTTTGTTCTCACCCTTCCCTCCTTTCTTTTTTTTTTGTTTTTAATTCCCTTCCAATTATACATCTCACGACATTCCCTTGCCCCTTTAGGTCTATTCATCCAAGCTGCTGTGGGGAGGGGAGGGGAGGGGGGTGGGAGGGTACTGTGAGTAAATACTAAGATCTGTCCTCCTCCAAATCAGGTGAAAGACAGCAAGCTAAGAAGAGTAAGTAGTTGGCCTGAAGAGTAAAACTCAAGATAAGGATCCCCGGAGGCTATTTTTAACCACCCATGAAACCAAAACAGTGGTTTCCAATCCTACATTTAGTGACTGGGACTGCAGACAGAAAGAGGTCACAGCAAATGTTTCATTAAGTCAAATCATCAGTAATTCGATCTATAAACCGGAAAAACATTTTTTTAAGTACTGTTTTTAACTTCAAAGACTTTTCCTATAAGTAGTTTCAACTGTGAGCATACAAATTCATCATATAAAAGTCAACAAGTTGCATTAAAGAGTTTTTCTTTAAATTAGTTCCAGCAAGATGTGCTTTATCACAACTATACAACTAATTCCAGAAAACTGCAAGACATGACCAGATGTCTTGTCTTAAATCAGAAAGTAAGGACATGTCAACAAGGTCACTTTTGCCCCTTGTAAAGAAATAAGAAACTGTGAGATATCACTAAGCATCAATTAAATTAGCCAATTTAAAACAAACACCTATTATATTCATTGTTAGAAAATGGTAGAACCATCTTACTGGTACACTGCCTCTGGCAATACCAACTACCAGAACCCTCTGAAAGGCACTCATGTTTTAAGAGTCAAAATATCAATAGTTAATAATCTGTGACCCAGTAATAATATTCCTGAATTAATCCTACCCCCTAAAAAAAAGGGAAGGGAGGGAGGAAGGGAGGGGGTAAAAAACAAAAGAAGGAAAACTACACATATAAAAGGCTCATTGAGGGGGACTTCCCTGGTGGTACAGTGGTAAAGAATCCGCCTTCCAATGCAGGTGATGCAAGTTCCATCCCTGGTCAGGGAACTAAGATCCCACATGCCGCAGGGCAACTAAGCCTGCACACCACAACTACTGAGCTTGTGCGACTCAACTAGAGAGCCCGCGTGCCCCAACCTGCAGAGCCCACGTGCTCTGGAACCCACGCGCCACAGCTACAGAGCCCGTGTGCCCTGAAGCCTGTGCACCACAAAGAGAGAGAAGCCCGCATGCCTCAACGAAGATCCCACGTGCCGCAACTGAGACCTGATGCAGCCAAAAATAAATAAATAATATAAAGTTATAAATAACAAATAAGAGGCTCATTGAAACACCATTTGTAACCTAAAAACAGTTCCAGTTCTTTTCCAGTTCATCACAAGGAAATGGCCGATTTAATTATGGTAAAACAATGTAATGAACTATTATGCTACCAATATAAACTACGTTTAAGAAAGATGGGGAAAAGAGCAATACTACGTAAAAATGACCTGCACATGAAGAATTAGTAAAATACACAAAAGTATTTGTTGAATAAATGTGGTGTGGTGGTCTAAGGTTTCTTCCCTACCTTACCTTTGCATTACTGACACACCTTCATAATGTTTTTTTTAAAAAACTACATACACTATATTTTTGTAAGTATATTTCCTAATACGATTTTTAAATATTAATAAACAGATTTCAAATAGCAGTATTTATTGAAGACTATAAAGATTAACAAGGTCACTCCTACAATTTGTCTTAACATGATGAATAATACAATAAACATGGCTCTTAAGTGGAAAACACTTCAAGATTCAAAATGTTCAATTAGTCTTCATGTTAACAGGATTACCAAAAAGAATTTTGCTAGGTGCTGCAGAAAATGATAGTGTGTAAGAAAAAGAAGGTAAGAGAATCACATCATTATGGAAAGATTACACTATAAGAGAGAAATAAAGAAAAAGAGGCTTTTCAGTCTGTTTAAAAAGGACATACGTGATATGACCAATTACAATACTCTAGAGAAACAACCAGCAATAATGTATAACGTAAAAAAAAGGAATTTGCGATTATCGCTTTTTATTATTATTAATAGTTATCACTCGGGGGGGTGGGAGGAATTGGGAGATTGGGATTGACACATATACACTAATACATATAAAATAGATAACTAATAAGAACCTGCTGTATAGCACAGGGAACTCCACTTCGCTGTACAGTAGAAACTGACACAACATTGTAAAACAACTAGACCCCAATAAAAAAAAATTAAAAAAAAAAACTATAATGGATCTTCTTTTATTTCTTTTTAAGTACAGTAAGTCCCCTACATACGAAACTTCAAGTTGCAAAAAAAAAAAAAAAATAGTCATCACTCACTGAGTACTAATTTCCAGACACCCTGCCAGATGTTCTACATAGTTATCATTTCACACTCAGTACAACACTACCAACTCGACAAGTTTAGTAAATGCATTTCACAGATGAGGAAACTGAAGCTTAAGTAGGAAATATAACTTGGCCAAGTTTATCTGGAGGACGTCCAATCAACAATAAAAAGTAGAACTAGGACCTGAACCATGTTCTGATCCTTTATTGCATGCTTTCTAAACGACTTTAAAAGAAAAAAATGTATAAACCATATAAAAGCAGCACTTTTACTTCTATTTCTTTATATAATCCCACTAGATTTGCTTTTTCCTCAGGTGTTTTTATCTATTCTTCTTAAAATAGAAGAACTCCTCAACTATACGATAAGAAAACTTCATCCATCATGGTTAGTCATCTCCTTTATTTTCAACAAGTTTCCTATTAAATGTTTCCAACTAAATAGAAATTTTATCTTTAAGATCACAAAATTAATACAGGCATGTTTCCTGATCATATTACTCTTTAGGTCAGACTTAGCTACACCGGGAACAATTTGCCAGAATACACTGGATCAGATATGTTTTTAACTTTTTCCTTTGGCATCTAAGTCACTCATGATTTCTAAGGTAAGTATTTAGGAAGATCTGTGAACAGGTTTGGGCATCTAGGGCACCCAGTATCACTCTTCCAATTTGTTCTCATGCATTTTTCTAAGCATGTCTTATTCTAAACACCAGGTAATTCCCAGCCTCTAGAAGGAGCCTTGCATTCCAATATTAACAGCCCCTTCAATCATCTCCTGAACAGTTACCTCCTTCCTAAACAACATGTCTGGTTCCCTCTGAGTTAAGTTCTATAATGTAATCTCCTAAAGGCACTGCCTTATCAACTCTTACCTCTAGACCATGGCTAAGTGCAGAACCAGGGCCAAGTGAAAGACCATGGGGAAAGGAGAGTGAGTTGCTACTGCCAGGAGAACATGATTCACCCTCACATGGGTCTTAAGGTACCTGAAATTCTGTATTTTCTTATGACATGAATTTTCTTCATAAAATTACACAGTAGCTCTTTTATATTTCATTTAAATCGTTTTAAGTCATCACCTGTCTTGAATTACCTGAGTAAGTTGACAGGCAAACATGAAAGTCAGGACGCCCTCGGAGATGTGGACATCCCAGAGGAGAATGACACAAAGCCAGGGCTGAGAGTTGGGGGAGGGGGGCGCATGCTCTGCTTTACCCCGTAGGGTAGAGGGTTTATTGGAAAACAGGAAACGAAAGAGAAGATGTCTGACGACAGAGTCTACTGGAGATAGAAGGGCTGCCTCTCGGGAAAAAGCATTAAGAGATCAGAAAAGCAAGAGCTGGGGAGGAGTGGGCAGGGCCCTGCCCAGCACTGGGTGACTTCCCTCCTATGTCACTGCCTCTCTTTTCCTCTCCCTGCTTCAGACTCTGTATTTACTCATGTCGACCTCTGGCCCAGGGAAATACCAATTCCTTGCATTAGCACAGTGATCTTGCACCCTACTTTATTGGGCCTTAACAAAATTTTTAAATACCTACATGGGGAAGGGACAAAAAGTTTGAACAGCTCCACTGTTCCAGAACAAAACCTGGCCATCATTTGCTCACTGCCCACACCCTCCCTAATTCTGGCCCACATCCAACCAACATAATTTAAAAAGAAAATAATCATATTCTACAGACAATAGTCAAGCCACTAAGCATCACGTCTTAGAAGCTTATGGCAGGCCATAAAGAATACATTTATATGTTAATGCAAACCACAAAAGTAGCATTCTGCTGTATCCCACATCTCTTTTATTTAAGGTTAACATTTAAGCTAACACAGTGCTAAAGGCTTGCAAGATTTATCTCACTAAAATCACAAGTTAGGAACTTGTGGTTAGGTACTCTTTACCACTTTACAGTTGAGGAAACTGTAACCTGAAGGTAACTTGTAACTTGCTCAACATCACAAAATGGGAGCAAGTAATTAAGGCAGGAGTCAACTTCCATCTCTCCAATTCCAAACTGAATTCTGAACCGCCAAATTATACTGCAAGTTGTTAAAATCTACTTTCTACCCTTTTTGATATCTCAAAGGCACTATATTTAACAAGAAGGAGGAGGAGGAAGTAGAGGAGGAGGAAGTAGAGGAGGAGGAGATGACGGAGAAGAAGAAAAGAACTGAGCACCAGTATGTACAAGGCACTATGCTGTATCCTAGAAATGTAAAGATTAGGTAAACAGTCCAAGTCTTGATGGGTTCATAGACTCCAACAATTTACCATTCCTTCTGTATGTAAACCTGCCTTGGTCCACTAATGCCCATATTTATGCTCTTTCAAATTCTTGTTCCCTTTCTCCATAATGTCTTCCTTAACTAATTCTCCTTATTTATTCAATCAGTCTAGCAATGCTATTGTATATGATATTATCTTTGATTTAAAATCAATTCCTGTAGTTTCTTTTGTTTGAATGGCTTGGTACATAAAATTTACATTCAACAAATACAGAGAAGGTGTCTTCTACATTGTTCCAAATGACCAGCTATACCTACAATACACTGTATACTGAACATCGAGGAGAGTATACAACTTAGTTTGATGGGGTGTATCTCAGGTACAAAGAACTGGATTAATCTTAATTCTAGGTCTATGAAAAACTATCATCATAGGTCTCTTTTTTACTTAGAGGATGTATGTGTTACTGGTAATAATCTAGTATTTGTGTGAGGCACACAAGCATTTGTTAATTTATTAATAAATACAATCAACTTGATTTAAATTATTACTAACAAAGAAATTGATCTTTTATCAAACTGGAAGTGAATACTTCTTGTATACACCCTTAATAAGCTACGTGTCCAGTATTATAAAGAGTACACTGTAAGACAATAAAATAAAATAGTTAATATCTATAGAATATAAACATGATATACTTAATACATTATAGTCACACCAAAAGATCAAGTGACATTTCATTTGTTACTTGAGAAAGCTAACTAAAATATTTATGAAGTCACTGACAAAAAACAATATTCAATTTGCCAGATCAATTTAAGAGATTTAAAGATGCTCTTTCACGTTGCAATAAAAGATTAAATGGTCTTTTAAAAAGCATTTCAGGGACTTCCCTGGTGGTGCAGTGGTTAAGAATCCGCCTGTCCAGGAAGATCCCACATGCTGCGGAGCAACTAAGCCCGTGCGCCACAGCTACTGAGCCTGCGCTCTAGAGCCCGCGAGCCACAACTACTGAGCCTGCGTGCCACAACTACTGAGCCTGTGCTCTAGAGCCTGCGGGCCACAACTACCGAGCCTGCGTGCCACAACTACTGAAGCCCGCACGCCTAGAGCCTGTGCTCCGCAACAAGAGAAGCCACCACAGTGAGAATCCAGGGCACCGCAACGAAGAGTAGCCCCCACTCGCTGCAACTAGAGAAAGCTCACGTGCAGCAGCAAAGACCCAAAGCAGCCAAAAACTAAATAAAATTAATTAATTAATTTTTTTTAAAAAAAGCATTTCAAAGATTAAATTACTTAACTGGTAATTTAGTATTCTACATGATCCTTTCCAAGTATAAATCTTCTAAAAAGAAACATGTGGTGTGTGCTTTTAAATTTTTCTTCAGTTATAAATGTATGTTTCAACAGATGAAACAGGCTACTTCAAATTTTGGCCTAAGCATCAAACACGTCTTCATCTTCCTCTTTCTATTCATTTTAAACAAATAGTTAGAAATAATCCCCTTTGGGGATTATCATAGAAGAAATCTCTTTACTGAGGTGAGAAGTCAAACTAAATGACGTCTAAAGCCCCATCCAACCAGAGTTTCTTAATTAAGAACGCTACTTACAAGAGCTCTAATCAGACTGATCAGCTACACTACTTCACATGTAATATCCATGGATGTTAATATAGCATAAAAGCACAGTTTGAAAACTGAAAATAAAACCCTGTGGTGTATAACAGGAACTTCCAAATCTGTTAGGCATGGACTCTTCTATCTCTCTCTCTCTATATCTATCTATTTATTTACGGCTGCATTGGGTCTTCACTGCTGCGTGCGGGCTTTCTCTAGTTGCGGCGAGCAGGGACTACTCTTCGTTGCGGTGCGTAAGCTTCTCATTGCGGTGGCTTCTCTTGTTGAGGAGCACGGGCTCTAGGTGCGCGGGCTTCAGTAATTGCGGCACGCAGGCTCAGCAGTTGTGGCTCCCGGGCTCTAAAGCGCAGGCTCAGTCGTCGTGGCGCACGGGCTTAGTTGCTTCGCGGCATGTGGGATCTTGCCGGACCCGAGCTCAAACCCGTGTCCCCTGCACTGGCCAGGCGGATTCTCAACCACTGCGCCACAAGGGAAGTCCCAGGCACGGACTCTTCTTGATTAAAGGACCTTCCTTTAATAAATCTATCAAACTGAAGAGAAACTTTTGGAAAACTATTATAATTAAGCCTGTAGACAGCCTCGAATTTTTTTTTTTTTTTAATCTGTCAAACTTTCTACATAAATGCTTCACACTGGAATCTCTCTATAATCTGCCCTCGCCTTACTTTACTTCCCACCTCCTGCCAACCATTACTGAACTAAACGCCTGCTCCCACCCTGCTCACTCTGGCTTCGACCACTTGCTCAGGCTACCTGCCACCCATCCAGCGTTCAGTGTCAACCCAATCCTTACTTTCTCCATGTACCTTCCGTATTACACGTGAGTATTATCCACCCCTATCCATCTTACACTTTATAAGCATACTTGTATAGTACTTTTATAGTACTTTATATACAAGTATATACTTATATACAACCCTACCCTCATGACTCAGTTTTATTTCTGTATTTTCATCTAAAGTTTATCATTTACCACCTGATAACATACTGTTTTAAATACATACAGATTATCTGTTTCTGACGTTTTGTGTCTACAACTAGATTGTTAATTCTGCATCTTACACTTCTTCTTTATTCCTGGAAATTCTCCATATTCAGTAAATACTTAACGGCTTGTTGATAAAAATAAAATTACCTTTGTATGAACTCTTTTCTTTTTTTGATTTTTCAAAATAGTACTTAAAATTTTAAACTGATAAATGTGTCCAATGTTCAATTGTTTTTATTCTTTAAAACTCAATTTTGGTTGTATCTACCCTAAAAAGTACCACAGAAAACATCATTTGCTAATTTCCTAATATGCAATGTCCCACGGGTGTTATGAAAAATACCAACTATAACTCTTCCTCTTAAAGTAAAAGTTGACCCACACTGTATACAAATTAGAGCTAGTGTACCTACCCTTTTAAAAATCTAAAAACTGCTACTTATAATACAAACATTAAAAAATAAAAATAGCTTCGCTTTTCTGATTAGAAAAGTACAATGTGCACATTCTAAAATCCTCAGAGAATGCCTAAAGGTATAAACAAGAAAATTTAAATCTCTTGACATACTAGTAACAAATAGGAAGCACTGTTACCATATTTGCTGTGCCCTTTCATATATGCATACACATACACAAAAGTTTAATTCCAGAAGCTACTCATTAAATCCTGGCTCTATACCTCCTACTGCTGCAACCTTGAGCTATTTATCTTCCTGATGCTTCTGTCTGTTAATCTGTAAAATGGGGCCACTAATATTTAGTAGGAGGAACGTTGTGGCTATTAAAGAAGATAATCAATGTAAAGCACTTAGCAAAGGATCTAACATACAGCACATTTTCAACATTACTATATATCCTTGACATAAATGCCACTTTGTAATCTGCTTCCTTCAGCTGACAACACTTCACTGACAAATTTCCCTATCAATAAATTCAAAAATATGTTGTTTTTAACAGCAGCTTAGTGCTTCTTCTATCAATGTACCATATTTGTTTAACTATCTCTATTTGACGTTTTGATTCCTTCATAATTTTTAACGATAATCATACTCTGGTGAACGTGATTGTAGCCAGATCTTTGCACATATTCATAATCGCATTTTTGGAATAAATTCCTAGAAGTAAAATTTCTGGTCCAAAGGGTACTCACATTTTAAATGTTTATACATATTTCCACAGAAAAGTACACGTTTACACATGCTTCATCAATGCACATGCATGAGTATTTACCACTTCCTCCCCAGCGTTTGGTACGGTCATCTTTTTCTTTTCTTTTTTTTTTTTTTTTAAATATTTATTTATTTGGCTGCGCCGGGTCTTAGTTGCAGCATGCGAACTCTTAGTTGCAGCATGTGGGATCTAGTTCCCTGACCAGGGATCAAACCCAGGACCCCTGCACTGGGAGCATGGAGTCTTAGCCACTGGACCAACCACCAGGGAAATCCCGGTATGGTCATCTTTTTAATCTTACCCAATCTGACAGCAGAAAAAAATGGTTCTAATTTGAACTTCTTGGACTATCGATGAGACTAACCATGAATTCATCAGTTCACTGGTCATGTGTATGTCTTCTTCTGTAAAATCCCTGTTCAAATCTTTTCCCACCTTTATACTGGGGCAGTTGCCTTATGCTGGTTAAGAGATTTCTTCCCTTAAAAATACGAATTTTCACTGCTACATATATCTCAGATAGTTTTTTTCCCACATTTTAATCTGTCATTTCAATTCACCAAATTTTTATTATAAAGATGTGTTTAATTTTTTGAGTCAAATATACCCATCTATTTCCAATTTATGATTTCTGGATTCAGTGTCATCCTTTAGAAATTCTTCACCCATACAGATTTATAAAAGTATTCATCTAAATCTTACTTTAGTACCTTTTATATGTTACTCTGATTCAGTTTTATGAAGCAAAGTATTAGGAAGATGTATTTGAAATCTTAGAGAATTATTTCTGAAAATATCTCAGGTTGGACAAAGCATAATGCTTAGCCAAACCACTGTATTAAGGATGATATAGAAGCGGCTTTATCTAAGCTTCCGGAGCAGAATATTATAAAAAGGCAAGTCATATACAGTGGCTTCATATTTTTAGCAATTAATTTTTATCTCAATCCATATACCTCTGTTCTGCTTTCCAGGCTTGTTGATCCCACAGCTTACTTCACATCTGTACTCAAATTACTTCCTCAGGGAGAACGGCCTCACAGGTGCCTGTTATAAAGCACTCAGGATTCTTCCCTCTATCCTACAGTAAAGGTCGGTTGGAAATGATAACATTTATTTTTATTAATTTGATGACTTGAATCATGGCAGAGATGATGAGGATTTTTGACCCCCACTGCAGTAGCTGGCATATAAACAGGTCCTCAAGGGAGGAAGGGAAGTTCCTTTAGCTTTAGTTCCATACAGCTTTTTGTCTTGTTTGTTGGCATTTGTTTTTCTAGGAAAAATATAAAGTCAGACTGAAGCCAAACAAAAAAGCTGTCCTTCCACAGTCCTTCTCCGGAAGTAATCCATCTTTCCCTCACACGTATTTAGAAAAGCTGAAGAGGAGCTTAATCATTCTAAAAATTCATTCCTGACGGGTTGAAAGGGGAAAACATATTTCATCCTAAAGTGATATGCTGAACTGGGTTATTTCAGTACCATTTCATGCTCTTAAATATAGGTAAATACCAGTGTACTTTCCAACGCTCTGCAGTTTTAAAGTGTATACAAAAGAAATAAAAAACCTTTGATTTCTAAGACTGACAGCTTTTTTGTAAACATTATTTAGTATTCACAACTTTAGGACAGTATGAATGAAAAATACTGCCTGCCATATCAATAAACAAAGGATGTTGCAGCCGTCAAGCCATCACATACAGTGTCCCCAACAACAGTGAGCCTTGAGAGAACTCAGGATAGAAACAGGATGCCCACCACCTAGCAGTCAAATGCTGCAGCCACCCCTGAGGATGCACCCACCCTCAGGGGACTCAGGATGAGAAAGTACAGGATACTGGCGACAGACAGCTGAGGTGCATAGCAAAGGAATGACTTCAGTGAGCCCAGGCTCTTGCATCTTCTCATACATAGAAAAATGCTAAATTCTTTAACTTGAGACAGCTGGTTTTCTTTAATTAACAGTAATCTTTTGATGTTCCGACTATCTGGTCTCTGCTGCGAAAACTCCTATACACCCTGGCTCCCCTCCTTGCCTCTTGGGAGCAGTCCCTCAGAGTTATCTGAGATGCTGTATGTATCCTGGGGTCAAGTCCTCAGTTTTGTCCACCAAACAAAATATAAGTCTTAACTTTTAGGTTGTGCATTTTTTTTTTTTTTTTCAGTCGACGGCAGGGATGTTATAGTCAGCGAAGGAACTCAACTTGAATTAACAAGTCCAGCAAGTGGCAGGACCTGAACCCAGGACACCTGCTCACCGCCACACCAGTGCACACATTAGCCGCATCCTCGCCCCCTGCCTCTCCGAGGGCCCCCTTCCTCTCCAAGGGCCCCCTTCTTCAATGCCCAGCAGTCATCCACTCCTTGTGAACTGTCTGGAAATGCCCCTTCTCTAAGTCTTCACAGATTGCACCCAGACCACTTCCATCAGGTTAACAATGTATTCTCTCAGAACTTAAAATACTCCGTGGCCTATTATTTTGCATTCCTCGTAAATCTCTTTTTTCTCCCAACTAGTAGATAAATCCTCTGAAGAGACTGTTAGCTCCTCAAAGATAAAGGCTTTCTTTTAAACTTCCCACAGCACCTCGTGTAAGAATTTAAAATTGATGGTTAATACACTGCAACAGGGAGGTTATATTCCAAAAAAATGAAAAACAAGCTATTTTTAAAGGCTTAGCCAAACACTAACCCGGACGTGGTATCCCCACGCCCACCTTCAGTCTCCCAGATCCGCTCAGAGTACACGCCCAAACCCACATTCCACGCCCAAACCCACATTCCACGCCCAAACCCACGTTCCACGCCCAACAGGGGCTCAGTGTGCCCAAGACAGGTTGCAGGTTTTTCACCCTGAGGAGGTGGCAGTACTTTTCTGATCCCAGATCTGGGGAGTGTCACCTGGACGCTTTTCTTTACAAAACAGGTCTTTCACAATAGCTCCTGGCCCAGCAGGTGCTCCAGGGAGAGGCTGGAGAAGGAAGAAAGGCAAGAAGCAGAGTCAGCCGCGGAGGGTCCTTTCACTGCCAGTGATGAAACTCCCAAGTCACTTCCACCACTTTGCCTTCCAGCATAATGAAATGTGAGAGAATAAGCAGGCGAGGGAAGGAGGAGAGACACTGCCTTCTCTCTCATACCCAGACACGAGATACAATAGTATCTTTAGGATATGAGAGTAAAAGAGATTCATTTTCAAAATTTCAAACTACTTCCTAAAGGAAAAATGTCCACAAGCATCTGTTTTTTCCCTTCTACACCAAAAGTTTCCTCCATACTTATATAAACATGGGTGGTCATATCTGCGACCCAGTCTGCTATATTCACCCCAAGGGACAGATTCCCTTTCAACACAGAAAGTCACACATTTAGACCCACTAAGCCTACTGCATGCATCCAACCTTACAGCCTCCATCATGCACAAGGAAACCGTGGTCACACCAATTAAAACCCACTGGACACACCCATTCAGGGCACATGAGCCTGCATCAGTTTTTCGCTCTCAAGATCATTTCCTAAGATTCACTTGTCAATATCTAACTCATTAACACTGTGGATCCCCATTTTTAGCATTCGATTTATGTTTTGCAACCTCACGCATTTTCTGGATAATGAATATACCACGCGGTCTCTAAATTCCAACAAATGGGAGTAGACTCCCATGATGATAATGTTGATGATTCCTAACTTTGGGGAAGCCAACTTGAAGGTAATGTTTCTTTAAAATAGGAAAGATGTAAACTGTTCGTGGGTGAGAGGTGACCTACAGACCGGGGAACAATCACGAACGCTATCACTGCTGCTCCCTTTTCTTGAACAGAAACGTAATTCTTGTACGTGCCATAGTTAATGCATACGTGAATGCAAAGCAGAGTCAGCACTATTAAAAACCTGTTGCATGGGGGTGGGGAGGTGAACAATAAAAGGGTAGCACAAGGAAGCCTTGTGCCTGTGATAGCAGTTAAGTAAATCTACACATGTGACAAAACTGCACAGAACTATACACACAAGCACACACAAATGACTGCATGTAAAACTAGCGAAATCTGAACAAGCTTTGCAGATTGGACCGATGTCTTGGTTTTGATTTTGCACTACAGTCAGGCAAAACGTTACCACCGAGGGAAACTGGGTAAAGGGATACAAGATCTGCTTTGTACAAGACCCGGGAGAATTCCTATGAACCTATCATTATTTAAAAATAAATTTTTCAGAAAGAAAACCTGTTAGTAGCAAACACTGTTTGCTATACATACAGACATGCATTTAGTCATAGTCTTTCAATCCACATTTATTAAGCACATACTATTGCCTGGCACTGTTGCACATGCTGGGGTTATCGACACAGAAATGATATCACCTTTGATCTTGAGAAACTCACAACCTGGTCATCCACCAGGAAAGCAAGGTATGGAGGGAAGAGAAGGTACAATGGTACTCTATGCGCAGAGGTCATGTAAGGGTCTGCAGTTGGTACGTGTCAGAGTCAAGCTTTACATGAAAGCAAATGTATTTGCCAATCACCACTCCATTCACAAAATAAATGACTACGTACGACCAGAATAAAATGGTCATATAAACGTAAGGTTCACATCATTAAAAAATCTCAACCCTGGAGACAAGTTGCTGCTAAAGGTATTTCTATCTTAAGAGCAAATAAATGTTCAGTTAAAATAAGCTGACTGCTTTCATAAGAAAGGGGGTTGTGTTTGACTTCAAAATGTCAATGTTTCCTTTAAATTGCTTTTTTGAGATATGTCTTTGGAAATGTTAAAATTATTCAAGTTAAATTTACAGCTTAGTTTAAAACATGTAAAACTGAGGGGTGATAAAGAAAGAATATTAACTTGGAATAGAAGTTGCTGTTCTTTAAAACACAGCTATGGATTCACTTTGCGTGTTATGTGCTTTCCTGGAAAAGTTTTGTAAAAGCAAACAATTTCACTTTAAATGAATACGATCTTTTATTTAAGAGGTACTTCCTCCCTGATTCTGATTTTCCATTAACAATATGTCAGTATCTTAACTTTATCAGTCCCTCTCACAAGTTGGCCTAATCAAATCCTTGGGTTCCCTCATACTTCTAATATTATATCTGGAAAACGCTACACAAGAAAACATAATTCTGTAAAAAAATGTTTAAATAAAGAAATAATGCCATTATTGTGCTTTGGCCTTATTAAAGATTTACTACAAAAAATCTTACTTTTGGAAATAGGAGAAAATAATAAAGGACCAATATTAGCTTTCAAAAACTGAACGCAATTAAGAGAAAGACGGAAATTCTACCAATCTCTCTAGCCTCAGCTTGGATGATCACTGGACTCAAGCAGGCAGAAGCAAAGATGGCAAATGCTGACTACACAAAACTCCTGACAACACACCGCACCACCTGCACTGCCCCGAAACTTTCACACATGACCTATCGTCCGAAAAATCAATATAAAACAGTATCTTACAGTCACTGTATAAAGTACGCAGTACGGCTTGTTCAAAAACCAAACTCAGGGGCTTCCCTGGTGGCGCAGTGGTTGAGAATCTGCCTGCCAATGCAGGAGACGCGGGTTCGAGCCCTGGTCTGGGAAGATCCCACGTGCCGCGGAGCAACTGGGCCCGTGAGCCACAGCTACTGAGCCTGCGCGTCTGGAGCCCGCGAGCCACAGCTACTGAGCCTGCGCGTCTGGAGCCTGTGCTCCGCAACAAGAGAGGCCGCGACAGTGAGAGGCCCGCGCACCGCGATGAAGAGTGGCCCCCGCTCGCCGCAACTAGAGAAAGCCCTCGCACAGAAACGAAGACCCAACACAGCCAAAAATAAATTAATTAATTAATAAATACTAATTAAAAAAAAAAAAAAATAACCAAACTCAGGAGACCAAACCCTAAGAGTTCTCATCACAAGGAAAAAAACTTTCTTCCTCTCTTTTCTTTTTTTTTTTTTTTTTTTTTGCTATTTCTTTCTATTGTATCCATGAGTTGATGGATGCTAACAAAACTTACAGCAGTAATCATTTCACAATATATGTAAAGTCAGACCATTATGCTGTACAGGAACTTACACAGTGATGTATGTCAATTATATCTCAATAAAACTAGAAAAAATGATATGCAGGCAAAATTAATAAGACTTACTATGTTACAGAATTTTTACTGTTTCCATTAAATAAAATACTTCTTATCTAAAAAAAATTATCACAAGACATTAAATAGACCTAAATAAATGATTAAAGATACCAAGTTATGAGACTGAAAATATTTTTTTATTTTGAAGATGTCATTTCTCTCCAAAAACATGTCATATCAATTCAATGCAACCTCGATAAGAATCCAGAAAGGGCTATTTATCTTTGTTTTGTGGACCCTGATCAGCTGATCAAAAATATATTCATAAGTATAGTGGGCCAATAAAAACCAAGACACTCTTGCAGGCGGGAAAAAAACTCATGAATGTCAAAAATTGAGTACAGTGTTCAACAGATATTCTGGTTGAAATAATTCAACTACAGGTATCACATACTGAAATACATAAATGCTAAGTCAGACATATAGGTTCCTTAGCTCACACTTTCCCTAATGAAGGGCCATCAGAATACCATGTTTGAAAACTTAATCTGCCACAGACTATGGGAACAACTCATATCTCTTCACTTGCATTTTTCTGATTCTATCATGTATCCGGCATGGAGCCAAGTGCCAAAATGCAACAGCCATCCAAAGCAGACAGGATTCGTGCCATCACGGAGAGCATCTACAAGGAAGAGAGGAAGGTATGCTCTCCGCAGCCTGTGCATGAGACCCAGGGCTGTGTGTGCAGACCGCCCACCACTCCTGAAAAAACACGGATGCTCCAAGTGGCTGCACTGAACATCCTAGACTGGGACACAGGATTCCAGAGACCTCTAGACCTCTGGACCCTCCATCAAGCCAAGAACAGTCTCAGGAATGAATGGACTCCAGTACTATAAACTCCGTGCCGACGTCAGTATGCCTACAGCGTCTCTCCCTTATTTTCAAGCCACTTAAGATCGAACAAGAGACTCTTAGAATACCTCATTCAGAAACAGTGAATGCGCTACACAACAAAGCTGTTGTCACTAAGAGGTATTTCCTCCACAATTCCTTTACGGAGCTGTCCCCTCTCTCTTTAAACAATATTAGGTCGTATGACCCAGGTTTTCAACAGCTGAGGTGGTCAAAAAATGTTTATACCGAATATCGAAATAATCCTTGCCTCAGCAAGCAGGCTAAAATGAAAACCAGCTCTTCTACTATCTCCATCCACCCTCTCAGGTCTGCTTGACTTAAAAGCTTGACACCATCCTGAACCCCCCTTCCTCCACCCAGATCTTTTCCATTCTATTAGTTGTCAAGTCCTACGGGTCCTGAGAATGACTCTCAAATTGATCCCTTCTCTTCCATTCTCACTGCCACAACAATCATCCAGAGTGGCGTTAAATGAAATTCACATTATGACCCCAAACCACAGAATTATTCCCCACCTCGTACACATTACATAAAATTCACATTATGACCCCAAACCACAGAATTATTCCCCACCTCGTACACATTAAATAAAATTCACATTATGACCCCAAACCACAGAATTATTCCCCACCTCGTACACATTACATAAAATTCACATTATGACCCCAAACCACAGAATTATTCCCCACCTCGTACACATTAAATAAAATTCACATCATGACCCCAAACCACAGAATTATTCCCCACCTCGTACACATGTGACCCAACAACCACACGCGACTACTCGCGCACACCCTTCCTCCTGAACACCACTGATCACCGGGTTCCCTCCACCTCAAATATCTCTGACAAAAATCCCTTCTCACAACTTAGCTCGAAAGCCACTTCCTCAAAGAAATTATGTCCTAATTCTTTACCATCTCTGAACCCCCAGAATACCTTCTACCATTCATATGCCTTGCAATGCAGTTACTCACCTGAGTATTTATTATGGACGTATTTTACGTAAGGGTAAGGCTTGCCTTGTCCCACCCAGTGCAAGGACGTATCCTGTGAACACTGTGCACAGGAGATGATTGATAAATATTTATCAAATGGAACTGACCTTGACCATTCATGTTAAAATGCTGGCTTCTTCTCAAATGCAAGCATTGTATAAATGGGGCTAAAATGTTGATGAGTGGGGAGGCAGGAACTCCAGCAGTTCCAGTGATCTCAGGAACTGTGATTTCCTAAAACTCATTATCAAAATCACCAACACCCACGGCTCAACTTCATGAAAAAGGAATCCAACATCAAAGATATGACAATAAAATTCCCCCAGACCTCTGAATTACACACACACACACACACACACACACACACACACACACACACACACACACACCCTCTCTCTCTCTCTCTCTCTCTCTCCCCCTCTTTCTCTCCCTCCCCACCTGCCCCCACCCCCAAGGAGGGGGCAGACCTCAGGGCAGGACAGTCAAGTTTTTATAGCAGTCTCTGGAGTCAGAATGCCTTGGTCCAATCTTGCCTTGTTATTGTGTGAATGCATTCGAAGTATATAAATTACCTGTGCCATAATTTCATCATCTGCAAAATAAAGATTATGACATAGTACCTCCTTCATATAAAACATGTATATGCTAAATAAGTGCTACAGTATATAAGTGTTTGCTACTGCTATTTTCTGGAATGTATATAATTTATTAATAATTTACTTAAATATTTAGAATGAGATTATCTACTGGCTGATTCTTAATAGATAAGATCTCAAGTGCAATTAACGGCATAAGGACCCAATCCTGAAAATGGATCTGACCTGGTACTATCTCCCCGGGCCAGGCAATATTCCATGCTTTTTACTGTAACAATGATATCAAAAGGTCAGAGGGTCCTAAAGACTGCTAAAAAAGAAGCAAACCCAGAACAGGATCTCTGTTTTCATTCAGCTATGTTGAACACTGCAGGAGTTAGGGCTACAGGAATCCTAGTTACAGCCTGAGTTTGAATTGACTGAAGAAGCCTTAATGGATTGCCAAGTCTTAACATCAATTAAGTAAGACCTGATAAGTATGTCCAAAAGGGTAATAAAATAATTCAGAAGGACCTCATAAATATGAAACATTAAATATTTGCAACGTGTCATTCAATCAAACAGTTAAGATCTATGCTTCAGAGAACAGAAACTCATAAAGCATTTAAATGAACATGAGAAAAGCATTAACTGAGGCACAAATTAAAACCGAGACAGCACAATGCTCTCTATGGGCAGGGACTTTCTAGTACCCAGATATCCCAGGAGACACAACGAAGCAGGGAGAAACTGAGTAAAATAGGAATCAGAGTGTCAAGAAAGCAGCAAAGACTCATCAGGATCTTTCTCAAGATCATCCAAATACAAAAAAAAAAAAAAAGAAAAAAGAAGAAGAAAGGTATAAATAAGATTCCATGCATCATAAGCAACGTCCGACTAATCGACTGAAAAGCCTCTCCACAAGGTTAAACTGAGATTCCCTTCGTGAAATATTATTTTTTCATTAAGTCTGTAAACTTGAAAGATTGCATGAAATGGGGGTCTAGCACTGCTCAAGCTCTTCTAATTAGTCCCCTAAACCCAGAAGGAAAATAAAATTAAGTACCTCACCCTTTGACAAATTAAACCATTTCAAACATCAAAAATTAATGCATTCACATGATTCAAAAGAACAGAATGAACAGAATATGTTTAGTGATGACTAAATATGGGTATGGGGAAGGAGGACAAGGACAAGATAATTCATTGTGGCCTGATGGAGGGCCATTCTGTCCGGGCTAACACAGCAGTAAGGAAACTGAGACAAAAGAACTCACTCCAACTTCCTAACAGACACACAGAAGGCCTCATGGAAAAATGGAAATTAACTTCTGTGGGTGCATGACTCTGTGTACACTCTCTGCTTTCATAATGGCTTCAGTGTTTCTTGATATTCTACTAAAATACAGTAAATCCAGATTACAGAAGTATCTTGGTCCTTGGCCAGGACAACCAGTTAAAGCTACCACTCTCCCATTTCTAAAGAGCACTGATTAATTAATTAACGAAAAGGGACAAAAGTAGTTATGTGCTGTACAAAGACAGACTAAGTGGGCTTAAATTTTTCTCTAAGTTAAGAGTTCCTTGAGGAAGGTTTGCATTTCTCTACTCCAGATAATGTTTATGTTTTCAATAAAGACTGAAATGTAAAAATTGGGCTATGGATCTAGTTATAATGCATTAGGCAAGTCCTCAGAGCAACTGCTGTTTAGGTTGAAAGAAGAGAGTGAGAGAGCATTATATCCATTATACGCTCCTAAAGGGTTCCATGTTTCCCAATAATCCTGTAAGGATTCTAGTCTTATTGTCAGAAACAATAAACAACACTATTGAGCAGATCATATTTCATTTCATACCTTTTTGGCAAACTGCAAAAAAAAAAAAAAAATGATGTGGTCAATAAATGAATAACTCCTCCAGTCAGAACATTAATAAAAACCCTCTTACACTTTGCCCTTAGATAAATGACTCATGAGAGGGCCCAGGAAAATAAACCACCTCACAAAAACATCAGTGAGAGAGAAAAACCTATTAGTTCCCAACTGCAGAGGAATGGAAGAAAAACTACCCAGAAACAAGGCCTCTTATTCCACAATGTGACCACAACTACTTCTACCCTCTTCCACTGGCCCACCATTTTTATTTGGGATCTCCAACTCTACATCTGTAAAATGGGATAATAAAAACGCCCCAGCAGCAACAAGCACACCGTGTACCCAGATCTTGGTTTCTAGTATCATTCTCTAATAACAGGAACCAGGTCTCCTTGGAGAAATGGCTGATTCTAGGACTGAGGCAGGAGATATATAAAATGAGTATGTAGTATCTGTAGTGACAGAAAGTAAGGAAGAAGAGGAGGGAGAGGGAAAGGCAAGGGTAAAGGGAAGAAAAGACAAGAGAAAAAAAAAAAAAAAGAAAAAAAGAACAGGGAATTCCCTGGCCGTCCAGTGGTTAGGACTCCACGCTTTCACTGCAGAGGGCCCGGGTTCAATCCCTGGTAAGGGAACTTAAGGTCCCACAAGCTGTGCGGCACGGCTAAAACAAACAAACAAACAAACCACACAAAAACACAATAAGGGGGTTTGTCAAAGGGATACAAGGACCAGCTAAAAGAGTCCCCAATGCCAACGCTAGAACAATCTGAGTAACAAAATTAAGTAGTATTAGAGTATAACCCAAAAGTATAAAATAACCATGAGTCTATATTAATATGTGTTTAGATAGACAGATAAAAATAGACAAATAGACAAACAGATAGACACATAAATAAGGGACAACAGACAAATCTCGTGAGTTGAAGAAGTCCAAATAATCTTTGTGTACACTTCACCCTCAAGGAGGAAGTGCACAACTCCCCACTCTTCAAGCGTAGGGAACACAGGGCGACTTCCTTCCAAGGAGTAACGGTAAGGAAAGAAGGAAAGAGGATAACTTTACAGTGGAGAAACCTGACCAACCCTATCTCAGCCAGGTAACCGAGGTCAGCATCAACAGTGATAAATCATTCTGACAGCATATACTGTTGATCTGATGTCATGACAATGGCACTTTAGCTCTGTGATCCTCCTCTTAAAGAGGTACAACCCCAGACTAACCATGAGAAGGACATCAGACAAATACCAATTGAGACTCACTCTACAAAATATTTGACCAGTACTCCGCAAACTGTTAAGGTCATCAAATATGAGGAACGTCTGACGAACTGCCACAGCCGTGAGAGGCCAAAGACGCATGACCCCAAAACGTAGTGTGGGGTGCTGGATGGGATCCTAGAACAGGAAAAGGACAGTGGATAAAAACTGAAAAGATGGGAATCAGGTATGAACTTACAATAATGCATCCATATTGATTCACTAATTGTAATAAACATACCATAGAAATGTAAAGTGTCTGTAACAGGGGAAACTGGGAGAGGGTATATGAGAACTCTCTATACTACCATCACATTGTTTTCTGTAAATCTAAAGTTTTTCAAAAATAAAGTTTATTTTTAAAAATGCCTGACTAACCTTCTACGCAAGGCTAAGTTTTTTTAAAGTTTATGGAAGGGGAGTTATTGTTCAATGGACATAAAGTTACAGTAATACAAGATGAGCAAGTTCTAGAGATCTGATGTGCAACATAGTACCTATACTCAACAACATCGTGCTGTGCACTTAAAAATATGTTAAGGGACTTCCCTGGTGGCACAGTGGTTAAAAATCCAACTGCCAATGCAGGGGACCCAGGTTCAATCCCTGGTCCGGGAAGATCCCACATGCCACGGAGCAACTAAGCCCGTGCGCCACAACTACTGAGCCTGCGAGCCACAACTACTGAGCCCACATGCCGCAACTACTGAGCCCGTGCGCCTAGAGCCTGTGCTCCGCAACAAGCCACCGCAACGAGAAGCCCGCACACCGCAACAAAGAGTAGCCCCCGCTTGCCGCAACTAGAGAAAGACCACGCACAGCAACGAAGACCCAACACAGCCAAAAAGAAAAAGAAAAAAAGAAAAAAAAAAAAATGTTAAGAGGGTACATCTCATTTTAAGTGTTCTTAACCATTAAAAAAAAAAGCGAAGAGACAAAAACTCTTGGGAGGTGATGGATATGTTTACTACCTTGATTATGATAACGGTATTACGAGTGTACACAGATGTTCAAACTCATCAAATTATATACGTTAAATACATGCAGTTTTTTTGTGTGTATCATACCTCAATAAAGCCATAAAAAAAAAGTTTATAGAAGTATTTAGTTTGTTCACAAGCTACAACACCTGTAGTCTTAAAACATGTTTTAAAAATTATACTTTTTCCATTTGTTTTCCAGAAGAAACAACATATTCCGTTTCATTTTGAGGGGCTCTTAGAGATTTGTTTTTTCCACCTGTTAAAAAGAAACTGGGG
This sequence comes from Eschrichtius robustus, assembly GCF_028021215.1. Lineage (NCBI taxonomy): Eukaryota > Metazoa > Chordata > Mammalia > Artiodactyla > Eschrichtiidae > Eschrichtius > Eschrichtius robustus. The sequence continues at coordinate 49,551,407 of NC_090841.1, forward strand.
TCAGCTGTGGCACTGCGTGGGGCCTTTCGAGAGGCTCACAGGAGAAAAAGAAGAGTTACTTGCAAAGATTACCAATTGGAATTGAATCATATAAGGTTGTTTCTTGACTACAGTTGAGGCAGTCTGCTCAGATATACTGTAACCACCCTAATAAGGAATGCTTAATTATCACTAATAGAAATGACCTCTATTTAGAAAACATTATTATGATTTGTTTTACCACAGATATTTTCATCTGATCATCTTACTACTGTATTCCATATAGGCAAAGAATACTTTGTACTTCCTTACTACATCATTCATTTCATTTTTTATTTCTTTACTGTCATCGATTTGCCTAATGAATAAAATCATTCATTTTAACATTCACTGCATTGTTTGGAAAGGACTACTGAAAAACAGAAAAAGCAAGAAATTAACATACATTTTTTTTTTTAAATCACAGCACTATGAAGCTTAATTATACATAACGCAGCTAGACATATGTAATATTTATCTTCCCAGCATCTTCTCGGAACCAGCCCTGCTTCATCCTAGAGAAATTCTGCTTAGTCCGTGTGTTTGGGTACGGCTGTCCCTCCGCCTGGAGCCCAGGAATGGGCACGTGACCCTGGCCTAACTGATCTGAGCATTCTCCCCCTGGTCACCTCTGATTGGTTTAGGGAACAGGTGACAGGGACAACTGTTAAGTTATCAGAAGAAGTGCTTGCTCTTTCTCTGAGAATATAAATGTCTTTATGAGAGAGGCAACCAGCAGCCATTCAGCTATCACACTTGAACAGGCTGAGAATAAAGCAAGCAGAAGCGACAAACCTGAGAAGTGAACAGAGAAAGTGAGTACTAACGACATAATTTAAACTGCTGCATGGGGCAGGACTTAAAAACAGCTTCACCTCTTGGATGGATCCATTCCATAAGCCAATAAACCATAAACCTGTTTTTGGTTAAGCAAGCTTGAGGTGGTGTATCAGTTAAGATTGGGTTTAGCTGCAAGTGTCAGCAAACTTAAAAGGACAGTGGCTTAGACACGACCGCAGTTTCTATCTCCAGCATTCAGAATGCAGGGTCAAGGGCTGGTATGGAAGTTCTGCTCCCCCAAGTCTTACAGAACCATGCACATTCCAGCTCACAGCACCACCATTCCTAGAGCCTGACCCCCTCTCATGAGTTTAATCCGACAGCTAGACCTCCTGCCATTGCGTCACATGCCACACACAGAAAGGAAGAAGGGAGGAAGATGTGAGGGAAAGGGAATGCACTAGGTGACTTTACAGGTGGGTCCGTAGCAGCCATTTACAGTAAGTTCTTACTGGCTGGAACCTACTCGGCCACATTTAGAGGCTAGAAAATGTCAGTCACCTTTCTTCTGGGCAGCCATGCACACAACTAAAAATTCTATTGTCATAGAAGAAGGAAAGAACAGAGATTTGGGGACAATCAGCCCCTGCCAATCTGGGTGTCTACAATTTCCAACCAAGGCAACTTATACAAATCATGTACTACGTAATAGGCGTTCTTTCAATGACTGTAATTTAAGAGCAAGAAACTTTAAGGCATTAAATCACCGCAGTACTTACATTTTGGGAATCCCACACAACAATGACACACACTTAGAATCCAGCAATATGAACATCTAATTTCACATTTTAGAAAATCAAAATTTTGAGAGTAGAGCTTTATCATGTGGCCCAAGTGGTTAACATAAGGATACAAATTCAACAAGGAATTAAAACTACAATTTATAAAGAAATTCTACAAAGAAAAAGACAAGAAACTCAACAGAAAAATCTGCTAAAACATATGGATACATGACTGACAGAAAGGGAGACAAAAGTGGCCAACAAGAATATGACTTTTGGATTAAGAAAGAGCAGATTGATCATACACATTGACTTTCACTTTCTCCTCTACTCAAATAAAATGAGAGGTAATAGATTTTTCTTTTGGCATAGAATGTGAGATGAGTCAATCACGGCAAAAAAAAAATTTTTGGAAAGGCAAAAAGCAGATGGAAGAAAGGTAAATGATTTAGCAGACCCTAGAAAGCTGAAAGAAGCTAAGCCAATTGTGAGGAAAACAGAGACGCAATCTCACTTACCCGACAAAACCTTCCAGGATCTGGGAGGCTGTCAGCTCCACTCGACTCTAGAAAAGGGGGTAAAATTTAGCTGTATCAAGGGAAACCGGCTGACAATCCCTCTAAGAATTATTTAGATCTCCGGATGCCCTACCTTGTTGAACACAGATGACCGCCCTCCCCAATCCTAGAAGACCAGTGGTTTACTCTTGGATAGAGGAAAACATGGGGCTTCTACTGGAAGTCCGGGGACACCGTGTGAGTGAGGGAATCATACGGAGAACAGAGTGAGGGGGGAGCAGACTGCTGAGGTGTCATGCCCAGTTTTCTTCCCAGTCAGGTTGCAAATGGCTGCCTGGCCTATACCTGTAGGCAGGAGTCTGGAAGCTCTTTCTCTGAGAACCTGATTGGTCCTAGAATCAAGCCTACAGATATTTCCTGCCATCAGGGGCTCCACAAGTAGTAGCCCAGTGAGGTGACTCTGCTGAGATGCCCACATTCCAGTACAGAGCTTCCAGGAAGCTGTTGAGTGCTCCAACCAGAGACTACAGAGATTATAAATGCATTCAAAAAACAAGAGGACATCATTAACAAAGGACTGCTATAAGAACAAGTGATTTTTAGAAATTAAAAATGTGACAGTAAAAAAATGAAATAAAAGGATGGGAAGATGATGATGACACGCTCTTTCAGAAAGCAGAACAAAACACAAAAGAGGAGCAAAACAGTAACTGGAATTGAAGAAAATTGGAATTGAAGTCCAGGATGTTCAATGTGGGAATATGGGAGTTAAAGAGAAAACAGAAAATGGAGATGAGGACAGCATCAAACAAACACAACCCTCCTGCTCCCCAAACTCTTGTTGCCTGAACTGAATAGATGATGAAAATAAATTTTGAGGTAGTACTCTCTGGAGGAAACACTATTCCTGGATCCTCTGACACGTTCCGATCTGGTTGCTTGCTATCTGAACTCAGTAAATGAGTCAAATTGGACAACAAGGGATTTCTGCATTTGAAAAAAGAAATTTCCCTAAAACAAGGGTTTAAAAGTTGACAGAACTATAAAACCAGCTGCAAATGATAGAACCTGCAAAATTTGATGAAAACCGATCACACAAAGGCACATCATTGAGAAATTCAGAACCCTTGCAACAGGAAGACACTTCTCCAAGACTCCAGAGAGAGAGAAAAAGCAAGGGGGGCGGGGGGAGGAAAGGTCATCAACGAAAGTACAGGGAATCGTGACAGCATCCAAACAGAAGCTGGAGTGGAGGAATGCCTTCAAAATCCCAAAGGAAAATCACGTCCAACCCTGGATTCCAGACCCAACTACACTGTCAATGAAATATAAAAGTAAAGGTATGTTAGATGTCAAAAATTTACATCTCCTACAAGGACCCTTCTCAGGAAGGAGGAGATGCACAGCAAAGAAGGAGGTAAACAAAGGAGGAGGAACCATGAGATAAGGGAATAGAGGGCTCAAGAGAGAGGAAAGAACAGACAACTATGGGGCCCCAGGACCCGAGCTGTGCACGAGGCAGGGCAGCACTACAGGCCCCAAGAAGAAGGATCTGACACAACACCCCAGGAATCTAAACGCACAGAGAGGAGAATCAGACAACTCGGGGATTGGAGCAACGGTAAGAATATTCAAAACTCAGTAAACAAAAAAATCAGACAAAATTTATAAGAAAGGAAGAGTAAACGCTGAGCACGGCACAGCTTCGAGTAGTGTCTCCAAAGGTTTAATTACGTAAACACTTAATGTGGATTGAACCAAAGCTGACACAACTACACTGGAGAGACTGCAAAGCTGTGGGTTTGGTGGGGGCAGGCAGGGGGCTGTGGAGAGGAAAAGGGCTCAATCCTGTATTACATACTGGGAAGTCGGCAGGTAAGGGCTAACACTAAGGGAAACAAAGAGAGTAGTTCCTCAGAGGACAGAAAGACAGGGTGAAGAAAACAAGCAAAGACTTGCCGCCGCTTCTTACCCAGCTGCGTTGGTCAATCTGACTGTTTAAGCTATGTGCAAACAAAATTTTAATGAAAACTAAGAAACAAAATGAGGATCCCGGACAGATGTGGGAGGGCGTTCCGCGTGGAGTAACGCACAGTGAGGAGACCCTACCATGTGTCAGGGGTCATGGGGGGCTGTAGGAGCCAAGACTAAGAAAACACCATGGACCAACCACACTGTGGTGGTGAGGCCAGATGGGGGCGGGCAATTCACAGAAGAAGAGCTGACTTCATACACAGAGGATGTAAAGCCATTAAGAGATTTGGGGTAAAGGATCCATGTGACACATTTAGGGGGATGAATCGGGCAGTGCCGAGCAAGGGGCACTGGGGAATGAGAGGCAGAGGCGCCAGTGAGAACGGTATTTCAACAGTCCAAGAAGAGTTAATGAGCATGAGTTTCCATAAAAAGGCAAAGGATAGTACAATGAGGGAGGGAGAGTAGGAGAGAGGTTAAAACTCACTAGAAATCAAGGAAATACACATCAGGACAACAACCTATTACTTCATATCTATCAGAATGGTGTAGAATGAGAAAGGAGAATAATATCAAGTTTTTGCAGTGATTTGGAACAAGGGAAAATTTGACACACAGCTGGTGCATGTTTAAACTCGCAGAGCCATTATGGACAAAATGAAATAAAAATACGGCAGTAATTAGTGAAATTAAGTATGTTTAAGCCCTATCTGATCACTCGTCTTAAAGACACATGTTTGGAAACGCTGAAGGCAACACTGTAGTAATGGGAGTTGAAGGCATGGAGGTATACACTAGGGAATGGAGAAGTAAAATATAGTAGGTGAATGTTACAGAATACTATGCAGAAGTAAGAACTGATACCAAATTAGATATAACTTAAAAATACAGTGTTGGGTGAGAACCGTAAAAAAGAGAAATGAGTTTTATAACATAGAACCATGTATGAAGATCAACCACACACACTCACAAACACCACTGACAACTCTGCAAGGGCTCCTGCACATCTAGGGACATACGCCACATCGGAATGTGTGTTTGGCTGGTTGTGAGGAGCAGGGCGTGACCAGGGGAAGAGGAGTGCGAGAGGGGGTCAAAGACAAAGGAAGTGAAATGACTGAAACAGGAGAGGAGCCTTCCACGTATCAATAAGGGAGGTAAAGCACGATGGACTCAACTGTCTACAGCAGAGGATCGAAAACACCATCACTGGGGCTTCCCTGGTGGCGCAGTGGTTGAGAATCTGCCTGCCAATGCAGGGGACACGGGTTCGAGCCCTGGTCTGGGAAGATCCCACATGCCGCGGAGCAACTAGGCCCGTGAGCCACAATTGCTGAGCCTGCGCGTCTGGAGCCTGTGCTCCGCAACAAGAGAGGCTGCGACAGTGAGAGGCCCGCGCACGGCGATGAAGAGTGGTCCCCGCTTGCCGCAACTGGAGAAAGCCCTCGCACAGAAACGAAGACCCAACACAGACAAAAATAAATAAATAATTTTTTTTAAAAACACCATCACTGCTCAACACTAAACCCCACCCCCAAAGACAGAAAGACGGACAGAACTGGGATGAAGTAGAGAGAAATATAAGTGGTGTCAAGTACAAAAAAAAAAAAGAGGATTTAGAATCAGAAGACATGGATTTCAAGTCCGGCTCCCAAATCTTCTAGGTATATGGCCTAAAATAAATATTTTACCTTCTATGCCTCATTTTCCTTATGCATAAAAATGGAAGATACTGTAACTTCTTCTTAGGGTAACTGTGAGAATTAAACCAGAAAATTTTCTATAAATGTCAGGTTGCTTTTAAGCCCAGAAACTGGAAGACGGTCCAAGTTTAAAGTGGCCCTTACGTGGCATCACAAATGTGGTATACAGTGTGCCGATCTCTGGGATACAGTGCCACAGACACACAGTCTCGTGGTACCCACCTGCTGCCCAGTAGATAATTCTGAGAATTACAGTTTTGAATCAACTGTTGTGTTTTTTTGTAAGTTTTCTACTAGTCCCCCCCTTGAGAAGACTACTTCTACTGAAAATAAGTTTTCTGACACTCCATGGAAAGGAAATCACAAAGGGTCCATTTATCAAAGCTGAGTGTCACATTAATAGCCAAGGAAGCAGGCTACCTACCCCGCCCAACGTCACACCCCATCATCTTGGCCTGGATCACAGCACACACAATTCAAATGGGAGAATTCTTTCCCCGAAGCAAGTTTCCATTATATTTCAGTTCCCTAAATTTTAAAGGCAGTGTCCCTTGGACGTGAGTAGGCCACTCACAGCCATGAGTAAAGAATCGAGAGGAATCAAACATAATCCCTTCTAGAAAATGTCACCCTTCCTGGTGTCTGTCCTTTTCTCCCATTACCACAGCTGAGAGGAAAAGCTGCAGGGCAACTAGCCTTCTCTCCCTTGCATATAATCTGCTCATTTCTTCCTCAAATTTCCAAAATACTCCACTCCTCAGCTGCTAGGCCTCTCCTCATCATCTCTGCCAATTAACACCTTGCTTTCCCTCTAAAATCTTTGCAGTCTTCCCAGCTGCCCTGTGCTCTCCATCCACCACAGCCATACCAGCAATAATTTTTAAAGCACATGCATATTAACTTACACCTCATCAGCAGAAAGCCATTGTTTCAGGAAACTCTATTATCTAGATTTTTTTTTGTCCACATGTTTACAATGAGCATGTTCAGATACTTGCTATTATAAACTGAAATATCTAAAATAATTAAGGATGAACTATGTATCAAAGTAGGTTATTATCTAACCTAATTCTATTAAATATAATATTTATAGAGAAAAATGTCATTTGCCATTTGTGGTGAAAAACTGTATTCCAAACATAATTTATACTTAATACATATTCCTTATAATAGAACTCTCAACTTCCCATGAAACTGCAAGAATCATGATGGCAAGAAATACCACCTACCACTTTCAACAGTACCACTACTACTGTTAATGAATGATAGTAATATAATAATAAACAGTAAGGATTATCATGTGTCAGGCACCATATTAAGTCCTTTCCATGTATGAATTCATTTAACACTCAGCAACCCTGTGAGACAGAGTTAACATGCCTGTTTCATAGAGGAGGAAACCAGCATAGAGAGAAGGTAAAGACTGGCCAAAGTCACACAAGCAGTGGAGCAGGATGAAAAGCCAAGCAGTCAGAGGCTAGAGCTGTTCACCATTCAACACACTGCCCCCACTGGCTTCAAAACAGCCAGAACAATGCTTTATAAACAGTGGAGTTTCCCTACGTGGGTACTGGACTTCACACACTGCAGATGTTCAATAAGTATAGAATGAATGCGTGAAAACTTAAATTATTCCATGAACCTCTTTGGATGAGAAAATGCTAAAAAGATTGCTTTAAAATTATATTATTACATTGTCGAGAAGGAAGATGAGGTAGAGGAAAAGGAGAAAATCTTTTGGCATATCATTGTGACTCTTCAGAAGGGTAAAGGGGACTAGAGATTCCACTGAAAAACGGGAGACAAACTCATTTTGTGGGACTAGTGACTACAGAGTATTTTTAGGAACATTTAAAGGCTTATTAGTTCTGGGGTAGGGTGGGGTGTGATGAATTGGGAGATTGGGATTGGCATATATACACTAATATGTATAAAATAGATAACTAATAAGAACCTGCTGTATAAAAAAATTAAAATAAAATTCAAAACTTCCAAAAAAAAAAAAAAAAGTAATTTAACTTATAATTTCTTATATGATATCCCAATCCCAGTAAACTTTTCCATGTATTCCATCATATAAAATAGGATTAAGATATGTTAAATTTAAAACTGCTCCTATCTTCAACATGTATTTCAGACAACTCACAGCACCAAAATTCTTAGACCCAAGGGGGTTAAAAACCAAACACAGAAAGTCCATCCCTAACTCCAAAGACTTACAACCACCAGGCTAGGCAAAACAGCTAGGACAATTCATAAAAGAAGTCAAAGCAACTAACTCAGAGCGATCATTTACACTTCTAGACGCTTTAGCCAGAAATAATTTATACATGATACAGAATACAAAAAAAAAAAAAAAAAAAAAAACCAAGTTGAGGGCCTTGTTGTCAGGAGCTGAAGTTTTTTTCATCAGCAACTTTAGTGCCACAGAGACTCAGCTCACTGAGGTCTGCATCAGCTCCCTTGGAGGGGCCAAGTCCAAGACCTGACACGGATGGGAGAAGCAAGCAGGGAAAGGCAGGGAAGGGGATACTTGGTTTTAAGACGACAGAACACAAGGGAACTTTGGGGTTGGCAAATTGAAATGACTCATTTTACAAATGAGAAAATACCTCATGACTTACCCGGCAGCACAGAGCTAATGAGAGACAACTTCAAGATCAGAGCCCAGGGCCATTCTCGCGGCTGCGCTGCCTCACTGTTCATGTAATTTTTTGGTGTTCTGAACATAATAGTGTGCCTACGTATTTTACCGACTACATTAACTCAGGGGTTTTCATTTTCTGGACACTGTACAGTACTTCCCATTCTTGACAGGACTGCTTGTTCCTCATTTCCCAAAGTAAAAACAAAAGGAATACACGAGGACCTACTGCACAGCACAGGAAACTCTACTCAACACTCTAGTAACCTATATGGGAAAAGAATCTAAAAAAGAATAGATATATGCATACGTATAAGTGAATCACTTTGCTGTTCACCTGAAACTAACACAACACTGGAAATCAACTATACGCCAATAGAAAGTAAAAAAATTTTAAATAAAAAAACAAAAGCAAAAGGAATATGCCTATTATCTTATTAAGAAAAATGACTCACGAGCTTAAACATCTTCAAGGCACCACTATCCTAATTAAAAATTAGTGAGCAAAGATTGACTTTAAAGAAAATAACAAAAATCCATTATACTGTACTTTGTATTTACGCATGACCTCTACTCCAAAGCATCATGACATCCCTATAAAAAAAAGTGGGGAAAAATTATAATAATTAAAATCTTACGGGCAGGGAAAGAGAAGTTAAATTTCTTGCTCAAGAGCATCTAGCAAGATGGATAACAGTGAACAAAACTTCTCATGCCCCAGGAAAGCAACCACTGATGACATTACTAAATATTTAAAAAGCACCAGATGCTGGGAAAACTGGACAGCTACAGGTAAAAGAATGAAATTAGAACACTTCCTAACACCATACACAAAAATAAACTCAAAATGGATTAAAGACCTAAATGTAAGGCCAGACACTATAAAACTCTTAGAGGAAAACATAGGCAGAACACTCTATGATATAAATCACAGCAAGATCCTTTTTGACCCACCTCCTAGAGAAATGGAAATAAAAACAAAAATAAACAAATGGGACCTAATGGAACTTAAAAGCTTTTGCACAGCAAAGGAAACCATAAACAAGACGAAAAGACAACCCTCAGAATGCGAGAAAATATTTGCAAATGAAGCAACTGACAAAGGATTAATCTCCAAAATTTACAAGTAGCTCATGCAGCTCAATATCAAAAAAACAAACAACCCAATCCAAAAATGGGCAGAAGACCTAAACAGACATTTCTCCAAAGAAGATATACAGACTGCCAACAAACATATGAAAGGATGCTCAACATCACTAATCATTAGAGAAATGCAAATCAAAACTACAATGAGGTATCACCTCACACCGGTCAGAATGGCCATCATCAAAATATCTATAAACAATAAATGCTGGAGAGGGTGTGGAGAAAAGGGAACCCTCTTGCACTGTTGGTGGGAATGTAAATTGATACAGCCACTATGGAGAACAGTATGGAGGTTCCTTCAGAAACTAAAAATAGAGCTACCATATGACCCAGCAATCCCACTACTGGGCACATACCCTGAGAAAATCATAATTCAAAAAGAGTCATGTACCACAATGTTCATTGCAGCTCTATTTACAATAGCCAGGACATGTTAACAACCTAAGTGTCCATCGACAGATGAATGGATAAAGAAGATGTGGCACATATATACAATGGAATATTACTCAGCCATAAAAAGGAACGAAATTGAGTTATTTGTAGTGAGGTGGATGGACCTAGAGTCTGTCATACAGAGTGAAGTAAGTCAGAAAGAGAAAAACAAATACCGTATGCTAACACATATAAATGGAATCTAAAAAAAAAAAAAAAATGGTTCTGATGAACCTAGGGGCAGGACAGGAATAAAGATGCAGACATAGAGAATGGACTTGAGGACACGGGGAGGGGGGAAGGGTAAACTGGGACGAAGTGAGAGAGTGGCATGGACATATATACACTACCAAATGTAAAATAGATAGCTAGTAGGAAGCAGCTGCATAGGACAGGGAGATAAGCTCGGTGCTTTGTGTCCACCAAGAGGGGTGGGATAGGAGGGTGGGAGGGAGACACAGGAGGGAGGGAATATGGGAATATATGTATACGTATAGCTGATTCGCTTTGTTATACAGCAGAAACTAACACACCATTGTAAAGCAATTATACTCCAATAAAGATGTTAAAAATAATAATAATAAATAAAAAATTAGAAAAAAAATAAAAATCACCAGAAAAGTCATGTCAAGAAAACTACCAAAGAAAAGTTAACTGGAAGTTTTAGTAAGTCAGATTCTGCCCCTTACTCTCTCACCAAAATGCTTTGCAGTCTTAGCATCAAGCAAGTTGGAAATTTAGACTCCTACTTCTCAAATCCATTCCATTCACTTAAATGGCTTTAAAAAGCAAAACCCTGGCTGCAAAGCAATTTATTAGAAGAAAAACATACATGATGTTTGTGCTAATGGGCCACAATAACAAATCAATGCAAGGCATTTACTTTGCCATTAAAGTATCTGAGGATCCTTGTAAATTTTACTTTCTTGGTTCTTAACAAGATGTAACAGAAAGCAACAAGGCTTGCTGCCCCAGTTAAGTGTGGTTCTATACCACTGTGCACATATGATGCTCATCTCCAGAGTTCGAAAACAGACTGTAGGCACAATCAAGATTCTTTAACCTACTTCCCATGGTAATATTACAAGGCCCCTCAGCCTTTGGGCAGGTCTTAACTTCTTTGCAGAAGAAGTGTGGCCCAGCGCATGAAACAGTCAAGATGCATCCAAAGAGGGGTTTTCATTTAACGTAGGAGGGTATGGATAAGCAATGGTGACAGAAGAAAAACAACAGCATAAATCTTCCCCAAACACAGTTGCTCCAGGCAGCAGGCGGCCAGGAAGCAAGGGCTATAAAGCACCAAGCCCAGGACCAGGATAAACGGCGGCAGGGTAAGGCCCAGGAATGAGTCCAACGTGCAGTTGGCAAAGCAGGCATGAATAACAATAGCCAAAACCACCACCCCAAGAGCAACAGGGGATTGTACAGATGGGCAAGGAAGGCAGAGGACACAGGGACAGGAAGCATCGAGCGTGAGTGGGGCCCAACCACTTTAAAAGCTATTCTCAACCCACCGCAGGGAAGATGGGCATGCTTGGGACCATAGATACAGATGATGGGCATGCCTGGGACCACAGATACAGATGATGGACATGCCTGGGACCACAGATACAGATGATGGGCGTGCCTGGGACCATAGATACAGATGATGGGCGTGCCTGGGACCATAGATACAGATGATGGGCGTGCTTGGGACCACGGATACAGATGATGGGCGTGCTTGGGACCACGGATACAGATGATGGGCGTGCTTGGGACCACGGATACAGATGATGGGCGTGCTTGGGACCACAGATACAGATGATGGGCGTGCTTGGGACCACAGATACAGATGATGGGCGTGCTTGGGACCACGGATACAGATGATGGGCGTGCTTGGGACCATAGATACAGATGATGGGCATGCTTGGGACCATAGATACAGATGATGGGCATGCTTGGGACCATAGATACAGATGACGGGCATGCTTGGGACCATGGATACAGACAAATGCAACACCTGCCTGAAGAGTGGGAAGGAAGAGGAAAGGGGCAAGCGGTTCCCACCCAGAGAAGATGTTTTTAACAGGAGTTAAGAGGTGTGGGAAGTATGGGAGAGGAAGGAAAAGAGGGAGATGGAGGGAAAAATGGAGAAAAGAATGGAGCCCAAGCAAGGATTTGAAGTGAAAACCATGGACCATATTGAGGGTACACACCAGGGCATCAGTTATGCAACATACATGTAACCCAAATTTCACTGACTGTCACTTCTTTCTGAAGCATCTGTTAGGGGATTTTTTTTTCCTGTATGTTTGTTGGTAGTTTTTTAAGGCCTGCTTTTATTGCTCACTTGTCATTCTACTTACAGTAAAGATTAATAACACTGCATATGGTGTGTGATGAATAAGAAATCCAACTTATATGGCACTAGGTATAAAATTATGCAGTATATCCCTCTGAGTGTAGAAGAATCCTACTTAACATGAAGAGTTTCCTATGCAGAGAAAAGAAGTGAAACTTATTTGTGTATTTGTCATGCTTTGGTCTGCAAATAGGCTCAGAAAAGTAATCTGTGAAAATGAAAACTGTGTTACCCGACGATACTGTCAAACTGAAAAACGTTTTTCAAAGTTACGGTAAACTTCAACTCATCCAAAATCTACTCAACCAAAAAGCCAAGATTAACATAATTTGTTTTGGCTTTAATTCTACATGTAAAAGAGGACTGGAAAAATAAAAGCCATGTCTGCCTTCTTTGGGAGGGAAGGGGGATGAAATTCAACTCAATGGGAAAAAATCTGCCTACTTCCCCTTCCATTGTGAGGCCTCTAACAGAAAGGGGAAAGCAAAGATTTGGAGTTAGAAATTATTAATGATTCTATAGATAAGCAAAAGGAGATTCAGAACTGGGCACCAGGGTCAGGGAAAGGTGTAGTGCTCTGCATAACATAAGAGCTCAGAATTATTTTTTTAACTTACTGGGAGCCATTAAGGGACGAGAGAAGGAGGGTCAAGGTGAATGATGGGTGGCCAGGCACAAGTTGTTGGATCGTGACAAGGGAACTTTTAAAATATGGTCTAGTATTCAATTCCAAGCTTTTTTTTTTGTTTCTGGAGGTCTGACTTTTCAGTTTCCCTTATCTTCATAGAGCTAATTCTACATGGTCTTCGGATAAAAAGGAAAAAGCAAGGGCAAGGGGTTGAGTGCTTGTGTGAAGAGGTACAAAGTGCAACAGGATACAAGTTAGAGACAGTGAGACAGAGACAGGGCTGGGGCCAGCTGTCCCTAGCCTCTGCCCAGCCCCACAGCCCGGGTAGGAGCTCTGACCTCCACCCGTCACTTTTGAAAAGGGTCCAACTAAATTCACTGGACTCTCAAAGAACAGGTTACAGCAGGTTTTGTACTCTGAGAAGACAGATTTAAAGCAATCAGAATGGTAGCTACTATATGATGCCTTTTAAAACCAGAGCACTCTTAGGATAAGTAGAATTGGCTGTCAATGAAAAAGAAAATTTTCAAGGTATGTATCTATGAGTCGCCTCCATCTCTTAAACAAGAACAACAAACTACTTTTCCTGTCAACTAGTCATGGACACGCAGGGGAGGCGAGTTAAACTGCTGGCCACAAAGTGCAACTTAATTTAACAGCTTTAAAAGAAAATGTATTCTCTCCTTTAAACATGGGTATAAAATTCAAAAATCACTAGAGACAGCAACTCTTAAAAGTTGTTTCTGTCATACAGAAGAGAAATGAGGAAAGACAAAACAAGAGAAAACTAAAATGAGGCAAAATAAAATAAAATACAAAGGGAGAAGAATAAGATGAAGGGTGAAAACGAAGGAAGCCAAGAATGTAGGGTGAGGAGAAGAATCGGATGAAGAGAGAGATGGAGACACACGGGGAGAGAAAAACAAAAAGCGAAACAGAGTTAATGCAACCACTTCTTCACTAGTTTCTCAGGGCCTCAGTTTTCTCATCCATAGAACAGGTACAAAGAGATCTCTCTCATAACTTTACCATCATCATTTAAATAATATATGCAAAAATCACATATAAAAATGCATACCCATATACAGTCAAGAGTAAGAAGTGGAAGCAAAAAAGACGAGATCTTAATATATAAGATGACCGTGAATGAAACCTGCCATTGTGAACTTGGGGGTGTTCCTACAACCTACTCCGAAATGTTCACTGACCCCTATTCACAGGTTTTAATGTCTTGAACTTTATTACTGATAGAGCATTCATTTCAGCCCACCAGAAAGAAAATTATTTTCCAGTATACAGGGGTGAGGGCAAATGTAGACCTTGGTCCCTCGTGGGGTCCAATACTCAGACGGAAATGAAAATGAATCCCTCAAACGAGGGCCTTGAGGTATTGTAGAACAAAATAACATTATTAGTCATCTTCCGAACAGGCCAGATTTATTTTGCTCTTTCTACGTACCAGACACCACACTAAGGCATTTCAGATCTGTTCTTTCAAAATGTCACAACAATCCTTTTCGGTAGGTTCTTTTATTAAGTTCATCTTACAAATGAGGAAACTGAGGCCTCAAATATAAGTCACTTGCCCAAGGTCCCAGCAATAAGGGGGAAGTTAGATTTCAAGCCTGGCTTTTAAAAACTATACCAAATTTCGTGATTCTCAAGTTCCTTCTAAGTACCAGAGAAAGAATAAATTATAGCCAGGAAAGCTTTAATATAAGCATATTACAGTTTTTCTTAATTTTCCACCCAAATAGCAAGTCTAATATTGAACATAAAGTAACCCTCAATTAGACGCATTCATCTAATTTCCATTAATACTTCCTAGATTACGAGATTTCAGGTAAGGGAGACACTTTGGGGTCCCGAGTTTCTTCACCTGTAATTGAAACTGTTCCAAAGGATGGCCCCAACTCTACCAAATAATACAAAATTACTCTGCAAACCCTCGTCGACCTTCCCAGAAATTCTAAGGCAATAATGATCTTTTTCCTGCTGAAACATGATGGAAATCTCTGAATACATGTCTTCTGGAATAGTTTGAAGGAAGCACCCAGCTAAACAAAGGTTTCATTAACTTCGAATTCGTAAAGTATTGTAGAAATCCAGGCCATGCACTGTCATCCTTGACTTACATGAGAGCTTTGCTAAACTGTTAACCGTTACTGAATAAGAAATGTAAGGACTGTGCTTTTGAATTAAAAAAATTAAGACGTAAACAAGAGCTCTGTAAGCTTTAGTAGTATATAAACACCTATACCGAACACTCTGGCTTTTTTTTTTTTTTTCCTTGCACTAGGGCTTGCTATTCAGAATGAAAGTGCCAGCAAAACCGTCCTCACTTGCCTGAGACTGTGGTTACCCTACTTCTAATAAACAAGGCAGCTTTCTGTCTCTGACGTCCCATTGCTCAACAGGGCTGAATCATGGCAGCTTGCACAGCCATGACCCCTGAGTGCACTCATGCTAAAGAGTGTCTGCTTTGATTCACTCCTATTGTAGGAAACTACTTATCAGAGGACACCTCTTGCTTTCTGAATTGAAAATACTTGCATCACTGAAGCTGAAAAGGAGCGAATTTCTCACGCTCAGGCTTAGTATCTCATTATCTCTAAATTTATCTCCATTTGGTTGACGTCCCTGGACTTTTTCTAAGTCTCTGAAGGGCTAGAGCTCTGTGTACACTTTTAGATCATTTCGGAAGTGGTTAAAACGGCATCCGGTAGATGATTTTCTAATCAAATATTCATTTATGCTTTTCTGAAGGATCTTTAGCGACAGAGCCCACAAGGCAGAGTTCAGAATCCAAACATTAAAATGCAGTTCAGGTTACACAAAAAAACTGTTTCCAAGTGATAGATCTTTTGCTTAAGTGTTTAAGAAATACAACTGAACAGTATTTTCTCCCACATTGGGGCTGTTCTGAGGTCATTTACTGTCCAGCATAGTATTCAACTTGTTTTCAATATGCTGATAAATTATACATGATGCACGTCCCACTTCCTTTACTTTGCTCATAATCTCCTACAGGACTGTGCCAGCAAAAAGGGCAGCCTTTGCATTTCTGACCTTTTTGAGAAAGAAAGAAGGGGGGGGGGCAGAGGGAGAGGGGAGAGAGAGAAAGAGAAAGAGAGAGAGAGAAGGAAGGAAGGAAGGAAGGAAGGAAGGAAGGAAGGAAGGAAGGAAGGAAGGAAGGAAGGAAGGAAGGAGGGAAGGAAAGGAGAGGAAAAGGAATCTGTCTTGCTGCTCTATAAACAAAAGATTTCATCCCCAGTTTTCCACCAGCACCATCTTCCTTACCCAGGGCCACCTATTCTTTTGGACAATCCTGGCACCTGGATATTGAGACATCGCTTCACATAACCTGCAAAGGCTAGAAACGCTCCCCGTCCTCCTTCTGCCTGGGCTGTTACACAAGCCCTCATGCTTCCTGGAGATGTTGGAGTCCCAGCCGGTGTGAAATGGGGATGCTGTCAGTCAGCAGGGAAATTTTCTGCTTCTGCAAACCTCTCTCTCAGAGCTTCCTCTATGCAGCACCTCCAGCTGCCTTGGAGTACCATGTCAGTGCATGAAAATAGCTCTGGCCTGATGACTTCACTAATGCTCACCAACAGGCCAGCTGGCAGAACTCACATGCAGTCTGTCTGCTCCTGAGGGGAAGGCAGTGTTTCTTTCCCCACCACCCTCTAATATGAATATTTAGCTTCATTTTGACTCTGGAAGTAATCTTCTTGCTGAGGTTAGAGTCAGCACACACCTAACGCCAAAATCTCAAAATGCTGTAAGGAGGCCTGAAGGAAAAGAGCTAACCGATAGCCAATATGAAACATCCAGAGGCTATTAGTATTTCTTATGCTAAACTTTAAGAACATCAAAACTGCTTGGGAAACCAACCTCATATAACATGTTCTCATTTCATTCATCTCAGGGCCAAACAGCTTCCTGAAGAACATTTGCGGTAACTAATAATCACCCACATTTTTTTAAAGTCCGATTTCTCATGTCTACTCCTTTTCTACAAATAAGAAGGCTGACAAGGTATCAAAGTAAGAATTAATTACCACTACACCTAATCAGCCGAAGCTGACTAAGGGCCTCTAAAAGGCATTTTTTTTGCCATCACAGCAAGCTTTAGTGATGAATGCTCAAATGGATTTTTGAAATTAAAAAAAAAAAAAAAAGACAAGGCATTTCATGCAATGAAAAGGGTGTTCTTTTGTATTAGATTACCAAATTTTCTTTTATTGTTTATAATTTTCCCTTATAGAGTTTCTCACTTCCCTTTTGCAGTAAGAGAATATTCTAAGAGAAAAGTAGGACTGTCTGACATTCTATGTCTGCACTGAACTTTGATTCCAAAAGACAGCATTTATATTAACTGCTTCAGTGCCCTATAGACACAAGATTTATGCCCAGAGGAAAAGCTCTCATATGATTTTATGGACACAGATCTACTTAAATCAGTGGTTCACTGATTTAAGATGGTTCCTCTAAAAGGGGTGCAATAACTGTTCCCAAAAGAGAGAAAAGCAGTTACATTCTACTCCCACCATCCCTCAATTCCGCACCCTGTCTGTCACAGTTACCAAGAGCATCTAAATAGTACTGCCATCTTGCAACCATGATGGCAGGAAACCACCCTTCTCCACCATCTCCAAGCAAAACATTGCAAAGGACTCTTGAGAAAACACATGGGCACATAGATAACAATGAATTATTTAAATGTATTTTATCATATAATTTGTTCATTCCATAAATATATGCTGACTATGTAGCATGTGGCAAGGGCTATCTATGTACTGCCTATAAAGATGAATACTGCCTTCAAGGCTTTCACTCACTCAATCCTTTTAGTTAGGTATTAAATAGCCAGGTAGCCTTAACAAGATGAGACAGATTGCTGCAACATTTTCTTTATGTTAATGCAAGGATTTAGAAAATGTGGTTTTGACAGTACATCCAAGGAAGTGTTGGATTCCCTTAATTATAAAACCAGGGGCCATTTTGGGCATAGTTCAGAAAAATAACCGTGAAATTAGAGTTATCATGTCTCTCTCCCACAGAAGTTAATAAACAATGATACAACAGAGATTCTGAATGCAGAAAGGTCAGTTATAAATGTCATTATAGATAGAATAGCTCACACAATGATGGAACAGGCTAAGTAGTTTCAGATAGTGACTGCACTAACCATCAAATTTTAGAACCATAAAAGATTGCAGTTAGATCTAGTAAAAATCTCGCCTAAACCGTGCCTAGAAAGGTTGTGTGATTTACAGAAAGTCATGCAGGTGTTATCATTTTGGCAGCATCATAAATTTTATTTATCCTGTGTTTTTCCAATTATACTACTCTGATTCTCACACACACACTTACTTTATAGTACAATGTGTCTGAATCCTATACAAAGATACATATGCACACATATGTATCATGCTTGCCTGCCCCTGATTCTTACACACACACATTACTCTGTGTCTGATTCACACACACACACACACACACACACACAAACACATTATACCACTGTGTTGGACTCATATATACACATACACACATATACATGACACTACTCTATTTGACTCTATTTGACACATTTGATTCATATGCATACACACACACATACACATATGTGCATCAATCACACTACTGTTTGATCTGTACATACAACTTACTCACATGTATCATACTACTTTGTGCCATGCACACACACACACCTTGTAATACTGTGTATGTTATTTATATTCACACACTTACATATTGGCATATAGACAGACACACTAAAATTTAAAGCAGTAAACCATGTTCGTATTCAAAATACATATTTTTCAATGTGAGTTCAAATGTGAAACAGACACTCATGTAATGATTTCAAAGTTAATGTAACTGATACTATGTCATAATTTACCTGGACCCTATTCACCTCTATAGCAGTTCCTAACTTGAAAGGAAGAGGTGTACCTAGGTAAATATGATGACGTGGAAATTCCCTGAGCCCACACCTATCCATTTGCATGAAGACTTTTGTTTCTTGGCTGGAGGATGAGGATATTCGTATTGTTTGTGTAGTTATCCATCATATGGGGTAAGGAATGGGTAGGCACAGCAACCAGCAACAAAGAACAGTATTACATGTACCTGCTTCAAGACAAATTCCCAGTTTCTAAGCCCTAAAGCAGTGTTAGGAGTGACATGAAGGAAATACATGATCAACATGGCTTAGGACCCCAGCTACCTGAAAGGACATTCTCCCTTCTGTTCAAGGGCTGACAATCTAGAGAGCTCTGAATGATGTCTCTAGACATACAGAATTAGGATTCTTTCTTACAAGACTTATAACCAGCAATGATGAGGCCCTCTCAGGGATTTTAGGAAAAGAGGATGTGAGCAAGCAAGAGACCCAAATGGAGAAGACTCTTCATGGTAACCAGCGGATGGAATAACTCATCAGTACACATAAGATGTCCCTGGGCACCCAGACACAGAAGGATTAGGGGACACTTTAAAGGAGACTGGAAGTGCTACAGGAGCAGGTAGGTGCATCAACAGGAAATGTGAGCTGCTGTGGATGACATGGTCCATCCACATCCACACTCTAGTAAGGCCAGTGGACACAGAGGTGATACTGAGAAGGTGAGACTTACGTAAAGAGGAAATGGAAACGCCTGTGTGTGTGGGTTTTAGACTGTACTCTATTATTCTCAAAAAGTCTACTGAAGCAGATGGTGAATATTTGGAACACTTGCTTTCTCAAGCTACTTGCTCTAATAGTCTAGCATGCTTTTCTTTATCCATAAATAATTTTCCTTTACTATGAAATATAGCCATTTCCAACTCATATATACATTATACTGAAAGAGCCTGGACAGTCAACTATCAGGTCCTACTTTTAAGATCCTTTTAGATAACAGTCTCAGAGTTTTAAATAAGATAGTGAAAAGAAAACACCAAGAATAATGGTAATGCAATATGAGTGTACACCTCTGGGTGTCAGGCAGGAGAGTTTCACCTAACATTGAAAATCAAAGACTGGGAAGGAGTCCTGCCAAAACAGAGATTATCATACAAAGTACGTCAGAAAGAGAAAGACAAATACCGTATGATATCACTTATATGTGCAATCTAAAATACGACACAAATGAACCTATCTACGAAACAGAAACAGACTCACAGACATAGAAAACAAACTTGTGGTTGCCAAGGAGGAGGAGGGAAGGATTGGGAGTTTGGGATTAGCAGATGCAAACTAGTATATATAGGATGGATAAACAACAAAGTCCTACTGTGTAGCACAGGGAACTATATCCAATATCTTGTGATAAACCATAACGGAAAAGAATATATATATATATATATATATATATATATATATATATATATATAACTATCACTTTGCTGTAGAGCAGAAATTAACACAACATTGTAAGCCATCTATACTTCAATAAAATTTAAAAAAAAAAAAAAAAAAATCATCACTCCAGCCTTGGAAGACAGCTATAACAGGTCACTAGCCAACTCTTAAAAATGGGGCATTATTCCTAAAAAGGATACACGCAGCTTAAAGAAAATAAACCTAGGTACTTTGAAGACCATTTTAAAGACCTTACCCATAGCTCAAGATAAACATCTGCCAAGCATCAAAACGATTAGGCCCTGGGTAGAGGCTTAGGGGACAGAGACAGGGTTGGAGGCGACATATATAGCTAACTGCTTTTCAAACACCGAAATGAGAGCCCTATCAAGGAATATAGGGAAACCCTCAAAGATTAGAGGGTCAAGGACAAACTACTAATCAGGCCTGCCAAGAAAGAATTTGACAGTAACCTTACAAAGTCCTCCAAAGCCAATAAAAAAAAAATGTTGCTTAAAAAGATAAAACCTCAGGAAGTAAAGTAAGATTTTCTGCAAAGCATGTACTTTAGATGAGAGACAGAAAGAGAGAAACTGAATAACTGTTTCCTTGGTCTCTATTGGGAAAAGTATTAAGAATATTGCAAATACCAACTTATCTTTTGAAACAGATAGGCTTGCAGGACCTAAATCAAAGAGTCATTAGTTCGAGGGCGGGTCTAAACCTAATTATTAAACAAGATGTAACAAAAATTCGATCGGCATTATCACGGAGTTAAAGATTCAACGTGGAGTTTGTAAACTGTTGGCTCAAATGTAAAAGTCTAGTTACGACAGGCCACCGGACAGAAGGATGCAGTTGCTAACGACGATGACGAAGCAGAATTTTCAAAATGAAGCCCTTTTAAATAGTGAAGAAAACAACATGTTGAGGGACAAAAACAAACAGGAATTAATGGTAGAATATTGCTGAGCACTCATTCTACTTGAGAGCAACCAACAGACTGGAACAAACCAAAGAGCAGTTTTAAAAATTACATTTTGCCATGGTTAAAGCAGGAGACAAATGACAGAGAAACAGACGTACAAAACGTGAGGACGTCCAGGAGACAGGTGCTCACCGTGGTCTTATTTAACATTTTTATAAATGACGTAGAGGAGAGAGTGCACACGAAAGCAGGCAGGTTTCTATCCAGCTCTCTTAGTTACCAAAACGCCAAGTAACAGAGATAACATCTTTTAGCATCAATCTGACAAACATGGTAGAATGCTTTTAACCAACTTCCACTTAACTAACTGTCCAGATGAACCAATGATCTCCACTCCCTTTGTAAATCATATTGACTGATGCACCTGGAATGTTCCCAACCAGCAGCCTCCTTCCTGAGCAGAGCAAGGGCCTCTGCTGCCATCAGCTGAGCCATATCTGTAGTAAGAGTAGTTTTGACCCTAAACCTGTTCAAGCAGTTATACTTTATTATAATAATGTGATTTTTATTCAATGATATATGACTTAAAGCAGTGAAACTGGAGTACGAAAAGAAGCACAATATCTGTTTCTATGGAAAATACGTTGAACGCTTTCAAGATTTTCAAAGACTAGACCGTAATAAAATACTAATTTTTAAAGCTGCCACTGAATAAGGCATGTGCAATCATAATTGTACAATGAGAAAAATAAATCAAAAATATCTTCAAAAGTGTTTCTAAGGTTTTTAGTTTCACTCTAAAAATAAACAAATTGGAAATAACAGATAATCCACTATTGGTTTTGGTATGAAAGATAATACTGAATCCCATCTGTGAATTGAAACTGGAAGAAAAAGTCTTGGCCTTATATCAAAGGGTTGCCAAAAAATGCATTTGTAAGTTTTATGTTTAAAATATTTAAGATATGTATACATCATTTCTCTGTTTCTCTATTCTAATAACTTTCCTGACTAACTGACCAACTATTGATTCTTACTTCTTTTGTTGAGAAAGCTCTACTGTACTTATCGGTATGCCTACTACGTGCCAGGCAGTATAACAGGGACTGTGGGTTTCAGCCCTTCAATTAGTCACGATTTAATGGGGTAGATGGATGTGTTAACAAAGAATAGCTATACATTATACCAAGCACTGAAAATAAACATGAAGCGTCGAAAAGAAAATAGCTTAGTCTGAAGAGCAGTAGGGTGTGTTGATAGTGTCAGTGAGGCTATAGCTGTGTGAGTTCAGGCACATGCAGACAGAGCCCGTGTGCCAAAGCAGAGCTGCATGAGGGAGCACCACAGGTCCCAGACACCGAAAGTTCCCAAACTGCGGAAAGGCTGGAAAGGGAGGGTGGGAGCCGCGTCACGAGGGACAAAGTTATTTAAGTTTCAGACTATAAATTATGGGGAATCATTACATGTTAAACAAAAGAATGACACCATCATACTTGTATGTTAGCAAAGTATCTTTCCAGTTTAGCAAATGGATGGAGGTAATACAGAAAGAGACCAGCTATGACACTAGGTTATGAAAACAGCCTATTAAAAAAAAATAAAACAGGGGCTTCCTTGGTGGCGCAGTGGTTGAGAGTCTGCCTGCCAATGCAGGGGACATGGATTCGAGCCCTGGTCTGGGAAGATCCCACATGCCGCGGAGCAACTAGGCCCGTGAGCCACAACTACTGAGCCTGCGCGTCTGGAGCCTCTGCTCCACAACAAGAGAGGCCGCGACAGTGAGAGGCCCGCGCACCGCGATGAAGAGTGGCCCCCGCTCGCCACAACTGGAGAAGGCCCTCGCACAGAAACGAAGACCCAACACAGCCAAAAATAAATAAATAAATAAATAAATTCATTAAAAAAAAAAAAAAAGCAAAGCCCAAGAGGATTAAAAAAAAAAAATACTGTTTAAAAAAAATAAAATAAAATAAAGCAACAGAAGAACAATATTGAGGAGGTAAAATCAGCCTGATTTGGTGACTGATGAGAGATGTAAGTGGTGAGTCAAGTATGGTTCCCAGGTTGAGGGATGGATGTAGCACCTGGTGGTCAAAGATTCATTAATAAAACAGGAATTTGCAAAGCAGAAATAGAGACACAGACGTAGAAAACGGATGTATGGATACGGGGGGAGGGGAGGGGGGATGAACTGGGAGAATGAGATTGACATATATACACTATTAAGTATGAAACAGATAACTACTCAGAACCTACTGTATAGCACAGGGAACTCTACTCAGTGCTCTGTGGTGACCCAAATGGGAAGGTAATCCAAGAGAAGTGGGGATATATGTATACACATAGCTGATTCACTCTGCTGTACAGTAGAAACTAACACAACATTGCAAAGCCAACTATACTGCAATAAAAATTAATTTAAAAAAATAAATAAAAACAGGAAAGGCAGGATTCTAAAGGAACAAATAAAGAATGTAGCTGTGGACATGATGAGTCTGAAATGCTACTATATAACCAAAGGGAGATATTTAATTAAAAGCTGGCTAGAAATAACTGGACACATTCAGGGAGGGCAAATATAGAAAGGAGGGAGAAAGATGAAACGCTTCCAAATTCCAACTTCAGAGGCAAGAAGAAAAAGATAAACCCATACAGGAGTCTTAGAAGTAACAGTCAGAAAGGAAGAAGCAAGAGCTTGGGAATGATATGGGAGCCAACAGAAGGGAATTAAAGAAGCAAGCAATCCGCCACATCAACTGCAAAAGCAAGGTCAAATAAGATCACTATGACACCACTGTATTTAGCAGTTACGAGACCATTAGCAAAGGAAGTTTGAGCCTGGTAGCAGGTACATAAGCTCAAGGGTCTTGAGTTGGCGTGTGAAGATCAAGAAGTGGAAAAGAGCTCTTTTAAGAAACATTCCTTCAACTGAAGTGAAAGAGAAAGTGAAGGTACTTCTTAGAGAATGGAACAACATAAAGGAAGAAGTTGGTTTTTTTTAAGATGATATAACCTGAGAGATTTTCATAAACGGAGAAGGAGATGAAAACAGTCATGGGAGACAAGGTGAGGGGCCCGACTTCACAAAAGCCAGGAAGGACCCAGATTCTAAGAGGACCGACGTCAGGACACCCCCAATTCAAAGAACTCGTCTGTCTCAGAATGGGAAGGAAGGAACAGCTAGGCTGTGGTAAGCCCACAAATTGATCAAGTGAAAAGCTGAGAAAGTTATTCACACAGAGACCTACTGTCTCGGTGACACAGACATTACCTGTGAGGGTGAGAGTGGCATTGTTTGGGAAAAAGGAATGAGAAAGGAAGGCAACAAAGTCTTAAACGCCCCCTGTGTGCAATGCAGGGGCCCTCCTGAGACTCTGGAAGTTGGTCTGTAACATTTCCCCGATAATTCATTTCATGAGGAGAAAAAAAAAAAAAAATCAGTTTTAGATGTTTATAGCATCATGGGTGGCAAGTTATAAATAAACTTAGGAAATGTGCCCAAAGGCACTATGAAACAACTCGAAGGTATCTCTCTAGGACACTCTTAACTCACAAAAATATTTTTAAAATTTAAACATGACCCAAATAGAACTAAAAGTAAAGCATACAACATTACCTTTACAGAGCTGTGATGCTCTTCACTGTGTTAACCACCAGACCTTACTAAATAATGCATGTTAAAGGCGATACCTACTCACAATTTAATGATCATGAGAATGTGGGAGGGCCATATAAAAATAACGTGGTGTCTTGGTCTAGAAACAGAAGCCAAATAATCTATGGAATCATACCTGCCCCATGGTATGATTTTATAACACAACCTGTCCATCTAACCCTGGCCGCAGTACACTCAGGTCTACCTCATTAAAACCTGAGAGAAATATACCTAAGATTCAGGAAAGAAAAAGTCATTATTTTGTAAAGCAGGCAGTAAACCTACATAAAATAATTCCTTAATCTGTGAGACTAAATTTTATTAAGTTAAAAAAAAAATAATGAATAGAAAACTAAAATGGATTCAATGGAACCACGTAGTAGTTTAAAGAAATTAAGGTGTCAGTGGACTATTTTAAGGGGCAACCCAGAAACATGACCCTCCTTGATTGGCCATGAGCCTGACCCTATACAATGATTTTTACTCTAGATCGATGCCAATGGAAAAGAATGAGAAATTCTACATGTGTTACCAGAAAAACGTAAAACAATGTAATCTAATAACATTTCCTCATCTTCCTTCCCCCTGGAACAAGCAGGCAATATCTCATAGACACTTAGATCACAAAAGGACAGACAGCAGGGATAGTATTCAAACCTCCTTATGAACCCTTAAGTGATTGCTACAAAAAAAAATTTTTTTACCTGAAAATACAAATGTATCTGGAAATAAAACAAATGAAAGCAGATCTATGCCACTTACCTTCTCCCCAAATTATATTCCACCTTTATTATTACTTAACTGTTTGCATATTATCATGCATTTCTTTTGTCCCTATGAGTACTTAACAGAGTGTCTGCTATATGGTAGATACTCACTAAAAAGAAAAATTAATGAAAGCATGATTATTTTTTAAAATGTATGAATGGGTCTTCCCCGGTGGCACAGTAGTTAGGAATCCACCTGCCAGTGCAGGGTACATGGGTATGATCCCTGGTCCGGAAGATCCCACATGCCGCAGAGCAACTAAGCCTGTGCACCACAACTACTGAGCCTGCGCCGTAGAGCCCGCGAGCCACAACTACTGAGCCCAAGTGCCACAACTACTGAAGCCCGCACATCTAGAGCCCATGCTCTGCAACAAGAGAAGCCACCGCAATGAGAAGCCCGCGCACCACAACGAAGAGTAGCCCCGCTCGCCGCAACTAAAGAAAGCCCGCGCGCAGCAACGAAGACCCAATGCAGCCAAAAATAAATAAATAAATGTATTTTTAAAATTTAAAACTAAAATGTATAAATGAATTCTTGCCAACTCCTGATCTATACCATTTCAAAGATCTCTACAGAAGAAATACAAATTATATAAAAGATTACTCCCCTTAACTATCTACAAGAAAAAAAATAACATATGTAAAAATAGCACACAATCAGTACAACGTTAAGCTACAATTTTCGAAACTTTCTTCTTAAATTAACCAGCATTTGTGTTTTACACTCCTCTGGCATTACTAACGATTATCTAGCTGATATGACCATGTACTTAACTGATTATTTCTTGTTTTTCTGTTTGTTTTTTTGCTTACAGATGCTGATCCTATGATTTTAAAATACGAGATTTTTTTTAAAGGAGTCAATTACCATGGATCGGGGGTGGAGGAGAGGAATTACATGCAGTAACGTTGACCTCTGCACTTCCGCAAACCTTTCTAAGACTTTTTTGAGGCATAGGAAGTTCCAGATCCTGCTCAGCGTTGCTTAAGGAAATGCTTTGTTCAGGCTGTTTTTAGAGAAAACAGTCAATAACTATGCTTGCTCCTCTGAATTCAGCTGCACCAGCTGCTGACTCAATGACACTGAAATTAGGAAGTTTTGTTTGAATGGTGGCCACACAGAAGCTCCTTTGGTATACGTCTAGCTCCCCAACAAACAAAAGTCTTTAAAAGGCACATGCCAATCCACACGTGTCCAGAGAATAAATTATTTGCAAAACAAAATAAACAAGTCAAACGGCCCCAATAAAAAGTGTAGGAGTTGAGGGGGGAATGCAGTGTGAGGGAAAAAACCTCAACAACTAAATGTTTCATTTACAAAGTAAAAGCAGAATGTATTTATTAAAATATTTTCCTAAAAACATGGGACATGCTATGACTCTAGATATTATTATTCACTATTGCATATATAAATTTAATAATGCCAGTAGTGGCAGCAAAGACTCAACCAGGAGGAAAGCCTTGTTAAACCTTGCGATCTTTCTTTCTTCTCCTGTGTTATATTTCCATCGGGAGCACCACAGCAAGATACAAAAGCCAGCAACACACACCCACTTACTCTTATTCAGAAGGTATTTGCTATATGCTGAAAGGCTGGAAAAGCTAAAAATAACTGAGTTAAAAAAAAATCACTGCTTAAAAAAACAAAACAAAACAAACTATTGCCCCATCTGCTTCTGTTTTCTCACTCTTAAATATATGTATGTATGTGCGTGTGTGTGTGTGTGCGTGCTGGGCTCACATGCACACACATGGACATTTTACTATTTTGTTCTAAGCTCTCTTTTTTTCCATAAGTAAAGTCAACGCTAAAATAGTCAAGCAACTGTAGGGAACCACAGGAGAGACGATCGACCCAGTCAGAACGTATAAACTCCTACAGAAACACACCATGCCTCGTCCTCCCCTGCTCTCAGAAAAGAAAATGTGCCATGGGGCTGAATGGAAGCCTGGTTTCTAAGACCAAGTCCTCCAGGGACAGACTTCTCTCATTTACAACCCCCAGTCCGTGTTCCCCGTCTCCGTCATCTAACTTGACATTGAGCTTCCCCAAAACTCAGTTGCTGGTGGGACCCAAGTGTTTGTGATACATGGAGAAGTGAGACCTAAATTACTCATCCTAACCAACTCTATCCTGATGAATCAAGCCTGGCTAGATGTGGGGTGTCCCTGAGCAGACAAATGAGGAAATGACAAACGATGCTTGGAATGTTCCTGGATATCGAAAAGGCATAATTTCTGCAAAGGATCTGAGGCACTGCACAACAGCACGCCAAGAGCGCTCAGCTGTGATTCTATTCAACTCAACAAATATTTATCATGCATCTTCTGCCAACTCAAATGTAAGAAGGACTCCAAATTGTATTTATATCCTCAGGGTATAAAAGAGCGCTGGAACAGACAGTAGGCACTTAATAAATGTCGAAGGAAGGAAGAAAAGAAGGAAGGAACTTCTACGGAGCAGGCATTTGCTAAGTACGGAGGATGCAAAGACCAACAGTATAGCAAACGAGCTTCAGAGGTGCTGCCTAGTGATTTACTTAGGGTTCCCTCTCCTACTTTCTAATCTAGCCTTGATTTAATCAGTTCTTTTTCTTAGGCTTCAGACAGACAAGAGGTAAAATATTTTCAAATAATGTTTTTGACAGCAAGAATCTAAAACAGGTTTTTAATCCTGGCCATACAGGAGAATCATATAGGAAACTTAAAATTGGCCAGCTCCTGGCACTTGGGTCCTATGCTGAATTACATTATCAATTAAATTACAATCTCTGAGGAGTAGATAAAGGTGCTGGTATTTTTAAATACTCATGTGATCCTAATCTGCATTAGATTGAGAACTACTGTCTGATAAATAATGCTACATAAAATGTTCTGCCTGCGATCCACTGTGAACTTGATAAGCTAAAACAGAAATCTAACCATGTGTATGTTTATAGCTCCTACAGTAATACATGAAAGTCATTTGTTTAAGCAAACATCGTTCACTTCACCTTCCTGACCAAAAACTTACAAAAACAGGAACAGAGAAACACTAAGTCACTGATATAACCAAAAAAAAAAAATTTTTTTTAAAGTTTTTCAGCTCAGCACACTGGCACAAAATGTCTCTAAATAGCTGAGAAATAATTACAATATAATTAAAGGTTTTCAAACATACGATTCTGACATTAATTTAAAGATTATTTTGTTAAAATTGCCTATACTTTTTTTTTTAAAGCAGCTCTATTCATAACAGCCAAAAACTGAAAACCACCTGGATGTCCCTGAACACTTCTACTTTTAAAAGTAGGTATTCTATGTTCTAAAACTGATTGTGGTTATTGTTGTACAACTCTGTGAATATGCTAAAAACCACTGAGTTGTATCCTTTAAATAGGTGCATTATATGGCATGTGAATTATATCTCAAGAAAGCTGTTAAAAAAGAGAAATTTTTTAAGCAGGTTTATTTTCTTAGTTACATGAAAAATGAGTTTTTTCATAGTTGTATACAGACTATAGGTATTCCACAAAATATCAGTATAAATCTTAGTTTCTTTTTCATATTCTCCTAAAATCATAGGTACATTCCATACTGGAAGAATTTTGGCTTCAACAGCTTTTCAAACTCACAGCCTACAGCAAAAATTTTTAACTATAAAAATTAACATTAAAATACTGAAATAAATGATATAATTAGGGAGGGAGCAGGGAACAAAGCGTGATGAAGTTATTAGTGAATCACTAAGTGTGATGTGGTGAAAATGAAATGGTCCTAAGAGTCAGAGGTCCCAAATCCTAGCTCTGACTAGGGTGAGTATTCTTGGACAAATCACTCAAAATT
Source organism: Eschrichtius robustus (assembly GCF_028021215.1). Classification (NCBI taxonomy): domain Eukaryota; kingdom Metazoa; phylum Chordata; class Mammalia; order Artiodactyla; family Eschrichtiidae; genus Eschrichtius; species Eschrichtius robustus. The sequence goes on from NC_090841.1 coordinate 49,580,902, forward strand.
TCCTTAAAAATTACACATCAGAAATTCCTTGTAAGAATAAGCTAAAGCAATATTTAAGAAAACATTAGAAAACTGTTTGGTGCTTAAAAAAAGAGTGTTGAAATTATTTTGGCTTTCTTACAAAAAGAGAGAGGACAGAGTTCAGAGAGAGACTGTAACTTTCTCCAAGAACCTTTCAAACTTTGTTCTCCACCCCCTTTTTCCTGTAGCATCACTTAAACTACTTAAGTTTTTCTTGTCTATGTATCTTCTCATCTCTAAAAGAGAGACATATGTCTTTTAAGAGGTTTTTGAACTATAAATTAAGTCCTCTACTCTGGAAAGTAAGTGCAGCTGATGAAACAAACTAGGGGCTGACTTCCTTCATCTGCCTTTTGAACCTAGGACAATACTGTGTGTTTTTATAATAGTGCAATTATGTACTGCAAGTGGGTTTTGTGTGTTTGTTTTGTGGTTTTCTGACAAGAGTCCAGACAGCTATGGGAAAGGGAAAGAGCTGGAAGGAACATTATTATTAAAAATGCTTGTCATTTAGAAATAGAAGACACAAGTATATGGAAATGTTTCTACAAACTTTTTCAAGCATTACTGAAAACTTTTATAAGGCATAATTATAAATGGTCCTAAATGTAATATTATTTAATTGAATCTTCAACTCTGGTAAGGATTATTTCTTACATTAAATTTCCCTCATTGTGAGACGATATGGAAATACATATACCCACACATGTGTGAGCTACTCTACTGTAATTAATGATGCACTTTTATTCTCTATTATTGTGTGGAAAACATTCTGACACAAAATAAATGAAGCATAATCATTCAGAGTAATGATTCGAATGTGCTGATTAATGATACCAGATAGCTCTTCTGTTCTTTAGTTAAATTAAAACATTTACTGGGAATCGTAAGGGCATCCCTAAATGAATGTTTTCTAGGTAATCATCTTACCTTACGGAAATCACCTACCCTACCATCATCGGAAACAAGTTCCCATCAATTGTAAAATGTACCATTATTTCATGTGCAAGAAACAAAACCTCTGTCAATTAAACTAGTATACAATGTTAAGTTGCCTTCAGAGATGTTACAAGGTGTGTGAGGAGGCTCCTGGGGGAGGGAACGTGCAGATACAAGGCATTCTATTCCCAAAGGACTCAATAAAGGTTAATTAAATAAACATTTTTAAAATGTTGCAACAAAATATTTTCAAATTTTTTAAATTTGAAATAGGCCAGTCACAAAAAACTGTTATGATTTCACTTATATGAGACACCTAGGGTAGTCAAACTCATCAACAGAAAGTAGAATGGTAGTTGCCAGGGGCTGGAAGGAGGAGGGAACAGAGAATTCTTGTTTAAGGGTACAAAGTTTTAGTTTTGAAAGATGAAAAAAGTTCTGAAGATGGCGGTGATAACTGCACAAAATCTGAATATCCTTAATGCCACTGATCTAAACAATTAAAAGATGGTAAGATGGTAAATTTTATGTGTATTTTATCACAATTAAAAATAATAATAAAATATATCTCCACAAGAAAAAAACAGTATGCAAAACAAAATCACAAGACAATAAAAATCTTAAGCTAGGAAGTACCTAAATTCAACCCAGCCAATTAGCTAACTTGATAAGGTAACTTTTCCTGAAAAACTTCTATTTTTGAAAAAACATTGAGTCATCTCTCACTGGACTAAAGATAAAGTTCTATACACTGATTCCTGAAGCTGGCACTATTGTAGTCTCTGCAACACAAAGATGTGCTCAGATAGTGGTTTACACATTTAATCTACCATCAGAATCACCAGTGGGATTTTAAAAGATTTTCTGACACTTCATACCCAGTGGGAAGGCCACAATCCAAAAAACAACAAAAACAAAAAAAACCCAAAAAATAAAATAAAGTTTTGGTGAAGATATAGAGAAACTGAAACCCTGCACTGTTAGTCGAAATATAAAATGTGTAAAATGGTGCAACTGATATGGAAAACAGTATGACATTTCCTCACAAAATTAAAAAAGAACTACCACATGATCCAGCAATCCTACTGCTGGGTATATATCTAAAAGAATTGAAAACAGGGTCTCAAAGAGATGGTTGCACACCCATGATCATGGCAGCACTATTTACAACAGTCAAGAAGTCAAAGCTCCCCAAATGTACAGTGACAGGTGAACAGATACACAAAATGTGGTATATACATACAATGGAATATTATTCAGCCTTAAAAAGGAAATCCTATCACATGCTACGACATGGATGAAACTTGAAGACATTATGCTAAGTGAAATAAGCCAGTGACAAAAAGACAAATGCTGTATATGTATACTTATATGAAGAATCTAAAATAGGTAAATTCATAGAAACAGAAAATAGACTGCTGGTTACCAGGGCCTAAGAAGAGGAAGAAATTGGGAGTTGTTTTAATGGATATAGTTTCAGTTTTGTACAATAAAGTTCTGGGTATCTGTTGCACAGACAATGTGAATATACACTACTGAACTGCATGTTCAAAAATGGTTAGATGGTTTTTAAAAAGTAATCAATCCATAGACTTCCTGATCCCCATCACAAACCTACTGATAGGTTTTCCGGAGATTGGGTTAAAATACTAGTATGTGTAAAAAGCTCCCCAAGTGAGAGACCAAAACCAGCAGACAGAGATCTATCAATTGTATCAGTTTCCTAACCGAAAGTAACTCAAAGACAATGGCAGCCATGTTGAACCTTCAGTTTGTTTTTAACAAATGTTTATAGGTGTATGTAAAGTTATTTCTTATAATGGAAATTGATTTTCTTACAAACGTCACTAAAAATGGATGGATTTTAATACTGATACTTATGACAGAAGAGACAAAGGCAGTCCCTTCAAGTCCCTCTCCCCATCACTGCACTGATGCCAATGGGTGGAGCCCAGGTCCCACTGACAGCAGTATCTGCTTTACACTTTTGGTTTAGGAAGAGCCCCAAGTCTTCCTTTGCATCTGTGGAGTCCAGAGAACTCCTGGTACCCAACTACCATCGTGGGCCAATTCTGGTCCAGACAGTTCTAGAAAACTAGGAAAGCAATTATACAGCAAAGCAGTAAAATAGGCAGACAAAATAGGTCTCACAACCTAGCTCTGCCACTTAACTGCTAGGTGATTTGAGAAAGATACTGAACCTTGATTATGTCATGGAGGAATAACAGGAATAATAATCACAGATTTATTATGAAGATTCACTGGGATGATATATGTAAACCACTTAGCACAATAAATAGTGCAAAATAGGTATTCGGTCATTCGTAAATGACACTATCTCTACGGTTGCCTCATCTCCTTTTTTATTAAAAAAATTACTTTGTATGTACTATAGATTTCAGTACAAATCACTCTCCATGAATGCACCGATTTTTGTCTCTACTTCTAAATTACAACCTTAAGGACCATGTTTAATATGTTTTTTTCTATGTTCCTTAGAGCTCATCACATGGTATTAAGCAACTAGGTATTTTATTTATCAACTCAACCATTCACTCAACAGGTAATAATTATGGATTTGCCATGTGCAAGGCACCGTCCTAGGCATAGGACATACACTGATATACTCAGGTAGACCCCTGAGTTTACAATCCATGCTCAACAAGATCTAGTGCGTGTTACTGAATTATTGAAACAACATAAACAACAGAAACACATACATATATACAGGCATGGAAAGCCTCCTTCTACGCATTTACAATAATATGTTCCCTTACTCCACTCCTATCAGAGAATAAGCCACCTTATTTAATTGTTATACTAATTTCAACTATATAGATTATAGAATCTCATGTTCCAGCAACCTCAACCACTGGGATCTGTCTAAAAATGAAAAATGTCTACACATGCCTCAAGAGCTTGTAAAAGAGCCAATCAGAATTTTTACCCTAACTAAAAGTATGATATGGAAAAACTGTTGATACCAGAACAAAAGAAATTCACCAAACTGTATTTATGCATGATGCTGTAAAATATTTCAATATATTTACAGATGGAGCTTTCTTTCCAATTCCAGAATCACCTTTTCTCATGTAAAATTTCTTCTAGTTAGGAAAAAAGCGTAAGTGAGCTAAAACAGAAATGTCTTGAGGAAATCACCCTGTATCGCAAGTAGCTAAGAAAGAGATGTTATTAAACTAACGAATCCGTCAATAAAGAAAAAAAGCATAATTTTCTCCATTTGTTCAGCACCATCCTTTCTTCCCCTCCAACCCCACCTCATGGGCCCCAGCCCAAGATTCCACACTACGAGCTGCCTTAGACTTCTACCCCTCTACCAAATACAAGATGTTTTTAGTAAGGATGAACATGCACATATTTTTGTACAAGATGAGTATCTAGTTTGCTATTTCTGGCAAACGACAGAGAATGTCCAAGGTTGTCAGTACAACTTTTATCTCCTGTGATTTAACTGGACCTTTAGCAAGCACAAAAATATTTCAAAGGAAGGAAAGGATTTTTTTTTTTCCCCATGGCTAAATAAAGCAAGCCAGGGAGGATTTTCTGAGGAGGGGGACACGGACAGACCTTCAGCCAAGAGTTAGGTGGGCAAAAAATTTTCAGAGAGGAACATTAGAAAATAAAGGAATTCTTATTTTTGCATTAAATAAAGCAAAATAAGACAAGTATAGGCAAAGGAAAGAAAAATATTTCAACCAAGGTAACAATATAAAACTAAAACATAAGTTAACAGTGACTGAGACAAGAAGTTGAACTTTACGTGTGTGACAATACTGTAATGGTTTGGACAATGGACACCAAAGTATACAGTGGACTCCTGTATATGCTGGCATTAAAAGGGTGTGGCTCACAGAACAGGTCTCATTTCTAAATCAATTATTAGCTGTTTATAAAAAGTAATGATAATTTAGACAGTCCAATTGATTTCATTTCAACAAACATTTCTTGAATACATTTGTCATGTCCATAACTCAGCAAGTGCTCTAGAACAGAGAGATATGTAAATCCAAGTCCAAGATGTGTTTTAAGTAACTCAGATCATCATTTATTTTCCAGAGTTTGTGCAGTTCATGATGAAATACGTATGAGGTTTGACCTTATTAACTTGATGTTTTGTAGCACAAAAATAGTTGAATATTGGTAATTTCATATGCCTGATATGATACCTATCAGTGAAAACTAACAAAATAGCTGTGAAATAGAAGTCTAGGCAAAATGCCTCTTTCTGACATACAGAAAGTACAGAAATTAAAATGCAAACAAAAGAAATCATTCACTTTTGACTTTGGAAAGCAGGACAGGTTCTCGGAACAGATGGCATATGAACTAGGAATCAGGTTTTGAAAGTTGGAATAGTTAGAAGAGGGAATAGAGTGCGGAGGGAAGTAGCAGATGGGAATTTTAAGCTGAGGAAAAGCAAGAACATAAGCACAGGATCATAAAGTGTAACAGAATAATTCAAATGACAGAATCGTGTATTTTAATGTCACAGAACCAGTACAGAAGGTTCACTATTAAAAAATAATTTATATTCAAGTCACCTGACGAATTTGATGTTATATCTCAAAAATCCAATTAAAATCTGGGATTATGAAACAAATAGAAAGGTTTTCTGTTAAACAATAAAAGGAAATTGAAATAAGAGCGTCAAGTCAGTCACTCCCTATAAAAGGGCTGCAAACGTTCTCAAGTTCATAGAAGTCTCAATACAATACAATACACTAAAAAGCTCCTTGCTCTGCCTCAGATGCAGCAAAACCATGCATCAGATGATACTGTTTTCTGTTCAGTGATGGGCAACAGATTTCCCCTTGACTACTGTCCTTATGGATGCCTCTGCTTCTGCTTCAAACATCAGGGTTTTAGAGAGGCCCCATTGGATTTAAAGGCCAAGTTCTTCCCTCCACTCCACTCACAAATCACCGCAAGTAACCATTATAAACTTACCATGGTACTGGCAAAATTTAATAATCACGAGAACTTACTGAGTGCTTTGTGGGAGCGCTGGCTTTTGCGTGGTTATGAGGATGGTAATGAAATCTAATCCACTGCTCCATTACACATATTATTCTTAGCCACAATAACAGTGTTCCGTTTAAGCTTTAGGACTGTATTTAAATAGATGGTCTAGGAAACAATAAGGCCTAAAAGAATACTGTAGGTGTATTCCAAATTTAGAGTGAGTAGGAAACATCAGGGGAATTTTATCGGCTCCATCAAGCAATCAAACACCCGGAGCCAGAAACATAAAGAAGCCAAGAAAACAGGGGATGGGAACTCTCCTTATTAGAGAGTCTGTGAGCAAATAAAAATATTAATCAAGAGACACATAAAAAGACTTTTAATTACAGTTCGGCAGGAAGCTTTTTTTTTTTTTTAAGAGAAACATTTAATGCTATGCTAGTTATACTTCATAAACACTGGACCCAAAGGGTATACTATATATCATGACTAGTTAAGAGAAGCAAGACCCAAGGGATACATACCTATCATGACTAGTTAAAGGACAAAAGGAAGAATGGAGTTAGGGGACCAAGTAAAGGAGGAATGAGACACACACAGAGAAAGGCACAAAACACCAAAGACGTAGAAATATAAGCAAAAAGCACCTATAATCAAACCCACATGAACACAGAATAGCATTCTAATTTCTCAATCTCTCCAAACATTTTTACTGACGACTAAGAAATGTCTGTCTTACTATCATGAACACATGCAAAAATGGAGATACCTCATCATCTGCCCCAAAGGGCATGAGGAACTATGCTAAGGAATAAATGTAAAAACCACAGTGCAGAGGTTCTTTCCCAACTAAAGCCCAGGACAACGTTAGAGGCTCCAGCAAGAAGGATGGAACTTGGACTTCTAGAAAAATGAGATATTCCTGTTATTAAACCTGCTGGGATTTCCCTGGTGGCGCAGTGGTTAAGAATCCACCTGCCAATGCAGTGGACATGGGTTCGAGCCCTGGTCCAAGGAAGATCCCACATGCTGCTAAGCAACTAAGCCCGTATGCCACAACTACTGAGCCTACGCTCTAGAGCCTGCGAGCCACAGCTACTGAGCCTGAGTGCCACAACCACCGAAGCCTGGGTGCCTAGAGCCCATGCTCTGCAACAAGAGAAGCCACTGCAATGAGAAGTCTGCACACCACAACGAAGAGTAGCCCCTGCTCGACGCAACTGGAGAAAGCCTGCACGCAGCAAGGAAGACCCATTGCAGTCAAAAATGAATAAATAAATTAAAAAAAAAAAAAACCTGCTGGAAAATATCAAAATGTTGTAAATTAATTGTCGCGCGTACGCTTGAGCCTGATACCATACTTGCTGAACAGAAGTTCTAGGCGGTGACCTTAATTTGTGAAATATAACCACAAATTTCAACAATTGTATCTTCACTTGGACTTTTAGGTTTAGAGAATGAGACTGCAATTGTTTCCGTAATAATATCCTTCTACAGCTTTCCGTCAATTTTGGATTGTTTTTTCTCATCTGATAGTTGGGCTTGGTTGTGGTTTCTAACGTAGAAAGGGTAGGAGATGAATGATAACGCGTTTCCAGAATTCAATGTAAACTCAAACTTGGCAGTGAGAAGGCCCACCAGGGCACATGACTCCGACTGCATGTTCTCTGGAAACTGGTTCCCCTTCCCACGTTGCTATTTGTGGGGACTCTAACACCTGAGTCCCGGGCAGTCTTGAAAGCATTCAGGCAGCCAGCTTCCCGCATGCTGAAATGGTCCCGGACCCTGTCACTGCTTTTGAGGCCGAGTGAGAAGGCGGTGGTAGAAAGGCCCGAAGAAGGGCTGGCGCTGCGTAAAGACGCGAAGCAGCAGGTGTGGTGGGAGCACTGAGCCCGGACAGGAACACTGGCCGCTGCCACCAGCACTCTCATCACAAGGCCTGACTGCCTCTGCACCACGGATGAACGTCACTGAAGCTTCCACGGAAAAACCACATTCACAGAGAGGAGAGCGGGAGTCAGCGAACTTCCCCTGTCAAGAGCCAGAGAGTAAATATCATTGGCTGTGTAAGCCAAAGGGTCCACTGCAGCCACGGACGATACTTAAACAAACGGGGTGGCCGTGCAGCAATAACGCTCCTTGTAAAAACGGGCCGTGGGTCTGGCATTGACTTCATGACTCTCCAAAGTTATTCTTCTGGTAACACTCTCACAGCCTTGCTTGGGGGACGATGAGCCCTAGCAGCTATCATGTCATTTGGGTGCAATGACAACAGTAACGAGCATGGCTGTGCCCGCCCTGCCCAGAATTTCTTAAGCACTTGCTGTGGACCAGACACTGAGTTCGCTGGATCCGCGCACCTCCTTCAGGTAACTACATCATCCCTATTTCCACATACAGATATGGCAGCAGCCTTAAATGTTGCAGCGACTAAATCCAAGATCTCCGTGACTCTGATCCGTTGCTGCCATCTACTAGCCAGCCAGCTTCTAACTTCAGAGCTCGCCAGAGTCAACCGGGAGCTCGTAAAAATGCCTATTCCTGGGCCTCACATCCAAAAAGTTCTGATTTAGTCATGTGGGGTTAGGCCCGGGACTCTGCATTTGAACACATACTTCTCGTTAAATCTGGGGCAAACTGTCAGTGGAACCAACCCTGAGAAACACTGCAATCCCATGCATTTTCCAAGCAAAAGGCCAAGTATTTGTACTGGAATAGGGATTGTCAGTGCCTGCTAAAACCATACCTGCAGTGGATGACTAGCCTCAATGAGGAAAAGCTGCAGTAGATTTCAGGCTAAATTTTACTTTCGGCCTGCTTTCTATTTTTTTATGAATTAAAATTATGAAAACTATACTGAGCTTTTAATATTTTATTTAAATGTAAAAGTGCTTTACATTTTAAAAACCAGTTTTTGTTTAACAAAAAATAAGCTAAATAAATCACTGATATTTTAAGCACAGAGAGAGGTTGACGATCACCTGCCAGCAGGTAATCTTTTGTTTTAAAGACGCAAACCCATTATACCTCTCTCCTGTATCTTCCAAAACATACACTGTCTAGAACATTCTACGTATGTGCCCCTGAGGATGCTGGAGAAGAACTATGACGTTTCTGGCAACAACCGCACTTGGAGTTAATTCTGACAACACAACTTGTTGAGTAAGTAACAGAAAGCCTGGCCCAACATGCAAGTTCAAATCCAAAGCAGCAGCTCTATGAATTCTGCCATCAGTAGCACAAGGCACAGAAGCTTGGCCACCAGCAAGAGCACGTGATGTGAATGTTGACACAGGTCCTCTGTCAGAAGTTATGTAGGTCAGAGACAAGACAGCAGAATGGCTTCAAAAAAAAAAAATCTTGGCAGGATTTTCTCACTTCTGAAAGCAGCTGATGTCCCTGGGCCCTAAGAAGAGAGCCTCAGGTTCCCTGTAAAGAGTCTAGAATCTTCTGCATAAGCAATCTCACAATAGCAGAGTTGGGGGGAGCCACACAGTATGGAGCGAGGGCTCAACATTTATACAACACGTATCTGGGGGATCCAAGTATGAGCCAAGATACATGCTGAGTGCTAGGGCTATAACACTGATTAAAATGTACTCCCTGTTCTCAGGAAGCTTATAATCTGAGAGAAGTCAGGTTCCTAGCCCCAGTTTGTACCAGCTTCTGGTCCTGTCATTAAAGGTCCTGAGCCTCAGGGGTTTTTTATTTGTAAATTAGAGACAGAAAGTTCTTCCACTGTTAGCATTAAATGAGAATCTCTGTAAAGTGTAAGGTACTAACACATACTGAATTGGTGTTCCTCAGTGCATTGCACAGAGGAAGCCAGACCTGGGCTATCAAGGAAGCCCCACCAAATACACAAAGAGTTAATGAGCAGAAAAGGGTGCACCCAGGTGCATCCTCAAGCAGGAGAGCACTCACGAGGGCATGATCCAGGGTGGTTTTACCAATATGCTCTTATTCTTAGCAACTTCACAGGGATGAGTGATTGGAGGAAGGGGTGTTACGGACTGGGGACAAAGTATGGTCCTGCTCTCTCTCTCTCAACATCAGGGGACCCTAAGAAATAGGAATCTGCTAAAAACTCCACAAAAGATGGTGAGATCAGGCCCAAAGGCCAAGCAACTCTTACTATTTAGTAAATCATCTGCTCAGAAATTCCACTAAGGATAAATACCATCCTTCAGAGGAATTTAATCTACCATAGAAACTACTGCGCTGGTGACATTGTTGGCTGTGGCTTTCTTTCTGCTCTAGCACACCAAGAGCAAAAAGAAAAAGACGAGGGCCATTCAGAAATCAGAGATGGTCATTAGATGGTACTTTTATGCAGATGATTTGGTTTATCAAAAAGAGTATATGGCTGGGATTCTGAACATCTAGGTTACTATGTTTCTAATGCCACTACATAGATCTGCAACCTTAAGATCTCTAAATGACTGAACTTGTTTGTCTGACAAGTTCAGATTACAATATTAACTCTACCATTTTTACAAGGTTTTGATGATGGCCAGATAGGATGACAAAAGTGAAAGCATTTTAAAGTGTCAAAATCACTCACAAGGAATCATGATTAAACAAACAAACTTGCACGCATATGGGGATGTTTGAAGACAATAAGCTTTAATTTTTTGGACTGTATTATAAACAACTGTACTGTGTTCCAAGCTCCTAAGAAATGAGAAACCTGTGCAATAAATTAATTCTGCTACCTGCAGTGGAACTGTGCATTTATAATTTGTAAAATTCTCATGTTCTAATCATCAAAAAAAGCAATAAAACCCTAAATACAAATCCAAGCTTAATCTCCATAAAATTAACTTTATCTTATTCATAATATAATATATTCATTGCTTTTCAGGTAAATGATGGGGTAAATGAGTCCTATAAACACACACACACACACACTCAGGTAAATGATGGGGTAAATGAGTCCTATAAACACACACACACACTCAGGTAAATGATGGGGTAAATGAGTCCTATAAACACAAACACACACACAAAGAATCAAAAAACACTTCCACCAAACAAAAAAATAAACAAACAAACTGTGGAGAGAAAATACACTAGGTTAATGAATACAATAAATTCTGTCATTCCACTGTAAAAATAGGTGCTACTGTGCTCCCTTTCCAATCCTAAAAAAAAAAAACTTCAAAATATGATAATAGAGACTAATTCATATGCCATTTTATTTAATGTGTGCACTTAAATAAGCCCATAAAGAAGTATTAGTCATCAATGACATGTTAAAAATTCCAGTTAATCTAAACTAGGCATTTAAAAATGAATTATTTCCAACAAAGACATCACAAGAAAGCTATAGGCTGGTATGTTTTATGCATATGAATACAAAATCAACAACAAAATACAAGCAAACAAAATCCAGCAACATATAAAAAGAATTACATATCATGACAAGTGGGATTTATCCCAGGTATGCAAGGTTGGTTTGATATATGAAAATCAATTAATGTAATAACACCATATCAAATTACTAAAAAAAACCCAAAAAACACATGATCATATCACTAAACACAGTAAAAGCATCTGACAAAATCCAATCCCCTTTCATGATAAAAACTCAACAAACTAGGAATAGAAGAGAACTTCTTCACATGCTAAAAGGCAGCTACAAAACACACACACACACACACACACCAACACAAATTACATCATACTTAATGGCGAAAGACTAGACGCTTTCCCCCGAATCAGGAAGAAGACAAGAAAGTCTGCTCTTGCTACTTCTCTTCAACACTGTACTGCAAGTTCTAGCCAGAGTAATTAGGCAAGAAAAAGAAATGAAAGCCTTTCAGATTGCAAAGAAAGCAGTAAAACTAACTCTATTTACAGACGACATGATCCTGTATATAAAAATTCCTAAAGAATTCATCTTAAAAATTAGAATAAATGAGCTCAGGAAGGTTGCAGGATACAAAAATCATTATACAAAAATCTACTGTGTTTCTATATACTTGCATGAACAATCCTAAAATGAATTTAAAAAAACATGTCTACTGGTAGTTAATAACACTGTACTGCACATTTGAAAGTCGCTAAGAGAGTAAACCTTCAAAGTTCTCGTCACAAGGGAAAAAAAATTTTGTCACTATGTGTGGTGATGGATGTTTAGACTTACTGTGGTGATCATTTTACAATACATACGAATATCAAATCATTGTGCTGTAAATCTAAAACTAATATAGTGTTATGTCAATTACACCTCAATTAAAAAACAATTCTATTTACGATTGCATCAAAAATAATAAAATACTTAAGAATAAATTTAACAAAAGAAGTATAAAACCTACACTCTGAAAACTAGAAAATACTATTGAAAGAAATTAAAGACTATCTGAATGAATGAAAAAAAAACATCCCATGGTCAAGGTGAATTACAGCATCTTCGTCACAAGTGGCATCTGAGAAAGAAGCTTCCTCACCTGAGAGAGCTGCCAGGAGCCAACTTCTTCTCATTCTACAAGTGAAAAACCAGATACCTTCCTTCTCACTCCTGCACACTTGAGCAAGAGCCAGAATGACGTTAAAGCTGACACAGAAAGACAGAAAGAAACTGGATACATCCTTGATGATACTGCTGAGACATTAAACCAAACTAATCCTGAAGGCCTACCTCCCTCTGGACTTTCTATGATCAGACCAAAGTCTCCTTTATTATCAAAGGCAGTTTGAGTTCATTTTCTTTACTCTAATCAAACACATCTTAATTGACTAAATCACAGAGTTAGGAAATGCTAGTGGATAAGTGGAGCAGAAATATAATCTTAGAGGCAAGTGCTGAAACAGCTATTTTTGAAGAAAGGCAAACTATGTTTCCCCCTAGTGTACTGAATCATGTCTCAAAGCTTCACTCAGAACTCTACGCTCCAAACTTTTTCCAGCTCAAAGATCTTACCTGAGCTCCAGTTCCAGAATTCTAACCATGTGAGCACAGGTCCACTCAAATGCCTACCATCCGCTCATACATAATCTGACCATTACTGAGCTCAGAATCTAACTCCAGATCAGCTCTCCCACAATCTCCCCATGTGAATGGCATCTCCCAATCACCCAACGCTGAAACTTCAGAATCCTCTTTCCTCTCTCCCTCTCTTTCTCTTCATTTGTATTCTCAGGAGTCGAAACACCCTTCATGAAATGCTCTTAATTCTACCTATTTCTTGCATTCCAAAACTCCCTTATTTCACTCTAGACCAGAATTTTCACTTTCTACCTAGTCTCCTTGATTCTCGTTTCTCCTCATTAAACCCAATCTGCATGCTGCTCAGATTAAGCTTTTCGCATTATTTTCACCATGTTGCTGCCTTCCTCGAAAAGTTCCCTCACTGACTGCAAAGTAGTGCTTCATAATCCACCACCACCCCAAGTTAAGCATCTGCGAAAGATTAAACTAGATAGTGGTAGGAATGGTAATGGCTGTTTCATTTGCTCTGCTGAGGTACAAAAAAGTCACCATGGACATCTTTATAGGTGGCTAAATCATCTTTGGGGACAGACTGGGGGCAGTAAACCCAAAACTTGGGAAAGAAAGGTCACTTGTCTCCTACTTTTTCTTTAAGAAAACATTCAATTATTTTCTTCACTTTTCCCACACTCCTGCCCTTCCGCTATCAAAAACAGGTCTTTCCTCTTCTTTCCACCACCTGTATGAAGAAATCAGACCCAGTGTCCCTTAGCTCTTACAACTACTTCCCATTTTATTAATCAATATATTTGACATGGACACTTACACAAATCGAAAAAGTCTCCCACTTTCCATGGAAATTCCATTGTTCTTTTTTTAGTCATCTTTGCTGACACTAATGTCCAAAATAACATGACACAAAGAATAAAGAAATTAAAATACAGAGGTCATAGATTTAGGCAAAGCTGGAGCTCCATTTAATGAAAAAGAACTTTGTAAACTATAAATCACCATAATATAATCATTATCATTTGCTTACAAATAACTTTAAAGAATTAGACTACATTAATTTTCAAAGAATCCCAGCTCTAAAGTTATAATTCTAAGGTTTTCGAAAATATATCATCATATGCTATATATATGTATATATAAATACACACACACACACACACACACACACACACACAGAGTGTCAAGAAATGACTATAAAAATTATATACAGTGAGAGGGACTATTCACCTCAGACCCATTTCTCTAGATAAGTAAAATAAAGAAAAATACAAACTAACATAAAGGAGCATTACTTTGGTTTAAATAGCAATTCACTATTTAAACCACTCTGTTTCAACATAAGTTACCAAGTAAAAACATATGAAAGTCATTCCTTCCTTAGGGAAGAACTAGTTTTCCCAAATATTTCAAAGTACACTAGGTGTACCAGTGAAAAACAATTTTTAAAAAAAGCTAGGGGATAGTCCATATTTAAGTTACACAAACACGTATTCAAAAATTTAAATCGGTATGTTTTATAGATTCTGATGTATATAATTTTATATATTTTAGACACATCTCTTACACGTGTATACTAATAAATATCTGTCATACACACACAAATACATACATACACAGCAGAAAAAGTTTCAAATCTTGTCTATTCAAATTATTTATACTTTAATCCCTTGAGGGCTGGGAAAGTAAAGGACACTGGTTTTATTATTAATAACTCTAAAATACACGGATTTAAAAAACTACAGCTCCTGGCTTTAAAAAGCAAATGCACGTGCCTTTGTGGCGGGGAAGAAATGATCCGAGCACAACGGGCTTCCCCAGCGCTCTGCACTTTCCCTTACAGATCACGTGGGTCACCTCCTTCATCAGATGTGCACTGCTGAGGGGAAAGGACTGGGCCAGGAATCCCCAGAAGGAAGCACAGGGCTGGCACATAGGACGGACTCAGTAAACATGTTTTTTCCCACAACCAGAAAGGCTTTTAGATCTACTGTTCTACTGATTTGGCTACATTTTTTAAGCATTTCTGAAGCTACCTGCTTTCAGCGTTAAATACCCCGCGTAAGTAATATATTCTATGATTATTCTACTCACTGTGTACAGTATTATTTCCTTTCATTGGTTTTATACTTCAATATCTTTCAGATTTCAGAGGAAAACTCAGTTCTATTACAGATTGCTGAGATTTGATCAATTAAGTTGGCATTTTATAGGCTCTGATCATATTCCAGCCTGAAAAGTTCACATTTTTCAAATCCCCAGGTAGAACAAAAATCAGTTCATTTCCCTTTTTTCAAATCCATATTTTCCTTGAGATGTGATTGAAAACCCCAGGTGGGATTTCAGATTAGAAGTGTCAGGGGGTTATGACTGCATTCAGTGAAACTTCAATTATCTAGACTCCTCAAGGAATAAGTCCTCCGAGATGACTGCATTTTTGTCACAGTGAACATTTTCAGTGCCATTATTTTTTATTGTAGTTTTTAAAAGACATGTTTATAAGCTGCGTTACATATTTCCAATTCCTTACAAAGAATGTACTGAAAACGTAAAACTATTCATAGTGACCTGGGGTTACCATTTTGAACACGAGTTACAGGGATGACCTCTGCCAATCCTCATATCTGATTCCAGAATCGCCCTGGGTGTGTTGGGTTGTCTTCAGCATGGTATCGTGATACCATCAAGGACACACAGTTCCCCCCCCCCACACACACACACACACACACACCCACACACACCTGGTATCTCTCACACCTTCATGAAATCCTCTAATGAAGGTAGTGGTTTCCCCACCCAGATTCCTACCATCTTCCATCATGTCATGAGCTCGCTCTTTTGGTCTGAAGAGGCTCAACTTTTACACACACATCCTGAGCAGTTCCTTTCAGTTATGTCAATTTGCTGACAAGTGCTCAGAGGCTGTTTCTGGAGGTTTTCTTCTTCCCCTTTTAATTATAAAACTCAAAAGGTATTCATCTGAATTGGTGGTACAGAAAGGTACCAAGTTCAAACAACTCCAAAAGTGTGCCTGCCGTAAGACAGACTACAGGCGTTCATCGTTCTAATTAAACGCTAAGCTGCATCTTAAATTATGTTTACCTTCCTTTGTACCCACTGCCCCTTTCACACTGGCACTCAGCACAGTGCTCAGAAAATCAAAGGGTGACTGACTAGAGTGTACTCAGCTACAGGAAAAAAAAAAAGGTCCCCCATTTCTCCAACAAAGAAACCACACAGGCAGCAAAGATTACAGTCACAAGCCTCAATGCAAATTTCACAGAATCACCTATTATGCAAGATGCAGTCTCCATAAAATGTGATCACTAAAGATTCAATTATTTAACTTGCTCTCTTCAGAAAAACTATTTTAAAGGCAGAAACAATGGCCTAGGATTTCCTCCAAGCTTTTTCAAATCAATATTTGTAAATCATGTCTGTTTCCTAGGAAACTCAGCAGGTTAACCTAAGGCAAGGAAACTCTACCAGTGTCATTTCCCTTTTATCCTCGGCTCACATATGTGGTTACTGCCTATTAGAAGAAAAACATGACCTTCCAGTATCAAAGAAATCACAATGAAATGACAAGAGAGCTAGAATATCACTTTCCCAGCCTGCTTCTTCTCCTGGGGTGGATGGAAGAACAAACAGAAGAAAAGTCTGCCCAGAGAGCTCCAAAAAGCTGGAAAGCGGTTTATGATCTAGTTCAGTAAGTGCCCAACACAGTTTGTGGCATTTAGCTTAACTCATTACGTGAAAGGCGAGACAAAAAATGTTTAAAACCTGGATTTATTAGAAACGCTGGGTCAGACATTTCTGAGTTCAAATTCCAAATCTCTTTCCCTGGGTAAGTTACTTCACTACTCTGAACTATGGTTTCTAACTCTTAAAAAAGGAAAAATACCTAGCTCATATTGTGGTGATATTAATTAGGTTTAAAATGAATACAAAATACCAAGTTCAGAAACAAGTTTGTCTCTGAAGAGTCTCCAAGTGCTATATTCAAAGATGGCAAAACTGGTAGTTTCTCAAAGTCTTTATGCTATTGTAAAATAAGGGTGTGATTTTTTTTTGGGGGGGGGGGGTGGCTTTCTTTTTTTCTCCTCTTAAAGGGTTTACAGGGAGACAAGGCATTTACAGAAGGTACAATGGAGTATCGCTTCTACAACATCGGCAAATGAACTTTTTAGCCCTGAGAATATGGTTAGTATTTATTGTACATCTTTGCTGGGTCCACAGTACCTGGACTTTTTTCTTTAATCAACAACCAAACACAGGAGGAAAACTAAGGCACAAATCACAACATAAATGAGTTTTAAACACGACTGTAGAGCTTGTTTAAAGAGTTTCAAATTTCTAAAAGCCATTATTAAATCACAGTAATGTGTAAGGCATCACAACCCTGGCCCAAAGATCCAAACACTACATATGCTGCTGAGATTTGCTGCTTAACAAGATTCAGACACTATATCCCAACATTTTTAACACATTTTTAAGTATTTTTCCAAACATTTAACCACACAGCATACTTTAAAATGTTATACATATATTCATGTGCTTGGATGATTTAAATGTCTGCAATTGCAAAGCAACTTTTCTCTAAAGCAGCAACTTAGTATTTATTTTTCCATACTACGAGCCCCAACTCTACAAAATGCTCCGCCAAATACTTTTCTGAAATACTCCTTTTGACTTAGAGGTGCATCTACTGGCCCACCACACAGATATTCAAAATTCAATGTTCTATTCTCTCCCTTTTAAAATACATAAAAATCCAAAAAAGAAACTAAGAAATGGAAACAACTAGCTAAACTAACTTTCATAGGCCACATTCAGCATCTACTACCAAATGATAGACACCACAGCTCTATATTTCGCTCTGTACCATTCACCTCCTAATAGCCCAGAAATCCTGATCCCAGCAATGTAACCATTTGAGCCATAATACCAAAGACAATTCAGATTTTCAGCTTATCACTCACAGATAAAGCGGAACTCACTGATCAGATTCTTGAAATTAAACATTGACAAGCGAACATTGCTCCCATTTTAATTAAGTGCTAAAAATGGTCCAACTAATTACTAACCATCGGTATTGCTTACCTTCTGGCAAAAGCTTGGTGTTACAAACTGTTAGGCTAATCAAATAATAATTATTATAATTATTCTTAAATAATAATTATATGATATATAATTATTTATGTAATTTATTTTTATAATATATTTATATAGTTATTTATAAAAATATGAATGTTAAATTGTTATGATTATGAAATTCATTGTTACTATTATTATCACCACTACCATCACCACCAAATCCAGAAGCACTAAAATCTCAGGCATAGATTTTTGACTTAGAGCCATGAGAGCTAAATTTCTGTCTGGGCCCCTGGCTTTACTGCATTCAAGCTCTATAACCTAGTACAAGTCACTTTACCTTTATCTACAGAACACAGATGATTTAAAGCTCCTTTAAGCTTCCATTACTCTTTAGGCCTCACACCCTGGAGAGCTGTATACTGAATAATGAATGGCCGTATCAAACCTCATACATGGATTTTGCCATAAGGCAGGAATGCATACTTCCCAGATATTTAGTCAATACCACAGGAAAGAGCCATTATATAAATCAGACCTTGGTAACCTCTGTTTTCAAATTTTTACGCAAGGAGTCTTCATCATAGGCTTAACAATTTTTAGAAAATATTTTGCTAGCTTGTTTATGTAGCACTGAACTATTATTAAGCAATTATGTTCAAAATGTAAAAAGGTTTATATTTAAGTGAACAAGTAAACAAGTTCACATGGGACACTGAATAGTTTCAAATCCTTAAAGAGACAACATGTTATATGCTACAGGCCTTGTTTTACAACACAAATGAGTGAAGTTTCATTAACAGGTGTTTACTTTCTAAGGTTAGGAAAGGGTATCTTTATGACTTTTTCTACTGTTGGACTTATATTCCTAATTATTATTCTATAAATGGCTTTAGAGAAATCTCTTTGCACTGGGTCAAGCCCCATAAGCATACAAACCTTTTACAATACAAATCTTACCTGCCTCAGAAACATCAGCTAGTACACTCCCACCAAGCAGAAAATGAGTCATAAAAATAGCCTTTCCTCTGACCAAGAGAGGAAGACTATGAAAGACCATCCAACCAAGGTGCTGGTCTCATACCCAGAGTCTGCGACTCTCCAAGCCTTTCCTCTAGCCTGGCCACATATCATATTCACACCACAAATACCAAATAATCCATTCAGTCAATCTTGGAGGAGAAAGAAGACACTAATACAGGGTACCAGGGAGGCATGTTCAATGTACATCCACAACATTCGTTCTTCCCTTTTTGTAAAATTCATCATATTTAATTCAGCTGTTTCACCCGCTAGTCGTGGTCTCATAATGGGTGGACACTGTGTCTATCTTCATTCTTGCAATACACCCAGCGTGATGCCTCACACAGGGTAAGTCTTCATTGGGGAAAAAAAAAAAAAGGTGTTAATTTAAACTGGAAATTTCTTTGAAAACACATTCTAACAACAGTGCTAAAGGTGCTGAAATGGTACAAAGCCGACCATAAGATATTACTGCGTTGTTTGCCCAGAAGCACCCAAGGACATGGAGAGCTGCAGGGGTGGGGAGAGAAGATGGTACATGCCGGTGAGCATGCCCGCTGGCCCCGAGCACCCGGAAAGCCCAGGGCAGAGGGGAGCAGCTGATACATGCTGGCAGCTATCCACTGGTGACTAAGGACACAGGGCAGTGGAGGTGGACAGTAAGGAGACAGCACACGATGTGACAGAGAGTCGATAGAGAAAACAGGTAAAATGATTGAGCAAATAAGGGTGTATGCTCAGGCTAAGCAGGGCCAGGCTTCTCACTGCTGGAGCAGCTATTTACAAACATAGAAAGGGCAACGGCTAGAAAGACATGTTGGTTTAGAATTGGAAGTATAATTACGAACTTAGTTTTAAATATATATATATATATATATATATATACACATACATACATATATATATATATATATACATACACACACACACACACACACACAGATGTACGCATAGCTATAGATGAAGTGTTTATGGGTGTGTATATGGGTGTAAAAATGCTTGCATACGTGCACACACGGACATGTTTCCTAGCGTCTGTTGGGAGGGCCCAGATCTTAGTTTCTGAACACCATACAGAAAAGGAACCACGGTCACCTGAAGAGATACAGTGTATTGCAAGGATGGGGCAGGGAAAGGGCAAGATGAGCCTGGAACAGCTTATTCTGTCACAAAATAAGGAAGTGCTCCAAGATTGATGAGGACGTGTCAAAAGACACATAAGCTACTTTAAAGGGGTCCCCATTTGCCAAATCTGGGACAATATGAGCATCAAAATAAATAAGGATAATAGTGAATCGTAATGCCCTGAATAAACTAGAAATCTGTGACACATTAAAAAAAATAAATAAATGAGGAAGAAGGGAAAGCTCCTCCATAAAGGAGATTACCAGTAGAACGAATGACAGAAAACGAAAATCACCATTTGGCAACTATCACTGTGTTGGCTGATTCAGGCAGAGCCGTCAATGGAGAACAAGCCTGGTGGATGGTGCTTTGATGAGGGAAAGGACCCTGGTGTAATCTCAGATTACCTCCCTTGACAGCGCTAATCAATTACACAGAGGGGAATGGTGACTTTGGAAGGGAAATCCGACATACACTCACATGACCAGCTGATCAAAACTGTCACTAACAAGAAACAATCTCCAAAGTGGCCCAAGTACACCCCTCAGAGAATTCTGAAGAGCAAAGTCCAACCTTGAGTTAGAGGTATTATTTGGCTAAGTTATAAGTGTTATTTGTATTTGACTCTATAGATCCTTTTGAGGGAAAAAAATAATCACAATTAAGGAAATGTTTCATTGTCACTGAAATGATCCAAAAGGAAAAAGACAACTTCAAAATCACTATGAATATGTACTGATGAGCTATAATTCAATTCTGCCTAATTTCAAAAGGCTTAATCTGGTATGATACTATAAAGTACAATGATTACACAAATAACTCATCAACACAACACGAGACATACTTTATCATAGCATCACAGTTTACATTGTGATTTAGAGACGACGATAGAAGTTCTGTTAGAGGTTGGTGAAGTTATTAGTTAAAATATGACACTATAATAGATCCTAAAAGGTTAATTTAATACAAGAACGGTGAGAACAATTTTCCCAGTGGAGTAATTACCTTTCTAAAACCGGGTCATAAAATTGATTTTATCCTGTTATTCAAATACACACACACACACACACACGCATCATACAAAAATAAAGAGACATATACAGATAAGGAAATTTCCCAGATAAGGTGTTTTTTGGGCTTGTGAGTCATCACAGTTGAATATATTTTTAATACATGACTTCAATGATTTGTACACTTTGTTTCTAGACAGTTTTGAGTACTGCATCATTATTCCTCTGTGGACAGGTAGAGATATTCAGTGAATGATTAAACTCATGCTCTGTGTTATACCACATTCATTCAACTGTAACTTTACAAACTGACATCTCTGCACATTCACATAAATTGAAATTCATAAAGATGAGTAAGATACCAAAATTTCTTGACTTGTGTGACCTCCGAATCATTAAAGATTAAATGCTTGGTCAATATCATATGGTTTCAATGAATCCATGTACCCGATGTTTTGAATGACCAGAACCCCACTTTGCTGGTCAAGTCAGATATGGTTTTTACTGTGTTTATCTCCAGCCCCCTACCTTTCTCTCAGCTTCTCCTTATTTCTGTTCATGACACCACCATTTTCCCAGTCTCACAGAGTGAAAACATAATATAGTAAAGCTAGTATACAACTTCAGGAGTCAACATGTTCTAAGAAGAAAACACTTTCCTAGTTTAGTATATAAGTCCATTAGTGCTACTAATTAAATCTATTAACTTCTAAATTCATTAGATTTAGTTTAGGAAGCAACAGACCGGCAATGTGAAATAGAATAGCCATAAGAAACCACGGTGACTGGGAGATAAAATATGGAGTAGATAGGCTCTCATATTTTAAACTTGATGAGTAAACACTACTAAAGTAGGTTAGGTCCCCCTTTACACTCCATATAGGTTCCACAGTAGCTCTGTATACTTTTCCTCTATAGCTCTTCAGCCACTTTTATTAATTTAATTAATTTCTGAAATTATTTATTATCTTTTTTTTAAGACCATAAGCTGCACAGTTCACAGCAGGTCGGGTCACCGTGAAATTTAGCACACCATCAGGGCCAAGCACAGCATAAGTCAATGATTATTTCAGCGCTGATAAGAGAGATCTGTTCTTTCACTAAATAAATACAAGGTTTACTGGATGACTTTATTTATAAATCTCTTAAGAAAGTTGAAGACAGGGCTTCCCTGGTGGTGCAGTGGTTGAGAATCCGCCTGCCAATACAGGGGACACGGGTTCGAGCCCTGGTCTGGGAGGATCCCACATGCCGCGGAGCAACTGGGCCCGTGAGCCACAATTAGTGAGCCTGCGCATCTGGAGCCTGTGCTCCGCAACAAGAGAGGCCGCGATAGTGAGAGGTCCGCGCACCGCGATGAAGAGTGGCCCCCGCTCGCCGCAACTAGAGAAAGCCCTGGCACAGAAACGAAGACCCAACACAGCCAAAAATAAATTAATTAATTAATTAATTAAAAAAAAAAAAAAAAGAAAGTTGAAGACAAAACTATGCAGTTCGATGGTCTATAAGAAAGAGCAGGAGATAACTGTCAAAGGAAATAGTGACTTATTTAGCCACTTCAGAATTCTCAAGAGACAAGTATTTTCTAGAAATACAACTACCTGAGTTTTGTATCCCCAACAGAATTGAGTTTTGTTCCTAATTATCTCTAACTTTATCACAGGCTCTTCAAAATTTTTGAAAATATCAATCTGATCGATGAAGGGAAAAGGGGAAGCAAAGCTAAGAACAATAAAATCACGTCATTATTATATTTGAAATAGTTTAATTAGAAACATCATACAATACACAGAGAATAATTTGACATTACTGAAGTTTTATCCACAAAGCAGAAAAAAAAAAAATTACTGAGAAGGCAAGAAAGGGGAAGAGAAGTTAGAAAAGAAAGGAAAAGGATCTTTGGTAAAAGAGTAAATTCATATGGAATGGAATGCAGGGGCTGAATTCTCGTCTTCTCTCATCAGTGTACGAGTGAAGACAGCATTACTTGGCTTCCAACCTGAATGTGTTAACAGAAACAGAGCTTCTGAAGGACTTTTTCCACGAAAGGATGAAGTGCTTGTTCAAATAATGCAATATTCAAGCACTGACAATAAAAGGAGAAAAACTAATACACATTGTGCCTAATGATCTCCAAAGGAAAAGAGGAAGAAGGCTTTTGCAAAGAGAAAGGCGGGGAAAATGACT
Organism: Eschrichtius robustus; assembly: GCF_028021215.1. NCBI lineage: Eukaryota > Metazoa > Chordata > Mammalia > Artiodactyla > Eschrichtiidae > Eschrichtius > Eschrichtius robustus. Next base: position 49,604,230 of record NC_090841.1, read on the forward strand.
TCCATACTACGTGTAAGGAGAAAGTGTGTAGAGGAGGGAAAAAAAGAGAGACTCAAGCCCAGACGCTGATGCTCTCAGCATCATCTCTTATTGTAATAAAATTAAGGTGGTTACGAGATAGTAATTTCTTGTCAGCTTTAAAAAGAAATGATGTAATTGAATTTTACACACTTGGTTGAGCCTCTACTCTATGTAGCTTGTACCCCAGTTACTGGGAATTCAAGGCTATTTATAAAGCATTGTCCCTGTCCTCAAGGCACTCACAGTCAATTATATTTCATAATCACATTTGGTGCTTCCTAGCTATTAAACGCTTCATCTGTGCTTTACCTGTAGACAGGAAATGCTTGCAGACCCGTAAACCGGTATCTATCGAAACTGATATTTAGGACTGTTTTGACAATACAGGTATTTCAACAGCTGTCTGGACCAATTTCTGTTTTAAATTGGACATCTTAGATATTAAAATTGAATTCAAATACTTAAAATAGAATTTTCACATAATTATCTGAAAAGTTCATTTATTATTTTAAATACTGGTGAAATCATGATTATACTTCACTACAAGGGGAAATTAATGGCTTCTAACATAATAAAACAGACTAATTTAGGGCACTTTATAATTGAACTCCCATTTCTCCTACTCAACACTACATTTCAAGACATAAATTGTTTTTTTAATTATCAAATGCTCAAAATCTTTCAAAACATTCATATTCAGAAAATAGTGACATTTTCTGGAGAACCAAAATCAACCCAACAAAACTGCTGATAGAAATTGTGCATTTTTTCACTGGGTCATCAAGACCATAAATTAAATTATATTCAAAAAATGTAACTGCCTAGAAAATAAATGATTGTGTTATGTGAAACAGATTTTAGACGCCAGCTCCAACCCAAGTAATGTTAGGTATTTTTCTCTGTCTGTAAAGATAGTAAGGTGTTTAGCAACTCAAATCTATCTCCCACTAACCACAAAATACAGCCAAGTCAAACAATTCAAGAAAGTCTTTCCTACTCTTCCTCTGTATTATGATAGTAAAGTCTTGGCAAGGGAGTTAGTTCCACTTCAAAACAGCTCAAAGGAAAAAGGAATAAAGCCGCCTCTATGGGACACACGTGTATTAAGGATTCAATTTCTAAGAGCAAATATCCTGGTTAGAGTCCCTGTTAAATTTTTCTTCAAACTTCCCAATCAAAATTTGAAATCACAGTGTTACTATGCTAAAATAAAGTAATAAGCTGAATTTCAAGATAATCATATCACTACAGAAATAAGAGTAAAAAGAAATGTTAACTCATCACTTTTTAGATCGTTTTATGTTCTACTTGTTTAAGTATAAAGTCTCTAGGTATATGTATAGTATATATATGTATGTATGAGTGTGTGTGTATATATATCTCAATTTAAGGTCTCTGGGTATATATATATTATATATATATGTGTGTGTGCGTGTGTGTATACGTATCTCAATTTAAAGAATAAGAAGCAGCTTAGAGAAATAAACCACATATCAGAAACAAGAAATCAAGTAACGCTAAGACATTAAGACTTGCCCTGTACTTGAAGCATGGTGCACCTACAGAACAGGAGCAAAGAGAAAGAACCAAAGTGAAGATGCCCACACATGGCATTATTCACCTAAGAAACTGAATGTATTATAGATACATAATACTCTATAAAGATCAAAAAAAAAGGCTCTTTAAAGTATGTCCCTCATCGCCTTGAAAATACATATATATATATATATATATATTTATATTCTCTGCAATAGCAATAATAATTTGTCCATGTCTATGTCATTTTGGCTTCCTTAGGATCTCTTGGGGTCAACTTTTTCACCAAATTCCTACTGACTCCAATTGCTCTACGACTCTGAGAAACTCTAAATAATGTTCATTTACATATTATCTTTCTTCAAGAAGCTAAGCAGAACTCTTCAAGAGCAAAAGACAAAAGTTAGCATATTTACATCAAATTTTATACTGAGTAAATACACTCTGTTTTTAATATATAGAGAAATTTTACCTAAATTAATCATATACACCATGACAAAGAATTTTAAATAAATACCAAAATGCAGAAATTGTAAATCAGATTTTCTAACTAAAAAATAACTAAATGTAAAATCCAAACACTTGGAAATAACCAATTAGAAAATGCAACAGAAAACAGAAAAAAATGTACTAAACTTGAATGTTTTTTTTAATGGTAAAATGAGTTATCAAACTAAAAAGCTTTTGCACAGTGAAGGAAACTATCAACAAAATTAAAAGGCCACCTACTGAATGGGAGAAGATATCTGCAAATGATATATCTGATGAGGGGTTAATATCCAAAATATACAAAGAAACTCATACAACTCAACATAAAAAAAAAAAAAATCCCAATTAGAAAATGGGCAGAGAACCTGAACATTTTTCCAAGGAAGACATAAAGACAGCCAAAAGACACATGAAAAGATGTTCAACATCACTAATCGTCAGGAAAATGCAAATCCAAACTACAATGAGACATCACCCCACACCTGTCAGAAAGGCTACTATCAAAAAGACAACAAAAAACAAGTGTTAGGAGGATGTGGAGAAAATTGAACCCTTGTGCACTGTTGGTGGGAATGTAAATTGGTGTAGCCACTATGGAAAACAGTACAGAGTTTCCTCAAAAAATTAAAAATAAGTGGGAAGCAGCCACATAGCACAGGGTGATCAGCTCGGTTGTTTGTGACCACCTAGAGGGGTGGGATAGGGAGGGTGGGAGGGAGGGAGACACAAGAGGGAAGAGATATGGGAACATATGTATATGTATAACTGATTCACTCTGTTATAAAGCAGAAACTAACACACCATTGTAAAGCAATTATACTCCAATAAAGATGTTAAAAAAAAAAAATTAAAAATAGAACTCTCATGTGATCTAGCAATTCCACTTCTGGATATTTTTCCAAAGAAAACAAAAACACTGATTCAAAAAGATACATGGACCCCTATGTTCACAGCAGCATTAGTTACAACAGCCAAGATATGGAAGCAACCTAAGTGCTCATTGATAGATGGATGGGTAAAGAAGATATATATAAAATGGAATATTACTCAGCCATAAAAAAGAATGAAACCTTGTCATTTGTGACAAGGACGGACCTAGAAGGTAGTATGCTAAGTGAAATAAGCCAGAGAAAGAGAAATACCATATGACTTTACTTACATGTGGAATCTAAAAAACAAATGAACAAATATAATAAAACAGAAACAGATTAATAGAACAAACAGGTGGTCGCCTAAGAGGTACAAACTTCCAGTTATAAATGAGTCACACAGATGAAATGTACAGCATGAGGAATACAGCCAATAGTACTGTAATGTCTTTGTATGGTGACAGATGGAAGCTAGACTTACCATGGTGATCATTTTGTAATGTACATAAATATCAAATTACTGTGTTGTGCACCAGAAACTAACATAGTGTTGTAGGTCAATTATACTTCAAAACAAACAAATTCATGGAAAAAGAGATAAGAGGAGAAGAGAGGGGGATTTGGATGAAGGTGATCAAAGGGTACAAACTTCCAGTTATAGGATAAATATGTATTAGGTATGCAATGTACAACATGATTAATTAACACTGCTGTATGTTATATATGAAAGTTAAGAGAATAAATCCTAAGAGTTCTCATTACAAGGAAATATTTCTATCTACACGAAACGATGTTCACTAAACTTGTAGTGATCACGTGATAATATATGTATGTCAAATCATTATGCTGTACACCTTAAACTTATACAGTGCTGTATGCTAGTTACACCTCAATAAAACAGGAAGAAAAAATTAAAAAAGAATAAATCATGAACTAGTTTATTTCAAAGATATAAGATATAAAAATCATGAAATTAAGAATTGCTCTTAACTACCAAGTAAAAACTTTTTAAATACATTACGCTTAAATTTATGCTACTAAATTTTGGAGGTAACCAAGGCTATTAATCAATATTGAGTTAAAAGAAGTAGGGGGACTTCCCTGGCAGTCCAGTAGTTAAGACTCCGAGCTCCCGACGTAGGGGCCCAGGTTCGATCCCTGGTCAGGGAACTAGATCCCACATGCTACAACTAAGAGCCTGAATGCCGCAACTAAAAGATCCCGCGTGCCACAATAAGACCCGGCGCAACCAAATAAATAAATAAATACTAAAAAAAAAAAAAAAAAAAAAAAGAAGTAGGAAATCTGACTGAATCAATAACTACAGATCCAATTCAGTGGGGTTGCAGGGGGGAAAAAGAACAAATAATTATTTTAAAAAGATAGATACAAACATGAAGTTTCTCAACATTTAAAGAATAGGTAATATATTTTACAGTAACTTTTAAAAGCAAAGATCATTCTGATGCTCTAGAGTACAGAAAAACATGGGACACTTACTAATTTACTATAGAAAAGAAACATACTATAATGCAAAGCATCAACATGTCAAAATGAAAAATCATAATATAACATGCCCCAAAACACTTGATAACATTCAAAGTCTATTCTTAATGATAATTCTTAGTGAAGAAAGAAAAGACTGCTTCCTTAACATGACAAAAATATCAATCCAAGCCAACAGAGATTGCCTACCAGAACACACTGAATAAAGCAGCAATAGTAACCAAGACATTTGTGAAAATAATGGAAGAAGATTTGAGCTATATTAAAATGCTAAAATATATTAATTAAAAAAATGTGAGGCTAAGAAATGGTGATAAGCTTCAACCAACAGCTGTAAACAAATTTTTCAAGAAAAATTGGAAATGTAGATTTAAGTGAAATCTCTCAGGTTACTCTGTTGGCTTAAATTTTTGAAAGCATTGTATATTTCCAAAGAAAGCATTGCTGTGGGCTAAATCAGCCACAGTGGACCTCAGCCCTATACACACCCAGCACTTCCTGCCTCACCCTGAGCTCAAGCTGCTTCCTGTGTCTAGACAGCCCTTTCCTCTCCCTCCACCCATTCAAAGCAACCCACCCAACAAGGTGTGGCTCATAGGCCATCCCTCTACAGAGCTTCTTAGAACCTCTAGAAGGAATTACCATTACTTCCCTCTACTACAGTTCTTCTCACAGCTTTAACGTTACAAGTTATTCAATGTGTTCTCTCTCTCTTCCTCTAGATTGGAGAGTAGAACATTGTCTAAGAATAATATGTACTACTATCCATTGGCCATATCTGTGCCAAGCACTGTGATGAAACTTTGCACACAGCTTCTGTAATCCTCTCAACAAATGCAGAATAAACGCTGTCCCCGTTTTACAGATGAGTGGGTGTAAATAACTAAACAGGCCCTGGAAGAAATAGGATTCTAATTCTTTTTGCCAGATTTCACCAACTACATCACAGTTGGTCTGAATTTAACTGACTTGGTATTCTCCTCTGCAAGAAGGAAAGGGTGAGAGATAATGGCTAAAAGAAGAAGGAGACTGAGGTTAGGACTCGGTGGTGTTGGTAGGGGAGGGGTTTGTACCCTAGAAACAGGATATGAATACCACATGAAGCATAAGACTGACTACTAAGTATTCTAATGCTGTATTTGAAATTGATTTCTATAATTTGTATCCAGAATTACCTTTTGCTTTAGAAATTTGTATTGATTCAATTGAATTCTATGTACTCAGTGGGCGAAAGAAGAACAAATGGGAACTGTACTACAGTCTGAAAGAAAGTCTGAGCTGTAAGACAGCTTTTGAAATATCCTTAATATTCTTTTCATTTTAAGCTCAGTATAATGTTTTTATAACACCTAATTTGCAACAGTTTTGTTGGAACTAAAAATAAGTCATCTCTGAGGTAGCTATACCAGCTTACCTTGAAAGAATTTAAAACAATAATTTGTTGATAGCTTCTAAAGATAAAAGCACTTTGTTTGGGATGTTTCAGGAGCTGTGAGTGAAAAAAGAGAAGACAATCTAATAATAAAGTCCTTTCACAAGATGATCTGAAATGTCCATTTAATCATTCATCCTAAAGAACACAACCTTGTTGAAGCATCTTGAAAAGTACAATACATCTCACATAGAGAAACATCTGTGCCACGAAAAAGAAATGGTCTTTTAAAAGTGCTGTCAGTTACTAAACAGAAATGTAGTCTTTTAAAGTGGTATTATTAAAGAAATCATCAAGATGGCACGCTTCCTCTTCTTTTCGGATCTTTGAAATATATACTTTTCAGGTTCCATTTATAAAAAAAAAAGGCAAAGATATTAAATAAAACTTAAGCATTTATCTGGCCGTTTCTACACTCCTTCAATCTTTGTTTGAGGTTAGAAAGCTATAAAGTTCAATCAATTATACCTTGGCTCAGATTTTAAGCTGTTCATATTTAATATCTGTTCTTCATAGCAGAAACACTTGACTCTCCTTTTGAAAGAAAAAAAGACCTCTAATTTAAGATATTATTATATCATAGAACAAGAGTCAGCAGACCAAACAGAACCCATGGCCTGTTTTTGTAAGGCCTGCTCCCCAAAAATAATTTTTACATTTTTAAAGGGTTATTTTATATCTACACACACACACACACACACACACACACACACACAATGGCTGTAAACATACATATATATATGTGTGTGTGTGTGTTTGGAAAAATAAGTATATATACACATATATACACACACCCCCAGACACCTTACATGGCCAACAAAGTCTAGAATATTTACTTTCTGGCTCTTGATGCAAAAGTTTGCAGACCCCCAATCACAGAGCATAGAAAGTCTTTATAACTGTGGCCTCAGGACACGTAGGGCACTGACTTCATACTCCTCTCTGAGCTGCCAAAGGGACTGATTTTCTTAAATATCTTTTACATTTATCACAGAGACAAACTACTTGAGCCCGGCAGCTTCAAGTTGACAATGTCACTTCAAGACTTGAACAGCTCTCCTCTCAATACTTGAAAATACTGAGCTTGCAGATGGGGTGCTTGTCTCCCAGATGGAGGTTAAAGGAGCAGGACATGATATTTCCCACACGTGTCTCCCTCATCCCCTTTCTTCCAGGCACACTCTTACTCCTCATTCAAACCCAGATGGAAAGTTTCATCCTCAATGAATCTCCAAACTCTCCAAATTAGCAAAGTTAGCTGTACCCTTCAATGCTCTCAGTACACTCTGTACAAACTTCTACTACACAATTTATTGTAATGTTTTACTAGGTTCTTGTTTACATTTCAAAAAACGTTGATTTCTTAGTGACAAGGACCTTGTCTTGCTCAATTCTGCACCTCTAGCATTTAGCAGAATGCCTTCCCCGTGGCAGGGGGATGGGGTAGGGATTAGTTTCCTGAAGCTGCCCTAACAAATTACCACAAACTTGGTGGCTAACACCGAAATTCCGCTCTCACACTTCTGGAGGCCGGAAGTCCAAAATTAAGGTGGTGACAGGGCCACACCACTCAGAAGGCTCTGGAAGAGAATCTATTCCTTGCCTCTTCAAGCTTCTGGTGGCTGTTGGCATTACATGGTGTTTCTTGGCTTGTGGCAGTATCCCTCCAATACCTGCCTCTGTCTTCATACTGCCTTCCTCTCTTCTGACTCTTGTAAGGACACTTATGGGATTTAGGGCTCACCCAGGTAATCCAGAATGACCTCATCTCAAGGTCCTTAACTTGAGCGCATCTGCAAAAACTCTTCTTCCAAATAAGGTAACATTCACATGTTTGACAAATTCAGAAATGGACAAATCTTTTTGAGAGCCACCGTTCAACCCACTGCAGTAGGCATTCAGTAAATACGTGTTTTCTTGCCTTAGATCCAAATGAAATAAACATCTTCCCAAAAAGAGAAAAATGGATAAAGAATAGCCTTTACTTTGTTCCCTTCTTCGCTAATGTCCTGCTTGAAAAGCAACCACTGAGGTACAACCAGAAGCCGAAGCAGTATTTTCTTGCTGATCCCTAAGAATTACTCTACATAGGGCCAACAACAAACCTTTGGAGACCATATCTTTATTTTGAGGAAAAAAACCCAGTTATATATCCTTTCTCACAAACCAACATACTTGTTCACATGGTAATTTTACAAAGACCTTCTCTGGGTGAGGTTTTGATCTCTTCAAATTATTTATATAAGGACATGAATGTGTAATTTTACTTGTGTGGTTGAAAGTCAAACTATTAACAACTCACTCTGATAGGAAACTTAACCAAGAGTTAAAGCCTTATTTTTCAAGAATTTAGGCTTTTGGTCTGTTATGGACAGAATGTGTGTGTCTGCCCAAAATGTTTTTGTTGAAGCCTAACCCCCAATGTGACTGTATTTGGAGATATGGCCTATGAGGAGGTGATAACGGTTAAATAAGGTAAGGCTCTAATCCAATAGGGCTGGTGTCCTTATAAGAAGAGACACCAGTGCACACTGTCTCTGTCATGTGAGGACACAGGGAGAAGGTGGCCATCTGCAAGCCAGGAGGAAAGTCCTCACTACAGACCAACCCTGGTCTGGGACTGTCAGTACCCAGAACCGTGAGGAAATGAATCTGTGTTGCTTAAGCTACTGAGTCTGCAGCATTTTGTTAAGGCAGCCCAACCAAACGAAGGCAAGATCTAAACACAACCCCATGCGCATTATACATACTCAGTGAGAATTAGTTGATTTTCATGACTGTGATTGTTCCCAGTACACAGTTTATGATTTCACAACAAGACTTTTCAGAAAATATTTTAACTATATGGAGATCAAAGATTGTTATGATTTCCAAGTTAAGGTTAGAAACTGGGATAACAATCTCAAATCTTTTTAAAACTAAATTAGGGCTAAAGTAATTTTTCTGCCCAAGGTTTGAAGAGATCAATGAAGTACTCTTAAAATAGAAACCTCTAGCAAATTATGAAAATAGTGCTAGCAGTACAATGTGTCCGTAGACTCCTAACCTTAGAATAAAACATCCCTAGTACTCCACGATATCAGGGTGCCAATATAATGAAAACTCACAAAGGAGAGACTTTAAGAAAAATGGCAAGCACCTTGCTGTAAGACGTAGTGGAAAAGTTAATTCCTAACTCTTATCACAGCAAGCAACAGGCAACCAATGGCATCACATCTAAGAGGGGGCCCTTCACACTGTAGACACCAGAGATTTGTATATCAGTTACTAAAATGTTCTGGCAATGGCGGTACATTACCAAAAAAAAAAAAAAAATTTTTGTCAAACAGAGTTGTCTTAAGGAAATGGTGCATTTTCTTTCTCACACATCAGCACTACACAAGCACTACACGAGCTATAAACATGAAGTTGGGGTTGGAATACTATTAGTCAAACAGCACAGTGAAGCATATCTTCCAAATTGATGGGGGTCATGTAGGAAATAAAAGACTATAAATATCAATTTGATTAAATTCACAAAAGTATGAAGAAATGAATAAAAAAATCATAATTAGGAAAAACACAGGGACAGTTACTATGTTAATGTGACTATTAAAAAGCTGAGATAATAAAATGGGTAAAAGAAAAAACAAAATGCTGAAAAAAACACTACTTTATATTATAAAACAAACAAAACAAATTAAAAAGGAAAAGTTAATGACAGAATAAGTCATTTAGTACAGTAAAATCAGATGTATTTAAAGTCTCTCTCAAAAAGAAAAACAGGAATGGCAGTATTAACATCAGTCTAGGATGAATTTAATTTTAAAGGCATTCAATACAAAAAAGAAGGGTAATTTTAAAAAGAGTCATGGAGTTATATGTCCCTAACAATACACAGGTAAATATACAAGCCAATCTACCAAAATTTAATGAAGACATAAAATTATAAAACTTAAAATAAAACACAGGAGAAAAGCTGCATGATGATGGATTTGCCAATGATTTCTTGGATATGACACCAAAAGCATAGCCGACAAAAGAAAAAACAGATAAACTGCACTAAAGCAAAACTGAGAGCTTTTGTGTATCAAAAGGATACTATCAACAGAGTGAAAAGGCAACCCACAGAATGGTAGAAAAATATTTGCAAATCATGTATTTGATAAGAGGTTTGTACCCAGAATACGCAAAGAACACCTACAATTCAACAACAACAAAAATCCAACTAAAAAATGGGCAAATGACTTAGACATTCCTCCAAAGATACACAAATGGTCAGTAAGCACATGAAAAGATGCTCAACATCACTAATTATTACAGAAATGCAAATGACAACCACAATGAGATGCTACTTCAAACCCATCAGAATGGCTTTTTTTTAAAGTCCGGAAAATAACAAGTATTAGCCAGGATGCAGAGAAACTGGACCCCTTTTGCACTGCTGATGAAAATGCAAAGTGGTGTAGCTCCTGTGGTAAATGGTATAGCAAGTCCTCAAAAAATTAAACGAAGAATTACAACAATATACTGTAATTCCACTTCCATTTATATACCCCAAAGAATTTAAAGCAGGGACTCAAAAGACATTCAAACATCCATGTTCATGTAGCATACATACAACTTAATATTATTCAATCTCAAAAGAAGAAATCTTGACACATGCTATAATATAGATGAACTTTGAGGACATCATGCTAATTGAAATAAGCCAGACACAAAAAGACAAATAATATATGATGCTAGTTATATGAGGTATCTAAAATAGTCAAACTCAAAAAACCAGAAAGTATGGTGGTGATTGCCAAGGGCTATGGGGAGAGGAATGGTTAAGTTTTATGTCACTTATATTTCACAACAATTTAAAATAACAAAAAATAAATTTTAAGTTTAATGAAGATGTAAAAATATGATTAGAATGTAAAACTCAATACACCACACTTTCTGAATTAACCAAATTTAACAGAACAGATATAAGTTAGAACATAAAATAATTTAAAACAAATCAACAAACAATTTAGCAGATGAAAAATAGAAAATCACATTCCTCAATAGAGAAGATACCGTTATTCAGATCTCTAGGGAATATTTATAAAAATAAATCATATACTTAGACTAAAAAAAAATGTTAGTGATTTAAAAATGAGAATGTTTTACAGATTACAATCTCTGAATGTAAATCAAAATTTAGATGGAAATACAAAATTGAAAACCTAAAAATAATAATCAGAAATTTAAAAACACATTCCTAGAAATTCTTGATTCAAAGAAGAAATAAAATTACCAACTATCTAAAAACAATGAAAAGGGGAGTAATTCCTCGATAAAAACACATAGAATATAGCAAAGGATATATTCAGAACAATATTTCTAATGTCAATGCCTTCATAGTTAAAGGTTTTTTTCTTTTTTTTTGAAAAAAAAGACAAAGCAAAAAGAAATAGATGAGGGCAGAGAATTGAAAAAATATAAGCAAAACGTCATGAAAAAGAAAACACGGAAAAAACAGAGTAGAAATGATTTTTAAAAACCAAAAGAATTTTTATAAAAGAAAAATAATAAAACAGCAAAGCAACACATGGACCATTTATGGAAAGAACAGTTTAAAAAAAAAAGACAATATTGGGAATAAGAAAAAAGTGTGTTACAGCAGAAATGTAATTATGCATAGGGAATACTATAATACATGTTATCCCAAGGTAACAAATTTAAAAGCCTATAAAGCAAATGGGTACATACAGATATCCAGAGATCACAGATACAGAGAAGAGACTGGTGGTTGCCAGAGGCTGAGTATGGGGGTGGGCAAAATGGGTGAAAGTGGTCAGAAAGTACAGCCTTCCAGTTATAGAATAAGTAAGTCCTGAGGATGTAATGTAAAGCTGACTACAGTTAACAGTAAGGTATCAGATTATTTGAATGTTGCTAAGAGAGTAGATCTTAAAAGTTCTCTTCACAAGAAAAAAGCGATTGTAACTATGTGTGGTGACAGATGTAAACTAAGCTTACTGTGGTAATCATTTCACAAATCACCTGAAACTAATACAATGTAATACATGTCAATTATATTCCAATATAAAATAAATAATTTTAAAAAGCAAATGGAATATTTCCTAGCCAAAACTTGATCCAAAAAGAAGCTGAAAACTTTAATGGACAGATATACAGACGAAATTGGAAAAAAGATTACATATGTACCACTGGGGTAACATAAAAAAAAAAAACAACTATGATCCAGTGGTTCACACCTGAGTATTAGCCTTTAAGAGACAGTTCCAATTACAGAGCAAGGAAAGACATGAATACTTTCTAAGTTAATTTATGTATCCACCAAAATTATTATACAAAAATCTGATTCAGCACCAAGAAAAATATTATAGACCAATCTCACTTGTGAATACAGATGTACATATTCTAAATATCTTTCCAAGTTATCAAATAGAATCAAGCAAAGTTATAAAAATAATAAATTATTTTTTAAAAGGGTTTGCTCCTAATGCAAGGATAGTTCAATACTAGCAAATCCTCCAATGCTTGATAACAGTCAACTAAAGGAGAAAAAAAATTTTCCATCAGTAGATTATACACACACACACACACAGTCCAACAGGTATTACCAGAGGAAAAGAAAAGAATGAAATCTAAGCACATTTAAGCTAAGCAGATATAGAAAGAAAATAACTTATGTAAGATGAATACCCTACAAATTCATAATGTTTTTGAGACCAAAAAGTTTAAGTCACAAGGCAACCAGGTGAACTAGGTTCCAGTTCATAGGACTGACCCTTCATAGAGAAACAGGAATTGCCTTTGGCCATGATAATGGAAAAAGAGTGAACAGTCAGAAGAGCTTATAAGAAACACAAAACAGAAGGGTGGTTGCCAGGGTCCCAGGAGAGGGGGTAATGGAGAGGTGCTGTTCAGTGGGTACAGAGTTTCAGTTGTGCAAGATGAAAAAGTTTGAGATGTGAAGCACAACAATGTGAATACAGTTGACATGACTGAACTGTGAGTTCAAAAATAGTTAAGATGGTAAATTTTATGTTAGGTGTTTTTATTTTTACTACAATTAAAATTTTTCTTTTAATTTTTAAGCAATATAAAACCACTAAAATTGTAATAAATTTTTAAAAGCTAAATGTGGGCTAGCAAAGTCACTTAGTATCCCAGGGAGCCCCAGATGCAAGGACACGCCACAGCCACTCACCTACTCTTCTGCATAATCCTCCTCCAGGTGCTAAGACAAAAGACTAGAAAAAGAACAGGAGACCTAAGAGAGCTACTCTTGGAAGTGTTGGCATGCAGGTAGGGATCAGCTACCACTGGGGGACAAGCATAAAAACTGGCTTCATCCAAGACTCTAACATCAAATGAAGCAAAAGCCATCTGCCACAGAGAAAGGGACAGTAAATACTCCTGCTCCCTCCAGGCAAAGATGGACTGTGCTAGAGGAGGAGAAGAAGTTATCTGCCACTGGGAGAGAGAGAGAGACCCTCTGGCCTAGCCCTCTTCCGAGGTTCAAAGGATAGCAGCCACTGAGTGAGAAACAAAAGCCATGAACACAACTGCCCTGCACTGAACACTAGGTAAAACTCATCTGCTCCTGGGGTAAGGCAAGAAACTCACTGAGGCCCACAATTCTACAGCGATACAAATAAGACATCAGCCATACTGATGTAAGAATAGAAAACTCACTGGCACAAAAGCCTACCATTGACACAAGGCAGTTTGGCTACCACAAGAGAAAGGGACAGACATGCTGACAAAGTCCCAGCTCAGACTTAGTCATCCAGGCCAGCCTAAAACTGCATCTGGTGTAGGGAAACTGAGACCCCACACACTCATCCATCCACAACTTCACCCAAACTACTTCCAAGATAGACGCAAAAAGCACAGAAAGGGGTCCCTTGTGTCACTGGAGTTCAGGAGTAGCGGAAAGGTGAGGGTATAGCAGGAACACTGAGAAGAAAAATTCTGTGGCACTCCAGGTCTCACAGAAGTCTCCAGGTAAAGCAATGCATTCCTGGAGGAACTTGAAGTCTCTGGTGATATGACACTTCACTAGCAATGACAAAGCAGTAACTCAGCACATATACTGAACAAACTGATTCATTTACCCCCCTCGACAGACACTAACACCTTGCAGAATTAGAGGCACGTCCACGTCTTAGCATAATAACTTTTTATCTCACTATGTACTATTCTTTTACATAATGTCATGCAGCCAATCAAAAATTACAAGACACCAAAACAAAGCAAGAAAAGATACCCAATGTCAAGGGATAAAGCTATCAACATAATCAGATCCTGAGATGGCAGAGATGTTGAAACTATCATATAGAGACTTTGTAATTAAGATGCTTAAAAATCTAGAGAAAAAGACAGACAACATGAATAAACAAAAATTCAGCAAAGATGTGGAAAATTTTTTTAAGTTCTATGAAAATACTAGACAAATTACTTTATCTCAAAGATGAAGAATGCTTTCACTGAGCTTACAAAAGACTAGACACAACAGGAAGAATTAGTAAATTTGAGGACAGATCAATAGAAATTATTCTGACTGAAAACTGAAGGGGGGAGTGCAGAGAATCCAAGACCTATGAAACAATATCAATTAGACTAATGTACTTGTCAAAATAGTCCACAAGAAGCAGCAGAAAGGAAGCAGAAGAAATATTCAAAAAGATAATGGGTGAAAAATTAGGAAGGACAATAAGCTACAGATCAAAGAAGCTTAGAGAACCCCAAGCAGGACAATTACAAATGATAACACACCTATGCACTTCACAGCCAAAGGTAAAAAAAAAAGTTCAAAAAAAAATCCTGAAGGCAGCCAGAGAAAAAGAGAAATATTACTTATAGAAGAACAAAACTCAGAATAATAAAAGACATCTCTCAGAAACTATGTAAGCTATGGGATAATAGAGCAATATCTTTAAAGTAATGGGGAGAAAACTGTCAGCCTAGAATTCAAAACCCAAATAAAATATTTCAGAAGCAAAGGCAGATAGACTTTTTCAGACAAGCAAGAGCTGAGAACAGTCATTGCCAGCAGACCTGCTCTACAAGAAATATGAAAGAAATTTCTTCAGGCAAAAGTAACATGATACTAGATAGAAACTTAGAACAAACAAATAAAGAACGCTGGAACTAGAAAAGACATCAGTAAACACACACACACAAAAAAAATATACATATATGTATATATATGTAATTGACTCAAAGCAAAAATAGTATCTAGGAAATTATGGTTTGTAACATGTATAAGTAAAATATATTAAGAAAATAGCATAAGCAAAGTGAGAGGAAAAAACACCAGTATACCATTGTAAAATTCTGACATCATACAGGAAGTGTGAGAAGTTAATGATGTATATTGTAAACCCTAGAGTAACCACTAAAAATATAAAACAAAGAGCTGTAATTAATAAGCCAAAAGTGAAGATAAAATAGAATATTAAAAAATAATCAAGCCCAAAGAAGGCAAGACGCAGGAAAATAATAGCAAAGAATATATGAGACAAATAGAAAACAAATAGCAAGTTAGTAGATAGAAACCTAATCACATCAAAATGTTTAATGTAAATGATCAAATGATTCCAAGTAAAAGTTGGAGATAGTAAGATTGTATTAAAAACAGTAACACCCAATTATACGTTGTCTACACGAGAAAAAGGGGGATACTACATGATGATGTATGGGTCAATTCATGGAGAAAACATAACAATCCTAAATTTGTTTGCACCTAATAACAGTGCTTCAAAATACATAAACAAAAGCTGATAGAACTGAAAAGAGAATTAGAATAATTCGCAATTGAATTTAAATACTTAAACCCCGCTCTCCCAAAAACCTTCAGAACAAGGAGACAAAAAAAAAAATCAGTTAACAATGTAGAAGACTTGAAGAACATTAACCAACTTTCCAAACTAACAATTGTAGGATATAGGTCTAATATACATATAGACTGCTCTACCCAACAATGCAGGATCCACTGTTTTCAATTGTACATGTAATCTTCACCAATACTGACCACATTCTGAGCTATAAAACAAATCTCAGCAAATTTTTAAAAACCCAAAATCATACATACCCTGAAAACCATGGAATTAAACTAGAAACCAATATCAGAAGTATATCTCAAAATGCCCAAGTATTTGAATATTAAAATACATAATTCTAAATAATCCAAGATCAAAGAAGAAATCACAATGGATATTAGAAAATCTTTTGAACTGAATAAAAATGTAAAATAACAGAGCTCAGAGTAAAATTTATAGCATTACATACATTACATAAGAAAAAAAGGTCTCAAACCAATATTTTAAGTTCGCATCTTAAGAAACTACAAAAAGAAAAAGTAAACCTATAACAAGCAGAAAGAAGAAAATAATAAGGATCAGGAATCAATGAATTAGAAAAAAGTAAAATACTAGAGGAAAAAATTAACAAAACCAAAAGCTGGTTCTTTCAAAATATCAATAAAATTGATAAACCTCTAGCCAAACTGATCAAGACAAAAATAGAAAAGTCACAAGTCACCAAAATCAGTAATAAAGTGTTATCAGTGCAGATCCTACAAATATGAAAAGAATAAGGTAATATGAACAACCTTATGCCAATAAATTCTATAACATATAAAAAGCCAAATTCCTTCAAAATCACAAACTAAGAAGGTTCACTCAAAAATTAATTTATAACCTAAATAGCCCTATATGCATTAAATAAATTGAAAACCTTCCTAGAAAGAAAAATAAGCCTCTAAATCCACATGAATTCTCTGGTGAATTCTTCCACACTTCCAAGGGAGAAAAAATACCAATTCTACACAAAGTATCCCAAAAAAAGAACAGGACAGAACACTTCCCAAGTTATTTTCGGAGGCTACAAATACCCTGAAAGAAAAATCAGATAAAGACATTACAAGAATAAAAGCTAACTTTAAAAAAATTCGTAACAAAATATTAGAAAATCAAATATAGCTATACATAATAAGATAATGCATCAAGACCAAGTAAGGCTTATACAAGGAATAAGGAATGTCTGGTACAACGTTCAAAACTTAGGCAGTGCAATTAATTCACTGTATCAACAAACTAAAACAAGAAATTATATTATCCCAATAGATATAAAATAGCCAAAAATCTATAATGTACTTAGAATTAAATTTAATTAAAGAGGAAACAATCATTACAAAAATATATTAAAATCTATTTGAAGTATAAAAAATAAGATTGGACAAATGAAAAGACAACCATATTTTTGAATTGGGATGATAAAATGAAATAACATTAGAAATAGAGATAACATTAAAATATTAATTGTCCCCAGATTATACATAAATTTAGTGCAATTAAAATCACAATAGGGTTTTTACGTATCTTTTGCCCAGGGGAGGTGAACAATGAATACAATATTCCTAAGATATGAACCCTAGTTGTATGTCTGAGAATATCTAAGAAAATCAGTTTTAAAAGAAAAAAAACCCGGTACTAGAAGATGTGGCACATATATACAATGGAATATTACTCAGCCATAACAAGAAACGAAATTACGTTATTTGTAGTGAGGTGGATGGACCTAGAGACTGTCATACAGAGTGAAGTAAGTCAGAAAGAGAAAAGCAAATACCATATGTTAACACATATATATGGAATCTAAAAAAAAAAAAAAAAAAAGGTTCTGAAGAACCTAGGGGCAGGACAGGAATAAAGATGCAGACGTAGAGAATGGACTTGAGGACATGGGGAGGGGGAAGGGTAAGCTGGGACGAAGTGAGAGAGTGGCATGGACATATATACACTACCAAGTGTAAAATAGCTAGCTAGTGGGAAGCAGCCGCATAGCACAGGGAGATCAGCTCGGTGCTTTGTGTCCACCTAGAGGGGTGGGATAGGGAGGGTGGGAGGGAGACGCAAGAAGGAGGAGATATGGGGATATATGTATACATATAGCTGATTCACTTTGTTATACATCAGCAACTAACACACCATTATAAAGCAATTATACTCCAATAAAGATGTTAAAAAAAAAAACAACCCAGTACTATCATAGGATATACGAAAACAACTGTGTAATTTACATTTACTGGGAAAGGGATACATTACCTTAAAAATGGTTCTGATACAATGGACTGGATATGCATCTGAAAGTAAGTAAAAGTGGACCCCCTCCCTCCCCTCTCATACCACATATACAACTAAAAATTCCAAATGGACTAAAGATAAGATCAAAGTGGAAAGAAAAATTAAATCTAAGTACAGGACATTACATGTCTATTTTATCAATGGAGAAAGTCTTTTAAAAACATAAAACAAAAACAGTAAACCAGAGAAACAGAGAGGAAAAAACTTGATTATATTAAAATTTAAAATTTTAGGGACTTCCCTGGTAGTGCAGTGGTTAAGAACCCACCTGCCAATGCAGGGGACACGGGTTCGAGCCCTGGTCCGGGAAGATCCCACATGCCGCGGAGCAACTAAGCCCGTGTGCCACAACTACTGAGCCCACGTGCCACAACTACTGAAGCCCACGCACCTAGAGCCCGTGCTCCGCAACAAGAGAAGCCACCGCAATGAGAAGCCTGCACAGCACAAGGAAGAGTAGCCGCCGCTCACCGCAACTAGAGAAAGCCCGCGCGCAACAACGAAGACCCAACAAAGCCAAAAATAAATAAATAAAAATTTTTAAAAATTTAAATGTTAACATATCAAAAGATACTTCTTAAACAGACAAGAGACCAAAGATTAGTTTTTGAAAAAATTATCTGCAATGCAGGCATCAGACAAATGGTTAATAGCTGTAATATATAAATAACTCTCACAAAAGGATAATAACCAAATAGAAAAATGAACAAAGAATAAAGGGCAACACTTAGAAGAATAGCAATTTACCTACAAACACAGGAAAAGACGCTCCAGGTCACTAGAAGTCATGAAATAATAACTGAAGTTAACAATGAGATACCACTACACAACTATCATACTAGAAAAGTGTCATCTATTGCTGATGGAGTTTAAGGGAAAGGGTATTGCCCTGCATTGCTGGTGGCAACATTTTGAATCAATAACGCCACCCTGGTGGTGATCGATCCCATAAGTCTGTATTATAAAGATATTTATTACAATATTGGTTTTCGTAGCAAAACCTGGAAACAAAGTATTGCCCATCAGTAAGTTAACAGTTAAGACTATAAAATAACCATACCTTGCAATATATGCAACAGTTTTGTTTTTAATGGATTAGAGTTGTTGCAGCTAAGTGGAAGGATTTCCCTTAGGCAGGACGAAATGAAAAAAAAAAAAAAAGAGTCTCCAAAAAAAAATCTCATTTTTGCAAAAGTGATCAAAAAACCGTGTGTGCAGATGCATCTATAACACTTATGGATATGGAGAAAAATATTAAGACACATAATACTGATAGTTATGATGAGGGTTATGAGGGAATATAATGCTATTGTTGGCTAGAGGAAGAAGGGAAGCCGTAAAAAAAAAAAAAAGAGAAAGGAGTTCACTATAAAATCAAGTTTAAAGTCTCCACACACATGTACCTACTTTTATCAGAGAGAGAGATTTGTAAACCCTGCCCAACAAGTGAGTTTCTGCAAAACACAGCTTATTTCCTATAGATCTTAAGTGGTAATCCTTTGAAAAACTAAGTCATAAAGGTAAGAATAAATTCACATGTAAATATTATAAATATCTAGCTTTGAGTTGGTTGTAAACATTAAATAATACCTTTAAAATGTATATACACATTTTATGTACAGTAAATGTGCAATATACATTTTTGAAAGAGAAAACACTTAGAAAACCACGTTTAAATGGAAAAAGGTTTTCCAGTAAGACTGAAAGTACTTAAAAGAGACTATAACATAAATCTAAGAATATCTAGTGTATTATTTTTAGACACATAAAAGATCTATATGAAGAAAATAAACTGAAGCAGAATACACTAGCATGGCCCTTCCTTTGGGCTTAACTGTGCTGCTTTTTCCCCAATCTGCCTATACGTTGGGACAAAGCCCATGTTCTATTTATCTTAGTATTCTCAGCACCTAATATAAGCCCTGCTATGTGCCAAGAGATGAAGCATCTCCCTAATTTTCTTCAGAGTATGGATGCATTCCAATTGCACAGTCTCTTCTAGGATTAATTGGGTTGATCTCTCCAAGCTGTTATATTTGGGGTTTTATATACCCCTTTAAAGTACGTTTTGGAAGGAGATAAGAATTCATCCAATAATACTCACTGAGCAGCACCTCTTTTGTGCAATGTGGACTTTCAAACTGTTGGCTTATTAAGACTAAATGAAAGTTAGGAAGACAGCAGTGGAATGAAATGGGAACAAATTATTTTACTGGGGTTGGAAATCAAGGTTCTAGTTTTGACTTGGCTACCTTCTAGTTATTTTACCTTCACTGTGTCCAATCTATCTTATAGGATTGTCAGGATGAAACTAAAACCACTCTGTAAACCACCAAGCACTAAGAAATTCTTTTTTTGCTGGCCCCTACTTCTCAAGTATTCTAAACTGTCTTAATTACAAAGCTACTTATACATAAAACACAACTGCTTCAGTCTGGAGCCTTGGTATAGTCCCAATATACTCAACAGGAAGTTCAGTGGACAATAAAAATACCATCAATGCTCTCTATAGACTCATTAAGAGTTCATTTGTTTCTTATTATACAATCTCTCAAAATGAAGTATTTCGTGTGTTTGCTTAAGTGTCCTGTATTTATACCTACAGCAGAACAGCTAATGCACATTCCAGAGGATATCACTCTTTAAATATTCAACCACTCTACTGTAAAGTTCCTTTCTAAATATCCCTTCAACTGACTCTGACCTTCTGTAAAACTGATCAGTTTTCAAGTTTTCCCTTCCATTGTTCTTACATAGAAAAAAAAAAGATTTTATTCCTATATGTAAAGGCTTTTGGTCAAGGCTAAAATTCCCAACATTTATAAATAAAACATATATCAAACCTCTTCAGCAATATGCAAAAATTTTATTAGATAACTTCATATAAAGTGTACTTGTAAATTTTTATTAATCAACCATCATTATTTTTGTTTATCCAAATAAACCTTCTCTAAATTCACTGTAACACTGTGTGCCCTACTAGCCAAGCATATCCTGGGATCTATTTTTGGAAAAGAAAATTTTCTGGTGATACAGCAAATGACAGAAGTTTGCCAAAACACCATAAAGCCATCAGCTCTAAAAGATAACAGAAAAAGAGGTGTGAAATCACCACAGATGCCAAAATAGCTGTTTTTAATTTGCTCTCTTCCACTTGCAGGTTTGCTGTTTCTTTTCTATAAAACGTAAAACTTTTTCCATGAAGGATTTGTGCCACCTATCCACTGAAACCTTGAAACCTTTGATATCCCAGCTAGGAGCAATTTTTCTCCCCTGCCTTTTGTTTAAGCATCTTATAGCACTTGATGCCATGTATCACAAATTACTTTGAATTATTATTTTCTACAGAAGTCTTACCTCTCCTACTTGATTTTCAGCTCATTGGTGATGTCCTACCCATTTTCATATACAATTCCAGATACATGGTAGGAGCTAAATAAGCATAAGTCCAATGAGAAAGGAAGGCATTTTTTATACAGATAATATTCTTTATTAATTTTATTATGCCTCTGACTTTAATCGCTTTATCAAACAGAATGCATACTGGCCAGAATTTATTGGTCTACTATTAACATTATGGAACATCCTGTAGCAGCTGCCTCCTAAAATAATTTTTTGGATTAAGTCTCTTAAACACAGAATTGGCTTCTACACTGAAGTAAATATTCTAGTAAAGGTATTCTAGTAAATGTATATCAATATAATCTACAAATAAAACAGCCTCTAAAGACAATATTTATTTGTACAATACCCCCATTCTTTTGCTCTAATTATCTACGATAAGACTAACTGGAATAGCATATTTAATGCTGAAGGGAGGTAAGAGTAACACAGAGGACAGTTCAAAGGTTTTCCAGTCTTCAAATCTTTGCTTTAAAGCTAACTGGTTATTGATAATGATGGCATTACTCTGTGAAAATCAGTTTCCACATCTATAAAATAGAAACCATAATATCATACACATGTACTCAATGAATATTTAATAAAGGAAGGGAGGAAGGAATCTCATGTTTCTAATATATAATGCACTCCAGCAAACTTGTACAAAACTCAAATATGTGTAAGTCAAGGGACTAGACTTACATTTTAAAGGACACCCATTCCCAGAGACAAAGGAATATTACAAAATCTGTAATTATACACAATCTATTAGTGTCATTAAAAACAGATGTATAGCATTTTGTATGTTCTGTCATCTTATTATTTTTTACAATTCATTAGCTTACCTCCACTAAGCACTTTCAATAAAGATTCACCAGTTTTCAGCACACCTAATGATGTCTTTGTCTCAACTGGATAATAAGCCCTGTTTCTCAAAACCAGAATCAAGATTTTCATTCTCTCCTTTTTCTACTCAGTTTGTTAATGCAAGGCAAAAAAACAGTAAAATTCACAAATAATTTTCGAAATTATTATCAAAAATGGCAGAATCAGGGCTGGGGGGAGGGGAAAGACTGTTACGTGGCCCCATCTTACAAGAGCTTAAAAAAATGCATTCATTCATGAACTGATGACGTCCATAAGTCAAAATCCAGTGTACAAAAGGTATTTCGGCGCTCTCCACATAGAGTATTCAAAGTGTCAATTATTTGAAAGTCAACTAGACATGCCTGTTTACTAAACAGTACATATTAAATAACCTAAGGGACTTCCCTGGCAGTCCAGTGGTTAAGACTTCGCCTTCCAACGCATGGGGTGTGGGTTCGATCCCTGGTCGGGGAGCTAAGATCCCACATGCCTCTCAGCCAAAACACCAAAAACATAAACCAGAAGCAATACTGTAACAAATTCAATAAAGACTTAAAAAAATGGTCCACATCCCAAAAAAATCTTTACAGTAAATAAATAAGCTAAGAAATGAAAAGCACAGTGCCTAATTTCTGTATTATAGTAGCTGCACAATAAATAGTAGTTGTTTTGTTGCTGCTATTCATTCTCAGTGGCTGCTTTTAAGAGAGGCATCAATATACTGGAAGAGATGAAAGTTTTTTTCTTCCAGTTTTATTGAGATATAACTGATATACAGCACTGTGTAAGTTTAAAGTATAACATACACCATGAAATGACTACCACAGTAAATTTAGTAAACATCCAACATCTCATATGGATACAAAAACATAAGAAAAAGAAATTTTTTCCTTGTGATGAGAACTCTTAGGATTTACTCTCTTAACTCTCCTATATAACATACAGCAGTATTAATTATATTTATCGTGTTGTATGTTACATCCCTAGTACTTATTTGTCTTATAACTGGAAGTTTGTACCTTTTGAGCAGACTAATATTTACTGAGCACTAAGTATGTACAAGGTTCTATATACCAGATGCTTTGCAGGCATTACCACAATTCTGATCCTCAAAAACGTTCTGCAATGTTGACATTATTTGTTCTTGTTTTTGTTTTTATTTACCAATGAGTAAACTAAGACTTGCAGAAGCAACTTGCCCAGGTAGACGGCTAAAAACTGGGTAGCTTAAGGTTTCAAATCCAGTAGTATTTAACTCCACTGCAAGGCTTCATGTGGCAAGGAGAAAAAAATTTTCAGGAAAATGTAGTGAATTGTGGAATGGTTAATAGACATGAATATACTGACTAGAAATGAAAAGGCAAGGGGAAATGACCACGATATTTGGCACTTAGCTACTGAAAGGATAGTCATATGGACTGTACTCCTCAATTTGTTCCTTCAGTAAGTATTTTAGCACTATATGATCAACAACTATGTTAGAAGCCATGAAAGTAACTATGAAGAAGATTCATTTCCTGCTCTCAAGGGGCTTATTATTGGGAAGGGACAAGACAAATCAACAAGCAATTACACCAGAAGGAACATCGTGTGCTATGGGGCCACAGATTACAGGCTGGAACCTGGTGTATTCTTCAAGCAAGGGATGGTAAATAAGAGTCCCACAGAAGGTGATGTTTACAGTGATAGTTGTAACATGAACAGGAGGTAGGCAAGGTGTATGTGTGACACGGAAAGAGTTATATTGATGAGCTAGCTTGAGTCTGTTGCTTTGCTACTGCAAGCATAGCAGTGTGCAGAGTGTGAAAAACAATTGTTTCTTAACTGGAGAAAATGTAGCTGGGGAGAAATTATGTAAACTATTATTGTTCTTAATTTTCTCAAAAATGTGTGTGTGTTTTAAAAATGTACACGGCGGGAAATGTGTGCATATAAAAAAATGTGTGCAATAAATTTTCAAATACCCATTTAAGATCCCCATCATCTACCTTCCTTTATTGTTCACGTGTTGTACTGCAACAACATCTGAGTCTAACCAAGAGACTAAACCATAAATCAGACATAACTTAATCAACAGAATCTTGGCTTAACTAGGGATTTGAAGTTCAATAGGCTGTTCTAAATTATAGTACAACAGCACAAATTTAATGATTCCATAAAAAAAAAAACATTAAGGGCATTTTCAATGACCAGTCGATAGAGGTTTCAGTTGACTCACTGAAGAAGTAACCTGGAGGTTTATAATCTCTAAATAATCCTTGCTGATCTTCATTTTCTATTTTCTATAAATGATCATGGAAACTGTATTTTCATGTATTTTTCTTTGGAAAAGCTCAGATACTTCACCTGCATTATATAAATGTTAACAGTCAGTAACTTTTATACCAGCTACATAAAAACTTTTTTTTAAGAGTGACTTGCTCTCAAGGTCATAGAGCAAATCTCTGGTGAGACAGGAATGGAATTCATGACCTTTGACTGCCAGGAGTTTTCTACCCACACTCGGAAATTCCTTCTCCATAAGCGTAATTTATATGCTCACTTTGAGAGGCTGGAAAGTTCATCCCTTTTAGGGCAGGGGGTGGGGGGATGGGGAGGTAGTGGTTTTCCTGTCAAATCAGTTGCCACACCAGTACTTTACAGTTTTACAAAGTGATTTTTACCTACATTATTTCATCTTACCCTCACCACAGCCCTGTAAACTGCATATGATTTTTCCCATTTCACAGACTCAGAGGAGTGAAGAAATTTAACAAAGGTCATCCAGAGTTAGCAAGCAAGAGAGCCAGGCTCAAACTGCAACATCTCTGCTTAAATCAGTCCTGATTCCAGGATGTATAATCTTAGCAGACACCCGATTATGAAATGAATGAAGGTTTTCTTTACAGTTATTTATTTCATTTTTTACAATCATTTACCTTGGTTGTCATTTAAGTCTGTTGGTTTGTTTTCTTTGGGGCAGGGTTGTTTTCATGTTTTAAGTCTGCTTGTTAAACTAAAGTGAAAACAGTATTACTAAACATAGAATTTGAAAAAACAAACTCTGCCTGTTCTTCTCCTTTTTTATGCAAGTGGGAAGGGGGTTTTTTACCATAATTCGTGGTCATAACGTACACGGTTTATGTATGGGGTATGTACCTATACAGGTAGAGAATATAAAAACTCACATTCATAAATATAAATACTATGTATGTACACATATATATGTACATACCTAAAATAGTGGCTATATTTTTATATATGGTATATACATACACATCATGCCAGTAATTATTGTGAAAAGCCATATATACTGTTAAGCACGGTGAATGTAGCACGTGAAACACAATTCCTGGCTGTGGAGGCCAACAATTTGTGATAGTGGCAGCTTCTATGGCCTCTGATGGGGGTGGGAAAACTACCCCAAAGCTCTGTAGTTTTTCCACTCGTCTTCCACGCCGGAATACAGCAGCAAGGGCTTTCTGCTACTGCATCCGTACCTAAAAAGCAACACTGTTTGGACCAGTCCAATTACTATGCTTTTAGTAAAAATTCAAAAATATATACCATTCAATTAGCCACAAAATTAAAAGTATGACTTTGAGTTGGAAAAAAAGACAGGAGGAAAGCCCGTCCCAGAGCAGAATTCTTTGACTGAATATCCTATAATCTACTGCCAGACCAAAACAAATTTTCATGGAGCAACAGAACTACTCAAGTAGCCACTTTGATGACAATAAACACCCCAAAGCGAAAAATCCTTTTGTAACATAATTACTGAGAATATATAGAGAAAGTAACCATTTAATCCACAGCATGTGTTCCCTACCGCAAGAACTCAAAAGCTGACATCAGATGGGGTTTCGCTGCTCTAGGGCCTGACAATGGATTCTGGCCAGCTGAAGTCAGACAGTTCTCTGGAAGGGCTTGGGATCTAGAAACCAAGCAGGTCTCACAGAGCCTAAGGCTGTTGCCCTTCTGGGCACAGGGGAGGTCCATCTGTTTACTTGCCTTTTGATTTGGGGAGCCCTGGTGGCGGTGGATGACTTAAGGCTGTGGTTATAGGGTGTTGCCAGGGATTTAATCTGAATATTTTCACCCTTACATTTTGTCCATACTTAAGACTGAAAGGCGTGCATAATGTGTAGGCTGAAAAAATAAATAAACGTGAATTTTAAAATGGAAAATAAACGAACACTGGGCAAAAATACAGATATTTCCACTCCAGTACCACGTCGTATTTTCAAAATGCAAATGACAAAGGTGAGCCACTGCCATCTATTTTAGGAGTTATTTACAAAAATGAAAGTTGTTTTCTAAAAGAAAAAGATAACCATGGCGTTGATTCTGAATAAAACTCTTTGGAGATTTTGAGCTCTTGTTCATTAATCAACATGGAAGCACAAGCGAGGAAACTTATTTATCCAAAAAAAGAATAACTTTTCAAATAACTTTGTGCCACTGCTAGTTTTGCAGAATACAAACTACTTTGTATTAGTACACAGATCATCTACAGCTAGATTTATGAAGTTGACACTAAGAGGACTGTTACTATCACAATATAAAGAAAACAAACCATTTGACGCCCCCAATTTAATGTGATCAGTCTCATAGTAATTCACAGAAATATGAAATTCCACACTTTCCATTTTGTACCATGATGAAACTATCCAAGACGTTTATATGTTCGACTAGTTAACAACATCACCTCGCTGGTCAAGTTACTCAATACTCTAGATTAACCAACACTGGCTTGAGTTCAAAATGCCCTCATACGGGCCTAGAGGCCTAAGCACTTATGTCATCTTTATGGGGATAGAAAACACACCTATATTTAAGAGCAAATTATTTCATTACGTTGATAGCAGCCTGCTTCATGATATGACATCTAAAACTCACTCTGAATCTGTTCAAGTGCATGTTTACCTTTCCCAGGAGGCCGGAAAGTAATTCCCGAGGGACATAGATTTTTTTTAAAACGACCAGAACACCAATGCTATTACATGCCTGATGGGTGCTCTTCGGAATGACCGTCAAGCATCCTGATTTGTTTTTCCCTTGGTCTGGGGAGAGAGAGCGCACCACTGTTCGCAGTCCCTCCCTTTCTGTACACACATAGGCTGCAGCTGTAGTAAACAAGCGCCAGCCAAGAGTTGCTAAGGTCAAGGTCTCAAATGCTATACCAGCACCAATTTTCTCCCAAATGACATTCAGTTGTGGAAAAGGAATTTTCTGGAGGAAAAAAAAAAATATTAAGGGCCCATTAGCGCAACAATTTTCATTCAGTAAATAGTAATTCAACGCATTCCAAAATAAAGTTTAGCTGACAGAAGTTTCTTTTAAATATGCATTACTAAGTAATAGATAAATAACTGAAGCACTTCAAAAATAAACAGAAACCCCTCAAGGATGTTTCTTTACCTCACACAGCTATAGTAGTTTTAGTGCATAAATGATTAAAATTTCATGTGAAAGCATCCCAACTTTTACCAGCGTTAAGTATATTTCATAATAGTTATGAATTAGAAGGTAAAAATAACAAACCTCTTCCCTGACTACATTACAAATTTCTGTCAATTCTTGTATGTTCAAAACCCTCTCTCCCCAACTCGGAGGAGCTTAACCCACTCTAATTGACCAGGCTGCAGCCATAAAGATGTAACTTATGCAACCGAATGTTTGTCCTTCAACAACCTATTTCTAAGCTTCTAAAGTTAAACATTTTCTAGCCTGAAAGTATACCCCTTTATCACAACCAATTTCTATGTGGTTTTTAAAAATGTAAACAACATCTGAATGCGGTCTGCAAATAGCACAATCAGGCTTTTTTTTTTTTTTTTAAGGTGAGGGGTCATTGTTTTTACTGAATGCCAATTCCATAGAGCATTTCTTAGAAGATGGAATACACCCACCCTTCAAAGTGACCACTCCTATTCCCCATCACAAGCTGCTGCCCGTTAAAAGCCTCCAAATTTATTTCAAAGCGTTAACTTATCTAAACAACTCTATCCTCCAGTAAGAAAAGGGCATGAAGGCGTCTAGGTGGATTTGCAGAATGACGTGCGTTGATTGGCAGATGTCTACCGAAGCCACTAGATGCACACGCACTAAACGTAAATAGAACTGCCCCTCTCCCTGGTGTTACAGGGAAACTGAGAGAATATTAGAGCTGATTTAAAATAAAATATCCGAGTGCTCGGCTGAGGATTCTATTAGCCAGTGGAATCGCTTAAAACAATCCATACAGCACGACACTTAAACCATCTGTACAGTTAAATTAGAGAGCCGACAATACTAACCACACAAACTGTTTATCCAGATTACACATTCCGTTGTACTAATACTCTTTAACTCAACACAGCTTTTATCAGCTGAATAAAGGCTGTTACTATTAAAGTATGCAAAACTCGAAGCGCAGGGTGAAGGGGGCTGGGAAGCTGCAGGGCATATAACAAAGGAATTGGTACTTTTTCCAAGCATTTGCCTCAAATGCACTTCGAAACAGAACTGTTGAGTGCACCCCACCCTTTTCCCCAAAGATAAAAGTTTTCAAAGTTCTAATAGGCAGTTCTCTACCCAACAAAAGCAGGATTGATTCTGCCCGTAGGGAAGCATCTAACGCGAACACCAACTAATGTCGCGGAGGTCAAGTCCGAGTGCTCGGAGCGAGCCTCTTAAGGCAAGAAGTGGCTCCCAGGCCGGCTCCGCGGGCTTCCCGGCCCGGGTGGCCCTGCAAAGTTGCCCCTTGTCAACTCCGGTCAGGCCCCCCGTAATTGAAAATAACAGCCACGGGCCAGTCCCTGGCTACTTCCATGGACCAGGCACTGTAGCAAGTGACAGTTACACATCATTACGACCAGAGACAATCATGAATGTAGCACCAGGACCACTATTCATGCCAGCAGTGTCATCTCCGCCTTAACCCCTTCCCCTCCGCTCTCTCCAGTGCACACCCAAGCCCACAAGGCCCGGTGCGGCAGCTCTTCACCCAACTCGCTCTATTCCTGGGGGCACACTACTTCCGCAAGCCCCCCCCCCCCCAATTCAGCCCTGGTGTTTTATTTCTCATCCTTGGCAACTGTCAGGCAAGCACTGCAACCAACAATTCCACTAGGGGTAGAAAAACATTTGCTTAATTCACGCTACTTGATAAGTTCTTTTTTTAAAAAAATTGCGGGGGGGAGAGAAACCTCCTTCTTTCTTCTCCACGAATCCAACCGACGCTACTTGCTCTGCAGTAGCATCGCCCTCCCTCGGCCCCCCTCCCGCTTCCCAACACTTTCCCCCTTTACGAACACAGACCAACCAAAATGATTTAACTTGAGCAGATGACAGAAGGAAAATAAAACATGTTAAGAGAATACGGTCTGATCTGGGATGGCACAAAAAAAAAAAAAGAGGAGGGGGTTGTTTATTTTGATAAGAAACGGAATCGGCACAGACCTGAACAGAAGCTGCAGAGCAGGAGAAATTGTTTTCTTTCCCTCACACAGAGTCCCCCTCTCTCTCTCCCTTTCTCTCTCGCTCTCACACGCGCGCGCGCGCGCGCACACACTCACACACACACACGGCGTCACCCGCGCACACTCACACGCACACTCGCACACGCACACGCACGGGCAGAGCCTCTCAGCTGCTCTCTGCAGTTCTCAGGAAATGAATGGGGGGCAACCCAGGGAACTGTTGTACTTGCAAATGACTTACCCGGATCACATGATGCGCTAAATGTAGGGTGGGCCGGTGGGTGGAGGCTGCCGAGACGCGAGCCCGGGTCTAGCGGGGGGAGCCTCGCCAGGCCCGCATCGAATTACCCCGGGGCCCAGCCGAGGGGGCTGCAAGTCGCCGCTTCTCCTCCCTTGCAGCCCGCAGCTCAGGAAACCGGAGAGGCGCGGAGGGGGGGAGGGTTGGGGGAGCGGGGTGGGGGGGAGGTGAAAACACCAAACCCCCAAACAAAAGAGCTCCGGGTCCTCCTCCCCCGAAACAAAGCCCCGCCGCTGCGGGCGAGCCCCGGGGTGGGGCCGAGGGCGGGGGCGGCGGCGGGGAGGGGCTCGCTCAGCAGGCGCTAAGTCGCTTTATTGCCATAAAATGGGGCCCCCGAGCCGCTCCGCCCGAGGATTAGGAGGCGGGCTCTGAGTGTGATGGTTGAAATCCCCTGTGGGAAACTAACCCCTCCCCGCTCGCAGAGGTAGAAGGCAACACCCACTGCCCGGCCCTCGCCTCGGCGCCCGGGCCGCCGGCTGGGGGTGGGTCCGCGGAACCTCCACCCCGCCCCACCCCTGCCCCCGCCCCCCGGCCTCGGCCGCGGCGGAGCTTCCCGATCACCTGCACCACCTTGCTGCGGCACCCAAAATAACCTACACATGGCCAACGCCGCTTTGGGAGCCGCGGGGAGAGGGGTGCCGGCGGGGCCTCGCGGCGGGAGGAACCCCCGATTTCAACTCGTCTGGAGAGGACTCGCGCGGAGACGCGAGAAAGTCCCCTCTTTTGTGTCAGCGCGCTAGGCAGCCTTAGGAGGGGAATTCGGAGACAAATAAAGCGCGGAGCCCGCTCGGCCCACAGCCCCCGCCGCTCCTCTACCCTCCCCTCCCGCCCGGGTGGAAGCGTGCAGGGAGGGGGCCGGGGGCCCGAGTCATCCCCGCGGCTCACCCACCAGCTAACTTGGAAAGGTGTGGGCGGAGCCGGCTCCGGCGGCCGGCGGACGCTGCGGGACCGCTCGCGGGGACCGCCCCCGGACGCCGGGCATCGCCCGCGCCGGGCAACAATGGGGTCCCGGCCCGGGCAGGCGGTACTCTGCGCGCGGGGTTGCGTGCGAGGCTGGGCTGGGCGGAGGGCCGCACGCGGAAGGCGGGGGAAGCATTGTTTGGGTTCTGGAGCGACGCACGTTGCGGGCTAGGCGGGGGCGTCCTCCCTCCCAGCGGTTCACCTTGGCGGGATGAATGGGGGCGAGGCGGAGCCGCGCTGCCCGCTCGGGAGCCCGAGGAGAAGGGGCGTCCGCCCTCGCTCGGAATTTAGGCAGGCGGGCGGACTTGCGGGCGGGAGGGGCAGGAAGCAGGAGCTGCAGACCCGGAGCGAGGAGCAGCTGGAGAGGGAAGTCAGGCACCACCCCCCACCCCACCCCACCCCACCCCGCCCCGCCCCGCCCCGCCCCGCCCTGCGCCCCGAGATGCGGGCGGCCAGGAGCCGCGTCCTTCACGCCCTTCCCGGGGGCCCCTTCCTCCCCGCCTCCGCGCCCGGGGGAGCGGATCGGCGCGATTCTGGGGCGGGAGGGGGAGGAGGCAGCCCGTGCGGCCCGGCGTTCCCGCGGTGGCCCCGAGGGCGCGGGGTCAGCGCGGCGCTGGAGGGTCGGCGGGGGCGGAAGCCGGCGCGCAGGGCTGGGAGCGGGCGGGCCGGGCGCGGCGGGCCGAGGTGGCGATCGCGTGCGCCACTTTCTTGCAAAGCTGCGTGAGCGCGCTGGGGCGCCCAGGCCGCCGGACACCCCGGCGCGGCGCCCCTGAGCCCGCCCCGCGTGGGAAACCGCCCCGGCCGTGGGAAGGCCGCGAAAAGGAAGTTTACATTAAGGGAAGAGAGATTCGCAAGTGTGGCACGAAGTAGGGTGGGAAGAAAAAGGAGGCAGAGGCCGAGAAACAGGAAATGAGAGTGAAGGGACGAGTTCTAGCCAGGAAAAGCCATGTTCTACATTTTCTGTGGCATTTTCCAAACACTTCTAGAGGCCCGGTGTGCGTTATGAATGAAAACAAAGGCAGCGCACTGCCTGGCGTGCTGTCTACCTCCTGCCACGTTCTGTAGGTGAGGAAGATGGGCAAGGTGGTCCAGACCGGAGCACAGCCCACTTCTAGTCCTGACGGGATGAATCAGTGGGCCTGCGCCTGAGAAATCAGGATTAAGAGGAGGGGGTCTGTCCTGGTGTTAGGGTGTCGAAGAACAAATAAGTGAAGGTGGCCGAAAATTGTGCCCCACTCCTTAAGCGAAGTATCCTTAGACTAGGAAAGCAGCGCGAGCGGGAAGGCGATGGAAGCCCACATCCGAAGACGTGGGTGCGGCAAGGGAATCAGGAAGCCCAAAGGAAGATGGAAACTGGGGGCTGAGGGGCCCTCCATGGGGTGGGGTCTCTTCCGGGGAAAGCAGCCCCGGACCCCACCCCCTGGCCTGATCCTGGGCGCCGGGTAAACAGCCCTTTACATTCCTCTACCTCTGGATAAAAGCAACATGAAAAGACAAGTTTGAAAAACCGCAGAACATCAACAGATGCACAGCATTTAAACGAAAAACTTGCCTCTACTGGAAACTGTAAAGTTTTCCTCTAGGTGGGGCAGGGAGTGAAAGAAGTGAGTTTAACTGTTAAGAGTGGAAGGATGCTATAAGACATGATGTCATCGTGGCAGTTCTTGTACTAACAGCTCTTTCTCAGAGAGAGCTGAGTGGCGGACTTACCATAAATATATTCTAGAGCAAGTGCTTCTGCACGTGGAAACGTATTCCAGACTGCACTTCCTTCCTGTGGCTCCAGCCATAGGCATGTTAATAGAATGATGAAAGATAGAAAACAAAGTACGGGGCTTCCCTGGTGGCTCAGTGGTTAAGAATCCGCCTCCAAATGCAGGGGACACGGGTTCCAGTCCTGGTCCGGGAAGATACCACGTGCTGCGGAGCGACTAAGCCCGTATGCCACAACCACTGAGCCTGTGCTGTAGAGCCTGGGAGCCACAACTACTGAGCCCGCTCGCCTAGAGCCCGTGTTCCGCAGCAAGAGAAGCCACCACGATGAGAAGCCCGCGCACCGACACAGAGTAGCCCCGCTCGCTGCAACTAGAGAAAGCCTGCATGCAGCAATGAAGACCCAACGCAGCCAAAAATAAATAAATTTATTAAAAAAAAAGAAAACAAAGTACAAGAATCCATTCCAGAGGGATAAGGAAAATAGAGATAGGTCAAGGTTAATATCTAGAAACTGTATAGTGTGGTTAAAAGAGAGAAGTATATCAAGTATTAGAAAAAAAAAAATACTAGCAGATTTTGTTAAATTGTTGACATAAGAAAGAATAGAAATGTTAAATTAAGGCAACTCCCCAGATAGAAACAGGAAAAGGTTTAAGAGAGAGAATCACTTCATTGTGTGAGCTGGGGATGGATGTGGAAGGGCAAAAACAGTAAGAGAATAAAGAAGCAGGGTATTATTGGCACTTAGGATACTGGAGACAATTATATGTGAGTGTGTGTCTGTGTACAGGCATACATTTCCAATTCAGTTCGTATAATTCTATCTCTGCATAGAACTTGGATTTAAACAAACTAAGGTGTGAACAGCTGGAAGGAGGTAGGAAAAAAGTCCACATACCCTGGCAAAAGCATGTGCACATCTTTTATGTTTAGTCCTTTCTATTCTACTTCCATGTGTATGCAGGGCTGTGAAAAAGCAGAAAATGTAAAGATGGCAAAGTTATTTTACCAAGAATGCATAATTCTGTCTGCATAAAGGAGTGTGTTGAAATTACAGAATCATAAAATTTCAGTGTTGAAAGTATCTGTCAAATCCAATTCTGTATGATACTATAGTTCTGTTTAAAAGCAAGATGATTTGGGTCAAAGATAATGACCTGTTTTCCTAAGTTTATATACTTCATTTATTTAGTCTTTATTATTGCAAATACCAGAAGAATGAATTAAAGAGGATGAAGGTTTGGGCTTCCCTGGTGGCGCAGTGGTTAAGAATCCGCCTGCCAATGCAGGGGATGCGGGTTCTGAGCCCTGGTCTGGGAAGATCCCACATGCCGCGGAGCAACTAGGCCCGTGAGCCACAACTACTGAGCCTGCGCGTCTGGAGCCTGTGCTCCGCAACAAGAGAGGCCGCGATAGAGAGAGGCCCGCGCACCGCGATGAAGAGTGGCCCCCGCTTGCCGCAACTAGAGAAAGCCCTCGCACAGAAAGGAAGACCCAACACAGCCAAAAATAAATTAATTAATTAATTTTAAAAATAAAATAAAATAAAGAGGATGAAGGTTTGTATTCTGACATTCTTATACACATAAACAGGACACACGTTGGATTTCTTTTCCCTAACATGTTGGCCAGAAGAAAAAAAAAAAAAAACCATACACATGCACCCTCGAAGCAAAGAATATACCTAATTCAATGTAAATATACAGCTAAATTTACAACTAGAGATGTTAAGTTGTTAATGTAAATGTTACCTACCCAGAAATTTTTTGCCAGATCTTCTTATACTTCACCAGTTGTGATACTCTTTGAAAAATTTGTGTCAGTGACAGGAACTCTTTTACAGTATTAAGAGTATTACCTGTCCCATAGCCTGATTTCTCTAAGGTAAAGACTCTCTTCAATATCTATGTACATGTAAAGTTCTTAAGCCTTTGGCTGCATGATGCCAAAGATTGCATGGATGATTTAACACTAGTATAATTTGGGGGGGGGGGGTGGTGGGAGGGGGGATGAAGTCCATTTTCAGAAGTAAAAGCTGTGTTGAAAGACTAGAACTGACCAGAAGTGAAAATGAAAGGTGATTCCTGGTGCTTTAAATGAATTTAAAAATATAACCTTGATTTTTCCTAGGGCCTGAAGTGAATATGTGCTATTAGGTTTTCAATGCCTGTTTTGTTTTTTTTTTTCCTTGTGTCATATTTTGGCAATAATGTGCTGCAAAGGGAAATTTTCCTGCATGAGAAAGGCATCTAAAAACCTTACTACAAATGCAAACAGCTGGTGTTATTATATGATTACATGGTAAAGAACATGTTTTGATTTGAGTGAGGGGCTATCTAGAAATTGGGGGAAAATGACATTTCATAACTTTGTTTTGTTGCAGTCAATACAGTTTTTGGTCCTTCTAGCTTCAATATCTTCCTCACATCCTCAGATGTGTCTCTTCTTTTCCAAGCTCCTGCATAGTCACTTTCATTCAAGTCTCCCCCTGCCCCCACTACCACATGCCCTCCTGGTACCCCAGCTCTGAACTTCTAGCCCCTCCTCTCAAATGCAGTCCATCTCTCCTACAGCAAAACCTTGACTATAGCATACCTATATTTAGAAACCCAAAGTGGCACAAATTAGTTTCAATACAATACGATGACACTTAAGGGCCCCACTTAGCTTTTCATATCTCATACTTCCCCTCCCAGCACATGTGGACATCTTACAATGCCCCATCCATCCTGGATACCTTTACTTAATAGTCCCCCTCTTTTTCCTCCTGTGGAATCATCACCAAATGATGCCATGATACCCCATACACATGTATGCATCTCTTATTCCCTCACCAAAAACTCATCTTTCCCTTCTTTGAGCTTCTTCTGGTATAATGGAAAGAGTGCCTCAGCCACTGACCAGATGGTTTTTTCATGCTTTTTCTGATTCTCAATTTTTCTACCTATTTAAATAATATTTCCCTCATATTGAAGGATTAACATTTATTGGACGCTTATTTGGACCAATGTGAGACATATTTAGCCTGAGCAGGCATCCAGCAAATGTTAATTCCCTCACTTATTCTTAAGGTACTTACACCTTTCTGCTTTCATTAAGTATTGTTGGCTGTCCTATCACAGATAACCCTTTGTGAACAAGAGCGGCACCTGAACCATTTATTTAGCCTTCCTTTCACCCTTCACACTATTTTGCACATAGTAGGGAATTAATGAGCACTAGTTGAATCTATTAAACAATTATGAAAATTAGAATGACATCATTAAAATACAATATAGAAGAAAACCTGAGTTTCCATTTGTGTACGTATATTGAAAATAAAATTCTGGCA
The DNA here is from genome assembly GCF_028021215.1 of Eschrichtius robustus. Lineage (NCBI taxonomy): Eukaryota > Metazoa > Chordata > Mammalia > Artiodactyla > Eschrichtiidae > Eschrichtius > Eschrichtius robustus. Next base: position 49,640,206 of record NC_090841.1, read on the forward strand.
TATGTTGACAAATACCTTCTGAACATTAGTTCTGGCAACATTCTTCAACTTTCTTCTAAGTTAGAAGTTTTTACATAAAGGAATATATTAGATTTGAAGCATTTTTACCTAATTTCATTGTCCCTATCATATGTAATCATTTAAAAATTATCCAATCAATTATACTACTTTTTTGTTTTATTAGAATTAGAATTATACTGTATTGACTAAAAATTCAATTCTTCAATATCAGAGAGGAAATTCACAGCAAATTTGTTTTTTAAAATGGCACTTTGCAACTTTTTAGGTTGTAAACATTGGAGCTATAATTTTGTGATAGAGATAATCTACAATTTTAAAGGTAACAAATTGAGGCATATCAGATTTGAACTATAGTTATCCTTGTCTTTTAAATTTTTACAAATGAAAATTGTACCCTCATGGAAACAATTTAGCTCAGCTAAAGTATAGATCGTTTACAGAATACCACTTTAATTTCATGCTGAATGCAAGGGACTAGCCTCAGTATTACAAGCTTATGAAGATGAGCTCAGATAAAACTAATGAATAACAATAACACGAGGTACAATTAAAATAATCTGGATAAAGTTATATCTGTTTGGAAACACTGTGGAGAAGGTTGCACTTAAAAGATGGAAAGGATATTTTTATTTCTTAATAACATGAAGTGTGTCATGTATGTGAAATAGTATATATCAGGTATATGTGGCCTCTCCCACACTTAAGAAACATAGTGTTTCCAGTACTTTCTAAGCCACCCACTGTGGTCATCCCAGTTGCATCCCTCTCCTGTCCCTTCAGGGGTTACTATTTTTCAACTTGGGGGAAAAATTTCATTGCAGTTTTTTATTATTAATATTTTTGATCTTGACATAAAGTCTTCATATCATTATTTTTCCTCATAGTGATTTGCTATTATCTATTTAGGGTACTGTCCCTCCCACATTTGAAGTTTTCCAAATGTTTGCAATGGTACTTACATTAGAGTAAACGCCTTGGCTTCTTTCTTTTAAAAAATAACTTTTAGATAGTTTCCCCTAGTTTCAATAGTGTTACTGAAACAAAGCTTATGAATTTGTTTTTATTATTCTAGAAACATACTGTTGAATTATTTTTCAAAAGTATTTTACCAGTTTACCATGACACCATATATATGAGAGTGCTATTTTCCTGTGTTCTTGCTAAGATTGGGTGGTGTTTTGAAATTTTAAAAAAACCTTAGGTTGGTAAACAAGAATAGCTTGAATTTTAATTGTTTGATTAGTAGAGATTGAACTCTACTCTAGGAATATAAACGTGAAATTGGTGTTCAGGATGCTGGGACTGAGCCAAACTGCTGTTGCCACAGCCCGACTAAGAGGATGTCAGTCTGTCTACAATAGGAAATCAACACTGGAACAGCTGACATTACAAATTCAGACTCTGAAATTCAACAACTTGAGTATTTAGGGGAAGGGGTACAAAGGAAAGAAAATTGGAAACTTTGTCTCAATTTTCAAGTCCTGGTAATAAGAGAAAAAAAGTGTCTTTATGAAATTCATACTTGTTTTTACTTTTGAGAAATTTGTAAGGCATCTAAATAGATATTTAGTTCTACCACGTTGGAAGCTAAAATAACAAATTAGATAGCTGATAGAGAAGAAGAGAGAGAAAGAAAGAAGTAAAACCTAGCCAGAAACTTGGGAATAAAATAACATGAAATGAAAATAAGGGGAGAGAAAGGGAAGGAAGAGGAAACGAACGGAGGGAGAAACATCAGGGTACTGATCAGTAGTGCTTTGCTTTCATCTGCAAACAACAGAAAACCCAACTAATGTCTGCTTAGGATACATACCCTTCCCCCTGCTTCCACCCCCCACCCCCACCCCACCCAATGCCCTTGCAATGAAGCAAGAAGTCCAAAGGTACATAGCCAGAGCTCAAGGCTGTGAAGCTGCTCTCTGGTGCCCGAGGGCCTCCAAGTCCATTTTCTTTTCCTGCTTGCCTTCTGAAAGTGTAACTCTTTTTTCCCTCCACAGTAGGAAGAGGGAGAAAGGCTAAAGATAGAGGCCAGATCTATTCCTTTTAGAAATTTTTCCCAAAGCCTCACCCATATCATCTGCTTATATCTCATTGGCCAAGATTGGGTCACATGGCTTCCCAGAGACCCATCACAGGAAAGTGGACACAGAGAACATCTTAGATGGAATTTGGGACAGCCAACTGACAGTCTCTACCTTTTTGCTATATAATTTCGCATAATGTTTTAAATTGCAAACCATTATATTACTGAGACTCTCTATTGAATTCTTGCTGGCTGACAGCTAAAAAAGGAAAAACATATCGTAGGCTGACAAGTTATTGACACAGTCATTGTAAGGACACCGTTTCATAAAAGACCAAAAAAAAAAGACTTTGTGATATTTCTTAACATATACTTTTCCCCGCAGTGTGATTTTTAAAAAATCATTAAAGTACACAAACCATAATGTAGCCAATTTAAGATTAATCCATGTGTGATTTACCTAAGGCAAACGTGAATCCCAGTTTAGCTTCACCCAGTAACATAGTCTGGTTGTGGCTCATCTTTCTATTCTATCGATTTACATGTCTTTGAGAAATGAACATTAATTTTTAAAAGTTGGATAAGCAAGTCACAATCGGAAAGGTAAATATAAACTGCATTCGTATTTCATACTCAAATACTAGTGAATCAGCAGCGAAAGAGCTCGTACCTGTTAACCAAAAAGTCCTGAACTGACTATGGATTTTCATCACTTGATTGAGTGACCATTGACAGCTTGCTTAATTTTTCTTGATTTCAGTTTTCCTCCCTGTACAACTGGGATGGCGCCTTCTTTACAAAGACGTGGAGAACGAATGAGGTCTTATATACCTTCTCCTTCAAGACTGTAAGCTCTCTGAAACTTGGCAAGAATTGTGTGTGACCACTTCTTAGTTATCCCACCAATGTCTCACTCAGCACCCAACACACAAGTCCTCAAAACTTTTTCATGAAAAAATGAAAGTAACTTCCAAATTGCCTAGCACATTGTGGGTGCCCTATGAGTATTTATTTTTCTTTTCTATTAGCTAGAACTGTTAACTTCTTTAATACAAATAACTCATTGTTTGTTTACTATTAAAATACACCTAAGTATAGTCACCTTCTAGAATAATAAAGTTGTTGGTCAAGAAAAATAATCTTAAGGAATATATGAGATTTCTATAGATTTTATATAGTTCAACAAAATGTTAGAACCCAATTAATTCAATTACTAAAGATTAGTATTTTCCTAGATTTGGATTTAGATCTGTTTTAACTGAGCCATCTTTCAAGTTAGTCACGTATAAAGTTAAAGTAATTTAAACTGTATGCCTTAAAACAATTTTATTCTTAAGATGGACTCTTAAAGAGCTTTTCTTTCCTTCTCTCCTTTCTCCCTTCCTTCTTTCCTTCTCCTCCCTCTCCCCTTCCCTTTCTCCCTCGCCATGCCCCCACTCCTTCCTCCTTCTTTCTCTCTTTTAAGACAGGGACAAACTGTGGATAACTGATCCATGAAGACCTAGGTCTTCCAGTTATTTATTTTTATCCAGTTTACAAATTAGCTTTATGAACGTTTTATGCAAAAGTCAAATACAATTCCATTCTTAACTCCAGATAAAAATGGCCATGGCCAATAAAGGAAAGTCTGCAGAACAAACAAAAACCTTCCTCAAAATAACCCTATGTGTCACAACCTCTTTTTCAACCTGACATTTATTAACCCTTTACTATGTGCCATACACTGCTCAACGCATTTTGCATATAATTCATTCAATCTTACCAAGAATTCTGTGAACCTCTACTGTTTTTACCTCCTCAGGGCAAGCATAACCAACTATTGCAACTAAGTTGCAAGCCCCAGGAGCCCTCTGATCCGCCTCTCCTTTTATCTTTCTCTATACAGCACTTATCACCATCTAATACACTACATATTTTGCTTTATTTTTGTTGCTTACTGTCTATCTGCCCCACCACTAGAGTAAGAATTCCACAAGAGCAGAGGATTTTTCTCACCTGTTCACTGTTGCAGCCCATTGGGTTAGAAAAGTGCCTGGAATGTAGTAGGCACTCAGCAAATATTTGGGTATTAACACAATTCCCATTGCATAATGAAAACTCTGAGGCATCTGATGCTTTAGTATCACTTTGTCTTTAAAACTATTGTAAGTTTGTTGTATAATTTGTCATTCATTGTTATGATATAAATCCTTTCCATATATCTTGTTGACATGAAAGAGCTTGATAACCTCAACAGACCCAGCAGATAAATATTGGTCTCAGGAACTCAACTGGTTATCACAAGATCATGAGAGAGAGTTTCTTTGAAAATGAGAATGAAACCAGGACAGAAAAAATTGAATCCATGGCCATTAGCTACTGCTACTATACCTGCATATTTGTACACTATTTGTAGTTAAACTACTGATTGATTTTTGAATTAATAGACAGTGTCATGCCTTCCTCTCTCTTTCACACCAATCACTGCATATTTATAGTATATAAGGAATTCCTTAGTCTCAGGAACTAAGCAGTGTAACAAAGGGGAATAAATGTATGGTTGAACACTGTATTTTAACTCACTGAGAGAGAAAAATTAGACAGAATCATAATATTTTCATTCTCACATTATGCCTGGTACTTTTATGCCTAAGTATTAAGATGATAGGTGCTATAGAGAGGGTAAATAAATTCAACAGAGGAAGTCTGTTTAGTTATTTTAGAGCTGTTGTATTGAAATACTGTCTTGTTTACAACTTTCAACTCCACAAATCCTCATCAATTATTAAGTATTTTTCTCATTGAATTAAGCAGGGTGACTGTATTTTCTCAGAAAAAGCATCAGGTAAAACATAAGGCTTACTCTTAATATATCAAAACGTTCCCATGTGAATGAAATTCTATAGCTTTATTACACTACCCACCCCACCCACAAACTAACAGAAAGTATACGTTCTATTTGTCACATAAAAAGAAAAAGAATTTAAATTCCATTATTTATTTCTTTGAAGCTGGAAGCAGATCTTTCCTATTACAGTGACAAAATAAACAAAATGTTTTGTAGAATTTAACCACTGGGTATCAGGCATCGTGTTTGTCCTGGCTGACTCCGGGGAGGTTACAATGAAGGCAAGTGTAGACAAAAATCAGAGAGAGAATGGGACTGTCACATCTTACAGTGCAAAATGCTATGTGGTTCTTCCATCAAACACTTAATTATTTTTTCATTGGTTTGATTCTATATCATTTATCCGTTTATCACTCATCAAAAAAGTTTGGTTGAGTAGTATTCTACAATGATACAATTTGCTATTAGCATGCTTCTTTGTTTCATTTTGAGTTATGTTCATTGTTTATATGGCTTCTTGCCGCTAGAACTGTTACCCACATGCTTGAGTTCCCTGGGCAGCCACCTAGACAAGAAACATATGGCTGGGTCGGCTGCGAAAATCTAGACGCACACCGTTCGTAATTCTATCTCTTTTTGTGTGTGTGTATTGACTTGTGTCATTCATGCGCATCTACATTTGGGATCTGTATCTCTTACAATCATGTGCTAATAAAAATATTTATATAATTTCACCCCAACGATACTTATAAATACCACTTTTATTTAGTAACATGTAATCAAGCAGCAATGAAATATTTTGCCATTTTATCTAGAAGTATCAGTTAGAAAGGAGATATGCAATCCTCCTTGGATTTGACAATAAAACCTAGATTTCAGGTTTTTAGCTCCTACTTCTGAGCCTGGTCTTGGCTCAGGTTCCAAGGTTAAAGCAAACATACTCAAACACATTTTAAACCCATATGCAAAATATAGTGTATTTTTTAGTCTTAGTATCACAAAGTCTAAGAACTATCTTCTTACAAGAAGCAAGCAAACTTAATTCTTTGCAATTTCAAATCTAAAGGAAGGTTTTATTTTTCACTAGAACATGTTTTTAAAAATTGCTGTAATTATCTTGGAATTTTGTCAAAGTAGAAGTCTTTGAAAATTGGTAGGTCCAGATCTTAAAGTGAGCATGGAGCAGGTACTTAAAGGACGCTAATAACTAACAAAGCACATCTAAGTTAAAGGGGGAAAAGGTTTAAATGGTCAGAGACCTTTGAATAAAAGAGAACATTAAACAAACATCTTAACCATAGAGTTATAAATATGTCAGAAATACAGACTTTCCTGCCGCTCTATGAGTGGACCGATTGTGACTTTTTGTTGACCTTCACTAAGTCAGTTAACCCTTCGTAATCTTTATTTTCCCATTAGGAACAATACCTGCTTGTAAAGGAAATGCTAGACCACAAATCTAAAATAATATTATTTTATTACTATTATTATCCCCAACAGAAAAGCCATTCCTTTCTGCAATAATGCAGTACAAGTTCAATAAACCTCTGATGTAGACTTTTGTCAGAATACTGAAGAGAAAACAGATTAGGAAGGAGCAGTGCGTTGACTTCATACTTTTCAGAACCAAATCAGCCACTTATATGTTTTCTTTTAAAAACATTCTTAATTTAATTTCCTTTGCCACACTGTTAATACAGAACTAACGCTGCTTTACAATTTCACAAGACTTTTAATTTAGAAAAGTGCTTCCTATCAATTATTGCTTGTTACAATATACAGGTAAAAGTTCAATGTGCTAAGTGAGGTGTTTTTTTTCTCATTTAATCCTCATAATAGCCAGTGAGGTAGGTGATATCGTCTTCTCTGTTTTGCAAAGAAGAAAACTGAGATCCATGGATATTAACTTGTTTCCAAGGTGACACAGCTAGTAGGAGATGGAAATAAGATTTGTCCCTGGTTTGACGGATGGCAGATGAGTCTTCTTAATCACTGTGTATTCTGTACTCACAACTGGTGGAGGAAACTTGCTAGTGAACATTTAGATACTTGAGTGCTGAATTCTTGCCGAAATTGCCCAGACTATGCACTTCAGCTTTGAGTTCCTGGATCCCAGCACGTTGTTCTTCCCGTTAGACTGAATTGTCCTTGAAGGCTTTCTATACCCCATTAGGGGTCATGAATGAGGAACTTCAGAAAAAGTTAATGAGCTCTTCCCTAATTGTTTACCTGGAGTCTCTTGAGTTTTGCATCTGGTTCAGATGTTGCCCCTTATAGGTGGCATAGCAGTGACTGCAAGAGCCTCTCTCGGGGAATTAATGAACACCTTGGTGATGCTGTAGTTATGGCAGTGATTTTTTCCAAACTGGAGTCCATGGAACACTGTTCTGAAGGATGCTAGTAGGTAATGGGACACAAAGAGTTCTGTGCTCTCAAACATTTGGGAAAATTTTGATGATACAGTGTTAAACATCTTTCTTTGAAGAGAATGCTGTAGTTGCTGTTCACCTCGTAACTGACATTGTGACTTTGGAAGACAGGGCCGACAGAGCCTGTCTACTCTAGTAGAACTCTACTACTGTAGAACTACAGTAGTTCTCCAAAATATTTAATCACCTGGTTTTCAAACATGTTTTTAATACTCTGGGAATATTTTCCCAAGGAACCAGAGTTCCAAAATGCTCCTCTGGGGTGTAAGTCCTGCCCAACAACCCTAGGACATTTCCTGGACCGTTGACTGTTTACACTTCCTGTCTCACCTCTTTCAATACTCTTCTTCCATCCTCACTCTCCACTGCTAGTCTCGCTTCTTACTTCCCTGAGAAAACAGAAGCCCTCAGGAATGAATTTTCCACATATAGGCTTACACACTACAGCTACCCATCTTCTTACAGCTCCACCTTCCCTCCTGGTACCATGGATAAACCATGGTGCTCATATCTAAAGCCAGTTCCTCCCCCTTTAGCATGAAATTCCTTCTCTTCTCACCCACTCATGTATATTGCGCCATAATTGTTTCCTCACTTCTGCATCACCGGTGTTTCCTTCTCCACTGAATCAATTTCTTTAGCATACAACATCCTGTAATTTACCAAGTCTTCGAAATGAATTTTAAAACCATTCTCCTGACCACCGCAGTCTCCTCCAGCTCCTACCCCCTTTCTCTACTCTTTGTTATAACAAAAGCCCACCAAGAAGTGCTCTATTTTTTTCTGTACTCAATCTCTCTTCTCCCATCCTCTCTTGAAAACAATTCCATTAAGGCTTTGATCCCCACCGCTCTACCAAAACTGCATTTAAGGTCAACAAAAATTAAATCTGGTGTTTCAATCTGGTAGTAAATGCTCAGTCTGCATCATCTTGACCTATCAGCAGCACATGGCACAGAGAGGTCAAGAAGATGAAGTTTAACACAAACACTAACCAGAAGTGAAAGAGATAGTAAAACACCCTCTCCTCCTTGAAGCATTTTCCTCCCTTGCTTCCCAGAACACCACATTATCTCATTCTTTTTTTGTTTTCCCAAGTTTCCTCGTGTTGGAGTGCCCACATTTCACTGTTCAGTCTCTCAACTGGCTCTGCCCACTCCCTTGGTGATCTCATCCAGTCTTGATGGCTTTAAATGGCATCTCTCTATGCTGATCATTCTCAAATGTATATCTCAAGGTGCCCTTCACTCCAGATTTATATAGTCTACTCTCTATTCTATAGCTACACTCATGTGTATGATGGATAACTAAAATTAACTTATCTAAAACTGAACTCCAGATCTTACCTGTCCCCACCCTAACCCTAACCATTCCTAGTCACCTTCTTCATCCCAGTAGATAGCAATTACTTCTATTCCCCAGTCGTTAGGGTAAAAAACTTAATAACATTCTTGGGCTTCCCTGGTGGCGCAGTGGTTGAGAATCTGCCTGCCAATGCAGGGAACACGGGTTCGAGCCCTGGTCTGGGAAGATCCCACATGCCACGGAGCAACTAGGCCCGTGAGCCACACGTACTGAGCCTGCGCATCTGGAGCCTGTGCTCCGCAACAAGAGAGGCCGCGATAGTGAGAGGCCCGCGCACCGCGATGAATAGTGGCCCCCACTTGCCGCAACTAGAGAAAGTCCTCACAGAAACGAAGACCCAACACAGCCAAAAATAAATAAATTAAAAAAAAAAAACGAAAAAAAACTTAGTAACATTCTTGACTCATTCTCTTAGAGTTCATGTATGATCAGCCAGCAAGTCCTATTGATTCTTCTTTCAAGTTCTATCCCACCATCTCTTTGTTACTACCCTTCACCTTTCACCCAGGTTATTGCGGAAGCCTCTTAAATGGACTTTCTGCTTCCATCCTCCCCTCTTTACGGACACTTCTCAGGACACTATCCAGAAGGAACCTCTTAAAACATAAGTCAGATCTTATCACTCCTTGGCTCAATGCCCTCACAGTGGTGTCCCCTCTCACTCTTTATAAGCAAAGTCCTCACACAGGCTTCCAAAGTGGTTATGTCAGGGCTACCTGCTGCCTCTCCAAAACCCATCTCCCACTTTTCTCCTTCACTCTTTTCCACCCACTCTAGCCTCCTGGTTGTTCCTGAACACACCAGGCCTCCCTGCCCCAGGACCATGAACTTGCTACCCCCTCTGCCTGGTATGCTCTGCCCTGAGATCTGTGCCTGGTGAGCATTCTCACCTCTGGTGTCTGCTCACCCAGTCACGGAGGCCTTCCTAGACCACCTTTTGAAAAACAGTCCTTCTTCCCCACCCTGTTCCACCTCCTTCCCTGCTTTATTTCTCTCCATATATCAACATCAATGGTAAACATTCATTCGTTTATTTTTTATTTTTTCTCTCCTCCCCACTAGGTTGTAATCTCAGGAAGGACAGATATCTGTGTCTATTTTGTTCACTAATGTATTCACGTTACCCAGAAGAGTGCCTAGAATAGAGTTGGCACTTAATAACTATCTATTGAATTCATTATGGAACGAACTAATGAATACCTCTCTAATACATGTTGAAGGAATTCTTCCCACCCAAATATCACCATCCATGAACACTCATACACGGAGCATTAGTATTTTAAATAAGAGAGATTTGTTTCCATGAATTAAAAGACAAAATTTCTGGTATCATTATTAATCAGTTGTAATATAATAAAATAGTACTGCTCTATCCCTGACAACTAATTTTAGGATTTATAATAGGTGGTGAGGTTTTTTTTTTTTCACAGTTAGTTCTATGAATATAAGCTTGTTTAGGCGATTACAAGTGTGGAGAGAGAATTGGCTTTAGGGTCTGAGAGAAGACTGAAGACTGAAGATTAATAGTTCTGAAAAATAAGTCTTGAGAGCAGGAAAAAATGGCATTTTGGGGGCATTTTCATATCATCATTTACATTTAAAGTTGGAATTCTAACTAGATAAAATGTGATTAGGCATTTATAGTCAATAGGCAAAACTATACAAACCCCAAACTAAGGAGAATCCCTAAACCTAGGAGAAAGTCAAAGGAACAGTAAGAAATTCTGACCAGGAAATGATTGAAACTTATAAATACATGATTCAGGAACTTGACAGAAGGAACCCACCACCAGTGTGACTTGGAGTTACAACATGAAGAATAAAGGTAGCTCTTTATATATGCTGATCAATGTAACCAACCAAAAATATTAGGAATTTAAAAATCTGTAATTAATTTGCAGTGTTTTAAAAATACATGTTGAAAAGAAAAAGATGAGGTGAACAAATACAAAGTGAAAAGCGGTGGCACTCTTAAAGCATAAGAAGAGGCAATTCATAATGGCAGTGTTTCATTTTTGGCAGCATTTTCCAAGAAAGCGGGTGGCTTGACTTTGGAATATAAATAGATGCCGTGGTACAGTCCTTTAATGGAGAGAAAAGCAGGCCACTGGGCTCCTACAATGTGTTGAAAATAGCCTGCAAGACCACCCAACACATTTACTCTGATCCCAGATTTAGCGAGCCATTTAAAAATTTTTGATTTCTCAATACAGCTGGTTGGCAAGAATATTAAGCTAAGTTTCTCATTATTAATTATTTAAATGTCATCCTGGTACAAACAGTTCATGTGTGACTTGGGGGCCAGATGAGCTTGTTTTCCTATCCAGGCAAAATTTCTAGAATGCTCCCCTCTCAGACGTTCGTCTTTACCTTCTGCCTTTTACTCCACCCCGTTCCCATAATTGTATTTCCACCCTAAGAACCAAAGATTTTATTTGCCAGTACTTTTGTGCCACCTGATAAACTAACAGGACATTTTAAAGATGTTTGCTTTTATGGAGGTCTCTTAAGACCTAAAAGTTGATAGGACCAAAGCATACATTTCAGATAACAATGGAAAGATGTAATAATATAACTATTAGCAGCTATCATTTATTAAATGTTTGCTATATACCTGTCACTCTTAACACATACATTGGGTTTAATTTTCACATAGTCACAAAATCTGGGTGTTAAATATGAAAATGATTTTCTTTCTTCCATAACTGAAACTACTTAAACTTGAGAATTCCTGGTCTCTCTGATGGTGGAAATTTTCATATTGCCAATTCAAATTTACTCAGTAATCTCCTGAATTCAAGGTGGTCAATTTAAAGCTTCCAATCGGTCAATCTGTGATTCTCCCTCATTCTGTTTCAAGACAGAGGGTGAACTAAGACCTGGGTCAGAAAGAGGGAGACACTGGTAAAGATGTTGTCCTGGCCTAGGGATGAGTCATCTGATCCAGGTGTTATCCTCTGTGCTTGTTTGGTCCAGCAAGCTATAGCTGGTCCTGCCTGGACTTAAGTGCCTGTATATCCACTGTTGATCCATTTCCCTCCAGTGGCCCCCAGTTGTCAAACCATGCTTTCTTCATCTTCCTTGTTCCAAACATGAGGTGTCCTTTGGTCCACCTGTTCTCTCAACGCAAGCTGCCAATGGCCTTCTCCACACCACACTCAGGTCAGGGACTTCAAAGGCCCAAGAACTCAGAGATCTTATTCAACCACTGTTAGTTAACAGCATTTGGTTTGATGTTGGATTTAAACCTCTAGAAAATTTTCAGTGTGTGGGCTTTACCTGGCGAAGCTAAGCTATTTCTCTCCTAGGATTCACCTCTGAACCTATTGCCCCCCATCTTGGGTTTCTAGACATCACTGACCCTCTTGAATTTACCCTCTTGCTTGCCTACTTGAGATATTTTTAAGTTTCTACCACCAAATGGAATGGTGACTTTTTTGTTCTAAATTGGATCTGGTCCCCTCCTAAAGCAATGAATACTATTTATTCAGTAAATAAAGTCTTGAGACTATTGAGAACTTAAGAATGACTACTGTGGGATGAATTGGAAGATTGGGATTGATATATATACACTAATATGTATAAAATAGATAACTAATAAGAACCTGCTGTATAAAAATTAAATACAATAAAATTTAAAATTTTTTTTAAAAAGTTTTAATTCTGGATGATAGGAATATAGGTATTTAGTGTTTAATCCTTTGTATTCTTCTGTATTTTAAACAGTTCTAGAAATGTAAATAAAATACAAACATCCAAAAAAAAAAAAAAAAGAATGACTACAAACATAAATTGTATTAATTAAATTTTCAAAAATATTATCTTCTTTCTTTTATCCCCTTAATAAGTATTTGCATTCCTATGAAGGGAAATATTTTGCTAAGAGTATCATAGCTAAGGCCCTGTTCAAATTTTGTTTACCCATAATCTACGTGCCAGAGTCTCTGAGATTATTGAGTTACATGTGGATCATGGGTGAAGCTGTCACTTGTTTCCACTGGAAGATCGTCACTGCTTTCCCAAGAATTTCTCTTTGCTCACTTTCCCCTCTGAGGTAGTCTGTACTACAAAAGGTGCTATCATGATGCTGGGATAACTAAGGTGTCTTTGCTTAGGATTATAGGAAATGATGTATAGGACCCCCCCCCCCCAGTCTAAATCTCCTGGGATACCCACTGGTTCCCGGGAGTAGTGACTCTCCCATCACTGTGTCCAGGCAATCTGGTTAAAGGGATGATAGACACTGACTAATCAATCTTTGGCTTTTGCAATATCATGGTGTCTCCACTCTCCAGGTCTCAAGGACCCCTTCCCTAGTTTATTGAGCTTCTACATCACCAGCTATGAGTTCTCCTCACAGCTTGTTTCTTCTTCCAAAGTCAAACTCTTCAAATATCCGCCATCACCACATTTATGGCCTGAACTGGTATCCCTAGAATCAGCCTTCCTTCTATGAGTAGGAGATTTATTCTGCTGGTGTTTCTGAGTCACAGTTAATATCACAGTTTGGGGCTCCAAACTTTGGCTTTCTGCATACAGTTCTCTCACAGCATCATGGTCCTGACTTGCTCCAGTTCTTGTCTAAGGTTCATGGTGCAAGTATGCCTTACATGAATGTTCCTTGGAATTTCAGGCAAGCCCCCAAATGTCGCAGATTTAAAGTTTTACACTCACTAACCTATGGGTGCAAATCTCTAATAGTATTTATTTTTCTAGAAGTGAACTTAATTCAGTTCTAAAGCTCCCCTTTTAAAGGTCATAGAAAGATAATCTGAGCAAATGAAGATGACTCAGTCATTTACAACTTTTGTGTGGCCAAATCAAGTTAAATATTCAGTCACTTGAATATTCCCTTCCTCTCCTTCCTTCTTTTCTGGGATAATCTGCATTGGGAGGAATGCTGTTGCTTTTGCATCATTCTGGCACTGGGAAGAGGTGCTCGGTCCAAGTGATATCTTCTGAACTCGCTGGCCTCCAAGGAAGGAGACGTAGCTCACCTGAATGATCTCTGTTGTAGTGCCGTGGCATCTGTTACTGGTACCTGTGGTTCCTCCACGGCCTCTAGTCTCAGAGTCTATGCTTCTTTCTTGCTTCTTTCTTGATTGTGCCACTTCTGTGCCAATGGGAACTTTTTGCAGAGACAAACTCCTTAGCCCCTCTTTCCCATTCTTCAGGTGCTATGTTGGAGACTTTCTTCAAAACACACCTTCCCAAGTTATATCTTGGGAAGCTAAGCCATAGTCCTTCTGGTCTGAGAATCTCCCCCGAATATAGAGTTTATGCTGCTATGTCTATTCATAATTCAGATTTTAAATTGGGACAGAGTCCTGGGCACTTCTTAGAGCTTCTGTATGATCTAGTCATGTTTCCTCCAAATCAATTCATTCCAGCCACCTGATTTTTCTCTTATCACATTTGGGATGAGGGAACCTGCTCTGTAATCATCATATGGGTTTTCTACAGTATAGTTTATGGTATAAAATCTATGCTCTGAGTGAGCCAAGCTCTGGATCTTTGGAACCCACAAATCCACTTCTTTCTCATTAAGTACAGTTCTGGCAAACCAAAAGTGCTTTGAAATATTTGACACAAAAAAGGGTTGCATAAGTCAGCTTTTTGCCCCTTCTCCTAGGAAAAGGGCAAAAGCCTAAGGCATTAAAAATGGACCTTGCAAACTTAATTTTTCATGAAATTACACATATAATCCACTAAGATCTGCTGACTTCAAAATCATGTAAGAATGACCAAAAGTCACAGGAGGAGGTGGAGACAAGAAGCCCTGAAAATTCCAGAGCTCGGATTGAGCCACCTCTTGAAGATAAGGGGCTCTCCTAAAGTGCAAATACTACTTCATTTATTTAGAAGAAGGGGTCAGGAACTGGGGTGAGCAGGGCTGTAGTAGAGGTCCTTTAGATCCTTTTGGTTCAGATAAACAGAAAAGGTAGAGTTAAACAGTCACACAGATGAGCCATAACTGCAGAAATTCGCTTCCCTCTGTGCTAGAACAGAGAAAGAAAGGTTCCTGCTGGGAAGATCCTCCAGGGTAGCCTTCCAGGCTCCATGATCTCCAGCAAAAAGCTCAAGTGCTACAGCATCATGAAAAGATATTCTAAGAAAGAAAAATATGTAAAAGAACAGCAAATCTTCCCAGCAGATAAACAGCGGGCATCAAACTGTCAATATTTTGAATACTTCTACAGTATTCCCAGAGGGAAGTGTAAGTGAAAGATTAAATATCCAGCCAAACTATCCTTCGAATATAAAGACTAAAGTCTGTCCAGGCTGTTTTGAACATGAGGCACACAGGGAATATTGTTCTAATTAACTCTCCTTGATGAAATTCCTGGAGATGACTTTGGAAACTTTAGCTGATGCAATGGCAGGGAGCATTGAATTGGTTTAACTACAGGCAAAGATTAAACCCAAAGTGATGGAACGTGGTGATAGAACAGACATATGGGTTATCTGCCCTAACAGTTTAAAAAGTACTTAACTAATAAAAATTTGGAGAGGAAAAGGGAAAATGGGCTTTAGCGTCAGTTTGCTGATTGCTTCGTCTATAATAGTTGAGAGTGAGGAGATGTCATTTCAAGTTGACAGATCGAGTGATAGAAATATAAGCACATGTAACCATACTATTAAACATTTAAAAAGATAATAGAGACAGAGAGGGAGAGGAGGGAGGAAACAGGAAACATGCTAATTTTATCATTGCTCATAATGGAAAGTTAATAGGGACTGTCTAAAGAAATGAAAAACTAAGGATATTATATCGTTATAATTATAAAGGTTCCGCGAGTGTAAGAATACAACATTTCTAAATAATAGAAGAACTGCACAAACACACAGACATGAAGAATAGAGACCATAGAGTTAAAGGTTTAAATAAGTAGCCTATAAAACTGAAAACATGAATTTATGTTTAGTCTCTCTCCTCCCATTAGATTGCAAGCTACATGGAAATGGAAATACAGAAGTGATTGTAGATAGAAAGATGGTAGATAGATAGATAATCCTCCTTCACTCACATTTCTGATGCCTAGAATGGTGCCTCTATCTATCTACCTATCATCTATCTATCTATCTATCTATCTATCTATCTATCATCTGTCACTTCTGTATTTCCAGCTCCTATTATATATACCTGGAGTAGAAGAACTCAAAAAATATTAACTGACTGAAAAAGTGACAGAACTAGGATATCTCTCATTAATAGATATAAATAGGTTTCACTCTCTATGAAAGAAGAAGGATTTCAGACCGATCTCAAAGAAAAGCCAAAGCTATGCTACAACTGAGCCATACCTAAAACATTCTGATTTAAAAGGATTGTAAATAAAAAGTTGGGCAACCTTTCAACAAACAAAAATTAAAGAAAGCAAGAGTCATGATCTTAGTATCAGTTATGGGGTTTCAGGCCCATAAGCATTAAATAAAACTAAGAAGTTTTATAATTCACAGGGGAGATACAGGTATGGATATTTGTGCCCCACCCAAAACAAAAGCAGAATAGCAATAAAGCAGAAATTTTAAAAATTACAAAAGAGGCAGAAACATACTAGCACTACAAGTCCTTAATTCACCTTTCTCACAGATCAAAATTAAGTGACTAAAAGACTTAAATAGTATAATTAGTAGGGTAGATCTGATTTATACCTACAGATGTATATATCAAATGTTGTATCTTGAAAATAGCAAATACACGTTCAAGTGCTCAAGTCGCATTCACAAAAATTGATCACCTATTATGCTACACAGAAAACCTTAATAAATTTTGAAAAGTAGAAATAATACAAATATTCTCTGATTCTACTGCAATGAAATCAGAAATATCAAAATCTAAAAAATATTGCATTTATTTTTTCAATTATTTAAAAAGTAGTTTTATTGTTTTGTTTGACTTATTTTTGAGCACTAAGAAAATGATCCTATACAGTAAGAACTTTTCTGGGACTTTTTATTTGTTTTCACCCATTGTCATCGTTCTGGTCATCTATCCTTATGCATCACTCCAAAACTCAGTGGCTTAAAACAACAAATGTCATTTGTAGTTGATGGGCATAAGCAGACATCTCATGCTGTCTCTGGATTCAGGAGTTTGAGAGAAGCATGGCTCAGGGTCTCTTATGTGTTTGGAGTCAAATGATTTCTAGAGCCAGAGTCATCTCTGAGACATCTTCACTCACATTCCTGCTGCCTGGGCTGGTAACACAAGCCCAGCTTCTCGGGCTACCTCTATCTCCTTCTCTATGTATTCTTTCCATGGAGTCTCTCCAGCTTGGTGGGTGTAGGGTCATCAGACTCTTTACAGAGTAGCTTAGGTCTCCAAAGGCCAGGAGGAAACTACATTGCCTTTTTATGACCAGCCCTCAGAAGTCACATAGTTTCTATCTTGTATGAGTCGAGGCAGTCACAAAGACCCACCCAAATTCAAAGGGAGAAAACACAGACTCTACCTCTTAATGGGAGGTGGAGGGGAGGGTGGAGAAGGTTCTGGAGGGGCCAGAACTAATATTGTGGCCATTTTTGAAAAATATCCTCTGCCACAATTACCTTTCAAAAGTAAGTTGTGGTTTATCTGTTTTCATCATTGTCTGAAAATACTTCATTTTATTAATCCATTCTTCTGTTTGTGAACATTTGGATTGTTTTCCGTTTTTTGCTCTTGTGAACATCTTTGCTGCAGACAATCTTGTATAAGTCTCCTGATACATGTGTGCAAGTTACCTCTCTTGGGAATATACGTGGGAGCGGGATTGCTGTGTCATAGAGTACCAGACATTCAACCTTGCAGCATAATATTAAGTTGTCTTCCACAGGAGTTGAATCCATTTAGAATCAGCCATCAGCAATACATCAGTTCCAGTTTCTTCCCATCCTCTCCGCTCTATACCTTCCCCTTTATGTGTGTATGTATCATAAGAGTGTATTGCCTATTGCACAAAGTAAATTTTAAAAATTCAGAATTTTTGTTTGCTTTACTCACAACTACATTCCCAGTGCCTAGAAGAATGCCTGGAAAAGAATAGTGTGCTGAAAGAATGAATGAAGTGTTGTGTCCTGTGACAAGTAACTGAACTTGGTTTATTTGGAGATTTGTCTGGAAGTTCGAGGTTCAACTATTTTCTTTTAAAATTAAGGATATTTCATTTCAAGAGTAGTACTTGCAATATGAGAACATTAAAAAAGCATGAAAGGAATTGTTTAAATGGCACTTTTCTTTTCAAGTCTTTTGCCTCTTCTAAAAATTTCAATAATTTTAGAATTTAAAGACAAAAATGTGACTGCTGATTCCAACATATTTTTCTCACTATTTTCTTTTATGTCCTCTTTTTCCTGAGTCTCTGCTTTCCTCATCTAGTTTGAGTGACAGAAGGGTTCTAGCATTGAAAAAGAGTTAAAAGAAAGATACATCGGGTAGTATTTCAAAACATTTTGCCACTCTCTCTCATACTATCCTGACGCAACCTTCGTGGTAGGTAGGGAATAACTAATGATATAAGTGAAGCACGTGAGGCTCAGTGTAGTTAAATGACTTGTCCAGGTTCATATAACAAGTAAGTGAGAGTCAGGATTTGAAATCACCTCAGTCTGATTCTAAAGCCCATATACTTCCCTTTTCTTATCCTCAAAATACAGATAGCTAATTAAGTTTTTTCCCCCAATCCTAAAAAACTATTTATTTTACTGTAGAAAATTCAAAGAATACAGAAAAATAGAAATAAAAACATTTGAAATCATCTGAAATTCCACTTTGGGGATATCTCAGGGAGTGTTCAATATTTTGGTTAATATCTTTCTGTATCTGTGTGGGGTGGGTGTGTTAGTACAAACTTATCATAAATGGCATCATACATGTTGTTTTTTGACTTTCGTTGTGCATTTAACAGTGAATCACAGGGGATTTCTTTATCAATGAATAAAGGTATACACTTTTAATGATTGCCTAGTGTCCTGTGATATGTATACATGACAACTTATGGATCAATTGATATTTGGTTTATCCATCAAATTTTGCAAATATATAAAATGCTGTAATAAAACTCTTATACATGTACCCTTTTTCCCCCAGTTGTCTTTTTATGACAGATTTCTTGTCATAAAAAAACCTGCAGAACTTGCAGAGAACTTTCAGAACTCATCTAATCAAACACTGGTTTACCTGATTCTATAGCCAAGTGCCCCAGAGCAGGGCTGAAGGCATCTGTAAAATCACATTATTCTACTGCTCAGGAGCCGATTACTTAGACAAACAATTGTTGAATTTTTAAAAACACATTTCCTGTAGCCCTGATTTTACTTTTGTCGGGGAGGGCATGGAAGTTGATTGCGTTTCCCCCCCACCCCCCACCTCGCCCCGCCCCAATGTAGAGCAGCAGCCCACAACAAGGTGGACACAAATACCAGTACAGAGCAAACGAGGCGCTCAGAGGGGTTGCTGGAGATAGTCAAATTACGGCCATATTCTGCCTGATCCCTTAAGCTTCTTGTGGCTCCATTACAAAATCCTGAACTTTACCCCAGTCTTGTCATTAATCTTCATCATGCCCTAAAATACTGGACCGAGAAGGTCAACATGCTGGAATAGGCCAATTCTTTGGATCAGAGAAAACCATTAAACAGGGGATCTGGGGACTGCGGTTGTCTTGGGTCTTGGTTAATTGCCACGAGGGAAGATGCCTACTGAGTCTGTAGACACTCTGCTGTCTCTGATGGCACTCACCAAGTAAACTCACAATCAACCCCCTTCCCTGCCCTAGGGACAGCCCCCTTTTTGTTTCCTGTGCCTCTCCCCTCTTCATTCTTTTTTTAAATTTTTTAAATTTTTAAATTTTTATTGAAGTATAGTTGATTTACAATGTTATGTTCGTTTCAGGTGTACAGCACAGTGATTTAGTTACACATACATACATATCTATTTTTTGTCAGATTCTTCTCCCTTATGGGTTATTACAAAATATTGAGTATATTTCCCTGTGCTATACAGTAGTAGGTCCTCGTTGGTTCATTCTTGTATTCATTGCTGTGTGAGTTGCTGCTGCTTCTGCTGCACTTTGTTGGTTTGCTCTTATTCAAATATGAAGTGTTATGACATTTAAAATCGTGTTTCTCTTTAAAATCTTCATAATGACATTGGCGGAAATAAGTGGAGCCCAGACGCAGACCGTGCAGGTTCAGGCATGGCTGAGATGAGAGAGCAAGGGAGGAGACAATCAGGACTCCAGGGGAGGGCCCTGTGGGTGGTCTGGGAGGTCCTTGGGAGGGTGGCGACCTGCGGGGGCTGGAGTATGAGTGAAGACACATGTGTGGCCGCAGGAAGTTGGGCTGGATTCCTTCCCAGCCACCCTGTAGGGGATTTTCAAGGGGGGTGTAAGATGGAGGCGACCTGGGAGGTGCTGAGTTCTTGGAGCAATCTTCCACGAGGATGAAGAATCCTGCGTGACCTTTCAGTGTTGCAGATGTGAGCAATTCACGTTCCGGGACTAGGTAAGTGGAAGGCCACTGGAATCCTTCACTCAGACTCCTGCTTTTTGGTTAGAATCTGCTTTTCCTAAACTTCTGAACTTGGATTACAAAGCCGTCGGCAGACTTCTTGAGGAAAAAAGAGTTCAAAGCAAGTGAGTCCCTGAGAAAAATAAATCTTGGGGAGATCATGGGAAAGGGAAACACGGAGGAGAGAGGGAGTTGGTTGTAAAGAGAGATGATCAGATTATTCGAAAAAAAAGAAGATCATGTGTGGATATCCAGTATTGAGTGGGGGAAAGAAGGATGTAGAATATGAGGAAAAAAGCTTGAAATCATTAATTTCAATAAGCTCTCCATGGTCAGGGATCTTGCCTGCAATGAATGTTCACTGAACGAATAAATGAAAATCTATTAGAGAAAAAACAAATTCGTAAAAAGTCATTCACCAATCTGGATTTTAATTCACCAAGGTTTGGTAAAATTTTTAGAGTTAAAAGAGCTATTACAGATGATTGGTTGATTAACCAGCACGGGTACCTATTGTGTGCTAGTCAGAGGGATTGGAAAATGAGCTACCCCAGTTCTATGTCTAAATACGAGGAAACAGGCATGAGTTTCCTACGCCTCAGGCACTT
Source organism: Eschrichtius robustus (assembly GCF_028021215.1). Lineage (NCBI taxonomy): Eukaryota > Metazoa > Chordata > Mammalia > Artiodactyla > Eschrichtiidae > Eschrichtius > Eschrichtius robustus. Next base: position 49,660,972 of record NC_090841.1, read on the forward strand.
CGAGGCAGAGCTGAGACCAGAACCCAGATATCTTGAAGCTTAGTTCTTTGCACTTCCCACTGGCCATGTTCTTTCTAGGAATTAAGTACATCGGAGACCACTTTGTCCACATGTGTCCTTGAGACCTTGTGTGGCAAATACAAAGGACTGCGGATTCCAAAAAAGGGTGCACCCTTCGGTCTGACTAAAATAACAACAGTTCACACAAAAGAATGAGCGTAGCCTTTCGGAAAGGACATTTTTCCAAAAATGTAAAGTCACATTAAGATGAGTCATGTGAGAGTGTCACAAGTAAGATAACAATGCGACCTTCCTGAATTCCCATCAGGGAAACCCAAAACGAAAAACGTTCTGAAGATCAAGGGGGGTAGATATGGATGTAATAATGCCGAAAATTCTGACACTAAGTGCAATTTTAGTCACAGAAACTTTTGCACAATAATAAAGAACACTGAAACTTGAGAGCCGGATAAGGCATACATTCCATTATTACTTGCACGTACTCTGGAGCAACTGAGAAGTTTTGATGCATGGCCCCTGTAACCCCAAGGTAGAGAAGCTGCTATATGCCTTAAGGTCATTCATTTCTTTTACTCTCATTCAATAATCCAAGATATCCTCTAATTTTGATTTTATCTCTCAAGGACACATTTCTATTGAGAAGGTACTACTCTAACTAACCAAAGTGAGCATTGCAATCTACCTGGCAGTAACATTTTTCAGTGTAAGTTAATAAATTGGAATTTTGGCTTATCAATGCTTTGCAATTTGATTAATGTGAATAAGCTCAGCAGAGAGAATTAAAAATCCAATTGCAGGATATTGAATATAGTTCCCTGTGCTATACAGTAAGACTTGTTGTCTATCCATTCTATATATAATTGTTTGCATCTGCTGACCCCAAACTCCCAGTCCACCCCTCCCCCACCCCCATTTCCTTGGCGACAACCAGTCTGTTCTCTATATCTGTGAGTCTGTCTGTTTCGTGGATAAGTTCATCCACTTTCGTGGATAAGTTCATAGATAAAATCACATATTTTAGATTCCACATATAAGTGATATCATATCCTGTAAAAAACCATAATGGAAAAGAATATGAAAAAGAATGTATGCATGTATATATGTATAATTGAATCAGCTTGCTGTAGAGCAGAAACTAACACAACACTGTAAATCAATTATACTTCAACAAAACAAATTTAAAAAAAAAAAAAAGAAAAACAAGAATAGGAAAAAAATCCAATTGCAGAACTTAAAAATGTAAGGAACAGAGTGTCTTCTTTAGTGTAGGACCATGGCATGATGGTACATGTTCCCATACTCTTTGCATGTATATTTTCCTTCTGAACACTGAAGATGAAATTCTGGACCCATGGAGACCTCACTGATACCCTAACAGACAATGGAACTCAGTCTAAAATAGCCAGCTGGTAGGTCTCTCATACCAATCTTATTTACACCACCTTGTAACTAAATGCTCCCTAAATATAAACAAGTGGGATATATTCTTGTATATTCTCTGTTGCAGAGAGAAGAGAACTAGGAAATCTGTCTACAGCGATGTTTCTGTTTTTTAATGGAAGGTCTCAGCAGAGAACAAACAAAATCTCTTTATGTAAATGCCAAATGAACCTGAGGGAGATAAAAAATGATGAGGGGACATTTAGGCTTTGGGCTCCTTCCCTGCAGCCCCACCTTGAGAAATCAGGTTACTGGGTTCACTCCTTAGTCTTAGAAGCATATGGAATGGAAAGGGAAGAAACGTAGGAAAGTTGGGGGACGTGGAAAGTGGGGGACACACTGGACGAGGTCAGTGGGAGGAATAATTCTGAGTAGTTGACTCAAGAGAACTTTTGACCCAGAATGTTTGAATTTCAGTCAGGTTATGGTCAGCTCTAATTAACCTAAAGTGCAAGTACACAAAGCTCACTGTTTGTGGAAATTTTTAAAGTTCTGATAAACATGAGGACGGAAAAGCTCCTTCTCACCCTCTTCACCAAGGCATCCATCAGAGCAGAGCAGGGGAGCAGCCTCGATGGGACCACAGGTGGCAGGATAAATAGGACGCCACGTCACTCACGTGGGAGACATCTGTGGGATGGAGCGAGTGTGTCAGTCTGGGACATTCCAGGGTGTTTTGGATGCATTCTGGTGAGGCTTCATTAAGCTGGACTAGGAGGATATGGGAAAGGTGGTTGAACTGGAGTTTTTGCAAATCTGTTAGTCTGTGCTGAGCCATATTTTAAGAATTGCTGTTATAACCTGTAGTGGGTTGTATAGTGTCCCCCCCCCCCCCGAATTCATATACACTCAGAACCTCAGGATGTGACTGTATTTGGAAACAGGGTCTTTGCAGATGTAATTAGTTAAAGTTCTAAGATGAAATCATCCTGGATTTAGGATGGGCCCTAAATCCGAAAAGTGGTATCTTTATAAGAGAAAGGAGAGTGCGCTTTGGACACACACAGAGACACAGGAGAAGAAAGCCATGTGAAGATAGAGAACGAGATTGGAGTGAGGCAGCTACAAGCCGAGGAATGCCAAGGGTTGCCAGGAGCCAACAGAAGCTGGAAGAGAGGCAAGGAACAACTGTCCCTCAGAACCTCCAGAAGGAACCAACCCTGCCAACACCATGATTTAACACTTTTGGCCTCCAGACTGTGAGAGAATCAGTTTCTATTGTTTTAAGCCACCAAATTTGTAGCAATTTGTCATAGCCTCCCTAGGAGACTAACACATCACCATATTCCTCAATTTTCGATCCAGGCAAGGGTGGCCCATGGAAATATGGGCTGCATAGTTATTTGGTTAGCAATTGAACAGAGATTAGTTTTCATTTCTCCTCACCTCTCCTTCTTCAAGCACTCCTTATACATAAACAAACAACACACCCAAAAGGACCCACAGATAAAGACTCAAGGGTCAGGAAGAGTCATAAGAAATATTCAAAATAACTCTTTTCATTCCCTGAGTAAGCTGAAGACACAATTTTAAATTATTCTACTTTAAATGAATGTGTTTTTATTTCTATCATTTTGGCAACTTCTTTTATAAGAAAATATTTTTCCTATCATGTAGAATTAATTATAATAAGGTACACAAATTCCGTGGTGGAGTGAACACGGGGAAAGTGGCAGCAAAAGACATTACTTCCATTTTCAAAAGAGAGAGTTTTCTACTATAGAATTGCAAACCAATGAAACATGTAATCACGGCAAAGTTAGGAGCATTGAGCCTTTCTTCTAAAGGATGTAATTTATGTGTTCAAGTCATCTGTTAATCTCATAACATTCTCCTTCTCCCTGCTGTTTGTCCAATGTCCTCCTCCTCCTCAAACACAGTGGACGAATGACACTACAAAAGAACCCTCCAGTTTGGCAACACAGGTTGATCAACGCTGCAGAGACCTTGACCAGTGTCTCCTTTATCTTTAACCTTTAACCCAGGTTCTTTCAGCCCTAGCACTGACCTCTTCAGGTCTGGTTTGTAAAATAAGCCAGATGCTTAATTTTGGGTTTCCCTGTGTCTTCCTCCTGAAGTCCATCTTAACAACCTGGAAGCTTGCCTGTGTGTGTGTGTATGTGAAATAATAGGGCTCTGAAATAGTAGGGTATAATGCTGTTTATTTGCTCTTCTCTTTTATTTCTCTTCCTCACTGCTCTCTTACCTCTTTGGATTCTGCTTGCTTCTCCTCACCACCCTCGTCAGTATTTTCAATCTTTATTTGCCATCCCTGGCAGAGGTCTGCAGGTCCGAGTGTGGAATTACAGGTCATCAGTGGCATCGGTTAGAGTGCCAGGTCCAGGTCCTTATGACTATTACTGCTCTATTAACATAGGAAAATGACAGGATATACTGAATAAAATAATAATTATGAAGTTAGAATTATATTTTTAAAAGCATGTGTAAAAGAAGGGCTTACAAATGAAACTAGATTATACCAAAGAAACCAGGCAAAAATAAATAAAAAGAACCAAGGAAAGTAAATGAGCTGCTAAAGTCCTATGAGTTTATATTCAGAAGAGAAAGTGGATGAGTGGATAGGGGACTTGATGCCAGGATTTGGTGGAAGAGTGGAGATAAGAGTGAAAGGAAGTAGGTAAAATGAGAATGGGTAGTCAGAAGAAGAGGGAAGGGAAAGTTGAGGTCATCAGAATAGAAGAAACAAATAAAATAGGGAAAAAATAAGAAAGAAAAATGAAAAAAGAAGAAATATCAGCATGATGCATAAGAAAAAGAGCAAGAAATAATAAGGAAAGAATTGAAGACCAAGAAGAGGTGCGTTTCAGGTGAGGCCACATCTGGCCATGGCTTTCTAGTGAACAGATTTTAATAATTATGACAGTGTTTCTATGTCTCCTTTGGAAGCCAGTATGATGGAACAGAAAGGCTTTGGCCTGAAGGAAGGGTTACATTCTAGTCCTGCTTGCTGCTGTCTAGTTGAATGATCACCGCTAGATCTTTCAAACCCTCTATTTTGTTCCCAAGGTAAAAAAAAAAGCATATTTATGGCCTTCTTGCTCTCTAAGACTTTATGTATACTTAAATAAATTTTAGTTAACTTGATTAATCAGGAGTCAACATGGCAATGTTATTTTATTTATCTGTATTTATTCATATACTTAGGTTTTCACTGCAATTTACTCATATTTCAATTTTCTTGTATATTTCTTTTTGTATCCCCAGTAGAAGGTGATAACACATGAAAATAGGTAGAACAACTTGTCATGCTTAAGTTCTCTGGATCTGTGACAACAAGACAATGTGCTAAATTATTTTTAAATATGTTAATTTGAGATGGCTTATTAAAATACTTTCCTGAACTACTAAACAAATGTGTTCTTTTAAAGCCTAAAAGATGCAATGAAGGTTATAGCTTGATTGCCCAGTCCAGATATGATTGAGATACTAAATGCTTTTGGGTTTAAATAACAGAAAATCCAGCTAAATTATGGCTTACGCATGTAACACATCTGGTAGTTGGCAGTTGCTAAAATAGACTCAACTATTAAATGGGATCAACCAGGAGTCTGACTCTTTCTACCCTTCTACTTTGCCATCCTTTTGTATTTGTAGCCTCATGGTTTCAAGATAGCTGCCACATCTCCAGGCATTATGTCTTTACATTGGTATCACAAACAGGAAGGGATAAGTTCCTGTACACTACTTTTGAGGCGAGAAGGGAAATACCAGGTTTCCCTTGATGTCTCATTGACCAGAACTGGTTCACATGCCACTTTGGGACCAGACCCACTAACAGAAGGGAACGAGATTATTATAAATGACCTAGACCAATAATGGCTCATTCCCCGGGGCTAAGTCAGGATACTACCTTGCCTGATATCAGATCTCTGCCACTCAAAATGCTGTTTCTCTTAGTATGTAGGAAAGGCATAATGACCATTGGGTCGACAACTAACAGAGAGACTTGTGACATCTAAGAGACCTATATGGGCAAAATCTAGAGAAGGTATAAAACTTTCTTCTTAAAAGCTAAAAGCTTATCTCTGTTGGAGAAAACAATATAGTAGTTAAGTCCTCTTTATGTCACTTTTTATACATTTTCCCCCCAACATTTGTTTCCATTATTTATTTTATCTTTAATCCTATTTCTGCACTGATTTTCCCCCCGTCTTTCTGTGTCTACTAATTACCTTTCAGATTTGTTTTGTTCTTTAGACTCTGACTCACCATTGACTTTGTTCTAATATTGAATACACAGTACTGCACTTTTGATACTTAACAACAGTTAACTGGAATTTCTCCATGCCTTTAACCTTTTTCAAATATATGCGCCAACAGTTGGCTCTTCTCCCACTGAAGCCCAGGTTATCTCACCGATTTATATCGCCCAAGCTCCCCTGCCCAACGTACACTTTGATTCTCTCCATTCTTTCTCTTCATAGATATTTGCGACCGATATGTCGTGCCTTTGTCATTATGCGGAAGCAAATGTAGGCAAATAAAGCCATATTTTTTTCTTTCACCAAACTAGAACTATGTATCGATCCTTCTCTCTGCTCACCTTGAATGCTTTCATTCTAATAAATTCCAGTTTCTTCTTCCACATTCACACACTCTGAGCCTGTGTCTTGTTAATTCTTTTCTCTTTATTCTCTGCCTCTTCCTCTGGCCAGCTACCTCACAGAGGTGCTCAAGCAAAGAATGCATTAGGGCATAACTGATTTGGCTTCCTTGCCCACAGCACATGCTGTGGAGAGAGGCAAGCCTTGGAACATCTGGTATACCTCCCTTTTTTGCTCACAGAGGCCAGCAGGGAGAAGACAGAAGGTTAGAGGTTTAGTATTAGGAACATTGGAACCAGTACAGGGTCAAGTGGAAATAGCTCCTTTACCCAGAGGCTGTTTCTAATTGGAGTTAGGGAAATAAATAGAACAAACTGGAACCACACAGATTTTAAAGAATATTTCTTTATCTACTTTCACACTTCTTCATATCATAAAAAACAAGACTAGTAGTATTTCACGTGAAATGAAAAGTTAGCAAAAATTTGGCGAGTCTGAGGTATATGAAATATCAACCAAGTCAGTTTGGTAATGAGAATAAATTTCTCATTTCTCTAAAAAGAACTAGTATTAACAAAGTAGCTAACATATGCCAGGTACTGTGATTTTATACTTAATCTCATATTTAATTTAATTCTCCATTGAATTTAATCCTCCATTGCACTTCATTGTTCCTGACATCTACATAATACAATCATAACAGATCTTCTCTTTATTATCATCAAAACAGCAATCCTTCATTAGAAGGGAGCAAACGCAAGGTATTTGTTAATCTACTTTTAATCAATTTATACAGTTGGTAAAAGTATTCACTAAGGAATGCAAGACACTCACAAAGGATGCATTTAATGAATCATCTATAAAGTTACCATGAGTATGTTTTAAAAATATGACATTAAAGCGAAAGAATGCTTAGACAAGCTGGCTAAGCATCCTTAAATGAGTCAAAACCAGTAATTAAAAAAAAAAATTACTAGAATTCAAAAATTTCCAAAATTGGTTGGAATGGTTATATCAAAAATGAAATGAATATTTCATTTCATATACAAATCAGTGACTTTACCATTGGCTGAGCTGGCCTTAAGCCAACGAGTTTTAGGTGTATTTACCTGATAACATAGCAAGGCTTTGAAACGGTAGTTCAAATTCTTTGCATCCTGAACCATCTCTGCTGTAAGTGGCGTCTGTGAGACACTGCGGGCCCCTTTACGTGAGTCACTATACTTGCAGGTGGTCCAATATGAACAGCTTTAGCAAGGGGATGGCAGTTTTAGCTGCTGTGCAGCCTGTTTCTTCTCTCTGACCCCGGACTGGACTCTGGCTCTGTATCTTATATTGCTCCCTGTATTACAACTCTCTTTTGGCACTGGCGTGTTCGGCTCTCTGTGTTTGCTTGTGTACACCTAACCCTGACTCTGAATTTTAACTCCTGTCCAGTCCTCATGCCAACTTGGGCACAACAACTTGTGAAATAGTGCCACTGGTGATATTTGACAAAGAGACCATGTGCCTCTCAGTGAAAAGATCAAAGTGCTCCCCAAGTCTGACCCAGTGCTGGCTGAAAAGCTGGGCTATATCAGCAGACATGGTGGCCACAGTTAGTGCACTTTCTCAAGGCCGGGGCTGGCCATTTAGAATGAGGTGTGCTATTAGAAATGGAAGTAACTAGTGACAAAGACTCAGCACATTAGGAGGCCGCTGAAAAATAACTGTGGCTTGTTTTCAGATAAATCGCCTTTAAACAATTTACCAGCCTGAAGAGGCTGGGCTATTTTGGTAATTCTAACCTAGAAGATACCTAGAAAATAATCTGATGTCTCTGGGATGAATCAAATAAGAAAAGACCTTTGTGCACCAATGGTTGAGGTTCTTATAATATGAAAATATTAGGGATTAAAATTCATAGTCCTGGAGCATTGTAGCTGCCTTGTATTTACTGAGTACAGAGCACAAACCAATGCTGGCTTTAGACAGAAATTCTTCTCACTGATTTAATCACCTTTTGGCAGCTTCATGGGAAGAGTCCTAGAAGATTTTATGGTTTACTCTGAAGAAATAGGTTTATGTTTGGGGACTCTTTTTAAACCAGTGTTGTCCATTAATTCAAACTATGGATCAAAGTATTACTAGGAAAATTATATTACCTGAGGAAAGATTTTAATAGAACACAACTGTGACTTTCAAGAATATTGTAGCATTTTAATATGTAACTTATAATTTTTTGTGGCTACAAGAGTTCTGTTCAGGTAACGCAACAATAATAATCTCCATTATTATGTACCTGCTCTACGTCTGACTCTCTGAAGATATGTCACAGATATTACCTTATTCAGTCTTTATTCCTGTTTTATAGGTGAGGACATGGATTCATAAAAATATTAAATAGTTTGCCAGAGCTCCCATAGCTAATAAGGAGCAGAAACAAGATTCAAATTCAGATATGTCTTACTCTATCCGCAAAATGGAGAAATTGCGAAGATTGAATGGAACTATGTATAAGGAAGTGTAACTGAGTAGGGTTCTATGGGGGCTTTCTGGGACAGACGCCTCCCCCCAAGTCCTCTGCTTTAACTCCTCTCTGAAGTGTCTAGATAATAGTATCTGATACACATTTCCTGAGTTGTTTTACATATGCTAAAACCACCACCAAATGGAAGAAGTTAACTACTTGATGACCATGAGTATGTAGCTCCCAGACCTACTGGAGCCTAAGGATTGATAATGTTAACCTCTGGGACACCACCCTGTTACTTCACCACCAACCAATCAAAGAATTGGGCACCAGCTGGTCACATACCCTGCGATGCCCCTCCCTCACCTGGCTTTTAAAAATGCTTCGCTGAAACCCTTTCTGGAGTTCGGGTTTCTGAGCACGAGCCACTGAGCTACCCATTCTGCTTGTATTGGCGCCTTACAATAAACACTGCACTTTCCTTCACCACACACAACTCAGTGTCAGTACATTGCACTTGGGCGAGTGGACCCAAGTTTAGTTTAGTAACAGAAGCATTCTGTGAGCTTTTAAACTGATATACAACTGTTAGGTCTTGCTAATATTGTCAACAGGCTTTGGAATAGACTATACCCTTTGCCCTTGGACAACTTCTTCAAGTACTAAGATATGCTCCTTGTACACACTGCATCCTCAAACTGGGTACATGAGGTAAAAGAGGAATGACGAACTGACAAGGAGACACTCCTGGACCATAGAGTTGTGATCAAGAAACTAAGAATGATGCTTTGAATGTCATTGAGGAGGAAGAGACACAGTGACTGTGAAGATTGTCTGCGGGGGAGAAAATCACTGGGGAGAAGGCCCAAAGGTTAGAGTTGCTTCAACTTTAGTTCTCTAATTAGTTTTATAGAAAAGCAGCTGTGTTACGCTGCCCAAAGGGTCAACAGCTGCACATTTTTCACTCCACCTTTATGAGAGTCAAATTGTTTAAAAGCAAACAAATATTGGTGATTTTTTTCCCTAGAAAGCAAGTGTCAGACTCATTGGTGGAGTCCTTTCCATTCATCCCTATATGCCACATAATTTTCTCACATCTATATTTATACCTATATGTACTGCAAATTACTATCATTGATATTTATAATCACGAACTCTCAAATCCCTTCTAAAAGTGATATTATGCCCTGTGTGTTCTGCTCTAGAAGAGAGGAAGATAGGAAAGTATAGAGTATGTTATGGAAATTCTTTCCACTAAAAAAGAGTAAGACGTTAAAACTCTGTTCTCTGCTTTCAACTTATCTCTGGAAGTAGGTTTAATCAATATTTATGTGTTAATTAGTGTTAAATAATAGTTTGCAATTTATAAAGGCTTTTATATATACTTGATGCACTTAACAACCCTGGGAGTTTGGCACTGTTTTCCTTATATGGTTTCAATTTCTTGTAGAATGCAGTGCCAGGAAAATGCTGTATGTCCTCAGAGGAACTGACGTTCACTTTCCTTAATGAAAACCCAGTATATGTACCCTCATTTTTCCCTTCATGCCCTGGCTTCTAGGAACCTCAGATTCTAATGTAATGAATCTTTATGGCTATTATATCAACCTTTAGTGTTAGAACGCTTTCTCCTTTTTCTTTGTTCTGCTTTTCTATTTCTGTTTCATCAGCCTCAGGTGATTATTGCACATATACTTTTTCATAATCTGCTTCAAATGTTCTGAAAGAGGATCCACATGAGAAAATAAAGAAATGAATGAAAGAATAATTTGGCTATTATTGTCTTAATTTCAGAGATAGGTGAAGCTACCTGAGCAAAGTTATTAAGCTCATACATGGCCGAGCTGGGGCTTTGTCCCGGGTCTCCTGATTCCAAATTCCATGTTGCTTCCAGAATGATCCATCTCTTGAGAATAAGGTGAGCTAAGATTGTACTCAATTAATGCCCTGCCTCAAAGAGTAAAACTATTGCATTGTCTGCCCAAGGCTGGGCAAATCCATGCTATTGCCAATATCACCTTCTTGAAGATCCTTAACTCCTGAGAAAGAAGGAAAAGCAAAGGAACACTGCTTTTGTCATTCTCAGCTTTTTACACCTTCAGTTAGGAGAACCCCCATGTTAAAAATGGGGGTGAAGGTGCAGTTGTGGAACATCAAGATGGTTACTATCCACATTCCCTCCCATTTCATCCGAAATAGGAGGACAAACTGCTTCTTTTCAAATGGTCCATACATCTTTGCCTGTTGAGAAATGGCCGCAGCTGCTACCCTGTTCTCCCTGCAGCTCAGCATGAATTTTTCTCTTTGTTGGAAAGAAGATATAAAAAGTCAATGCATTCTTTATAGTAGTTATTTTCATCATTACATATTCACAATAATTGAAAGGTGGAAGTGGAGTATAATATAATAGAGTGGGAAGAAAATGATCTGCAGTAACTCCAGAAACATTCATAGGAAATGTTCAGCTGCTAAAAAAACCCCAACACAAACACTGAATCCTAAAATACCATGTTAAGCCACCCACATCTGCAAAGCTTTATTTCTGCTACTTATTGGTCCAAAGAAATAGAGTGAGATTGGGATTGACATATATACACTAATACGTATAAAATGGATAACTAATAAGAACTTGCTGTATAAAAAAATGAATAAAATAAAATTCAAAAAAAAGAAATAGAGTGAGTGTAAAATAGAACCTGAAGGAGAATTCTCAATTCCTTCCATGTTACAGGGCTTATAATGCAGTTTTTTTCTTTTACTTTCAGAGTGAGCATAAACTTCTGACGTTTAGCCCAGCATCTTAATGGGTCCAGGACAATGTGTTCTGTGCTGACATAACTTCAATCCATTTCATAACCAAGCATTCTACCATTGACCCCAGTCAACTGGATATCAAATACATGTTCTCAGTTACAAGGAGAACTGGTTGAGAAAATGTAGATGGACCCATCCAAATTTATCACCCTCATGAAACACATGAGCACACACACACACATTCTTTACTGACATGTGCTCCCAGGATTATATTTGTCTACAAAGGAAAGTACACACTTATCAGATATAGACAGTGTATTTTCTATGACAAGGCACTAAACCTTAGGTTCCCCATGTATGACGAGAGATGTTTGGATTGGATAACACAAAGGATCTTATTAGTTAGGAAGTTTTCAACTAAAAGTAACAGAAAAACCTGACTCAAAAATATCTTAAACACTAATGAAATTGCATTGTTCTATGTAATAAGAAGTCTGCAGCCTCTTATTAGGTGTTTCCAAGCCCAGTTAGTTTAGTGGCTTAAAGACATTGGGATTGCAGCTGAGGTTCTTTCCATCTTTTGGCTCTGTTCTGTTCCTGTGGCCTTAGCCTCAGTCCAGCTCCCTTCACGGTCACACAGTGTTGGCATCGGTCCACGTATTGCGCACATGCAGAACAAGGTCAAATGGAAAAAGAGACTTCTTTTTCCCCATGAGTCTCCTTTTATTAGTAATGAAAAATTTTTTTCTGAAGCCATTCAGCAGATTTCTCCTAATGTTTCATCGGCTATAATTGCATCACGTATCCTTTGCTGTACTGCAGAAAAAGGGGATGAGATGACCATAGCTGACTCATTGAAGTCAAGAAGAGAATGGGCTAGGGACTTCCCTAGTGGTCGAGTGGCTAAGACTCCATGCTCCCAATGCAGGGGGCCCGGGTTTGATCTCTGGTCAGGGAACTAGATCCCTCATACCGCAATGAAGAGTTTGCATGCCACACCTAAAGATTCCGTATGTCGCAACTCAAAGATCCCGCGTGCCGCAACTAAGACACAGAGCAGCCAAATAAATAAATATTTTAAAAAAAGAAGAAGAGAATGGGCTACCCAAACAAAATTTTAGCTCTGTAAAAAATGGGGGAAACAAGGGAATTGATGGTGGGCTAGCAATTTAAAAAATGCCTCCCCAACTTTACCCTTTGCCCAACCATCAGCTAAATATATACACTTTGTCCCATTCACACTTGGTAAAAAATGCTCAGACCTACATAAAATATACCCACTACTTTCTGAATGGGAGACAGCCCAAAATCTCATCTGTCAATACACCCAATCTACATCGGGGATTTCTAGACTTTTATTCTTCTATCATAGTCTGTGCACATATGGCTAAAAACAAATGTTCATCACTAGAATACCTAATGTAAACTACAATTAATTCTCCCCTTATCCTCGCACCAAATCAATTCCAATTCTGAAAAGGAAAGAGTAGAAACACCTGACAACAGTCACTGGTCCCTAGCACTTACATTCTGCTGAATGAGAGTAGCAAGTCTTCTTATCCTGGCAGTAGAGAGAGGTACTTGGTCATCCAATTATACAGCCCCAGTGTTACTCTCAGGACTGGTCTTTCTTTCCTCTGTTGTGGCAGAGATGGTTAGCTGCTCTGCAACACCTGCTCCTTCTTCTTCCTGGGCACACAACTAGGACACCTTTTTCAGCCTTTCTAGCACTTAGTTGTAGCCATGTAGACTGCATTCTAGCCCATAGAATATTAGTGGAAGTGCCATGCATCACTTCCAGGCTGGGCTCATAAAACCACCAGCATGTGTGATTACAGGTCTTTTTTTTCCTCCTTCTAGCTCACTATCAAGTATCTCAAGTGGAGATACTTGATAAGATAAGCTTAAAAGATGATGTTGAATATGGTAGAACCTCTTTCAACCTGGATCCCCAAATTACTGCATAGGTAAAAGCTGTGCCACCCACTTCTTCAGTTGCTCAGTCCTGTTACTTAAATAGATCGGTTCAAGATGGCAGAGTAGAAGGACGTGCGCACTCTCCCTCTTGCGAGAGCACCGGAATCACAACTAACTTCTGAACAATCATCAACAGGAAGACATTGGAACTCACCAAAAAAGATACCCCACATCCAAAGACAAAGGAGAAGCCACAGTGAGATGGTAGGAGGGGCGCAATCACAATAAAATCAAATCCCATAACTCCTGGGTGGGTGACTCACAAACAGGAGAACAATTATACCACAGAAGTCCACCCACTGGAGTGAAGTTACTGAGCCCCACATCAGGCTTCCCAACCTGGGGGTCCGGCAACGGGAGGAGGAATTTCTAGAGAATCAGACTTTGAAGGCTAGCGTGACTTTATTGCAGGACTTCGACAGGACTGGGAGAAACAGAGACTCCACTCTTGGAGGGCACACACAAAGTAGTGTGCGCATCGGGACCCAGGGGGAAGGAGCAGTGACCCCCATAGGAGACTGAACCAGACCTACCTGCTAGTGTTGGAGGGTATCCTGCAGAGGTGGGGGGGTGGCTGTGACTCACCAGGAAGACAAGGACACTGGCAGCAGAAGTTCTGAGAAGTACTCCTTGGTGTGAGCCCTCCCAGAGTCTGCCATTAGCCCCACCAAAGAGCCCGGTAGGCTCCAGTGTTGGGTCGCCTCAGGCCAAACAACCAACAGGGAGGGAACCCAGCCCCACCCATCAGCAGACAAACAGATTAAAGTTTTACTGAGCTCTGCCCACCAGGGCAACACCCAGCTCTACCCACCACCAGTTCTTCCCATCAGGAAGCTTGCACAAGCCTCGTATATAGCCTCATCCACCAGAGGGCAGACAGCAGAAGCAACGAAGAACTACAATCCCGCAGCCTATGGAACAAAAACCACATTCACAGAAAGATAGAGAAGATGAAAAGGCAGAGGGCTATGTACCAGATGAAGGAACAAGATAAAACCCCAGAAAAACAACTAAATGAAGTGGAAATAGGAAACCTGCCAGAAAAAGAATTCAGAATAATGATAGTGAAGATGATCCAGGACCTCGGAAAAAGAATGGAGGCAAAGATCGAGAAGATGCAAGAAATGTTTAGCAAAGACCTACAAGAATTAAAGAACAAACACCTAGAAGAGAGATTGGGATAGACATATATACACTAATACATATAAAATGGATAACTAATAAGAACCTGCTGTATAAAAAAATAAATTAAATAAAATGCAAAAATTCAAAAAAAAAGAAAGAAATACAATTTCCAGGGGGTGGAGTCAAGATGGTGGGCTAGGAGGACGTGGAATTTGTGTCTCTGCACAACTAGGGCACCTACCAAGCACCAGTGGGGGACCACGGACACCTAAGGGGACGGGAGGAACACCCAGCGACCGGGTAGGACGTGGGGCATGGGGGGAGTGAAGGGGAAGGAGAAGTGGAGGCGGGACGGGACTGGCGCCCCTGAGGGGCGGCTGGGGGAGGGGAAGGGATCCCACGCCCAAAGGGGGAAATTGGGAGGGCAGAGGATCAAAAGGGAGCATGGCCAGGTTTCCCCTGCCCACTTGGGCCCCCAGGAACCTGCTGAGATCCCAGGCCTGATCCTTTGCACACCTAGGCCCCCTCCAGCCAGGCGGGTCCAAAGGGAGTGGGAGGGAGGGAAGGGGGAGCAAATGTAAAGGCCAGACCTCCAGGACCGGCACCCCTGAGGGGTGGCTGGGGGAGGGGAGGAGTTCCTACACCCAGTGAGACCCACGCACTGTTAGGGGTCCAAGCCGTGATGGGGGAGACCCTGGGGGAGATGGGGGCGGTGCAGAGGAACAGAAGGGAACGCGGCCAGTGCGTTCCCTGTCCACTTAGGCACCAGGGAGCCTGTTGGGCTCCTGGGCCTAATCCTGTGCCCTTGGAGCCTCCCTCCTGCCGAGCAGAGCCCAAGCCCCGCCCCTACCCCCCCACCCAGGACCCCACCTCTACACTCAGAGACCCCCTCTGAGACCCCCTCCAACGCGTTGGGCCTAAACCCCACCCACACACCCTCACTCAGAGTCCTACCTCCAAACTCCGGAACCCCACACTCCAGAGGCCCTCCTTTCCACGTGCTGCCTCTCCCCTTCCATGCAGGTCCTAAGCAGAGGTCCTGCCCCATGCTTGAACGTCGCCCCACCTAGGCCCCCCACCCAAGGCCTTTTCTGGCTGTGTGGGTCCTGAGCCTAGGCCCTGCCCCGAACTCAAACGTCACCCCCCAACCCGCCTAGGTCCCGCCCCACCCTAAACCCCATCCCTGCCTAAGTTGCACCCCCACCTAAACTCCGCCCCCATAGCCAAGGCTTTTTTTTTTTCTTTTTTCTGCTTTTAGATTGGGGTTCTGTTTTACCTTGTTGATTCATTGTTGTTGCTTCATTTATATTTTTATTTTTTCTAATAAATCTTTTATTTTTCTAATTTTATTTTATTCTTTTTTTTTAATTATTTATTTTTATTTATTTATTTATATATGGCTGTGCTGGGTCTTCGTTTCTGTGCGAGGGCTTTCTCCAGTTGCGGCAAGTGGGGGCCACTCTTCATCGCGCTGCGCGGGCCTCTCACTATCACGGCTTCTCTTGTTGCGGAGCACAGGCTCCAGACGCGCAGGCTCAGTAATTGTGGCTCACGGGCCTAGCTGCTCTGCGGCATGTGGGATCTTCCCAGACCAGGGCTCGAACCCGTGTCCCCTGCATTGGCAGGCAGATTCTCAACCACTGCGCCACCAGGGAAGCCCTATTTTATTCTTTATACTTTGCTATTGTTCTCTCCTTTTGGCTTGTTCCCCCCTCCCCTTTTTTTTTTCTTTTTCTCCTTTTTCTGTTGTGGTTTTATTTTACCTTGTTGCAGTTGTTTCAATTATATATTTTTTTTCCTAAAATATTTTTTATCTTTCTAATTTTATTTTGTTTTTTATTCTTTGTTATTGTACTGCTCCTTTTGTTCTTGCTTGCTTTTTTTTATTTTTATTTTTGGCACACCACGCAGCCTGTGGGATCTTGATTCCCAGGCCAGACGTTCGGCCCAAGCTCCTGTGGTGGGAGCTCTGAGTCCAAACCACTGGACTAACAGAGAACCTCAGACCCCAGGGAATGTTAGAGTGAGGCCTCCAGGAGGTCGTCATCTCAGCACAAAGACCCAGCTCTGTCCATCTGCCTGCAAACTCCAGTGCTGAACGCCTCAGGCATTACTTACAATCAGTAAGACAGGCACACAGCCCCACCCATCAACAACAAAAAAATGAAATGACAAAAAAATATGTTACAGACAAGGGAGCAAGGTAAAAACCTACAAGACCAAACAAATGAAGATGAAATATGCAACCTACCTGACAAAAAATTCAGAGTAATGATAGTAACGATGATCCAAAATCTCTGAAAGAGAATGGAGAAAATAAAAGAAACATTTAACAAGGATCTAGAAGAACTAAAGAGCAAACAAACAGTGATGAACAACACAATAACTGAAATTAAAAATACTTTAGAAGGAATCAATAGCAGAAAAACTGAGGCAGAAGAACGGATAAGTGAGTTCGAAGATAAAATGGTGGAAATAACTGCCAGGGAGGAGAAAAAAGAAAAAAGAATGAAAAGGATTGAGGACAGTCTCAGAGACCTCTGGGACAACGTTAAATGCACCAACATTCGAAGTATAGGGGTCCCAGAAGAAGAAGAGAAAAAGAAAGGGTCTGAGAAAATATTTGAAGATTTGAGATTATAGTCAAAAACTTCCCTAAAATGGGAAAGGAAAGAGTCAATCAAGTCCAGGAAGTGCAGAGAGTCCCATACAGGATAAACCCAAAGAGAAACATGCTGAGACACATATTAATCAAACTATCAAAAATTAAATACAAAGAAAAATATTAAAAGCAGCAAGGGAAAAGCAACAAATAACATACAAGGGAATCCCCATAAGGTTAACAGCTGATCTTTCAGCAGAAACTCTGCAAGCCAGAGGGAATGGCAGGACATATTTAAAGTGATGAAAGGGAAAAACCTACAACCAAGATTACTCTACCCAACAAGGACCTCATTCAAATTCGATGGAGAATTCAAAAGCTTTACAGACAAGCAAAAGCCAAGAGAATCAAGCCCAACCAAACCAACTTTACAACAAATGCTGATGGAACTTCTCTAAGCGGGAGACACAAGAGAAGAAAAAGACCCACAAAAACAAACTCAAATCAATTAAGAAAATGGTAATAGGAACATACATATTGATAATCACCTTGAATGTAAATGGATTAAATGCTCCAACCAAAAGACACAGACTGGCTGAATGGGTAGAAAAACAAGACCTTTATATATGCTGTCTACAAGAAACCCACTTCAGACCTAGGGACACATACAGACTGAGTGAGGGGATGGAAAAAGATAGTCCATGCAAATGGAAATCACCAGAAAGCTGGAGGAGCAATACCCATATCACATAAAATAGACTTTAAAATAAAGACTGTTACAAGAGATAAGGAAAGACACTACATAATGATCAAGGGATCAATCCAAGAATAAAACATAACAATTATAAATATTTATGCACCCAACAAAGGAGTACCTCAATACATAGGGCAAATGTTAACAGCCATAAAAGGAGAAGTCAACAGTAACACAATAATAGTGGGGGGCTTTAACACCCCACTTACACCAATGGACAGATCATCCAGACAGAAAATAAATAATGCAACACAAGCTTTAAATGACACTATAGACCAGATAGACTTAACTGATATTTTTAGGACATTCCACCAGAAAGCAGAAGAACACTCTTTCTTCTCAAGTGCACACGGAACGTTCTTCAGAATAGATCAAATTTTGGGTCACAAATCAAACCTTGGAAAATTTAAGAAAATTGAAATCGTATCAAGCACCTTTTCCGACCGCAACGCTATGAGATTAGAAATCAATTACAGGAAGAAAAGAGTAAAAAACACAAATACATGGAGGCTAAACAGTGCGCTGCTGAATAACCAAGAGATCACTGAAGAAATAAAAGAGGAAACTAAAAAATACCTAGAAACAAATGATAATGAAAACACAATGATCCAAAACCTATGGGATGCAGCAAAAGCAGTTCTAAGAGGGAATTTCATAGCAATTCAAACTCACCTCAAGAAACAAGAAAAATCTCAAATAAACAATCTAACCTTATACCTAAAGCAATTAGAAAAAGAACAAAGAAAACCCAAAATTAGTAGAAGGAAAGAAATCATAAAGATCAGAGCAGAAATAAATGAAAGAGAAACAAAGAAAACAATAACAAAGATCAATAAAACTAAAAGCAGGTTCTTTGAGAAGATAAACAAAATTGACAAACCTTAAGCCAGATTTATCAAGAAAAAAAGGGAGAGCACTCAAACCAATAAAATTAGAAATGAAAAAAGAGATAAAGAGATTACAACTGACACCACCACAGAAATACAAAAGTTTATAAGAGACTATTACAAGCAACTATATGCCAATAAAATGGACAACCTGGAAGAAATGGACACATTCTTGGAAAAGTACAACCTTCCAAGACTGAACCAGGAAGAATTAGAAAATATAAACAGACAAATCACAGATAATGAAATTGAAACTGTAATTAAAAATCTTCCAACAAACAAAAATCCAGGACCAGATGGCTTCGCAGGCAAACTCTATCAAACATTTAGAGAAGAGTTAACACCCATCCTTCTCAAACTCTTCCAAAAAATTGCACAGGGAGGAACACTCCCAAACTCATTCTACAAGGCCACCATCACCCTGATACCAAAAGCAGACAAAGATATCACAAAAAAAGAAAATTATAGACCAATATCACTGATGAACATAGATGCAAAAATCCTCAACAGAATACTAGCAAACAGAATCCAACAACACATTAAAAGAATCATACACCATGATCAAGTGGGATTTATCCCAGGGATGCAAGGATTCTTCAATATACGCAAAACAATCAATGTGATACACCATATTAACGAATTAAAGAATAAAAACCATACGATCATCTCAATAGATGCAGAAAAAGCTTTTGACAAATTCAACACCCATGTATGATAAAAACTCTCCATAAAGTGGGCATAGAGCGAACCTACCTCAACATAATAAAAGCCATATATGACAAACCCACAGCAAACATCATTCTCAATGGTGAAAAACTGAAAGCATTTTCTCTAAGATCAGGAACGAGACAAGGATGTCCACTCTCACCACTGTTATTCAACATAGTATTGGAAGTCCTAGCTACAGCAATCAGAGAAGTAAAAGAAATAAAAGGAATATAAATTGGAAAAGAAGAAGTAAAACTGTTACTGTTTGCTGATGAAATGATACTATACATAGAAAATCCTAAAGATGCCACCAGAAAACTAGTAGAACTAATCAATGAATTTGGTAAGGTTGCAGGATACAAAATTAATGCACAGAAATCTCTTGCATTCCTATACACTAACAACGAAAGATCAGAAAGAGAAATTAAGGAAACAATCCGATTTACCGTCGCAACAAAAAGAATAAAATACCTAGGAATAAACCTACCTAAGGAGGCAAAAGACGTATACTCAGAAAACTATAAAACACCGATGAAAGAAATCAAAGGTAACATAAACAGATGGAGGCATATACCATGCTCCTTGATTGGAAGAATCAATATTGTGAAAATGACTATACTACCCATAGCAATCTCCAGGTTCAATGCAATCCTTATCAAATTACCAACAGCATTTTTCACAGAACTAGAATAAGAAATTTTACAATTTGTGTGGAAAACAATAGGACCCTGAATAGCCAAAGCAATCTTGAGAAAGAAAAACGGAGCTGGAGGAATCAGGTTCCCTGTCTTCAGACTATACTACAAAGCTACAGTAATCAAGACCATATGGTATGGCACGGAAACAGAACTATAGATCATTGGAACAGGATAGATAGCCCAGAGATAAACCCACGCACATATGGTCACCTTATCTTTGACAAAGGAGGCAAGAATATACAATGGAGAAAAGACAGCCTCTTTAATAAGTGGTGCTGGGAAAACTGGACAGCTACATGTAAAAGAATGAAATTAGAATACACCCTAACACCATAGACAAAAATAAACTCAAAATGGATTAAAGACCTAAATGTAAGGCCAGACACTATCAAACTCTTAGAGGAAAACATAGGAAGAACACTCTTTGACATAAATCACAGCAAGGTCCTTTTTGACCCACCTCCTAGAGAAATGGAAATAAAAACAAAAATAAACAAATGGGACCCAATGATACTTAAAAGATTTTGCAGAGCAAAGGAAACTATAAACAAGACGAAAAGACAACCCTCAGAATGGGAGAAAATATTTTCAAATGAAGCAACTGGCACCGGAGTAATCTCCAAAATATACAAGTAGCTCATGCAGCTCAATATCACAAAAACAAACAACCCAGTCCAAAAATGGGCAGAAGACCTAAATAGACATTTCTCCAAAGAAGACATACAGACGGCAAACAAATGCATGAAAAAATCCTCAACATCACTAATCATTAGAGAAATGCAAATCAAAACCACAATGAGGTATCACCTCATACCGGTCAGAATGGCCATCATCAAAAAATCTACAAACAATAAATTCTGGAGAGGCTGTGGAGAAAAGGGAACCCTCTTGCACTGTTGGTGGGAATGTAAATTGATACAGCCACTATGGAGAACAGTATGGAGGTTCCTTAAAAAACTACAAATAGAACTACCATACGACCCAGCAATCCCACTACTGGGCATATACCCTGAGAAAACCATAGTTCAAAAAGAGTCATGTACCACAATGTTCATTGCAGCACTATTTACAATAGCCAAGGCATGGAAGCAACCTAAATGTCCAACAGCAGATGACTGGATAAAGAAGGTGTGGCACATGTATACGACGGAATATTACTAAGTCATAAAAAGGAACGAAATTGAGTTTTTTGTAGTGAGGTGCATGGACCTAGAGTCTGTCATACAGAGTGAAGTAAGTCAGAAAGAGAAAAACAAACACCGTACGCTAATGCACATATATGGAATTCTAAAAAGCGGTACTGATGAACCTATTGCAGGGCAGGAATAAAGAAGCCGACGTAGAGAACGGACTTGAGGGCATGCGGTGGGGGGAATTGGAAGCTGGAATGAAGTGAGAGAGTGGCATTGACGTATATACACTACCAAATGTGAAATGCATGGCTAGTGGGAAGCTGCTGCACAGCACAGGGAGATCAGCTCGGTGCTTTGTGACCACCTAGAGGGGTGGGCTAGGGAGGGTGGGAGGGAGACGCAAGAGGGAGGGGATATGGGGATGTATGTATATGTATAGCTGATTCACTTTGTTATACAGCAGAAACTAACACAACATTTTAAAGCATTTATACTCCAATAAAGATGTGAAAGAAAATAAAAAGAAATAAAATTTCCATTAGGTCTATTTGTTATGGCAAATATTGGGTCTATTTGTTATGGCAGTCACCCTACCTGTACCAATATAATTCTCCCTTACAGCGACATTAGAGATGAACATTGGGGAAAATGCTCTTACTGGGGGCTGCACAGTGTATTATTCTATATCCTGTTGGTGGGAGTTTAGGAGCTCAGGGATTTGCCTTAGAGACAGAGTAGTCACAAGCCATTGTTTATTAACCTTGGACTTTCTTTGGTAATACAATTCCTGTAAGAACTCAGTAGGATTCAGGTGCTTCCAGTCAACTCCATGGGCTAATAACACAGCCAAAGATCTTTTCTAGAAATAGACTGTGAGCCTGAGAATTCAGGACTCCATGCCAGGGACTTCTACATGATGCCAGTCCTCCTAGACCTCAGATTAATGACCTCTGCCCTGAGGCAGTTTAAAACAATAACCTTGGGTAGAAAGGCAATACTCATAATCCAGTCTTGGCCATCTGGGTTTTTCTCTTCATCAGGCAGAAACAACTTTATAAAAATTGTTTAAGACAGGTCTGGAAGATTACACTTGTCTTTTGGCTCAAATTTACCAGCTGTTGCTAAATCTCCTGCTTCCCTCTTTAAGATAGTTCATCCTTAGTTTTAACTTGTTTCTTTCCCATGGAACTTCACTGAAAGGCATCCATGAATCTTCCTACCATTTCCCCTAATGCAGAAATCTCCCTAGACCCATGAGCTGTGTTCAAGAGCAACGGATAATTTAACCTATTGCTTCACAGCCTCATAAAAAGAGTTACTATCTTACCAGTCAGGTTCCCCACCACCATTTACCCAATTCCTCATTTTATGTTCTGTTGCTTTCAGTACCCCACTTCCGGATCAAACATCTGTATCAGTCAGAGTTTTTAGTTGTCAGAATAATAAACCCAATCTATCTGATTTAAGGAGAAATTGAATTTGCTGAATGAATAGTGGGTAGGAATCATGTGGGCATGCAAGACCAGGAGGAGAGGATGTGTCAGGAACAATGGCATGAAGCACATGCAGAACCGGCTGGGTGAAAACAACCTGCAGCTCATCCTGCTGATGTCACCAGTATGGAGCGCACAGTGCCGTCACTGCCACACTTACGAATACTACTCTGGGAGGTTAATCTGCTGCCATAGCCCCTGCCACAAGAAATACTTCTTCTTTGCTATTCCACATTCCAGATCCCAGGGTAAAGCCTGGGAAGGTGCATCTCTTTGGGCTGAGCCTAGGTCTCATGCATGCTCTCGACCTGCAAGGGAGGCTGGGATAAATGAGGAACTGTCATTAGTTTCTACCTCTAACTCATAAAATGGGAACTCCCCCAAGTAGAGAAGCAGCTCAGATACAAAGCAGCCAGAAAGAATGAGAAGTATTTCCCACTGTCCTTTTAAACAGTTTGAAAATGTGCTATCAAAGCTTCTATTTTCTAACAGAGCATTAACACTTACTGTTAAATTAAGTCATATTATTTCAGTCAACAAGTTCTTTTTTGTCCTTCTCATGTGTCAGCCACACGATTAGTTGATTTTCTGACCTTTTTATGTCTCTGAGAGTGAGGCTCTCCTTTTCCTGGATTTCATCCCTGATTGATGCTGCCGGGGGCATCCCCAAGATGAGATCCAATCCAGGCCACAGAATATTCCTTCCAAAGCTTAAGTCATCCCTCTCGTTGGAAGGTAAGTATATGGACCCTAGGTGATTTCAGTTCTAAACCACTTGGGTTAGAATTTCCTTATAGAGACACCATCACAACTTCTCAACAATGTTCACATATGAACCCAGAACAAAGGTCATGGAAGGCTTACTCTACCTGTCCTAGGACATACATGAAACTTAGCCCGAGCCAGCCCTCAAAGCACCTGTCCCCTTGTTTCCTTAAAATCTTGATGCCAGCTAATTCACTGTGCCTTACAACCCAGCATCCCTGTAGAAAAAGGAAACTCCTCGGGCCATCTGGTCTCTTCACATTTTTTATATTGCTGATTTTCTGTGTTTCCTTCCCCCGGCCAGCCCACTACTATCAAACTGTCTCGCAATATTTTACATTTTCAAGAAATCTCATTTCATGATGATGAAAAATGCCATCATTTTAATCATCTTCAACAGAAGACTCATTACACCTTCTTGATTTGATTTAAACCTGGTTTTCTCCCAAGAATACAATTTCCCTTAGCCGTTTTCACTAAAACCAGTCATTCCTCCTTTTCAGCATTAGGCTTTGGTGCATACGTGGGAGTGATTGGAAGGGGAGGGAATCCCGAGGATGGCTGGAAAGCATTGTTCTCCCATCATTGTGTAAATAGCCTTTGTCCTGTGAGGGTTAAACCATTCAGCTTGTGTACCCTCTATGTTTCCTCACAGATGATCTAGAAGCTTTCATCTGACTTAAGTTCTTCATCCTCACCCCTTGTCTAGCCATTATTCTAGATGACTTGGCTGTCCATGTGGACAAGCCCACCGTTCTAACATCATGGTGCCTTGTCTTCCTCACCTCAATGTCTGCTAATCTCATTCCACTCTATACACTTGACTTCTCATCCCCAGGGACTGCTTTGGCACTGAAACCTTGAACTTGGATTTCCCATTCTCTTTTTTTAAAAAATTTTTACTGGAGCATAGTTGCTTTACAATGTTGTGTTAGTTTCAGGTGTACAGCAAAGTGAGTCAGTTATACATATACATATATCCACTCTTCTTTAGATTCTTTCCCCATATAGGCCATTACAGAGTATTGAGTAGAGTTCCCTGTGCTATAGAATAGGTCCTTATTAGTTATCTATTCGATATATAGTAGTGTGTATATTTCAATCCCAATCTCCCAATTTGTCCCTCCCTCCCCCTTACCCCCTGTTAACCATAAGTTTGTTTTCTATTTTCGAATCACTGTCTCCTAGTATTTTCACCTATTACGTCCACTAAATGGATTCTTTGATTGTATTCAGACATTCAGGTGCTTAATCTCTAGATTTTTTTCTCCCAATTTTGTCAGCCTGTTTGGAGGTTCATTTCCTTCTATATCTAATCTAAACTCGGGGACCTGATAATTTACTCTCTTATCTTACTCTCCATTCTCTTGCCTCTTTATACTTACACCTTTTCCTCCCCACCTTTCCAGGCAAACTGCTGCTTTATTCTTTTTTTTTTTTTTTTATAAATTTATCTTATTTATTTATTTTTGGCTGCGTTGGGTCTTCATTGCTGCGCATGGGCTTTCTCTAGTTGCGGTGAGCGGGGGCTACTCTTCATTGCGGTGCGCGGGCTTCTCATTGCAGTGGCTTCTCTTGTTGCGGAGCAGGGGCTCTAGGCGCGTGGGCTTCAGTAGCTGTGGCGCACAGGCTTAGCTGCTCCACGGCATGTGGGATCTTCCCCGACCAGGGCTTGAACCCATGTCCCCTGCATTGGCAGGCGGATTCTTAACCACTGCGCCACCAGGGAAGCCCCCAAACAGCTGCTTTGTATCAATCTGTCTACTTTGTCAACAACTCCACTGAGGTCCACGCATTAGGTACTTAATAATATAGAATTAATTAGTTGCACTTCCTGTATTAGATGATATCATTGCCTCAGACCATAGTAGAGCTGAGCATTTTGGCCACCTTTGGGTTACTGGGAATCTAATACAATCAGCTTCCCACGATAGCCAACTCTAAAGAATCTTCCTTGATCTAACAGTGCTTTACTACCAATGGTCAATACCAAATTTATTTGAAGCGAAGTAAGTGCACTTATCAGTAACCCCTTTAAACATTTTTCATGACTTTCCTGTTCTAGGATGTGGAAGGAAGGTACTAAGCATCAAGATTGATTCTCCACATCATCAGGGACACCTAGAGTTCATAGTATTGAAGCTGAATCTTGAACTCTGAATAGAAAGTCTTCTGGGAGGGAAAGTGAACAAGGTGAACAATTTCAGGCAAAATTATAAGCAAATTCAGAAGGTGTGAAAGCGTATGGTGTTCTTGAGGAAGGGCTGAGGAAAGCAAGCTACATTTTCTAAGTGCCTATTTTTGCTGGCCTTGCGTTAGGTGCTTTAAATACATTACCTAGCAAGCGGTTCAGTGAACTTGAAAATAGGGAACCTGGGAGAAAAAGGTGATGGAAGGTGGTAAGATGAGGTTGGAAAGTTAGCATGTTGCACGGTTCTTAAAGATCTTACATGAAATATAAAGTTTTAATTTTACCTATAAGTTATGAGTAGTCATTTTAGGATTTTTACCTATAAGTTATGGGTAGTCATTTTAGGATTTTAAACAGGGAATGATGTGATCATATACTCATTTTTGGAGGATCAATGATGACTCTAAGTAGAAAGAATCTGAAATGTTTAATGACATGAGCCACACCTCCTTCACTACTTTTTCCCCCGGCATCTACTACTGCACTTGACATTTAATAAAGAGTTGCTGCAGGTGTAAATGAATGAATGAGACTGGAAGTAGAGAGAATAATCCAGAGGTCTTTGCAGCAGTTCAGGTGAGGAAAGTCTGATCTAAGGCTATGATGGTGCAGGTGGAGAAGAGAGGCCAGAAAGACTTGGGGGAAATCAGATTCATCATTTAAGAGAGAGAGAAAAATTCAAGATAACTAACAGATTTGATGCCAGGTAATTCACTTTGGTTTTGTAATAATAATTCCTACCCCAGAGGATTTTAGATCATCAAATGTTAATGATCTAATGTATGCAGTACATTATATTAACAAATGAAATACACTTGGGGATTGTGTTTGACTGTGAGCAAGAGAAACCTGTAAAACCTAGGTTTAAATACATTAGGACTTTTATTTTCTAACATAAGAAAGCTAGAGTCAGTTGTTATATCACTAATGATATAGCATTTTATAATGCCACCAGGCTGTCAGTTCCTTCTGGCTTTCTGTTCTGCAATTTTTCTTAATGTATGTGCTACAGGCTGAACATTTGTGTGTCCCCAGAATTCATATGTTGAAACCTAATGCCCAAGGTGATGCTGTTAGGAGGTGGGGCCTTTGGGAGGTGATTAGGTCATGAAGGCAAAGCACTCAAGAATGGGATTAGCACCCTTAAAAGAGGCCCGAGAAAGCGTCCTCCCATCTTCCACCATGTGAAGATACGACAAGTTGGCAGTCTGCAACTTGGAAGAGGGCTCTCAGCAGAACCCTACCATGCTGGCACCAGGATCTTGGACATCCAGCCTCCAGAACTGTGAACAATACATTTCTGCTGTTTATAAGCTGCCCAGTCTGTGATATGTTGTTATAACAGCCAGTATTAGACAGTATGGCTTTCACCTCAGAGCTACCAACCAGAGTTGGGTGCAAATTCCATAAAGGTCAGAGAGGAGAATCAAAGGGCAAAGGATGTACTCTGGCCGATTGTGTCCCTGTGTGCAGAGTTCCCCAAAAGCTCCACCCAGCGGACTGTTGCTTCATCACATTGTCCCCTGGTGCAAGTATGACTGGGAGAAGCAGTGTTTTCTTTACACGCATTGCAAGCCAGAAAACAGTGTTCACTTACAGGGAAAAAGAGCAACTCTTTTGAGAGGGCAACTCTTAGCAGTGTCTGCCATGGCATCTAGAAAAGGGAGGTGGGTTGAGCAGGGGTTGGAGCCCAAGCTGCAGGCTCTAGAGCCATGCTCTCACCACTGCCCCACACTGCCTTTCCGCTAAGGGCAGAGCTGAGCAAGCCCTTTGGCATCACCTACCCCATCCAAAGGTTCTTAACTCAAGGCCATGCATGGGCTTGGAGGGTCCAGGATCCCCCTGAGATCTTATATGAATGTCTGTCGGCGGAGAGAGGAATTTTCCAGGAAGATGTTCTCAACTTTGACAGGCTTTCTCAAAGAAATGTGGGACCCACAGAGCATGAGAGCAAGCTCTGCTAGAATAGCACCCAGTACAAGAGCAAGTGCTGCCACTGTACAAGCAGGCTGAAACTGGCCTGCTGTGCAAAAAAAAAAAAAAAAAAAATGAGGGAAGGAGGTGATATCATTATACCTTGATTGTTTTGAGCATCTCTGCCTTAGAAATATTAGAGGTTTTCCTTGTGCTTCTTTGTGGTACTCACAAGAACAGAGGGTTCAAGTTAGTATTAAATTTTAGAAAATTGAATGAAGATGTCACAGAAGAAAGATCATCTCACTATAAAAGTGTTTCTTTCATTTATCAGTAGAGGCTGGTTCATCTCCTTAGTTTTAAGACAGTTTTCTCATTCCTATATGTACCCCAGTCTATAGGTTGAAACTGAGCCCAGGACAACCCCTGTGTGAGGGGAAGTTCTTCCACTTGACCATCTCCAGTCCCAGAGTCTTCCTGCAATACCTTACTCACTAGTAACCCACTGGAAGTACTGGTATCTCATTTTTGCCCCACCAACAGTGTTGTGAACATAATCTGTTACTCTTTAGTTAGTGTTTAGTTAGTTTTTAGTTAGTGTTTCCTTTTTCTTAAAAAATGAGGTTATAGATACAGTCAGTTGCTGGTCAGTAGTATTTATTGAGCGTCTACTATGCTCCATGTGCTACAAACTTCTCTAGTCCTTTGAATCTCCCTTCCTTTGGGCACGGCGCAAACCTAGGCTGCCAGCCTGGACCATCAGACCTAACACTCAGGTCCTTCCTGCCAAAGACTTTAGATTCCATGACCCATAAGCCTCTGGTTATGAGGAAGAGAGAGCCAAGAAAGCCTCATGTGTGTAGTGAGAGCCCATTTGAACAGGTGCCATTACAACTGCAGAGGCTGAGAGCTATGCCTATTGGCAGAGATGAATAAAATCATAAGGTGACTCATGTATACATTCAACTTGATTGGCTGTATCCGTCCTGCAGGAGAAATGGTGGCTTCTCTGAAAACAGAACTGTGTCAAGGAAGGTGCTCTTACTTATATATAACTGTCCTTTTTGAGCACCAATGTCACATCTTACCCATCCTCCTTTTAGTATGAAGCAAAATGATTTAAATGAATGAAGCCACACAATCTTGCCTGGAGATGTACTAAAAAATTAGGCTGTATGTCAGGGGAAAGACTTTTACCCATTTGGTCAGTAATTTAACTTCTCCCTGACCTCCATTTAAAGACATATTGATGCCATGGTTCTTCCGTCAGCTAGTTAAAGTCTGGTTTTTCAGTGGTTTATGAAACTGAGGTTGCTTTATCAAGATCAACACTGGAGAACAGCGTATTCCATATGACTTGAAAACCAACAGCTATATCCCTCTTTTTTGTTTCAGTGAGTGCACAGAGCTTTTAACTCATAGTTACTTTAATACGTCCTAAGCAATGAGACTGAAGGTATACAACCTCTCTTTTCCAAAAAGTCCCCCAAATCAGCATCTGGTAATGATGAATGATTATATAATTAGCTTGTACTTAAAGGAGGAGAAAGTTTCTTACCCTTGTTAGAAAGGAATGGCTTACAGGGGAGTTATTCTATTAAAAGTTCAGAGCATGAAAGAGTATCATAGTTGCAACAAATGGGCAAGAAAATAATAAAGATATCTTTACAAATCATTGGTATGCTTTTTTAAGACTTTCTGGCACATTCCTTGGATGTTATAAGAGTTTTTTGTTGCTGTTGTTGTTATAAGAATTTTGATTAACTGGGTTGTGCAATTATCATGCAATATATAGATTTCTCTATGGAAAATAATTCCAACCTACAAATCAAACCTAAACGAATAGTCGGTGGTTGGTGTTCTCGATTGGGCCAAAAGCCTTAACAAATTGCAAAGAATATGTCAAAAGACAGATTGAGTTGGTTTGCTGAGTTTAGGGAAATGCTTGGTCTGACAGTTAATCAATTGAAATACTTGCAATTGAAAAATTGTGTTACTAATTCTCTTCACAATTTATCTTTCTTTCCTCATCTCTTCTAAGTAAAGCCTCAGAAATGACTGCCTTTGCCAATGAAGTGACCCACTTAGCATGTAGCTTTTCTGAAACAAAGGTGACTAACTGGCAAAACTCTTAAGAAGGCTGGATCCTGTTTCTGAAGATCATTATCAGATTTTTTTTTTTGAGTTTCTTCCCAATCATGGCATAGGAAAGTTGAAACATGCATGAGTTAAACAACTCTAATAATTTAAAATAAATTAAGAAATTGAGATGCATATAGACAAATCTTTTGAGAAGAAC
Organism: Eschrichtius robustus; assembly: GCF_028021215.1. Lineage (NCBI taxonomy): Eukaryota > Metazoa > Chordata > Mammalia > Artiodactyla > Eschrichtiidae > Eschrichtius > Eschrichtius robustus. The sequence continues at coordinate 49,690,750 of NC_090841.1, forward strand.
ACAAGATTTTGTCTTATTTCATCAAGAATGGGTGTTGTTATCCCACGAATGAGTAGATTTGGGTCATTGTCTTCTCTCACCTCCAGGAATGACTAATTATAAATTATAAATATAAAATCATAAAATATAACTATTACTCAGAAACTATGCTTCCTGAGCTTATTGCTTTTTTCCCCTACACAGAAATATCTGAGGATAAATAAGGGACATTCACAATCTAAAGGGTAAAATATAAAGCCCATTTAATTTTGTATGTTCTCTGCCCCAATTTAAAAGATGATCTACCTATTTGATTTTTTCATGTCCTTTGACTACGTATGTTAGAATGGTAAGTGCTGAAAAATATCTTAAAAATGCATCTAGCATAAAAGAAAAGAAATGTAGAAAATAATGACAAAGGTGAAAAAAGGGCAAAGGGGACTTAAAATTGAGAATGAGACATAAGAAATAACAACCAAATGAATGAGAGCCTTGTTTGGGACTTGATTTGATTTGACTACACACACTGTATAAATGTATCTTTGAGATAATCTGGGGGTCATGAATTTGAACTAGCTATCAGATGATATTAAGAAATTACTATTAATTATGTTAGATTTAATAGTGGCATGATATCTATCTATCTATAGATGAAGAACAAAGAATTTACAGTGGAAATGGCATAATGTTCAGAGTTTGCTTTAAGATAGTGTAGGAAACAAACAAAAAGGGTGGAAGGGTAAAAATAAAAACAAACTGACAAATGTCATATTTGTTCAAGCTGAGTGATGAGTACAAAGGTGGTTTTTTTTTTTAATACTGTCCTTCTGCTTTTTTTTTTTTTTGTCCTTCTGCTTTTATTCTTTTGAAAATTTTCCACAATAAAAAATATCATCTAAATTCATTACCTTAGAAATGAGCAAATACACAAATAGGGAACTTCCTTTCCTTGTATTAGCTGTTTAGTTTAGGCATTCTTAGTAAGGGGTCGCTTTTAGAGACCCACACAAAAAGCTGCAGTCACTTCTGTCCATGGGTGATTTTATTTTCTCTGTCCAGGGTTAGCACACAATTAGAGGCTGAGCTAATTGTAGTACTGTTTCACTAGGTTTGAATCTGCTCAAGCAACCTAGTATATATTACGGTCTGCCCCAGGCTGCAGTAATCCCGGGGGAGGGGGCAGGGTTTATTTCACTTTCTGGTACCTCAGTGAGGATGTGAGGGGAAGAATGCTTTTCTGTTACCTTTTTTGGTGGGGAAGGCGAGGGGAAGGAATGCCTGGGATCGGGAGCCCCTCCCGGTCTTCACCAGCCACTGAGGGAAGCCAGGAATCCCCTCTAACTGTGATGGACAGTTCACCTAAGAAGAGCATCTCCTTTTTGCTGTCAGGTAAGAATGCACAGGGAAAGAAATGTTCTTGGCATTCCTGTGAAGAAACAAGTGATAAACTTCCTTACAGAAACCAAGATACTGCTTCCACAAACATTAATAGACATTACGTGGAGAAGCATGAGGAACGGGCATATGTCAGATAAGTTTGAGAAGTGCTTGGTTAAATGCATTAAGCATTTTTTTTCCACATGATGTAATATGTAGGTCATACTTCTTTAATACACATGACAAGCCTCCTAGGAAGCGTGTTGGGGCAGCGGTGGGAATCTGAATGAAGTAATTCCCAAACTGTTTTGACCACTGACTCTTTTTCCAGGAACATCATGTGAGACTCGTGTTTCTTGGAACACACTTCGGAAAATGCTGCCCTTGAGCAAACCATTTTCAACTCAAGCCTCAAGTGTACGACGGGCTCTTAGTTTTGGTCTCTCTTTCTTTTTGTGCCTGCCAAAGCCATATTAAAGTTCTTTTGTACATTGATTTATTGAATAGCACTGATTTATTGAGGGCCTACTGCGGGCCTACCCTCTGCTTGCTGCTGGAGATACAAAGATGAGCAGGACTTATGGTCACCGCCCTCAGAAAGTTCTTACTCTACCAGAGGAATCAGACACAAAAGCGAGTAATCAGGTTCCAGGTTCCCAAGCCATATGAACATGGCACTTGGCAATGATGGCACAAAGAATGGTGACAATGTGTCCCAAAGTCAAGGAAACATCCTGTGAACAAGCTGTAGCTGCCACTCATTGACTGCCTATCTGATATCGATGCCTCACTTCCCAACGGTCCCCTTATTTCTGCTTCAAAAAATTCTTGTGTTTCCTGGGAAGCTGATTCTACCAGTGTTAATCTAGTCAGCACCTTCCATCCCCCTGAACAAGGACAAGTTCAGGAGCAGCGAATGGCCTGAGCCAGCCCAGGTAGGACGAATCTCAGGAATTATGCCTGGAATGTTTTGCCTGGTGATATACGGTAGCCATTTCTGCCACTCTGAGAAAACCCAGCCTAGAGCAAAGCAGGATATTGAGGATGGCAGGACTGAGAGAAGCACAAGGAAATGAGCCAAAGACCTGGGACCAAGTGCATTAAAGCCTACCCTACCTTTTCACTCTTCAGTTCTCTGAGGACAAATTTCCTTTGTTGCTCAAGCCAATTTGTCTTAAGTTTCTGTTTCTTGCGCTTGAAATATCCTAAGTGATATAATCCTGTGCCCAGGTCTTTGCCTTGGCATTCTCTCCAATGAAAATAGCCACTTTCGCAGTGGTTAAGAATCCACCTGCCAAGGCAGGGGACACGGGCTCGAGCCCTGGCCCGGGAAGATCCCACATGCCGCGGAGCAACTAAGCCTCTGCGCCACAACTACTGAGCCTGCGCTCTGGAGCCCACGAGCCACAACTACTGAAGCCCGTGTGCCTAGAGCCCATGCTCCCCAACAAGAGAAGCCACTGCGGTGAGAAGCCCGTGCACCGCAACAAAGAGTAGCCCCCGCTCGCCGCAACTAGAGAAAGCCCACGTGCAGCAACGAAGACCCAATGCAGCCAAAAAAAAAAAAAAAAAATTCTTAAAAAAAAAAGAGAAAATAGCCACCTTTCCATTGACCAGGGCCTACTCAAGTTCTGCCATCACCCTGCATTCTTCCTGGATCAGCTGAGTTCATGGTGCTCCCTCCCTCCTTTACCACTTATTTGCACTATGTTCATTTAACACTCAAATACTTCTGTGTTCATACACCCATGCACACACACACACACACACACAAACACACTCACTGATGTATATGTCTTGTCTCCTAAATTAGACTGTAAACTTTTTGAAAATAGAGATTATAACATTACGTTACAGTGAATAAAGTAGAAACATTTGTTGAATAGATATTAAAGTTTTCCATTGTACTATCCCATTTCCGGCAGTTCTTAGCACAATGCCTGACTTATAGCAGAATCATAATAGTCATCCACATGTTACTTATCAGCTGTCACCCATCTTGGCATCACCCTTGATTCTTCCCAAGAGGGAGGGATAATTCCCCCTCTCATGCGCCCATAGTATCATCACAGCTATTACATTGTTGCTTTCATTTATTTCTGAAGCTCTTCCCTTGCTAGATTATAGAGACAGAGACCATAATTTCCCATCTTTATCTCTCCAATGCCTTATGAGATACGTAGTAGACACTTAATAGATCTTGTTAAATATAAATGAGAGTAAATTATTTTATTTCTAGTTCTTACACTGATATTTAAATTATCTATACGATTCCAACTGATATAATAATTCTTCCATGTTGTTCAAACATATAACAGACATACATAATAGGCTAAGTGGTAAAATGGGCTTATACAGTACATTTCTTTTATTCATTCAGAGACAAAGCGTATTAGTTGAAGAATAATCTTATCAGAAAAGCTTCTACGTCAAATTTTGTACTTCAATAATAATGATTTCTTTTAGGGATGACAAACTGCTATGAAAGCTCAGAAATGGGCGTGGCTAACTCAATATGGTAAATCAGGAAAGGTTTTAGTTTTTCCAAACCATAAAAAAATGAATATATTCCCACTTGACTACCTTCCAAGGATGCTGCAATATTTAACACTGTTATTTATGGAACACAGTAATATGCACTGAGAAAGAACTGTGTAAGCAGCATTCTTGCAAATAATGTTTGGATGAGAACTTCTCCCAGCAAATATTTTCTCCATTATAAAATGTTCAAAAGTATGCAGAGATAAACCGTAATTACTGGAGACTTTGTAATTAGCATGCAAGCTTAGTGCGATCCATAGTAGGCTAATGGCTGCGTTCACAGAAGGCTGCAACAATCTACTGGAGCTGGGAGACACAGTAGTCAGTAGCACAATAACCGATAGAATACTGTTGACCAGAAGGCCAAACTAGAAATAAAAATATTTTTATTGGTTCTGTTTTTAAACAATAGTTAACTTTGCAATTAGTTTTTATGTAGAAAAACTACAGTATTTGACTAAAATATACAGTAATTTTTTACTTTACTAAATTTATTTAAGATTGGATATTTTACTACTGAAGTACAAAGTGGGTGCAAATTTTACATAGTGATTTGTTGTAAACACTTCACCATCATAAAAAAGTATGTCTGAAGTGCCTCTTTAATCAGGTACTAGTGATGTAGACAAATATGGCCCTATGCTCTTAGGAACTTATCGACTGTGTAATGTTTATCTTTACTATTCTAGTCTAGGACAGGCAAGATGGAGTCAAGTTTCCCAATGGATTCTACACGTGTGCCAATATTTTTTTTAAGCTACATTGAGAAACAAACTACATACAACAAAATAAATATTTTTTCCTGTGCAGTCAATTATATACTAAAAAATTCTTTATTGAGATCTTTCTCTCTCATCCCCCAGTGTTCCTAAATAGTCTCAGAATTTAGAGCAATAAACTTAAATCAGAGAGGCCTCAAAAACAACGAACGAGACCAAGGATGGAGTGAGGCTGGCAAATGCAGTAACTAGTTCATCAGTAAATATTTCAGTCAGTCAACAATATTTATTTCTGACTTGATCAACTTCATATGGCAGCTTACTATGCATTGTGAGTTGACAGGCTTAGTTTAGGGCCAAAGAAGTTTGAGCTGTTGCAGAGAACAGTGGGAAGAGGTAGCAAGAGTCAAGTGATAGTCTTGGAGCTTTCAGCTTGAAATGGTGCTAACACTGGCCAGACTAATGTCTTGGACTCATAAGACCTCTTGAATTTGCTGTAGGTCACCTGGAGTTCTGTAATCAGAAAAGTGATAAGCTAAGATTGTTGCTATGACTCATGATTGATGAAGGACTTTAAAGTACTGAGGTTTTTATACACACTAATTGATGCTGTTTCTTTCAAGTGTGCAATCATACAGTGATCACCAGACTCTTCAAAAAATGAGCGCAACAAATAACTCAGAAACACAATCCTAATGACCATATTTTCAAAAAAGTTTTTTTCCCCTTGAGATATATATATAAGAAACTACAATGCTTTAAGATTTGTAAACAGTTTCTTTTGCTGGCATATGTTCATTTTAATCTGTGGCAATTGTAAAATATTTCACTTCAAGCTTAGTAGGTTCAATTTTTCTTCCTTAGCCATCTTTCCTTTCCCAGATATTTATACGAGACCATGAAGACTTAACCAGAGCCCTATTTTCAGATGTGATAGAATGAATAGGTGGGTCCTGGGCTAGAGTCCTCCCCAAAAGACCAAGCAGTATCCCTGGATCCTGAGACAGCTTGGGGCAAAGTGGCTGGAAATTCTCAGAAGGGTGATGGTGGAGGGTGCATTTGGTGGAGACCAAAAGCATCCAGAGGCTTAGAGACATATCATCTAGTTGATGTCGGAGCTGAGGATATTGGCTACACAGCATCCCAGGGTGGCGTGTAGAGCAGAGAAATTATCTTTTGGTTTTCCACCAACCCACGCATTTCCCGCCTTGATTTTTTTTTAAGTGCCTTTATTTGTTTATTTAAATGACATTTTACCTAAAATAAAAGAAAAATAGTTAAGAAGTATAGTGCTTACTTTGAGCCAGACATGTTCTAAGTATTTTTTTCATGTATTAACTCATTTAATAATATTGATTCTATAAGGTATGTACTTTCCTCTTTTACAGATGAAGAAACTGAGGCACAGAGAGATGAAAGAAGTTGTTTAAGGACATAGCCAGTAAGTGAAAGAGCTGAGATTTGAACCCAGGAGTTTAGCTAACTGATCTTGTCCTCTTAATTTCTGCTCTTTACTGTTTCAATGCGTAAGTCTATTAAATGAGATACCATACAAAAAATGTAAAACACAGGACTGCGCATAGAAGATGCTCAACAAATTTTAGTTCCCCTTATGTTAAAATGTTGCTGTACACCTGAAACTAACACAACATTGTTAATGAACTATACTCCAGTATAAAATAAAAATTAAAACAACGTTGATGTATATGTTTACTTCTACGGAGGGCAGAGTCCGTTATTGCTGAGATTAAGACTGTAGGCTCAGCAGTTAGTCAACCTGGGTAAAATCCTGCCATCTCTTACTAGCTGTGGCCATGTGCAAACTATATAACCTCTGTGTACCTTCCTATCCTCATTTGTAAAATGGGTTTTACAGAGTAGTGATCTCAGAGGGTTGCTGTGAGGTTAAATGAGATATCATGTAAAATTCTTGCACAAGTCTAGGTACATAGTAACCACTGATGAGATTTTGTTGTTAGTAGGGAGCTTATATGGAACGATTTAATACCCAGCATTCCACTGGGAATATAGTAGATTGTAAGTAAATATTTAATGAATGACTGAATGGACATATGACTTAATTAATTTGTCCACGTTTGATTTGCCCCAGGGATGACAGGGGGCCACAGAGGTTGTATAATATTTTCCTGCTCCCTGAAGGATGCCAGGATGACTCAGCAAACCCTCATTCCAACATCTGACAGTGATATGCTAAGCTGCTTGGGCACCATCTGACTTTGACATGATCCCAACTCTGACACATTTCATGGTTTTAGACACTGACGAACCCAAGCCAGGTCAGTCCCAAGGTGCTGAGAGTTCCTGCAGATTGGGGTGTAGCCAGAAGAAAATACAGTTATTTAACATTGCCCACAAAATGCAATACATGTGACTTTCTAATGAGCGTCCTAAATGACAATAATTTCTTTAAAAAAAGTCTATATAACAAACATAATGTTTACAGTGCTGTCCCTCTGAGGTAGCAGAAGGTCTGGGAGTATCTTTGGAATAACAAAAATAGGAAGAGAAAAAGTGGTTTAATATAGTTTTGGGGTTTTGTGTACTTAATTGTTAGATAATTAGTGCATTACTAAGTATATTAATTAGTGTATTCTATTCATGCTGTCATTTATTTGTCTAACAAATACTTATTAACTCCCTACTATATGCCAGGCACTATTCTAGGAGTTGAGGACACATCGGTTAACAAAACAGATCAAAATTATATCAACTAGGCTGTACAACAGAAAATTTACATCAGAATTGCATTACTTCAATGTCATAATACTTTTCTTAAAATACCATGAAGTTGATAAGTTCAATAATGGAATGTTCTATGACTCTAAATCCCATAATCTTTACTAAATTGTAAATATAATTGAAAAACGTTATTATTTCTTTAGAAAAATATATCTATGAAATTGTGGCTCAATTATCGTGCCTGTCAAAAAAAAGTTAACAGGGGCCAATTTCTCTAAACCAGAATTTTGAATATTATTTTCCATGAACTGTTAATAGGTATTCAGCTTAAAAGCAAAAAGTGAATTTCCTGCATAAATAACTTTGAAAATATATCTGTGCTTCCTGAATATCCAAGCATGAAGACTAATACTCAGGATTTCCCAAACCTATTTGATCATGGAACCCTCTTTCTAGTGGATCCTTTTTTTGGACAATTGTTTTACTGAACACATTTTGGAAAAAAAAATATTTCAGGGCATAAAGGAATTATAGACAATGGTAGACTTGTAAGAGAAAAAAAATTGAAGAACCAATTTTTCATCTTGTTTTGTAAGATGAATGACAGGACAATAAAAATGCACCTGAGATCAATAGCTTTCCTTCCTAAACAATGTCTGTATTTGACACATATTCTTCTTCACAGCAGTGAGATGCCTCTCTCTTTCTGTTGATGGCAACGGACACATCTGCACCTCCCTTACTCCATGGACCTGACCTTGTATGTGGAACCACCCCTACTCAACACCCCCCTTTCAACGTCCTCCATGTCAGTCATCCTCTTTCTCTAGGCTTGTTCACACAGAAGACTATTGAAACAAAAAGTTGTTTTGCTTTTGTTTTGGAATAGGTAGTATATTTACATGGTTCAAAATTCAAGAGGTACAGAAGAGTGAAAAATCCCTCTTCCACGTCAGTTCTCCAAATACCCGGTACAATTAATGTTGCTAACTTCTGGTGTATCCTTCCAGTGATATACAAGCAACATATGCATGTATATTTCTCCACCCACCAATGTCTATTATAATACTTTTCACACCTCTTTTTTTTCCCTTAGCAAGTTGTATCAGAGATTATTTTTGACCAGTCCCTGAGGAGTTTCCACATTCTTTTTTGCTTACTGTGTGCAAAATATTCCACCAAACACTTAGTGCCATAAGTTATTTAACTAGTACACTACTGATTGACATCATTATTTCCAATATTTTGCTATTGTATGTATGTAAATATTGTTGCAAAGAGTAACGTGGTCACATTCATCAACTCACATCCTTGAGAGTATGTTGGCCGTATGCATTTTAAAGCATTTTTCAGTCAAAGTATATGCATTAGTAATTTCATAGATATTGTCAAATTCTTCCTGTGGAAGGTAATAACAGGAGTTGTACCAATACACACTCCCACCAATAATATTTAAAAGTGCTTCTTTCACCTACACCCATGACAGCACTGTACCAAACTTTAAAAGAAAAATTTAATTAATTAATTAATTTATTTTTGGCTGCATTGGGCCTTCGTTGCTGTGCGCGGGCTTTCTCTAGTTGTGGCGAGCAGGGGCTACTGTTCATTGAGGTGCACGGGCTTCTTATTGCGGTGGCTTCTCTTTGTTGTGGAGCTTGGGCTCTAGGTGTGTGGGCTTCAGTAGCTGTGGCATGCGGGCTCAGCAGTTGTGGCTCGCGGGCTTAGTTGCTCCGCGGCATGTGGGATCTTCCCAGACCAGGGCTCGAACCCGTGTCCTCTGCACTGGCAGGCGGATTCTTAAGCACCGTGCCACCGGAAAAGTCCCTCAATATGCTTTTGAAGCCAGACGCCAGGAGTATCTTAATGTGAACCACAATAACTGAAAAGTCAGGTCAGCAATCATTTTAGCAATAAACGTCTGCTTCATTATATTGTGAACTCTCTCTCTAATGAATTCCCTTTTCAAAGGATTTTATGTGAAGCATGTGACAAGCAGTATATTCTCTTTCGGAATTAGCAAGGAGAGTCAAAGAGCTTGGCATCTGGGCATACAGGTGGCTGATTTATCATTTCCTATCTGCCTCAGCCGCCTCTGAAGTTCCTTTATTGTTGCTTTATCACGAGATAGAATTTTCCTTCCTCTTGTCCACTCGTAATGCCACGGGAGAGAAATACCCAAAGCTTTGAAAACCTTTGTCTTTGGTTGGGTTAAATTTGTTTTCTTTCCGCTTGTGTCTAACAATCTAGCTCCGAGCATCGTGATGCCGTCCTGGGAGGGGCTCATTTCTGCTCTTGCCTCTCCAGCTGCAGATGCTTGCCTCACAAAAAGCCAAATTCCTTTCAGATTAAGGAGAGGCACATGTTTCTGCATCTGGGATTCAGAAGGTCTCTTGCTACAAGGAAACAAGTGTTCTCGGCGTTTCCTGGGATCGCCCTGAAGAAATTCTCACTGGGGGGCTGCCCAGCTCTGTCCACAGGCCTGTGTAGAGGACGGGCTAGGAGGTGCAGAGCCCCTGACTCACACCAGGGGGGTCATGCCTTAACACCCTTGAGACAGAACTTCTTTGAGTGTCAGACTGGCCCATTGAGGGCAGATATTTGGTATATAGAAACTGTAAAATATTACCCTCCCCCCAGGAATAATAATTTTTATCTTCACCAGTTCCACCTGAAAAACAAATGATTTAAATTCCCTCTTTTGAATTTTTATGATTCCAGTTTTTGAAAGAAATTGTTAAGGTTTGAGATTTTCTCCTTTCACTTCAAATCACCTGTGTTGACTGGACGTCATGGCTTTTCGGTTTATTGTCCATTTTCAAACCTCAGCAGACACACTCGAACTTCTGATAACTAAGACTTGTAAACAGAAGGCAGCAAACTGATGAGCACTTGAGGAACGTGTCCTTCCCCAGAGAGCGGAAGAACAAATCAAGAAGAGAACCTTGGAGACTGACTACATTTTAATTCTTTTTTTGTTTTTGGCGGGGGGTAGATTTCTTGAAATATAATTTTTCTTTTTTTTTTTAAAATAAATTTATTTATTTATTTATATTTATTTTTGGCTGTGTTGGGTCTTCGTTTCTGTGCGAGGGCCTTCTCCAGTTGCGGCAAGCGGGGGCCACTCTTCATCGCAGTGCGCGGGCCTCTCACCATCGCGACCTCCCTTGTTGCGGAGCACAGGCTCCAGACGCGCAGGCCCAGTAGTTGTGGCTCACGGGCCCAGTTGCTCCGCGGCATGTGGGATCTTCCCAGACCAGGGCTCGAACCCGCGTTCCCTGCATTGGCAGGCAGATTCTTAACCACTGCGCCACCAGGGAAGCCCTTGAAATAAAAATTTTAAGCATGATTCTCTTTACTTGGTTTTGTGGTTTATAGGGATTCCCATTATCTCTGTCAGATCTTCTTTGCTTATTTTCAGTGTCATTTTCTTTTGAATTATTTTATTAATTTCTTTTTTATTTTAAAAACTGTCCTCCTTTTTATCTTTTATTTATCCATTTATCTGTCGACAAACACTTGGGTTGCTTCCACCTTTTGGCTATTGTGAATACTGCTGCTATTAAAATGAGTGTACAAAAAAAAATCCTTTCTTTTTGAAAAAGGAAAACAGTAGCAAATTACCAACACTGGACCTACAAGAAACTTAAACCAAGTAATCTGTTAGTATCCTCTCTCCTCCCCAAATGTTGCTTTTAACTGGTTGCTCCAGTTCAATTCCTTTTACAAACTACATTATGTATTTAAAAAAACACAGTATGTTAAACTCCCAGGAGTGGAAGTTACAGTTTAAACTAGTCTAGGATGCCTGATCTTCCCTATCCAGTATTAATACAGCCCCTAGTTTTACTTTACAAAAATCACTTTCTGCATATCTTAAAACCCCCATTGACTCCGTTAAAAAGATATTATGAATTTGTAAGGTGTCGAGGCTCTGTAATATGATTTATGAATGTTTATTATGTTTTGGCTTCACATAGTGTGAGATGTGATTACAAGGTAATGATGTGGGTTTTTGTATGTGTCATGAGCTAGGTTTCATTACTTTGTATTTCTGTAGTTTGACACACTTATAAAATGGGTCCAAGTTGCCAATTCAATGGCAAAGCTATTATCTGCATTTTGATGCCTTTCATTAAAAAAAGTTGCAATGTCGAGATTATTTTCATGCCATGGACATTTTGGGCAGCTAGACAAATCTATGGACTCCTCCATATAATTTGAAAAATTCTTAAAATACATATATTTTCAAAGAAAACCAATTTTGTTGACATGGAGTTTATTTCCCACTACTTGGTCTCACCTCTCAAATTTTGTTACCACAGACCCACACACAACATAGATAGGCTTCTAGGTTAGAATCAGATTGAAAACGCTTTTAAGGAACCTTTCTTCTTAAAGAGCTAGTAAAGATGTGGAAGGAAGCCAGGATTTTAAGCTTACCCATTGCCTCCAATCTCGGCCACTTCCCCCTTTGCCCCAGTGCCCTTAGGATTTTGATTCTCTCCCTTTCTTCTGGTCTCTTCTGTCTGAGGGAAAATCCTGGTGATTGCTAATGCATCCTTATTAAATAGTTGAAAAGGCTACTTGTAACAGAAATGTATGTTCGTGTTCTTCAGCTTGATTTCTTTGACTTTTGTTCTAGCCTTCTGAGGACATGGGTTTCGTTAAGTGGATGATGATCTTTTGTTCTGCTGAACATTTTAATGGGTCTGGATATAAATGTTTGTAGTAAGGGAATGACTTCATTTCTCTTTTTTCCTGAAGGGAACATAATTTGGAGAACTGGGGGCAACCTGGGAAGGAAGGATGAAAGAAGGGAGGACAAGAATAAAGGAGGTAAGATGTGAAAAATTTGCGTGATACACGGTGTAACCCTTTAATGTGCCAATAAAGTCTTTTTTTTTTTTTTTTTTTTTAATAAAAGGAGTAGTGAAAACAGGTGAAGGGGGTGATTTTTGTGTACAGAACAAGCATGCATGAATTCAGGAACCAGACCAGAGTGAATGGAACAGAATTTTATGGACAATTTTGCCAATTTGAATTAATGGAGATGACACCAAATATATGTTATGCTCCAAGGGCCAAAAGTAGTCGGGATGACATCTAAGATACTCAAAGAGAGGGGAAAGCAAACAAACAAACAGACAAAAGAAACTCTAATGTTTTCAGTTTGAGGTAGCTGTCACTCCCGGATGACATTCCTTTCCTACTTCCATTGAAAAATAATGATTCGTTCGTTTATTTCTTTTTCATAGACAAGTTGATCTATAAAAGCCTCTCAACTGATAATTATCTGCTTTCCTCAACTCTCTCTAAAGCATCTCCTTCAGGACTGCCTTCTTCTGCGGAGTTTGTCGTTGACTCTGCAGGTGAATTAGCTGGCACAGGGGGCAAAGAGGCCACTGCGGGGAGTGGATTTCTGTGGTCAGCCCTTTGGCTGCTTATGAATTGTATAATCTTAACTTTTCCAAGCTCCCGTTTCTTCATGGGCAACAACATTTCATAAGACTGTATTAAAATGTTTTTGAAAATTTGTATCCGCCAGATGTTTTAAAAAAACATTTACAAAAACCAGAACTTAATGTAGCTAGTTTTAGTAGAGAAGAAAGTTATTAAAGATGGTTTACAGAATCTTTGGAAAGGCCAGAAAATCAGACATGGCGGCCTCATAGCCAAGAAAAATATTGAATTCACTCCCGGCTTGGGCGAGGGCCCAGCAGTCCATGCTACAAGGCTGAGCAAAGGATACTTACTGCTATGAACGCTGTCCCTCTCGCCTCTGTGCCCTGACACCACATGAGCGCCAGGGACGGGGCGGCCTGTGCAGTCTCCTTCTCTCTTTGCTCTCTTCCAAACCCAGACTTGTTTGGAGGAGTCTGATTAGCCTAACCTAGGCTCCATGACTGAGGCTGGGAAACTCAGCCCTGGTTTTGACCATGGGAAGCAAGACTCACAAAGAGGGAAAGTCCATGAATTTAAGGAGATTTTTCTATGGCTGGTGACCACAAAGCATGACAGACCTACTACAATCCGAAAATGTATGGTACCTGGGACTTAACGATAGCTCAAGAAATGGATTTACTATTGTTACCACAGGTATTATGAAAAGAAAATGAGATAAATTAGGTTACTCTTGATAAGTACGCCTATATCCTTCCGTTAGCTCTTTCATACTTTTTAAGCACACATCAGGTACAAAATATTTTAAAGAGCACAAACACAACCATGTGTACATTGCAAGACAGCACACTGAGTGTGTTAGATGTCTTGTGTTTTTCCCTCAATCTTCACTTTCTGTTCTCCTCCACCCTTCTCTGGAGACTAGGACTTTGACTGACGGTAGCAGCTTCCTTAACCTCTGACTCCTGGTCGAGTTTCCCAGTGGGAACCCTCAGCAGGACATCAGAGGGAAGGGGAGTAAAGACAGATATTTACTCCCCAGGCTCTTTTCTTGCAGGGTGCAGGGATCACTTTGGGTTGGTTGCATCCCTCGATCCAAAGGCACATAATGTTTACAATATTGTCAATGAGAGGTGACAGTAAGTAGTGGGAAAGAAGAACAAACTCCATATTTGTTCTATTTTTAAAATTTTATTGGAGTATAGTTGATTTACAATGTTGTGTTAGTTTCCGGTGTACAGCAAAATGATTCAGTTATACCTATACATATATTCATTCTTTTTCAGATTCTTTTCTCATATAGGTTATCACAGAATACTGAGTAGAGTTCCCTGTGCTATACAATAGGTCCCTGGTTATCCATCTTATCTATAGTAGTGTGTTTAAGTTAATCCCAAGCTCCTGATTTATCCCTCCCCCCACATTTCCCCTTTGGTAACCATAAGTTTGTGTTTGATATCTGTAAGTCTGTTTCTGTTTTGTAAATTAGTCCATTTGTATCATTTTTAAAATTACATTTCACATATGAGTGATGTCATATGTTATTTGTCTTTCTCTGACTTACTTCACTTAGTATGATAATCTCTAGGTCCGTCCATGTTGCTGCAAATGGTATGATTACCTTCTTTTTTATGGCTGAGTAATATTCCATTGTATATAGGTACCACATTGTCTTTATCCATTCATCTGTTGATGGACATTTAAACAACCTAAATGTTCATGTTGTTTAAAATGCTACTTGTATCTGTAACAGAAATGTATGTTTATGTTCTTTAGCTTGGTTTCTCCATTTTTTGCTGGAGTCTTCAGAGGATGATCAGTTTATGAAGCTTTCTCCGTCTTGGGGTTCAGCTCCCCTGGGGTTCTTTAGCTTGAGGATGGTAACAATGCTCCTGGTAACTAGCTCTGTGGTATAGCACTATGTTTTGTAGTTTCCCTAAATCCAGACCACATCCTTGAAAGTAATCCCTTAATTAAATTCTCCCCAAATATACAGCTTGACTGTGCCATCTCTTTCCTACCTAGACTCTGACTAATACCATTGTTGAAAGATACTGTAGATATATGTAGCAACATTTGTTTAGAATTTTTTTTAAAATTGTGTTTCCTACATCTTTTAAAATGTTGGTTTAATTTAAAATGTGCACACATTGAAGGATAGTGTTTCCAGTAGAAGTTAGGTGAAGGTGAGCTTTCACTTCTAATAATTAATTAATTTGGTGAAGATTTATTTGGTTTCTTTGCTATTCCAGGCCCTGAGCAAAAATTTCAAATAGTACAATGAACGTGACCTGTGTTCATCTCTAAGTCTTAAAGAGATAAGATCTCAGAAAACTGGAATTTAGTTTTTACAACACTTTCAAGTATGTAATAGCTATTGAAATAGAAATAATGACTAGAATTATTTATGTGGTCATAATAAATAATTGATAATAGGAAGAAAAAAATGTACAAACACTGTCTAGATTGTCTAGTTTCTTTTGATGGTTATTTTGAATTCTATAAAGTAAGTTTGCAGGCATCTTTACAAAATTATAATTTTTGAAGTTTAAGAATATCCAGGAGGAACCATCCAATTTTCTTTGGGCAACTCAGTTTTCCTGAGAGTAAAGCAGAGGTTAATTTGTATGTGAAGTTAAAATCCCAAGAGTGCATAAAGATCCCTCAGTTAAAAACGAATTCTCTTGCCAGTTGTTCACACACACACACACACACACACACACACACACACACACTGAATAACTTTTACAATTTTTACTGTATTTTCTACTAGTGCTATTATTTTTGGTTTCATACATATAAAGATATGTATCCTGAAAACTCCTCCTGTCTTGTTGTGAGATGAGGGTACAGTAAAGGAATGTATAAATGTTTGCATCGAAAGCATCATTTTATGCAATTATCAATCAGGTATCACATAATAGTGATGAACAGTTTTTTTTAAATTTTTTAAAAACATTTTTATTGGAGTATAGTTGATTTACAATGTTGTGTTAGTTTCTGCTGCACAGCAAGGTGATTCAGTTATACATATACATATATCCCCTCTTTTTTAGATTCTTTTCCCATATAGGTCATTACAGAGTATTGAGCAGAGTTCTCTGTGCTATACAGCAGGTCCTTATTAGTTATCTATTTTATATATAGTAGTGTGTATATGTTGATCTGATGAAGAGTTTTAAAATCCTTCTTAATTACTCCTATTTGTATCACCCAGATGTCAGTGTAATAGGCATTTTATGAAATATTTTCATACCCTGTACTTTTTTTTTGTTGCCTCCGAGGCTCCCCACCCACTTTGTCAATGGCAGTTGTCCTCTCAGAAGGAGGGCGGGTACCAGCTGGAACAAAGAGGGCATTGATCAGCTTTGAGTTCCAAAGCCAACTTAAAAAAAAAATTCCAGCAAGAGGGTTGAGCCTTTTAGAGACTGAAAAGGGTTTTCTAGAATGCCAAAAAGAAAAAAAGACAGAGAGAGAAAGAAAACAAGAAAGAAAGAAGAACAAGAGAAGGGAAAAAAATCCCTACTGGTCACATATCAAAAGCAAAGACAGAGAGTTTTGTCTATCAACCCCAAGCAGATGGAAAGCAAGGGGAGAAAATGGAGAGGCTCCTGGTCAGAGAGGCAGATGCTGAGAGGGACCAGGGTCAGGAAAGAAGGTGTCCTCTCTTACCCCTGAGGCTAAACCCTGGGGCATGTTGAAAGTAAGTATAGCTGGGCGTGGCGCTTGAAGGCTGTGAGGCAAAATAAAACAGAGAAACTGTGCAGCATTCTGGTGTAGTGGGACTTGCTCTTCCCTTCCCTGGGCACTGCCTAAGACTAAAGACCACCTTAGACAAGTTCTTGGCCCAACATGGCACATTCTAGGCCTGTGCTACTCAAAGTGTGGTCCTGAGAAGGTGCTGGCCTCCAGTGCACACTGAGATCAGTTCTGAAATGGGGAGTAAGCATTTAGAAACTTTTATACCAATTTGATAGACTAGTGTTATGGACTGAATGTTTGTGTCCCCCCAGATTCATAGGTTGAAATCCCATCCCCCAATGTGATGGCATTAGGAGGTGGGGCCTTTGGGAGGTGATTAGGATGAGACAGGTCATGAGGGTGGAGAGCTCATGAGTGGGGTTAGTGCCCTTGGGAAGAGTCAGGAGAGAACTTGCTTCCACTCTGCTTTCCTCCGTGTGAAGATAACGTGAGATTCTGGAGGTCTGCATCCTGGAAGGGGGCTTTCACCAGAACTGACCCTCCTAGTGCCCTAATCTTGGACTTCCAGTCTCCAGAAATGTGAGAAATAAATATCTGGTGTTTATAAGCCACATAACCTATAATATTTTTCTTTTAGGAGCCCAGATGGACTAAGACAACTGATTTTATACCTGTTGACTCAACTAATTATTTTTAAAAACTGGGGCTTGTATTGTGTGCCTTTTTACTATTTTATTTGTCTAATAATTGATTTTTATTGTACTTTACAAAAATATGGGTCTACTGTGGATTGGGGGCAGGGGTGGGAATCCACTATAGCTTGAGGAGTGATGTCCTGAAGGAAACGTTACAAGTGGCTGAGCGAGGGGTGAGATAGAGGGCTGGAGGTCAGACTCCTCACTCTCCTCCAACTCCTTCCACATGCACGGGCCATGGGAGAAATCCAGAAGTAAGTGTGCTTGGTCAGGAGGAGACATAGAAAGCCCCTGGAATGAGAATCCATGAGCTGGCAATGCGAACAAGAACAGACTCCACTGCATAGGCTGCAGGATAGATGGCTTAAACCAGAGCAGGAGGAAGGGCTTGGCTGACACTCAGGTGGGTCCACAAAGCCAGGGAGAGGCAACCAGTATGAGAATAACTCATGGAACCAGTATGAGAACAACGCATGATTCCACCAGACCCAGACATCAGTACCATGGGCCCATAGGACATCCCATGACTGGCAGAAATCACTGTAGAATTCAATGAGGACCACAAGCCATCCATTCCCGGGACCTGTGGGGGTGGTCCCAAAGTGTCTTCTGTCCCAGTAACTCGTGGCCTTGAAAGTCCCCCATACATTCACAAACCATCCTGGGAATGAGGGTAGAGAACAAAAGGACCGAGGATTTACTCTAAAATGACTGCCCCAAAGAGATTATATACTGTCATTCAACAGTCATGTTTTCTCTCAGTACCCAGCAGTGCGATAGCTTGGGAGCAAAATTAAGTTAGATGTAGAAAATAAACTACACTTCTTTCACACCTGACTGGTAGTGCATAAATTGGCCCTGCCATACGCCCAATAAATTGTGACAATAAAAATCATGCCTGGCATATAGTACACTCTTAATAAAGGCTTACTGAAATATTAAAGGGAACTTTAAAAAATGTCACATTTCAAAAATAGACACATAAACAGAATGAGGATGCACAGGACCTGCAAAGCTACTCCACACTTGGTGGCTCAAGCACTTCAGTTCCATTGCCCAATATTTTAGATGAAATAAATGAATTAGGTAAGAGAGTCATGACCATGTTGATTGACAATAAAGCCCTGAGTAAATGGTCAGATAGGAAGTTTTCCAAATCACAGGAATCTGCCTTGGGAAAGGGGAGTCAAATTTAATCTACTTTTAAGGAGTCACTGAGCTTCTCAAAAGGATGTGATACAATAGACAGGGGGGTGACTTGCCCCTGAACTCCACACAGAGACTTCATCTGAACAATCCCAAGCTCTGTCTAGGACATTGCCTGTACCTTTTGGGGACATCTGGTAGGTAATGATCACTAGTCATTCTTTCAATAAACATTATAGCATCCTAGTAACTGTGCCAAGTGCTGGGCATTTCAAGATATTTAAAGATAATTTACAGATTCAAAGAGATTCTTCCCACTCTTAAGGAGATTACATTCCAGTGGGAGAAGCACGAGGGTAAACAAAGACACAATGGAATTGGTGCCATTAACAAGAGTGAAGGGAGCTTTAGAAGAACAGAAGAAGGGAAACATCTATTTCTAGGCCTAGGAGGCAGTGATCCTCTGGACTGAGGCTTGTGTCATGCAGTGTGCACCAAGCATGGCTGGGAGAATCAGGTAGGAACTGAAGCCAGGAGAGGAGAAAAGCTAGGTCTAAGTTTACCAAGGCAATAGAGTTGATGCGCTTAAGTGATTTGAGATGGTTCCGTGACTAGAGCCAAGAGCCTCTGTGATGATGTGTGAAGAGTAGGAACGGGAAAATTCTGCAGGATCATACTGAGTGTCATAGACAGGTTTGAAGGCAGAATAACCTGACTGGATTTTTATTTTTGATGAATATTATTCTAGAAGTAACATAGCAGGTAGAGTAGAGTGGGAAAAGACTGAAGATAAAAGAACATAAGACTAGCTTACATAAGACCTAATGACAGATGCTAGCCTGGATCTTTGGTTTGTCCAAATCAGACTCACTCAGATCGTTTTTTTAAAAAAAAGGAGGATGTCTTAATAGGCAAACTGAACACAGAAACCATCAAGACAGGTTAATCTCATGTCTGTGACATGAGTTCAATCTCATTGAAAGTTTCTCCTTCTCTCTGTGGTTATACACTCTCCCTCTCCATGGAACAGCCCATTCTTCCCATTTTCTTTATTCCAATTTCTAGAAGATGTTTTGCATATTAGTCTTTTCCCTACAAGGATGATCTTTATTGAACTTTCTTTTAATTTGGTTTCTTCATAGTCCTGGATCTCAAAGCATAGACAAATGAGATTTAGGCTTCATCCTACAGCACCAGAATGCCATACCTACTTGGGTGCTACTATTTTATTTAGTGCAGATTTACTCACAATATCTATTTGGTTTTTTTAAATAGCTGTCTCCTTTCCCTGTCTTTGAAGCCTCATCAGGAAAGTAGTTTTCACTGCCAAGGTGGTTTCTCTTATTATACTCTTTTTAATGATCCAGAGAAGGGTGTGTCTTCCAGCCCAGATTGGGGGCCTAGTTTGGAGCAGTTCAGTAGGACACAAAGATAGAGAAGCATTCAAGTATTCCTATCTTCTGCATCATTTGTAAACCTTTTTCACACGGACCATTGGTGGTCTGGCTTTTCACTGTTACGGGCTGGGTCTCAGCTGATCCCAGCAACCTTTGGAACCACAGAAGTTTGCTCAGGGTAGAAGTCTGGCTGGAGATAGTTGACTTAGGAGTCATTGACTATAGATGGCAGATCCCAACCTAATGTTTGGGAGGCACTGTCCCCAAGGTTCCTCAGTCTTCCACAACCCTGCAACCAAGTTCACATTTCCTCCAAAGATCTGTTGTCTGCAAGCCTACTTCAGCCCTCTGTCTGTGTTGGTCACAACCTACCACAGAGCTCCACATGTGCCTGAAGAGGTGAAACCATTTGCCTCTGCTTCCCCTTCATCCCCTTCCTTTCTCATCTCAAGCTTGGAATGAATTTGGCTAGATCTTCTCAGACAATGTTTTGTACCCCTTAGTTAAGCAAATGTAAAATTCATCTCTACATATTCTCATGAAGCTCTTCCCCATACTCCTGAGACAACTCCTATAATATTTTTGATAGTATTTTTTTTTTCCCACACTCGGATTTAGCACACCACTGGATCTAATGCTGTGTTTGAATCCTTATGACTGGCCTGCACCTCATTCCACTCTTGGGGGAAGCAGATGAATGCAGAGGTATAATTCAAAAGGACCCGGCAGTTGGGAAATCCAGACTGCGTTGGCTCCTCTCAGATGGTTCCAATTGCTAGTATGACAGTCTTTGCCAAGCAGGGCATTAATTTTAACCATAGAAACCTGGCAAGTCAGACAATTCAGCTTGACGTTGCAATTCAGCAGTGGGTACTATTAGTTCTGGATCTGATTTTAAGTGGTCTCAGAATACTGGTTACACATAGAAAGGGTTTCCTGAAGCCAAGTCATGTGGTGGCCCTGTGTTTCTTTATCTGCTTTCAACCAGGCAACCTTGGACCACAGCATGTGCTTTCCCAATGCAACCGTCTAATCGTATGAGAGGCGGTCATCCAGCTCTGGGATTCTTGAATTTCATTTCTCTTTTTTTTTCATTTTTTCTTTCTTATTTCTTTATCAAAAATCAGAGCATGTACATTGTTGGGGAAAAATACAGGTAACTTGAAAGATCTTAAAAGCCTCTTATATTTCCATCATCCAAAAGTAACCACTTTTAACAACTTGGTGCCTATTCTTCTAGAAAGGGCAGTACAAGGAGAAAGATACAGAGAGAGGAAGAATTTCACTTGCATTTCCCATTTCCTTGGAATTTCTCCAAAGCAAAAGCACCAAGCCTTGCTTTGGCCAGGACAGAATCCACTTTACCTTTGCCACACGTGGATTGCTTGCTCCTCCATCCATTTAACAGGTTGTCCAGTCTTCCACAACCCTACCAACAGATCCGCACCCCCTGTAAGGGACTGTGGGTGCAGGGATACTCCTGACCCCTCTATTTGTGTTAGCTGCTTTCTTTTGGTTGCAAGGCAGAGAAACTATTTCCTTAATAAAAGAGACTAATTACCTTAATACAAATGAGTGCTCATTGACGTGTTCTTGTGTGCCAGATTTGCAATCGTCAATCTGTCTATGATGCAGCACGTCTAAGGACCAACAGCTCCCTCTGTTCTTCTGACACAAAATTCTTGGCTTCACTCAGCAATGTCTGCTCTGCCCTCCTCCTTCTATTGAGAGGTCAGTTCCTCCCATATTCCACATCCAAATTATGGCAGGAACTAATCTGCTAGGTGCTGCTGCCTCTTTTTGAACAGAATGTTCTGAGTTAAGTGACCTCATTAATCACCCGCTAGACTCTTGGCACAGGTGTGTCTGCTCTGGTCCATTTACTGGCAGCCCTTGTTCAAAAAAGGGGCTAATACTTCTTTTCATAAAAGAGGCAAGGTGGGGAAAGTCTGTGTGGGCATGGCAGGCAGCATGACTAGCATGTTGGGTAATGATATTGCCAACAAAAGAAGTGGCAGAAGGTAGGAAGGGATTTAACTGAAAGCTATGTAGGAGATGCGAATGACAGAATAGAACTTAATGATCGATTTAAACACTTAGATTTCTGGTTTACATGAATAGGTTTGATGGGGTTCTATTAAGAGACCAAGAGGTAGTTGATTTTGGCATTTATTTCTCGGTATATTTAGTTTGAAGAATGCATGGCAGTATCTGGGAGATGATATACGTTTGCAAATACTAACGCAAATCTAGAGCTGAGGGCAAGATCTGGCTGGAGATAATTGGCTTGGGAGTCATTGTTCATAGGTTGCAGATTTCAGTCTATTGCTCGAGAACCTCTGCTCTCTCCACCCTGGAATAAGACCAGATGCAAAAAGATGGTGGAAAAATAAGATATGGAAGCAATCTAAGTGTCCATCAACAGACGGATGGATAAAGAAGATGTGGTATAAATATTCAATGGAATACTACTCAGCCATAAAAAAGAATGAGGTTTTGCCATTTGCAGCAATATGGATGGACTTGGAGGGCATTGTGCTAAGTGAAATAAGTCAGACAGAGAAAGACAAATACTGTATGATATCACTTATATGTAGAATCTAAAAAATACAACAAACTAGTGAATATAACAAAAAAAGAAGCAGACTCAGAGATATAGAGAACAAGCTAGTGGTTACCAGTGGGGAGAGGGAAGGGAGGAGGAGCAATATAGGGGTAGGGGAGTAAGAGGTACAAACTATTAGGTATAAAATAAGCTACAAGGATATATTGTACAACACGGGGAATATAGCCAATATTTTATAGTAACTATAAATGGAGTGTAACCTTTAAAATTGTGAATCACTATACTGTATACCTGTAACTTATATAATATTGTACAGCAACTATACTTCAATTAAAAAAAAAGTACTTAGCCATTGTTAGACTGAAATAAATCCTCTGATTCATTAGGATTCGTTGAGATTCTATAATATGCTGTTTTAAACAATACCGCAATTAACATTAAAAAAAGGACGGTGGCAAAATGAATTTTGGATGGAACACTACTTCTTTTTAGAGAGATTTTCCCTCCTCAGATTTACAAATTAATAGCACCCATAGTAAAAAATCAAGCCTCAATTCCCCAACAAAAAGTTTTTTAATAAGACCTTTATGATTCACTGTGATTCCTGTTAGGATCCAAGCAACCTGGTTATTAGGATAAGGTAATTAAAGGTAATGCTGATAAATTGCAGCTGCCATTGAGATGTATAATGGTGAAAAACAGGAAGTGTTATGATTCTATGTAATGTGAGAATCTGTATTCAGCCTGGTGGAGTATAAGCAGGAAGTGACTCTCCTTGGCAAAGAAGATTTAAAATGCCCTTCTCCTACCCACAGGACACAGGACATTAATTATGGCAGAGAAACTCGACTGCCAAGTAGAGGGCCGACCCAGCACTCAGGTTACAGGGGCAGAGAGCTGCAGTATCACCCAGCCATTCCCACTGAACAATATACGAGGCAGTTGCCAATTTTAAAACAGCTTTATCAATATTCAGTCCCTGAAGACTCTACTTTGAACAGCACATAGGTGGAGCTTCAGAAGAAGCAAAGCTTGAATGACTGGATGCAGAAAGACGTTCAAAAGAAGACATGGAGACGACATGGACGTTGTTTCTGAAAAGCTTAAGGAAGAAACTCCAGAAGAGCATGGAGATATTATGGGGAGTATATTATATGAAATCTTGCAGTGCTCCCATCATCTCTGCTGTAGAATGGGCTTTGAAGTGATACAACTCTAGTTTTATTATTTACTCTATGTATGACTTTGGGCAAGTTTTAAAACTTCCTGCAGACAATAGGGGTGTTGCTTGGTGTCACTGTAAGAACCAAGAAAACGTATGCAAAGTGCCTTGCACATGGAAAGCATTGAAATGATAGCTATCATTTTAAAAACACGTTGTTAGTAAATATAAAAATACCTGTAAGGACTCTTCTTGGTTTTCTTATAAATGATTATAAAATCATTCTTCCCAATTCATTTCCCCTTGAGTCTGAAAGTCTGTCAACCACAAAATCCTTCCCGCTAAAATTATTTAGATTTTTAGAAATCTCACCCTACCATTTGTGGTGAATTCTCTGTAGTTTTGAGGAGTAAGTTGAATGACTTCCATTTTTCTCTAAATCTTAAGCAATTTTCAGATTTAAAAACATGTTGAGGATCTTATTTTGCGTATGAGGCTGGCTATTACTTGGATGATTCAGAAACCCAGGTTTCTGTGTGGCATCTGGAGGAACTTCAGGAATTTGTGGTTGGGTGGATTATTACACCACCATTGCTGCATGTTTGGGATATTTGGGCTACTTTGGTCTCTGTAGCATCTTGCTAGCAACTTCTTTAAAGTTTATTACTGCTATTGCAAACTTCAGGAATCTCTCCAGCCCTTTGATTGTTGGGCTTCTTACAAAGCCAGAGCCAGTCTAAAATAAATCACTGGGCATATGCTGATGACAGAAAATGACCATCGAGTTATCTTCCCATTTACCCTTTATTGTGATATTTAGAAAGTGAACTTCCCTTGACCTTGACATAGCTGCCCTATATTTTTTGCTCCTTGGTTATATTTTTCTGTGTAAATATTCTAAAAAGTTGTTTCCCTAGTGGTCATCTGCACTAGCTAGAGGGTAAATTCCTGAGGGGCATAGACTGACAGCAAATTTACTCAGAGTGGAATGAATACAGTAAATACAGTTTGTCAAATTAAGCCAGTGTAATAAATTCATAATTAAGACAACCAGCAGATTTTACTGCATCAGAAAATGTTGTCAGATGAAGTTCTTTATGAACAAATATGGTGTGAAATGAAAAGTAACTCTTTCAGACAACTGGAATCTTTATTTCTGAGATTTACTAGGCTTTTGGGGAAGGTGACATGTAGACCGAGGTTTTCGAGAGGTCCAGCCAGTCATGCGGGCTCTAAGTTGTGAGACCTTCTTTCTACCCAAGTGTACTAAGTAAAGAAAAAATTACCTAAAAGATTATGTTGACTGGCTCTGACTCAGCAAACATGTTCTTGGACCCGTGCAAACACACAAAGCTTTGCTAACCATGTATGATTAAGGATTAACTTCCTTTGACCTGCCCATGTAACTTTCCTGACCCTCACATGGACAGAGAGAAAGGCCTTGGTTCTCTGTCTATATCATTTATAGCAGAACTGAACAGAATTGAAACAATTCTAGAGACTGAAACTCTGGTCTCAGAACGTGAGGACATGCTTAGCTGAATTTGAAGCTTACACTAAGGATGAAGGGCCACGGTGGTTGTAAAAGGATGAGTCTTTCCTCCAGACTGTAGAGATTTTCATATTACAGTAGTGGGAAAGAGCTGTCAAACATGAACTCTGTCCCCAGAAATTAATGGCTTCCAAATGTGGTAGATCAGGCTTTTAGTTATCTCATAGGTAGTGTCTTACATGAGATGACACAAGATACAGGTTTGTTCATAGGACATCTGAATTAAATAGTCATACTGAAGAGATCATTTTCTCTCTTTCTTTTCTTCCTATTCTTGGTTATGATACATTTCATTACCCAGAACTTCAAGTTTATGTAATGGTACCCAACCATGATACAACCTAAGAATCTAGCTGTCAAGAAAGAAGGTCTCACCTGTTTTCATTCCCCATTACAGGCCACTTCCTATTTTAGAATACATTAAAAAATTGACAATGGATGCTTTACACAACATATTTTATAAACTAACTGTAATAATTATATTTTAAATGTTTTTAGAAGGAGTGTTGGCTTTGCACTACTCTGGTTATCTTGGTTATAAAAACATTGACTGTACTTAGAGGTTATGAACTTTTAAATATTTTAAAATAGTATCAAACCATTGACTTATTCAGTTTCAAACAATTACCACAGGCTTTCATTCCCCACGTTCCAGGCAACCACTTTTGAGTGGCCCATTTATTTCTGGCTACTCTGGTATTTTCCTTCTCTATTCTTCGCTTCTCTTTGTGTTTGCATTCACCCACAGGAAACTGAGTAATCTATACACATGCTCTCTTCCCTTCATCCACCGATCCAAGGGATAGGAGCTGCATTGCTTATTTTCTAACAAGGAAAGTATAAAGTGTGGATTCTAGAATGAGAATGAAAGAGCCTGGGGTAAGAAGGGGTAGTTTAAGCTATACTTTGTTTTTCTTGGGAGACAGCAGGCTCACTATGCATAGGATTACGGAAAACAAAACAAAGTACAACACAGCACATTGGTCATTCATTTAACCCTGTGCGTTAGAACAAAACCCAGAACAGTTAAGAATCTAAAGCCAGTCTTCTAGAGTTTCTAAACATTTGGCATCTGCCTCTTTGCCAATAATAATATAACGAACTAATGAACTTTTGTTCTTTGCAAACCTTATATAAGTCATACACAGCACACAGTATGGGACAGGGAAGTACAATGGTCCTCGTGCCTCAGGACAGGTCACGCAGGAAATGCTAGAAAGAGGTTTCCATCCATCCTCAAATCAAGTGACAGCCTGTTTACTTTTCAAACCACTAGGGCATATGCTTATTTAACTGTTCTTTTCTTATCTTATAAGGATCTCTTAATTCAAAGTCAATCACTTTGCCATCTGAGCCTATGGTGAAAAGCAGAAAATATAATCCCTGCTATGCGGCTCTGTTGTCCTCCAAGTGATTAAGTGAAGTATAAGTATGTTTGTCGGATGTATTTACAGATCTTGACTCCTCATTGAATTAGACATTCTTTTTTTTACAATTTTATTGAGATATAATTGACATATAACATTAAATTAGTCTAAGGTATACAGCATAATGGTTTGATATATGTATATATTACAAAATGATTACCACAATAAGTTTAGTTAACATTCATTACCTCATATAGTTACACTTTTTTTCTTGTGATGAGAACTTTCAAGATTTTCTCTCTTAGCCACTTTCCAATATACAGTATAGTATCATTAACTATAGTCACCATGTTGTACATTATGCCCCCAGAACTTATTTATCTCACAGCTGGAAGTTTGTACCTTTTGACCTTTCACCCACTTTCGCCATCCCCAAACCCCCAAAACGGATGCTTTTTTACCTTAAGCTCAATGAAAAGAAACACAGGATAAAGAATTTATAGAATAAAGAAAAAGAAAAAGAAAAAAATGCAGCTATTAGGTAAGTTCAAAGAAGTTAATTCTCTTTTGACATTATGAATGTTCAAATTCAAGACCATCATTGGTTAGGTCAAGAGGTATGACACATTGAAAAAAATATGTATATATTTCAATATAGTATATATATATATTTTTTTTCACAGTAATAATGTGATCCTACAAGTTTCGGTTATTAGACTCAAATACATTAAAGAGATTGTCTCTTTGCTGTAAAATCTGTCCAAAGTATATCATTGAAATCTCAAGAGAGAATTGGCTTTAAAACCTTGTAACATAATCTTGCCAACAGATAATTCAGAGTGCTGCAATATGGTGCTTCAAGGATTTGAACTCTTGGTGGCCAATCTATCACCAATCAATCATGTGTAATTAGCAAAAAAAGAAAAATAAAGCACTACAAAATTGAATGTATATTTTAAAAAACAGATGCATATTTTGTCTGAGAATTTTTCTAATGTTAATATTTTTGGTAGTGATAGTATAACAGTAAGGAGATTATATATCATTTTGTTGAAAGGCAGAGTCCCTAAATTCAAATAGTAATCTTTCAAATGTCTACTTTCTTATCAAAATGGGTTGTCAGAAAATCTTTTGGATTCGTAATTCTCAATGTAATGGACAAGGCCTGTTATAATCCAGGAAAAAGGTCATATAAAAAAAAGTGTATGAAACACTTCCTTAAGAAAGAGAGAAGGGGCAGAGTTTAATTTTGCCTTGGGAAGGAGAATTGTGGGCAAACTCTAGCTTTGTTATCTTTGCAGTGGCCTAAGTGCTGTGGAAGAAAGAAACATGAGAAATTTCCCAAGTATTTCATGAAAATGCACTAAATACTGATAAGAGATCCTATCTCAATTTAATTAAACACAATCCTGAGTGACACAACAGCACACCAGGCTTTGTGGCAGTGTGGAAGTATAAAAAGAGGCTCAACACTTAAGGAACTTACAATCTTATCACACAGACAAACATATTAAAAATATGTTCCACAGCCAAGGATAATGACACAAACCCCATTTGTATTCAATAGATACTGGATTCAGCTCTTTACAATGTTCAAGTTACTCTCTGTGAAGTGCAGTGAGAGCCACTTAATTTACTTCCTGTGATATCTGAATCTCCTAGGCTAACTCTGAGGGCTAAACATTCAGTCCTCTTTATTTTTTCCAACTAAAAAGCTGTCATTTTAATTGGAAAATATTTAATATCTACTATAAGCTTCTGAGCACTGAGATTGATTTTTAACCTTTTCTGACTCCTATTGAATACCCTGTGCATTGGCTAGTGCACAAAATACTCAGTAAACTTCTGTGAGAGAAAATAAATTTTTCATAAAGAAATGAAGGAAAGAGAGAACATTTTAGTATCTTGCGCACGCACACACACACACACACACACACATGCACACACACATGCACTGCGGTGGTTAAATGTACAAGTTAAAAATTTGAGACCTGGGTTAAAAATCCCAGCTCTACCTCTTACTACCTGTGTGATCCTGGGCAAGTTACTTAACCTACATGGACCTTCGTTTCTTCATTTGCAAAATGGCAGATATACGAGTGCATATTTGATGAAATTTTGTATAGATTAGATATAATAATGTAAATGAAGTGCCCAGCATAAATTCTTGCACATAAATGCTCAATAATTATTAACTACATTATTATTTTCCACCTGCCTATGTTTAAAAAGATTTGAGGCAACTAACACTAAGCAACAGACACAATAAAACCAAGATAAAAAGATAAGGACCAAGCTGTAGTGTTGACACATTTTTTCCAATTCTTTGATTAAATAAGTGAAATTGATTTGTAGCTCTTAAAAACATGCCTCAAACCAGACAGTATTTTGTGGAAGAAGGTAGGTTTCTGCTGCATATGTAAGAATTGTGTTAAAATTTATTCTTTACAAAATTACTCGGGGTGACAAAATTCTAAAATTGAGAATGAAAAAACTCAAAACATTAGTGCAATAAGTTTAGAAAGACTGCCTTCCCATTCTTAACTAATAGCTAAAGAATCTGAAAGTGGTTGATTTAGATTTTTATCAAGTCACAGGAAACTACCTTCTCTAGGAATCCAGACACATGGTTCTAAAACCTGCTGGTTTGGTAACTGACAAATTTTTAAAAGTTATTTTGGTGAATCAAGAAACTTCTTGAAAGGTGCTGAGCTCAGTAGAATTATGCTTCCCTCCACCCAACTGCTTACCACCAAAACCTGTTCAAAGGTTCTAAAACCTTCTGTATTTTAAAATATACCTTAGAAGACTGGCCCATTAATCTCTGGGTTAGCTATGCTACAATAACATCAGCCATTTCTAGGTTAAAGTGTTTTTAACTGTGAGGCAATGCTATTTTCCCCATCTACGTCTCTTCCAAGGTCATAAAATCTGGCAGGACAGATACCTTCCATGCAAGGTATGATCCAGCCATTTTCTGTGCATTTTCTAACAGAGAGTAGTATCTATAGCTTCAGTGCCTCTTTTTTAGTTCCCCATTCTTTCTGGTTTATGCTTTAGTCGCTACTCCAGACATGGGACCTGGTGATCTGGTTGGTTTTTTGAGCTCTCATAATAATTGTTATTTCTGTTGGGCTCCAGACCTGAAATCCAGTGTTCCCTTGGGATCCCACTATGTGTCCATGTTACCTTCAAGTCCTGGCTGTCTGCCGGCTCACAGGCCTGTGTAGCTTATTTTGATCTGGCTTTTGCACTGCTCTCTAAGCACCGAAGTTGGGCCGGTAACCCTGCCCAGTGAAGGCTGGGAGGAGAGAGGTCACACCTATTACATGGTCCTGTAGCCTGCACAGGGTCTGAGTTCCTACTGAGGTCTGTAAGCTCACAAGGCAACCAAGGGATGATGGCAGCCTTCCATCCAGGTTCATTATTGTGTTCCTTAGCTTATGAATGTCTTTGCTATGCTCTGGGATTTTTGGACATCTGGGGCTGGTTCTTGTCTGAAACATGATTTAACTGATAACGCTGCCAGGCATCTCTGAACTTCTGTATTTAGCTCGGAGCCTGGTCTGTTCTCTCAGTCCAGTGTTTGGGTCATCAGCCAGTCCCCAAATTTTCTACAGGTCCTGACTTATCATGACTTGTGCTTCAATACTAAAATATGAAAATAGCCAAACATCATGTCAGTTGCAAGGAGTCAGGGAAGTGATCTAAGAGGAGGAATCATTCATACTGAATGATTGTCTCCATTAGGGTTTGGGTTGGATAGGATATTGAAGTTGGTGACGGCATTCCAAGTAGAAGAACCACATGAGGAGAGGCAGATAAATAGCTGTTTTTTAAATTTTTTATTTTTGAAGGAAGTCAAGCAAAAACCGTTGGCCTATGGGCTTCAATTTGGGTTATGGAGTTAAAAAATTTCATGGGACACTTGAATGTAAAAATAAAAACTTTCACAGTATTCATCTGAAGAAGATCCATTGAAAAATTTTAAGAGGGAAACATTTATTAATTGTCCAGGCATTTCATTAGTCTTAGAGAACAAAGAATAATAAGATGTTGTGATATTTGCTCTCAAGGAGCTAACATTCCAGTAGGGGAGGTGGATACACAAATAAGTGATTTTTTATATTCAGTTGAAGCTCTTTTATCTTATGCAATTTGGTCTAGAAATTGATTTATTAACCAAATAAAAATGTGCTTGTAGGAGGGAATTTTAAAGTGCCTTTTAATATTTTAATCTAAAACATAAAATTCTACATTCACTGATCTTTTGATATGTCAAAGCCTTTTCTTTTCATGATTTTTCTTATATAAACCATATACATAATGCAAGGTATGTGGTTTAATGTTTGTATTTTTTAAAGTGGAATGAGAAATGAGACAAACATGCAAAGTAATGAGCACAGATCCTCCTGGGGTTGTATTAGTTTTGTAAATGAGTATTTGAGTTATCTTGCTAATACTTAATTCAACAGTATTATTTTTTAACAACTCAACTTTATCCAGTCTTTCAAAAGTATTCACATATGTTATCACAACACAACTCTCTTTTCATAGAGTATTTCATTAGTTCCAACATAAAATTTAATTATGTAATTAAAATAGCAAAGACGACTGGTTTGGAAGAAATCTTATCAAGTGTTTGGAAACATACAACTCAACTGGTAGGAACAGAAGTTCGTTGTTATACTGGAGAACAGCTGAAAGCTGGGAGATTTTAGCATGCTTTGCACATCAGCCATTATATCTGACAAAGGAATGCACAATATCAATCATTTAGCTTAGGTATATTATTGGAGTTTCATTGAGAAAACTTCCTCAGTACTAAAACCAAGGTATGCATGAGATGTTATGGGCACAGAGTCTCAGAACAATTGATATTAGATTAAGTAGGGCTCAGGTCAGAACCTTGGGAGGCATCAACTATGGGATGAGAGACTTAAAAAACTAAGTGTAAACCACAACAAACTTAATGAAACGTGAAATTATAATAGCTTTAGTAGAATTGGTCTTGCTTAGTTAGGATGGGAGAGGAAATAGTGGGGAGTACAAGAGAACCCTGGAAAACTGAAATGGAGGTAGGAGAGGCAGAAATAAAGGGGCGATAGGGAGCCACTGAAAACAAATTTCTCTTATTCTACAGTTACTCCCAGGATCAATCCTTCTCCAAAGTGCAGAACAATATAAAGAAGTGATGTAAAAATAAATATTTTAATTCAATGTTCTGGTAACAATCCTAAGTTATTTATTAACAAACATGGAAGGAAGAGAGAAGAAGGAGATTGGTTATAAGAACATGTTTTTCAGGAAAGTAATAAAATAAGAAAGTCTTTATAATTGAAATGAGGGTGGTACTAATAAAAATTGTATGTGTAAAATATAATTTTTATGTGTAGCACATAGTAGAAAATTTAGAAAACACTGAGATAGTAGAAAAAAATGCATACATATATCAGCAAATAAAAGCTAATAGTCACCTGCAAGTCTTCTACCCAGAGATAACCTATGTTAAATTTTGTTTCATATCTCTTTATAATATTATGTACACACACACACACACACACACACACACACACACACACACACATATATATAAATGGGAGCATACTAAGGCTTTTTTTTCCATTTAACAATTTACTATGGCCATTTTTCATGACAACATGAAAAATTTCTTTGTCTGTGGCATTGGCTATGATTGTGAGTACAATGCTGAATTTTAGTGTTGAGAGCAACTGTCCTTCTCATTTGTTTGTCATTTTAATATCATAGTGGTTGCTGTGGGTTTCTGGAAGCTATTTTGTTATGAGACTTCTTTTATTTATATCAGCAATGGGTACAGAATTTTATCAATTTTTTTCAGCATCTATAGAACGGACCATTCATATTATCTCTTTTAACTGATTGATACAATGAAATACATGGATGGAACCACCCTCCCTTCCTTTCTTCCTTCCTTCTCCTTCCTTCTCTCCTTCTTTCCTTCCTTCCTTCTAAGTTTAAATCATTTCTATTCTATTTGAAATATTGTTTTTATTTTTTCTGAGTAATAAACATATGTAGTTTAAAGAGTCAAATAACGTTACAAGACTGATATTGAAAAATAGTTCCCCAAGCCCCAAATTTCCTATTCCTGTGTTCTCTTTCACAAACCTTCTGGCTATTTCCTTTGGCATTTAATTTCTTGTATTTTATAGTGCTGTTTCTTAACCTGTCAGTTTTAGTTATTATATATTTTTTCTTATGAGATGAGGACTTAGAGCATTCTAGTTATTATATATTTTTTCTTATGAGATGAGGATTTAGAGCTCTTACCTCATTTCATATTTTTTTCTATTGTCTCAATATACATAGTCTTATCAATTAGTTTTGTTGAATTCATGATCAGTATTTATCTTACTATGACTACGTTAGTGTTGTTCAGAGCTGAGCCAAATATTATATTTTCCATCTTGTGCAATTTTTGTTTTACCTAGAGTTAATAATACATTTGTTTTTATTTTTATTTTTGTGTGCCTAGGTTTATATATGTATCACATTCA
This sequence comes from Eschrichtius robustus, assembly GCF_028021215.1. Classification (NCBI taxonomy): domain Eukaryota; kingdom Metazoa; phylum Chordata; class Mammalia; order Artiodactyla; family Eschrichtiidae; genus Eschrichtius; species Eschrichtius robustus. The sequence continues at coordinate 49,723,592 of NC_090841.1, forward strand.
TTATATCACACTCTCCAACTGATCAATAGGACCCTTTTGGTTTCCAGTTTCCATATGGTCAAAAACATCTGGTGCTTTATCAACTTTTACACCCAGCCCTTTGGAAGCATCCATGCTGGAGCTCTTCATCCTTCTCCTCCAATATGGACTAGTTTCTCTTCAGAGCTAATGCAAAGCTATCAACCTGGAACTTCTCCTTTCTCCTGTTCTGAGTCCCTTGTTTTGAAGATTTGGTTTCTTCCTCTATTTTAGTTTATGCCCTCATTGTCCAGGAACTTCTTAAAACGATGTGCATGGGAGATAATTTTTTTAGGGCTTGCGTGCCTGTCAATGTTTTAATATACTGTTATACTTGATTGCTGGTTTGACAATAGATTGATAGTTTGGTTGAGAACAGAAGTTTAGGTTTAATAAAAGTTTCTTTCAGAAATATGAAGGCATTGTTTCATCATCTTCTAGCTTCAAATGTGGTTGTAGTGTTGTCTGATAATATTCTGATCGCAGAAACTTTTTTCAAAATTTATTTCTCTCTGAACATTTATAGTATTTTACCTATCTCTAGTGCTCTGGATGAAATTTCAAGGAGATGCGCATTAAAATGGGTATTTTAAAATTTATTTTGTTGAGATTCATTTTGCAAACTCATATTCTAAAATTTTGGAAACATTTTCTTGAAATAATTTTTGATAATGTCTTTCTCTCTTATTCCCTCCTCCCCCCAGATATATTCTCTTTCTTGAACTCAAGTTATTGGGTACTTTATCTCCTAAACCATTTTTTAAATTACCTTATTTTTCTGCTCCAATATTTCGTATATTTGTCTTTTTATTATGCTTTCTGGGCCCCACTTTATCTTCTTACACTTCTGTTGACTTTTTAATTTTAGCAACCTTATTTTTATTTTACAATAAAAATAAAATTGTTCTCTGATTATTCCTCTTTTGTATCTTGTAATTATTCCACGGCTGCAATACCTTTCCTTAAAACTCTGAGGATAATAATTTTAGGACCTTTAATGTTTTTTTTAACCCTATCATATCTTTGTTTCCTTTGAGTTCCTTTTTGTATGTTTGGGTCTCTGTTTATTATGAAATTAGATGCTTTCCTCAAATTTCAGATAAGCTTTAAAACTTTATATTTAAGAAAGGCCTTGAACACGTGTTTGTGGTTAGAACCTGCTGCCTGATGGGGCCAGCTCTTGGAGACCTGGCTATTTTGTTGCAGAACCCTCCCCTTCTCTCTATGGTCTCTTTTACACTCTTAAGTCCTTGTCATTCTCTCTTTTATGTATGTATGGATTTATACCTTAAAGAAAATCCATTTAATCTGCTTTCAGGGGGGTTGGGTACTTAAAAAATGCATTTGTTCCATTGGCCATGTCTAACTGGAAGTAAAAAGTAAATCAATTTAGTCAAACATATAAACCTTTTCCTTTATGGCTTCTGCCTTTGATGTGTGTGTGTGTGTGTGTGTGTGTGTGTGTGTGTGTGATGTTTAGATGTTCATTTATTTTTCTTCATTTTTTACTAGATTATCACTTTATTATGAAAGAATATAACTCAGGAACAGCCAGATAAACTGTCCTTCCACAGTTTCCCCACTCTCAGCCAGTCCATTAGCATGTCTTGCCAGTTTTCACTCCAAAATAGATCCCAATTCTTCCAAAACTTTCCGTCTCCATGTTTTTGTCCAAGCCACCATCTTCTTTTGCCAGAATTACTGCTACAACCTCCTAAATGAACTCCTTGCTATGTATTTGGCCCATGTGAATCCAATAGTGTGAGTCAAACTACGTTTCTTACTCTTAACTGTTCAATACTTTTCCTTGGCACTTAGAATAAAATCCACCTTCCTTCACAATGCCTAGAGGGCACCACATAACCTGGCACCTGCCTGCTCTTTCAGTGGTCACAAGTTAGATGTTCATTTATTTTATTTATTTATTACAAAATTTTTTTTTTAAACATTTATTTTTGGCTGTGTTGGGTCTTCGTTGCTGCACGTGGGCTTTCTCTAGTTGCAGCAAGTGGGGGCTACTCTTCGTTGTGGTGCGCAGGCTTCTCATTGCAGTGGTTTCTCTTGTTGCGGAGCACAGGCTCTAGGCACGCGAGCTTCAGTAGTTGTGGCTCGCGGGCTCTAGAGCGTAGGCTCAGTAGTTGCGGCACACGGGCTTAGTTGCTCCGCGGCATGTGGGATCTTCCCGGACCAGGGATCAAGCCCGTGTCCCCTGCATTGGCAGGAAGATTCTTAATCACTGTGCCACCAGGGAAGCCCTATTTATTTTAAATTATAAATTTAGAAACATCCATGACAATTTTTATTACGAACTTTGTGTATTGCATTATACGAACATCTTTTAACACTATTTTATCCATATATAGTGTGCTAGAAAGAGCATACCGTAGTTAAACCTTGCTTGTTGTACTATGTATATAGAAACATGTTATTCAGATTTTCTCATACAACGAAATTCAGTCATGTAGTTAAGGTAATGTTGTACCTATGTAAGTGATTACTAAATATCACTAGAATGGAGGAACATAGTCTATGTACACAAAACAGTGTTAGTTTGGACTGAAATTAGAATAAAAAATAGCCAAACATGAACACCAGACTTTTTCATGTGACACCAGATTCTACCATTAACACGACATTTGCAAAGGCTTTTTCATTTGGAAAATGAGATTAGTTAAAAAGAGATGATAAACTCTGTTCACATGGGATCGTGTTGAGGGTTTGGGCACAGTCGTACATAGAGAAAGAAGAAAGAGATATAGAGTTAATAAGTATTTAACTTAGCTGTATCCATGTAAATACATGTTTCCCCTAACAGGATATGTCCAAGAAGAGGAGTGGGGACCACTGGCCATACAGATCATGGTGTGAAGGGCACCCCTGAGAACTGGGCAACATGGTAGACCTGACTGAGCCTCAGCAGATGCCCTAGGCGAAGGACCAGGGTGGGTAGTAGTGCTTCTGCAGTCTTCATTTATCTTGATTTTCTCAGAGGAGTGTACATCAAGAGACATAATGAAGGGAAAGCTGTAAAAATGGGTTATCAAACTATTAAAATAGAGTGATCATGTAATTCTTGTCTCCAACTTCTGAAAATGAGAAGGGACACTATTAATAGTTACACAGGGGCAATGGACTTAAACCAATCAGGACTGTTCCAGAAGCCAGAATGTATGTTCACCCTAATTAAAATCCTCTGTAGCAAGAAGTCTTAACCAACCTTGACAGGAGGAAGAATTTCAAAAATAAATATGATTGATTGACAATGAATTCAATTAGCACTTTCATCTCTGGAGTAGTTTTCTATGGAAATTTATGGCTTTATATTAATTATCTAGCTAGCAATCAGAATATTTGAAAAACATACCTTCACAATGATTTTATCTACCACATATATTTCTTCCATATTCCCTAGAAGAAAATGTTTAGGAAATATCCAGGGATTTCTAAGAGAAAAACCCAAACCATAAATTTCTGGGAACTTATTTATTTTTCTTCTTAATTATCAGAATATCAATGTTAGAAAATAGGTTTTGTGAGAAAAACATTGCCCTACAAACACTACTGGTAGTATGACTGTTATAAAAGTGTAAAACACCTTTCATAAAATAAAGACGACTGAAAAATTGTTAGTTGCTAACACAAAGCCCAGGACATGTTACACAAGGAACATGGATAATGCAGTAAGATCTAGTTTCTCCTTACAATGTATCCATATGCTCAGTATTCTTTCCAGTGAAACAAACCAATACTCAGAATTCTAAAATGACTTGTTTAGAATTTTACCGAGTACATCATTTACAGTGATGTGCTGGAATGTATAAGCCCAACTCTCCAGGTATTCAGTATAAACATTCCAACTAGCTGCTCAAATTCCTTCCATGATTCAGGTTATAAGCTGACAATGATACATTCAGATTGGAATGAAACTGTATGTTTCTATGGCAGGTTTCGTAAGAGATAAACCTCCAAAAACTGTTACCAGGATTTACCTGCTGTAGAGTTGAGGGGTAAAACTGCAGGCCAGAAAATGGTGAGATTAGAATCCCCCAGCCGTTGGTGTTCCTCACCATAATGCAAAAAAATTAGAATTCCTTTCTGAGGCCATGGAGAGTGGTTAGGTCAGCCTCCATTTCTTGAGGTCATTTGTTATGAGAATGAATATGGTAAAACTGGGGAAATCCTCTTGAGCAGAGAAAGTGGGAGAAAGCAATGAGGCAAATGGAAAGGGAGCTCTAAAAAATGAGAGTTTCTTGCTGAATGCAGTTTTGTTTTGATTGGACTTGTAACCTGGGAAACACCGTGGTCTGGGAATATCAAAGGAAGATATGAGTCCTTCTTTGTAGGTGAAAGTGACACGAACCGCCCCACCCCCCACTCCCGGTTCACATGGTTTGAGTTGTTTTTCCATTTTCTATGGTTTGTAACATCCACACAAACTCTCTTACCATGAGACAAAGGTAAGGACTTGAAAGCCTGGCTCCTTGGTTGATGGATAATGCAGAAAAGAGTCGTTTTGTTCTGTGTGCAGAGCTAAGTGACCTACACAGGAAGCAAACTTCAGAGTAGGCTTTATTACCATCGTGGCCTACCCAAACGAAAGAACAAGGCTAGCTCTAAAATACCGTGCCGTTAGCTGCATAAATGCAATGTTTCTAGTAAAGGTCTCAATAAATACGTGATACTCCTGAAAAGCTTTTGTTCTTTGTTTTTCTAAACGAAAATGATGGTGGTAAAGAAAGCAAATAAAACAAAATGTGAAAAATTTCCCTCGCATTTCACACCCCAGGAGTAATAACTATATATATATATGCCTTTTTCGACTTTTCTGGATATGTAAACTTATAACAAATAGAAATTTATAATTTTTAACCTATATTGAATCATATGAAACCTGCTTCTCCATAGTATGCTTTTTTCTTTTTTTCCTACTTATTGTAATACTGAGATTATTTTTCCACGTGAATACACAAAGATGTGTGAAATCTTAATGCAAATTATGAATGCATCATATTATATTTCAATAGTTCCCTATTAATATACATTTCACTTGTTTCCATATTTTTGATAAAATAAGGAAACCAATAACAATTTATATACATCTTGTAAATGTATCTTTTAATGTTTGTCCTATTATTACTTTAAGATGAATTCCCAGGATTGGAGAATTATGGGTGAGTACATTTTATGTTAAAAATTTTAAAAAAAATTCTTTACTGTTTGTCTATTAACTTTCTGAGATTGTCTTTATTTCAATTTATTATTGAATGATATTTCTGCTGTGGACAGAATCCAGATTAGTCCATTGAAGGAAATACTCTACAGTCTTCTGAGTAAGATTGTTGTTCTTGGGAAATCAGTTCTCAGTCTAACTTGTTCTTTGAAGGTAATCTATTTATTTTCCTTGGCTGCTTTCAAGCATTCTCTCTTTGGTTTTCCACAAATGTGTTCCACTCAAATGTGTTCAAGGGTGGATTTCTTTTCTTTTTTAACTTGATTCTTAAATCCAACATCTTTCATCAGTTCTGGAAGTTTCTTAGTCATTATCTCTTAAGTCTTGCATTTGCTTCAACTTCCTCCTATTCTGGAACTTTCTCACTATAAGTTTTATATCTTTTTCTTCTGCATTTTCCAACGTTTTGTCTCTCGATGCATTGTTCTGGTAATTTTTTTGATGAAACTTCTGGGTTAACAAGTCTTTCTTTCCTTATGTTTCAGTTGCTGGTGAACTCATGCTTTGTTATTAATTTTGATTATAGTGTAGAAAAATGGCTTTGAGTACTTTCCTTAGTTCTCTACATTCTCATATTCTAGATTTGTCCAGAAAGCAAGTCATTATCCTATTACCTCTCCAATACTGTTTGTTAAAAGATTCTTTAAAATATTTTATCTCAGTTTTTCTCATTTGCATAACCTGCTATCACTGAAAGCTTATACAACACATATAGTCATTAAAAAAAATATAAAGTTATATTTTCTGTTTTTAATGCTTCCTTTGATTTTATTTTTTTATTATTTGGTCTATGTGTTTTTTTTCTTGTTAGTTTTCCTCCACCTTTTGGGTCACTTGGAAACTGCAGCCTGTAATGTCGTCTTTAGTGTTACTTCTATAACACTAATTTACTTAAACCTAATTTCCTTGACATATAAACTTTACAGGAAATCCTTAATTCTCTAACATAAAAAAGAAGAAATTAGCACAATTATTCTTCCTTACACATTCCTAGTCCTCCATTTTTTTCTTATATATTTCTAGTTCTCATGGTTTGTAACACATTCTATATTGTAACAGGTTATTAGGTCTCATTTATATGCCTTGGGTCTATTAATGGAGTCAATATTAGATTTGAAAAGAGGAAGTTTTGTTTTCAGCTTTGCTGAGGTCCAATTGATAAATAAAATTGTTAGATAAAGCATAAGCTGTGATGAATTGATATACATATACATTGGTAAAGAATTTCCTCATCTAGTTAATTAGTACATCCATCACCTCACACATTTATTTTTTTTTTTGTGAGAACATTTAAGTGCTACCTTCTTAGCAAATTTCAATTACACAAGTGTTATCGACTCTAGTCATCATGCTATACATTAGATCCTCAGATCTTAACCCTCTTATAACTGAAACTTTGTACCCTTTTACCAAACTCTCCCTATTTTCCCCATCCCTCAGTCCCTGGAAACCACATTTCTACTCTCTGTTTCTAAGAGTTTGACCTTTTTTTTTGGATTCCACGTATAAGTGGTACCATGCAATATTAATCTTTTTCTGTCTGGCTTATTGCACTTGGCCTAATGCCTGCAAGATCCATCCATGTTATCACAAACAGTAGGATTTCCTTCTCATGGCTGAATAATATTCATATATGTATATATATCACATCTTATCCATTCATCTGTTGATAGACATTTAGGTTGTTTCCATATTTTTGGCTATTGTAAACAATGATGTTGCAGTGAACATGGGATTGCAGGTATCTCTACAATATCCTGTTTTCATTTCCTTTGGATATATACCCAGAAATGGGGTTGCTGGATCATATGGTAGTTGTATTTTTAATTTTTTGAGGAACCTCTACACTGTTTCCCATAGTGGCTGCACCAATTTACATTCTCACCAACAGTGCCTGAGGGTTCCCTTTTCCCACATCCTCACCAACACCTGTTATCTCTTATTTTTTTGATGATGGCCATTCTAACAGGTATGAAGTGATATTTTGTTGTGGTTTTGATTTGAATTTCCCTGATGATTAGCGATGCAGAGCACTGAAAAGAGGCAGTTTTATCAGCTGATACTATAACTCTGGGGAGCATGATCTTGGGAAACTGGGAAACAGCTTCAATTTGCGTTTGTTGTTTCAGAACAATCTTCTGCCAGTCTACTCTGTCTGAGGACCCCAGCACTCACCACTTCAGGAGCTTACATTTCAGGAGAGGCAGGTCACACAGGTAGGAGGTCACCAAGTTCCACTGTGAAGCCCTATAGCTCACAGGTCATTTATGTGGTGATTTCTCTGTGCTTAATTAATTCTGCCTGCTGATTCCCTTCTCCACTTTACCTCCCCACACGTGAAAGCTATTTTTCCAGTGTTAGTTGGGTGAGAGTAGAGAGAGAATTAATATGGCTGTCTATGTAGAATTTCATATGTATTTCTACATAGGTTTTATCCTCTTACGACCCCCACCAGTTGACAGTGTAGAATTTGCCCTTCACTCTCTCCCTCCCCACCCACTATCCCAATTCTTGTAGTTACATTAAAAAAAATGTCGGCTAGCCCCTTGGGGCACTCTAATTTTCTTTTTAGAGAAATCTATACTTTAACCAAGATTTGGAGGGCAGTAAGTTAACTTTTGGTATTTTCTTTGAGTTTGGATAAATTTTCTCTGTATTTTTAGTTTGTTTTTTTTTAATAGTTTATGGTTTTGATTTTCAGATGTTTTGGTAATTTTCATAGGAAAGACCAGAGTAAACATCTGAATCCCACTATCTTTTATAAAGAGTACACAAATTTGTTTCTGGAATCTTTATTCCTAGATATTTCTAGTCATCAGGGCCTACACTGCTACCACATCTTTAATTACTGGAATTTTGTGCTGTATTTTGATATCATAGGGCATGTCTACTCCCATTATTCTACCTTTTCAAAATAGCTTAGTTAGTTGTCCCACTTATTTTCCAGAAAAACTTCATAATCAATGGATAATTCTGAAACAGTCATATGGGAGTTTTGATTATAATTGCATTAAAATTTCAGATAGACATGGAGAGATTTGACATTCACTCAAATAGAAAATTTGATAGAGCAGAAGCAAGAAGAACTACAATCCTGTAGCCTGTGGAACAAAAACCACATTCACAGAAAGATAGACAAGATGAAAAGGCAGAGGGCTATGTACCAGACGAAGGAACAAGATAAAACCCCAGAAAAACAACTAAATGAAATGGAGATAGACAATCTTCCAGAAAAAGAATTCAGAATAACGATAGTGAAGATGATCCAGGACCTCGGAAAAAGAATGGAGGCAAAGATCGAGAAGATGCAAGAAATGTTTAAAGAAGATCTAGAATTAAAGAAAAAACAGAGATAAACAATACAATAACTAAAATGAAAAATACACTAGAAGGAATCAGTAGCAGAATAACTGAGGCAGAAGAATGGATAAGTGACCTGGAAGACAGAACGGTGGAATTCACTGCTGCGGAACAGAATAAAGAAAAAAGAATGAAAAGAAAGGAAGACAGCCTAAGAGACCTCTGGGACAACATTAAATGCAACAACATTCGCATTATAGGGGAGAAGAGAGAGAGAAAGGACCCGAGAAAATATTTGAAGAGATTACAGTTGAAAACTTCCCTAACATGGGAAAGGAAATAGCCACCCAAGTCCAGGAAGCACAGAGAGTCCCATACAGGATCAACCCAAGGAGAAACACACTGAGACACATAGTAATCAAACGGGCAAAAATTAAAGACAAAGAAAAATTATTGAAAGGAGCAAGGGAAAAATGACAATATACAAGGGAACTCCCATAAGGTTAATAGCTGATTTCTCAGCAGAAACTCTACAAGCCAGAAGGGAGTGGCATGATATACTTAAAGTGATGTAAGGGAAGAACCTACAACCAAGATGACTCTACCCAGCAAGGATCTCATTCAGATTCCATGGAGAAATCAAAAACTTTACAGACAAGCAAAAGCTAAGAGAATTCAGCACCACCAAACCAGCTCTACAACAAATGTTAAAGGAACTTCTCTAAGTGGGAAACACAAGAGAAGAAAAGGACCTACAAAAACAAACCCAAAACAATTAAGAAAATGGTCATAGGAACATACATATCGATAATTACCTTAAACGTGAATGTATTAAATGCTCCAACCAAAAGACACAGGCTTGCTGAATGGATACAAAAACAAGACCCATATATATGCTGTCTACAAGAGACCCACTTCAGACCTAGGGACACATACAGACTGAAAGTGAGGGGATGGAAAAAGATATTCCATGCAAATGGAAATCAAAAGAAAGCTAGAGTAGCAATACTCATATCAGACAAAATAGACTTTAAAATAAAGAATGTTACAAGAGACAAGGAAGGTCACTACATAATGATCAAGGGATCAATCCAAGAAGAAGATATAACAATTATAAATATATATGCACCCAACATAGGAGCACCTCAATACAAAAGGCAACTGCTAACAGCTCTAAAAGAGGAAATCGACAGTAACACAGTAATAGTGTGGGACTTTAACACCTCACTTACACCAATGGACAGATCATCCAGACAGAAAATTAATAAGGAAACACAAGCTTTAAATGACACAATAGACCAGACAGATTTAATTGATATTTATAGGACATTCCATCCAAAAACAGCAGATTACACTTTCTTCTCAAGTGTGCATGGAACATTCTCCAGGATAGATCACATCTTGGGTCACAAATCAAGCCTCGGTAAATTTAAGAAAATTGAAATCATATCAAGCATTTTTTCTGACCACAACGCTATGAGATTAGAAATCAATTACAGGGAAAAAAACGTAAAAAACACAAACACATGGAGGCTAAACAATACATTACCAAATAACCAAGAGATCACTGAAGAAATCAAAGAGGAAATAAAAAAATACCTAGAGACAAATGACAATGAAAACACGATGATCCAAAACCTATGGGATGCAGCAAAAGCAGTTCTAAGAGGGAAGTTTATAGCTACACAAGCCTACCTCAAGAAACAAGAAAAATCTCAAATAAACAACCTAACGTTACACCTAAAGGAACTAGAGAAAGAAGAACAAACAAAACCCAAAGTTAGCGGAAGGAAAGAAATCATAAAGATCAGAGCAGAAATAAATGAAATAGAAACAAAGAAAACAATAGCAAAGATCAATGAAACTAAAAGCTGGTTCTTTGAGAAGATAAACAAAATTGATAAACCATTAGCCAGACTCATCAAGAAAAAGAGGGAGAGGACTCAAATCAATAAAATTAGAAATGAAAAAGAAGAAGTTACAACAGACACTGTAGAAATACAAAGCATCCTAACAGACTACTACAAGCAACTCTATGCCAATAAAATGGACAACCTGGAAGAAATGGACAAATTCTTAGAAAGGTATAACCTTCCAAGACTGAACCAGGAAGAAATAGAAAATATGAACAGACCAATCACAGGTAATGAAATTGAAACTGTGATTAAAAATCTTCCAACAAACAAAAGGCCAGGACCAGATGGCTTCACAGGTGAACTCTATCAAACATTTAGAGAAGAGCTAACACCCATCCTTCTCAAACTCTTCCAAAAAATTGCAGACGAAGGAACACTCCCAAACTCATTCCTCCACCATCACCCTGATACCAAAACCAGACAAAGATACTACAAAAAAAGGAAAATTAAAGACCAATATCACTGATGAATATAGATGCAAAAATCCTCAACAAAATACTAGCAAGCAGAATCCAACAACACATTAAAAGGATCATACACCATGGTCAAGTGGGATTTATCCCAGAGATGCAAGGATTCTTCAATATATGCAAATCAATCCATGTGATACACCATATTAACTAATTGAAGAATAAAAACCATATGATCATCTCAATAGATGCAGAGAAAGCTTGTGACAAAATTCAACACACATTTATGATAAAAACTCTCTAGAATGTGGGCATAGAGGGAACGTACTTCAACATAATAAAGGCCATATACGACAAACCCACAGCAAACATCATTCTCAATGGTGAAAAACTGAAAGCATTTCCTCCAAGATCAGGAACAAGACAAGGATGTCCACTCTCACCACTATTATTCAACATAGTTTTGGAAGTCCTAGTAATGGCAATCAGAGAAGAAAAAGAAATAAAAGGAATACAAATTGGAAAAGAAGAAGTAAAACTGTCACTGTTTGCAGATGACATGATACTATACATAGAGAATCCTAAAGATGCCACCAGAAAACTACTAGAGCTAATCAATGAGTTTGGTAAAGTTGCAGGATACAAAATTAATGCACAGAAGTCTCTTGCATTCCTATACACTAATGATGAAAAATCTGAAAGTGAAATTAAGGAAACACTCCCATTTAGCATTGCAAAAAAAAGAATAAAATACCTAGGAATAAACCTTCCTAGGGAGACAAAAGACGTGTATGCAGAAAACTATAAGACACTGATGAAAGAAATTAAAGATGATACCATCAGATGGAGAGATATACCATGTTCTTGGATTGGAAGAATCAATATTGTGAAAATGACTATACTACCCAAAGCAATCTACAGATTCAATGCAATCCCTATCAAATTGCCAATGGCATTTTTTACAGAACTAGAACAAAAAATCTTAGAATTTGTATGGAGACAAAAAAGACCCCGAATAGCCAAAGCAGTCTTGAGGGACAAAAACTGGGCTGGAGGAATCAGACTCCCTGACTTCAGACTATACTACAAAGCTACAGTAATCAAGACAATATGGTACGGGCACAAAAACAGAAACATAGATCAATGGAACAGGATAGAAAGCCCAGAGATAAACCCACGCACATATGGTCAACTAATCTACGACAAAGGAGGCAAGGATATACAATGGAGAAAAGACAGTGTCTTCAATAAGTGGTGCTGGGAAAACTGGACAGCTACATGTAAAAGAATGAAATTAGAGCATTCCCTAACACCATACACAAAAATAAACTCAAAATGGATTCGAGACCTAAATATAAGACCGGGCACTATAGAACTCTTAGAGGAAAACATAGGAAGAACACTCTTTGACATAAATCACAGCAAGATCCTTTTTGATCCACCTCTTAGAGTAATGGAAATAAAACCAAAAATAAACAAGTGGGACCTAATGAAAGTTAAAAGCTTTTGCACAGCAAAGGAAACCACAAACAAGACAAAAAGACAACCCTCAGAATGGGAGAAAATATTTGCAAATGAATCATCAGACAAAGGATTAATCTCCAAAATATATAAACAGCTCATGCAGCTCAGTATTAAAAAAACAAACAACACAATCCAAAAATGGGCAGAAGACCTAAATAGACATTTCTCCAAAAAAGACATACAGATGGCCAAGAAGCACATGAAAAGCTGCTCAACATCACTAATTATTAGAGAAATGCAAATCAAAACTACAGTGAGGTATCACCTTACACCAGTTAGAATGGGCATCATCAGAAAATCTACAAACAACAAATGCTGGAGAGGGTGTGGAGAAAAGGGAATCCTCTTGCACTGTTGGTGGGAATGTAAATTGATACAGCCACTAGATAGTCCAAATAAAATAATAGTGCATAAAGTTTGCACAAGAGTAAAATTTGTTTGTAACTAACTAAAAAGAAAAATATGTTGTTTTATGAGTCAGCGATCATGTTGGTCTTGTTCTGAACATATTCCCAAAACTAGCACAGTGCCTGGCACAGACTAGGAACTCAACAATATAGAATGAATCAACAGTTGAATTTAACAAAAGTTAATTCCTTTTTTTAGAAATAGCTTTCTTGGTCTATAAACCCTAGAGAAGAAACTGCTAATCCCAGTTGATTTAACAAGCAAAAAAAGTATTTTTAAGCAAATAATCCAAGAAATGAAGGCAACAAGCACATAATACCCCACTCTTTTTATTTCTTTAAACATCTGGATCTTTTTTGTGGTGCTTTGCAAATTTTAAAATGGCTTAATTTAATTGGCAAGGAAGGGTAGCATTTTATGAGTGAACAAAAGTATTGTAAATAGTTTAAATAATACACAGTTGGGTTCTTCTATTACAGAGCATGACTTCGTGCGGAGTTGATGGAACCATAGGTGCATACAAGTAATATCTGGGAATTTGTGGGTAGAACTATCAAAATCTACTGAGAACTTTAACCTAATTCTTTAGGCTCTTGTGACAGTTGATGCATCCCAGCATAGTTAATAGACTTTTGTATTCATTTAATCTGGAGTTGGCTGGGAACTCCTCTCTAGCTTTTCCCCAACACGACAAAGACAGTTTCCAAATGATGGTGAGGGACATTTTCTTATGTTAAGGGCTAAAGATCTTGAACAGTCTCTAGGATCCAGTAAGGCCTTCTCGTGTATATGACCTGAATGGAATAGGAATAGAAGATGGACTTCCCTATGGTCCAAAAAGCTCAGAGCAGCCATTTCCCACCCCTTTTATGTTGGGCAGTCAATGCTGAGCTGCCTCAATGTAAAGACATCCCCCAAACAGATCGGTCTCTGTCAATTTTCCCTGCTTTCCTTTCAGCTTTGGAGTTTTGCCTCTATGTTGCTAACCGTACTGCAATGGATCCAGTTGAGTGTGGCTGTTCTGTGGGCCTCCATAACCATGTGGGTTTGACCAGCAGTCACCAGTTCTGTATTATGTACACCTGCACTTTCTCTTGGTTTAACTTTCCCATGTTTACTATCTGTGGAGTAAGGAACAGCATTCCTTTACCAGAAGAGGACCTTATGTAACGAACAACTGAGACGTTAGCTGCCCCTCCTATCTGCTCTCCTATTGTGTATTTCCCCTAAGAAACAAAATCTTCCCCAGTAACTTTGATCTTTCACCCTAGGGAGGGAATCCGTCATAGGTGTGGTATCATGTTCCCATAAATACTGTCATCCTACCTCATGCAACTCCCAATAATTCAGAATGTATGTGCACTAATGACTTGATAAATAAGACAATGTAATCAACATTTCTATTGACCATCTGCAGAAACATAAAAGAGGTCTGACCATTTATTCATTCAAAAATGAATTTATTTAAGGCCCTGGGCTACCTACTGGGAATAAAGGAATGAACAATATAAGTATGTTTCTTAGATCCTAGAAACCCTGATCCCAGGATTTCTGATGCCCAGGCTAGTGAGATCTATAAAATCCAGGATCTTCTAACTTTCTATGTGGGAAAAATCAACACACTGTTAAGCCAACCAATCTATCCTACCATGCAATGCGATTAACTGATGCTAAATAATAGAGATCAAAAGAGAGGAAATATTTTTTCCTTCACTTCCCTAGTGTTTGAACTCTTCCCAAGTTTCATTACATATACGACCCATAGTACTTCGTAGCATGTAGCTGCTTGGAACTGTCTGTTTTAAATCTCCATTAGGTCAATGGGAACACAGTGCATGAAAAGCTATACTAGAGTGGGAGCACTTTGTCATTGTGAGATTCTGGAATTTTTTTCTCTCAAACTATCATATAACCAGTTCTTAATAAGTACAATGGATAAATATTATGAAGAACATGTTGAATTTAAGATGAATATTGTTGTAATTTTACTAAGCATTCTTACGCCTAAATGGCTTTCTCCTTGATTGCATACAACTTAGGGAATATCAATGACATGACATAACAGAATTAAGCAGAAACTAAAACATAACACTACAATCATTTTTCAGAAATAGAAATGTTTTGACTGTGGCAACTTCAGGAAGAATTTGAACATCATCCTGGATTATGTATGTACTTTTCTCTCCCTACACTTGATGCTTTGATATCCTCATCCTATTCCAAAGTTTCAATTACCACCTCTACAAAGAAGATACCCAGGACTAGAATGAGTATCCCTAAGTTCTCCTCCACAACCAGAGTCTTGATTTCACCCTACCTTAAAGGTGTTATTTGATTCTTTGCTATCAAAGCTATGTTGTTAACAAAGATATAGTTATGTTTTTTCAAAAAATTCCTTGTAGATGAATCTCTAAATCTCCATTAGATTTATTTCCTATCTCTTTTCCATGAAGTATTGCATGTAGTCGTGGACTACACTGTAATTTTTCCTAATGGGTAATTACTTTTTTGTACCACATTCAATAGTGATAGTGATAATCAGTCATTCATTCAACAGACATTTATTGAACACATTCCATTTACCAGGCTAATTTGAGACCTGGAGATAAAAAGGTAATTGAAATCCATCCCATCCCTTGAGAATCTTGTTGTCTGTTGGAAGAGCTCTGATATATAAGCAGGTGAAGTTACAATAAACCAGGAATAAAGGTAGAAACAATTTACTCTGTGGTTATAGGCAGAAACTCATTTTGTCAGGCAGTGTTGGGGAAGAAAAACTAAGTTTTGGTATGGTTCTTAAAGGATGAAAAGATGTCCAGGCTGAGAAGAGAAAAAGGGGACATTTGAGGCAGACCAAATTGCATGTGCAATGGCCATGGAAAGATAATCTTTGTGGCAATTCATCAAAGATAGTGATACATTGAATGTGGCTGGAACTTGGAGTATGTTGACTAGCTGTTGGAAAGTTGTATTACAGTCACATTTAAAGTGTCCATTCATGCCATAATCAGAAGCTTGAATTTTGTTTTTCAGGCACATATAAATATCTGGAATTTTAAGCAGGTGAATGATGGGAATGTATTTTTTAAAAGGAAGATACCTTTGGAAGTTGTGTGGAGGATGGCCTTGAGGAGGAAACTGCAATAAGATCAGATAGAAAACCAATGTAATAATCCAGGTGAGAGTTGATGGAGATCTGAAGGAAGAAAAAGCAGTATCTTGGGAAGAAAAGGAGGGAAAACCTCAAGAGAAGTTTCTGAGCAAGAATAGGCAGGACTTGCTAATGGTTTGGATAGATATCTTTGGAATTTTTGGCTTGGAAGACTGAGTGAATAATGAAAGACTAACAGAAGTAGATTAGCAGAGAGGAAGATGAGTTTGATCTTAGATGTGTCCAATTAACAAGTTTGTGGAACATTTATGTGGACATGTCCATTCGACAAGGAGGGATAGGGTTCTGTACTGGGCAAAAGACTAGGGATGGAGTTTTACAAAATCATTAGCAATTGATCATTGCTAAAAGCCAGGGGCTTCAGTAAAAACAACAAAAAAGATCAACCCATTTCTCTCCAACTAGACTGAAGAAGGGACCCTAACTTTCATTCCTGGATATTCTGTGTCTGAGAAGAACAAACCTGACTCCATATTGAATCTATTCCTTTAGCTCTAACCCTGGTGCTCTGTTGCCTGTGCTTAGTCATGCTGGCTCTGCCCCTTTGTAAAAGAATGCTGCCTGTAGCCTGAAATATACATGATAGCCCATCCTCAAGGCTCTGACCTTTAAAGGGGTAACACTTTTCCATTCACCTAGAGATAAAAAGTTGCAGAACAGAGAACATTTGTCTTTTTGGAGGTTTATAGGAACATCCTGACCTGATCTATGGGGACAGCTATAAGAACAAAGGATTCTGGCACCAAGAGGTTTGAAACAACCAGCCACACACCCCCTCCCCTTTCAGTATAAAAGAAGCTTGAATTCTAACTCGGGTAAGATGGTTCTTTGGGACACTAGTCCAGCATCTTGGTTTGCCGGCTTTCCAAATAAAGTCGCTGTTCCTTGCCCCAACAACTCGTCTCTCGATTTATTGGCCTGTTGTGTGGTGGGCAGTAAGAGAGAGCTTGGACTCAGTAACAGTACCATACCTGACCCACAGGAGACTAACTTTTCTCCTGGGCTGATAGGGATTGGGAAGCGAAAATATTCATTTGTTTGTTTCCCAATGTACTCACAATCCTAGTGAAATAGTTTCCTAACAGATCTCCTTGCCCGCAGTCTTCCCCACTCCAAGGTTTTCTGCCTGTTGCTCTCAGACGATTTGTCCTAATTAAGTACTTGTCTAATCATGTCTCACCATCCTTTCGCTCAAAAATCTTTTAAGCCCCTCCTTATTACATATAGTATAAAGCCCTTCCTTTTCAATGCTACTCTTTCCTTAAGTCTTTTCTTTCCCATGCCTTCTACGTAGCATGAATTGCCTTTCCTCAAAATTGGCTCTCTTCACAGCCTTAATGGTGCTTTTGTTCTTTCTTCCTGGAATACCCTTCCCATCTGTTCATACCTTTTGCAATCCTCTTAATCTCAAGAATGGCTCAAATATCAGCAATCTGTACTCCTACAGAGCATTGTACCTCTGTCACAGCACTAACCCATGTTATGCTTTAAATGAGTGTTTGTGGTTTATCTCACATGAATTGTGAGAAATAAGCTGCCTTGTCCACTTTTGTATTACTCCAGACTGAACCATGCTGCCTCTTACAGAGTGGTTGACTAGTAATGGTAGACATTGTCTATACCCCCTCATATTTTTGTCTTTTTAACATTACAAAGTCATACATGATAACTGATTTTCACTTGGTATATTCATTTTGATTCCCTGATCAAAGTTTTTCCATTTTTAGTCAAAGCAACTCCCTGCTTAAAGTTGTTCCCCTTTTATCTTCATCTATAGCCAAGGCTAACAATAGTTAAGAACCCCAGTGGTTATAGAATCAACTCCCCACAATCCTATCCTTCTCATTCTAAAGTGGAAAGTATCAAGAGAAAGAGGATAACCCATAAAAATGTATAGTTTATTCTGATAATAAAATACTGTGTCATATTTAGAAAATAGCTCTTAAGACATACCCAATTTCTTTGGGAAAAAGGAACAAATAAAAATATAGTCCAACCAAATGAGATTTAGGCTGATACATCAGGATAACAGAGAATCTAATCTTTTAAAAAATGTGTTCAATTTTTTAGTTTTTCCTCTCTGGTAGAAGGAAATCTAATCAATTTTCATGGACCTTAGACAGAATCAAAGATCAACATGTTGAAGTTAATCAGTAACTCGAAATGCCTTTTTTCATGTGTTTGGAAGAAAGAAAAGAAGACAGATGCTGTGGAAGTATAGGATGTTACTTCTGCAAAAATACTTGTATCTCTACCAATTTTAAATGTCAGTTTTCTTTTCCCTAAGTTTATTTTACCTGTCTACTTGGGTGAAATTCATAACTATCCATGTCTAAGGAATATTATCTTTCTCTTATACAGTTGGCTATAGAGCATTTTGTCATTCTTTGTGCACTGTGTACTGAAAATTCTGAAACTATATTATATAGTGGAAACATTCAAGACTTAACTTGAAAAAGAGTCACAAACTGGACTGGACTGAAAATAAAATATTTTGGAAAAGCAAACCAGTGAAAGCTGGACATGTTATGTTCTAAAATAGTGGGTTACATTTCTTTAATCCTTGAAATAGTATTTAGGTATTATTTTCCCATGAAGTATTATATATAGATAAGATTTTAGAATAAGATGAGATTTCAGAGGTCAGCTAGACCAATTGTACCACTTCATGGATAAGGAAATATGAAGCTTAGAAATGTTAAGTCCCCTTTTCAAGGTCACACAGAAATTAGTAGCAGAGGTTGAATGAGAATTTAATGTGTCTGATTCTAGATCTATGTCGCTTTTTATTTATAGTATGGTGCCTATATTGTCTGAATTTAAAATTAGGGTGTATATTATGACAGTCTGATTTGACTTAAATGGAAACAGTGAAACAGAGTATTCGAAATCAAAACTGTTCCCCCAAATCTGACACTTGATAACTAACACAAAGTTCATTTGTCTTCATTTTTCTGTGCCCCTTAGTTTATTTTTTCAATGTAAACATCACATGTTTTGTACTTTATCAGTTTTCATAGTCTTCTTTAAATAGGCCAAACAGAAAAATGAAGAAAACCAAACAGTGGTGTTCCACACTTAGTGAATAATTTGAATATCATTTAAATTTCCATTATCAAATATTAAGGACCCTCAGTACATGTAGCCATTTAAAGTTAAATATAATGAATCCTTATGATCTGAACTTTACATGCTAAAACATGTAATAATGTGTAACATCTTAAAAAAATAAAACAAACAAGGAAACAAATAAGCTTCTTTAGAGTTGCTAGTTGGGATGGCAGTATATTTTGAGCAAAAATAAAGTTGCCATACTCCTGGCTTCCTGAATTCTTGGATCTTATCATCAAAGTTGCATTATCCTTGTGTGAAATTATAGGGGAGATAGCCTTCAGGAACAAAGGCTTTGAACCAAGGTAAAAATATATAATAAGCAATATGTCCCTAAGTGGTCTGAAGAATACATTGTTGAAGAGTGAAATCCTGGCCAAAAATAAATGTCCTCTACCTCTGGACTCATTATTCATGGTTTTGAATATTCAGGGTTCCCAGGTCCAACCTGTGCTTGGCAGTAATTCTCTGTTTTCCTGAGCCCATGGTGTGCACAGCTTCTTGTAAAAGTAGGGAAGTACCGGTGAAGGTGATGCATGCTAACAACATTTTTTATTCCTTGTCAGACTTAAAAGGGTGAGAATTTGGAAGAGGTAGGAGCCTATGATGAGAGTCTTAATTAAATAAAATTATTCACTCCTACTAACACCTGGAAAGTCATCTAAAATAATAACTTCTTTTAGATTCCAAACTTAAAAGGTAACTTATACTTGGCAATTTTTTCATAGGTCCCCGAGAGCAGCCTGTGAGCCACTAACAACCAGTGGCTGAACCTGAGGAAGCTTTGAAGATTGGTCTAGAAGGCTGAAAACCACAGCTGACCCCAATTCAGTTTCATTTCTTTTTTTCTTTTTTAATTGAAGTATAGTTGATTTACAATGTTGTGTTAGTTTCAGGTATATGGCACAGTGATTCAGTTATATATATATATATATATATATATATATATATTCTTTTTCAGATTCTTTTCCCTTATAGGTTATTACAAACTATTGAGTATAGTTCCCTATACAACAAGGTATAGGACCTTGCTGTTTGTCTATTTTATATATAGTAGTATGTATATACTAATCCCAAACTCCTAATTTATATCCCCCCTGCCCTTCCCCCTTTGATAACCATAAGTTTGTTCTATGTCTGTGGATATATTTCTGTTTTGTAAATAAGTTCATTTGTATCTTTTTTTTTTATATTTCACATATAAGTGATATTATATTTGTCTTTCTCTATCTGGCTTACTTCACTTAGTATGATAATCTCTAGGTCCACCCATGTTGCTGCAAATGGCAATATTTCATTCTTTTTTTTGGCTGAGTAGTATTCCGTTGTATATATATACCACATCTTTTTTATCCATTCATCTGTTGATGGACATTTAGGTTGCTTCCATATCTTGGCTATTATAAATAGTGCTGCAATGAACACTGGGGTGCATGTATCTTTTCAAATTATAGTTTTCTCCAGCTATATGCCCAGAAGTGGGATTGCAGGATTATATGGTAACTCTATTTTTATTTCTTATATAGACACTTTTAGTCCTGTCTCCCCAGTGTACCCCATGTTGTGTTTCCAACTAATCCTACCTCTTCACCTTCTGAAAGATGCGTCTCCACGGCCCTTCAAAGTGTAATGCAAAGAGAGGGAGAGAGAGTAGAGTCCTAGTTTTGTCACTCACTGTGGGAAGATGGGTGGATGAGTATGCTATTTAATTTCTCTGAGATGCAATTTTCTCATCTCTAGTATGAGATGATAACATCTATCTTTTAGGTTTTTGTTGTGAGAGTTTAATGTGGCAGACACAGAATAGGTACTCAATACATAACAAACATAATTATATATGCTTCACCTCCTCAACTACGTGGCAAAGACCTTATTCAAGGACTAGGACTTTTTAGCTCCAGTTCAGACCTCTTCAGTTCTACCATGTTTATTTTAGTCCCCTAACCAAATGGACAGCAGCTGGTTTTGCACGAAAATGAGTGATGGTGAACACAGAAGATTTTCTCCCCTTCATACCTGAGACGAGTTCTATTCAGAGGAACCACATCCCCATTGAGCTAGCCTCATGGACATTCCACACATTCATGTCTGTCAGGCCTTTATCCATTGCCCTCCAAAGCAAGACTTTCTAAACCTGATGCTTTTTCCCTCTTACTCTTCCTTCTCCTGTCGGCTTCTCTCCCAAATGTTTCCAATATGCTTATGAAATTTTCATTCGCTTTTAAGTAATCCTCTCTTAGTTGCTTTGCTTTGATTGAACTTTGTCTCTGCCACAAAGATACTGGTTCTTTTTTTTGCCACGCTAAATCCAAGATGCAGTTATCAACCCTCATCTTATCTGAACTCTCACCACTTCCACTGCTACCACTCTTGCACAAGGCAGCATCATTTTTTGCCCAAAATGATACAGGGGTCTATAAACCAGGTATCTCTGCTTCTGCCTTTACTTCCCTATCATGCATTCTCAACACAGCAGCCAGAGTGATCCTTGTAAATGAAAGTCAGGTCATGTCACGTTGTTACTACTTCAGGGCAAGGACCAAGTCGCTTTATCTATGAATCTCTGATGTTAATCAATGGAATTTAGCAGACACTCAATAAATATTCTGCTAAGCATTAAACCCTAAGAGAAGAAAGAGGAGGAAGAAATATGTGAATCACTTGCCACAACCTCCCTTAACCTCTTGGATATTTGTAACATTGCCTTATTTCATTCTTAACTTCGCATCATTTTATTTGCTAAACAAAACCATCATCCAGAGAGGTAAGGCAAACTTATAAACTGAGACCCAGAGAGGTTAAAGGATTGTTTAAGGTCATAAGGACAGTCATATTGGAAGCTTGGCCTTGAACTCAACCTTGTCGCTCCAAAGAGCATGCTTTTCCTGTTATGTCATATGTTGCATAAAGGTTTGGGGGTCTGCAGGCTTGTCCATCCCAAGTTGTGATTCTACAATATATGTCATCTTTGGAAATATGTCCTGTGAAGACCAAGATTTGAAATTACGGGAAACCAGGTAAAGTGGACATGGAAGCTTGGCAGCCAGCTTGGACCCTCCTAACAAAGAGCCCCTTTTCTGCATACCATCTTCAGATTACACATCATTCAATATAGAACCTCAGAAATAGAAATTATTATTATATGCTTTCAAATCATCTCAATCAAAAATTTTAAATCTGTGAATGAAAATGGTCTATTGTCTAGGAAATCTGATTTGGTTATTGGTTTTCATTATTACATTAGGTCTGTATACTCGAGAAAAATTGGCAGAAAGCATCTAACTTATTAAATATTCAAAAGAAATTTAATTTTTTGGTGTGAATTGATAGTAGCAAGAATTGACGTTAAAATTCTAGAAGCTGTGTGTGCTGGGTGAATTCACAGTGTGATAAGATCTGCGAGTAACATAAACTAATTTACTTTACCTTGTAAGTAGTCATCATCCTTCAGACCAATGTTAACATTGGAAGAGGCTGTGGGTAGAGTGGAAAGGAGGATGGAGGCAGCGTCAATTGCATTATGGGCTTTGTAGAGAATGGCTTATTAAGCAACAAAAATAGCAGTGACAGCAGCAACAATAAAGCTCTACCTTTCCAAAGTGTGCAGAAGATTAAGATGATATGGAAATACATTTCTGAAGAGCTTTACTCTTTCCAAATTGATAACTGTGGTCAAGTAGACGTTCATGATTCTTTGAAAGGGTCCCTGTTATGGATCCACCTGGCAGTTTCAGTTTCTGCCACAAAAAGTTGACCGTGATAGTTTATTGCCTCATGTAAGTTTATCCCATGGCTTGAACTAGACTGTGATGAGAAACTAGTTCCTGTTATGTCTTCATACCCATTCAAGCTCTCACATCTCTACATAATTCTATCATGACTCTAAAAGATGCCCAGTAAAACCTTTTGAGAAATTTCCTTTACATTCCAAGAAGAGTGTCCTGTCCAGACTTGAGGGTTTCTAACCTCTGATAGTTGAACCTACACAAACACGAGTGTTTTTACAACACTGTTTCAAAGACTTTTTAAAGCGAAAGGCCTCCACTGTCTGACATCAGAATTTTTATTTGTGCCGTTCCAGGTAGGTTGACAACAATTGCAATAGAGTCACATTTGCTCTTTCCAGGGGCAGATCTAAATGACAGAGTACACAGTCTCACCAAGATCACTGTCAAAGACAACAGGGCTCCTCTGCTTAGTGTTAGGGAGCTTTGATTCCCTGGTACTTGACTGGACCACTGTGAACCTGGCTTATAGACAAAGGCTCACTCATTAAACAAAACAAATGAACAAAGCACAGGCTCACACTCTGATGAAGCTACTCCTTTGGTATTCACATGAATACCTGAATACATGAGCAGCTACAGCCATCAGTGGGACAACACCTGTTTGCACAAGACTCTGCAACCTGTTAAAGGCTCCTCTATCGATCTGATCCCACGGCCTGGCAACCTTGACCTGCTCCATTCACTACATAGCTTGAGAAGTATTCCTGCGGTGGGCAACAGGCCCTGCAGAGGCCTGTCTCACATATCCACAGCCAGAAGAACGCAAGAGTGCCTTGGGGAGAGTATTGTGTAAGCAATGGAAAAAAGCATTATTGTCAGCAGTTCTTCTGGAAACATATTTTGCCCATGCAGATTTGGCATCTGTAATAACTAAGTGCAATACCTTTGTTTCTAACTACACACTGTAGTTTGAAAAAACATGATAATATTCAATTAAAAATGGCTTTAAAAAGTATACTGAGATCCTTCAGCTGGCTAAATATTCTATTTGAAGACAGAGAAATAAAACAATTGAAGTTTTAGAATTGGAAAGATCTGAGTTCGTATCTGAACTATGCAAATTATAAAAGTTGTGTGAACCTAAGCAAGTAGATTTATTTTTCCCTGAACATTATTATCATCATCTGTGAAGCATGTATAAGAACAACTACCTCATTAGAATGCGATTTTGTTGGCAAATCACATAAAACACTGCATGCCACACTGTAAATGTCCAATAACTGATACTATCCAATCCTTAATGTATGAGGCTACATCTAAAAGCTGTACCGATTTCAAAAGCTAACAGAATTATGCCAGAAATAAGAAAGGTTCCTGGAGGAAAGGAGAAGTCATTATGCAAAAAAGGAAAAGTCATTAATTTGTTTGGCTATACATACATATTAAAACCATTCAGTATGTTCACTTAAGCTTTTCAGGTTTTGCCACTCTTATTTGGAATTCTGAAAGACGCTTCAGAGGTATCTTTCTAAAATTTCTTTTCACAGCTCAAGACCGTTATATACATACAATGCAAATATATATGTCTATATATATATATGTATATAGACACACATATATGTGTCATATATATACCTGTTTTGGATTTTACCTACATATATACAATGCCTATTTTGGATTTTAACTGAAATATCTGTCTCTTTTACTTGGAATTTCTGAAAAGGTTTACATTTATGGCACGTAACGTTGGAGACAGAGGTAGTTCTCAAGTCTTCTCCTGAGTATTATAGAGTGTGTATGTATATGTATTTAAATACACGTATACACATTTAAAAAATCTTCAAATGTGACATAATATAGTTTAGATGCAAGAAACCAAAATGGATTAAATGACCATTTCTTCCCTGGTTTTTAAGGAGACAGTTACTGGGGGTGTTTACCACCAAACTCATGAAGGCAGATGCATTTCAGCTTTGAGGGCCATAGAGGCTATTTTAACCCTGTTGACTAAAGCAAAAAATCAGGCTTTCATTCCCCTTGTTTTGACACTTGGAATAAATCACCAAGGCATTATATTCATGTTACAAAGCACATGCAACTATTTGCAGTAGGTGCTGGTAAGGGAAACCAGAATATTGTTTATATTAAGTATTGTTTATATTAAATAACATATGTAAAGAGTTTATCTCAGTTCTGCACAAGAAGTATTCAATAAATGGTATAGTTGTTATATAGAAACTGCCTTTCCCTATGTTCATTTTAAAAGTTTAGTAGTTATGATTTAGATTTATTACTTGAAGTGATGTAGTATCTCAGTGGCTGCAATTACAAAAGACAGAGGAGAAATAAAGAGGAAAATAGTTAGAAAACATCTTTGACCGAAATACATACATCTCTTATAATTGCTCTTCCTCCCTGTCTATATATATTTGTGAAGTAGTACAGGTGAGGTGAGATCTTCATCTATTAATAACAACTTATTTCTATCTCCTTTTTACAATTAAAAAAAGTTATCCTTTTATGGGAAGTATTTCTCTCCTTTGGAGCAGGAAAGGCACATCCATGAAAGTAGAGACAAAAGATCAAACTTATATTCATCCCCTTAAATATTGTTATTCTGGCATTTTGTTTTAAGTACAAATTTCTTAACAGCGTATATGAAAGAGAAGGTTGGCAGCAAAATTCGGATATACACATCCACTCTGATTCTCAGCTACTGAATCTCTAGAGTAGGAAAATTAAAACTCTTCTGCTTAGTTTTCAGAATGTTATTTGAAAATTACATTAGACAACTTAAATTGCACATTTGTACGATTGTGACTCAATTTTCCCTCAAATAGAAAATGTTTGTTAATGATTTTACTACTTATAGAAAATATTCCTCTGTTGAACAGTCAGATTTCATAGAAGGTACATTTAGTCTTGTAAGACAGGCATTTATTTTGAAATGAGCTTACACATCCTTGCATTTTCTTTGACATATATGTGTATATATGAGGTGTAACAAAGTTTCTTTCTGAGTTTTAATTCTTCGATGTACTCGTCCGATTAACTGTGTCTAACATGTGCCAGTCCTAGGGCCGGATGCTGGTGATTCAAAGGGGAAGGAGGTGTGACCTTACTCTCAAGGAGCTCACAGTCCAGAGTGGAGATGAACATGCAGAAACATACTTGTATTACAGCGAGGTGAGGCCATCTGGACCACGTGGACACAGAACTTTTGGGCACATAAAGACGGAGGCTCCTGATGGAACCACAGCGGGTGGCACTGACAAAGCATTCTTTAAGGGGGTATCTTTTGGCCTGGGTTTTGCAATAGAGTTAAGGGTTCCACAGGTGGAATAAGGTCCAGGGTGATAAGGGCATCCTTACCAACGGGAACAGAATGTACATGCAATGCCAAAGAGGCCTGAAAATGGCACATCCTGTCATCTGTCTCATTGTTTTTAATTTATATATGTTGGAGTTAGAAAAGCTGAAGTGCTTTCACTAATAGGGGTATCTGAAACACCTACTACAGGATGTTTACCAAGTGAATCATTATCGCGGTTCCTGTTGTGGTTGAATTTTTTGTCTTTAACCTCAAACCCCTAGACTGAAAAGTGTCACCTATATTCCCACGGGTCAACTCTTCAGTGATTGTTAAGAATTTTATCTTTCACTTGGACTCTCGCCCGAAATTCTCCACTCCAGTCTTTGAGCCATACACCACGTTACCACTAGAGGTAGCGCTGTAGCTTAGAGCTCTCACTTCTGAAAGACAGGTGATCCTGACATTGTCTCAAAACATTCAGGGACTCCCCATTGCCTACAAGATAAGTCTCACTGTGGGAGACAATATTCTTCACAAGCTGGCCCCAATAATTCTTCCCCACTTTCTTCCAAACTCATTACATTCTACTCCCAACCCCTAAGCTTACGCCGTCATGAATGACTCACTGTTCTCCCGTATTCTATACCCTTGTCTAACTCATGGCTTTGTGCATGAAACAACACAGCCTGTTGAGATAAAGGTAACTTGCTATAGTTGGAGCCCTGGGTGGGAGGGAAGTGGGAGAAGAACATGGGGTTGTTGAGATAATAGATGAATTGCAAGTGCTATACCAAGAAGAAGTCTTGATTCTATTCTTTTTTAAAAAATTTTATTGAAGTATAGTTAATTTACAATGTTCTGTTAATTTCTGCTGTACAGCAAAGTGATTGTTATATATACATTCTTTTTCATATTCTTTTCCATTGTGGTTTACCACAGGATACTGAATGTAGTTCCCTGTGCTATACAGTAGGACCTAGTTGTTTATTGGTTCTATTCTTCATTGTCAGTACTTCTCAAACATTTTGTCTGTTCCAAAGTATTCCAAAGAGGAAAGAAGAATATCCTCCTACCATAGGTTTTTAGTGAATAGTCTGAAGTGGGCCATTGCAAGTGAAAAAATTTATTTGAAGTCTCCTTTCATATTTTTGCTTTCTACTGTGTGTGTACTCTACTGGTTTCAATACTAAAATCATATTTTAAACTTTTTGCCATCAAGTAAAATTGAATTTCCCAGAAGATGTTATCCTGAGGTGTTCAGTTCCCCTGGCACAGTGCCAGGACTCCTGGGGACTGTATATTCCAGATTGAGAAACACACCTGGGGATGGGGAACCAATGGTGGGTTTGAAGAAGATAGTAGTAGCAACAAACTTGTGGTTAAATGTTTTAAACTTAGAAAAGGAGTGTATTACCATCACTGGAATTTGGAAAGGTCACTCTGATGGTGGCTCAGGAGACGGATTGAAGGCTTGGGGATGGAAAAGGAAGAATGGACTGTTCTGGGTTCCAACTGGATGGCGATACAAACTATTGAAGAAAATTCCCAGTTTTTGGTTTTGGTATTTGAGTAGATAGCATTATTATTTATTGCAACAGATACAAAAATGGAAGATTTTCAATTTCACACATGAAAGTTGGAGATGAATTTGAGACATACAGTTGGAGACATTTGGTAGAACGCTAAACATCAGGTTTGGAGACCAGGAGATAAGTTTGCTCCTTTATATCTATCTATCTATCTATCTATCTATCTATCTATCTATCTATCTATCATTTATCTATCTACCTGTCCTTTATCTATCATTTATCTATTTACAGTTGGGAATCATAAGTCTATAAGTGGAAATCAAAGTTATGGGAATTGATGAAATTGCCCAAGGAACTAATATAGGGTCAGAAGGAGAAAGTGTTTCATGGAAGGAAAAAAAAAAAAAAGAGGGCCTAAAGAAAGCAGAGCTAGTACGGGAAAAGAAAGAAAGATCTATGATGGAATGTTAACACTGTAAACAAATTTACAGACCTTCTAACATATTTTCTTATTTTATAAATTAAGAAGTCAAGGTTAACAAAGAAAAAAGGATTGTGCTAAGGACACTTCTCACTTCTGTTTTCTTATTCCTGGTTGAGTTTTCTTATCATATTTTAATGATCTCAATATATCAATCAAATCTGTAGTGTTTTATGAGTCTCCCATCTACCATGGCATATAGCAAAGTGTTTCACAAAGAGCAGTTACTCAATTCAGTTTTTTAAATAAATTAATTAATAACAAATTGCCTTTTGGAAATAAGAGTGGACAACTTTATTTTGGGAAGATCAGGTTAAAATGTAAGCTTAATAGTGGAATATTAAAAAAAAAATCACAGCCATGTATCTTAAAGTATCAGTGGAAAAATAACCACCTAAGATCCATTGCAAAGGGAATTTTCAGTAACTTCTCCCCAGACACTTCTACATAAAAGGTTTAGTTTTGGACCCTGTTCACCTCCCTTGGGAACTTCTTTCCTCGCTCTTAGACTTCTCTTTTTCAAATCCTCTTTCATGTCAGTGCCCCAATCCTCTTTCTTTGACACCACACCCAGGCCTGCCTTCTCCAAATGCCCACACTTCGACATCAGCGCTAGAACCCCAGTCGTTGATGGCAGAAGAAACAGTCAGAGATTTCAGACCTGCTTCTGTTATAAGTGGATGGTGCATCCTGCTTGAAGTGGACGACAACGGTGTAGTTTTCTAGGAGGGTCACCTGGTACCAGGGTTTGGCCCCATTCCGGTTGGGAGTTCCAGGATGGAGTAGAAATAACACGTTCTAATACTCATAGTGTCAGCAGCTGGGCGGCTCCCCTGGTGGAGAGCCCGTTTCCTACACGACTTTTCTGTCTTCTGGCAAAGAGAAGTGGAAGCATTTAGAATGCCGCCCAGGCTTATTCTTTAGGCATAAAAGGCAGTGGGCTGGATTCTTTTGCGATTGTTCTCCAAGTAATGATGAGGTTGAATAAGGCAGCATTTGCCTTTTTTTAAAATACAGGGAACCACTCTCTCGGCTTCTGAGAAAACTGAAAGTGGCTGCTTGCCAGAGATTTGTGCAGCTTCCTGGCTTTGTGGGTGGAAAAAATAGCACAGACCAACGTGAGGGAAACATCAACTCTTCCTCCCTCCAACATGTGCCCACAATGCCTCCCCAGAAACGCTGGACAGATGGTGAAGATCACCTTGGTGGCATTTTCTTCCGAAATCGGAGTCTAAGTGCAGGAAGCCTCCAAAGAAAGGGGGTCTCAGCTGAGGCGTGCACGTCTCCATTTAGGAGTCAGAATGCTGGGGCTGAGATTTGCATCTGTGTGTGGCAAGTATGAGAAAGCACTTCTGACTCGCTGCTAAGGAGGGTCAGAGGAGTTAATTACTTAGGGTAAAAAAATCTAAATGCTCAGAGGAATTAACTGGTATTCCGTGATTAATTTAAGAAAAGGCTCTTTTAGTTGAAAAATATGATCTTCATATAGACATCAGTGGTTTGAATTCCATCCATAGCTATTGCTTTCTGTGAAAATTATCTTATTGTACTAATAATGAGTTTGGAGGCAGTAAGCTATGTTCTTTTGACCGGATTTCAAAGAAAAGAAATTGAGAGTGCGGAAAAGACAAAGCAGAGAAAATATCCTTGATATCTTGCTTATTACACTGCAGTAAAATGGATATCACAAATGCTCTTGGTGATAAAGATGGTTTAGATTGCTTTGAATTGAAAAGCCCATATAATATAAAATCGTTTCCTTGCTGTTACAGATTCTCTGGTGCACAAGGATGACATGGATTAAATAGGAACATTTCACTGTGATGATAACACTATGAAAAAAATATCAGAGACATATGAGCAATTTGAAGGGATCTTTGCTACCATTAATTGAATTTTTCTCTGTGATCAGTTTTCTGGCAAGTATCAAGAGGTACCAATTTTGTACCTAGGTGAAGAAGGGAGATGAAGTATCGTAAGCATCCTACCTGATTTTTCTTATCTCCCAAATTGACCTCAAGTTTTACTTGCTCCCTACTTATTCTGGAACCCTCACTGATGTCCTGTGGAGGCCGCAGAAAGGGATTCCCAAGAATTTTTAAATTTATGGTATACAATTGAACTCTGAGAATTCACTTATGAAAACAATGAATGAAAAATCAGAGTTATGTCAAGTTATCGTAGGCAGAATGGTTTTAGGTCTATGAGACTTTTAACAGTAACCAGATTGAATGAATTGATGTTACTGTCGAGAGATATTTTCATTATTACAAAAGGAGGATCACAGAGGCCAACACTGACAAGGGTTCATCCAAACACTATGTCAAGGAGAGGGAGTGGGGGTCACCTGATGATGAACTTCCAGTCTTATTGGCAAGGCTATTGGTATTGTGGCACTGGAGGCCCTGGGTACCTTAAACTAATGACAACATACACTCAGTTAAGGTAATTTCTCTGCCTTTGATTATAAACTCACCAGCCAAACTCCTGCTTATGATTTGGCTTCCTATATAGCAGAGGAATAGTGGTTATACTAATTTCCATGTTGCAGACTTTGTAATAGACCTATTTGTAGTTGGATTCTGGATTTATACATCTGTTTACAAGTTTGATTACTGTGAGTTTACACTGAGAGCTTATATTTGCTCTTGGTGCCCTGAAAACATTAGGTTTTTGAGCCTGAGAGGCTGAGGGTAAACATGCTCTTGCTGTGAGGACAGGTTGCCTCCAAATGTCAACTTGGAAAACAGGTTGCCACCAGCCCGTTTTCTTCTGATGACATTTGTGTGCAACACCATTGGCCAGGAAAGACTATTCACACTTCTGTAGTAGCCATTTGAGTTTCTCTTTTTATGAATTTAGTGAAGGTGGGGACATTGATTCGAAAAGTAGGCTTCATATGTTACTAGGAAGAACAAAGAGAGCTTAAGGAAGGTAGGAGAAATAGCCCCCATCAATTAATACAGTTTCAGCCAATGATTAGTAATCTATGTATAAGCTAGGCTTAGTCTTGGGAAGCACTTGCGAAGTTGTAGAACTTATCTCATTCAGTTTTATGTTCTGGCCAGTCATTTAGACACACGTCGCCACAATAGTAAAAGTGCCCGCCATTAAGGGCTGACTTAAGGTCTTTGTCTCACAAGAGACCAGTCCTCCTGGTTGCGTGTTTCTCTCCTGCCTTGAGCAAGCAGCTGGGAGGCAGCAGACACAGAGGAGGTGGAGGGTTGGGTCTCATTGGGGTTGGGGTTTTGCCAAGTGAGCATGCAAAGGGGACAAACCACAAAGGAACGGGAGGTGTGTGCTAAGGATGTTCATGATGACTGACCGTGGGTTTTAAGCTGGGGAAGGAGGGAAGGAAGAGGTGTGAGGGAGAGTGAAAAAAATGGTAGGATCAATGGACTCTCAGTTTCAGGGAGGCTGAAGGATTGATGGAATAGTGGTACTAGAGGATGAATTCGAAAGATGGGAAATGGTGGTGGGCAAGTGGGCTGTTTGAGAAAATCCAGGCAAACGTGGGTCCAAAACAAAACCACTTCCTGAAATTTGCTATATGACGATGGAAGTTATTTAGTTTTTCTCTGTCTCAGGTTCTTATATTTTTAATTTCTAAAGTGGGAATAATAATATTAAAAAGCTACAAAGATTAGGTGATGTAAAGGATGTAAATAAACTAGCACAGTGTATAGCACATATTTGATACTTCAGTAAATGTCAACTCCTGCATTCCTACTACACAGTAAATGCTTTGAAAGGAGGGGCATTTCTTTCTCTCTCTTTCTGTCTGTCTGTCTCTGTCTCTCTCTTACACACACACACACACAAAACCCCACCCCAATACAATAAATGTTTGCTGAAAAGGGAACACTGAGCTGGGCCTGATGCATTGGGAGTAGGTGAGTCTGGACCATGAAGCTTCTCAGGGATTTCTCCCAACAGCTTGGGCCAGGGGTGGGTTTAGGTGGAGGTAGGGTAGAGAAGGAGGAGTTTGAACACAGTAGGTGAGAGTTGGAAAAAACAAGCTTTCTTACTTTAAAAATTTGGTTTTCATCAACCATGATTATAGTTGGAAAACATATGGAACCTGAAAGTTCTGATAAGGTTTTTTCTTTAATACTACGTAGAAAATACTTAAATTTATTCCTCGCTGTTCTTTTGAGGAGTACTTGACTGGGAAATGCTTTATGGGTTCTTTGGTTTTTTGGATGTGAATATCATAAAGAGGAGATTCTGAAATTATTCCTTGATTGGGTAGGTGGAGTCAGTAGATATTTTCTGGGAGAGTCTCCCTGAGGCTGGGGGAGGGGCAGAGGGTAGGTGTTCCACCCTGTGAGGTCAAGTTCTCTCTTTGGTAATCAGGTCAGTCAATGGCCTCCAAACTTTGTAATCACAATAGCCTTGCTGGAGCTACTGGATCTGGGGCTCGGTAATGAGACATATTTGAGACATATTAATGACATACGTCTGAGGTACTGAGGTAAGTTTGGAGGAAAGAGTGAGAGGTCATTACACCAAGGCAAAGCAAGAGATAGTCAGACCCAAACGAATATGAAACCAATAAACAAATGGATACACCAAACTTCCAGTTATAAAATAAATAAGTCCTGGGGACATAATGTACAGCATGATGACTATAGTTAATAACACTGTATTGTATACTTGAAAGTCGCTAAGAGAGTAGATCTTTAAAGTTCTCATCACAAAAAGAGAAAACAATTGTAACTATGTATGATGATGGATGGTAACTGGACTTATAGTTGTGATCATTTTGCAATATGTAGAAATATGAATCATTATGTTGTATACCTGAAACTAATATAATGTTATAGATCAATTATATCGCAATAAAATAAATAAATAAGTGAATGCATCCATGGAGGAAACCATGCTTTGAGAGAGAATGTTGACTAATTTGGGGTAGGATTAGTCTGTCAAAAATGAGTATGATGAGGACAAGGAGTTTTAAAAACACAGAGCTCTGTGCCTGGAAAAAGGAGTAGATCTGTTTTCTTTGTGCTTTAGGTAGTAAGAAATTTTGGTGACAGAAATGTCAAACTATTCCAGAGAGATCTTAAAATCATGCACAGAGATGTCCGTGAGGTTGTGAGCAGACGGGATGCAGAGAAGAACCAGCAAGTGAAAGCAGGGAGGTACCCAGACGGGGACCTTGGAGGACTTATGAGGGAAGGGAAGCTGAGGAGGGGGGGTGGATATAGAAAAAGCAAAAGGTTAGAACCATCAGAGACCACTAAAGGAAGTGCTGAAGAATGCCTTAGAGAAGAGGTGAGGGCAAAGCAGGCCAGAGCTGGCTTCCCCGTGAAGGAGATTAAGCCCTTTTCTGGGAGCAGGAACTCTGGCAATTCAATTACTGTGTTATGTCTTTCAGGCACTCATTATGCCTAACACGCCAGGGACTGATGGCCTTATTCCATCAAACTTCAAAAAATATCAAGGCTGCAATAAAAATGAACCCGGTATTGCGTAGTTTTATGTTTTTCTTCTAACCATTATGTGCATTAGTCACCACACTGAAAAAGCAGTGAGAAGAAGATGTGCCAGAATGATAGAGAAAACATGTCAACATTCAAAGAATAATTAATGAAAAGTGTTGCTGTTTTAATACCACCAATGAAAGTCAGTCCCAGTCTTATCAGTTCTTCTCAACAGTACCCAGGATCTCCATCTCCTGGATACAGCCACACCTGCTTCCCGTATGACCTTGCCCTAGGTACAAGTTTAATGAATGCTTCTTCACTATAGACCTGAGCCTGGTGTCTGATATATCTAGATAAATTACCCAGGTGTCCAAGTTCTCACTAAACTGAGGTCTTCCTTGCAATCTTCATCTTAGATTTTTTAATTTTTGCTTTTTTGTAGTGTGGGTTTTTACTATCCAGATCTTCACTGTGACTGGGACCCCTGCCTGAAACCACAGTCTGCTTGGCTAAGTTCCCAGTGCATTGCTTCCCCCTTCCCACCTCCTTCTCCTTGGAGATTAAAATTCTCCTATCCTCTCCCATCTTCCTACTCTCGTCTGCCAGGTAAGAAAGGCCCAACTCCTGAATTGGCTGGTTGGTGTTCAGAATCAGGTTCCTGATTCCCCATCATGAGGAAGATACTCTCAAGAGACACCACACAGCGCAAACTTGAACTGAAGGGTCAAGTAGCATTATTCTTCGTGGCCCAGAGGATTCTGTTGACCTCCAGGCTCTATGACTTAAGACAGCTATGGACAGCTTCCAGACCCCACTTGCAAGTGGGCAGGGGAAAGCTTCTAATTCTGCTAGGCTGAGTCAGTCCTTGGTGCCCAGATGGGTACGGCTGACAACACACAAGGCAGGTGATCTTTGTGGGAGGGGGGATGGGGCTGGGATAGGCTGAAATTGACAGCTGTGGGTTCTGATTCACACAGAAAAGGGGCCCCTTTTCTCAAGGACCATGCAAGCTACACCATAATGTGCCATGTTTTGTGTGTGTTTATTTCCCTTTTGTTATCCCTTAATTGTTAATAAATCATATTGAAGAACAGCATCGCTAATGCTATTTTCCAGAGGCTTATAGATATTAACCCAAACCTTCTTTACCCTTGGATGATTCCTGTTAGGCTCCCGCCTCCAAAGAACCCTACAGATGGGGCTGCCAGCAGGGTCAGCTGACTTCACCTGCTCTTTAGATATGAGGACGTGGGCTGTTGCTCACAACTGCAGGGTCTGCCATAGAAATGTCGTCCATCCC
This sequence comes from Eschrichtius robustus, assembly GCF_028021215.1. NCBI lineage: Eukaryota > Metazoa > Chordata > Mammalia > Artiodactyla > Eschrichtiidae > Eschrichtius > Eschrichtius robustus. The sequence goes on from NC_090841.1 coordinate 49,758,464, forward strand.
TCACCCCAGGCTTTGCTTCAGACACACATCCTTTCCCCCCGTTCTTAGACTCAACCAGGACACAACCATCACAATAAAAGACTGACTGTATCAGTGTCACTCCCTGCTTCCATGACCTTCAGCATATAACTGTGCCAGGACTCCATTTGGAAAATGAGGAGGAAGGGTTGGTTACTCAAACTAATGGAACAAAACCTCTGAGATTCTATGAGATTTAACTATTACTTTCTACAGGCATTGGATTCAGTGGCACTAAATCAAATTATTTATTATAACTAACCATGATTATGTAGGGTAAATTCTTCCTTTTCTAACCATCTTAACGAAATCAGAAATATTTAACTGCAACTATCAGCTCTGTCCTCTCCTTCTCACCACCCTCTCCCTCCCTCGTTTCTTCTTTCCCTTCTTCCTTTCTTTATTTCTAACTTTGAAATAAAGAAGTTAGAAGTTTGAGTCATCCACCTCCTTGCTAGGATAGATCATTCCGGCATAGAATTAGAAATCTCTAGTCTAAATTATTCCTATTCATAATTTTTGTTTTTAAAACTCTTTGGATCCAAATACTTATATCACTTATATGTGGAATCTAAAGAATGAAACAAACTAGTGAAGATAACAAAAAAGAAGCAGACTCACAGATATAAAGAACAAACCAGTGGTTACCAGTGGGAAAAGGGAAGCGGGGAGGGGTAATCTAGGGGTAAAGGATTAAGAGGTACAAACTATTCGGTATAAAATAAGCTACATGGATATATTGTATAACACAGGGAATATAGCTAATATTTTATAATAAGTATAAATGGAGTAAAACCTTTAAAACTGTGAATCACTACATTGTACACTTACAACTTAGATAATATTGTACATCAACCGTACTTCAATTAAAAAAACTCTTGGGATCTATCTATCATCTATCTACGTATTATCATCTCTCTAGAGAAATATCTATTTTGCTGGTGCCAGTTAGTTAGGATGAGGCAGGTCCTGAGACAGAAAATGAAAATTGAGACATCAGGCTTTAGGTAAATAGAGAGGGAACTCCATTCACTCTGGGTCTTGCTATCTTTTATGGTTTTAAATATCATTATTATTTTGATGATGATAATACTTGCCATGTATTGTGCACTTAAGCTGGGCAGTGTGCTAAGTACTTGTTATTTCTCCTAATTCCAAAAACAACCCGATGAAGAAGGCATTCTTCATGCTATTGTCCAAAAGGTAATACATATCTACTGGTTTAAATCTATGCAGGTATGGTAGCCAAACTGGGATTTGAACTCATACCTATCTGACCTCAAAGCTCATAATCATGATCATTCTGTTCATTGTCTGCTGATGATTCTAAAAGGCCTTGAGGGGGCTCCCAAGGAGGCAAAGTTTGAAAGTGGCCCCTTCCAGATGAAGAGAGAGTAAGAGTAGCAGGGAGGAAACCCCCAAGCTGAAGATAAATACATATACATTCCAGGGCACATGATCTTGTGCCATGGTGTGTGCGTGTGTGTGTTTATTTTGTCTTCTGTTGTCCCTTAACTGCTACTTAACCACATTCAAATATGCAGGCTTTACTTCAGTTATTCTATGAGTAATTAAAGAAAAGATAAGACAGCCATAACTGGGCCATCGAGCTAAATGGAGAACAGTTTCTCCACTCAGAATGCAGCAACTGGTTTGTTAGCCAGCGAAGAAGAACATCAGGAGAGAAGATTGGTGCCTGCAAGAGTTGGCTGCTTTTGCGTCTATCAAGATGCTCTTGCTAACATCTAGAACTTATTTTTAGAAATTTAGCATTTTAAAAACACATCTTCTTTAACAAATATCTAGTAAACTACTTTAAGGAAGGGACACTTTTATTATCCCTTTAAAGGACCTATAATGCTTAGCATGGTAACTCATTCCAAGTAGGTGCTCAATAAATACAGGTTAATAAGCGAGAACGAACCTTTCTCCAAGTTGATAAGGGAGGGTGTTTGGGCGCAAAGAAAAAAACCTTTGCTCGGTACCTTGAGTGTTCTAGAGTGTACGTTTGAGATTAATAATGAGATATCACATCATTGCTTTTGAAGTATATTCATTTGCTTAAGGTATATAGACTAGTTGAGTTTTTAATTGCTCATCAATTATTTGGCATTTAGCTTTTCATGTTGTATCATTTAACAGCAGCCTACTCATCAGAATTGCATTTGGCTTTCAATTGCATGATGTTGTGAGACCCCAGATGGATATAATTTCAGGAAGGTGTTTGATCAAATTATTTTTAACCAGAGAAGAACATCCACAGAGCAATTATTTGTAGCTTCTATTATATCGAATGGCTTCTATTTAATTAAAATTGTGCCCCTAGTCTAGAAATTATTTTCTAAGAAATACTTTCTTTAATGCCATTTGCAGCAACATGGGTGGACTTAGAGATCATCGTACTAAGTGAAGTAAGTTAGAAAGAGAAAGACAAATACCATATGATATCACTTATATGTGGAATCTAAAATGTGACACAAATGAACTTATCTACAAAACAGAAACAGACTCCCAGACATAGAGAACAGACTTGTGGTTGCCAAGGGGGAGGGGGGGAGGGGAGCGAAGGATTGGGGGTTTGGGATTAGCAGATGCAAACTAGTATATGTAGAATGAATACACAACAAGGTCCTATTGTATAGCAGAGGGAAATATATTCAATATCTTGTGATAAACCATAATGGAAAAGAATATGAAAAAAGTGTACATATACGTATGTATAACTGAATCACTTTGATGTACAGCAGAAATAATGCAACATTGTAAGTTAACTACACTTCAATAAAATAAATATAAAAAAACAAAAGCACTATGCAAAAAAAAAAAAAAGAAAAAGAAAAAGAAATAATTTCTTGCTAAATAAGATGGTTAGATATACAGGAAAAGTAACTCTATCCAGTGACTGCTGCTGTATATTGAGGAGAAACATGTATTTCCATAAATTTCAAATAAAGTTTTCTTAGTTCCAATCTAATGTCAGCATCTACTGAGAAGTTACCAAGTTCTTGTCAAGAAGTCAAGAATGAACAGTTTCAAGTTTAAGGTACACTTGGCTTAAGTTTCAGATAATGAGTAAGGCTGGAATCAGCATGGCCCAGTGACTAAAAACAAGAAGAAGAATAAACAAAACAAAACAAAACAAACGCCAAACACATGACTTAAAAAGATGCCTGAACTCTAGTCCCAGGTCCGCCGCTGCCTTGCTTCATGGTTCTGGGTCCTGGACATGACAAATCAAGAGGCTGAAACTTGCCCTTCTGACCTTTTTGTAATGATGAAAAGTTGAGGACCAGTGTGGATCTGGGTGAGACTGTATTAAAGGTCAGTGCAGTAAAATAATCCTATTGAAAGAATCGGCAAGGGCCATTCAACCCAACGGGTAGATCACAGTGGGTGGGATCAAGAGGCCTTTAGCCTCCCAGGGAATTAGCGGAGCAGAGCTGGCACTTCTGCTCACTGGTGGGGGTGGAGGATGGGGAGGTGGGTTTATCAGCGTTAAGCTTCTCTTTTATCAGTGGAAGATTCTGAAGAGTGCTTTTTTCCAAGATTTGCCTAACTGTTGCCATACTGTTTTGGAAATGGCCCAGGACTTGCAGAGAGACTCACTATCATCCAGCAGTCTCAATTTTAATCGCACTTTAAATTTTATATTACACATGAGAAGGCAGAATGAGGATAAAAGCTTGTGTCAGTGTCGCTGGAGACATATTTTTATATATTAATTGGTGATTACTCTTTTTTGACCATAGCACTTGTTATTTCGTGATCCTTTCTCTATTCAAGCCACTGATCCATGAGGCACCGAACAACAGAGAAAAAAAGAGTGAAAAGTTTGGCTTTTGGGATCTTCAAAAGTTAAGTTCAAAATATAAGGCAAAATTTGATAGAAGTTTTAATCACTCAGGGTTAGTTTTCCCAATTAGAGAGTCTAGATTGGGGGAGGTGTATGGCCCGGGGGAGGTGAGAGCAGTAGAGCTTGGATTGTTCCCTAGAAACCCTCCTGCCTGTATTCTTTGGTCAGATGCCCGGGATCTGGAAGAGGCTGGAAACCTGAGACAGAGCAGAGCCTGGTGCCACCTTCCCCGAGGAGGGCTTGGGAAACAGCATGGCTCGGGAGCCCAAGACATGTCACGAGTGGTGCCCAGGCAGGTGGACCTGCGTCAGTTCCCCAGGGTCCACACTCCCCAGCTGGTGTGAGGAAAGCAGACCACTTTCCCTTGATGCCCAGAGTGATGCAAATCTGCACAGAAAGCCAGCCGGCCTCGTGTAGGCTGATGTGAGTGTGAGGCAGATGCAGGAAAATGTGCGGACCGATAACCAAGATCCAAATCTCACCGGCCACTCACTTCCAGTGATGCTCTGGTACTTTGTCAGACCCCATCCCCCATTGCCTGTACAAACTTAGATGCAACCCTGGCAGAAGGTCATAATTGGATGGAAATTAAGTTTTGTCACCTGGGAGACTGTGAACTTCATATGGAAAGCAATTTTGGTTACAGATTAATAAAAATGATGCACTTATATGTCTGATTTTGTGGACCCAAATCAGTTTCCACAGGGCGACTGTATTAACATCCATCAGACTCCAGTGCAGCACTGGGTACCTTTGTTGCCTTTTTCTATATACATATTTTTGTTTGTTTGTTTGTTTTAAAATTTATTTATTTATTTTTGGCCGTGTTGGGTCTTCGTTGTTGCGTGCAGGCTTTCTCTAGTTGCGGCGAGCGGGAGCTACTCTTCGTTGCGGTGCACGGGCTTCTCATTGTGGTGGCTTCTCTTGTTGTGGAGCACGGGCTCTAGGTGTGCAGGCTTCAGTAGTTGTGGCACACAGGCTCAGTAGTTGTGGCTCGCGGGCTCTAGAGCGCAGGCTCAGTAGTTGTGGCGCACGGGCTTAGTTGCTCCACGGCATGTGGGATCTTTCCGGACCAGGGATCAAACCCGTGTCCCCTGCATTGGCAGGTGGATTCTTAACCACTGCACCACAGTTGCCACTGCGCCCTGTTGCCTTTTTCTAGGTGCGTTCAGCTCGATCCCATCTTTCCCTTTTTGATTTTCATTTCTGAATTCTGGTCAGTGGTGTTTTGAGAAGTAACTAACAGCTACTCTCTGTCTTAGTTGAACAGTCTGGTTTGTATTAAATAACACAGGTCACTTAGAGATATACCTTATCATTACCTGAGGGTACTGAACTGCTTCTTTTACACATTGACTTCTATTATCTTTCAAGTCAGGGGGAAAAAAACCATATGTGGCAAAAGGACAAGTTTTAGAATTTTATGAATCGTCATTTTTGTGTCTAAAATCTGCTCTTTTATGAGAACAACTGCCTTCAAACAGTTTGTCTAGTCCGTTACCCTGTATATGCTAAAACAATAGTTTCCTATTATTTTTGAAGGTTCCCCCCTGCCCACACCCCCAAATGGCAGACAGCTGTGGGGTTGCTTGCACTTGACAGAGAAACTAGATCTTATTCACAGGTCTCCACTCACCGACTGCGTGACTTCGCCAAAGACATTTCTCTTCCCTGAACCTCAGTTGCCTTACCTGTAAAATGAGTGTTCCAACTACGTGTCTTTTAGGTCTTTATTAATGCAGAGATGTCCTGGTTCCATGGGCGCTCATTCTCTGTGGGGTGGTAACCAAAACAACCTGAGATCAGTAACCGGGACAGAATTAGGTAAAGCACTAAACAATATACTTTTGTAAATTTGTGTAAATTAAGGATCATGTCTCTTTGTCACTGTTAGCATTGGTGATCCACAACTCTACACTTAGTGGATAAACAGTGCGATTTAGAAGATCTTTGTTACTAGGAGAAAATGGAGCTGTCTGTAGGTTATGGGGATGGGCACCTAATTCATAGGTTAGATACCCAATAAGGGATTATCTCTTTATCACCATGTCCAAACACTTCTTCTCCCTCAGCCTCCTCAGTAACTGACAGCTCACTTTGGGTTCTCCCAGAAGCAGGCCATGAGATGAGGATTTGGTACAAGCAGCGTATTTGCATGGGATCCCAGGGAGACTGTAGGAGAGTGGGGAAGTAACACAGAGAAGAAAGCTACCAGAAGGTACTCAGTGTTCCCTTCTGCTGGCAGTCTGGAAGACTGAGGACAACCTGCCCTGGAGCTGCCCCCTCTGCTGGAGCGAGAGAACCGGGGTACTGATGCACTACATTGCTATCCTGTCCTGCTTACAAGCATGAACTCCTCAAAACGTCCGGCCCGTACCCTGGATAGGCCAGGCATGCTCCTGTGACCAGAGAAAGCCCTGGGGCAGAGAGTCACAGATGCTTGTGGTAGGGAGCAGGTGGTGTGTGTGGAGACGGGATTGGTGATGCCAAAGTGATTTGGGCAGGGCACCAAGAGCATCTGCCGTACTACCCTAATCCAGGCAAGAATACTCCCATTGTTCCAAGGATTCCCCTTCTAGCCTCTAATTCTTCATACTCTCGTTTATTTTATATTTATCTTCTAGAGCATATTTCTTTAGATATTGAAGGAAATATGCTCTAGAAGATATTCTGCTGACTTTCCTCATCTCTGTGCAACCTCATTTCACGTTACTCCTCAGCTTTCCTTGTATGATCAAGCCAATCCATGCACATAATTTTGCCTTTCATTCTCTGCTAAGCTGTTCCTTCCGCTTGGAATACGTTCATCAGTGGTTTACATTAATCTGTGTTCTTCCTAGTACACAGAACTTTTTTATAGAGAACATAGCTAATGCTTTAAAAAAATTTTTTTTTTCCAGATTGATTTACATACTATCTCAGGGCTTATCTCTTTCCAAAGGTCTTTTCTGCACTAAATCCTTTAGTCAATACCCACTCAGCCCTTGTATTCTACCCCTTCCCCTTTACCTATCCAACATTATTAATCTTTTTAGTGTAAAAAGCATTAATTCAAGGAAGCCTTTTCTGAGCCCCGTGATTAGATTCGATTTCCATATTGCCTGCTCCCAGATCATTCAATGCTTGTCCTTTGTAATTTGTAATTTCTGTTCACCACCAGCCTTCCAGGATACACTTCAAAGGCCATGAGGTCAGGTACCATGATTTTACTGCATTCCTAGAATCTGGACCAGGGACTGGTACATAGTAGGCATTGATTAAAATTTGCTGAATCATTGTATGAATAAACTATGCCATTTGGGGCTGATTCACATTTTAAAGAAGGGTTGATTTTACCTCTTCTGGGTGTTTTTCTCATGAATTTACAAATCTATTAAAAGTGGAGATTATTTCTCTTGTATCCCCTCTGGAGTGCTATATGCAATGTACTTCATACAGTAGGAGCTTCCAAATGTTTGTAAATAAATTAACTTGATGACTCCAAGGCCCCATACTGCATGCTTTGGTAAGAGATAACTTGGATCACCAGAGGCATGCTGCTCTCTCCAGATGAAGTACAGCAATTCAACTAGAGTAAATTAATTGCAGGAGAGAGCCTAAGTAATAAAATCGGGTTTCAAATAGAAAAACAATGAAGAAATATATCCTGTGATTAGGAAGGATAATGAAGTTACTGAAAATAGACACATTCTAAATGTGTAGGGAATGCTTGGAAAGATAAAAAATATTGGGATATGTGTGCCAATTGGTCTTAAGACACACTAAAAAAAACAAATTAGTTTAAGGAGCAAAAGCAAGCACAAGATTTGCAGTCATTAGTTCTGAAAAAAAAAATAGGTGATGGGAGCAAAGCAAACTAAATTTTAAAAATGCAAAACAAGTTAATCAGTTTAGATCAATATGCATTAAAATAACAGACACTTTTGAAAAGACCTAGTGTTTAACAGAATAATATCAATAATCACTGTACAAGGAAAATTACTCTGAAATGTGTTATGTTTACCTGGTAAAAATATACAATTAGAGAATAGACAGAACATAAGAATATTATTGTCTTCACATCTATATATTTTATCTGTTTGTGGACTCAATTTCCTTAATATATATATGCACATATTTTCTAAACAGAGCCTAAAAATTTTCTTAAGTCTCAAAATAAAAAGTACTTTGGCTTAAGCATTCAATTTCATTTGCCCCTACTAGTCAAACAAGATTGGGTAGAAGCCTGCTAGGTTTTTTTGAATGCTATCTGAAAAAAAAAGATAATAAAGGAAGTGATAAAGGGGCAAAATATCATGTAAGAGACTATATATAAGTCTCCATCTTTAAGTAACATGTAAAGACTACATATTAACAAATATGTACGTTTGTATTCTGGGCAATCAAGAGCCTTGAGTGGTATGGAATTTGTTTCCAGGAGTAGATTATTGTATCAGACCTCTGAAAAAAGAAGGAAATCTGGGATTTTTACCTGTCCTAACTGGGCTAAAATTAGTGAAAGTGCAGTCTTTGTCAGCGATAGAAAGGTGACAGATTATGGTAAGCAGTGGTGAAACAGTTCCTTTTCCTGCTGTCACTTGGAATCAAATGCACATTGAAGATAAGGCTTTGGGTATCAACTTGTTGCTGTTATGTAACAACATGAAAGAATTCAAGTGGGGCTGGGAGTGGCTGCTTTTAGCCACACTAGGTGGCTTTGAAAAAAGAGAATAACAAGATTAAATATGAAACTCTCAAGTCGCCAACTTAAACCCAGGAGACTCTATCTGATGATGTTGGCAGAATCTTTTGACTCTTACAGCTGCAGAGCTGAGGTACCCAACAAACAAAGGAAAAGGCTGGCTATGGATTGTGAAGTTAACACATTATTTAATATGCCCTCTCTCCAGGTTTCTTCTGGGAAAGTTAAAGTATTTAATGGGACAGAGTAAGGCCCAGAATATTGAAATAAGAATTATGGGAGGATTTGAAGGGCTTGGAATATCCACAAACCCCAGATTCTTTAAGCTTCCTTTGCCCGTGAATACAACCAAAGTAGCTCATGGAGATTCTTTTCTTGGTCTTAGTGGGCTAGTCCTCCCTCGCTTGAGCCAGTTCTCCTCAGGTCCTAAGCCTCTTTTCCCCAATCTTCATCTCAAATTGGTAACAAGAGTTAGATTTCAGAACATTCAACTATGTTGTTTACCTTAGTGATAGATAAATAAATAAAATAAAATAAATAAAAATGAAATAAATATATTTAGCAATTTATATTATAACATACATAGAGGAAAATATATGGGACTAAATTCCAAACATGCTAAAGAGAGAAAAAGTATAGTTTTAGGTTAACCTGATTTTTTTTTTTTTTTTTAACACAAGTGCAATTATCTGCATTCATTGAGAAGGCAAGTTAGTTTTAATTCTTAGGTAGGTTGACTGACAGAAAGCTGTACTGAATGGTGATTATGCTTAAGAAGGTTAAGATGCCATAAATGATTTGCCAAAATATACAGAAAGCAATCAACAGACTAGATTTATAATATGAATCCTACATACTTTCTGTGTTCCTTAAATAGGCATAGAAAACCCTCTCCTTATTAAGCCTTGAGAAATACTTTGAAGAGGGAACCACTGGTATCTTTAAAAAGTGTGATTGTGGTTTTTCTTGTAGTTCAAGGATATTTTTTGGGAGACGCTAATATTGAACTGATCTGCCTGATTAAAACAGAGATGGGAAGATTCTTTGGTGGAGGTGGGCAGGTACAGAAACCAAGTCAGGCACTTAACCTCCAGAGGCTAGATAGTTGTGCTTTCTCTAATAGACACATGGGTATTTCACATTGGTTTATTGATCATTGAGTCTATGGAAATGTATGGGCAACTCACAAAGTTCCTAACAAATTTGCGTTAAAAAATCCATGTCTTTTGATAGAGCTCACCAAAAGGGAGACAGTCATTATCTCTATTTCTAGACCTGTGGTCATTTTCTGGCGTAAATATACTCTGAGGAAAGGAATATAAGTAGACCTTTCACCTATTTTTGGATAATGGATCCAAAATAACACATTCCTGGCAAAGAAAAATGGCACTGTGGTTCAACAGTCAGAGTGGAAGCTTTTGGTGGTGAGGTGATGAATGGAATCTTGAGCCAAGTACAGCACACAGTAGGCACAGCGGGGCCTGCAGACCCACCCTCTTCTTTTCCCCTCCATTTCCTGAGTGTATTCTGGGAAAAAGATATCCTAGGCAACGGCCTGATATTGACACTTGCTTCTCGACTCAGAATAAGAATTATTACGAAGGGAAGGACCAAGGATGGAAGACCTAGATCTCACCTTCCTCACTAAAAGAGCAAACCAAGAGCAATGCCACATTCCTGTGGAATCCCAGAGATTAGTGCGACCATCAACAACTAGAAAGATAGGGAGTGGTCATTTCTATCACAGCTCCATTTAACTCTCCAATTAGGCTGATGGGGAAGACAGATGCGTCTTGGAGAATGAGAGCGGATTATCATAAGCTTAATTAGGTGAAGCCTCCAAGTGCAGCTGCTGTTCCAGATGTTGTTTCCTTACTAACTCAGATCAATACAGCCCCTGGCAATCAGTCCAGGCTGCAGTGCAACTGGCTCTACCAGGCAGCCCAGAGGACCCAGCAGATCCAATGAAACTTGAACAGTCTGTAGCAGACTGGGGTTCCTTATGGAGCCCCAATAGTAAATGCACAGGTAAGATCCCTATTATTGTTTTTGAAATATAAGCTATGGCCTCTTCAGCAAGTAACTATTCCTATTTTGAGAAATAACTCTTGAATTGTTACTGGATCTCAGTAGAGCCTCAATGCCTGATTTTGTGAACTGAGCTTCCCATTATGAACTGGTTATCAGCTTATCCACCAAATCATAAAGCGAGGCATACCCAGTGTAGTCCATCAAGTGGAATATACATTCAGGGATACATCCATATAAGGAATGGACCCAAGCCAATCTTGAATGCATAAGTTAAATTGTACAAGGAGGATGTGTGTCCTCCGCAGAGGTGTCTTCCTGCTGCACTGTTGGCTTTCTCTCAATACCATGGGAATGACCTCATGGAGGGGTTCCCACGACCACTTAGCAGCTTGAGAAGCCAGATACACACACACACACACACACACACACACATTTCTTCATTTCTTCCTGGTGTTCTGGGACCAATATTAGGTGGATCTAATGCTACCTTACTGCACCATTCATTTCAGTGGTGTTTCTAAAGGGAGGTAGATCCTGTCTAATTTGCCTGGAAGAAGTCATGGATTGAGTTAAGTAATAAAACAAACCAATAGTTAGTGGTTAGTGGTGTGAGCAGGTGGTCAGAAATTTGAAAGTAGGAAGACTATTTTGGTAGAGGTATGTAGATAAGCCTTTTGGGATGGATCCAGGTGGGAAAATATTAGTATACCATTTAAATGATTATCAAGACTCTCTAAAAGGTCAAAATAGATAAAATGATCTACTCTCTGAATGTCAGTCAGCTTCCTCTCTCCTTCTCCTCAGTGTTGACTTAGTAGTCTCATGAGTGGTGTAGCAATGGTGATAGTGATGGAATTTATTACAGTGGGTTGAATGTTGGTTGCTCCCATGAAATATATCCTTGTCCTAACCCCCAGAACCTGTGAATATGATTGTTTTGAGAAAGGGTCTTTGCAGATGTAATTACATTAAGGATCTTGAGCTGAGATTACCTTGAATTATCTGAGTGGATCCTAAATCCAGTGACAAGTGTCCTTACGAGAGAGGAGAGAAGACACAGACACAGAGATGGCCATGCGAATATAGAGGCAGAGATGGGAGTTATACAGTCACAAGCCAAGGGACACCTGCAGTCACAAGAGGCAAGGAAGGAGTCTCCTTTAGAGATTTCAGAAGGAATAGGACCTACTGACACCCTGATTTCTAACTTCTGGTCTCTGAACTGTGAGAGATGAAGTTCTGTTTTGTAAACCACGAGGTTTGTGGTAATTTATTACGGCACTTAAGGAATGAATATACCAAGAATTGGGACTTCTCTACATTAGGCTTATTTTATTGCTGGCATTGCGGAGGGCTCCATTTTCCAGTAGACTTTGTTCACGCTGAGCAAAGGGCTTAGGACATGGGTGAAAGTCCTGGCAGGTTGATTACTTTGGGCAATTTCCAATAAACATTCAGTACATGGATTTGCTTTTCTTGCCTGTTATACTTCTGAAAGCACCATTGATTGTGAACTTAACATATGCCTTTTACTTCATCAGAAGATTGTGTTCCACGTTTCTCTGGCCACACAGTTGGTTTTTAGTGAATAAAATGAGGCAATGTGCTGCTGCTCATGGGATTATTGGTTTTATCGTGTAGCCATCATCCTAAAGCAGCTCATTTGTAGAATGGTTGCGCGGCCTATGGAAGGCTCCCCTTGGGGTCCCAGCCAGGAGATCTTGTGTGTGAGATCGGAGTGCATGTTCAGGAGTGCAATATGAGGACCCATTTATCTCATAGATGGAATAGATGAGTCTAGGGAAGAGTGAACGACAGAACGTTTGGTGTGACTCAAGATTACTCATTATTACTCATAATGTACTCCAGAAAACTGTGCTAACTTCCAACACTTCTGGCTTCGAGGATTTGGTAAACAAGGGATGAATGTACCCACAAGGCATCGTAATAAGGGTTCTTTTGAGTTGGAAGCTGAGACAGCCACTTGCCTTTTGGGTTCTTCACCATGAGTCGAATATATCGAAAAGAGGGATTATGGTGCTGTCTGGGGTGATTAATCCTGACACCGAAGGAAAAATGGAGTTGTTACCTCACAATGGAGACAGAAAAGAATGTGGACAGAACCAACTAAGCTGAGGGTAGGGGTGGAGATCTTTGTATGGCCATTTCTAGAAGTAAAAAAAAGATTAAAGGTGACTTCAATCTTATACAGTAGGATCATCCAGGACAGAGAACTCTTAGGAATAAAGGTATGAAGTATCCTAGGGTAACTTTACTCAACCAGCTTTTGTGCTGCCTGATGGCAAAGAGAACATGCAGTGGGTAGTGGAAGAGGCATATTTGTTGATATGGTTTTGTATAAACAGGGACTGTAGTCCCTTTTATATGATCTTAGTTGCTCTCTCTCTCTCCATGTGTATATGGCATTATATATTATATATACATTACATATTTAACTAATGTATCTTTGGTTTCCTGCTCATTTGCACACACTATTATATACAGGGCATATTTAGTCCAGAGGCTGAACAGTATTTATATGGGATATTTCTGTGGAATGGAGGCAAAACTAGAGAAGGAAGGATGCTACCCAAAGATCTGAGGCATGTAGTTGGATTTGCACATAATAGGACTTTGGATGGTCTCCATGTTCTAAGAGTAGAAAAGTGTGTTTTAATTATACAAGTGATAGTATTATATTTTACAGAGGCAGATTTTGGGGAGAAGAAGGGTGTATAAGGATTTTAGTTAGTGAAATAGGTGGAGTATAGGGATATTTGGCATATTTTTGCTGCCCAAGGTCTCAAGTTCCTAAGTTAGGGGATTCCTTCATTATTTGGAGATTCAAAATAAGGATTAGATACTTCCACCTTAGAAGCCCCCATGGGATAAATGTTCCTATTTATCTGTGAGCTAGGTGTGTGCACATGACCTAAACTTGGATAGCGAAAGGCTCATATCGAGGAGTTTTGAAACTAGAAATAATGCAAAGGAGCTAGACCATATCCATTCATTTTGAAGGTGTCATCAGTGCTGTTGGGGTGTAGTGAGTATGGTGCTGGCTGTGGCAATGTCAGTGGAGAATTCCAGGGAAGTCTGCAGAGGTGGCAGGTGTGTCCTAAGACAGCCATTCCAGTGGAGAGGTCTTGACTGGAATCCTGCTTCCTGCTGATTTCCTGAAGAAAACGTCCTGATTTTCCTCAGTGTTGTATAAAATAGAATTTGGCTGGGCTTTGTCCTGGTCACTTGGAGGGAACCTCTAAACCCTTGGAATTTCCTGAGTAATGGAGTGTCTCTGGTATTCATGGTTGGCCTTTCAGACCACACTTGATAGTTTATACTAGCGAGGAGACTGATGGTAGACCCCTAGATGGCTTACACTAATGAGATAGATCAGGCCCTCATACCAGAAAGACCAACCATGTGATTAGAGGTTTGGTGCTTTGAGCTACATGATATCAACCTGACCTTCACAGAGGCAAGGGAGCTGGAGATTTGGTTCAATCACACGACCAGTGATTCAACTTATCACACCTATGGAAGGAAGCCCCAGTAAAATCCCTGGACACTCTAACTCTAGTAAATTTCCCTGGTTGGTAATCATACAGCCATGTGCTTGGAGTGTGAAACATCCCGAGGACATGAAAGCTTTGTGTTTTGGATCTTCACAGATCCCATATTCATCTGTTCATTTGGCTGGTCTGGATTTGTATTCTTTAAAATAAAATTGTATTTGTAAGTAGTATATCACTTTCCTGAGTTCTGTGAGTTTTCCAGTGAATTATCTAACCTGAGGGAATAATAGGAACCTCTGAATTTTTAGCCAGATGGGGAGAAATGTGGGTGGCCTGGGAACCCTGGAGCTTGTGACTGGTGTCTGAAGAGAGGGGAGTCTTGTGGTGGACTGTGCCCTTAACATGAAATTTGACCTAATTCTGGGCAGTTAAGCTCAGAATTTCATTGCATTCAGCTTTCCTGTCAATTTCCTTTGGGGGGTGTTCTGAGACCAATTTCCAGTGTGTGTGAGGAGGGGGAATTCCCTACACCAAAAACAATTCTTAGAGACCAGCAGGGTGTCCAAGAATTCAACTCAGTTCTGATACTATCTACTCAGAGATAGCATCAGATTCCACAGGTTAAGGGTTCAGTCCTACAAGGCCGCCCTCCATGCCCATCCCCCACAACCGGAACTTCAGATGCCAGCTGCAAGCCTAGGTTGTTACCTGTGCTTCTGACCAGCTGGCTATAAATCAGAAGTTCCCACAACTTTCTCTTTGGGTTTGATTAGATTAATTTGCTAGTGTGGCCTGTCAGAACTCAGAGAAACATTTTACTTACTGTATTACTGGTTTATTCTAAAAAGATATAACTCACGAACAGCTAGATGAAAGAGAAGCTGGTCTCTTTCAAGGGCAAGGTATGACGAAAGGGCTTGGAGTTTCCATGATCTTTACAGGTGCACCATTCTCCCCAATCTCCATGTGTTCACCAACCAGAAACTCCCAGAACCCAGTACTTTTTGGTTTTTATGGAGGTTTCATTACATAGGCATGAGTGATTGAATCACTGGACATTAGCGATTGATTCAAACTCCAGAGGTTGGGGGGTGGGGCTGAAAGTTTGAATCCTCTAATCATATGGTCGGTTCTCCTGGCAACCAGTCCCCATCCTTAGGTGTGGTCCCCAAATCACCTCATTAGCATAACAAAAGACATCTTTATTGCTCTCATCACTTAGGAGATTCCAAGGGTTTTTGGAGCTGTGAGCCAGGCACCATGGATGAACACCAAATATACATGGGTAATATATTTTAGTCATCTGATGACCAAATATATATTTCTTATAAATCATGATATTGCACACCTGAAATGATTCCAGTAAATTCCTACTTTTCTTAGGTTAGTTAAAACACCTTTCTGTTGTTTGCAATCAAACATCTTGATAGATAGAATTAGTAATAGAGGGAAACCGTATTAAAGCTTTAGTAGGAACTAAGGGTAAGCTTTGGACATTGATCTGAAGCCTCTAATCGTTCCATTTTCTTTTCTTCCCTAAGCAGACTTATAACAAATAGTAAAAAAGCCAAAAATAGTAGGAACATTTTGTATTTTCATATCACAGAGAACAGACACTTGTGAAGCAGAAGAAACTCTGAAGAAAAAATCATTAATGAACTCCATTCATAATAATAATTTAAATTTTACTCCTAGGCCACTTCCTGAAATATCTTTGCTTAAAATTTCATATCAAACTTTTTACCAACTCTATCAGTTAAGGATGTGTTAGACTGCTGGCCATAAGAACCTAAAAAACAATGGCGTAAAACAGAGGGGTTAAATTTTCTCTCGTGTGAAAGAAGTCTGGTAGTAGGCAGGCCAAGTATGGTATACACAATGTCATCAGGGATCCAGGTTCCTTTTAACTTTTCCCCAGAATATATGCTCTCTTCCTCATTATTGCAAGATAACTCTTGCCCCCATGGGCATGGCAACCAACATTTTGGCGAGGAAGAATGGTAAAGGGCAAGGGGCAAAGAACTCATGCCAGTGTAGTCAGTTCCTTTAAAAAAGCTTTTATGGAATGCCCTCTGAGTTCCATTTATATCTTATTGGCCAGAACTATGTTCCTTGACAACCCTAGCTACAAGGGGGTCTGGGAATGTAGTTCATTTATTTGCTGCATACATCGTCATCACAAATAAAAATCAGAGTCATAAAGAAAATTAGAGAGTTGTTTTCCCTACCTTTTATGAGCTACTTGTAATTATTCTTATCTAATAAATTCCTATCTAATCTGGGATTTATTTTATATCTCTACCAATTGAACAGCTGATTAATAGATGGATACTCAATTCAGTACTTGTTTAATGGCTAAATCTTCATGTAGGATAATATTTAGACTTCCTTTATGTTCCTTTGATGGAGATTCATACCACTGGTCAATCTTATGGATTTCCATTGAAGAGCAAATTGGGAGGGCAGTATAGGAAATCTTAAAAATAACTGTGTGGATTGAGAACCCGCAGTGCTACTGTGTCAAACTTAAGCGTTATAAGTTGTAAGTAAGATAGCTGTCATATTAAAGTTTTTGAGAAGGAAATATCTCTTCACATGAGGGCCTGAAGACAAGATTGCAGGGGTTAGGTGTGAAGCTCTGGAAAGGAGGATAGGGTTCGGGGGTTAACACTGACCTAGGAAGTGACAAAGGCAGAATATTTAGAGAAGGTGCGAGTAGAGAGTTGGAAGAAACAAAAGGAACTCTTTATCCAATTGGGAGGCAGGAATAAAGGATATTATGTGGACTTCCCTGGTGGTCCAGTAGTAAAGAATCCACCTTCCAATGCAGGGGATGCGAGTTCGATCCCTGGTCAGGGAACTAAGATCCCACATGTCGCAAGGCAAATAAACCCACGCACCACAACTACTGAGCTCGCGCGCCTCAATGAGAAAGTCTGCGTGCCGCAAACTACAGAGCCCACCCACTCTGGAGCCCACGCACCACAACTAGAGAGAGAAAAGCCACATGCCACAACTAGAGAGAAGCTCATGCGCCTCAACGAAAGATCCTGCATGCCTCACCGAAGATCCTGCATGCTGTAACTAAGACCCGATGCAGCCAAATAAATAAATAAATGAATGAATGAATATTTTTTGTTAAAAAAGGAATAAAGGATATTTTGAAAAATTCAATCATAAATATTTAGAGTGAAGGTGTGTGTCCAGAAGGGAGAGTGAATGATTCAAGGAATATTGTCAGGTTTAATTCAGGCAATTTGAGGAGAAAAATTTTTTTGAAGCCAAGAGAGGGGTCTGATATGTCGACAGAAAAACTTTGATATGCCACATACCTGGATTTCTGAGCAAGATAAACTAGGTGTCACCAAGGAATAAAGGTAAAAGTGAATTTTAAAAAGGATAGACAAGCTGTAAAGGTTGGGATGTAGGGAAGGACCATATATTGCTTTAAAATAAATGAAGCAATGTGGGTCGAATGAGCCTGGGAAACCACAAACGCAGTATTCTTTTTCCTTTTGGAAGGGGTGTGCTCTACTAGTATAATTTCAAATAGTGCTCATTTTAGTTTTTTCTTTCCTGCCTGGAAAAATCTAAAGATAGAAATAATCACTAGGTAGTCATCACAGAATTCCTTATTCTGTGGCATATAGCTATGATGCAACTGGAGAAATGATGTCAGATTTTGTCTGAAAAAATGAGAATATTTGAAGTTTATTAAATATGAACACATGATTCTTTAAGTAATAAATAATACAGTAATAGCCCTTCTACTTTCTACATAAGCAATTTATATTCCTTTCTTCTTAGGCTCATTTTTTTCCTTGGTAAATGTATCTGTACTGCTTAAAAAATGATTAGAATTGACTTACTGTTAACCTATTCCTGTAACAGTTTTGATACCCAGTTTTTCTGTTGAGTATGTACAAATCTGTTTTTCATACTTGTGAAATTTTCCCTTTACAGCAGATCTTCCCAATGGTTATATCCAAATCCGTTATATTCTAATAGAATTGTGTCTAATATTTGTTATAATTTTAGGGATTAGTGCTCAGTAAAAATACTCTGACAGCAATAATGACAAACTTAAAGTTACGTGAACTGGAAAACTTATTCCCACTATAACTGAAAATTGGAATAATTTTGGCCTTTCAGAGGGTTGATAAATTGATTTCAGACTTACAGCTTTCTGGGAAAAGCCAAGATCACCCAAAGGATTTCAAATATTACTGAGATTATGTAATGCATGGCAGCTGGTGGGTTGAAGACAGAGTACCCCACCCTGATTCTTACTGAGAAACCTATTTCATTTGGATAATAAGGAGTAATTCCAAGTATTATTTTAATGAGATGAGGTGACAGTTACTTTAACATGAACCCATACCACACAATGAACAATAGACCGATCAGACATTGAAATATCATTAAAAATAGAAGACTGAACATGAATTTAAACATCAAACCTGCTTCTTGTAGGCATACACCAAAAATCATCTTAATTTGACAAAAATCTCTTCTGCGGTAAAGTCCTCCAGGGAATGTGAATATACCGCCTCCTACTTACCCAATACCGATGTTTACAAATCTTCTTGTAAGGAAATACTTTCTTATAGTTAACCTAAATCCCTATGTGAAAGCTTAAGCCCACTACTTCCTCTTCTAACTTTAGTGAAGATGCAATACAGCTGCCACTTCCAGATGGTCCTTAGAGAAAAAAAAAAAAAGACCTGAAGCTTATTTACATGTAATCAGCTCAGAGATCCCCTTTCTCTGCCCTCATCAACACCAACAAAAAAATTGCCTTGCCTCCTCTTACATTCCTTATTCCTTCTAAGGTGGTACATTACTGTTTTATTTCATCTTTGTAGTTAAATCTTCCCACCTGTTCCTAATTATTTCCTTATGACCAATTTCCAGGAGTGAGAGTCCTGGGTCAAAATGTAAGCACATTTTAAATTTTTCTAAAATTCATATTGCCAACTTGCTCCTGAGATAGATTGCGTTTATTTCTACATTTACTGGCTGTGTAGGAAACAAAAGTTTCTTCTTACCCTTGCCAATTATCATTCCTTTTATCTTTGACATTTTAGTGTCGCACTATTTTAATTTTCACCTTTCTTATCATTGAGGTGGAATATTTTTTCATGTATGTTGGTAATTTATTATTATGTGTGTGTAAGAATTTTCTTTTTCATTCCTCTGCCCATTTTTGTGTTGGTGTTCCTCTCATATGTGACAGATTTTTTACAGGCAAGAAATTAACCTTTAGTTGGCACATATTACGAGTATATTTCTTCAACTTGTTGCTTGCTATTTATTCTATTTGTCATATTTGGAACCAGCAGATGTTTTTAATTTTATGTAGTAAAATTTATTACCCAGTAATTTGTGAGTCTTGCTAAGGAGCCTATTCACACCCCAAGATTATGTAAATATTCACATATATTTTCTTTCTTAGAACTTTTATAATTTCAGAGAAATAGGGAAAGCATCATGGAGAAGGTGACATCTGAGCAAAGATCTGAAGCGGATGAAGAGGGAGCCATAGTCATATTCTGGGGAGAAGAATTCCAGGAGAAGAGAACCACAAATGCAAACACCTTGTAACTGGAAACTTTCTGTGTTGTTTGAGGAGCAGTAAAAAGGTCACTATGTTTGAGGCAGAATGATTAAAGGGGGGAGAGAAAAAAGAAAAGAAGTCAGGAAGAAAATACGGGCCATGTGGCCCTGTGCCTTCAAGGTCACTATGCATCTTTTACTCTGGGGGAAATGGGAAACCATTGGGGGTTTTAAGCACCAAAGTCATGTGACTTGACTTGCATTTTAACAGAATTATTTTTTATTCCATTCTAGTTTCATCAGTTGACTTCAAATTATTTATTGAATAATCTTTTTTGTTTTTCCCTAGAGATAGAAGCTTGTGGGGTTTCTTTGATGCAACTTGTATAAATTATTAAATTCTTATGTGTACTTAGAGTTAATATATACTTGGAACTTTCATTGTGTTTGCTTTAGTCTCTTGACTTTTTCTTGCATAAATACAATACTGTTTTACTTTTGTGCCTTAACATATATTTAAAATCTAGTTGGGCAGATTCCTTTTTATTAGTATTTTCTTAAATTTTTCTTGCTTCTTTTTGGGCATGTTTTTTTCCCATATAAACTTTAATGTTATCAAGTTAAAAAAAATCTATTGGCTTTGGCTGTTTGAATTAACTACCCAGATTATTTTGAGCAAGAATTTAAATCTGTACAATACTGTCTTTCAGTAATTTAAGCCTCATTAAAGTCCTCTAGTAAAACTTTGTAATTTGCCACATCTAGGTCTTGCACATTTCTTAAGTTTATTTTAGTTTTTTAAGATACCTTGCTATTTGTCTAAACCTGATTTCAGTATTATAAAACATAATTTTTTCATGATTAATCATTATGTGGAGGACTAGTGTTTTTCTATTTTCTTTGCTGCTTACATTTGAACTAAAAAAAAAAAAAAAAAAAGCAAGGTCTTGGTTTTCAATGGCTCTAGATTTGAATCTTGGTTCTGCTGTTTATATTGCCTTAAAATTTACTTAACCTGGGCTTCCCTGGTGGCGCAGTGGTTGAGACTCTGCCTGCCAATGCAGGGAACACGGGTTCGAGCCCTGGTCTGGGAAGATCCCACATGCCGCGGAGCAACTGGGCCCGTGAGCCACAATTACTGAGCCTGCGCGTCTGGAGTCTGTGCTCCGCAACTAAGAGAGGCCACGATAGTGAGAGGCCCGCGCACCGCGATGAAGAGTGGCCCCTGCTTGCCACAACTAGAGAAAGCCCTCACACAGAAACGAAGGCCCAACACAGCCATAAATAAATAAATTAATTAATTAAAAAAAAAATTTTACTTAACCTGTTTGAGTCTTAGTTTCCTCAATGGTATGATGATAGTAATAATCCCTTAGAGGGTTTTACAGAGATTAAATGAGGGAATTTATGTAGAAGATAGCACAAAATAGTCATTCAGTACATTTTTATTTCTTGACTTTTCTAGTGATTTATATTTTCCTGCTAACCTTGGAGTCTATGTTTCATCTTCCCAGGGCAGATCCAAGATGAAAAGTAGATGATGTTTCTACCTGGTACCCAAAGACTTTTGGCTCTCTAGAGCCTTTACATTTTACTTTTTCATCTATTTTCTCAGTCTTATATAAAATGATTCTCTTTAAATCATTAAAAAACGTTAATAAATAATTAACATTATTTGAGAAGACAACTTCTCAAAAAAGGCATTCCAATGATCTCTATCATGTCACTTCATTGAAATAACTTTCTCTTTCCATCAATGGGGAGAATTGATTTCACCTCAAAAGATTTCACCACTGTGAAAAACAGCCTTGCCCTTCTCGTTTTATCTGAAGTAGCATCCATCTCAGCAAGACATTAGAGTCAACCATTTGAATGAACAAAAACAAAAAGTTTATAACCGAGTTAGGGAATTCGGGGGTAATAACAAACTATGTACAGAATAGATAACTGTCAATCTTATTTAACCCAGTTGGTTTGACACAGCCAAACCCATCTTTTCACTTCATTCTCTTCCCATTGGCTTCTTCTCTATACTTGAGCTGAGTCTTTTGTCCTCATGGTTTTACCTTTAAATCCTGCACTTAGGGTGAGTTAATTCTCTTTTATTTGCAAAGCTGATGACTGGAGAAGCCAAGTCCTTTTATGTCTGGAAAATGAATCTGCTCTATAAACTTCAGGTAGACATTGCCTTCCTCATTGAACTTGACCCCTGATTTGGCAGTATCCTCTGGACGATGGACATAGCAGTGCCCTTGATGGGCTTCTGGTGGGTTTCCCAGTCTACTCTCTTAAAATAAGCTTCGTCTGTTTCTGTTTGGGGACCTGCCAGCAGCCTGATGGCCTCAGCCTCTCCAATCTCATTGTGGTTCTCCTCTTACTCTCTGTTCTCATTTACTATAAAGGGACTATACATATCTTCACATTGCCATCTACAACACAGAAGGCTAACTGCATCTCTTCATCTTGATACTTTTTCTCCTGCTACTGCATTTTTTCTTGAATTCTGTTGGTCTAAATGAGTACCTGGTGGAATGATATTAATCTTACATGTCATATATGACCATGTCCATGAAGTCTTGATCTATCCAACAGGATGTGGTTCCTCTCTCATTCACACCCTTGTAATTCTCTTTATCTCTTCCCAGGTAGCCATGATATTCTCCCTTGTGTTACCCTGCAAATACTCAGTGCTATCTGCCAGTTACTAGACTAGGTACTGAGAGTACAAAAATGACAAGTGCAAGACAGAGTAGCTGCCATCAGGGATACCAAAGTGGGCAGAGAGGCATATAAAAATAATATATTAAAACAAACATGGCTCGGGGGTTGGAATCGTGAAGCCACTGTGATTTTTTTCCTGGAGCCCCTTAAACTAAGCTCTGTAGGGCCTGTCCTTCTCTTTTTCCTGGATGAAAATCAGGCAGGCGTTATAACTTCTAAAATCCACTCTTAGGGCACAAAACCCTTTCTCAATTTGGTAATTAGAATATGTCCTATGGAATGTCACACACAACTTCAGCCTTGCTGTGAAGTTGAGGCATCTCTGACCACCTGAAATTGAGGGATAGAGAGAAGATGGCTTCTCCTTCCCCACCTTACACCTCGACCTCTCCACCTCCTCCTATTAATAGTATTTTCTTTTTCCTTCAGAATCAGAGTTGGCGGGGGAGAAAGGTAGGAGAAGAGAGAGGTTGGGGCAAGATAATCCTTAAGGTCTGTTATGTGACTACTGTTATGGGTCATGAAGTGCCGTTCTCTGGTCTTGGTGGGTGCTTAATGCTGGTACTTTCTATTACAGGTGCTCTCAAGGGTTCTTTGTTTGTTTTTGTTTAAAGATTTTTTTTGATGTGGACCATTTTTAAAGTCGTTATTGAATTTGTTACAATATTGCTTCTTTTATTTTTATGTTTTGTTTTTTGGTTTTTTTTTTGGCTGCAAGGCATGTGGGATCTTAGCTCCCTGACCAGGGATCGAACCCACACCCCCTGCATTGGAAGGTGAAGTCTTAACTACTGGACCGCCAGGGAAGTCCCTCATGGGTTCTTTGGAACCTCTCCCTCCTCCAGCTTCCTTACTTTCCCAGCATCCCTTCCCTTGCCTCAACCAGTAACTGAGGATTTCTATTTTTCTTCGGGCTGGCTATTTCCTGCTCACTCAGCCCTAGAAATCTGGTGATACAGCCAGTTTCTCTCTGGTGAGTCTGTTCTTACTTTGGGTAGCTTTCTAGGTCAAGACCTAAGATGACCCCAGATAATTGCTCTTTTGCTTATTTCACTACATCTGGTCCAATGGAAACTTTCATGCTCTCATTGCCTACTGTTCCCCCTCATCCCGGCTACCCTACTTCAGTAAATTCTGGGTCTACATACTGATCTTAGTTCAGCAACAACTATTTCACTCTTCTACAAAGGAACTTGTCAGCCCACCTCTTATACTTTAGATTTCCAAGCAAGAATCAGGCATCAGTCCACTGTATCCCCCAAACAGATAAGAACATATATTGAATCCTTCCAATTGTCACTTTAAAACTCTGTCTCTTGACTTGAGGCAGAGGGTAATACCACACCTCCCCATATAGATCTCTCCAAAAATTCTCCTCACTTTTGTCAACTCTTCCTAACTTTTTAAAGACGTGCTGTCATCTCAGGTGCTGCAAAATTAATTTTTTTGCCACCCTAATTTTTTTTAGCCCTTTTTTAAAAAATGAAACCTTCATAACTTAGCCTTTTGTTTATTTAAATTATTATTTATTTTTTGTTGCTTTGGGTCTTCATTGCTGCGTGCGGGCTTTCTCTAGTTGTGGCAGGTGCGGGCTTCTCATTGCGGTGGCTTCTTGTTGTGGGGCACGGGCTCTAGGAGCGCAGGCTTCAGTAGTTGCAGCACACGGGCTCAGTAGTTGTGGCTCGCAGGCTCTAGAGCGCAGGCTCAGTAGTTGTGGCGCATGGGCTTAGTTGCTCTGCGGCATGTGGGATCTTCCCCGACCAGGGATCGAACCTGTGTCTCCTGCATTCGCAGGCGGATTCCTAACTGGGAAGTCCGCCATCCTAATTTTTTCAAGTCTCACTTTGAATTGTAGCATCTATTATTTTCATGCTTCAGTCAAAACAGAGATAGAGAATCCCATTTTAATATCCAGTTACATATCTATATTATAACAATGGTTAAGTAGGAATGCTTATTCTTTGGATCATTATATTTTTATAGTGGGGAGATCACTTTAGCTGCTTTCTCCAGAAGGGGGCAGTACATCTTTTCCCACTGCTACCAAAGAAGCTATGGTGGTATCAACACTGATTGGTGAAACTGAAGACAGCTCATATCCTTTGTGCCACTTCGCATGTATTGGTGGGTCAGGGTTCTCTGCCTAAACAACTTCTAGACTAAACTCTTTTCCTCTTGGACATACATGCCCTTAAAATCCCCACGGGGAGGGACTTCCCTGGTGGCACAGTGGTTAAGCATCTGCCTGTCAAGGCAGGGGACATGGGTTCGAGCCCTGGTCCAGGAAGACCCCACATGCCGTGGAGCAACTAAGCATATGCGCCATAACTACCGAGCCTGCGCTCTAGAGCCCGTGAGCCACAACTACTGAGCCCACATGCCACAAATACTGAAGCCCGCATGCCTAGAGCCCATGCTCCGCAAAAGAGAAGCCACCGCAATGAGAAGCTCGCGCGCTGCAACAAAGAGTAGCCCCTGCTTACCGCAACTAGAAAAAGCCCACGCGCAGCAACGAAGACCCAATGCAGCTAAAAAAATTTAAAAAATAAAAATAAATAAATAAATTTATTAAAAAAAAAAATCCCCTTGGGGAGAGTTTCTTTCATCACTGTGTTAGGTTGTTAAACCATAATAGGAGATAGGAAGTCCCACTGTGCTCTTTAATTTAGTTGCTACTAGACAGCTCTATCTAAAGGAATATATTTGTGCTTAGGTTCTTGGCTAGGACTCTGCATGGAAGAAATGTTAACTAACATTCTGAAACAAACTCTTCACATTGATAGAGTGTGGTCTAACTTTTGGTGGGTAAGAAAAATATTTTTTTCTGCACAATAATTCAGTATCTCTCACAATAGTTTGAAATAAGTAGAAATTCTGTTGACATTTTCTTTGGACACCAGTGCTTTTTGAGGAATACAATCAAAGTGCTGAACAAGCACAGAGACGGGAACATCAGGTCCGTAACCAATGAACAAAAGGGTGGATAGCATTACAGCCGGAGAGTTTAGCTGGAACAAAAACACATCACACAGGGAAATACATCAGAGGGCTGTTTCACGGTGGGCTCAGTAGAGAAAGAGCACAGAGTACATAATGGGCATTGTCAAGTGTTGTTAAGCTTGTTTGGGCTGAGATTTTAAGGACCCTTAAATTCCATGTTAAGAAGCTTGAACTAATTCTCATGGGTAAAGAGAATCTAAGGCTTGGGCAAATATATGGAAACAAATGAGAGTCTCTGAAAGGAGTGATGTGTACAAGGATGTTATCTTAATCTCAGAACAGTGGAAGGGTTGAATGTCATCAGTGTGGACAACAGAACAAGGAATGGATTTTAGCAGTAATGTTTCCTGCTACAATCCACTGCGGGATACCCCTAGGGTTGAAAATGCGCATGAGAATCTTTTTAAAATTGATCCTGCGTGGTTGATGAGCAGATTAGTAATTGTTACCATTTATTACATTCCTACCGTGTGTCATAGAAATAATTACCAATCCTCACAAAGCTATATGTCATTCTCATGTTTCCTTTATAGATGAGGAAACAGGTACTCAGAGCAGTTAAGGAGTCCAAGTTTCCAGAACCAGGACTGAAACCTGGTATGGTCTAATGTTCTTTCTGGGTAGACAGACTGATGAACTGCTTCCTCCCTGCTCCCCTCGATGTTGAAGTCACTGAAACAATTGGAAACAGGCTTAACTTAATTCTGTTCCTTAGAATGCTAATAAAGGTGTGGTCAGGGAAGTGGGCTTGCACTATTACCTGATTACTCTGTAGTACAATAAAATGCGCACTGTAAGTTTACAAGTCTGTATAGATTGTATCCCATGGTAGCGAAAACTGCACGGCTCTGAGTGTGGTGGGAGAAACTAACGAAAGAGACACAGTGAGGAAATGGATCTTGGGTCAAAACCCCATCTCTGGCCACATTCCCTAGATTTCTGCAAGTTGATGGTAGAAAGTGCCCTAGTGGATGGGGTCGGACCTAACAGTCTGACATAACAGAGAATCATAGGAAATGCTGTTTTGTGAACACTTCTATCTACTCTTTTTCCTAACTGACTTTTGAGAAAAATATATCTAGCTGTGTATAGAAATCACACTCACATTTTCTAGCCATAAAAACTGAGAAAAAGAGAGAAAATAAATTCAAGAACATATGAACTTTCTCTGAAACCAAGATCAGATAGTCACTACTTTTTGTCTATCTGGTATTCTCTCCCGTGACTAATTGACAGTGAGTAAAATCTGTAATTTATTACTAATTGGTCGTCATGCTTCTCTTAGACTTCTACCTCCCCCATTCTTGGCTGTCCATATTTTGCTATATTTTATTTTTCTGCCCAGTTTTCCTTCTTTTAACCTTCTCCTTTTAAAGGATGATGTTTACAACTTTCCTCTTTATTTATCTGTGTATTTATTTTTTTACCAAGTCTCTTCTGGAGAAGTCCACACACAATTCTCACCACACTTCATGAGTTGTTCAGGTAGAAATGTCACTTGCTGGGGGTGCTATTTGCCCTCCACGCTGGGATGCTAAAGTACTTTTGCAGTGACCGTCATCAGAGGAAAAGTTGAAAAGTTATTCTAGTCCCTCTTCCCCTCAAAACCTTGAGACAGGGCTTCCCTGATGGCGCAGTGGTTGGGAGTCTGCCTGCTAATGCAGGGGACACGGGTTCGAGCCCTGGTCTGGGAAGATCCCACATGCCGCGGAGCAACTGGGCCCGTGAGCCACAGCTACTGAGCCTGCGCGCCTGGAGCCTGTGCTCCGCAACAAGAGAGGCCGCGACAGTGAGAGGCCCGCGCACCGCGATGAAGAGTGGCCCCCGCTTGCCGCAACTAGGGAAAGCCCTCGCACAGAAACGAAGACCCAACACAGCCAAATAAATAAATAAATAATTAAAGGTGCTAATAATTGAAAACAAACAAACAAACAAAAAAGTCTTGAGACAACAAGAATTAAGGTATATGGAATATGAAAGTACTTTGGCATGACAAGTAGGGATGAAAGGTATTTAAATATTGGATATGAATATAGTTATTAGTAAAAAAAATCAGTTCCTGTTTTAGATAAGTATGAATAAAATAAGCACAAGGTTATATATTTTGTTGCAAAATACATTAAACTGCTTTTAACTATATAAAAACTGTAAATGCATTTACAAAATTAGCTAGACTCTAAGTTAGAAGCAGATGAGAGTTTTCTTCTGTCAAGGTAATAGAATAAGACTATAAAAGTGAATAGTGTCAAAATATGTACAAACTCAGCGGCTCACATAAATCACTTTTTGATCTATGTGCTTGGTTACAAGACATTCCCCATTTTGGAAGATTGTTGCAATCTTCTTGGTGGGCATGGAAAATATTTTTTCCTGCACAATAATTCAATATCTCTCACAACAGTCTGAAATAAATGAAAACTTTGTCGATATTTTCTTCAGGCAGATGTAAAACTGTTTCTGCTAAGCACTGCTAGCTTCTGCAACTGAAAGCTTTTCTTGGAAATTCTTGTCAGCGAGGGCTCCCTTCTGCCATCAAAACAATGTCCTCTCCACGCACCTTGAGAAGCGCAGCTCAGCCACTGGACACCTGGGACCGTTTCAAAGTTCAGCCCAGTCAACCTTAGGAAGGTCAGTCAATGATTGGAGGACGCTGGCGGAAGGTGAGGGCGGGATTTGCAATTTGACCACAGCCCTGGCAAGTATGACTCAGTTTCTAATGGCAACAAGCTCAGAGCTTCTCTGTGGGGCAGCTGCATAATTAAACGTTAAAATCAAAGTGCTTTTCTATGAAGGAGCACACTCTCCTTCCCAAATCCTAGTTTAATATTCGTCTTCAGAGCTCACAGCTTAGTAGAAAAGTCAGCCTTAAGATTCTGCACATTTAAGCAGGCGGTATGTGATTAAGATGCTGCCTTGGCGGCAAGACTTTGAAATCCAGTGCTTTTGTTTGCCGTATATGTGGTGTATGAATCTGGGCAATTGGATCTCTGTATTCCCTCCATGTTAACACACATTATCGTCAGTGTTTCCTGTGGAGTCATCCTGCAGGAGTTGGGCAAAGCATGATGTTGGTCCGAGGTTCCCTAGGGCTATACAGGGTGACAGTGTTAAGATCTTGGCACCTCAGTGTGATGGAGGTGACTCTTCTGAGAGACAGTGTGATACGAATTGACATCTCTGGGTGACTGAACAACAGCATGTGCAGAAAAGGAAATACGAGAATAATGACTTCATGGAGGAGGAGAAAAAGTGAACCAAAGAATAGAAATGAACCGAAGAACCAAGAATGAGTAGGAAGGGTAATGACACAGGGATGAGTCCCAGAGGTTGGGGACCTTGATGATGGTTTGAATTCAGTTCCTGAATCCTGTGTGACTGAGGGTGAGGAACTTAATTTCTCTGGGTCACAGTTTCTCTCCTGGGTGTGTTTTGATTGTATGATTCATGTGGTATTTTATAATTCTAACATCCTAGTATTCGATTGTCTCTACACTCATATTTTGACTTTCAGTATGTTCGTAGGGTTTATTACGGCACAACACAAGTGTGCTTGATTCTTGATGACGTATTATAATGATTTAACAAGAACGTTAGTTTAAAAGTGGCCAAAAAAAGACTTAAAATTCACAAAGTTCTTCTACCTTAAAAACTAACAATATGCACATTAGTTCCCAACCTAACCTACTGGAGATTCCAGAGGAAACACAGACTACAACCTGCACAGAAAAATCCTACCTGTGTAAATCGTCTAAGCCAGCTAGAAAGTATCTTCCAAAAACTCAAGACTATATTGTTTCAATACTTACTATCTATTTCCAATGGTTACTTCGTGGATATTATACCATTAACAAGATGTTTTCCTTTGATTAATAAAACTACTAGGAAGATATTATTGGCATAATCCAAAACTTTTGTGAAAGCCTTGTAGCTTTTACCTGCTGAGCCATAATTTGGAAAAGAACAAAACAAGTAAAAATGCAAATAAGTCCAATGGAATAACCCAAGAGTCTTGCATTAATCAATTAGAAAAATCAATGCTTCCAGACGAGGCATAAACTAAAGAGTCACACTACATTTCCATGCAGACACTCCTTCACAGGTGTTTTGAGTTTTTATTAATTAAAAAGAGAGCATATGTTAATGAGTAGACCAAGCATTAGGCTAGAAGTCAGGGGAATTTGGATTTTATTTTGGATTCTTCCATTTTTTTTTACTCTATGACTTTCTCCGCTCTTAAGCCTTGTGCCTCTATTTCCATATCTGTTAAAAGGAGGATAATGATATTCACTTGATCAATGTGAGATTAAATTATAGACTTTAAAAGTGCTAAAGACTATGTATTCCCAGTAAAAATACATGATTCTTGGTATTTCAATGAGACTGAGGCTTTCAGCAAAAATATAATCTTAAAGCATGCCTAAAAGTCTTGTTAGTTTCTCAGAACCCTTAAAAATGCTCATGTCTGCCTATGATCTTGTTGCAGATAGACTTACCCTTTATGCCCCCGGGTCATCCAGCTGACCTGGGCCTTTTGGTCACACAAAGAGGCTGAATGCCAGGTGAAAAAATCCGGGGTTGGCAAATGGTTAAAACAGACACAGAAAGAAAAAGCCTTAGAAGAGGATGTGAGAGTGTTGTTATTCCAAATGTAACCCTCAGGCACTGTGGAATAAGCCTCTTTTCTCAGAGAACAAATGTAAAGTAGTGTGATGCTTCTTGTGGAACACAGAGTTCCCAGGATGGTGAGTCAATTGGCTCACTCCGCTAAGGTCATCCCTTTGTTAGCGTGCAGAACTCCATCCTCACCTTGAAGATGAGGGGACCACAGCCCAGTCTTCCTTTCCCATTTACGGGATAAGAGACTCAGAGACTGAGGCTCTGTTCCTTCTGGCTGTGAAGGAATTCGAAGTTCCTTCTAATTCATCCCTCCCCAACAAAAGAGTGATCCTGTATCTCTGAGCCTGGTAAGCAATGGCAGCTTTGGAGGCCAGGGGAGGGCCTTTCAGAGGGAATATGATTGAAGGCAGGACATGGGTAAGGGGCCTTTGCCCCACTCCTGTGGTCTCAGCTCTCAGATATACTATGAAGCCCATGAGAATGATGGGCTTCACAGTATATTTAGAATATGTCATAGAATTATCCAACATCCAACATCCCTACTTGAAAGTGTAAATATGTTTATTTTCACCCATTATGAATATGACCTTTTAGGCAAGCCCAAACTCCCTGAAATGTGACATACTACATTCATTCATTCCATTGTCATGGTCATGAGATCAGAGGTTTATGAAAGTCCCTCTCAACTCATCAACTTTCTCCTCTATGGAGGAGGACAAGTTACCACATACATCAATCTTCTTGGGGTTCACGGTTTTCCTTGTGGGCACGTGAGATCCACTTCTCACCCCCTTAACACTTTTATAAGATCCAACATGTGTCGCCAGCCCTACCTGATATTTTTCACACCATGGAGAATTTGGCTTCTTGTTAATTGCATCTGCAGTCTCAAATCTCTTTATAGAATCTTCCCTAAGTGATATTGATAGCAATGGTGGTCCTTTGTTAATAATGCATAATAACAATAGCTCTCATTAAAACAACATCAGTTAAGTTAGAGAATGGTTAGAGTTGTGGTTAGAAAATGGGCCTGTAGACATCAACACTGCTAAAGTCATTTATTCTTTCCCTCATAAAACAGAAGTAAATATAATGACTGGCTAAGATGGTAATGAAATTCCATTCCAATTGCATAACTGCAGACTGGTGTTTTTATTTGTGGGAGAGTTTTCTTGGCGATATTGTGCGATGGGGCATCCCCAGGAGAAAGAACAGAAAACAAAGGGTTTCTTCATGATGTCCCTGCATGTCCTGTGGTTTTGTTTCATTCTTCCCAGGCTGGAGTTAGCATCAGTTAGCATAAATGTGAGCAGGGGGCTGGTTCCTCGTCCTGACTCTGTTACCTAATGCCCTGGACTACATGACAACTTCCTTGAACCTCAGTTTTGCTCATCTGTGATATGGGTGGGATTATATCTATTTGGCAGAAACTTCATTTAGCTTGCAAGTAAAACTGCACATAATGATGCTTTTTAAAGTGCTCGAAAAGAATTATAAACACTCCCTGATAATGCTCAGCCAAGCCCTGAAGCAGGTGTACTTCCTTGGTGCATTCACACCTCTGCTCCCAATTCAGATGCCCAGAGTCCATAAGTTTTCTTCTTAGGCACAGGGAGCCTCCTGTGCACATTCAAGCTCAGCTCCCCCAAGACTCTAGCTCCCTCTTTCCACCTTCTAAAAGGTAACTGAAGATGAATGTGATTAACAGGTTCATCGTAAGATGTTGAGTGTTGATAACGGAGTCATGTTATTTCTTCCCTTTCCTCTCTCCCTCACTCTTCTCCTTCCCTTCTTTCTAAGTGGGTATGTCACACCAAAATGGATGTGAGTTGATATACACAGTGAAAAGTACAGATGCGTTAAGACTATAAGCTGATTAAAACAAGGTAGGAAGCCATTATTTGAGTGTAAAATGAATGGAGGAGAAATTATACAAGAAAATCTAAGCTTGGGAAGCTACTGAAATTCATGATGAAATGTAATAGTGAGCTTCCAGGCAGACAAAGACAAAGAGGGAAACAGCAAAGAAGTATTCAGGGGAGACAAATTTTCCCCACTCTTAATTCTTAGAAAAAAAAGTGATCATATGCATATTCCTAGTTGCCTAAATTAAGAGGTGGATAACATCTTATATGCAGTTTTTTCAAAAGTAGAGATAGTCTCCATATGGCTTTGTTAACAAATATTAACCATTGATAAAATACAAACTGACCTCACGTATATACAGTGACTCCTGGGGACATTTGCATTTTTACAGTGAACTCTGATCTAAACCCTGAGATGACTCACAAAATCAACATCTATGGTGTTAGGACATGGAAGCTGATTTTGTAAGTGGGAATCTACCCATAATAATGATTTTCTGCACTTGCTTTCGCTTTGCCTGTGTAATTTCCCCACTGTGTTCGATTCAGTGTGTTTTATGGCCACGTCTGGTTTTTGGAATGGGGGCTCAGACATGGAGATAGAGCCTTGGAGAGAATGGTCCAGAAATCATTTAAACCAAGTTGTAGCTATCGTTTTAACGTCCCTTGGAAGGAGAACTCCTTGGAATTGTTTCACATCCCACCTCTCAAAAACATTTTAAAGTAAGCTTCATTAATCATTACTCGGCTGTTTCCTAGGCCTTGTCCCAAAGGCCTGGTAAGCTTTAAATCCCTAGTGACACCTGCTGGGCAGACCTCAGCTCACTGCTGCAGGCTCCATCCACCTACCTCTTCTTTAACATGCAAAGCTGCAGGCCAGGAGGTAAGGGGCTGGCTACCAGCCTCCCCTGCTCCCAGACAGTCTGCTAATTTCTCCTGCAGGTGACCTTTGCCAGGACTGTACTGCACTCAGTCACCGTAGTACTCTCTCGGGGGTTGATTTCCAACCTCTCCAGCCCCCAGGAAACAAGCAGGGATGCATCAGAGTTAGAGGGGAGCCGGAGAGAGGAGAGAACCAATAGTATCCGCCCCTACTCCCTGCCCCAAGTTACTATATGCTGCTTCTTTGTCTGAAAACTCCGAGGTGAAAGATGCTACTTGAGCCGTATGTTTTGTTCCAGCACAAACCCAATTATGCTATACTTGCTTATATCTGAACATATTGGTTTATCTTACATAGAGTTTAATTGATGCAAACTTGAACTTCAGTGTGTTAGCTTTTCTGAGAAAACACCATCCCTGCGATTTAGATTGCTATGTTTTTCTTTGAACAAAGCAAAGAGGAGCAAGGCAATTACACCTCAGGTCTGTTTATTTCTTCCGTATTCGCCAACCATCACAAAAATAGTGTTTAACCTCTTGTCGGATTACCTCTTGTGCCCTTTACTGTCCAATGGCAAAATCTCTCTCAGAGCCAACATCTGCATCCTTGGACAGATCAACTAGTGTGCAAAGTCCGTGTTAGCTGATCAAGCATGGCTTTGTTTGCGCTTATTCACGGCGCATCCAGCACTGCGAAAGTGGTTTTGCATATTAACTAAGTGCACGGTAACCTTCCTTTCCCTCCTCAGAGCTCCACCCCCTCCCACCGGGCCTCCTCGGGAAATCAACACTGTTACTCACTGAGGAAGCTGCCAAGAGGTTGCCATAGCAACTGTTCTGCTTTCAGCAGCTACTTTTCTGGTTTGAAGTGGGGGGCGGCGGGAGGAAAAAAACCTGAGGAGAACTAGGCGGCTTTCTGATCAGAGTTGAGATAAAGAGGGTCACAGTCATTTGTGGGCACTGCCTAAAAGAAGCCAGTGGATTTGACAGGTACAGCAAAAGAAGCAAATAGACAAACTAAAAAGGTAAATACAGTGGAAGGGCAATCATCCAATTATTTGGTAGTGGTCTTAAGGTGAAGCATTGCCAGCTGGTATCAGTTCCTCTCATCTAGGATGCTATTTTATGAGTTTTTTTTCATTTTTGTCCAGAGCCAAACAAAGGTGATGAGTTTTACGCGATTATAAACGGCAAGGGGGTAAAACAGCCCCAGAATGGGAATGTAACATCTGAAAGTCATTTTCTAAAACTTCATTCAGCACGGGAACAATGCTGCATTCAGGCGGCGTAAGCTGAGGACGCGTGGTGCGCCAGGTCAAGCCGGCGACCTCTGAGCTCCTCTCTTGGAGTGGTTTGCCAAGGTTGGCCGTGGAACGGTCTCCTTTCAAAGGAAGGGTTGGGATTAGGCAGGGAAAGGTGCAAAAAGTCAAAAAATGAAAAGCTGGGCACACAGGAGTGCTGGATTTCAACGACCTACAGAGAGCTGTGCTGAAAACTGCTCCAGACACCTGGTTCCTGGGATTTCAGCAGCTCCCCGTGAAAGAGCCCATAGTTCTCAGTGGTTCCTGGCAGAAAACTGACAGGGCTTGGGCAGGACCAGTTCGTAAGGGTGACAGTGACTTAGTCTACGCCCCATCCTTCCTGCCTCATTTCCGCCCCTCGCCTCAGCGCACACCTGCTCCCCACCGGTCAACCATCTTCCCAGGGCTCCTTCGGTTCACCTTCTCTTGCATTATTCATTCAGCAGTGATGAAATCGGAATGCTCTTACCTTCCTCACACAAGCTACTATTTTCTAAATCTGTATAGTTTTGTTCAGAACACGGTAACAGCTACAAGACCCAGATAAATGTAAAAGAATTGTAAGTTACAGAGGCAAAACAAGTACAGACAGTCCAAATGAGATTGTAACATGTGGTATCATGCTGGTGCCATTGTCATTAACGTTTGATGACAAGATTATTAATATTTTTAGGGGAGTAGCAAGGGAAGATCTCAGAGGTTAACACCTCTTTAAGGACATGCAATAGTGCAGCATGTTTGGAGCAGTGGGAACTAGCTCTTTGCCTGTAGCAACTTATTTCTGACCTGAAATACAACCATTTTTGCCTAATGTTTGGTCTGAATATTTGTGTCTCCCCCCACCCCCAAATACATACGTTGAAATCCTAACCCCCAAAGATGATGGTATTCCCAGGTGGCCATTGAGTGATGCTTAAGTCATGAGGGTGGGGCCCTGAATGGGATTAGTGCCCTTGTAAAAGAGACCCACAGAGCTCCCTAGCCCCTTCCACCGTGTGAGGACCCAAGGAGGAGACAAGGAGAAATCTGCACTTAGTGAGGTCCCTCACCTCACCCTGATCTCAGTCTTCCAGCCTCCCAAACTGTGAGAAATACATTTCTGCCATTTATAAGCCACTCAGTCTGTGGCAGTTTGTTAAGAGTGCCCAAACAGAGTGACAACCCATATTGTGGTAGAGATCACAGGTTGATTGTCAACTTTCTGGAGACCTTTGTCACTTGCATTTTTAAATTTGTCTTGACAAGTAGAGGTATTTTGAGGTAGGAAGGAAGAGGCGACAAGGGAAGGGAAGAAACTAGAAATATCGGAAACAAGAAATTACCAAAGCAGGTTTACTCTAAAGCAGGATTCAAAATTTTACATGGTTTGTATCCTGAATGGTCTTCACAGATGACAAGAGAGAGTCAAACTGAAATTTGAAGTTGTAAAAGAAATAAAGCCAAAGACACAAAGCATTTCATTTGAGCAAAGTTGTACAAAGTACTAGAAGCCGATCTAGACTGGGACCAGACATAGGGAATGCCCCCTGCATCGGAGCGCTCCTAAATTAAAGCAAAGAACCAAGTCGAAAACAGAGTGGGCTCTCCTGTGTATCATAGAGGTAGCTGGAGGCCCTATGTTATATAACAGGGATAGGATGGAAAATGACAGTTCCTCGCTGACTACAGTAAATGTGACTAAATTACCTCATCAGCTTCATACTCCTGAGTATTTCTATCACGCCAGAGAACTATCCATTGATCTGAACTGTCTGCTAGGCAGCACAGGCTGGAGGTATTAGTATTCAAAGAAATCCCTCCCTCGAATGGCTGATTGGAGGGATACCAAGTTTAGTCTATGTAGCAATTGAGTCCAGGAACGAGACACGGAGAAATAATAAGTGGGGGGAAGGAATAAAAGGGAAGAGAAAATTCAGAAATTTGTTTGAACTCTGCAACAACTTCTATTCCATTCCTTTTCACTGACCTGATCTAATTCAAGCAGCTATTATCCCTGTGAAACACTGCCACAGCTGAATTTATTTTTATTTTGCCTGCTCACAGGCAATGTAAAGTGAATTTGAGAGCACACCACCTTCACGGAAAGGACTGCAGCGTATTTACTCACCACCTCCCTCCTCCCCTCTGCGTGAAAAGGTTAATTTGAATAAGGCTGCTGCTTCCACAAATAGAACAGTAACCGTACACAGAGGAACCGCCAATGAGAGTGTTTTTCAATGATGTCATACTTATACCTGCTCCTTATTATTTGCTGAGTTGTGACAATGTTTTCCTTGAATCTCACATTTTATTGGTTAAGAGCCCTGTCATTCTGAGTGCTTCTGTAGAGTTTTAGACACTGCAGTTTCTTTACAAGCCCAGAATTTCTGCAGCTTCTGCACGTCAACCAACTGTTGGAGCACCTAGCGTATTTTAAACACTGTCGTCCTGAAAATAAGTAAAAACCTTTTATAATTTATACCTGATTTACATGGCCTCTGACATCAGGTCTATTTTCAGTATAAAATCAGCATAAGAAAAGACTGCTTTTTGCTTAAAAAAGAACTACATGAACAGAACTTTTACTGAAGTGTTCATAGAAAGGTGCTACTAAGCTTAATTTTGTCACCAGTGACCTAATGGAAAACAAAATTATACCATTTGTCTTACAAAAACTTATTGCCCCATGGAGCAGAGCTTCCTAAAGAGAACTAGCTCTAAAACTTAGCAGTTTGTAGGAGAGAAGGTATTGGAGGAAAGGAGACCTACCTGGCTTATTTTTATCCTAAGTGGATTTTATTTTTTAAAATCAAGTAGGTTTTTGTGTCGTTAAAATGTGTGTCCAGGTCACTCAGATTCTAGGGCTTTTCCGAGGAAAATGCCTGCAAATAGGTTTGAAAACCACACTACTTTGTAGGGAAGGTGACAATCAGATAAATCAGCTCTGTATGAATTAGGGATTATTCAACTAACCGAAAGAGTCAAATAAATATTCTGGTCAACAGAAGATACAAGTGTGGTTGGGAAGCCAGAAATAAAGGTTGTTGTTCCTAAAGTCTCATAATCTATGAATGGGCCCTCAGAGACTTAGAAGACAAAGTCAAGCCACCCGCCCATGGCCAGTTGTTGAAGCAGAATGTATTTAAGGAAGGTTAATCCATCACACAGGCAGGGCAGTGTATTAAATGCACCAGCGAGAAGGGCAGGGCATGAAAGGAACAGGCAGATTTTAATGGGCAGAGAGGGAACGAGTTCTAAGAACAAGAGTTCTGGTTGGGAGAATGAGACAGGGAAGGGTGGGTACATACAGAACAGACCTCCTCGAGTGGATATATGTATTGTGAGACTAAATTTAGAAAAGCAGGTGCACAAATTAGCAATGATGATGTAAATTAGGAAGAAGTAGAAACTACTATATATTTTGAACATCCATCTCTCAAATTCAGTACCCAATATCAAATATTTTTGAAATGAAAATGTCTTCACAGCTGTGTATGATGGCTTACTGTCTGCTGAGTCCGATGAGAGGTTAACTAGCTGTTATAAAGATTTGATTATCTTATAACTTAAATAAATGCTTGTACAAAATTATTGTGGACTTTGATCATTCAGTGAGAATCCTGTGTTAAGAGCATGAAAAACGTGGCCAAAAATAAAATTTAATTGTGGTCAAGACTAGAGAATATAATTCTACCCTTTCATTAAACTTAGAATGATCACAGCCATGTCTATTTTACTTGAATTTCACAGTATTTCCATCAATTAACTGCATGTAAATTTTGATTCCAGAGATCCAGCAGTCGTAACAGCATTGTGGAAAGTATAATGGCCTCTGGTATCAGACAGACCTGGGTTCAAATCCCAGCTCCAACACTCAGTAGCTGTCTGACCTTGGTCATGTTGATTGATCTTTCTAAATCTCATTTTTTCTTGAAAGATAATGATGATACTCATATATAGGATTATTGTGAGGATTAGACTAACATATATATGTCTTATTAGTGTAGTGCCTGTCTCAGTAAATGAAAGATTTTTTTTGCCTGTTTGTTTTTGTTTTAACTCTATTATGACCTTCAATGTCCTTCAAGGACCTACATGATAGCACCTGGCTGAACATTTTCTCTCACTCTTCTTCCCTCTCCCTCTGCTCCAGCCGTGTTCACCTTCTAGCCATTTCCCAAACATGCCTAACGCGCTTCCGCCCAAAGGTCTTTGCCTTTGCAGCTCCTTTAGCCTGGAACTCCTCTCCTCCCAAGTCTGACCTCTTTACTTTATTCAGGTCTCAGCTCCCCAGAGAAATCTGACTTAACACCCTGTCTAAAACAGCATCCCTATTGCTCTCTTCCTCATGACACCACATTTATGCTTTTTTTGTTGTCACTTATCACTACTAAACATTACCTTATGGTTGTATTTTCCATTTGTTCATTAACTGTTTTGCTCACCTGGATGTCAGGTGTGTGTGAGCAGTGGCTTTGGTCACCTCTGTGCCCCAGAGCCTAGAACAGTGCTTGATCATAGTTCTCAGAAAAGTCTGTTAACAAACAACAGTGACGATGAAAAGAGCAATGGAACCCTACTCTCTTCAGGATACTGCCATTACAGGGATAAGGATGCAAGGACCAGAGAGGAAACATCGCATTGGCCACTTGCCAATGTTTAAACTGTATACAAACTTTTCTTATTGAGCCAAGACAAAATATTTAAATTTGCCCATCACAGCTAAAGGATCAAAGTATAAGACAAGGAGAATATATAGTCCCAATATTCTTTACAAAGGATACCAGTGCTCATCAGGGTAGATGGAATGGGAGAAAGCTGGTACAAATCACTGGGCCGGTGGTTTAGAAGAGATTCCAGGGCAAATCCTGGGTGAAGAATTTTAGC
Source organism: Eschrichtius robustus (assembly GCF_028021215.1). Classification (NCBI taxonomy): domain Eukaryota; kingdom Metazoa; phylum Chordata; class Mammalia; order Artiodactyla; family Eschrichtiidae; genus Eschrichtius; species Eschrichtius robustus. Next base: position 49,797,370 of record NC_090841.1, read on the forward strand.
TGGTGTACCTTTCTGAGTTGTATTATTTTTTTTCCCTTCCAGGCTCTACCGAACCTATCTGTCTTGGCTCTGGTTCTCATTAATCGTTGGGTACAATCTACAGACTTTGGATCCATAACAGTTGGAGAGAAAAATAAATTCAGGATGGCATTCAAGACCTTCTCCACATTACACACACAGACACACACTCTAATACACACATGTATTGAATGAATGGATTGAAAGTTCAGAAAATATTTTAAGATCTTTCCGTTCTGCCCCCCTTTCAGTCAGTCATGATGATAAAATATACTCTTAGGATTTCTCTTTTCCCGGTAACTGAAGGACAATATAAGACAGCACAGAGCTTATGTAAGCATTATCCCTGTTGACATTCCAAATGGGCAGATCAAATGCCACCTAATCATTTGGTTACAGCTTGGATTTGGCAGTCTTTTATAAAATACTGAATTGAATGAGCATCTGCCTTTTACATCTTGGCTATGTCAGCACCTGTGGCTGCTTCTTCTAGAAACTTCTTAACATAATAAAAGTAATAGGAAATAAGATCACTGCTAACCAGAATGCTTTTGAAAGATTATAGATTCATGGTCAAAATTCAGGGTTTAGAGCCTATTTTTAAAGAAAATTACCTCTCTTCTCTGACACCTTCCTCCTCTATTACCCTCAATTTTAGATCTTTTAGTTTAGTGCTGCTTTTACATGGTGATCCTGTTAAAATGCAGATTGTTTCAAAAGGTCCTGAGCAAGGCATGAAATCTGGCATTTCCGACAAACTTCTGGGTGTAGCGATGTGCTGGCCTGTGGACTACACTTTGGATAGGACGGGTTTAGATGACATAATGCCGCGTGTTTGACTCTGCTCTTCCAAATTAACATACCGTTTTAAAATAAAGCAGTTCACTATTCTCCCTTGCGTACATTCTATCATAAAGTTCAGAGATTTTATTCTAGGTATATTCACATCCAGTTGGTACCCAAGCCTTTTGGAGTCTCTCTAAGAAGTGTTTCTTTCCTCTCCATCTGCACAGGAGCTGGCTCGCTGAAACCTCCCTCATCTTTCCCCTGCAAAGCTGCAATAACCTCGACCTGATCTAATCTCCAGCCTTCTCTTTTTCCAGTCCATCATCTTATATTCTGTCACCATACTTTCCTTTCAAAAAACATTTTTTTGATGAGGTCACTTCCTTTTTTAAAGACCCCCCCACTCGTTCCCCTTGCTTAAAATAGAGGTTGGCGTCGTCTCTGTGGTTCAACAAACCTGGGCTGGAATCCGAATTTCTTCAATTTCTTTTTCTGTAACTTTGAGCAACTTGCTTAACTTCTGAGAGCCACACTTTCCTCATCTGCACAATGGAGAGAATACCGCTTATCTCAGAATGTCGTCCTATGATTTAGATGCAAAGTCGTAGGTGAAGTATCTGATACGGTGCCAGCCATAGTAGGTGTTCAGTAACTTAATTACCATTTTTTCCTTTTTCTTTCCAGTCTGACCACTTTTGGCTTTTCAAGCCCCTTATATGAACACTCTTGAAACTCTTTCTTCCTGTCTTTCCTCCACTCCCTACAAGCCACACATATGCACTCTCTAGCTCCACTGAACATCTCATTTCCCCATGCATCTGCTGAAAGACCCATCCCATTCCTCCACCTGGCAAATCCCCTTGGTCCTTCAAGGTCCAGCTTCTCTTCTTTCTTCCCTAAGAAGACAGAGCCTGCACACTTGGGCAGAGCTTGCCACTCTCTTCCTGTCTTCCAACAGCACCGTGATCACACCTCTCCCATTATGCACTTGCTGTGATGCGCTGCCAGGATGTGGGCCTCAGCTGTCTCTCGACTCGATGGTGACCTCTCAGTGGCCAGGACTTTCTCTTATCTCCTGATCCTTCGTGACTTGAGCATTTGTTTAATAAAGGAAGGGAATCGATGTGGTACATAGTTTAAAGAAATGGATGCTTGAATATTATATTCCAGAAACTACATAGAAAAAAATAATTCTGAAAGTTCTCTTAGACCAAAATAATAGTTTAGAGTAATAATCCCCATTTTCTAGCATATTTTAACATATTTTACTATTTTCCAGGCCTGATTTTAAATGCTTTACATACACTGTCTCATAGGATTCTCTTGACTATCTTTTGTTGTAGGGTGCTGTGATATCCATTTCACGGATAGAGAAATTGACATTCAGAAAAGGTAAATATCCTGTATGGTTACACAGTTTACAATTGTTAGAGTAGGGATTTGACTGTCTCATAGGATTCTCTTGACTATCTTTTGTTGTAGGGTGCTGTGATATCCATTTCACAGATAGAGAAATTGACATTCAGAAAAGGTAAATATCCTGCATGGTTACACAGTTTACAATTGTTAGAGTAGGGATTTGAACCTATGTCTTTCTGACTTCAGTTTGTCTTCTACACAGTACTATCTCATGCAATCTGCTTCCATAGCCTGGTTTCAACTTCTTCTCAAATATAGATTAAAAGCATGGATAGAAATTTTTCCTAGAGAAGAATTTAGACACAGATAAAGGCACTCTCTGCAAGAGTCACATATTTAAAGTGGTTTGGAGATAGTAATTATTAGGTAGATAAAACATAGCTCAGAACTGTAAAATTCTAAAATCTGGACACCTTGTAAATCCTTTCCTTTTCACTTATTATTTGTTTTGAAGAAGCCGTTAAGCAGTCTTATTCCTGAGGGAAAACCATTTTAATGATGCCTTTTTGACTTTCAAAGATACTTTTCATTTTCACCACATAGTAGTTTCATAGGCAGTCCTCACACAGATAATTTTCTAAACTAAATTATGTACGAGAGTTCCTTCCTGCTGTCTCAAAGAAATCAAGCTAAAACTAAGGCAAGTCATAAAAAACTACTGTGTGTTATCTGGTCTGGGGAACTGCTATTTGTAACAGACCCTCTAGGTATTTTCAATAGAGGAAATCTTGTCTACAAGAGCCTGCTTATAGGCAATAATCATGCAGTCAATTGCATCTACAATTAATGACAAATCTGTAGCTTGAAGAGCAATTGTGATCCCAGATATGTTTGAAGCCTCTTGGCAAAGCAACTGTGAACTGTCAGAGAAGTTCTCGGTGTGGACTAGAGGAATACCCAGTGGAAGTTATTTATTTATTTATTAGTTTATTTATTTATCTAATGGTCTTATCGATCTCTTGGAAACCTCTTAACCTGGCATTCTGTTGAATTGATAGGGTTTCTGAACCTGTTGAATGCATATAGATCTAGAATAAGCCAGAATATTTGGAAACAGGAAATTGATACTTAGAAATACCTTAAGGCCTAGTGTATTCCCTGGAACATTAGTTCCATAGGCTATTAAGAGATGTCAGGTGAGAAGATAAAGTGTTCAAAGGTTAAAGTCACAGAAAAGCACTGAGTTTGAAAAAAAGTCTATAGGTTTCTTTGCTACTGGACTTTCCAGAATCTTTATGTCAATGTTTATCATGGCTCTCCTGGGATAGTACAGTTGCTGTCTTTTTGATTTGTTTTGTTTAGGGGTTATCTAAAAAATACTGATCTGCAGAGTAGGCACTGTGGCACTTGGGGAAGTGTTTTTTGCCCCTGGACTTTCAATATATTTTGTGTGACTGAGGGCTAAGCTCCTACTCACTGGTGTGGCACCATTGTAGCATCTCAGTGCAGACTTGATGTCTAGAGAGTAATAAAAAAGATATCCCGTGTAAAAACACAAAGAGGCAAAGGTAAAGAGAACTTTGGTATGACCCATGATATAGAAGGGTTCTCTAATTATAAAGATTGAAAATTTAAGAATCAAATGAATCCTCTAGAGTATCATAAACACATTTTAAGTTGAATGAGTTCACTTGGATAAGCCTGAAATTTTATGTTTTAAAACCACGGTATTGCGAAGAACACTGTTCATTTTCAACTCATGTCAAAATATCATAGGTAATAATAGTGAATTGACAAAAATGGGAGAATTTAAATGTTATATATAATCAAACATCTGTGATATTTCAGAAGTCTCGTTTCGAGGTCTTGATGTCACTTTCTCTTTCTGTTCTGAATTTTGCCATCTGGAAATCATGGCCTATAACTACCCGTACAGTGTGGTCAACAGGAATGAAATTAACTATAGTCTACAATTGCAGTAGCAGAGTCAATGCACAAGATTTTTAAACCCAAAGTTAATGTGAAGTCCTGGCTTCATTTTATTATTGATAAATGTACTCTCTCATTACAGATACCTGAGGGTTGACTGTCAAAGTAGTTTGGCAGTTTTATTTTTCCCAAGAAATTTGCCTGAAAACTATTGGGAGTAATAAAGTGTGTGACCGTGACCGAGAGAAGATAAGGATATGGGGTTTGCAGGTGACTAGAGACGTAGATTGTAAATTGGCTGCGTGTCATCCACTATATCCGTGTTTGGTGGTGAAATTTATCTTCATTAAAGATGCCTCTGGAAGTTAAAAACTCAGTTCCCCAGTTGCACTGGCCATGTTTAAATGCTCTAGCCACATGTGGCTAGCGGTTAGTGTATCGAACACTGCAGATATAGAACGTTTCCATCATTGCAGAAAGTTCAGCAATATTTTTACACAAATTCAGATCCATGTGAGAGTTGGGCGTAGGGAAAAAGAAGAGAGGCTAAAATGGCAGGATTTTATTGGCAAGTGTTACTTTGTGAAGTTATGTAAGATGGAAAAGTATAATGTCCTAAATTCTTTTGCAGTTTAGAACACTATAAAGAGTTTTATACTAAGCTCATAGATACAGAGAAGAGATTAATGATTGCAGAGGTTGGGTTGGGGGCTGGGAGGAATGGATGAGGGGGTCAAAAGGTACAAACTTCCAGTTATAAGATGAATAAGTCCTGGGGATGTAATATACAGCATGGTGACTATAGTTAATAATACTGTATTGCATGTTTGAAAGTTGCTTAAGAAAGTTCTCAACATAAGAAAAAAAAATTTTTGTAATTATGTACGGTGACAATGTTACCTAGACTATTGTGGTGATCGTTTCACAATCTACACAAGTATGAAATCATTATGTTGTACACATGAAACTAATATAATTTTGTATGTCAGTTATACGTCAATTTAAAAAATTTTAAAAACAAGAAATTAAAATATTCAGAGGACAGTAAATAGAAAAAAACATTTTTATGCTGATGAGTTAAAAAAAGCAAAAAAAAGAAATGCGGAAACACAGGATAAAAATTACGTTAACTTTCAGCTGTTTATTTAACGTATTTCTCCTTCTCAACTTATTACTATTAAGGAAAGGAACAAGCCAGCTTGTTTTGAAGCCCATCTTTTACATGACTCATTGAAATCAGGGATTACTTTCCTCAAAAGCTTCATGAGAATTCAATTCCATGAGAGCTCTCAGTCCACTGTATTTGCCCAAAGATTATAGTCAGAGGAACCCCAAAGAGCAGAGTTCCCAGCAGGGAAAGACAAGGCAATGTAGCGGGTAAGGCGAGGACCAAGGTAGAAGGAAATTTAAAAAATTAATTGAGAGAGAATAGTTTCATAGTTCACAGTTTCGAGGGCTTCAGAGACACGGACAGGAATGGAGGGAACGTTAGGAATGAAAAGAAGGTGGAGGAGAGCTTTCTGAGCCGGAGCCCAATGAAACACATAATCAAGGAAATTACTGCGTGAGAATTTACTGGAAAGACCAGCGAGCAATACTGTCTTAGTTTTTAAGCAACGAAAGAAGAGAAAAGGCAATATGTATAACAGTGAAGGAACAAAAGCGGATTATATTAGAAAGAAATGTCACTAACTTCAATGTATAATTTTAAATATGAAAAAAAACTGAGTTTATATTTTAATGTTAAACATGTCTGATTCCAACATCACTGATTTAAGCTTCAGCAACAAAGATAAGTATGATTTTGCTGCCAAGACACAAAAATAAAGAGGTCTTAGAAATATTATATTATCTCAGTATTTCAAAGTTGGAAGTTCATTCATTCTTCATTCATTTATTCAACAAATATTTGCTAAGTCCCTTCTCTGTGCTGGGCATGATTGTCAACACCAGAGAGCAAAGCCAAGTCCGTGCTCTAATGGAGCTTGCTTTCCAAAGGGGTAGGGTAGATCATAAACAAATCAACAAATACACAGAATGTCAGATGTTTATATGTGCTCTGGAAAAACAAAGAAGGCTACAGGGGATCAAGATACTGGAAGTAGCAAGTACTGTTGACGGATAATGTGGTCGGGGAAAGTCTAATGGAAAAGATGGCATTGGAGCAGAGATCTGAAGGAAACGCAGGAGCTAGCGCTTGGCTGTCTGGACAAACATTGCTCCAGGCACAGGAATTAGTTTATACAAAGGTCCTGAAGCTGACATATGTTTGGACTGTCCAATAAACAACAAGAAGTTTAGTGTGGCTGGAATTGAGGAATGAGAAGGAGAGGGGAGAAGTTGAGGTCAGACAGGAAGGAGGGGCAGAGTGCAGAAGGAAATCAAGGCCTTCGCAAGGGCACTGGGCTTTTTCAGAAAGAGATGGGAAGCCGTGGAAAGTTCTGAACAGAAGAGCCATAGCATCTGACTAGCGCTTCTCTGGTGATTTTCTGTCCTTGCACCCCATATATGCCTCTCACAATACCTTTTTATTCACTTGCCTTATACACTGGAGTAGAACATATACATGATGATGTCAGCATCATGGGGTTCTTTTCTATAAAAATTTGGGTAAATTTAATTAGTGGTAGAATTTCCATTGTATTCTAAATACCATCAACTTGTCTTAGGTTACACAAAAATTATCAGCAAAAGCAAATTAAATTTAAGTTTCTTCACATCTCCTAATACTTCCTCCCTTTTTATAAACTCTCAGTTTTAAGTGCTAGTAAGATATATTTTGAAAGGAAATTCCAATAGCATGTGCATGCCAGGGAGGGACTTCAAAGCAGAGAGAGTAGAACTTAGAAATTGTCGTGTCCTTCCTATTTTCTACTTCTTCTTTAAAAAAAAAATGTTTTTTAAAAAATTTTGAGGCTCTGGTGACTTTAGGCAAGAGCAGTCACTATGGCTCTAAGTTTCTAGCTCTGTGTTTTCAGCTCCAGCAGTTCAGGGGAGGTGAAAGAAAGACAAAATAAGAAAGAGGAAGAGAGGTACTAGAAGGTCAGAAAGAGAGAGAGAAATGCTAGAAAGCTCTTTCTTTTCCTTTTCCCAGACTGGGAAGAATAAAGCAGAATTCCTATATGTACAAAGTATCTCTAGTAGGAAAAATAATTACAGCAAGAGGAAGTCACGTTTAGTTCCATAAGAAGACCTAGTTGGGTTTCTTTCTAAAGTGGAAACAATTTCAGTTGAATGGAAAAACCGATGCAGAAAAATATTTTTAAAAATTTCTTTCAGAATGAGAGGGAAATTTTGAAGAGGAGGGCAATGGAAATAAATAAATGGTATCATCCTTAATAATAAAGAAATGTTTATTTAATCAGATAGTCTATTGCATTTCCTCACTAGTGAATGTAACTCTAGTTAGAGATTGTTTCTGATTGCTGGTATACGACTTTATTTGGGTCTACACAGTAGCCATCATTTGATTCATAATGGCATAAATAAGAGTGGGGTTCTCAAAGATGACCTCTAGGCTTTGAAGGTCAAAGGGAGTATATGCAGAACCGAGAACAGAGATTAAAATTAATATTCAAGGGGGAGGACAGGGGTGTATGTATGGACTTGTTTCTACATTTCTCCTGAAGATTCTCCCTAGGCTGGTTTCATTTCAGAGAGAAAGGCAACCATCATATTGCCCCTACTTCCTAAAAAAATCACCGTTAAGTTTGAGGGTATATGGTGTCAAACCTCAGTTCGGAAGTCACTAAATGTAATTTTTAACATAAAATTCATCTTTGTACCTTGAAATTCATTTCTTGTTTTCCATTTCATCATAATATTGAAGAAAATTGAACTAAAAAGATTTTAATAGTCTGCTCAACAAAGAAAAGCAGTTTCCAGAATTAGCTGTGGGAACTGGTTTTAGGAAGGTGAACAGTAGGGTCTGGGTTTTGGGATGGAACTGAGAAAACCAGGTAGGCTTCAAGCCTTGGTGGGTTCTCACTGTTCTTGCCCATTCACTTGCTCCTACAGGACTGACATTGACAAATAGGGAGCTTCCTGGGACATCCTTTGGCTAAAGACAGTGATGAAACAAATGTTTTCTTGGTGAGAAAATTTCCATCGCATTTTGATATGTTGATGATTCACTATTACATTTCTAGGTGTCTAGCTTCTGAAGATGAAAAAAAACCACGCTCTGAAAGTCAGCTAACTCTGCTGTGTTTTAAAAAAAACTTTTGAACTTGCACGTCTTTTATTTTTTTGTAGAACTCTACAACGAGGAACAGTATTTCAGTATAGCTCTTAACCGACTACCGTAACTATAACAGATCCCTGATTACTTTTGCAGCTAACAGTGCAAACTCAGAATAATCCCTACATGGAAATCCTACTCCTCCAAGTCCCCACACCACACGCTGTACGACGAAGGCCATCCAAGATAAATCGGTGCCATAATTTCCATGATGACAGTCCCCCAAACAGCATTTTGTTATTGTTTCCTTCAAATCCCTAGAATTCTTCCCATGTGCTGTCATGTCTCTAGATAACAGTGCATGGAGATTAAATGTGAGTTTAAATGAACTTTTACATGCCTCTATATTTTCTTCTTGGATTTGATTATTTTTAGAGGCAAGTGATGAAAGGTTATTCCTTGCAAGATTTAGCCAGTGAAACGTGCAGCATCAAAACCTGAAGCCCTGCAGTCAAGACACATACGGAGCAAAGGGGAAAATGAGAAAATGTTCCACTGGGGCTGCAGCGTTTCAGAGTATGCAGAAATGATGTCATTTGTTTTTACAAAACCCAGTTTAAATTTGTTCCTGCCTTTCAAGAACTGTAGCACAGTGCCTCTGTGGAGACATCCTGCATCCCATATTTCAGGACGTTAGCGTGTTTGCTGCATCAAAATCCAACCAATCGCAGTGTGTAGTCTTGCCCTCCCCAATTTTCATTTGTTCCCCTACCTGAAGCAAGTGTGTGCTGCCCGTGTTAGATCACGGCTCAGCACCCTCCAGCCACGTTAGAACCGCAGAGGCAACACTCCGTGCCTCGAATGGTTTAAAGGAGAACAGTGCCAAAATAAAAATTTCCTTCAGGTCACCCATGCGCATTCGTTTCATTGACAAATAACCTCCAGGAAGAGGTCTGTTTGAGAAGTAAGTTTTGTTTGTTTTAAGTGAAATCCTAGCGTTTTGTTTTTGCAGCCCCTGCGGAAGTACTGGAACCATCACAGGAGGGAAGGAAACAAGTCCTGGGCTAGCGGACCCTCAGTGGCAGAGGCAAGATCTTCAGATTCAGTACTAACAATTATCTTTTTTAAGAAGCACACCCCATTTGTGCACATATACGTAGATAATAGAAAATGAGCAATGAAGTAGATAGAGCATTTTACAGTGATACAGTGATAGAGGGAGATTATGGCATGGCATTCACTTACAAACATAATGGTTAAGATACAGAGTGAAAAAGAAAAGTGCTGGCTAGTGAGTGTATCACTTTTCCTTCCCTCTTCCCCTCCAACTGTAAGTACGGCCTCTTGACAACACCGGGATGGGTGTGGATTCATTTGTTGTGAGTAGCAGAGACCGAACTCTGGCTACTTTAAACCAAAAAGATATTGATTGGAAGGCTATGAGGAAACTCACAGAATGAAAGAAAGGCTGAAGAAACTGACTCCCAGACCACAGGGCCCATGCCATTCTGGGGGTCTCTGCAGCAGGAACCACATGGGGAGACTGAGTCAGTGCACTGCTGCGAGATTGCACGCTCTCCAAGCTCCCCCTCACCTCTGGTCTTCTCTCATCTCCTCATTCTGCTCAAGGGGCAGAGTTCCAGGAGAGAGTGTCCCATTGGCTCACTGGTCTCATGCCACCCCTTGGCTTGGAGAAAGCAGAGTGCCCTTAATTTACATAAAGGGACAGGAGACAGTCTCCCAAAGGAGGTGGGGAGGCTGCTTCTAAAAGAAGGAGAAATGGATGCTGTTTGCTCCCCTCCATCACCATGACCACTGCCCTGGGTCAGGGCCTCCGAATATCTCACCTGGGTTAATGGTCCCCCTCCTTTAACTCATATTTTAAATCTCTTAATGGTTCCTCATCTGTTAGTGACAAGTCAGGGAACATTTGAAAATGCACAGAAGTGTGGTTGATAATTATGCCAGAACAAGAGGCATACACTGGGACCATCTTTGGCAAACTGGGATGTATGGCCATCCTCATGTTATCACACACTTCTACTTTTCTGTGCTTGATGAAAAACGATTTTATTCTTTAACACTTAACAATTCAAGGAAAACTGAAAGCTCTTGGAGTATAGAAAAGGTGTCTTCTTTGTGTACTCAGCATCTAATTTCATGCTTGGCACATGGTAGGTGCCCCGTGGACCTTCACTGTGTAATTATAATTGAGCATGACTATTAAATTCTTTATCCTTCCTCCTCACATACGCTCCCACATTTAAATTTTCCATGTATTTAGGAAGTGCCCTAGCTCCCAATATTCATACGGGGAAGGTATAGCTAACTCCTTTTCTCCTTGCTTATCATCATTCTTTTCTTCTGACAGTGGCACCAATGTGCCTCCCTCCCCATTGTACAGATGGGTAAGGTAAAAAACTAAATAAGCCTAGACCATTTCTATTTATGGAAGATGCTATTACTTAATGCAGTAATGCTTTTGGGGGCTTCCCTGGTGGCGCAGTGGTTGAGAATCTGCCTGCTAATGCAGGGGGCACGGGTTCGAGCCCTGGTCTGGGAAGATCCCACATGCCGCGGAGCAACTGGGCCCGTGAGCCACAACTACTGAGCCTGCGCGTCTGGAGGCTGTGCTCCGCAACGGGAGGGGCCGCGATAGTGAAAGGCCCACGCACCGCGATGAAGAGTGGCCCCTGCTTGCCGCAACTAAAGAAAGCCCTCGCACAAAACAAAGACCCAACACAGCCAAAAATAAATAAATAAAGTAGCTATTAATTTAAATAAATAAATAAATAAAAATAATGCGTTTAGGGTGAAATAGAAAGTAAGGTATTTTTAAAAGATAGTTCTTAAAATCAAATGGCACCTACTTTGTTATATACTGTGGAGTACTATGGTAGTTTTAGTGGTTTTTCCCAACAAAACTTCCTTTCTGAGTTACCGGACTTTGGGAACTTACAAATCCTCTAGGCTGTCTTTCAAATAGATAAAACGTTCTGATTCCAGGAATGCTGGAATTGGACTGAAACCTTCTGACCTTATGAGCACAAAGAGATCTACCCTGGATAGTCTTTTCCAAGGTCCACTCTGTCCTCAAAATGAATCACAAGGGCATGTTCTTGGTCCCTGTCTGTGCTCAGATCACATCCTCAAGTCTTCCCTGAAGCAATATCTTCCTTATGAGACAGAGTTTAAAAATTCTTGATTTTTTCTGCATGGTTACATCTCAGAGTAAGGATCAAAGGGTTTCCCTAGATCAAGCAGAACTCCAGTAGATTCCTTCTGGGCCTCTCCAAAGGCCCACTTGACAACTAATGAGCCTGCTTTACTCCACATGGATGCCCTTTCTGCTTCCAGCTGGGTGCTGGGAGACTTGGGAGCCCAAGTCAGATGAGCTAAGCCTGCCACACCAAAGCTCTGTGATAAAGGCCTGGGATTTCAGCATAGAGCAAGGCCCCCAAACCAAATAAATTCTGTATCAGAAGCCAGGTCATCTCCTGTTGTTCTCATTATTCTCCACCTTATCCATTCTGTTTCTCTTTCTTGGAAATGTTTTCTCCTTCTATCAGTCCTTCTAAAGCACCTCTCATTCTCTCAATTCTAGAGCGGGACTCTGTACCCCTTCTTGCTGCCATATTGGCTCCCTGTTCAGAACGGATGGTGCAGAAAACAAAGCATAAGATGCTACTGATGTATGGAATTTCATCTATTAAGTCCCACGTGTCAGTACCAAGTACTGTACCAGAGCAATAATACGGAAAATTATGGTTAAAAAAGGAAAATGAGTCATTTAACACTATGCTGATTAATACTTTTTAAAATTTATATAAGGTTTACTTTATAATAACAAATATTTGGGATTTCAGTTATTAAGTTGAGAGAAAAATGAATTAACCATGGAAGAAAAGAGAAGAGGATAATTTAATGTAAGGGGTGAGTCTCTCTTAACAATTTAGGAAGTATGGTAGAGAGATGACAAGTTCTTTAGAAGAAAAGTGAATGAAAATTCAGTGGAAAGTGATGTGTAATTGATAAACTCAGCTGAAAGTAGAGTAGCTTTCAGAGTAGAAAGTTGAGAAGTTTTTAATAAAAGAAAACATGCAACAGTACCCATCAGACATCAGTTTCTACAAAACAAGAAAAAATATTTTTCCCGTTAGAAATTCTACAACACTTAACATTTTCTGCCATTCCTCATGGCTGAGGATAATTCTTTTCCACACTTTTATTTTAGAGGCTCTTCTCAGAGTCTGTGTCTATATGATCAGAGTTAAGGTGAAAGATGACTAATTATCTGGATAATTCAATCAGTGTCTCTTGTAACACACTGTTAAACTCCTACCCTCCCTGGGGCTTTCTCCCCCGACTCATTCTCTTTTTCCCCAGTAGCACTCTTGAATTTTTTTTTTAAATCTTGAATTATCTGGATAACTGTTTTCTGTAATTCACGTTACTTGAACATACGTAGCTTGACTGGTATCAGTAAGAGTTCTTTTAAAATCTCCACATTTACAGAGGGTATCATGGAAAGAAAATAAAGAACTACATTTTCATTGGTTGTGCTGGTTACCCAGTTCAAATTTTTGAAATATTCCAAATTTTAAAATGGTGCTAACATATAAAAGTATCTGCACAGTCAGGTATTGGAATTGGCTTATTTACTTAGAGTTAACTTTTCTCCATTTAACTTCATATAACTATTAGACTATTACAGGTCACTCATCTTCAGCTTTTTTTTCTTTTTAAATTGTTTTAAAATTAAAAATTGAGAAAAAATAGTGTGCTGCCTCTCTCTCTCTCTCTCTCTCTCTCGGGTTTAAACTTTGGGAGGGCAGGACCTATATATTCTCTACTTATAATAAACATTGAAACTTTATTCTTTGCTTACAGTTCTATGGGGCTCACTTAATAATATAAGTCAAATTAAGTTTGGATCCTTAAAAAGAAATCTTTTCCATCTCCCTGAAAACATCTTTCTAGTAAAACACGTTTGTTAAATGACTAGGATTCCCTTAACAAATAAAACATAACGCTGTTTGCTGCTCTTTCCCTCTGAGGTGATGATAAATTGCTGAGGGGTAAAAACCTTCATACTAATAACAGAGGAAAATTGACTCAAAGATCCCATCATTTTGTTTACCAGCTGTCTTTACAATCCTATAATCACCCTAGCCCACATTAAAAAAATTGTTCAGAGATAGCAAAATAGAAGAGAAACAAATGATCTCTGCTGAAATTAGTTTAAGCAGGGGAACAGGCTGGAAAGAAAGATTTGATCCAGAAACTTACCTATATCTCAGGCATGGTATCCGGTGACCACACACTCGGTGCTGAAACACAACTCAGGAGCATTACATCATCATGACAAACTTTCATTGGCTGCAGAAACCCCAAGGAAAAGACAGGCTTTTAAGGTGCTGAGTGAAAACCCCTGTTGGTTCTTTTTCAGGCTTTTGCCAAAATATTGAAAGACAGACTTTTCCTAGTTAATGCTATCATGACTCAACTTACAAAACATTATTAACCATTTCTTAGGCTTGTTTGGCTCCACTTTAGTCACTCATTTTATATTTAACTCTAACCTGTTGGGAGATGTTTTTCTTTTAAAAATTAAAAAAAATTTTTTTTTGTTTTTCTTTAGCTTATTTTTATTGAAGGTGCTCTTATTTCCCCTGTTAACTCTTCAGGCTATCTTTCTTATTTATTTATTTATTTTTTTATCTTTCTTATTTTTAAACTATGTTTGACTCAGTAAATCCATTTTTCTCTCTATTACTTCTTCTGTCCTTATTCTCTCTAGGCAAAAAGGGCCAGCACCCACAGATTCAAGAAAGCACAAGTGCTTTATTTATTCTGAGCAGTGTAGTTGGAACTAGTGCACAAAGCCCTTACTTCATCATTCATTTTCATTATTAGTGTTTTTCTGATTGAACTCTAAGAGTTATTTGTGTCGTGCTTATTACCATGGTGATTTATAAACCAAAATCAAGTGTGTAATTTGAGGATGTGAGGAGATTTCGGTGACTGAGAAAAAGTAATAGGGCGATGTTTAGAGTTCCTGCACCCCCTCTGCGTCCATTTCTACTGCCTGAGACAGAAACTTTTGATGTAGGGGAAGGTTATGTTTTTGTAAAAAGAGGAACGTTTTCACGATTAGATTTGTCATTCAGGAAATGACAATAATATCACATTACTAATGAGTGTCAACCTCTCTGTCTGTCTGCCTTTCTTCGTCTGTCAGTTTGTCTGTCTGTGTCTCTCTATCTCCTTCTCTTAAATTTAGGACTACAAACAAGGACCAGGATGATGACAGGTGTGACTGTCTTTTTTATTTTTATTTTTTTCTAATATTTATTTATCCATTTGGTTGCACCGGGTCTTAGTTGCGGCAGGCAGGCTTCCCAGTTGCGGCATGCGAACTCCCAGCCTCGGCATGTATGTGGGATCTAGTTCCTTGACCAGGGATCGAACCCGAGCCCCCTGCATTGGGAGCCCGGAGTCCTATACACTGCGCCACCAGGGAAGTCCCATGATTGTCTTTTTAAGAATCTCGTGTCAGCTCTCCGAAGAACTTGACTCTCTGGTCTCTTAAAGACAAGCAAATCCACACACACAAAAATACCCTATAAATTCCCATAGGGAGGAACTGGGAAATCCATGTCTAGTGCAAAGCCTGCTCAGCTGGGATTGTCCTCCGAGTCCTCCCAGACTCCCATTCTTAGCCATGTTCCTTGGAAGGAGGCTAATCGATCCATTGCAAGAGCAGGAGTGGCTGCTGAGAATATGATCTCCAGAGAGATTCCTTTATTATTATTTCTCAGACTCTGGTCTGGGAAGAATAACTAGTGATCATTTTCCCATTATGTAGAGTAATACTGAGGATTCAAGGCCCTAGATTAGAGTTTTGAGAGATTTAGGAGCATTTTTAACAGTGATCAGAAAGGAGAGAGAGAGAAAGGAGAGAGAACCCTTTCTTATTTTGTCTCTGCTAAGGGGAGGGACATACCATTCAAGAGTTTCAACACCGAGTGTGTGGTCACTGGGCACATGCCTGAGTTATAGGTAAGTTTCTGGATCAAATCTTTCTAGGATCTACAAGGTAAAAGAAGTCACGTACCCTGCCCTCAAGATGTTTCATACTCAGGAGGGGGAGACAACATTAATCCATAATTACTACTGAAGTCAGATAAAAATATGATATATATATATTATATATATATATATATTATATATATATATATATATATATATATATATAATATATATATACACATTGGTGGGCATCTCAACGAGACTGGAAGATCCCAGGGGGCATTTGAGCTGAATTTTTACAAAATAGAATTTAGCTAGCTGAAGAGAGAGAAAGAATTCTATTAAAAGAAAACAGAAAGGAAAGAAAAGGAGGAATGACTAGCATGGTTTGTTTGAGGAAAAGCATATAGTTTTCCATTATGGAAGGAAAGAGCAGTGTGGAAGATAAGGCTAGATCATAGATACGATCAAATCATGGAGGGCTTTGTGGGCTAAGCCAAGGGATATGGACTTTAACTTGAACACCACTATAGGTCATTGAGGAACTATCATCAGATTTGTGACTAAGCTCTATTAGTCTAGTGGTAGCATAGGATGGGTGGGAACAGACTGGAACCGGGGATATGAGTTAGCCCAAGTTTCAGTTAGAATCTTGGCAGGAAAGAGATGGCACTTTCAAAGGTCTTAACTGTAGAGAGATTACTGAGGGACTGTTTACAGGGGTGTGAGCAGGGTTAAGGGAATTAACAAAGGATGGTGAAGCACCCAGGGAACCACAATGGTAGGAAGCTGTTCCTGACTTATTCCTATTACCAGAAGCTGAACCCAATGGGAAGCCGCAGAGGAGGAAAGCTGGGAGTTGCAGTAAGTAGAGGTTAGCCTCTTGAGGCATAGAGGAGGGTAGAGAAATGGAGAGAAAGTATCTTGAGGTGGGAAGATGATGGGAAAAAAATGTACCCAGCATGGCTGGCTAGCATAATAGTCCAGGACAGAAACAACCGAGACCTGAACTCAGGTAGTGGGGCTGGGGAAAAGTAAATAGATATGAGAAATTTTAAGGAGATAGACTCAACAGTACTGGCAAGGGGTAAGTGTCTGTCTGTGTGTGTGTGTGTGTGTGTGTGTGTGAGAGAGAGAGAGAGAGATTGAGAGTGTGAGCAAAGGGAAAATGGAAACCTCTAGGTAGGGCAATTTGTGGATTGCTTTCTGATCCCGATAAATGGATGAATTGTTGTTTGTTGATTGATGAAAAAGATTTCATGGATATATGCTAGGTTTAGTCTAGCAAAAGTTACATTTGAATGCTCCTGAAATATCTAGACAGAAAAGACAATTATACCTCCATCTAAAGGTCAGAAGAGAAATCAAGGATAAAAGATGGGGCTGCACACTGGAAGATGTGGGTATCTGCATTGTTGTTGAGGCCATGAACGTGGGTGAGATCATCCAATGAAAGAGTGAATTTAATAATGTGAAGAGAAGGGAGCTGACTGGGAGCCTGGGGAACACTGACATTTAAGGGGCAGCTGGAGTGGAGGGGTCCAGAAAGGAAAAGAGAGAAAAAAAATGTTCAGACGGAAGAAAAATAAAACGTAGAGAAGAGTAGTGTTACAAAATATGGGGAAGAGAAGAGCTTCCAGAAGAAGGAGTGATCTAGAGGATAATTCTGGAGAGATGTCAAGTGAAGTAAGGATCATACCAATACCCATGAGTTTGAATGTAATATGGAGATCATTAGTAATGCTGGAAAGAACAAGTTTAGTACAGGGGTTCACATACTAACATGTGTTGTGAACTGTCACCTGATGGATAAAGGTGCTTCCTACTGACTGGACCTAGCTTATGAACAGCTCTAGAGAGATTAACATGAGATGAAAATCAGTGTTTGGGGACTGGAGTTCTCACTGAGCTTAGAGAGATGAGTATTGGGGTTGTAAAGTAGTAAGGTGGAAGGATGGGTAGTTGTGGTAAAAGAACAGTTTGAACTTTATGGTTTTAAAGGTCACGCCAAGTGTACCAACTACGTGGCTTAAACAACAGAAATTTATTTCTCATAGTTCTGGAGGCTAGAAGTCCAAGATCAAGGTGCTGTCTAAGATTCACGCAGGGTTGGTTTCTCCCGAGACCTGTCTCCTTGGCTTACAGATGCCACCTTCCCTCTAAGTCCTCCCATGGCCTTTGCTTTGTAGGCTGGCATTTTTGGTGTCTCTTCCTTTTCTTATAAAGACACCAGTCCTACTGGATTAGGATCCACCCTTATGACCTCATTTAACCTTAATTACCTCCTTAAGCCCTATCCCCAAATATAGTCACATTGGGGGTTAAAGCTTCAGCATACAAATTTTGGAGGGATACAATTCAGTCCATAATTCCTAGGCAGAGTGTGGGTTAGGGGAGTGAGCTGCTGAAATGGAGGGCGAGTGAATATCACCAGAATGGAGGTAACCCAACAACTCTTACCCTCACAATAATGCAACCCTACATTTTGTGAATGAACTTTTTGAATCATGTTCCAGTGGGAGTTATACTGAATTTGCAAAACGAGGCTAGGAGAAAAAGCATAATGACTGGTAGTAGTATAATTATCATATTTATCTATAAAACATGCAAGATACTTGTCTACAAATCTTGGAGATCAGCTAAACATTCCACAATTTTTTTGTAGGACAGTTTGTGTAGGTCAAGTTGAAGAGTCTCCCTTTCTGTATATGTATGTATGCGTATCTATCTATGTTTATCTATCATCTATCTATCTGTTTATCTATCTATCTATCTATCTACCAACCACTCTCACATACATATATATTTTTGCCTCTGGAGAAGTGTGTTTGAAGGTGAATATAGTTGATATGGAAATTCATGTGGAATAGTCTAGAATGAAAATTCTACAGAAGTTCACATAGGATAGTTTATTTTTTCATATGGAATTATGAAATATGGAATAGTTTTATATGTGATCATTTAATTCTGTATATGGTTGGTATCACAGGTTTAGCTTGTGCTTTTATGTTTTTACAGTGCACTTATTTTCATAGCTGGTAAATGCCAGCAAAAAACAAATCAGGTATTACTTGTTAGTCTCATTTCTCTAAAGAGGAAACAGAGGCTCCAAAACTATATAATTAGCAAAAGATGAGCAAACCATTGGCAAGAAAGAATTAGCTGCCATTTTTCCTACCCTTCACATTAGCACATATTCAGTTATTTCTTTCTCTAAGCGAATGAAGTTGTTTTAAAGTTTCCTCATGAGACACATGTTCCCTAAGAGGCACGAACCAGTCATTTTAAAGTAAAGAGGCTATGGTACAAGTTGACTAACTTGTTAGTCTTCAACTCAGAAACAGGGCAAGGAACACTACCCAAATCTCTGGCTCCTGGTCCTGTGAACGGGAACCTGGACCTTGGACATGTCCTTTTACTGCCTAGGGCTCAGTTTGCTCCTCTGAAAGATGAGGGGTTTGGTACAATCTCTTCTCAATCTAAACTCTTATGTGCCCATAACCTTTGTTTTCCAAGAATTCTAGGGATGCACAGGGAGTCAACTCTGATCCAGATATAATTTTTGAATCTGGAAGATATTACCCAGGCTACAGCATGGCTAGCACTGGAAACAGTAAATTCTGAAGAACTGCTTTTGCATGCAAGGGTGTCTGGGTATGTCAAAATGTATTGTGGAAAGTCTCAAAACAAGATTAATTGTATTTGACTTAATTCAAACACATATAGGTGGGAAAGCAATGGAATGCATTGATTAACCAAATATAATCATTGTCAAAACTCAAGTGTGATTAGAAACCATTGGAATAAGTTATTACACATAGATCAAAATAATCTATTTTTTTAAAGTGAGGAAAAATCGAGGTTACAGAAGCATTGATTGTGTAAATATGGAAGGAATAAATTTAGTTATACAAAATAAAAAGCGGTTTGAAATTTAATAAATGCCAAAGGATCTTTGAAGAAGTAAATAAAAACTGAAGATCACATCACTAGATTATATCTCAAAGGTAGGGTAATGTCATGTAAAATAAGGTTCTCTGAAAATTCTTCAATTAGATTCTAGGTAACCTAACATAGTTAGAAAAATCTGAAAACACTCACAAGACATTAGTAACCAGTGTTTCTTGGCTCCAACTGTAACGGATATTGAGCAGTTCAAAGATAATTTCTGAGGCATAGCATTTATGGCAATTTCTAAGTACAAACCTTCTTATTAGGCCAAGAATGTACATGCTTTAAAAGCCCCAAAAGAAAGAGGTTGGGGAAAAGAAGAAAAGAGAAAGGGCAATTATCAACCCAAGGAGATGTCTGGATTACCAAGGTTCTATTTAATGGAAAAACAAAACAAGGTAGATTTTTTAATTGATGAAAGAGAATTAAGAGCTCTATGCAATTTCATTTAAAATTCTGAAACTGGAACAAAAGTAAAGAAACAACCTTAGGACTGAAAAGTTTAGTTTATTAAAAATCCAACTTAAATATTTTTTCCCATTGCTGCAAAACATCTTTCTGATTGAAAAGGAAAATGATTTTTCTAAATATCACGAATTTAATTTTTTTCTGAATATTGAGTATGCCAACCTTACTTTTCTGAATGAAAATTCTGTTTTCTGAATGAAAGTTCCAGGCTAGTAAAGAACAGTGATACCAGTCGTCCAGCCACCTCCACTGCTTTCATACACAAGTATGAATGTGGGAGTGCTTTCCTGTCTTTTTCACTACTCTATCACCTCTGTCCTATGGCAAACATGGTTTTTGAAAGTTAAAAAAACGTAATCTTAGAAGGTTCCAGGTGCTTTGGAATGTACCGAAAAAGAACTTGGGGAAAAGAGGAGGTTCCTTTTTGAATTCAAGGAAGGCTGGATCTTGAGACCCTTCGCAGTTAATTCCCAAATATCATCTTCTGCAATTTCTCCTCTCACCTTGGAATCAGATGAATGATCGTTTAATCTTTCTGGGATCATGTAATTCATAAAGTTATATATATGCCACACTACGTATTATTGAAAATTACTCAAGATGTTTTAGACACTCAATCATCGCAATTTAAATTTGCTCTGTGAGTCTGACTTGGCATTCATGCCCTGTAGAGGAAGTCTTATGATCCTTAATTTTAGGATGAATATTTCAAAGCAGGCATTATTTACGGACTAAGTCCACAGGTTTCCCAGAAAGGTTTGCCTGCTTCCCTAACCGTGCCACAAACTGTACAGTTGTACCTTTCAGATATGGTTAACTACACATGTATTTTATTTTCAGCTGTAGGTCCAACACGCATGAGAGAAGAAAGCATCCTCTGAGCTTTGAGTTTCAGTAGCAGCAGGGATGCACATAAAATCGAGATTTGTTCTTACCTCGGGATTATCTCTCACTGGTAACTAACGGACACTTGTGGTCATAGAGAAATCAAGGCATTACTTATATGATGTGGTCTGTTTATCAACTGCAGATATATTCAGAGAGTTCATTTCTAATGTTCACTTCTTCTGTCAGGAAGGAATTTCTGTCATTTATTTGAGAATGCAGTACTTTCCTTGCCCACCACACATCAACCAAACACCACATTCTCCCTCACACAGCATCCATCAAACAACAGTCATCAAGGAAAGAGAGAGAGGAGGTGGAAAAAAAAGAAACCTCCCACATAACTGACAGTCTGCTCAGACAAAGCTCATGCAGCATTAGACAGTCATATTAGAAGGCACTAATATAAACACAGGCAGGAAGTGTAGTGCTAACACTCCTTTTCCCTACTAATAACTAGAAATAATCTGTAATTTAAAGCTATATATTAATAGACTATGGCCTATCTTGTTTAATGAACATAATAAATGCAGCTCTTGCTATACATATTATAAATAAACACATCAAAGAAATGCTTGACCTGGAAGAAAACACGGCATATACATGATCTCAGAATTTACCAGGAGGTATGTTAGCTTATTGTCCTAATAACTCATTTGTTTGTTTGTTTATTTATTTAGTTATACCAAAACACCAATGAGCAAAGTAGTTTAACAGGATGGCTAATTAGATGAGGTACAGATTAGACTTACGACATTTAGAAGTCTGTACAATTATGACTTTATAGTTACTGACTATAAGAAATGCACTGAGCCCCACGGGAGCCAAAGCAATAACCTAGAAAGAGTTTGTTTTCTGCTGGAACTATATCCTGTGATTCCCTTTTTGGTAACTGCAGTTAGACATTGGCTGCAATAGTCAACTGGTCATACTCAACTTTATTATACTAAGACAAAGTTTATATTTGATTCAGTATTCTATCTACACGGTAATACAGATACTAGAGTTGCATCAGATTCCTATTATATCTGGTATAGTTTTGAACCCTGGTGCAAAGCTATATGGTTTCTCCATGCTAATTTAGTTCTATAAGACTGACTAGGTTTCTGTAGTAGTTGCTTTGATGTTGGTAATGAAGGATGATGCATTTGACTTTCCAAAAAGAGTACATCTATTTGGAATGTATTTAATATGAGATTCCAAGAAGTTAAAGATGATAAAGATGAGAAGGATTGGATGTCAAGTTATGAAAGATAATTCAGTTGTCATAATAAGTTAACTGAATTATTATTTAATTTCATTAACAAATATAATTTAATTATTATAATAATTTAATGACATACACAATAATATTTGCTTAGTAGGGTCAGAGCTATTTGAAAGCAAAACATCTGCATGGAAAAAAATCTTTACCTGATCCATAGTGTATTAACTTGTGTTTTACCTGGTTTAGCATAATTGAAGGAAAATGAACATTTATTGAATACCTACTATGATCTAGCTATATACTAGGTGCTGTGCTTTAGCGCACTTAATGCTCTTTTCGACACTGATAAGTAAAAAGGAAATGCAAGTTGATCATCGTCGAGGAGACAGGTTTACTCAGGTCTGTTTTGCTAAATCTACACAGTAACACTTCTCCATTTAAATACAACAAAAGCCACTTTAAAGATCATTAAGTCGGTTAAAAGCTATAAGGAAAATGAATGCTTCTCTTTTTATTGCCTATTTTTGAATATTTTCAGTAGTAATGATTAGAAGCTGAAAACAGCTAAGTGGTTGAACGTATATAATTTGCTTCTTCATACAGAGCATGTTTCATCTCATGACTTCCCAAACTAATTACGATACTAGATTTATCTATTAATTTCCAAAAGAAAGTAAATACAGTTATGGTAAGAGTACATAAATACCAACCTACTTGGTGCTAAAGGAGCTGGTGCCCAATATACAAAGCATTTCATACTCACTACCAATTCAGGAGCCAGGAAGTCTTCAAGCAGTGACTCTCTTGACAGCTTCTAAGCTCTCTAGCAGATTCCCCCCAGACAACTCAGAGTCTTCTTTTCTCCTAGGTTCACTAGGAACCTATTTTGCTTTTTTCTCATTTTTCCAATCACCTCTTTTCATTTTTATAACCTCACAATTAACTCATTAAAGCCACTACTCTAGATTTATTATATGTTTGTTGATGGGTATCTTTATTTTACCTGTAGTATTGACTGATTTATTGACTGATTAACTTACTCAACACACAACTATAGAGTGCTAACCATGTGTAAGGCTCTAATCTGGATGTTCTAGGATAAAGAGAGATGACTGTTAATTGATGCTTGACTTTGAGAGGGTTAGTTACTACCTAATGAGCAAATTAAGCATAGGAAGAATAAACTATAGTTCATATCAGAATTAGATTAAGATACATGTTATGGGAGGAACGAGTGATTAACTTCTTCTTGAGGAGCAAATCATATCATTTCTTGGCTCAAAGCCTTCAGTGGTTCCCTACTCTCCTTAGGCTTACACAATCTATATCCAACATTCATTTATTCAATGATGACTTAATTTTAAGCATTCCAACCTTATCTAATCATTAGCCTTCAGCACTCAATGCACCCTTAATATATTCATCATAATCTTGCTAAAACTACCTCCTCCAGAGAGTATTCCTTGACCAGACCCATCTACAAGGCTTTCTTTCTCTTGGCAACTTGTACAATTTAGTATAATCGTTTAATGCATTGGATTAATAAATGCTTTTTTTCAAGTACTTAAGTGCAATTTGTTCCCCATCACATTTCAAACCTCCTAGGAAGAGATCAAGTCCAAGTTTCTTTGAGTTCTTTATAGTATCTCATGTTATATATGATAAAGAGCCAATAAATATTTGTTGACTGATCTATCTCAGAGATCAGAGAGCATGTTTGGTTCACTGTTTTTACCTTTGCTCAGAGGTTCCCTGTAGAAGTAGTTTTTGAGGATGATTACATTGCTGAAGTTAAAATGCAGTAATATTATCTATTATAATGGTTGGTATATGCATTTTTTTTCTAATTTGGCTGTAGTATCTTTTTAAGATCAAATTTTCATCATTGAGATTATACTGTCATTGAAAATAAGAAATAAAATCCAATTTACCATCAACTTACCGTAAAATACCTAATCAATGTGTGAAAAGAACTTGGCCAGTTTTAAAAAAAAAACTAAACAAAAAATATATTCAATGCAGTATAACATACATACTGCACATTGTGATATTTGCACAAATCACAAGACTATAGCTTGATGAATAACCACCACACAGATCAAGAAACAGCATAGTCCCAGTACTTCAAAAGTTTCCTCCTACTTCCCTCTATTGTCATACAGTTTTCCAAAACATTTGTTTTCCAATTTGCATTCCCTCCAGCAGTATACAAAATTTCCAGTTCTTCCATATCTTCAGTACCGCTTAGTTTTGTTAAGCTTCTTAATTTTGGCTCTTTAAATTTGGTTTTATTTGGAAAGTGTAGTGTTATCTCATCTTTTATTTTTCATTTCTTGGTGACTAATGAGAATAGCATGTTGTTCTATGTTTACTGGCCATTTGTATATCCTCTTTCATGAAGTGTCTTAGACTTTTGCTCATGTTTCTATTGAGGAGTTCTTTATATATTTGGCATAAGTGTCACTCGTTTATAAGCGTTTCCGACACTATTTTCTCCCAATCTGTGGCTAATCTCTTAAAATCTCTTGAAGGTTTCTTTTGATAAACAGAATTTCTTAGTTTCAATTTATGTTAATAAGTTTTTAGTTCTGTTTAGGAAATCTTTGCCTATTGCAAAGTTTTGAAGACATTCTCTTGCATTAGTTTCTAGAAGCCTTATGGTTTCACCATTAACACTTAGATCAATAATCCATCTGGAATTGACTTTTGCATATGGTCTTATTTAGGAGTCAATGTTCAGTTGATTCCATATGATTACCCAGTTAACTCAGGATCATTTACTGAAAAGTCCATCCTTTCCCAGTATCATTTTTTGCAGTACCATTTTTGTTATGTCAAGTGTCCTTGTATGTCTGGGTTTGTTTCTGGATTTTCTCTTTTGTTCTATTTCTGAAATTTCTCTTCTGGACCTTCTCTATCCTTGCACTAATACTACACTGTCTTAATTAGCACAGCTTTATTGTAAAACCTTTAAAATCCTCCATCATTTTTCTTCTTTAAGATTATCTCAGTTATTCTTGGTCATTTAGATGAAGCTTATACATTTCCATAAAATATAATCTGAGGACTTTCTTTTTGGAGATGGGTTGAAGTGATCAATTTGGAGAGGATTCAGTGTTCCAAATTGTGAAAAGTTATTTAGGTCTTGTTTAATTTCTCCTAAAAATGTTATGTAGTCTTTGTGTAGAGATTGTGCTAGTTTTTGAAATTACATTTATTATCACGTTTTATGTGTCATGTTGCTATCATAAATGTGATTTCTTAAGTTTATTTTATACTTATTTGTTGCTGTTATAGAAACATAAAATTGCTTTGAAACATAATATTGGCCTTGTATCTAGTGACCTTGCTAAATGCAATTATTAATTCCAAGGGAATGCCAGTGGTTAGGAGTCAGGCCAATGGGGAAGGCAACATGAAACATGAAGGCAAAGACCAGAAGTAAGTAACAGGTCAGCCATCTCAGGAAGTCTCTTAAAAAAGAAAGGAGATTAGATGAGTTGGAACAAAGCCTTAACATAAACACAATTTGGGGTTGGATGAATTTCATTTCATAATAAAAATGTGATTAATCTGCTTGGGAAAGCTTGAAGTTGGAAAACTTACACGGAGCTAGAACTGGGAGATGTGCTTTCTTGGAAATTCTACAAAATAATGGCCAGGCAAAACATTTTATTCCAACTGTCTTGAATCACATCTACATCTCATATGGTATAATCTAACCCTCTGTATTGGCCTATGTCTTTGACAACATGTGTACCTGATAATTTAGATTACAGTGATAGAATTAATAAAAGCCACCATTTATTCATGTTTTCTCTCTTGTCAGATACTTTGAGTGAATCATCATATACATTATATCCATTCCTTTAATAAGTTCAAAATCCTTCAGGATAGATGTGATTATTTTAAGCTTATATACACAATATATTTGTAGGAGCTCTTTAGTTCCAAGAAAGAGAAACCTTATTTGAAAATGTTTAAGCAAAAGCTTAATTTGTAGGGGGAAGTATGCTGGGTCATCTCAGAATAAACCAGCTGTGAGACTGCAGCTGAGCTTTGCAGACAGCTGGATAGAATGAGATCTCTAGGCCATCAGGATACTGTCTATCGTTGCTGCTCTGCTTGTGGACTTTTAGTTTCTCTCTCTCTCTCCTGTTTATTACTGGTTTTCTCTACATGATAGGAAATATTATTGCTAATGGCTCCTGAGTTTTACATCTTTCAGCATAACTACTCTTCTCTTGGTCCCAACTCAAAAAAAAAATGCCCAGGAAGAGAGTCATTAGCTCAGCTTTGGCTAGGTACCCACAAGAGACATGTGGCAGGGTCATACAATATAATGTTGAACTATATGAAATTGCCAGTATTTGCTTAAGAAAGAATGGCAATTTCATCATTCAATCTAATAATTATAGTTAATAGTAATAGTAATATAATTGAGTGCCTACTATGTGCCGAGCATTGTTCTAAGCACTTTACAGATATTTACTCATTTACATTTGCAACAACCTTACAATTTAGATGCTATAATCATCTTCATTTTATAGATGAGGAAACTAAAGCACAGGGAGTTTAACTAACTTGCCCATGATCACATAAGTGTAAATACCAGGATTTTGACCCAAGCATTCTGGTTCCAGAGTCTATTACATGACATGGTAGTAACTGAAAACATTATATAGAATTGGGGAAAGATATTACCTTGAGGTTGTAGGTCAGGGGTATATGTCATAGACTCAGTCCCACTGTTGTCTACTGCACCAATATCTTGACAAGGAAATGGAGGCCCAGAGAGGAGGGTAATGAAATCTTGTAAGACCACACTGCTAATAAATGGCAGGACTGACACTGGAACTCGAGTCTGTCTGGGCCCATTACATGATGCTCCCTATTAAATCATTGGTTTTGGAGAAGAATGATAAACTTCATACTATACTACAATAACTACACTATAAATCAGCTTCTTGTGTGTAGAACATTCTTCTGGGTACTAATACGTAAGGAATTACAAGACTTAGTTTTCATTTTCTATTTGGGAGTAACAATATTATATGCATTTTGAATGTATTCTTTATTAAGTTGAATGTGTCCTGTTAAGAGAAATGCATTGGATGTTACTTGTTAAGTAGAAATGCCACCTGTGTGTCTCCCTCAGAAATGATTATATGTGTGTGGGGTCTTTTTGTAGATTCCCCCTTCTCAATGCTGACATGAAAATGGGCTGTGAGATACTTTTGCATTGTTGAGAACTGATGAGGCCTTCTTAGATTTCTCAGATTTGTATTTGCTGCTCTGAGTGTCCCTGTGGAACTGAGGGAGACCAGGGAAGCTGGACTTGCCCTGTGGATTCACTATTGTATCCTGAGCTAAGTAAAAGTGGAAGTGTTCTTTTGCATTTAAGCAAACAGAGGAGAAGTGGTTTGTGTGTAAAGTTTAATTGTGCAATATCAGAACAAAACCAGACCATAAAACAAGGCTGGCAACATGTCTCTTACATACCCTACTCTCACCCGTAACTTCTTATGTTGTAATTGCCTTATTAGATGAGATGACGTTAATTATCTCTGTTTTTCTGCAGTTTTACTATGATGTATCTAAATATGGATATCTTTTCATTTACCCTGTGGGTGATTTCTTGGGATTCTTGGCTCTGTGAACTGATGTTTCTCCTTAGTTCTGGGAATTAAGTATATCTTTCAATAATGCCTTTATTTCATTCTCTCAGACCTATCCTTCTGCTCACTACATTGTCTATTTGTTTACTTTCTGAATAATTCTTTATTATCTATTTTTCAGTTCATGAATTCTCTCTTCAGCTATGTCTAACCTATGCAAAATCTCTCCATTCAGTTCATGGATTCTCTCTTCAGCTATGTCTAACCTATGCAAAATCTCTCCATTCAGTTCTCAATTTCAGATTTTTGGGGTTGAAATTGGGGCCTGGTTTATCAGAGGTCCAGATTTGGGGCCCTAGGCTTTGACAGCTCCAATAGCCTGCAAAAGTGCAACTCTGTTCTGATGATCTCCCCCTCCCCCACCCCACCAAATTAACAAATAACCTTAGGTTAAAGAAACTTTGCGTGCCTAGCTTATCTTTCTGTTTCTCAATTCTGTGGGTTTTGATCAGAAAATTCTTCACCATCTTGTTAGATTTTGTTGTTTTGGAGAAATTAAAAAAATATTTTATCCAGAATTTTTAGTTTCCTCAATGAGAGAGATTATTATAATTACTGAGTTCTTCCCTACTGAAAATGGAAGTCTCAACATTTGTCTTTGATTAATTTATTTTTAGTTGAGTAATTTAATAAATGAATAAATAACTTAATAAAATGGGTTGATGTTTAGAACCAAAGATGACAATATTCTGCTTTTTACTGTGGCCTCTGAAGGGCTCAGCCATAATGACTTGATATGCCATTTTCCTTCACAGAAACTGCTGATTTTACTCTGTGAGTTGTTGCATTGCCAAGTGTGTACAGGTCCTTAGAGGTGGTTATGGACCTCCTTTCACATACACTGTGAGAATTGTGATTAGATGGGGCTATGCAGATATAGGCTTTATTTCAGTGAGCTTCACTGGCCTTATGTCCAGAGGACTGTGGTGAAAGCTGATCTGGACATTAAAGATCAGTGTTTATTAGCTAGATAAGGAAAGATTTATAAGGGTGGAGGAGTGCTATTTAACTTCTCTGTTGAAGTAGTGGCTCTCTCTCAGCTGGTTTGTAATTGAACCTTTTATTCTAGGGAATTTAGGGGTCCTCAGTATAACCTTACCACTATAATTACCTTTTCTTGCAACCAATTGTGTTAGAAGTAGATATTCTGCTATGAGTTGTTACTTTTTCTATGAGTAACAATGGAAAACATATAAGTGGCAGTTAACTATGTGCCAGAATCTTTTCTAAAATCTTTACATTTATTAAATAGTTTTGTCTTCACAGGAACACATAAGGAGATGAGGTAAAGATAATTGATAAAATTGTACCACCAGAGAGTAACAGAGAATAAGAGATCCCAGACAATCTTGGTCTAGAGTTCACGCTCTATCTGTTCTATTATAATCTCAATAGTATAATAATAATAACAAGAAACACCATTCAGACACTTAGGAACACAATCTCATGCCTGGGAGAAAGGAATATTATTCTTCTCTACTAGATCTCCAGTTTTAAAAGTGGAAGATAAAACTAAAGGAAAGAGAAACTTGAAAGAAAAATAAAGACACATGCCTTGGAAGTGAGTTGTCAGATAAGCAATGAGATGATTTTTCCAAGAGCATAAAAGCAAGTGTCACAGCTGTGTTTTAAGTTGGGATTTTCACTAGAGTTTGGTCATATGTCTCTATAAGAACAATGTCAAATAAAAGCTAGAGAATCACTCATTTTTACAAGGCGACTACTGTGTGCAAGCACTTCTGAGGGATCTAGGATTTACACACCTTTCAATCACAGATAAATACAGAGCAGCTCTCAATGTAGCCAAGAACTGTCTCTTCACGTGGCTTCCTGCCAAAACACGCTCAGCTTCCCTCCTCTGTCTGCTGCCCGCCCAGAGAGAATATGAGGGTTCTGTGGCCTTTTGGGTCTCCTAGTGGAAAATTTCTACAAACTAAGCAGATAGAAAGTTAGCACAAAGCGGACGATTTGCAAACGGACACCATTCCACGCCAAAGGCCCTCAGATTCTAAAAAGCAGCAGACCCCTATGGTGTGAATCTGCTTGCTTCATACCATAAACGGAAACTGTTTTTAAAACCCAAAGGGGTTGTGATGACTGAGCATCTTTATCCTTGATGCAAAAATGATAAAAGGAAATGATTTCACACCAGCCAAGGAATGATTTAAAGAAACTCGATGCCGCATCAAAGGGCACCACAAAACACGAAGAGCATCATTTCATTGCTGAGAATGGAAAATCTATTGAAATTCTTGTAAGGATATGTGTGTGTCTCTGTGTGTGCATTCTTTGACATAATTAAGGATGAGTCCATGGATAACATGCTGAAAGACAAAATTTTTCTCTTATTCAGTGTGAAGGATTATGGCTGTGTCTGTGTGTTTAAAAGATGATCTAAAAATGTTCAATATTGTCTTTTTTTCTTTTTTTTAAAGCTGGGTTCAGGGAAGTTTTATATTGTCATAATCTGAATCTGTTCTGATTAAGGTGACAGTTCGGTGACTGATTATAAACATGACAGATCACTCCACTTGTCTTTTTTAGGCAGAAGAGGCTTTCAAGTGTTCTTGGGGTTCCTGAAAGGAGCTAAAAAAACACAGAATCTATGATACACACACACACACACACACACACACACACACACATGCACACACACATATATACATACATATACATACATATATATGTATATAGCCATTTTGTGCAGCTTGCGGGATCTCAGTTCCCCGAACAGGGACTGAACCCGGGCCCTAGCAGTGAAAGCACCGAGTCCTAACCACTGGGCCGCCAGGGAATTTCCAACTGTGATATTTTACTCTTATCCTTACTTAAGATTATGTACTTTGAAACTAACATGATTTTTTTCCTAAAACTGCCACTTAAATGGGGGTTACATTCAATCAGGTTAATGAAATACAACATCCATAAAACATGACACAGCTTTAGGAGATAACATTTGAATGTAATATTTGTAATTTATTACAATAGGTAGGATAGATATGGTGTTAACCTCATTTTAGGTGACTTATTTAGATAACAAATGCAGATCGAGTCTTTAAATTTTGTTTTCTATATATTGTTAAAAATATAAGTAAATTTGATACGTTCTTGTGTCAGTTGAGTTAGTCTAGGTCATGCTCTGGTAAAAGACAATCCGAGATCTTATTGGCTTTCAGCCACAAAGATTTATTTCTTATGCACGCGACTTGCCAGTCAGGACTCGATTGAAGACCCTGGTTCATGCGTCCTCACTCCAGGACCCAGGCTGAAGGAGCAGACCCTGTTTTGAAGGTTGTCGTTTGCCGTTCTTTGGTGGGAAAAAAGTGTAGTGAATTCTGCTCTAATTCTTTTTTGGGGGGCCACTTCATGCGGCATGCGGGATCTTAGTTTCCCAACCAGGGATTGAACCCATGCCCCCTGCAATGGAAGCATGGAGTCTTAACCCCTGGACCGCCAGGGAAGTCCCTGTACTAATTCTTAAAGCTTCCAACTGGAGGTGACACACATCACTCCAACAGGTCACATGGGGAGAAAGCAAGCTCAATCCTACCGTGTGCTCTGAAGGAGAACCAGAAATATTTAGTAAATTGCACTAACGATCACCATAACCTCCAGTCCCTCGAAATAGTAAAAACTGATAAAGCAAATCCAGTACGTAAATCAGCACATCAGGGAAAGCGATCCAGGGGGGCAAACAGAGCCTCATCAAAAGTTTTCTCAGCTCCCTTTTGCAGCAAACCTCCTTATGAGTTACTACACTTATTGTCTTCAATTTGTCCTTACTCATTCTCTCAGCAACCCACTCGAATCCTATTATTTTCTTTTAATATTCACTCTTCTGGAACCACAAGATCCTCTTTTTTACCTCTATGAACCTTCACTTTAGGACTCCCCCCAACCCTGCTGACATACCCACTGATTTACACGGAGGCTGAGGATCTATCTGGAAACTACCCCGCACCACCGTTGAACTCTGATGTTTGGACGTATGCAGTTTTGGCTAATGGGTCGGGGTGAACCTAGTGGAAATGCAATTTCAGGGAGAAAAAAAATGGAAGCCACTAAGAGTTAAATGAAGACGGCATTAAATGCAGTAAGCTAGACTGAACAACAAACCTGAGTGTCGGAGAGAAATGTTTTGGGTGTTAGTGCAAGGCAGGTGATTGGGAAGTCCATTCCAGTCCAGCCACCGTGACGCATCATGCATCCTGAGAGAAAGGTGTGTGTGTGTAATAAAGGTCTGTAACATGTGATGGCTGGAGCATGATGCTGTGGAAATCTTGCAGTGGCACCGTGGTCATGCTCCGGTTCCCTGACATTGGGTTTCACTGTTACCTGGGTGGCAGCACTGGAGATGGGAGAAGAGGTTTGGACTTGGAGTAACACTTCTGGGAGCTCTCAAGCTTGGGGTTGCAGAGTCCTGACTCAGCTAGCGATTGTTGGGGTGGGGGTGGTGATTAAGCAGCATCCTTAACCACTGACATTTTGAGGTTTAAGAAATATTCTTCAAGAAGACCCCAATGAAGCAGCCGCATAGCACAGGGAGATAAGCTCGGTGCTTTGTGACCACCTAGAGGGGTGGGATAGGGAGGGTGGGAGGGAGGCTCAAGAGGGAGGGAATATGGGGATATATGTATATGTATAGCTGATTCACTTTGTTATAAAGCAGAAACTAACACACCATTGTAAAGCAGTTATACTCCAATAAAGATGTTTAAAAAAAAAAGACCCCAACTGAGAACAATGGATGAATAACCAAGAGTAAGATGTCGAACTCTGGGGTGGAGTTGCGCACTGCCTTTGGGCTCAGCAGAGTTGCAGCTTGTCTGTAGTCATAGCCATCAGGATCCAATATGGTCGCTCCTTTCTTTAGAACCTGGGGGTCTTCATCCTTTCCAAGGCTTCAGCTTTTTGTGATCAGTCCTTCAGCACCCAGGTGCCATACTATCTCATCAGAGATTCTTAACTTCGGTGTAGGCTCTCACCACTTGTAGAACCACAGCCACTTGCCTACCTTACCCATGTCCTAGTCACAGGAAAGTTAACTCTCCTTTCCTTTTTAATCATTCCCCATGTACCCACTTTGTACTTAAAAACATCACCTTTATTTTCATTCAGTGTAACCTTCTAGTATCCACGGGAGAAACCTCAATGACCTTAATCATTCGGTTCTGCCTATTTGGGGGAATGTATGCGTGGTATCGACACTTTGGATAATAAAGAAGGAAATCATCTCTAAATAGAGCCGATATTATTACAGACAGCTTGATAATAGGTCATATAGATACAGAGTGGTAAATGCTGAAGTATTAAAAAGATTGGGCGTTAAACTTTAGAATAAATTAAGGTTTTGTGCTAAACTCGCTAAAGCACAGTGAATCGAAAAGCCTTTGTAGCAATTCTCCTGAAGAAAATTGCCCCAGGTAGATTTTTAAAAAAAGTATGTAAGACATCTTTTATTTTACTTAATACAACTGCCTAAATCCTTCCTCCTTCTCTTCCCCTCCTTTTTGTTTCCTTCCTTCTCCTTCCCTTCACTTCCTTTTCCTTCTCTTCCTTCCTTCTCTGTACCTTCTTTCTTTTCTTCCTTTCTTTCTAAACTTCTGACCCTGGAATTCCAGAAGATAAACGTTCTTGGACTTTTTAAAAAATAAGCTCATACAGTGCTTTAAAATACCCCTTAGTCTCTTGGATGATTTTTACTTTTTCCTTTAAATTCTTCTGTTCTATTCCTTCTTATTCTCTGTTGATCTTTGACTTTGAGAATTCAGATAAGATTTCTTACATTTTTAGTTGTTTTGCACTTGCCAAATAAGTGCTCCTTTGGTTTTAAAGAATGGTGCATTTTAAAACTCTTTTTAGTCATATTTAAGAACCCCAGAATAAATTTTAATGATTATTTCACTTAGAGTGTTCTGGTTAAATAGAAATAAATGTGCAAAAGTGACAACAAACTCTTCCAAGTCTAGAAAAGACTATCCTTTTACAGCAAGGAAAGAGCTCTCATTTCTAGGGCATGTAAGATACTGGTGTATTGTATCTGAGGATCATTGTGTCCACTGGAGTGTGTTGTCAAGAGTCTTCAATACTCCTATCTCTCTAGCTTATTCTTGTGTTTAGACTCATTTAGACACCATTAAAGAACAAATGTGTTTCCTCTTTTAGGACAAAGGCAATCAGCCTGGTCTGAAGCTTGATTTTACATGACCGTGAGATCAAGTAGAGCAAAAACAAGTGTAATTAAGCTCATAGTTCTCAGTACATGGGCCTCTGTGATCCTTTGATTAGATCCACCCAAAGGCAAATATATTTTGGGCATTGTTTGAAATATACAATGTAGAACAAAATTAAATAGATGTAAATCTCACTGAGTCATAAACTCCCAATTTAGCAAATTCCATGGAAAGCTGGCTACTCACAAAAGACTATGGAGAGTTAAATCTTTGCACTTTTGATCCTTGACATGGGTGTCCAGTTTATAAAAACAAGGTCAGCCTGTGGATTAATTCATTTATTGGTTCTACAAATATTAAGCCACTATATTAGTTTTGTATTGCTGCTGTAACAAATTGCCACAAATGTACAGGCTTAAAACAGCATAAAAATGTGATCTTACAGTTCAATAATTCAGGAGTCAGACACAGGTCACACTGAGCTAAAATCAAGGTGTCAGCAAGACTATGTTCCTTTCTGGAGACCCTAGGGGAGAATATACTTCCTTGTTTCTTCCAGCTTCTTCTTCTTCTTTTTTTTGGCTGTGTTGGGCCTTCGTTGCTGTGCATGGGCTTTCTCTAGTTGTGGCAAGCAGGGGCTACTCTTCGTTGTGGTGCATGGGCTTCTCATTGCGGTGGCTTCTTCTCTTGTTGCAGAGTACGGGCTCTAGGCGCCTAGGCCTCAGTAGTTGCAGCATGCTGGCTTCAGTAGTTGCAGTACGTGGGCTCAATGGTTGTGGCGCATGGGCTTAATTGCTCCGCAGCCCGTGAGATCTTCCCGGACCAGGGGTAGAACCTGTGTCCTCTGCATTGGCAGGAGGATTCTTAACCACAGCACCACCAGGGAAGTCCTCCTTCCAGCTTCTTGAGGCCACTGCATTCCTTGGCTTTAGACTCCCATCTTCCTTCAGATTCAAAGCCAGACGTGTTGCATCTCCCTTAAACACTTCTTTTGTCTTCATCTGTCCCTCAGAACAAATCCTGGAAAGGCTCTTCACTTTTAAGATTCATGTGATTAAACCGGGTCCACCTGGATAATCTAGGATAATCTCCCCATCTCCAGGTCCATACACTTAATCACATCTGCAAAGTCCCTTTTACCACGTAAAGTAACATATTACACAGTGATATATCTGTGATGATTACATAGCAATCATTTAGGTAACATACCCATCAATGGACAGGGTTAAATTGAGCAGCGTGAATAAAGACCATTGTTAGGAGGTAGGCACACCTGGGTTCCAATTCTGGGTCTATTACTTAATGGAGAAAAATGTGGGACCTAACTAATCTTGTCGAGCCCCAATTTCTTCAACGGTAAAATGGGGGATAATAATACCTGTTGAATGACTGCTATTAGGGATTAAATGAAATTGTGTATGCAAAACTCATAATACTTAGGCATAGAGTGAGTGCTCAAGAAATATCATTTCTCTTCTCTAAAGATGGTGTATCTTTTCACGAAATTTGGAAGCATAACTCCAAGGTCGAACAACAGAGCTGTTTCCAGTTGGTCTTATTTAGACACATAAAGAAAATCTCCCTGACTTGAACTTATCTTTTATCACATTTCCTGAAACTTCAGAACCAGCAATATATTCTTTTGGGTTATGTGGTTGGGTTTGCTTTCCAAATGTGCACATTAAATATACAGTTGTTATCAAGGAGGATGGAACATGAAGCTGTTGTAAGTAATTGCCACTGGAATGTGTTTGTCAAAGGAGGCTGAGTGAGAAAAAGTTAGGACTCATTTGTTTGCTTGTTTGAGTGAAATAAAGAAGTGAAAGTAAGTTTACGTGATAGTATAGAGCCCAAGGAGGGCAGACCTGATTCAGGTGCCAAGTTTGGCAGCAGTTGGACTTTTCTTTTGTGGAGAGGGAATGTAATAGAGGAAGAAAGTGAAAAAGGGGAAACCTGAGGAATTTGAGTTCACGTCTCCCCACGGCTCTACATACCTAAGGATGACCCTGCTGGCTTGATTCATTAGATGTAATCTATTTGGGGGACACCAAAGGATGCTGAAAGATAGTTTTAATTATATTACAATTTGGGGCACAAACTCATACTTCCATTCGAGAATAATACCTCTGCTAAATGAATAGTGAGTTTGAAAGTATAATCCATATCGGGTTTGGAGCCAGACAGATTTCTGAGAGTTTATTTCTTGGGGGAGAAGGAAACCCTGCCAGACTGAGGCAGTGACTATCTTCTCTGTGAGGACGGAAGCTGAGTGAGCAGAGGGGGAGAACCAACCTCACTGGGTCCCTGGGAGAGGGGGCACTAGGGACCAGGCGATACCACAAGGGTCCATTGTGGGAGACAAAGATGAGGATGTGAGTCCAGCAGATTGGATTAACACCTGGAGCTTAGTTCTGAAGATGGGATGGGCAGGTTGCTTGTATTATGACAAAGGACAAAGTTAAATAAGACATTGGAGTTTCATTTCAATTAGGGAAGAGAAGGCTGAGTTAAATTTCTAGGACTGAGATCATGTTTGATAGTGGTTCCTATATTATCAGAAGATACCAGAGGGAGGGAAGGAGTGGGAGATTGGGGTTGGCAGATGTCAGCTTTTATATATAGGATGGATGAACAACAAGGTCCTAATGTATAGCACAGGGAACTATAATTAAAATCCTATGATAAACCATAATGGAAAAGAATATGAAAAAAGAATGTATATATATGTATAACTGAATCACTTTGCTGTACAGCAGAAATTAACACATGGTAAATCAACTATACTTCAATTTAAAAAACCCCTTGTATTACTAACAAAAAAATAAAAATAAAATAAAATAAAATGTATTGTCATTAACAAAAAAGAAGATAAACCTTTCACAAGGGAAGATGGTGAGCAAGGGTAATGCAAAAGACTACTGGCTACATTAAGATTGTGGACAAATGAATTAGGTTACGTTAACTAGTTATAGTAGCAGGTTTTGGAAATCTGCCATTGGGGGTTTGGATACAGGCCATGACATATGTTGAAGAATAAGTGCTAAGATAAGAGCACGTGGAGAGGAATTTTCTTGGGGAAGAGGAAAGCTAAGCTTGGGGGGTCTAGGTTAATGCCTCAGGACTCAGTAGCTCTCAGCTCCTCAGCTGCGATATAGACGTAAAACAACATCTACATTATTAGTCTGTGATGAAGTTAAAAGGAGATAATGCCTGCAAAGCACTTAGCGCCGTGACTGACACAGAGTAAGTACTCAATACATTTTAGGTTTTTATCATTTATCTTTTTTTATTTCTTAACATCTTTATTGCAGTATAATTGCTTTACAATGTTGTGTTAATTTCTGCCGTATAACAAAGTGAATCAGCTATATGTATACATATATCCCCATATCCCCTCCCTCTTGCATCTCCCTCCCACCCTCCTTATCCCACCCTTCTAGGTGGTCACAAAGTACCAAGCTGATCTCCCTGTGCTACGCGGCTGCTTCCCACTAGCTATCTATTTTACATTTGTTAGTGTATATATGTCCATGCCATTCTCTCATGTCATCCCAGCTTACCCTTAGCCCTCCTCGTGTCCTCAAGTCCATTCTGTACGTCTGCGTCTTTATGCCTGTCCTGCCACTAGGTTCAGCAGAACCACTTTTTTTTTTTTTTTTAGATCCATATATATGAGTTAGCATACGGTATTTGTTTTTCTCTTTCTAACTTACTTCACCCTGTATGACAGACTGTAGGTCCATCCAACTCACTACAAATAACTCAATATCGTTTCTTTATATGGCTGAGTAATATTCCATTGTATGTATGTGCCACATCTTGTTTATCCATTCATCTGTTGATGGACACCTAGGTTGCTTCCATGTCCTGGCTATTGTAAATAGTGCTGCAATGAACATTGTGGTACGTGACTCTTTTTGAATTATGGTTTTCTCAGGGTATGTGACCAGTAGTGGGATTGCTGGGTCATATGGTAGTTCTATTTTTAGGTTTTTAAGGAACCTCCATACTGTTCTCCATAGTGGCTGTATCAATTTACATTCCCACCAACAGTGCAAGTGGGTTCCCTTTTCTCCACACCCTCTCCAGCATTTATTGTTTGTAGATTTTTGGTGATGGCCATTCTGACCGGTATGAGGTGATACCTCACTGTAGTTGTGATTTGCCTTTCTCTAATGATTAGTGATGTTGAGCATCCTTTCATGTGTTTGTTTGCAATCTGTATATCTTCTTTGGAGAAATGTCTATTTAGGTCTTCTGCCCATTTTTGGATTCGGTTTTTGTTTTTTTGATGTTGAGCTGCATGAGCTGCTTGTATATTTTGGAGATTAATCCTTTGTCAGCTGCTTCATTTGCAAATATTTTCTCCATTTCTGAAGGTTGTCTTTTCATCTTGTTTATGGTTTCTTTTGCTCTGCAAAAGCTTTTAAGTTTCATTAGGTCCCATTTATTTATTTTTGTTTTTATTTCCATTTCTCTAGGAGGTGGGTCAAAAGGGATCTTGCTGTGATTTATATCGAAGAGTGTTCTTCCTATGTTTTCCTCTAAGAGTTTTATAGTGTCTGGTCTTACATTTAGGTCTTTAATCCATTTTGAGTTTATTTTTGTGTATGGTGTTAGGAAGTGTTCTAAGTTTACTCTTTTACATGTAGCTGTCAAGTTTTCCCAGCACCACTTATTGAAGAGGCTGTCTTTTTTCCATTGTATATTCTTGCCTCCTTTATCAAAGATACGGTGACCATATGTGCATGGGTTTATCTCTGGGCTTTCTATCCTGTTCCATTGATCTATATTTCTGTTTCTGTGCCTGTACCATACTGTCTTGATTACTGTAGCATTGAGGTATAGTCTGAAGTCAGGGAGCCTGATTCCTCCAGCTCCATTTTTCTTTCTCAAGATTGCTTTGGCTATTCAGGGTCTTTTGTGTTTCCATAAAAATTGTGAAATTTTTTGTTCTAGTTCTGTGACAAATGCCATTGGTAGTTTGATAGGGATTGCACTGAATCTGTAGATTGCTTTGGGTAGTACAGTCATTTTCACAATGTTGATTCTTCCAATCCAAGAACATGGTATATCTCTCCATCTGTGTGTATCCTCTTTAATTTCTTTCATCAGTGTCTTATAGTTTTCTGCATACAGGTCTTTTGTCTCCTTAGGTAGGTTTATTAGTAGGTATTTTATTCTTTTTTGTTGCAGTGGTAAATGGGAGTGTTTTCTTAATTTCACTTTCAGAATTTTCATCATTAGTGTATAGGAATGCAAGAGATTTCTGTGCATTAATTTTGTATCCTGCTACTTTACCAAATTCATTGATTAGCTCTAGTAGTTTTCTGGTAGCATCTTTATGATTCTCTATGTATACTATAATGTCATCTGCAAACAGTGACAACTTTACTTCTTCATTTCTGATTTGGATTCCTTTTATTTCTTTTTCTTCTCTGATTGCTGTGGCTAAAACTTCCAAAACTATGTTGAATAATAGTGGAGAGAGTGTGCCTCCTTGTCATGCTCCTGATTTTAGAGGAAATGGTTTCAGTTTTTCACCATTGAGGATGATGTTGGCTGTGGGTTTGTCATATATGGCCTGTATTATATTGAGGTAAGTTCCCTCCATGCCTACTTTCTGTAGGGTTTTTATCATAAGTGGGTGTTGAATTTTGTTCAAAAGCTTTCTCTGCATCTATTGAGATTATCATATGGTTCTCTCCTTCAATTTGTTAATATGGTGTATCACATTGATTGATTTGTGTATATTGAAGAATTCTTGCATTCCTGGGATAAACCCCACTTGATCATGGTCTATGATCCTTTTAATGTGATATTGGATTCTGTTTGCTAGTATTTGGTTGAGGAATTTTACATGTATGTTCATCAGTGATACTGGCCTGTAGTTTTCTTTTTGTGTGAGATCTTTGTCTGGTTTTGGTATCAGGGTGATGGTGGCCTCGTAGAATGAGTTGGGAGTGTTCCTCCCTCTGCTATATTTTGGAAGAGTTTGAGAAGGATAGGTGGTAGCTCTTCTCTAAATGTTTGATAGAATTCGCCTGTGAAGCCATCTGGTTATGGGCTTTTGTTTGTTGGAAGATTTTTAATCACAGTTTCAATTTCAGTGCTTGTGATTGGTCTGTTTATATTTTCTATTTCTTCCTGGTTCAGTCTCAGAAGGTTGTGCTTTTCTAAGAATCTGTTCATTTCTTCCAGGTTACCCATTTTATTGGCATATAGTTGCTTGTAGTATTCCCTCATGATTCTTTGTATTTCTGCAGGGTCAGTTTTTACTTCTCCTTTTTCATTTCTAATTCTGTTGATTTGAGTCTTCTCCTTTTTTTTCTTGATGTGTCTGGCCAGTAGTTTATCAGTTTTGTTTATCTTCTCAAAGAACCAGCTTTTAGTTTGATTGATCTTTGCTGCTGTTTCCTTCTTTTTCACTTATTTCTGATCTGATCATTATGATTTCTTTCCTTCTGCTAACTTTGGGGTCTTTTTGTTCTTCTTTCTCTAATTTCTTTAGGTGTAAGGTTAGGTTGTTTACTTGAGATTTTTCTTGTTTCTTGAGGTAGTACTGTATTGCTATAAACTTCCTTCTTAGAACTGCTTTTGCTGCATCCCATAGGTTTTGGGTTGTCGTGTTTTCTTTGTCATTTGTTTCTAGGTATTTTTTGATTTCCTCTTTGATTTCTTCAGTGATCTTTTGGTTATTTAGCAGTGTATTTTTTAGCCTCCATGTGTTCATATTTTTTACTATTTTTTTCCTGTAATTGATATCTAGTCTCATTGCCTTGTGGTTGGAAAAGATACATAATACGATTTCAATTTTCTTAAGTAAAGCAGGGCTTGATTTGTGACCCAAGATATGATCTATCCTGGAGGATGTTCCATGAGCACTTGAGAAGAAAGTATATTCTGTTGTTTTTGGATGGAATGTCCTATAAATATCAATTAAGTCCATCTTGTCTAATGTGTCATTTAAAGCTTGTGTTTCCTTATTTATTTTCATTTCGGATGATCTGTCCACTGGTGAAAGTGGGGTGTTAAAGTCCCCTACTGTGATTGTGTTACTGTGGATTTCCCCTTTTATGGCTGTTAGCACTTGCCTTATGTATTGAGGTGCTCGTATGTTGGGTGGATAAATATTTATAATTGTTATATCTTCTTCTTGGATTGATCCTTTGATTATTATGTAGTTTCCTTCTTTGTCTCTTGTAATAGTCTTTATTTTAAAGTCTATTTTGTCTGATATGAGAATTGGTACTCCAGATTTCTTTTGATTTCCATTTGCATGGAATATCTTTTTCCATCCCCTCACTTTCAGTCTGTATGTGTCCCTAGTTCTGAAGTGAGTCTCTTGTAGTCAGCATATATATGGGTCTTGTTTTTGTATCCATTCAGCCAGTCTATGTCTTTTGGTTGGAGCATTTAATCCATTTACATTTAAGGTAATTATCAATATGTATGTTCCTATTACCATTTTCTTAATTGCTTTGGGTTTGTTTTTGTAGGTCTTTTCCATCTCTTGTGTTTCCTGCCTAGAGAAGTTCCTTTAGCATTTGTTGTAAAGCTGGTTTGGTGGTGCTGAGTTCTCTTAAATTTTACTTGTCTGTAAAGGTTTTAATTTCTCCATCAAATCTGAATGAGAATCTTGCTGGGAGAGTAATTCTGGTTGTAGGTTTTTCCCTTTCATCACTTTAAATATGTCCTGCCACTCCCTTCTGGCTTGTAGGGTTTCTGCTCAAAGATCAGCTGTTAACCTTATGGGGATTCCCTTGTATGTTATTTGATGCTTTTCCCTTGCTGCTTTTAATATTTTTTCTTTGTAGTTAATTTTTGAGAGTTTGATTAATATGATTCTTAGCCTGTTTCTCCTTGGATTTATCCTGTATGGGACTCTCTGTGTTTCCTCCACTTGATTGTCTATTGCTTTTCCCATGTTAGGGAAGTTTTCAACTATAATCTCTTCAAATATTTTCTCAGATTCTTTCTTTTCCTCTTCTTCTTCTGGGACTCCCATAATTCGAATGTTTGTGCATTTCATGTTGTCCCAGAGGTCTCTGAGACTGTCCTCAATTCTTTTCATTCCTTTTTCTTTATTCTGCTCTGAGGTAGTTATTTCCACTATTTTATCTTCCAGGCCACTTATCTGTTTTTCTGCCTCAGTTATTCTGCTATTGATTCCTTCTAGAGAATTTTAAATTTCATTTATTGTGTTGTTCATCATTGTTTGTTTGCTCTGTAATTCTTCTAGGTCCTTGTTAACCATTTCTTGTATTTTCTCCATTCTATTTCCAAGATTTTGGATCATCTTTACTATCATTACTCTGAATTCTTTTTCAGGTAGACTGCCTATTCCCTCTTCATTTGTTTGGTCTGGTGGGTTTTTACCTTGCTCCTTCATCTGCTGCATATTTCTCTGTCTTCCTATTTTGCTTAACTTACTGTGTTTGGGGTCTTCTGTTCACAGGCTGCAGGTTCATAGTTCCCATTGTTTTTGGTGTCTGCCCTCCGTGGGTGAGTTTGATTCAGTGGCTTGTGTAGGCTTCCTGGTGGAGGTGCCTCTGTTCTAGTGGGTGGGGCTGGATTTTGTCCTTATGGTGGGCAGGGTTGTGTCTGCTGGTGTGTTTTGTGGTGTCTGTGAACTTAGTATGATTTTAGGCAGCCTCTCTGCTAATGGGTGGGGTTGTGCTCCTGTCTTGCTAGTTGTTTGGCATGGGGCGTCCAGCACTGGAGCTTACTGGCTGTTGGGTGGAGCTGGGTCTTAGCGTTGAGATGGAGATCTCTGGCAGAGCTCTCGCCAATTGATATTACATGGGGCTGGGAGGTCTCTGGTGGTCCAATGTCCTGAACTCAGCTCTCCCACCTCAGAGGCTCAGGCCTGACACCAGGCCGGAGCACCAAGACCCTGTCGGCCACGTGGCTTGGAATGACTCTTCACACCAGCCAGTAAGAATCTGTTTGTGTGAAGATCTCTTTCCTTTTTCTTTTTCCCCTTTGTGCTTTATCTGGTTTCACTGGCTCACAGGGTGCTGTTTGTGCAGGGCCCTCACCCCTGGCCTTTCCGACCAGAGTTCCTGGGAGTGGTAGCCAGCCCTGGATGGCCTCCGGTGATTCTCACTTCCTGGCATTTATGCCCTTGGGTCTCTCCCATAGAGTAGCGCTGAATGGGAATTCCCTGGCAGTCCAGTGGTTAGGACTGTGTGCTCTCCCTGTCGAGCTAGACAGATATGTCTCAATATATTAACAATGGTTGTCTTTGGGTGGGCCGGGTAGTTGTGGGTCTCTCTCCTCTCTGCTTGTCTAATCTTTCTGTTTTGCCTGCTCAAATGTGCCAGAATCCAACCGTCTCTCTCCTGCTTGCCTGCTGTGGGTCTGAGCCTCCATAGTTGGGGACGAGCATCCTCGGTGTCCAGAGTTCTTCAGTTCCTGTGGTGCCCTGAGTGAGCGGTGAAACCAGCCCAGTGAGCCCCATCGCAAACAGCTGTCTGGTCCATTGAGCTCCTGAGTTTGGAAAGGGAGGGTGACCCGTGTCCCCTGGTCAGCATAGTGTCCTCGTTTCCTTTCCCCTGTCTTTGCTCCTCTTATCTCTTCTCCGTATCATTTATCTTAATGACATTGAGCCACAGAGCTATTTCTTTACTTCCTCTAGGGGCTGAGACCTGGGGTTGCTGAGTGTTGGTATTTAGAACTTCCAGCATCCCTGGGGGTGGAGGGTATGGAGAGGGGCTTACAACGCCTTCCTTCCCCTATTAACTTTCTCCTATTGGGGATTAAAATCTATGATGGAGTATGATCGGTTCACTTGGATAGTATTTTCTTCCAGATATTATCATAGAGAGGCATCTTCGTTCTTGCCCCTTTTGGAAACTAACATCATAACTCCAATAACTCCGGGCTTCCCTGGTGGCGCAGCGGTTGAGAATCTGCCTGCCAGTGCAGGGGACGCGGGTTCGAGCCCTGGTCTGGGAAGATCCCACATGCCGCGGAGCAGCTGGGCCCGTGAGCCGCGACTACTGAGCCTGCGCGTCTGGAGCCTGTGCTCCGCAACAGGGGAGGCCGCGAGAGCGAGAGGCCCGCGCACCGCGATGAAGAGTGGCCCCCGCTCGCCGCGACTGGAGAAAGCCCTCGCACAGAAACGGAGACCCAACACAGCCATAAATTAATTAATTAATTAATTAAAAAGTGGTCCACATCAAAAAAATCTTAAAAAAAAAAAACAACTCCAATAACTCCTCCCATCAAGTACTTAAGGGACACATACATATTGGGTACTAGTGATAGGGGGTATGAGGTAAACAAAAGTTGACATACTGCAAAACAGTGTGCAAATGAGAAATAATTAGTATACAAAATAATAACCCCTAAAAGTTGAGAACACCTACTCCAGATATTTTAATGAATATTGTCAAGATAGCCAGCTTAGTTTCTTCCTATGATTATCACGGAGTGAATTTTAATATCAAATTTTCATGAAGGAGCATACTGTTTCTATCAAGAATAATGACAAATTCCATTCCACTCTCATTCACGTATTTGTCATTGTATATAATCACTATTGAAATCACAGGCTTGAGAGGAAAAAGAAAAAATATGAATGGTAAATCATACAGAGAAGTCAAATTGGTTCAGCACATAAAAATACTCCATTTTCAAATGCTTTGCAATATAAATG
This sequence comes from Eschrichtius robustus, assembly GCF_028021215.1. Lineage (NCBI taxonomy): Eukaryota > Metazoa > Chordata > Mammalia > Artiodactyla > Eschrichtiidae > Eschrichtius > Eschrichtius robustus. The sequence continues at coordinate 49,841,699 of NC_090841.1, forward strand.
AAATAGATTGAGTAGTGCTATTTTTGAGGCTGTCCCCTACTCAGCATTTATGATGAACTCTCTTGAAATAAGAAAGAACATTCAGTCTTCACTGAAGTGTTCCTGGTACTTCTTAAAGAGATGACTTTCAGTGACTTTATAAGAAATAAATACACAGGAAATCTATGTCAGGACTATTATCATGATTATGTAAATATCAAATCTGAGGAGTTTAGAGTCTTGATTATTTAAAATGTGCTAAGAGGCTATAGGCTGTTAGTAAATTTCCCTTTGGGAGAAGTTTAGCAATTTGAACATTTAACTACATATACTTCATGCTAAGAAAATCAATCTGGCATATCCAGTCCCATGTAGTTATTTGACACCACTAAATCCATTAATAAATGAATACATATTTTTTGAGCACTGGCTACACAACCAGTTCTGTGGCAGATGCTGTGAAGTTAAGGTACAGATCATCTATGAATTATAATGCCTCTCCTATAGGCACTTTTAGTCAAGTTGGGACAACAAACACGGAAGAGTGTATGTAACAAAATTTTGCACAGTGAAGGTCCAACTCTAAGAGAAACAGGGTTAAGAAATGAAGAGGCCACTGAGATTCATACTACTTCAGGAGGACGTCTTGAAAGAGGTTGCACTTGAGCTGAAAAAGAGATGTTGCTTTTGAATGAGGGGCAGTGGTATTCTAGACCTGAGAGAGGCAAACAGGGGTTTGAATGTGGCACCAATGAAGGAGAGTGACAAGGACAGAGAACACAATGGGAAACAGTTTGCATTCGTGAGACAGAACTGACATATACACACTACTATACATAAAATAGATAATTAATAAGGACCTACCATATAACACAGGGAACTCTACTCAATATTCTGTAGTGACCTATATGGGAACAGAATCTAAAAATGAGTGGATATATGTATATGTATAACTGATTCACTTTGCTTTACAGAAGAAACTAACATAACATTGTAAATCAAATATACTCCAATAAACATTTTAAAAAATGAATATGAGCTAGCTTGGGGAACATAGGATCCAAAAACAAAGCCACAGGGAAGCTAGTTTCAGCAAAGAACTCGGTGAGAACACAAATTGCATGATACGCGTGTGTGTGCATGTGTGTTTGGTGAGTGGGGAGTTTGGGATTAGATTTGGTACTGATAGTTTTTTTTTTTTTTTTTACATCTTCATTGGAGTATAACTGCTTTACAATGTTGTGTAAGTTTCTGTTTTTATAACAAAGTGAATCAGCTATACAGAAACATATATCCCCACATCTCCTCCCTCTTGTGTCTCCCTCCCACCCTCCCTTTCCCACCCTTCTAGGTGCTCACACAGCGCCAAGCTGATCTCCGTGTGCTATGCAGCTGCTTCCCACTAGCTATCTATTTTACATTTGGTAGTGTATATATGCCAATGTTACTCTCTCACTTCGTCCCAGCTTACCCTTCCCTTTCCCCGTGTCATCAAGTCCATTCTCTACGTCTGCGTCTTTATTCCTGTCTTGCCCCTAGGTTCATCAGAACCATTTTTTTGTTGTTGTTGTTTTTTTAAGATTCCATATATATGTGTTAGCATATGGTATTTGTTTTTCTCTTTCTGACTTACTTCACTCTGTATGACAGGCTCTAGGTCCAACCACCTCACTACAAATAACTCAGTTTTGTTTCTTTTTATGGCTGAGTAATATTCCATTGTATATCTGTGCCACATCTTTATCCATTCATCTGTTGATGGACACCTAGGTTGCTTCCATGTCCTGGCTACTGTAAATAGTGCTGCAATGAACATTGTGGTACATGACCCTTTTTGAATTATGGTTTTCTCAGGGTATATGCCCAGTAGTGGGATTGCTGGGTCATATGGTAGTTCTATGTTTAGTTTTTTAAGGAACCTCCATACTGTTCTCCATAGTGGCTGTATCAATTTACATTCCCACCAACAGTGCAAGAGGGTTCCCTTTTCTCCACATCCTCTTGAGCACTGATTGTTTGTAGATTTTTGATGATGGCCATTCTGACCGGTGTGAGGTGATACCTCATTGTAGTTTTGATTTGCATTTCTCTAATGGTTAGTGATGTTGAGTATCTTTTCATGTGTTTGTTGGCAATCTGTATATCTTCTTTGGAGAAATGACAATTTAGGCCTTCTGCCCATTTTTGGATTGGGTTGTTTGTTTGATATTGACCTGCATGAGCTGCTTGTATATTTTGGAGATTAATCCTTTGTCAGCTGCTTCATTTGCAAAATTTTCTTCCATTCTGAGGGTTCTCTTTTTGTCTTGTTTATGGTTTCCTTTGCTGTGCAAAAGCTTTTACGTTTCATTAGGTCCCATTTGTTTTTTGGTTTTTGTTTTTATTTCCATTTCTCTAGGCGGTAGGTCAAAAAGTATCTTGCTGTGATTTATGTCATAGGGTGTTCTGCCTTTGTTTTCCTCTAAGAGTTTTATACTGTCTGGCCTTACATTAAGGCCTTTAATCCATTTTGAGTTTACTTTTGTGTATGGCATTAGGAAGTGTTCTAATTTCATTCTTTTACATGCAGCTGTCCAGTTTTCCCAGCACCACTTACTGAAGAGACTGTCTTTTCTCCATTGTATATCCTTGCCTCCTTTGTCATACATTGGTTGACCATAGATGCATGGGTTTATCTCTGGGCTTTCTATCCTGTTCCATTGATCTATATTTCTGTTTTTGTGAGAGTACTGTACTGTCTTGATTACTATAACTTTGTAGTATAGTCTGAAGTCAGGGAGCCTGATTCCTCCAGCTCCATTTTTCTTTCTCAAGATTGCTTTGGTTGTTCAGGGTCTTTTGTGTTTCCATAAAAATTGTGAAATTCTTTGTTCTAGTTCTGTGACAAATGCCATTGGTAGTATGATAGGGATTGCACTGAATCTGTAGATTGCTTTGGGTAGTATAGGCATTTTCACAATGTTGATTCTTTCAATCCAAGAACATGGTATACCTCTCCATCTGTTTGTATCCTCCTTAATTTCTTTCATCAGTGTCTTATAGTTTTCTGCATATAGGTCTTTTGTCTCCTTAGGTAGGTTTATTCCTAGGTATTTTATTCTTTTTGTTGCAGTGGTAAATGGGAGTGTTTCCTTAATTTCTGTTTCAGATTTTTCATTATTACTGTATAGGGTTGCAAATTCATTGATTAACTGTAATAGTTTTCTGGTAGCATCTGTATGATTCTCTATGTATACTATCATATCATCTGCAAACAGTGACAGCTTTACTTCTTCTTTTCCGATTTGGATTCCTTTTATTTCTTTTTCTTCTTTGATTGCTTTGATTAAAACTTCCAAAACTATGTTGAATAACAGTGGTGAGAGTGGGAACCTTGTCTTGTTCCTGATCTTAGAAAAAGTGATTTCAGTTTTTCACCATTGAGAACGATGTTGGCTGTGGGTTGTCATATATGGCCTTTATTATGTTGAGGTAGGTTCCCTCTATGACTACTTTCTGGAGAGTTTTATCATAAATTGGTGTTGAATATTGTCAAAAGCTTCTCCTGCATCTATTGAGATGATCATATGGTTTTTATCCTTCCCTTTGTTAATATGGTGTATCACATTGATTGCTTTCCATATATTAAAGAATCCTTGCATTCCTGGGATAAACCCCACTTGATCAGGGTGTGTGATCCTTTTAATGTGCTGTTGGATTCTGTTTGCTAGTATTTTGTTGAAGCTTTTTGCATCTTTGTTCACCAGTGATATTGGCCTGTACTTTTCTTTTTTTGTGACATCTTTGTCTGGTTTTGGTATCAGGGTGATGGTGGCTTTGTAGAATGAGTTTGGGAGGGTTTCTCCCTGTAGTATATTTTGGAATAGTTTGAGAAAAATAGGTGTTAGCTCTTCTCTGAATGTTTCATAGAATTCGCCTGTGAAGCCATCTGGTTATGGGCTTTTGTTTGTTGGAAGATTTTTAATCACAGTTTCAATTTCAATACTTGTGAGGGAATGTTTGTTTTATTTGTATATCTGCTGCACACATATGATTCCTCAAATAGTGTTAAAAAAACCCAAACAAACAAAAAACAAAATGTTGCCAACTAACAGAAGTGGAGGCATAACACAGTGGTCAAGAGCATGGGCATAAAACCCACTAGATTAGTTTTAAAGCCCAAACTAGCTGTACGATTTTGGGCAAATAATTCAGTTTCTTCATGGGTAAAATGAGAAAAATAATAATAGGCCTCATTTCATAGGTTATCCATTATGAACTTAAAACATACATTTATAATATTTGGATTTATTCCTGGAATACATTTTTGCTCCTACAAAACTCAGTAGAGAAAAGACACCGCAGAGACTGTTCTCTCTCTGGCACAACTGCCAACCACTGGCTATTAATGATAACAGCAATGAAAACAACAAACTCAATGTTAGTTGAAAGCTCACAATTTACTGGGCACTTTTTTCAGTGCTATACAAATATTCATTCATTAATTCACATAAAACATGCCTTTATATTTGCTATTTCTATCCCCATTCTGTCAATGATAAACACTTAGAATATTTAGATAAATTGACAACTGCCCTCTACTAAATTAATGGTAGAAATAGAACTGGTATCCTTTTCTAAATGCTCTAACCCACTCTGGATATTTGTAATAAATTCATTCACATAAGTCCTGAATACAGCTGATAGTTGACCTTAATTAGGTTGTCCATTTGTTATGTTCTTGCATCTGGGACCTCTTGCAGGAGAAGCAGAGAAGGCCAAGGTAATTCTTTTGATATTATGGGGTAGAGGATAAACTTGTCATCCTTCTAGACAACCCACGCTTGCTTTGTTCACTGAGCAGGAGAGTACAGTGAAAAGTGAAACCGTAAGCAGATGTATCTCTACCTTGGATGTTGATATCACATCATTGACTTTATTATTTTAATAAACATTTTCTAAGCATATTCTTTGTGTTTTAAACTGTGCTTGGTAGGAATGTGAATTATAACAATCTGACTCATGGGTCTTATAATTAACATGAATTGTGATAAGGCAACGATAAGACCTGAACTCTATGTTATGGAAGCACAGAAAAAAATATCTGTCAATATAATGATTAAAGGAGAGTGACATTCGAGGTCAATCTTGTTAAATAAAGAGTTTCTTAATATAAGGTGAGAGAAACAGCAAGGAGAGTAGTACACTCAAGGCCATGAGACACTGAATGAAATATGAGTAATTTAGCATAGCTAAAGGGCCATTGCCATTATGGGGAAGAAAGTAAAACAAGACATACCTATGGTAGAGAGATGGACTATAGACATAGGCAAAGAAAAGTGATGCATAGCCACGATAGCACACAAATGATTTTCTTGTTTGTTCCTTTTGGTTATGGGAAGTGAATGAAGAATGTGAGGTAGGGAATAAAGTGATCAGTTTGAATTTTAGAAACATAATTCTGGTGGGAGGGTTTAATGATGAATACCTGGAGATACTAAAGTGTTGGGAACCTTTTAAACTAGCTTTTAAAAATAGTCTATTTAAAATATAGCAAAAATAAGATGGCCAAAAACTTTGGCTGCAAACAGAAAATGTCTGCAGATTATTGTGGTTTATCTATGTGACCAGTCAGGGCACCTCTGATGTGGAATGTCTTTGGTTAATCATGAACTACAGCAAAGCATGAAATTTTTCAATTTTGTCTACAGGTCCGTGGGAACAGAATTAATTATGAATTATTTTGAACATATAAATGATATAATAAATAATTATTGGACACCTTTAAGCTTAGAAAGCAAATTTGTACAAATACATGTAACATCCCAAGTATCCATTGCTGATATGTGTAACCCTTCCTAACCAGCGTGAACACTGTAGTGATTTTCATTCCCATGCATGCCATTATACTTTCAGAGCATATGTATGAATCCACAGAAAATAATGGTTTTTTATTTACCATTATACGTTTATGATATATATACATGTTGTTAAATGTAGCTCTGACTTATTCATTTGAACTTCTGTATATTATTTTCCATTTCATAAATATATAATATATAGTTATTATTTTAAAAAATACTTGTGATTGGTCTGTTTATATTTTCCATTTCTTCCTGGTTCAGTCTCGGAAGGTTGTGCTTTTCCAAGAATTTGTCCATTTCTTCCAGGTTGTCCATTTTATTGGCATATAGTTGCCTGTGGTAATCCCTCATGATTCTTTGTATTTCTGTAGTGTCAGTTATTACTTCTCCTTTTTCATTTCTAATTCTGTTGATTTGAGTCTTCTCCCTTTTTTTCTTGATGAGTCTGGCTAATGGCTTATCAATTTTGTTTATCTTCTCAAAGAACCAGCTGTTAGTTTTATTGATCTTTGCTATTGTTTCCTTCATTTCTTTTTCATTTATTTCTGATCTGATCTTTATGGTTTCTTTCCTTCTGCTAACTTTGGGGTTTTTTGATCCTTTCTCTAATTGCCTTAGGTGTAAGGTGGTTGTTTACTTGAGATTTTTCTTGTTTTTTGAGGTAGGATTGTATTGCTATAAACTTCCCTCTCAGGACTGCTTTTGCTGCATCCCATAGGTTTTGGGTCGTTGTGTTTTCATTGTCATTTGTTTCTAGGTATTTTTTGATTTCCTCTTTGATTTCTTCAGAGATCTCTTGGTTATTTAGTAGTGTATTGCTTAGCTTCTATGTGTTTGTATTTTTACAGGTTTTTTTTTCCTGTAATTGACATCTAGTCTCATAGCATTGTGGTTGGAAAAGACACTTGATATGATTTCAATTTTCTTAAATTTACCAAGGCTTGATTTGTGACTGAAGATACGATCTATCCTGGAGAATGTTCCATGAACACTTGAGAAGAAAGTATATTCTGTTTTTTTTGGATGGAATGTCCTATAAATATCAATTAACTCCATCTTGTCTAATGTGTCATTTAAAGCTTGTGTTTCCTTATTTATTTTCATTTTGGATGATCTGTCCATTGGTGAAAGTGAGGTGTTAAAGTCCCCTACTATGACTGTGTTACTGCTGAATTCCTCTTTTATGGTTGTTAGCATTTGCGTTATGTATTGAGGTGCTCATATGTTGGGTGGATAGATATTTATAATTGTTATCTCTTCTTCTTGGATTGTTCCTTTGATTATTATGTAGTGTCCTTTGTCTCTTGTAATAGTCTTTATTTTAAAGTCTATTTTGTCTGATATGAGAATTGGTACTCCAGATTTCTTTTGATTTCCATTTGCATTGAATATCTTTTCCAACTCCTCACTTTCAGTCCGTATGTGTCCCTAGGGCTGAAGTGGGTCTCTTGCAGACAGCATATATATGGGTCTTGTTTTTGTATCCATTCAGCCAGTCTATGTCTTTTGGCTGGAGCATTTAATCCATTTACATTTAAGGTAATTATTGATATGTATGTTCTGATTACCATTTTCTTAATTGTTTTGGGTTTGTTTTTGTAGGTCTTTTCCTTCTCTTGTGTTTCCTGCCTAGAGAAGTTCCTTTAGCATTTGCTGTAAAGCTGGTTTGGTGGTGCTGAATTCTCTTAAACTTTGCTTGTCTGTAAATGTTTTAATTTCTCCATTGAATCTGAATGAGATCCTTGCTGGGTAGAGTAATCTTGGTTGTAGGTTTTTCCCTTTCATCATTTTAAATATGTCCTGCCAGTCCCTTCTCACTTGCAGAGTTTCTGCTCAAAGATCAGCTTTTAACCCTATGGGGATTCCCTTGTATGTTATTTGTTGCTTTTCCCTTGCTGCTTTTAATAGTTTTTCTTTGTATTTAATTTTTGATAGCTTGATTAATATGTGTCTTGGTGTGTTTCTCCTTGGATATATCCTGTATCAGACTGTTTGTGCTTCCTGGACTTGATTGACTATTTCCTTTCCCATGTTAAGGGAATTTTCAAGTATAATCTCTTCAAATTTTTTCTCAGACCCTTTCTTTCTCTCTTCTTCTTCTGAGACCCCTATAATTAGAATGTTGGAGCATTTCATGTTGTCCCAGAGGTCTCTGAGACTGTCCTCAATTCTTTTCATTCTTTTTTCTTTATTCTGCTCTGCGGTAGTTATTTCCACTATTTTATCTTTCAGGTCACTTATCCGTTTTTCTGCCTCAGTTATTCTACTATTGATTCCTTCTAGAGTATTTTTTATTTCATTTATTGTGTTGTTCATCATTGTTTGTTTGCTCTGTAATTCTTCTAGGTCCTTGTTAACCGTTTCTTGTATTTTCTCCATTCTATTTCCAAGATTTTGGATCATCTTTACTATCATTACTCTGAATTCTTTTTCAGGTAGACTGCCTATTTCCTCTTCATTTGTTTGGTCTGGTGGGTTTTTACCTTGCTCCTTCATCTGCTGCATATTTCTCTGTCTTCTCATTTTGTTTAAGTTACTCTGTTTGGGGTTTACTGTTTGCAGGCTGCAGGTTCAAAATTCGTCTTGTTTTTGGTGTCTGCCCCCAGTGGGTGAGGTTGGTTCAGTGGCTTGTGTAGGCTTCCTGGTGGAGGGGACTGGTACCTGTGTTCTGGTGGGTGGGGCTGGATCTTGTCTTTCTGTTGGGCAGGGATGTGTCTGGTGGTGCATTTTGCGGTGTTTGTGAACTTAGTATGATTTTAGGCAGCCTCTCTGCTAATGGTGTGGCTGTGCTCCTGTCTTCCTAGTTGTTTGGCATGGGGCATCCAGCACTGGAGCTTTATGGCCGTTGGGTGTAGTTGGGTCTTAGCGTTGATACAGAGATCTCTGGGAGAGCTCTCACTGATCGATATTATGTGGGGGTGGTAGGTCTCTGGTGGTCCAATGTCCTGAACTCAGCTCTCCCACCTCGGAGGCTCAGGCTTTGCACCAGGCTGGAGCACCAAAACCCTGTCAGTCCTCATGGCCCAGTACGTGGGCATTTTCTTGCCTTTGGGAAGTCTGAGGTCTTCAGCCAGCGTTCAGTAGGTGTTCTGTAGGAGTTGAACATGTAGATGTATTTTTGATGCATTTCTGGGGAGGAAGGTGATCTCTACATCTTACTCCTCTGCCATCTTGAAGGTCCTCCTCAATAGGACACTCCACTGAAGATGCCAGTCTCCGTAAGAGTCAGGGTTGCAGAGGCATTTTTTCAGTGGGTTTGTACCTTGCTGTTGTTTTTTTTTCTTTTTCTTTGTGCTTTGTCTAGTTTCACTTGTTCACAGGGTGCTTCATGCAGAGGCCTCACACCCGGCACTTCAGATCAGAATGCCTAGTGAGAAATGGCTGTGCTGACACCTCAACTCAGTGGGCTGGGCCAGTACTGATAGATTTGTAAGTGTTATGTGCCTGAATGCCTATTTTTATTCTATCTCTCTTGCCCTTTCTTTGTGGCTAATGTAAAGTTACAGTGATATATGTGTACTATGTTTCATCTACACTCATAAACAGTGCCTTTGCACTTTCTTAAACCTGAACATACTCTTTCTGTGGGATCAAGACTCTTTAGAGTCACTACATAAGAAGACAATATCTTACAGTTATAATTATTATTTAGGACATGTAGAGATGACTTATGGAGTTTAAATAGTCAGGTTGAAAAAAATAATAACTTGCTGTTTCAGGGGAAAGAAACGACCTCTGCTTAGTTCCTCCAGAATTATAAAGGAGACAATTTGTTCAAGATGACATTTGTGTATAGAGAAAGAATTTTGCTTGTACTGTCTATAACAAGCCAAATGGGACTTGTAAAAACCAGAATGTAATAGTTTGGTAAATCACAATTAGGTACAATTTGGGAAATGAAGAATTTGAAAATTAAAAGCCATGAATATTCAAAAAGAGAATTTCTTACACCTTTATATAAAATGAAGAGTGCTAACATTTTAATTTTATTTTCTAGAGAAAAATAATCTTTTATCAGTCAAAAAGGAAAATTGTGATCCTTATATAATGACTTTGTGCAAGTATTATATTAGAGGCAGTCTATTAAGCTCAAGAGAGCAATATTTAAAAATGCTAGCCTCTGATTATTCATCACAACAACCTTGTAAGATAAACACAGGAAAACCTATATTAATTCTATTTTGTAGGTGAGTAAATACATGTATTTCAAAGGAGACTCACACTTGCATTCTGGGTGTGATGCAATAATCCAGGTTATCAGAGAGCTGTTGTAATTTGAAGTTGATTTGTTATCTTAATGAGAAACTCCGTTAAACTGTTTTACTATTACTGCAGGTTACTCTTTGTTCCCCATAATCTGTTTCTCCCTTTGTCCTGGGCTCACAGCTATACAGCTAGCATCTAGACTTCATTGCTTTCTTGCAGCTATGTTGTCCTTGTGACTATGCTTGAGCAATGAGATATGAGCAGAAGTTACTGCCCTGGACTTAGACTCTTTCCTCCTTCCTGTTTTCTGGAAAATAAATATGTCCCTGGTCTTTTTTTTTTTTTTTCTTTTGCCCAAGGAGAGAAGGATAATACTGTAGGGATGACATAGTTGGAAGACAGAAAGAACCTCGATCCATGAATGACTTTATGGAACCAAGGTGCCCTGCCAGTTTATACTGGCCAATTTGTTGTGTGAGAAATGAACTTCTACCTTACTTTAATTACTGTATTATTGGCTTCTTTGCTACATCTTCTTAGCTTTTATCCTAATTAGTACTGTTATTAAATATATTTCTTTGTGACTGATTATTAGAAGGTCTAGATAATTGATGAAGTCAGAAAACTCAGAGCAAGTATTGAAGTCAACATGTCTAAAAGCACACTAAATTAATAAAATATGGAAATAACTCATGTTCTCTTTTGTTTGTAGTTTGTCTGCAGTTAATTATCAGTAATTTTTAAAACAAATATTTGAACATATTCTGTGGCTAAATTTTATTCATAACAAAGTAAGTTTCCTTTTAATATGACTTTAATGACAGTTTCCTGATGTCAAGGCACACATATTCCAGGACAGAGAGAAGACAATAAATAAGTAAATTCAAAATGTGCAACAAAATTTCTAATTTTGGGAGACACACTTTAGGATGATTGCTATTTATCCCTGAGCTTGTGTAATCTCCCTTTGAGTGTGGGCAGGTTTGTGTTAAACCATCAAGTAAGGTAAAGATGATAGGATGTCACTTTCATAATTATGTTACTTCATGCTAGATTCCATTTCAGCAGACTGTAGAGAGAGATTCTACCGCAGGCCTTGAAGAAGCAAATGTCTATGTTGTAAGCTGTCTATGGAGAGGATCACGTCAGTGGGAACTGTGGTGACCCCCAGGACTCAAGTGTGGCTTCTAGCTGACAGCTTGTAAGAAGTGGGTCCTCAGTCATACAGCTGCAAGGAGATGAATTCTGCCAACCACCAGGGTGAGCTTGGAAGTTAATTCTTCCCCAGTCAAGCCTCCAAATGAGAACACATCAGGTGAGCACCTTGATTGTAGCCTTGTGAAACTCTTAGCTAAGCCAAGCCTGGACTCCTGGCCCACAGAAACTGTGAGACAATAAATGTGTGCTCTTTTAAGCCACTAAATTTGTTGTAATTTTTTACACAGCCGTAGAAAACAAATACACTGATAGCAATACTTTTTATGGTAAAAAAAAATCCCACCTTAATCCAAAATACTACATAATTAATTCATTTAAGGATGTCTGTGTTTGAAATTCTCACTCACTCCCCTCAAGTTATTTTCCTAAAGCTTCAGGATATGCAATGATAGAATCATTTACTAAAATAGTTAAATTATATAGCAACAATGACAGCAAAACAGCTCACCTTATATTACATCTCCAGCTGGATAGCCACTTCTTCATGAAATGTCTTTCTAATCTGCTCTTTTTTATTTTTTCAAAATAGTCATCTGTACAACAAAATTATGTGACCTATCATTGATTGTTTTTTTAATAAGCTATTGTATTTTGACTCAGCAAGTTTTAATAATGAGGAGAGAAAAAAATAAACATTTGTAGTCTATGGGAATTCTGTTCTAACAATTTTTAGAAATTACTTGTGCTTAGAAATTATGTAAAAAAAGACATTTTTCTTACAAAAGTGTAAACACAAAATATTTATAACTAGATACAATTAAAATTACTTTGACAATATTCCATTAAATTAACAACTTGTGGTTCGGATGCTATAGAACATTAATCATTTATTAATATTAAGAAAAACTTTGTTTCTCTTCATAAAAAATCAAAACTCACTATTCTCTAAGGGCATGTCTACATAATAGCAGGAAAATGCAAACGGAAATATACACGGGTGCAAATATCTTAATAAGAAAGCTGTTAATTTATATGGAGAATTTTATTTCTTAGTTTCTTAAACTCAATTTCTATCGCCAGAAATTCTGATTCAACAGGTCTGGGCAAAGACCTGGTTTCAGAAATGTGGATGGAGGGAAGAGGAATGCTTGTATATATGAGTATTTTCATGGCTCCTTGAAGATTCTGATTTACTCCCACATTTGTGATCCACTCACTTATTTAGTCTCTGTTCAGTAGGTGTGATGTGAAAGGTAGTGGTTTCTGGTGATGCTGTAATCACTTCACAAGAACCACGGACGTTGCCATCTTTTAAATGACATGTACTGCTTCAAAGTTTCAAGAATTCTCAACATTTGATCTAAATTATGTCATTGATTCGTAGACCTTTGCCTCCATCAGCGAATTTAAGTTTCTAGAAAACAGCAGAAGTAAGAGAATGGGAAGGAAGGATTACACACGACTGTGTGCGTGCGTGTATGTGTGTGTGTGCATGTGTTTATACAAGCATTGATGGTTGGGTGGATGACGGCAGGAGAAAACATAGTTACACACTGTAACTGAAATCTCCTTGCCTAGCTGTCTAACTCATACTCAGTCTTCAAGGCTCAGTTTAGTTATCGCCTCACCTATGAAATATCTTTCATTCCTTAGGCAAAACCAGGCTCCACTTTGTCTCTGCTCTCATAGCACCCTGTAAATAACTCTCCTACATGTACCATGGTATTTGATAGCTCTCTTTAACCACTGGGAGGGAATTCACCCTGTCCGCCTGTGGTATCCCGAGTCCCTAGCACAGTATCTGGTGTGGAGCGGGTCATTACAGGTTATTATAAGATATTGAAGATATTTCCCTGTGCTATACAGTAGGACCTTGTCTTTTAATCTATTTTACATATAGTAGTGTGTATCTGTTAATCCCAAGCTCCTAATTTTGATAACCTTTTGAACTTATTTGTTTAGAGTTTGTTGCCTGAGGCTCTTTTTTATCCCATCCATGTTGCCCATTTCTCTCATTTACTTCTCATCCTACCATGTTGATGTTTAAGGTTTTAAAACTGATGATATGGTTATTAATAGTTTTATTAATGTTGACAGAATTGGTTAGAGTATAATCACAATTACAATTCTCCTCTTTAGTTCTTTATTCAATAGCAAAAGTAGATGTAATCACTATCTGAGTGTGAACATGGATATATGAAAGAATAAATTCTTTTAAGAGGGTGAGAAAAACCTGACTTTTGCTAAGCACTTATTATATTCCAGGCACTGTGTTGGACACTTGTACTTAGATTATTTCATGTAATCCTTCTATCAATCTGTGAAGTAGGTATTATATTCACAAAGGAGAAAACAATATTAGAGAGCTTATAGGAACAGCTCAAGGACCCACAGCTGGTGTGTAAAGGAGCCAAAATTTGAACGCAGATCTCGCCTAACTAATTCTTGTGCCCTGTAACCTGGACTGAATTTATTTGCAAGGGATACAGTGATGCAAAGCTACCTGTGCATCTTAACGTATCAGAGAGGATGCACCTGCTGTGGGGAAGGTCTTGCCGAACTCATCTATTTTGCTTTGCATGCTTTGAATATTTTGGCACCTTCTCATGTTCATACTAGCCACCACCCTATGCCCAAACCACAATCGCCAAACTCTTGACCAGTGAATGTCTTGCTTATCTAAAGATGCTCCATTTCTACTCTCAGAATATTATAGCTTTATTTTATAAAATGTATTAGTATATTTAGGTTTCAATGTTCCATCTTGACAGTAATTTGAATTAATATGCAAGATTTCCATACATTGGGGGCTTTAGCTTATATATAGTCATCAATATTCATGTCACATTAACCATTTCAATCTAATGTCTAAAATAAACCTTATTTTCCAAACAAGATTACTTTCCATTCCCAAAAGAAATCAAATGGATTTTTTGGACTCTATATTCTTGCTTACCCCTTTTACTGAAACACCTTTAAATATATGTCTAACAAAATACTGTCCATCTTTCAAGGACTCACTTGAATGTGCTCATTCCTCTGCACTGAGTAAGTGTGGGGAGAAAAAGATGCTGAGTTTTGGTAGTGATCCACTTCGTAGAGCACAGGATGGAAAGACATACTGACCAAGGAGACAGCAGAAATTGTCTAAGGCCTAGTGTCTAAAAGACTTGGAAAGACAAAGTATGGTTTAGACAGAGGTGCAGGAAGTCCCACCCAAACTCCAGGTGACTCTTAACCTTGAAGCCTTGTGGGATTGCAGTGGATTTGGGAGATATCTGAAATAGAGCAAGCCTGCTTGCTAAAGAGATGGGAACACAGGGAATACGACTCAATCCTCTGAAAGAATGGTGGCTGAAAATTGATTGGCCTTCAAATCCTAGTCACCAGCTTGGTTTTAGGGTAGAATTCCAGTCCTATAAAGGAACTGAACTACCAGGTAGGGTAAGTAGGCTAATGATACAGTGAATAAACAAGGTAGAAGTCTATTCCCAAGTACAGGGACAAGAAAGAGATGCATAGGGAGTGCTATAGCTGTGAGATCACTCCAGCTGTGCACCTCATAGCCCTCATCTGGCTTGTATATCAATTAATTAAGTCAGTAATCTATTTGGTATTTACTGAGTATCATTTATGTATCAGGAACTAAGACTAAAACGAATAAAATACAGTTCCTTAGAGGGGAGAAGACAGATAAATATTATGGGTTTAAATTGAATATTGTTATTCAATACTATCCAGTGAATGGGCATTGAATAGACACTACTGGTGGTTCCATCTCTCATTGACTCACATTACTTGTACTAAGGCATTATGAAGGACCAAAGAGGCTGTATCTCCTGCTTCCAGCCTGGTGAGTTATAGTTCCCTGATAGGGAACAGCTGGCACTGAGGCACTTGTCTTGGTAATGTTTCCATGTGACACCCCTGTTGCATCAAAGGAATGGCTTGTCAAAATCATTGGAACAGTTAGAGGTGAAAGGGCTGGAGGATGAAGGGGATGAAATGCAAGTCTTCTGATTCCAGTTCTGCGAGTGAGACTTAATTCCATGAACCAATGGACTTTAATAGGAGGCTTCTGACACATTTCCTGCCTTGATTGATTGTGGGTCAAGAACTGAATAGGACCTACTGAACAAGTCAGGGAAGGAAGTGTGGGCACAAGTGGTCTCAGCTGTGAGGGAGCTGGAGTAGCTGAGGGACAAGGACAGTTCTACTGTCACTTCCTCCAAAAAGTCCTTACCATCACCCAAACTGGAGTGCCGGCTTATTGCACTCTGCTTCCATCCATTTGCTACTTGCCTTATTCTACTAGGACCTGGGAGGACTCGGTAGTGCCTGGTCCTCAGGCCAGAGGGATTTGGAGGAAACCTATTGGACTTAAAATATTAGTCCTGGAGGGTAATCAGGCAGTCTGGGCTCAGTGCCCAAGGGAAACAAAAGTTTCACAATTGAATTCAGATGTTGTTGATATGAGGCCTCCAAAAGAGTGGAGTATGGAAGGTGTATATCAGGAGCTAGGCAAGGGTGGCGGTACTGCTTTCCTGGGAGATTTGCTCATCATGGCAGAGCCCCTTGTTGGACATTTTGATACAGGAAAAAGGAAATGATAAGAGCTAGGCAGGGTATTTAGATCCCATCCAGCAGTCTTGAAGGATGGGTCCCTGACTTTAAAGAATAATAATGGATCATGATGATGATGATGATTTGCATGCATTTAGAATGTAGCTACTCCACCCCCTCATGCCCACTTCACTATTTCGAGTCTGGATTCTGAGTGGGGATAGCAGGCAGACCACAGAATTAAAATTTAGGCAAAGCTGAATTCTAGCGGGGTTATTTGGGGCCTATGTGCACACCGAGTGCTCCTTCCTGGCGTGTGTATCCAGGCTCTATTTGGGCTCTTGGGGGCAACGCGAAGTGAACACGCATGGTTTTGCTCCGGCTCAGCTCTGCTCTCACCTGTGAACACTCCCCCCTTCTTGCTCACCCAACTGCAGCCTCAAACAGGCTGGACATATTTTCATCAAGGCCTTTGCACACACAACAACCTTGCCTGGAAAGCTCTTCCTGCAAATCTCCACATGGTTTATTCTTTCACTTAGTTCAAGACTCTGCTCAAATTTCATCTTATTGGAGAAGACTTCACTCTCTTTCCCCTCTTTGTTTTTCTCCATAGCCGTTTTAAAGAGCTGTCATATTATGTATTTCTTTGTTGATTTTCTGTTTCCTAATGCCAGAATGCCACCTCTATGAGGGCAAGGCTTTGTTCCCTGCTGTGTTCTCAGGGCCCAGTACTGTGCTTGGCACATAGTAGATGCTCAATAAATATCAGATGAACACGTAACTGACCATTAAATTTAAATGCAGGGGGACTTCCCTGGTGGCACAGTGGTTAAGAATCTGCCTGACAATGCAGGGGACATGGGTTTGAGCCCTGGTCCGGGAAGATCCCACATGCCGTGGAGCGACTAAGTCCACGTGACACAACTACTGAGTCCGTATGCCACAACTACTGAAGCCCGCGCGCCTAGAGCCCGTGCTCCACAATAAGAGAAGCCACCGCAATGAGAAGCCCGCGCACTGCAACGAAGAGTAGCCCCCGCTCACTGCAACTAGAGAAAGCCCGTGGGCAGCAACGAAGACCCAACGCAGCCAAAAATAAATCAATAAATCAATAAATTTATTTTTTAAAAAAGGAAGTCACTTAAAAAAAAAATGTAAATGCAGGATGCAAGTGGTTACCAAGACCCACCAAATGGTGGGGCCGAGGTATCCATCATCTTATGTGCTTATTTATTTATTTTTTTAAAAATAAATTTATTTATTTATTTTATTTTTGGCTGCATTGGGTCTTTGCTGCGCACGGGCTTTCTTTAGTTGCAGCGAGCGGGGGCTACTCTTCGTTACGGTGCGCAGGCTTCTCACTGTGGTGGCTTCTCTTGTTGTGGAGCACCGGCTCTAGGTGTGCGGGCTTCAGTAGTTGTGGCTCGCGGGCTCTAGAGCGCAGGCTCAATAGTCGCGGCGCACGGGCTTAGTTGCCCCGCGGCATGTGGGATCTTCCTGGACCAGGCCTCGAACTCGTGTCCCCTGTCTTGGCAGGAAGATTCTTAACCACTGCGCCACCAGGGAAGCCCATCTTATGTGCTTTAAGATTATCTTAGGAAACATAACAGGGCCGAGTCTGCCTTCTGGGGTTGTTAATGGGCACCCACATGAATAACTGTCATAGGCAGATGCAGGAGAAACAAGGCAAGGAGTGACATGCTGCATCATTTCTGATACTACACAAGTTGGTTTGATCATTATATTCCTAGATAATAATCTCCTTGGAGTTGCTTACGTTATACTTAAGTATCCTTAATAGCAACTAGCCCAAGGCTGTACATATAGAAATACTCATTAACATTTATTGAATGAATGAATGATTTGATATGAAAATTACAAAGCTACATAGTTGGGAATTATTTAAAGTAAGAATATCTGTACAACGACTTCCTTAAAATGGCAATCTGGGTTCAGATTTATTATAAAATGAACTATTATCATACCATTTCAGAAATGAGAAAGTCGTAACCTGAAACACAAGTCAACATAATATTCAATCAGATAAATGGAATGATCTATCATGGGACTGTGAGGATTAAATATATTACCACATGGGATGCATTTAAACAACTGGACACATAGTAAGATCTTGGTGACGAGAAGCAATTATTAGTAGTAGTAGTAGTAGTAGTAATGCGCTGTGATGTGTGTGTGTGTTTGTATGTGTTGTCTTCTCGCATAGGGAGCAAATCTTGTACAGCAGGAACCATGTAACATATATTTATGCATAAGGAAGAGGTTCAGTACAAATGTTACTGGAATAAATCAATGAATCATTTTATTTGAAGAAGTTTTCTCTCTGCAAAACCTTTGGAATGGTGCTATTATTACTATTTGCAGGGAGGGATGGAGAAGGGAGGAAAAGCATAGTTTTGTGGTGAGGAATGTGGGCTTTAGAATTTAACAGTTCTGGGCTTCAGTCTCACTAACTATGCTTTCATGGAAACATTGCTTAATCTAAGACTCAGCTTCTCTGTCAGCAAAACGTATAACAATAACATACCCTCAGGATTGTCTTGCTGACTGACTGAGAAAATACAGTGCAAAATGCATAGTATATTACTTATACTTTATTTTGCCAATTATAACTTACTATAATCACTCATGAATCCATAGTTGTATCTTATAAGAAGGAAAGAAATATAACAACCTTAACATATACCGCTTCCTCTTATATTTTGTGGAGTTAAGAACACTGACAGTAAAACAGCTTCAGTCAGTAAGTATTTCTCCTTCATTCATTTGGAAATGCATCATGGTTTGGTTGGGGACCACTCCTGAATTCCTGTCTTGTGTTATTATGAAAAATTTCACTTGTTTGGCTTGTAATCCACAAATTAGTTTAGGAGTTTGTGAGGAGACTCTGTTTGTGTGTGTCTCTGATCCCTTTAAGAGCCCCATCTGTGTCAGAGACTGTTCCTAATATTGGGAACCTGCTGCTGTCACATGTGACTGAGTGAACTTTAGGCTGCAGGTTCTAAATCTGGGTCTCGGTGTTCCCCCTCCCACCAGCAGTAGACCCACAGACAGGTCCCTAAGCCCTCTGTGAAGCCACTTCCTCCTGTAAAATGAACACAATAATCTGAGTCCTCTCTAAGGCCTGTTGTGAGATAAAAATGGGTCAATGTATGTAAAAGTGCTTTGTAAGCTGTTAAGCACTGCATAATTATAAGGTAATATATGACTAATAAATCACCTATGGTTTATCGATTGATGCCAGAGTGAATGACTAATTTCATCATTGCCTAAGGCATTTGGCAAGTTATATTTCTGCAGTATTTTCACAATTGCAAGTACCTGAATTAGAATGCATTTAAAAAATTATTGATTTGGGAAAACTAACTCAAAGATACCTTATGTTCTCAAGTTAAGTCTCACAATTAGCTTTCATTTTTGGGTTATTCATCATCTTTGGAATTTCTGCTTATTTTGTGGTAATATTAAGGAAAAATAACTAGTGCGTAATTTAGTTGTATCTCACACTTGAGGACTGTGAGAAAATATTTACTATTCGGATGGTTGAAACATACAAAAAAAATGCATTTTGTTCCTTTATTAAGAACACAAAATGGCCAAGATCAACAAAGATAAATGTGGCAGCACTTTTGTTATAATCATTTCAAAGATGCTAGATTGTTCCCATAGATTGAATACCAAGCAGTAGAGGAATCAGATGTAATTAAATGTTTTGTAACCCCCAGTTTTTTAAAATTGTCATGTAGGCAGCAAAACTGATCATGTTTTTCCTTGCATCTACATCCATTACTGATGTAATGACCCAATCCTTTGCCATAACAAAATGAGAATCAAGACAATGTTGATTTAGTGAATATAGGAGTAACTATGTTGATTCATTTTTAAGGTCCACATAATTTTGTATACTTTGTCTTACTTTCAATACATCCTACTATAATTCTCTGTCCTTAGTGAGGGTCAATATATGCTGAGAACAAGATTTCTTAAAACAGCATTTCATGTCCATCAACAGATGAATGGATAATGAAGATGTGGTATGTATATACAATGGAATATTACTCAGCTATAAAAAAGAATGAAATAATGCCATTTGCAACAACATGGATGGACTTAGAGACTGTCATACTAAGTGAAGTAAGCCAGAGAGAGAAAGACAAATACCATATGATATCACTTATATGTGGAATCTAAAATATGACACAAATGAACTTACCTACAAAAACAGGGACAGACTCACAGACACAGAGAACAGACTTGTGGTTGCCAAGGGGGAGGTGGGGTGGGGGAGGGATGGGTTGGGAGCTTGGGATTAGGAGTTGCAAACTATTATATATAGAATGGATAAACAACAAGGTCCTACTGTATAGCACGGGGAACTATATTCAATATCCTGTGATAAACCAGAATGGAAAAGAATATGGAAAAAGAATGTATATATATATGAATAGCTGAATCACTTTGCTGTACAGCAGAAATTAACACAACATTGTAAATCGACTATGCTTCAATAAAATAAATTTTAAAAAGTCAGTATTTCAGTGCAGAGTGTCACAACTACTGAAATGAGAAAAAACATTCTGCAAAACAAGATCAACAAAAGTATCAGCATCTGCTTTCCTAGATATGGAACGTAAAGCATCAAGTTATATAACAAGCAAAAAATGTTTTTTTTTTCTTTTTGTCTTTTTGTATTCACAATTGCAAGCACACACAAAAGAAGGAAATACAAAGAACCTCAATATAACCATTGCCTAGATTACAGCGTTATCAAGATTTTCCCATTTAGGCTTCCTCTGTCCTTCTTTCCTTCTCTCCTACCCTCCTTCCCTTCCTTCCTTTTTTTCCCTTTACTTCACTGAAGAATCTTAAAGCAAATCCCAGGTATCATGCCATTTCACCCCCGCATACTTCAGTATGCATCTCTACAAGATGGGAAGCTTTTCATATGTAACCACAGTGCCATTATCACATGTAATTAACTTAAGAATATTATTTCTTGGTATCATTTAGTAACCAACTCATAAAAAGTTTCCCAGACTTTCTCAAAAATGTCTTTTGCATTTGACTAGTTTGAATAAAAATCCAAACAATGCTTACAAATCATATTTGGTTGATTTAGCTCTTCATGTATCTCAGTCCCTTCTTCCCACTCCCCCTTTTCTCCCCTGTAATTGACTTATTACTGAAACTGAATCCAGTAATACTGGATTTACTCTTGTCTTGCAGAATTTCTCACATTTCAGATTTGTCTGTTTGCTTTCTTGCGGTGTCACTTAATTTGCTCCTGGATCTTCCATAATTTCTATAAATAAAGGGCAGCTCTAGAAATTTAAATAGATTTAGGTACACAATTTTTTGGCTGGGGTACTTAATCAGGGGAGCTGTGGGCTATGCGTTACATCATATCAGGAGGAACCACATTTCTGGTTTTCTACTTTTAGTGGGACAGCCAGAACTCTCCAGTGGAAATTTCCAACTGACATTTCATCTAATGGTTTCATCCACTGATGATTGTTGCTTGAATCAATTATTTTATTAAGGGTTGCAAAATGTAATTTCTATTAATATTATCCTACCATATATTTTAGCTACGATCTATCTGAAAAAATAACGTTCTCACATCATTTAGGGCTATTTGGTTACCCTGAAATACAGTGTGTACAGAAGAGCAAGGTACATGACTGTTTCTTTATCGTCTAATTGCCAGTTTTCTGAGTAGTAACCATGCTGCCAAATCCACTGTTAGTCTAGCTTTTCTCTCCATTTCCATTGACACAGCCTTGGTTCTGATCCTCATTGTTCTCCAACTGTACTATTGTTGTAACTTCAATACTAGTTTATTTCTCTAAATTTTTCTTTCTCCCTCCATTGGTCTACTACTACCAGAATCGTGCTTCTAAAATCTGCAATAGATTCAAACTAGCTTCAGAAGAAAGGCCACGGTCCTTTGGTAAGACATTTAGAACTCTGATTGCCCATCAATCTACCCTTCTACTTTCTGCAGTCACCACACTCCACCAACATAAGGAAGCTCAGTAAACACTCCCAGTGTTTTCCTTCAAGCTCCTTCCAGGATTCCCTCGGATGGCAGTGCAATTCTCCCTATTGTTCTCTCCCTAAATCCTACTCACTCTTGAAGACCCAACTCACATTCCACTTCTCTAGCAAAGCCCTGTTTGGACCAGTCTCCTACCATCTCTTAACATGCAGTGATCACTTTCTCCTCTGAACTGCCATAGCATTTCTAAGAACCTTGACTTTGACAACTATTGCTGTAACTGTCCTTCCTGTACTTGGTTGCACATGTGAATCTTCCTTATGAAATCATACATTCTTAAGAAGCTTCACTTGCATAACCTTCATCCCCTGTCACCATCACTTACATACAGTGATGCTCAGAATATCATTATCGAATTATTTGCATATGATCCCTTGCAATTTGTTGGCTTTAGATCAAGAATGTAGTTAGTATAATGAAAATTAGTTAAATTCTGATAATCGTGACCAAAAATTTTAACAAAGTGTATTGAGTACTTAAGCATCAGGCAACATGCCCAATGTTTTACAGCCCTCCCTTTGCTTATTACCATAAGTATTCTATGAGATAGGTTCTACTATTATCTCCATTTATCAAAGAGGAAACTAAGACTTAGAGAAATTACTTAAATTGTCAACGTTATAAAGCAGTAAAAGAAGGAACGAAGATTTAAATCCAGCTATTTCTGAAAAAAGCCAATGCCTTCAACATCATTTAGACGCTTTGCTCCTCCGGGATTGTTGAATGGAAGAACTGGTGTGAGGTGTGAGCTCAGGAAGTTGTTACAAGACAATAACTTGGGATGAGCTCCATAAGTTCAAAACAAGATTGTGTGCATTTGCAATCATACTAAGGACAAAAATCCCTGTAACTGGCACATTATTCGTAAGTCTAGGAATACCATAAAATTATAAAGAAGAAAATTTTGGAAAAAAGACAATTTATTTTTAAAGGAAAATTCTGAATTTCTTAGGGATTTTTCATCACTTTTAAAATTTAAATTTTCTAAGATACTGACAAAATACTACTTTAAAAAGTTGAAGCAGTAGTTCCAAGAGAGAAACTATACAAATTTTAAGTTTTGATGCATACATTCAATAATATATTAATGAATATTTATTCTGTGCTGGGTGCTGTGAGATGATACAAAGTTGTATACATTGTTGACATATTGCTTATAATCTAACAGAGCGGGTAAGAAATATGCTTGGCAGTAGACACAAGCTAGCCATAATCCACCACTGCTACAGCAGGGTTCCAGTTCCAGCCATAACTTCTACGGGAATTATGTGGAAGGAGAGAAAACTCTCCATGCTACCAGATGTATAATCAATGCATTTTTGCTAATGAAAACAACTGATGGCAAAGTTAAAAAATAGAGACAATTTTCCTATGATCAGATTTCTATCTTAAATAATTACTTTAAAGGACTTGAAAAAAAAATCCCTTTCAAACACTTCAGGCTCAGTTAGCTAAATAATCAATATGTCCAGTTTGGTTAGAATTGTATAAGAAAGTCATACATTTTAAAAACATCTCCACTATTCCAAGAAAGTTACTAATGGTGAGGTCTGTCAACTGTATTCAAAATACAAACTAACTTGATCTGGTTGGCAAGCATTCTATGAGGTAGCATGGAGACTTCCTCATGTTTAGTGAAAGGAACATGCCAAAATGCTGTACTGGGAGCAGTCTAGGTTCTGCCTTCTGCCCTGCCGAGAACTAGCTGGTCTTGAGATTTTGCACAAGTCACTCAATCTCTGTCATTTAAATTGAGTAGCTAGGTTATTTCCAAAGTCACCTCATGTAAGCCCCTGCTAATAATGGAGAAGTTCTCTAATTAGTGCAAGTCAATATAAAGGTTTATCATTGTGTGGCAAAGAGAAATGAAATGTTCCGACTCTTTTTTTTAAATTTAATTTTATTTATTTTTTTATACAATAGGTTCTTATTAGTTATCCATTTTATACATATGTGTATATATGTCAATCCCAGTCTCCCAATTTATCACACCACCACCCCTCGCCGCCACTTCCCCCCTTGGTGTCCATACGTTTGTTCTCTACATCTGTGTCTCAATTTCTGCCCTGCAAACCGGTTCATCTGTACCATTTTTCTAGGTTCCACATATATGCGTTAATATACGATAAAATATTCCAATTCTTAAAGCCAGGTCATACTTTGCTGCTGCTGATCTGGGCTTTGGGCAATCATGTTAAAAAAAAGTGTTTCTTTTCCCTCAGAAATGAATAAGTAGAACAGAATTAATTCATCTAACAAGTATTTACTGAGCACATACTATGTACCAGGCACTGTACTGGGCACTGAGAAACACAATAGTGCACAATCAGACAAGGTCTCTGCCCTCGTGGAGCTTTCAGTCTGGAGGGTGGCATTGGGGGGAGCGGTAGAAATAATGTACAAGATGTTGCAATGGGGCTCTTTTTGTCCTTGTTTCCTCTCTCAAAAATGAGAAGGACGCAAGGACTACCACGTAACTCAATATCCTTAAGGGAAGGGAGAGACCACACATGTAGCAGATGCCAGCGGTAAAACCCTTTCTGCCAGTAGCAGTGTCAACTACTGGTAAAGAAAAAAAGTATTCCATGACACTTGTTACAGATGTTAAAACAGACTTTATTCAAGACCATCATGATAGGTATAGGGACCACAGCAATGGGATTTTACAGTGTGTGTGTGAGAGAGAGAGAGAGGGAGAGAGAGAGAGAGAGAGGGAGAGGGAGATTGGGGTCAACTCCGAATACAGCATGGGCAGTAGGAATTTATAGCCAGGGACCAGGGAGCGGGTCAGTGGGTGGAAAATTACTAAGAGAAAAAAAAAAACCATCAGGGGTAAGAGTGGTTCTGGTTAAAATGACCTAACAGGATTCTTGGTGAAGACAGGCCAGGGTGATGAGACATCATCTGGGGGATGGTGGAGGGGAGGAACCTGGTTAGATATGGAGGGAGATCAGGTATCAAGAAATCTTTCTATAACTAGATTTTATAAGGAAACACACAGATGGGCTTAGGAGAGGTCTCAGGAATTTGACTAAAGTTTGGTTAAACAAAGGGTCTTTGTCACTACTACCCACCTCCCACCCAGAAAACAGTGAAGATGTAATTGAGATCAAGAACGAAGGGGTGAGAACGAGAGAGTGAAAGAGAGAGAGAGAGAGAATGAGAATTCCATAGGAACGGTTGTCAGGGCTTTAAGAGAACCACGTGGAGGGCTTGATTGACATATGTTCCCGGAAGTGGGGGAGTGCCCTCTCACTCCTGCTGAGAGACTACAGAGGGGGCGGTGCCTGTCTGGTAGCAAAGAGAAAAGTGCTGTTCTGGGAGGAGGCTCTCTTCTACCAAAGTGCTGGATAAGGACGAGTGAGTTCTCTTGTGGGCCCAGTGGCTCCATGGAACAGCTCAAGCACACTGCCTGGAGGAGGAGACGGACCTCTGAAAGACAAGCGTGATGCGGACCAGCAGATGCCCCCGTGGGTTGAGGGAGGGGTTCCTAAAGTCAGTTGAGGAGGGTAAGGTCTGCCCCAGAGAGATGGTGCAGGGTTACGCTTCCTCCCCTCCCCTAAGAAATACCCCGCAAGGGTGCTCCATGAAAGTGAGGGGAGACTGTACAGTGGCCCCTGTCTAGAAGGAATCAATGGCCCGTTACAACTACCTCTGCACCCTAAGAGTGTGCTGTTTCCCCAGGGGCCCTCTCCTGCTTGATGTGATGCTGGCTGGTGAGGGTCAGGGAGCTGGACTTAGGAGAGGTGGGGCAAGGGTTCCTGAGCTGCAGGGAAAAGCTTTGGGTTGAAGGATGATAGAATTTGTCCTTATTTTATTGATCTGCTTATTTTCCTAGCTGACATGGGACTTTTCTAGTGACTGAGAGGGTCTCGAAAAGCTTTGGAACCTACCTGAGATTTCTTTGAGGAAGAAAAAAAAAAAAAAATCAGAGAGAGGGTTTAGAGGGACCATCTGAGAAAGGATAAAATTGCTTCATGATCATAAATCCTGTCCATTTAACAAAGAAGTTTCACCCCAATCACACAAACGTATTTATTATAAATGACCAAAAAGCATTATTATGAAAATGTAATAATACATGAAAATGGGGGTTTAGACTGGGACGTATAGACCGTTTCTTTCAGAAACTGAATATAACAGACACTGAGCACTGCTTTTCTTTCTCCCTACCTCCCCCTTCACTTCCTGTCCTCCATCTCCTCATTCATTTCCGTCATTTCCAGCACTTGGGGACACTTTTAGTTTCGTGTTGGTTATTTCAAATTCAGTCCCTATTCAGCCCCCTATACAGTGGGGCTGTATAGAGATAAATATATCTGTAAGCCAGAAACGTTACAAACTACCGAGATGAATCATCAGATCGCCTTGTCATGTTGCTCTCAGTTGGGAAGAAGTCTGTCAAAGCTAGAGAGAATTATTCTTAATATGCAATTCTCTTCTAGGGACAGAATTTGATGTTAGATCTATGGTGGTGATGTTGTTTTGTGGGAAGGGATCTTTATCTTATATATCACCTTTAAAGTACAATTAAATTAGAATGAGCAAGTTGAGGAAATGTAAATGTAAATGTAAAAGGTCCCCTTTTCAGTAATGGTGAGTAGAAAATGATAGTGTATAGACACCAGTACAGGTTTTGCACATTTTAAAGTATTATAATGAGCATTTAATTGCCAAAATATGTAAAACCTCGATGTTTATTATTTACGGTTATAATTTAACTGAAATCTTAAGAGTGTTTCTCAGACTTATCTACTTCTATATCTATTCATCATTTTACAGTTCATCATCCTTTCACAGTCATAGGAAGAGGTATTTATCCTTGTGATCAAGGTCACCACGCCCCCGTCACCGCCTTAGGATCTCCTCCGTGACCTCTGCTCCTGGATTGATTCCCTCTCTTTCTACACTCTTTCTGCCTATAACGGCATCTTCTGCTCAGCCTGTAAAACATGATTAAATCTCCTTCTGGTCCTGATACTAGAACAAAAACCTTCCTTGACTTTGCATCTCTGTTTAGCTACTATTCAATTTTTCCCGTGTTTTCAACCATTTCCTAGTCAAATTCAAAGGACGATTTTCAGTTTTTATCATACCTATGACGCTACAGACTGTCCCTGACTTACGATGACTTGGCTTATGATTTTTCGACTTTGCAATGACGTGAAAGCGATACGCGTTCAGTAGAAACTGTACCACAGATTTTGAATTTTGATCTCCCGGGCTAGTGATCTGCAGTCGGATACTCTCGTGTGATGCTGGGCAGGGCGGAGAGCTGCAGCTCCCAGGCAACCACACAATCATGAAGGTAAACAACGGATACACTAACAATTCTGTACCCAGGCAGCCATTCCGGTTTTCACCTTCAGTACAGTATTCAATAAATTACGTAAGATATTCAACACTTCATTATAAAGTTGGCTTTGTGTTAAATGATTTTGCCCAACTGGAGGCTAATGTAAGTGTTCTCAACATGTTTAAGGTAGGCTAGGCTAAGCTCTGATGTTCGGCAGTTTAGGTGTATTAAATGCATTTTTGACTTCCGATATTTTCAACTTACAATGGGTTTATTTTAATGTAACCCCATGGTAAGTTGAGGAAGATCTGTATAGTCCGGGCTGAGTGGCCGGTACAACTTCTACTAAGGAAAGGGAAGCACACATTTTTTTCAATGGAGAGTTAGCTGTTTGACCACAGTATTGTTGCGACTACCTATTTCTTGGAACTCTCTGCTCTTTTAGATAGTTTTTACAGGAATTTTTCCTGCCTCTCCTTCCACCTCTCTGACAATTTTTCTTGGTTTCCACTATGGAATCCTCTTTTTATTCCCTCCTTTCACTCTTCACTGGCTGCCAAAGCTCTCCACTATTTCCACTCTACACTGCCCTCTCCATGTGAACTCTTAGAGGTTCAACTAAAATCCATATACTGAACGTTTAACAATATGTATCTCCGGCCAACCTCTCCTTAGAACATCAAACTGCATATTAAATAACTTCTGGACACTGGAAGACCAATAGTCTCCTTGAATTTGCTACAACTGAGACTAAACTTATTTTTTTCCCTCGCTCAAATCCTCAAACAGAATCGTGCTTCTCCATTAGCCAGTTCATAATGTTGCCATATACCTAGCCAACCAATAGAGACATCGGGGAGTCATCTTAAACTACTTCCTGTTTCTCACCATTCTCTCCCTTCCTGCTTCCCTCCTCCACTCCATTAAAAGTTAACCCCTAAATGTTAATGATATACCAACCGTATTTTGATTCTGTCACCTCTTCTCTAATCCTGCTATTGCTACTTAGTAATAAAGCCCAGGAATATTGTAATTGAATCCTAACTACATTCCAGCTGCCTCCAAATTTGCCCTTCTCAAATTTACCAGCCATACTGCTACCAGCATGGCGTATCTAAAATGAATATTAACTAAACCCGCTACTCCGCTAAAATGTATCAGTCATTCTCCATAATCTATCAGATAACATTCAATTTCTTTGATGTATTATACAAAGTCGGCAATTTGCTGGATCCTACTTTTCTTTTTATGTCCACTGAGGCACCCATCTGAAGTCCAAAAATACTGAATTAGCACCTCAAACAATATACGTTATTTTAATCCTCAGTGGTCTTGTTTATGCCGTTTCTCTTACGTGAAATATTCTCTATTCCCCCTTCTCCTTCCTCAACAAGTACTCAAGACTTAGTTCAGGTACTACATCCTCCAGAAAGGATTACCCAAGCTCTTTAAAGCAACCTGAGTCCTTCTGTGCTTCCTCAGCATCCTTAAACATCACTATGATTGGCTTTACCATCGTATATTTCAATTATGTATTTATTTATTTTCCACGTCGACATAGTGTGTTCCTCAAAGTCATTATCATCCTTATACGCTCAGGGCCCAGCACAGTGCTGGGACAGGTACACAGCAGATGTTTATCGAACTGAAATTGAACATTACTCCATTGTATTTCAATCATTTCACCTCATTTTTTTTTTTTTTTTTTTTTTTTTGCATCCAACTTTCTTACAGAAAGAGGAAGGTTAGCCCCTCTCTAATTTCCTGTTTGGCAGGGATAGATAGTTTCTTGTTTAACTTACCGTTTATTTTTCAAACTCCATCTAACGTTCTGTCTTTTAAAATGATGTTAAATAAAATTGTGAGTGAATCTGCCTTCACATCATAAAGAGGATTATAATAATCATGTTATTCATATAATTAAGTTAAGCTTATTGAAACAATGAATGAAATAATGAGTTTGTGAGATATTTTGAAAGATTGCTATTAAATCCTGAGCTTCCCACTAAAATAGTTGTATTAGTCTGTATTAGAGAAACAGAATGTCATTTATAATAAGGAATTGGCTGACACAGTTATGGAGACTGAGAAGTCCCATGAGCTGCTGAGGCAGCAAGCTGGAGAGCCAGGTGAGCAGATGGTATAAGTTTCAGTCCAAGTCTGAGTCTGTCTTGAAGTCAGAAGAAGACTAATGTCCCAGCTCAAAGACGGCCTTACAGACAGAGTGAAGGAATTCTCTTTTACTCCACCTCTTTGCTCTAGTTAGGCCTCCAAAGGGCTGAGGCTCACCTACATTGGGGAGGGCAATCTGCTTTACTCAGTCTACCAATTCCAATGCTAATCTCATCCAGAAACATCCTCACAGAAACACCTAGAATAATGTTTGATCAAAATCTGTGTGTGTGTGGGGGGGTCTGGGCAAGATGGTGGAAGAGTAAGATGCAGAGATCACCTTCCTTCCCACAGATACATCAGAAATACATCTACACGTGGAACTGCTCCTACCGAACACCCAGTGAATGCTGGCAGAAGACGTCAGACCTCCCAAAAGGCAAGAAACTCCCCACATACCTGGGTAGGGCAAAAGAAAAAAGAAAAAACAGAGACAAAAGAATAGGGATGGGACCTGCACCAGCGGGAGGGAGCTGTGAAGGAGGAAAGGTTTCCACACACTAGGAGCCCCTTCGTGGGCGGAGACTGCGGGTGGCGGAGGGGGGAAGCTTCGGAGCCACGGAGGAGAGCACAGCCACAGGGGTGCGGAGGGCAAAGTGGAGAGATTCCCGCACGGAGGCTCGGCGCCGAGCAGCACTCACCAGCCCGAGAGGCTTGTCTGCTCAGCCGCCGGGGCGGGCGGGGCTGGGAGCTGAGGCTCGGGCTTCGGAGGTCGGATCCCAGGGAGAGGACTGGGGTTGGCGGCGTGAACACAGCCTGAAGGGGGCTAGTGCGCCACAGCTAGCCGGGAGGGAGTCCGGGAAAAAGTCTGCAGCTGCCGAAGAGGCAAGAGACTTTTTCTTGCCTCTTTGTTTCGTGGCGCGCGAGGAGAGGGGATTCAGAGCGCCGCTTAAAGGAGCTCCAGAGACGGGCGCGAGCCGCGGCTATCAGCGCGGACCCCAGAGACGGGCATGAGACGCTAAGGCTGCTGCTGCCGCCACCAAGAAGCCTGTGTGCGAGCACAGGTCACTATCCACACCTCCCCTCCCAGGAGCCTGTGCAGCCCGCCACGGCCAGGCTCCCGTGATCCGGGGACAACTTCCCCGGGAGAACGCACTACGCGCCTCAGGCTGGTGCAACGTCACGCCGGCCTCTGCCGCCGCAGGCTCGCCCCGCCTCCTCCGTACCGCTCCCTCCCCGCGGCCTGGGTGAGCCAGCGCCCCCGAAGCAGCTGCTCCTTTAACCCCGTCCTGTTTGGGCGGGGAACAGACGACCTCAGGCGACCTACACGCAGAGGCGGGTCCAAATCCAAAGCTGAACCCCGGGAGCTGTACGAACAAAGAAGAGAAAGGGAAATCTCTCCCAGCAGCCTCAGAAGCAGCGGATTAAAGCTCCACAAACAACTTGATGTGCCTGCATCTGTGGAATACCTGAACGGACAACGAATCATCCCAAATTCAGGAGGTGGACTTTGGGAGCAGGATATATTAATTTTTCCCCTTTTCCTTTTTTTGTGAGTGTGTATGTGTATGCTTCTGGGTGAGATTTTATCTGTATAGCTTTGCTTTCACCATTCGTCCTAGGGTTCGGTCCATCCGTTTCTTTTTTTTTTTTTTTACGTAAAAAATTTTTTTTCATAATAATTTTTTCCTTATTTTTTATTAAAAAAATTTTTTTCTTAATAATTTTTTTCTTAATTTTTATTTTTTTATTATAAAAAATTAATAAATTTATTTTAAAAATTAAAAAAAATTTTCTTAATAAATTTTTTCTTATTTTTTATTATAATAGCTTTATTTTATTTTATTTTATCCTCTTTCTTTTTCTCTTTCTATTTTTTCTCCCTTTTATTCTGAGCCATGTGGATGAAAGGCTCTTGGTGCTCCAGCCAGGCATCAGGGCTGTGCCTCTGAGGTGGGAGAGCCAACTTCAGGACACTGGTCCACAAGAGACCCCCCAGCTCCACGTAATAACAAATGGCAAAAATCTCTCAGAGATGTCCATCTCAACATCAAGACCCAGCTTAACTCAACGACCAGCAAGCTACACTGCTGGACACCCTATGCCAAACAACTAGTAAGACAGGAACACAACCCCATCCATTAGCAGAGAGGCTGCCTAAAATCATAATAAGGCCACAGACACCCAAACACACACCACCAGACGTGGACGTGCCCACCAGAAAGACAAGATCCAGCCTCATCCACCAGAACACAGGCACTAGTCCCCTCCACCAGGAAGCCTACACAACCCACTGAACCAACCTTAGCCACTGGGGACAGATACCAAAAACAACAGGAACTACGAACCTGCAGCCTGTGAAAAGGAGACCCCAAACACAGTAAGATAAGCAAAATGAGAAGACAGAAAAACACACAGCAGATGAAGGAGCAGGGTCAAAACACACCAGACTTAACAAATGAAGAGGAAATAGGTAGTCTACCTGAAAAAGAATTCAGAATAATGATAGTAAGGATGATCCAAAATCTTGGAAATAGAATAGACAAAATGCAAGAAACATTTAACAAGGATGTAGAAGAACTAAAGAGGAACCAAGCAACAATGAAAAACACAGTAAATGAAATTAAAAATACTCTAGAAGGGATCAATAGCAGAATAACTGAGGCAGAAGAACGGGTAAGTGACCTGGAAGATAACATAGTGGAAATAACTACTGCAGAGCAGAATAAAGAAAAAAGAATGAAAAGAACTGAGGACAGTCTCAGAGACCTCTGGGACAACATTAAATGCATCAACATTCAAATTATAGGGGTCCCAGAAGAAGAAGAGAAAAAGAAAAGGACTGAGAAAATATTTGAAGAGATTATAGTTGAAAACTTTCCTAGCATGGGAAAGGAAATAGTTAATCAAGTCCTGGAAGCACAGAGAGTCCCATATAGGATAAATCCAAGGAGAAACACGCCAAGACACATATTAATCAAACTATCAAAAATTAAATATAAAGAAAACATATTAAAAGCAGCAAGGGTAAAACAACAAATAAGACACAAGGGAATCCCCGTAAGGTTAACATCTGATCTTTCAGCAGAAACTCTGCAAGCCAGAAGGGAGTGGCAGGATATACTTAAAGTGATGAAGGAGAAAAATCTACAACCAAGATTACTCTACCCAGCAAGGATCTCATTCAGATTTGATGGAGAAATTAAAACCTTTACAGACAAGCAAAAGCTGAGAGAGTTCAGCACCACCAAACCAGCTTTACAACAAATGCTAAAGCAACTTCTCTAGGCAAGAAACACAAGAGAAGGAAAACACCTACAATAACAAACCCAAAACATTTAAGAAAATGGGAATAGGAACATACATATCAATAATTATCTTAAATGTAAATGGATTAAATGCTCCCACCAAAAGACACAGACAGGCTGAATGGATACAAAAACAAGACCCATATATATGCTGTCTACAAGAGACCCACTTCAGAACTAGGGACACATACAGACTGAAAGTGAGGGGATGGAAAAAGGTATTCCATGCAAATGGAAATCAAAAGAAAGCTGGAGTAGCAATTCTCATATCAGACAAAATAGACTTTAAAATAAAGACTATTACAAGAGACAAAGAAGGACACTATATAATGATCAAGGGATCGATCCAAGAAGAAGGTTAAACAATTGTAAATATTTAAGCACCCAACATAGGAGCACCTCAATACATAAGGCAAATACTAACAGCCATAAAAGGGGAAATCGACAGTAACACAATCATAGTAGGGGACTTTAACACCCCACTTTCACCAATGGACAGATCATCCAAAATGAAAATAAATAAGGAAACACAAGCTTTAAATGATACACTAAACAAGATGGACTTAATTGATATTTATAGGACATTCCATCCAAAAACAACAGAATACACATTTTTCTCAAGTGCTCATGGAACATTCTCCAGGATAGATCATATCTTGGGTCACAAATCAAGCCTTGGTAAATTTAAGAAAATTGAAATCGTATCAAGTATCTTTTCCAACCACAACGCTATGAGACTAGATATCAATTACAGGAAAAGATCTGTAAAAAATACAAACACATGGAGGCTACACAATACACTACTTAATAACAAAGTGATCACTGAAGCAATCAAAGGGGAAATCAAAAAACACCTAGAAACAAATGACAATGGAGATATGACGACCCAAAACCTATGAGATGCAGCAAAAGCAGTTCTAAGAGGGAAGTTTATAGCAATACAAGCCTACATCAAGAAACAGGGAGGAGAAGAGAAGATGGCGGACGAGTAAGACGCGGAGATCACCTTCCTTCCCACAGATACAGTAGAAATACATCTACATCTGTGGAACTGCTCCTACAGAACACCCACTGAACGCTGGCAGAAAACGTCAGACCTCCCAAAAGGCAAGAAACTCCCCCCGTACTTGGGTAGGGCAAAAGAAAAAAGAAATAACAGAGACAAAAGAATAGGGACGGCACCTGCACCAGTGGGAGGGAGCTGTGAAGGAGGAAAGATTTCCACGCACTAGGAAGCCCCTTCGCGGGCAGAGACTGCGGGTGGCAGAAGGGGGAAGCTTCGGAGCCACGGAGGAGAGTGCAGCCACAGGGGTGCGGAGGGCAAAGCGGAGAGGTTCCCGCACGGAGGAGCGGTGCCGACCAGGACTCACCAGCCCAAGAGGCTTGTCTGCTCCCCCGCCGGGGCGGGCGGGGCTGGGAGCTGAGGCTCGGGCTTCAGTCGGATCGCAGGGAGAGGACTGGGGCTGGCGGCGTGAACACAGCCTGAAGGGGTTAGCGCACCACAGCTGGCTGGGAGGGAGACCGGGAAAAAGTCTGCAGCTGCCGAAGAGGCAAGAGACTTTTTCTTGCCTCTTTGTTTCGTGGCGCGCAAGGAGAGGGGATTCAGAGCGCCGCTTAAACGAACTCCAGAGACTGGCACGAGCCGCGGCTATCAGCGCCGACCCCAGAGACGGGTGTGAGACGCTGGGGCTGCTGCTGCCGCCTCCAAAAATCCTGTGTGCGAGCACAGGTCACTCTCCACACCGCCCCTCCCGGGACCCTGTGCAGGCCGCCACTGCCAGGGTCCTGTGATCCGGGGACAACTTCCCCGGGAGAACGCACTGCGCGCCTCGGGCTGCTGCAACGACACGCCAGCCTCTGCCGCCGCAGGCTCGCCCCGCCTTCTCTGTACCCCTCCCTCCCCGCGGCCTGGGTGAGCCAGAGCCCCTGAAGCAGCTGCTCCTTTAACCCCGTCCTGTCTGGGCGGGGAACAGACGCTCTCAGGCGACCTATACGCAGAGGCGGGTCCAAATCCAAAGCTGATCCCCAGGAGCTGTGCGAACAGAGAAGAGAAGGGGAAATCTCTCCCAGCAGCCTCAGAAGCAGCGGATTAAAACTCCACAAACAACTTGATGCGCCTGCATCTGTTGAATACCTGAATAGACAACGTATCATCCCAAATTCAGGAGGTGGACTTTCGGAGCAGGATATATTAATTTTTCCCCTTTTCCTTTTTTTTGTGAGTGTATATGTATATGCTTCTGGGTGAGATTTTGTCTGTATAGCTCTGCTTTATAATAGCTTTATTTTACTTCACTATATTAGAGCCTCTTTCTTTCTTTCTTTCTATTTTTTCTCCCTTTTACTCTGAGCCATGTGGACGAAAGGCTCTTGGTGCTCCAGCCAGGCATCAGGGCCGTGCCTCTGAGGTGGGAGAGCCAACTTCAGGACACTGGTCCACAAGAGACCTCCCAGCTCCACGTAATACCAAACGGCAAAAATCTCTCAGAGATCTCCATCTCAACATCAAGACCCAGCATCACTCAATGACCAGCAAGCTACAGTGCTGAACACCCTATGCCAAACAACTAGCAAGACAGGAACACAGCCCCATCCATTAGCAGAGAGGCTGCCTAAAATCATAATAAGGCCACAGACACCCCAAAATACACCACCAGACGTGGACGTGCCCACCAGAAAGACAAGATCCAGCCTCATCCACCAGAACTCAGGCACTAGTTCCCTCCACCAGGAACCCTACACAACCCACTGAACCAACCGTAGCCACTGGGGACAGATACCAAAAACAACAGGAACTACGAACCTGCAGCCTGTGAAAAGGAGACCCCAAACACAGTAAGATAAGCAAAATGAGACGACAGAAAAACACACAGCAGATGAAGGAGCAGGGTCAAAACACACCAGACCTAACAAATGAAGAGGAAATAGGTAGTCTACCTGAAAAAAAATTCAGAATAATGATAGTAAGGATGATCCAAAATCTTGGAAATAGAATAGACAAAATGCAAGAAACATTTAACAAGGACGTAGAAGAACTAAAGAGGAACCAAGCAACGATGAAAAACACAATAAATGAAATTAAAAATACTCTAGATGGGATCAATAGCAGAATAACTGAGGCAGAAGAAAGCATAAGTGACCTGGAAGATAAAATGGTGGAAATAACTACTGCAGAGCAGGATAAAGAAAAAAGAATGAAAAGAACTGAGGACAGTCTCAGAGACCTCTGGGACAACATTAAACGCACCAACATTCAAATTATAGGGGTCCCAGAAGAAGAAGAGAAAAAGAAAGGGACTGAGAAAATATTTGAAGAGATTATAGTTGAAAACTTCCCTAATATGGGAAAGGAAATAGTTAATCAAGTCCTGGAAGCACAGAGAGTGCCATACAGGATAAACCCAAGGAGAAACACGCCAAGACACATATTAATCAAACTGTCAAAAATTAAATATAAGGAAAACATATTAAAGGCAGCAAGGGAAAAACAGCAAGTAACACACAAGGGAATCCCCATAAGGTTAACATCTGATCTTTCAGCAGAAACTCTGCAAGCCAGAAGGGAGTGGCAGGATATACTTAAAGTGATGAAGGAGAAAAACCTACAACCAAGATTACTCTACCCAGCAAGGATCTCATTCAGATGTGATGGAGAAATTAAAACCTTTACAGACAAGCAAAAGCTGAGAGAGTTCAGCACCACCAAACCAGCTTTACAACAAATGCTAAAGGAACTTCTCTAGGCAAGAAACACAAGAGAAGGAAAACACCTACAATAACAAACCCAAAACATTTAAGAAAATGGGAATAGGAACATACATATCGATAATTACCTTGAATGTAAATGGATTAAATGCTCCCACCAAAAGACACAGGCTGGCTGAATGGATACAAAAACAAGACCCATATATATGCTGTCTACAAGAGACCCACTTCAGACCTAGAGACACATACAGACTGAAAGTGAGGGGATGGAAAAAGATATTCCATCCAAATGGAAATCAAAAGAAAGCTGGAGTAGCAATTCTCATATCAGACAAAATAGACTTTAAAATAAAGACTATTACAAGAGACAAAGAAGGACACTATATAATGATCAAGGGATCGATCCTAGAGGAAGGTATAACAATTGTAAATATGTATGCACCCAACATAGGAGCACCTCAATACATAAGGCAAATACTAACAGCCATAAAAGGGGAAATCGACAGCAACACAATCATAGTAGGGGACTTTAACACCCCACTTTCACCAATGGACAGATCATCCAAAATGAAAATAAATAAGGAAACACAAGCTTTACATGATACATTAAACAAGATGGACTTAATTGATATTTATAGGACATTCCACCCAAAATCAACAGAGTACACATTTTTCTCAAGTGCTCATGGAACATTTTCCAGGATAGATCATATCTTGGGTCACAAATCAAGCCTTGGTAAATTTAAGAAAATTGATATCGTATCAAGTATCTTTTCTGACCACAACGCTATGAGACTAGATATCAATTACAGGAAAAGATCTGTAAAAAAATACAAACACATGGAGGCTACACAATACACTACTTAATAACGAAGTGATCACTGAAGAAATCAAAGGGGAAATCAAAAAATACCTAGAAACAAATGACAATGGAGATACGACGACCCAAAACCTATGGGACGCAGCAAAAGCAGTGCTAAGAGGGAAGTTTATAGCAATACAAGCCTACCTCAAGAAACAGGAAACATCTCGAATAAACAACCTAACCTTGCACCTAAAGCAATTAGAGAAAGAAGAACCAAAAAACCCCAAAGCCAGCAGAAGGAAAGAAATCATAAAGATTAGGTCAGAAATAAATGAAAAAGAAATGAAGGAAACAATAGCAAAAATCAATGAAACTAAAAGCTGGTTCTTTGAGAAGATAAACAAAATTGATAAACCATTAGCCAGACCCATCAAGAAAAAAAGGGAGAAGACTCAAATCAATAGAATTAGAAATGAAAAAGGAGAAGTAACCACTGACACTGCAGAAATACAAAAGATCATGAGAGATTACTACAAGCAACTCTATGCCAATAAAATGGACAACCTGGAAGAAATGGACAGATTCTTAGAAATGCACAAACTGCCGAGACTGAACCAGGAAGAAATAGAAAATATGAACAGACCAATCACAGGCACTGAAATTGAAACTGTGATTAAAAACCTTCCAACAAACAAAAGCCCAGGACCAGATGGCTTCACAGGCGAATTCTATCAAACATTTAGAGAAGAGCTAACACCCATCCTTCTCAAACTCTTCCAAAATATTGCAGAGGGAGGAACACTCCCAAACTCATTCTACGAGACCACCATCACCCTGATACCAAAACCAGACAAAGATGTCACAAAGAAAGAAAACTACAGGCCAATATCACTGATGAACATAGATGCAAAAATCCTCAACAAAATAGTAGCAAACAGAATCCAACAGCACATTAAAAGGATCATACACCATGATCAAGTGGGGTTTATCCCAGGAATGCAAGGATTCTTCAATATACGCAAATCAATCAATGTGATACACCATATTAACAAACTGAAGGGGAAAATCCACATGATCATCTCAATAGATGCAGAGAAAGCTTTCGACAAAATTCAACACCCATTTATGATAAAAGCCCTGCAGAAAGTAGGCACAGAGGGAACTTTCCTCAACATAATAAAGGCCATATATGACAAACCCACAGCCAACATTGTCCTCAATGGTGAAAAACTGAAACCATTTCCACTAAGATCAGGAACAAGACAAGGTTGCCCACTCTCACCACTATTATTCAACATAGTTTTGGAAGTGTTAGCCACAGCAACCAGAGAAGACAAAGAAATAAAAGGAATCCAAATCGGAAAAGAAGAAGTAAAGCTGTCACTATTTGCAGATGATATGATACTATACATAGAGAATCCTAAAGATGCTACCAGACAACTTCTAGAGCTAATCAATGAATTTGGTAAAGTAGCAGGATACAAAATTAATGCACAGAAATCTCTTGCATTTCTATACACTAATGACGAAAAATCTGAAAGTGAAATTAAGAAAACACTCCCGTTTACCATTGCAAGAAAAAGAATAAAATATCTAGGAATAAACCTACCTGAGGAGACAAAAGACCTGTATGCAGAAAATTATGACACTGATGAAAGAAATTAAAGATGATACAAATAGATGGAGAGATATACCATGTTCTTGGATTGGAAGAATCAACATTGTGAAAATGACTCTACTACCCAAAGCAATCTACAGATTCAATGCAATCCCTATCAAACTACCACTGGCATTTTTCACAGAACTAGAACAAAAAATTTCACAATTTGTATGGAAACACAAAAGACCCCGAATAGCCAAAGCAATCTTGAGAACGAAAAATGGAGCTGGGGGAATCAGGCTCCCTGACTTCAGACTATATGACAAAGCTTCAGTAATCAAGACAGTTTGGTACTGGCACAAAAACAGAAATATAGATCAATGGAACAGGATAGAAAGCCCAGAGATAAACCCACACACATATGGTCACCTTATCTTTGATAAAGGAGGCAAGCATACACAGTGGAGAAAAGACAGCCTCTTCAATAAGTGGTGCTGGGAAAATTGGACAGATACATGTAAAAGTATGAAATTGGAACACTCCCTGACACCATGCACAAAAATAAACTCAAAATGGATTAAAGACCTAAGTGTAAGGCCAGACACTATCAAACTCTTAGAGGAAAACATAGGCAGAACACTCTATGACATACATCACAGCAAGATTCTTTTTGACCCAGCTCCCAGAGAAATGGAAATAAGAACACAAATAAACAAATGGGACCTAATGAAACTTAAAAGCTTTTGCACAGCAAAGGAAACCATAAACAAGACCAAAAGACAACCATCAGAATGGGAGAAGATATTTGCAAATGAAGCAACTGACAAAGGATTAATCTCCAAGATTTACAAGCAGCTCATGCAGCTCAATAACAAAAAAACGAACAACCCAATCCAAAAATGGGCAGAAGACCTAAATAGACATTTCTGCAAAGAAGATATACAGATGGCCTACAGACACATGAAGGAATGCTCAACATCATTAATCATTAGAGAAATGCAAATCAAAACTACAATGAGATATGATCTCACACCGGTCAGAATGGCCATCATCAAAAAATCTAGAAACAATAAATGCTGGAGAGGGTGTGGAGGAAAGGGAACACTCTTGCACTGTTGGTGGGAATGTAAATTGATACAGCCACTATGGAGAACAGTATGGAGGTTCCTTAAAAAACTACAAATAGAACTACCATACGACCCAGCAATCCCACTACTGGGCATATACCCTGAGAAAACCATAGGTCAAAAAGAGTCATGTACC
Organism: Eschrichtius robustus; assembly: GCF_028021215.1. Taxonomy (NCBI): domain Eukaryota; kingdom Metazoa; phylum Chordata; class Mammalia; order Artiodactyla; family Eschrichtiidae; genus Eschrichtius; species Eschrichtius robustus. The sequence continues at coordinate 49,881,616 of NC_090841.1, forward strand.
AAAATGTTCATTGCAGCTCTATTTACAAGAGCCAGGACATGGAAGCAACCTAAATGTCCATCGACAGATGAATGGATAAAGAAGATGTGGCACATATATACAATGGAATATTACTCAGCCATAAAAAGAAACAAAATGGAGGTATTTGTAGTGAGGTGGATGGAGTTAGAGTCTGTCATACAGAGTGAAGTAAGTCAGAAAGAGAAAAACAAATACAGTATGCTAACACATATATAATGGAATCTAAGGGAAAAAAAAAAAAGGACATGAAGAACCTAGTGGCAAGACGGGAATAAAGACACAGACCTACTAGAGAATGGACTTGAGGATATGGGGAGGGGGAAGGGTAAGATGTGACAGGGTGAGAGAGTGGCATGGACATATATACACTACCAAATGTAAAATAGACAGCTAGTGGGAAGCAGCCGCATAGCACAGGGAGATCAGCTCGGTGCTTTGTGACCACCTAGAGGGGTGGGATAGGGAGGTTGGGAGGGAGGGAGACGCAAGAGGAAAGAGATATGGGAACATATGTATATGTATAACTGATTCACTTCGTTATAAAGCAGAAACTAACACACCATTGTAAAGCAATTATACTCCAATAAAGATGTTAAAAAAAAAAAAAAATCTGTGTACCTCGTGGTCCAGTCAGGTTTACACATAAGAGTAACCATCAGGATGATATATCATGAACATTTCCCATATCATTAATTATTTAACAAAGCCACGATTTCATTACCTGCATAATTTTAAATCTAATGGATGTATCACTAACCATTATTAAATACTCCTCTTGCTGGATATGAAATTGCTATGAATTTTTACCAACATAAGTAATAATGTAATGGGCAAATATGCCTTTGGTTACATATCTATCATTTTGTAGAGATATATTGTTGCCTTGTCTGTCTATCCATCTTTATTTTTTTTTTCAGGAAATACTCCCCCCTCTCCCCATCCCAATGTGATGTTGGTGGGGCTATTTAGCCTATCATCCCCCCTCCCCTAACCAGCACCACCACAATGGTGGATATCAAGGTGGCCAAACAAAGTACCCCCATTAAACCAGATCAAGCTGGCAATCAGAATGATCCGTTCTCATGGCTCAGGGATGGTTCCGAGATGGGCACAGGATTGGGAGTTCTCCCTGAGACTCTGTTGCTAGAACTATCAGGGAGATAGACTTACTATTGATATGTTAGAATTGCTGAACTGTGAGGATGTGATCTAGTTTCTCGGTGGCTGTCTCCTTGGCCTTGTAGGTAGAATGTCTCTACAGAATAAGGTCAACACACAGAGGGAGGAAGGATTGAGATGCAGAAAAAGACAGACCTCTTCCAAACTTTATTGATCCCTTATGCAGGGGTGCCAATAGCAAATTTATTCCTGAATTCTCAGGTACTCAGACTACTGTGTCTCCCCCTCATGCATAAACTATTCTGAATTGTAGATCTCTCATTTTCAACCTAAGGGGACAGATTCTTAGAAATGAGATTATTTACACATAGGTAAAACTGACTAATTTTATCAGAGTACTTTTCAAAAGGATTGCATTAATTCATATTCTTATTAATTCCCTTTTTTATCAGCAGTTGATTAGAAATAATAATAGAATAAAAATAGAAAAATAACAGAAATAATAGCATTAGCAATAAATACTAAATTGATTATTACTATGTGCCAGTCATTAAACCTAGGCTTACATCAGCCAGGAATTTAATTGTACATATTATTTCCTTTCCACCCACACATGTACTCACTGAAATGGACATCAGCAAAATGGGTGCAGAGTCTTAAATGTATATAGAAATTCAAACAAAGTACAATTTATTGTGTATTCTTTTGCTTTCCTTTAAACTTTTAAAATGAAAACAGCCTGCTTAGCTATTATAAGCTAAAGAAAATAAAGAGTATAAAACAAACGTGAAGATACTATGTGACCTAGCAATCCCACTCCTGGCCATATATCCGGAGAAAACCATAATTTGAAAAGATACATGCACCCCAGTGTTCATAGCAGCACTATTTACAATAGCCAGGACATGGCAACAACTTAAATGTCCATTGATGGATGAATGGATAAAGAAGATGTGGGACATATAGACAATGGAATATTACTCAGCCATTAAAAAGAATGAAATGATGCCATTTGCAGCAACATGGATGGACCTAGAGATTGTCAACCTGAGTGAAGTAAGTCAGACAGAGAAAGACAAATATTATATGATATTGCTTATATGTGGAATCTAAAAAAAATGGTACAAATGAACTTATTTATAAAACAGATATAGAGCCACAGATGTAGAATACAAATTTATGGTCACCAAAGCGGAAAAGGGGGGGGGATAAGTTGGGAGATTGGGATTGACATATACACACTACTATATATAAAATAGATGACTAATAAGAACCTACTGTATAGCACAGGGAACTCTACTCAGTACTCTGTAATGACCTATATGGGAAAAGAATCTAAAAGAGTGTGGATAGATGTATATGTATAACTGATTCACTTTGCTGTACAGCAGAAACTAACACAACATCATAAATCAACTATACTCCAATATAAAATTAATTAAAAAAAAACATAACCAATGATTTAAGTTAAAGTAATGTTATTTATCATAAATGTAAGTCTCTGTGGCCTTATACTGCAAAGATTATATTTATTATTCAAACTGGAGCATTTTGAGAATGAAAGGGAGAGCTTTTATCAAATATACTGGGACAAGTGGTGTAAACTGGGCCTGTTCTGGACATAGTAGGACACAGAGTCACTTTAATTCATACACTAGATGTCCATTTCTTACTTGAATAAAGAGGTGCTGGTACAGTGGTGGAAAGTTGAAGTTCAACCTACACAATTATTTGTGGGTCCAGGCTCACAGAGACATTTTTATTTTCAACATGTGGCTTCTCCAGGAGGATTTATGGGCCTTGCCTGGAAATGAGGTAATTGTGTTCGCCCACATTCCATTGGCAAGAACTCAGTCTTTTGGCCACATCTAAATACAAGGGTGACTTCAAATTGTAGTCTAGTTAAGTACCCAGAGGAAAGGAGAAATGGTTCAGCAACAGCCAGTCAGTATATTTCCAAAGCTAAAAATATAATATTTAAAATAATATTTATATCATTATAGAAATATGTTAAAAATTCTGGACCAAGAGAAATAAAACTATAGATTGATATATATTTTGTCTCTTGAACATTCTGGTATTTTTATATTTCTAAACTACTTCTAAAAGAGACTCAATTAAAATATGTTGGATAAACTTTACCTCCTATTAGATTCCACCCTTCAAAAATTCCATTATGTATTATTTTTTATCAGAACGTGTGTGCCTAATCCCATTTTATTTAAACAGCCTTATGTCATATAAAGAGCATAAGCTTCAGGGTCAGAAAGACCCGAGCCACAATACTGATTATTATTTATTAGACCCAAGACCTTGAACAAGCTCTTTAACCTTTCTGAGCCTCAGTTTCCTGTCCTATAAAATGGAGGCAAATATCTCTCTTACAGGGTGGTTGTGAGAATTAATTAAGATGAAGGTTTAACATGCCAAGTCTAAAACTGACCCATGATAGATGCTTAATATGTCAATCTCCTTCTCTTAGAGTACTTAATGGCTGTTGGATATACTTCATTAATTGCTGTTCCAGACAACTGTTCACTTACTCTAATTAATTAAGCTCTTCAACTGGAAATAAATAATTTTAAATCCCCGGAGTACAGAAATCATAGTTGCTAAAGTGTTGGCAAAAGTTACTCTCCTTCAAATATATATTACTCTCCTTCAAATAAAAGAAAAAAAATCTAATTTAATGCAACAAGTCTTAGTTCTCCACACATTCCTAATTTTGCATAGATGACACCACACAGTGAGTTCATCGTTCAAAAGATGTTAGAGATGTGGTGTGAGTGTAGGAAAGCAGTCTGCATGGTGAAGGGTAGCAGAATATGCCCAGAATATGTCACTCTGGCATAAGGAGCTTAAGGCAATTGTGAAGAAGCAGATTAAAAACAAACAAACAAACAAAACCTCTTTGCCCTCCCCCTATTTGCCTAAAAGGAGGACATAAATTTACAAAGATGTCCAATCTCTTGTTTATATAGGTACATAAACAGTGATTTCAAAAAGGAATTAAATGAAAATCGAGACCTTGCCAAAAATATGTTCTTACACTTGACTATTAATAAGCTCTATTTCACATCACTTTTTTCTTTAACATCTTTATTGGAGTATAATTGCTTTACAAAGGTGTGTTAGCTTCTGCTTTATAACAAAGTGAATCAGCTATACCTATACATATATCCCCATATCTCCTCCCTCTTGCGTCTCCCTCTGACCCTCCCTATCCCACCTCTCTAGGTGGTCACAAAGCACCGAGCTGATCTCCCTGTGCCATGCGGCTTCTCCCCAATAGTTATCTGTTTTACATTTGGTAGTGTATATATGTCCATGCCACTCTCTCACTTCGTCCCAGCTTACCCTTCCCCCTCCCCGTGTCCTCAAGTCCATTCTCTACGTCTGCATCTTTATTCCTGTCCTGCCCCAGGTTCTTCAGAACCACTTTTTTTTTTAGATTCCATGTATATGTGTTAGTATACGGTATTTGTTTTCCTCTTTCTGACTTACTTCACTCTGTATGACAGACTCTAGATCCATCCACCTCACTATAAATAACTCAATTTTGTTTCTTTTTATGGCTGAGTAATATTCCATTGTATATGTGTGCCACATCTTCTTTATCCATTCATCTGTCGATGGACACTTAGGATATATGCATTTTAGATAAGACTTTTACATGAATTTACTCCGTGCTTATTTTCCAGGCTTGCACAAGAGCTGTGATTTTAATGACACTAAAATTATACTCCCTGGTGCCTGTATACCTTATATACCTAGGGTGGACCATGCTTATTATCAACTCTGTGTTCCTTTGTGGTAAGAGAAAAGGCTAAACCAATTGATTAATCTAGTGGTTCTATATTAATATTTTTGGAAGGAACATCTGTAAAAGAAATTGTGGTGGAGTGCCATGTGACTACAGGGATATCTAACACATTTTTAGTTCTCCTTAGATTAAAAATGATGCTTAAACTATAGCAAAGTCATGACAGACTGACCAAAGCTTAACAGCAACCTTTCATTTTTTTGCATCAAGCATTTGCTGAATATAGATCTAGGAATTTAAATATGGCCTTCTCTGGAGATGAGCATTTCTCAGGAACAGACTAAGAAATTTGCCTGTAGGCCTTCAAAGAGTTCACTTGAAGGTCTCCTTTCACTAGGACAGATGACTTGGCAGGAGAGATGGGCTGTAGAAAATTTGCCTTTTCCAATTTCATACTTTCCTTTCCTCAGTCTTCATAGTTAATATAGATCTAATTTCTTCTCCTTTCTCATGTCATTTTTCATAACTTGACACAGGGCATCTCCCATATTTCTTCTCATAACAAGGGCAGAGCTAGGCAGATCAAGGCAGAAAAAGCCTTAGCCAAATACTTATGCCAGTTTTTCAGATTTACTGTTTGCATGGAACACTCAAAGTGATCATAGGAAAAATCATTTTTGCTCCTTACTTAAATTATTTTAATTTGGTCTAATAAACCAAGAGTCAAATGTTATCAAACCTGTTCTATGGTTCATCATTTTCTAAAACAAAATTGAAATTTATGCCAGAAGAAAATACTAGATGGCATTCCTATGTTTTCAATATGGAAGATAAAAATAACCTTTTATTCTTATCAAGCAAAATATTCCTTTTGAGAGGAACAATGTGATGCAGGCAGATTTCACAGCCAGATGGGTGGCCTTGTGCAGGCAAAACAGTGGAGCATCTGACTAAATTTTGTACTTTGGTTTTAGGTAGGCACAACAATATAAAAGATTGCTAATTCTGAGATGGATTCTTCATCTTTTCCAGATTCACATGGTCAACCCACTTAGGAAATTAAGGGACTATATTTTAAAATGACAATAAACAAAATATGCTCAAATAATAGAATCATAAATAAAAGATTGAAAGTTCATGTTTTCAAATATCTGCATGAGTTTGTGCTGTGATATATGAGACTCAAAATTATCAAAGGCTCAATGGTACCCAAATTTGATATTTACAATAAATGAGATCTTTGCAATTTTATTGATGTAATCTATATGCATGATTGGTATTCAGTTAACTAATTGTAAGAGTGCCTTAAAATTTTCTCCAGGTAGTCTAGAATCCAGAATTTTTTTTTTTTTACATTTTTGATTTGAGTGCTAATATTCTTAACATCCCAGTAAAATCAACACTAGTTTTTACATTCATTCCGGTAAACTTTTATAACTGTGTGTGTGTGTGTGTGTGTGTGTGTGTGTGCATGTGTGTCTGTGTGTGTGTGTGTTTTAAACATTGACCAGGGGTAGCAGCTGATAAAGATGGCGAACAGGCTCCTTCCCTTTGAGAAACCGTAGGTTGCAGGAGTTTTAGAACAATCGATTTTAGACATTCCATCATTTCTATTGTCCTAGAGAGAAGGTGAAGGCTCATCATCTCTTGAGTTGATTATAAAAGAGATTTTCTGATATTTCTCTTTAAACAAAGTGTTCTCATTCTCTTTCTTTGCAGGCCCCTAGGCTCTTGTTTTCTGAGATAAATCACTCTCTTTCCTCCCAAAGCAAAATGAAAGGGGCAATTATACACTTGGTGATTCTTAATTGTCTCAATTAACTAAGTCAGTTTCTAGAGTCTGAGCTGAAAATGAAGCTTAGAATGTGCCTTCAGTAAATGGAATTTGTTAAGTCAACCTGAGCCTTTTTTTCCCCAGGAAAAGCCAGCTATTTGAATATTGAATTGCAGTCACTCTACTGGTGCCCTCAATTTAGGTTAGAATGAAAGTAATGGGCTCTTACCCTATATACCCTTAGTTAAATTAAGGGGAACAACAGCAACAATCCTACACTGAGTATCTCTTAAACAGATTTCATTCTAAGCAATAAGTTTCCATTTCTTTAACATGTGTTCCCCTTACATCAGATTAACATTTAATTTTTTTCTTGTATTCATGCCTAGTTGTTTGTCAGTGAGCAACAATATATCAAATAAGTTTTACTAAGTACTGGCATAAAAAGCACTGCCGGCCCAATAGAGACCTTAAAACCTGGGTTATGTAACTTGCATGTGCTCTTATCCTACAAATGGAAATATTGGAAAGATTCATTCATTAGTGACTCTGATAAATAGAGGAATTTACGTTAAAAAATGTTTTAGAAAAACTTAAAGGTTATTAGTAGGGTAATTAAAGTAAAACACATTTGTTTCAAATCATTGGACCAGAAGAAAGCAAATACAATATTCAATAATCTAAATTAAAAAAAGAGTTACATCATCAAAATGGTCACATAAGTCATTCCTGACTTTAATCCCCATCACAAGAAAACAAACTAGCAACTGCCCATAGATGAGACACCATTGGGAAAATCCCAGAACATGGAGGTGAGGCTGAAGCATACCCCTGGACCACAGAGACCAAGAAGGACCTCATTAGAAGGGTAAGAGAATGGCTACACTCTAACCACATTGCACCTCTTCCAGGCTGGCACAGTGACACACTGAGAGGGCTCCTCAGGGCCTGTGGCTTCTCCAGTGTGGAAAAAGAGAGCTCAAGGTTGACATCCGGCTCCTCCAGCTTAGTGGGATTCTACCAGGAGACCAACTTGGGTCTTACCTCACCGGACCACCTAGCAGAGAGCCCAGACGGCGGCCTTGTCCATCTGCAGACCTGAGCTGGTGGCACTGTCTGGCCAGGGAGCTTGGTAGGCAGAGCTGCCTGATTTGAGTCCCCAGCCGAGACTTACTGGCCTTGGAGGCTGTTCTACTGCTCTGCCAGGGAAGGGAAACAAATTTGAAGCCACATCTGCTGCCGAATATAGCTTCCAGCCCCATGTGAACAGGAAGCCTAAATACAGCATCTGAGAAGCTGTGTAGCCTATCCTGTAGCACCACTTATAACAGCATCTGAGCAGAGAACCCAGCCAATGGCTCTGTCCATTTGCAGATCAAAGCCAATGGCCTTGTCAAGCCTTGAAACTTGGTGGAAAGATCTGGCTGACTCATGTCCCCAACCACAAGCCATGTTGGCCTTGGAGCCTATTCTGCCACCCTTCCCAAGCAGGGAAGCTGGTCTGTGGTCATGCCTACTGCTGAATATGGCCCTCACTCCTGCCTGACCATGAAGTTTAATCAGAGCACTTGGGAAGCTGTGGGGCCCACCCTATATCCCTGCTTGCAGTGGCACCTGAGCAGAGAGTCCAGCCATCAGCTCTGCCCATTAACAGAGCCAAGCTGGTAGCCCTGTCTGGCCAGAGAGCTCAATGGACAGTACTGCCTGATTCAGCCAACAAGCCACACTAGCCATGCAGCCTGTTCCACAGCCCTGCCAGAGCCAGGAAGCAAATTTGAAGGCTGCCTACAGCTCAGTATAGCCTAGAATATGGGACCTTTCCTAAGATTTATCAAATGTTACACCACAAAATAAGTCTTAACATATTTAAGAAGATTTAAATAAAACCAAGTATCTTTTCCAACCATAATGGTATGAAGTTAAAAATCAATAGTGGGAGGAAAAATGCAAAATTTGCAAATACATGAAAATTAAACAACACAGTGATGAACAATCAATGGAACAAAGAAGAAATCAAAAGGGGAAAAAAAAAAATCTTGAGACAGACAAAAATGGAACCACAGCATATGGGATGCAGCAAAAGCAGTTCTAAGAGTCATGTTTATAGCATTAAGTACATACATCAAGAAAAAAGAAAGATCTCAAACAAACAACGTAACTTTACACCTCAAGGAACTAGAAAAAAAGAACAAGCTAAGCCCAAAGTTAGCAGAAGAAAGGAAGTAATAAAGATTAGAGTGGAAATAAATGAAATAGAGAACAGGAAAACAATAAAAAGATTTTAAAAAACTAAGATCATGATCCTTGAAAAGATAAACAAAATTTACAAACCTTTAGCATACTAACCAAGAAAAAATAGAGAGGACCCAAATAAGTAAAATTATGAAAGAAAGGGGAGACATTACAAGTGATATTACAGAAATATAAAGGATCATAAGAAACTACTGCAAATAACTATATGTTAACAAATAGGACAATAGATAAAATAGAAAAATAGATAAATTCCTAGAAACATACAACCTACCAAGACTGAATTATGAAGAAACAGAAAATCTGAACAGGCCAATAACAAGTAAGGATATTGAGTCAGTAGTCAAAAACCTCCCAAAAAGCAGAAGTCCAGAACTAGATAGTTTCACTGATGAATTTTACCGAGCATTCAAAGGAGAATTAATGACAGTCATTCTCAAACTCTTCCAAAAACCTGATGAGATGGGAACACTTTCAAACTCATTTTATGAGGGTAGCATTATCCTGATACCAAAGCCAAATAAGGGCAATACAAGAAAAGAAAACTAGAGAATTATAACCCTCATGAATATAAATGCAAAAATTCTCAACAAAATACTAGGAAACTGAACCTCAGCAGCACAATAAAAGGATTATATAACAGGATCAAGTAGGATGATTCAATGTAAGCAAGTCAATCAATGTGATACATCACATTAATAGAATAAAAGAATAAAAGAAAAAAAATCATATGATCATCTCAATAGATGTGGAAAAATTATCTGACAAAATTCAGCACCTATTTATGATAAGAACTCTCAACAAAATGGGTATTGAAGGAATATACTCAACATAATAAAGGCCATATAAGACTAGCCCACAGCTGACATCATACTCATTGGTGAAAGCATGAAAGATTTTCCTCTAAGATCAGGAAAAAGACAAAAGTCTCTACTCTTACCACTCCTACTCAACACAGTAGTGGAAGTCCTAGCCTGAGCAATTAGGCAAGAAAAGAAAATTAAATGGCATCCAAATCAGAAAGGAAGAAATAAAACTGTCATTATTTTCAGATGACTTGATATTATATGTAGAAAATACTAAAGACTACACCAAAAAATTTTAGAACCAGTAAACAAGTTTAGTAAAGTTGCAGGGTACAAAATCAATATCCAAAAATTGGTTGAATTTCTATACAGTAACAATTAATCATCTAAAAATGACATAAAGAAAACTATCACACTTGCAATAGCATAAAAAATAAAATAAATTGGAATAAATTCAACTAAGGAGTTAAAAGACATGTACACTAAAAAGTATAAGATATTGATGAACAAATGAAGAACACACAAGTAAATGGAAAGATATCCCATGTTTATGAATTGGAAGAACTCATATTGTTAGAATGTCCATATTACCCAAAGCACTCTACAGATTCAATGCAACCTCTATCAAGGTTCTAACGGCATTTTTCACAGAAATAGAAAAAGCAATTCTAAAATTTGTTTTGAACCACAAAAGACCCTAATTAGCCACAGCAATCTAGAGACAGAAGAACAAAGTTGGAAACTCACATTTCCTGATTTCAAACTATATTACAAAGCTATAGTAACCAAAACAGTACGGTACTGGCATAAAATCAGACACATAGACCAATGGAACAGGATCAAGAGCCCAGAAATCAACCTTTCATATACCTTTGACTAATATTTGACAAGGGAGTCAAGAATAATCAGTGGAAAAGATGGTCTCTTTCATAAATGGTGCTGGGAAAATTAGATATTCACATGCAAAAGAATGAAACTAGACACTTATCTTATACCACTCACAAAAATTAACTTGATATAGATTAAAGATGTAAATATAAGACCTGAAACCATAAAATTCCTAGAAGAAAACATTGGGAAAAATTCCTTTACATTGGTCTTGGCAATGATTTTTTGGATATGATACCTAAAGCACAAGCGAAAAAACCAAAAATAAACAAGTGGGATTGCATCAAACTAAAAAGATTCTGCACAGCAAAAGAAATGATCAACAAAATGAAAAGCAACCTACTGAATGGGAGAAAATATTTTCAAATCATATATCTAATAAGGGGTTAATATCCAAAATATATAAGGGACTCATACAACTCAATAGCAAAAAACCCCAAATAATCCAATTAAAAAATGGATGAAGGACTTGAATAAATATTTTTTCCAAAAAAGACATTCAAATGGCCAACAAATATATTAAAAGGAGCTCAACGTCACTAAATCATCAGGGAAATGCAAATCAAAACCACAATGAGATATCACCTGATACCTGTTAGAATGGCAATCATGAAAAAGACACAAGATAACAGGTGCTAGTGAGGATGTTGTGAAAAGGGAATCCTTGTTCACTGTTGATGGGAATATCAATTGGTACCACCATTAGGGAAAACAGTATGGAGTTTCCTCGAAAAGTTAAAAATAGAACTACCATATGATCCAGCAATTCCACTTCTGGGTATATATCTGAAGGAAATAAAATCACTGTCTCAAAGAGATATCTGCACTTCTGTGTTCATAGTAGCATTATTTACAATAACCAGGACATGAAAACAACCTAAGTGTCTATTCATGGATGAATGGATAAAGAAAACTTGGTATATATACAAAATAGATTATTCAGCCATAAAAAAGAAGGAAATCCTGTCACTTGAAAGCACATGGATGAACCTGGAGGGCATTATGCTACATGAAATAAGTCAGATAGAGAAAGACAAATAACGTATGTTCTCACTTACATGTGGAATCTAAAAAACCCAAATTCATAGAGAACAGACAGGTGGTTGCCAGAGACCAGGGTTGGTGGTTGGGAAAATGGGTGAAGGTGGTCAAGAGGTACAAACTTCCAGTTACTATAAGAGAAATAAGTTCTGATGATGTATTGTACATCATGGTGACTGTAGTTAATAATACTGTACTGCATGTTTGAAAGTTGCTGAGAGAATAGATTTTAAAAGTTCTCAACATAAGAAAAAAAATTTTTTGTAATTATGTATGGTGACAATACTGTATTTTATATTTGGAAGTTGCTAAAAGAGTAAATCTGAGACATTTCATCATAAGAAAAAATTTGTAATGGTGAGGTGATAGATGGTTAAACTGAATTTATTGTGGTAATCATTTCATGATATTTACATGTATCATTATGATGTACACCTTAAGCTTATATAATGTTACATGTCAATTAAGTCTAAATAAAACTGGAAAAAAGCGAAAAACCTAAGTAAAAAAATAAGGCAAACAGCTGGAAAATGCAAAAAAAAAAAAAAAAAAAAAACCACGATAAGCAGATAGTATTCACTATTTCAAGAAATATAGTTTATACTTTGTATGTATTAAAAGGCAAAGACTCTTAGAAAGATTTAAAATGCAGCTATATGCTGTTTTACAAGGGATGCATTTAAATCCAAATGATATAGAAAAGTTTAATATAAAAGGGCAAGAAAGCATTTTTACACAAAACCAAACAGAAAAGACAAGCATATATTCTTTGTTTCAAGCAACAAACATTAAATAAGACAAAAGGCACCATTTAAAATTGTTAAATGGAACAATTCTCACTGTAGCTCTTGGAGTTATGATCATTATTAAAAATAATATAGCATTATACTACTTGAAACAAAAAATTTAGAAACGCAAAGGAAAATGAGGAGAAATAGAGATATGAGAAAATTAACAGAACCTCCCCAGGCTCATTCACAATGATGCGTATACACCCTATTTTCTTGGGCAGTTTCAATGGAACATGACCCATCCAGTTCCTGGCTGATTTTTTGAGTGAACAGGCTCAGAAACTTATCTCAGGTTAGGTTACATCCTGTTCTAATCATACTACCCTTATTAACAGCTATTGTAGAGTTACCAGCGTTTACAGAATGGAATTTTTCTCTCCAAAATCAGTTCTATCTTGGGTGCTATAACCCATTTAATGGTAACAAAATTCACTCAAGCTACCAAGCTATAGGCCTGACTGCCTTGACTCTGCTCATCCCTACAAATCTATCTATGGAATCTGGCTCTTATTCTCCTCTTCACTATCACTGCCTTATTTTGACCTTTTTTTTTGGCCTAATTCATATTGTCCCTGGCCCTGGACTCTTATAATCCTGATAAGATTAGGAAAGCTCTGTTGTTTTCCTTTGCCCAAACTATAGGACCAAAATCCAACTTGTTACACTGTTATAATATCCTTAACAATTTTCTCTTCTCCCCAGATCTGTCCAGATTTATCTCTCATCATTTTTCTTCTAATCTTCAACTCATTAAGATGTATGTTATTGCTTTGCTAAAATTTTTACAATTAACCAAAACACCAGACCCACTTATAACTGTCCTTTCAATTGCTATTCTCTCCTTTTGGAATAGCCTTCTCTGACTCTTTTTTATTCATTTTTATTTATTCTTTAAGATGCAGACTCAAATGTCTCCTAGTCTCAGAAACATTCTACAACTTTCCTGGAAAAATTCGGCTCTGTGCTGTTCATATTCATTTTAATATCACTTAATCAGCAGATTTATATATGATTTTATCCAGCTGCTGATCTGCCTCCTTCACTGGTAGTGAAACTGTGGAAGACAGCAGGGCCTTATTTACATCTGAATTATTAGGTACTGGCTTTTAGAAGGCCCTCAATAGGTATTTTTAAATGAATAATAAGAAATATGGAAATTTTAAAACTTAAGGGAGGTAGCGGACAATAATCTTGCAAATCCTGACCTTCTGTATTTACGATCTAAACACTGTGGACTGGAGAAGCCCAAACCACCAACTGTTGTTTACAGGTGAGGTGACCATCAGTCCTGGTTTTTATATCTACTATTCTGGCATAATTATGGGTAGAACCCCCTTTCACTCTCAAAAGTGCCCCAGTTTGAACAATGTTCACCATATGTATACACAAAATGAGTTTTTAAAGACAGTAATTTTATAAGCTTTCATTAAAAAAAAATCCAATAGATAATATCTGCCGCTAACTCAGACAATTTCTAACTATTTGTTCATTTACATTTAATGTAACATTGAAATGATTGGATTTAAGTCTCCCATCTTGGCTTTTGGTTTTTATATATCCCATTTGTTCTTTGTCTCAGTTTCCCTAATCCTACCTTCTTTTGAGTGAATCATATACTTTTTAGTATCTCACTTTTTCTTAAGTAATGATTTTTAAGTTATATCTCTGTGTGTGTTTGATGGTTGCCCTAGGATTGACATGGTTATTACTGTAAGTAATAGTAAGCTGCCTTGATCAAGAAACATCATGCTTGCATCCAGAATAATATCAATCAATCATTAGGAAATATTGCTCTCTCTTAATCCCCATTACTCTAGCCCCATTTCCCTCTTCTTTCCACTCGTTCACGCCCACCCACTGTAGTTAACAAATATCCTTAGTTCCTGAGTTATACTTCCTGTATTTATTTTGCGTAAGTGAACAGAACACGTATAGTTTCTTTTTTTTTTTTTTTTTTTTTTTTGGCCATGCCTGTGGCATGCGGGATCTAAGTTCCCCCACCAGGGGTCGAACCCATGGCCCCTACGGTGGAAGCATGGAGTCCTAACCACTGGACCGCCGGAATTCCCATGTAGTGTAGTTTCTAATATCCTTTTCTTTCCTTCTTGTTTTAATATAACAGCTTTGTTGGCACATAATTCTCATGCCATAAAATTCACTCGCAAAGTGTACATGCCATTGGTTTTTAGTGTATTCACTCAGTTGTTCAACCATCACCACATTAATTTTGGAACATTTTCATCACCCCCAAATAAACCCTGTACCCATTATCAGTCACTCATCATCCTCCCCGACTCCCAACCGTAGATAACCACTAATCTATGTGATCTTTGATAACTAATTTCTTGCACTTAGCATAATATTTTCAAAGTTCGTCCATGCATGCATCAGTACTTCATTTCTTTTTATGGCTGAAAAATATTCCATTGTATGGATATACCACATTTTATTTATCCATTCATCAGCTGATGGACATTTAGGTTATTTCCACTTCTGGGCTATTATAAATCAAGTTGCTGTGAACATGCGTATTCAAATTTTGTGTGGATATGTTTTCATTTCTCTTGAATACATGACTAGGAGTGGAATTGCTGGGTCATTTGGTGACTTTATGTTTAACCTTTTGAGGAACTGCCAGACTGTTTATCCAAAGTGACTACACCAACTGCATTTTACATTCTCACCAGCAGTGTTGTAAGGGTTTCAATTTTTCCACATTTGCCAACTTGTAATTATCCATCTTTTTTATTATAGCCAAGCTAGTAGTCCCTTCTTTCTTACATGAAGTGTAGAATACTATAACTACTCCTTTGCATTTCACTTTTCTCATTTAACAATATATCCTAGAAAAACTCCAAATCATTATAGAGGAACCTTCCTTATTCTTTTATACCTGCAGACTACTTTGTTATGTAAATATATCATAATTCATTCAACGATTCTCCTATGTATGGATATTTGGTTTATTTCTAATATTTTACAAATACAGTTGATCCTTGAACAACATGGGTTTGAACTGCATGGGTCCACTTATATAGGTGGAGTTTTTTTTTGATAAACACCACAGTACTACATGATCTGTGGTTGGTTGAATCTGCAGATGCAGAACCTCGGATAAGAGTGTCGACTGTAAAGTCGTGCAGATGTCCAACTGCACAGGGGTTGGTGCCCCTATGCCCCCTGTTCAAGGGTCAACTGTACAAATAATACTGCAATAAATAGCCTCATACATATGTATTTTTATATTGTTAGAAGAGTGTCTTAGAATAGATTCCTAGAACTGGGATTTCTGAGTCAAAAGGTAAGTGCATATGTGGTTTTGTTAAATATTGCCACATTTTTCTCCCGAAGGGATAAAACAATTTCCCATGAGCAACGTATGAGAGCGTCTGTTTCCCCACAGTCTTGCCAACAGAATGTGCTGTCTTGTTTTTTAACTTTTGCCAGTCTAATATATGAAAAATCATATCTTAGTATTGTTTATATTTCAATTTCTATAATTTGAGTGAGATCAAGAAATTTTCAAATTTAAGCTTCATTTTCAAAACTTTTTAGTGAGTTTTCTGTTCATCCCTTAATTATCTTTTAAAGAGGTTAATAAATGACAAAAATGTCTTTCCTATTTATTCACATGCTTACCATTTCTAACACTCATCTTTACTTTCTATGGATCCAAGTTTCCATCTGGTAGCATTTTTTCAGCTTGAAGAACTAGCCTTAGCATGTCTCTTATTATAGGTCTGCTGGCAACACATTTTCTCAGCTTTTGTTTTTCTAAAAAAAGTCTCTTTGCCTTCATTTTTTGACAGACATTTCTACTAGATATAGAAATCTAGGTTGCCAGTTATTTTCTTCTAGTACTTTATGTTGTTCTGTTTTCTGGCTTACTACTCTCTGACAAGAAGTCTGCTGTTGTTCTCATCTTGTTCCCCTGCCTGCCTCTAGACGGTGGTATACAACCCTGGACCACTTAGTGTGGATCTCTGGGAAAGAGTTTTCAGGTGGGTGTAGTCCTGTATTGTGTCTGTACCACCTTCAAGTTTTTATCTGTCATGATTGTCCACACTGCCATGAAATGCTTACTAATGGTTTGGCTGGTTACCTTATCATCCTGCTATTTTTCTGGGGATGAGAGTAGACTCAGGTCTTTTCTTCCATGTGAAAATTCTGTTACTTTCTGGAATTTTGTTCATTTAAGTCTCTTTGTATACTCAATTTTGTGATGAGTTAAAACAAATAAGAGACTGTGATTTTGTAGCTTCCCCAGTTTGTTAGTATGGGAGCAATGCTGTCTTGGTCTTGTGATCTGGATCTAACGGAGCAGAAGCCCATGGCTTCCAATTAAAGTGTTTGTAGTTACTCAGTTTAGCTCACTTGTACACAGTCAATGTTTGCTTACTTCACAGGATTCATTAAGGCCTTCTGTTGAGATGTGATCAGCTTTTATTTTATTATAGGAAATGTGAGTTGTAGCAAAAAGATGTAAATTGTAATTGTTAAACCTAGAGATAATTCAATCTATAGTTTCCTACTGGTAATCAAAGAGTGATTGACTTTTGCTTTCAAAGCTTAGTATTGTCAAAAGTGTGGTGCTCCAAGGACAATGGTGCTTCAAGGACAAAGGACGACACTGCCTGAAAAAGTGTCAGCGTTACACCCCATACCAGACTCTTAATCGCCCTCCCCACCATGTTGCCATGGTTACGAAATTCCTGAGTCCACCTGGGCGATGCCCACCTGGGCAATGGGACCTCTCCCAAATAAGGAAAGGCAACTGTCCTGTCCCACTCCCACCCTATAGAAGGAAGGTATATGTGCCTCGACTAATCAGTAATGGAAATTATCACCTCGGACCATTCCTTTGTTTTCTGGCTATAAAAACTGATCAATAGCACATGTTCGGGCTCTACTCTCCCAGACTACTAGGAAGTCGGCCTGCTGTTCTGGCAGCAACCCTTACCTCTAATAAATTCTATCTTCTTTACATTCTGCCTTGTGTCTGGAAATTCTTTTCCAACCCGCGTTCGGACCACGACATTTGGTGGCCCGTACGGGGATCTCCGGGGGGATCTCTTTCCCCACCTCCTCTCCTCATTCCCTGGGACCCTCTGTGAACAGGCAAGCTGCCGTGGAAGCAATGGAGGAACTGTGGTCAGGGCCACACCTGACCCTGGTCAGGGTGTGTTCCAAAGGCTCCATGGCTCACTTCACCCCAGTAACTACCTCCCAGAATGGGTGAAGATCCCTCTGTCTTCCTTCTGACTGAGGACTGGGCCTACTGGTATCGTGTGGCCACGGGTCAGGCATTTAAAAGTCATTAGGGTGCCTGCCGCTTGAAGACTCCTGTGAAAGGATAAGGGGGTCATGGAACGGACCAGGCTATTAGAGCGTCTGCCCCCATCAAGACAACTTCCGTGCAACACGAGGCACATCGTGGACGAAGCAAAGCACAAAGCCCACAGTCCCTTGGCCACTGCCTCCTCAGTAGGGTTAGAAGGCGGAATCCTCAGTCCTCTTTTCTGTCGCTTCTGCTTCTTTCTCCTTGGCTTGGATTGACTCCAAAGGACCTCGCCGCCTCTAGATCGTCCCGGGAGCTCCTTCCTATCCCTGAGAATCTTCTAATAGTGAGTCAGTTTCCGGCCAGCTTCCGGGAATTCCCCTCTCTGGTCACTGATGCCTTAGTCACACTGTTCTCACTGGTGCGTTAGTCACACGGAGATGTCACTGAGACAAAGTGGGATGCCTTTCTGCCCATCGGTGATTCTCAGTACGCCTATTCTATGGCACTGAGGCTAAGAATGGGTTCAGGTACGTCTATTCCCTTAGACTCACCTCTTGGTTGTATTCTCAGGAATTGGAAGGAATTTGACCCAGACAATCTCAAAAAAGGGAAGAGGCTCATTTTCTTTTGTAATACGGCTTGGCTCCCATACAAACTGGGGGACCAAGAACAATGGCCTCTTAATGGCACGCTAAATTACAACACGATCCTCCATCTTGATCTCTATTGTCGGAAACTAGGAAAGGATTCTGAGGTTCCACATGTCCAGGCCTTCATGGCCCTCGGTCAGAATCCGAGCCTGAGGGACTCCTGTCGAATGTGTCTCTCCATTGCCGCTTTAATGCCCCGTCCACCCCCCCTCTCCTCCTTCAGCTTCACTACCTTGTCCCTCCCCATCTCCCCCTCCACCAGGTATCCTGGACGAGCCTTCTCGTCCCCGATCTCCCCAGCCTCCTCCTCAACCTTCTCCCCAACCCCGACCTGCGTATCGGGAAGCAGAGCTTCCCTCCCCTCCCCACACTCAGTCACGAGCAGCCCAACGCTCTGAATCGAGTCCCAATATGCTTCCCCTACAAGACGTTGCTAATGGAGACCTAGGCACTATCAGAGTTCATGTCCCCTTCCCCATGTCTGACCTCTCTCATATTCAAGGGAAACCGGGCTCCTTTAGCCAGGACCCCTCCATGTTCATCAGGGAATTCCAGGCCCTAACTATAGCCTTTGACTTAACTTGGCCAGATATTCCTGTGGTCCTAACTACCTGCTGCACTCATGAGGAAATGGCCAGGATCGGGGCCTTGGCTCAGGCCTGGGCAGATGAGACACACGCCTGAAATCCTAATGAGAACTGAGCAGGGGCAGAGGCAGTCCCACAGGCAGACCCAGGATGGAGACACCTGGCAAATGAAAATGGGCCAGCAGGAGGGCTCACTAGGAGAAATTACATGATTACCTGTCTACTAGAAGGTATGAAAAAGGCAATCATCAAACCTGTCAATTATAATAAACCCAGAGAAGCCACACAGGAACCCTCTGAGAATCCAGCCCTTTTTCAGGCCCGATTAGCAGAGGCTATGAGGAAATACACCAGACTAGACCCTGAGACCCCTGAAGGTCAGGTTATACTTGCAGTTCACTTTATAAGCCAGGCATCCCCAGACATAAGACAGAAATTACAGAAACTAGAGCAAGGCCCACATACCCCATTTTCTGTCCTATTGATGTGGCCTTTAAGGTCTTCAACAATAGGGAGGAGCCTTCTAGGAACAGAGGAGAACTGAGAGGAGGAAAAATTAAAACGGCACGCTCAATATATGGCTCTTGCCATTACTCAGTCCCTCCCACAACAGGGACCCACGGGAGCCCCTCTTCTGTCTCAGAAACCACCGCTGACCTGCTACCAGTGCGGTCAGCAGGGGCACACTGTCAGGAACGGCTGCACCCCACCACCCGACACCCCATGCCCTTACTGTCGCCCAAAGGGCCATTGGAAGAGGAGTTGTCCCTCCCACCTTCAAGTGGGTAGGCCAATTCCACAATCACTCAACACCTGGGGTATTTCGGGTCCCGGGCCCCTGGGCCGAGGTCAAGGCCAATTGCCCCTGTCAGTGGTTTTGACCATCAGGAGCAAGAACCAGATTGCACTCTAGATCTGGGGCTCCTGGATGCAGATGACTGAAGGTGCCCGGGGCTCAAACTACAGGCCCCTATGTCCCACATAAGACCTGAGGAGCTCCGGGTAACCCTGGATGGGGCAGGGGCTACTATAACCTTTCTAATTGACACAGGGGCTACTTATTCAGCCCTGACCTCCTTCTCTGGTCCCACTTGCCGATCCTCGATCCTCCTAACAGGGATGGGAACAGGCTCCGCAGGACTGTTAAACTCTATCTTCACTGCCCGACAGCTCTCTCTTGAACTCACACAACAGATTGCCAACCTTGCAGCTCAAATTAACATGCTACTAAATTCTCTAGCAGAAGTGGTTTTACAAAATAGAAGAGCTCAGGACCTCCTAACAGCTTATCAGGGAGGGACCTGTGCAATGTTCAAGGGGGATTGCTGTATTTTGGTTAACCAATCGGCAAGGTCCAGACCAATTTTTGGGCCATGTATTTTTAACCTCCTTGTTAAGTTTATCTCTTCCAGAATACAACAAATAAACCTCCAAATGGTGAAGCAACAAGAATACCGGCCAGACAACACTCGTACAACCCTTGAACAAGCTGCCATCACTTTCCACGGGGCCCGCACTCCTCCCTAGATACACCCTGACAGAGAGCAGGCAATGGGAACCCAGACCCACGATGACCCCACTCAGCAGGAAGCAGCCAGAGAAAGTTCGTTGCCCCTTCTCCTAACAAAGAGGTTCCCGAATGCCTGAGAGGGAATTAGGCAGTTAGGTAGATATGAGCAGGGTATCCAATAAGGCCAAGGAATTGGCCCTATAAATAAAGAGGGGGGGAATGAGGTGTTCTAAGGACAATGGTGCTTCAAGGACAAAGGACGACACTGAGTGAAAAAGTTTCAGTGCTACACCCCCTACCACACTCTTTTTTTTTTAACGTCTTTACTGGAGCACAATTGCTATACAATGTTGTGTTAGTTTCTGCCATATAACGAAGTGAATCAGCTATATGTATACATATATCCCTATATATCCTCTCTCTTGCGTCTCCCTCCCATCCTCCCTATCCCACCCCTCTAGGTCATCACAAAGCACCGAGCTGATCTCCCTGTGCTATGGGGCTGCTTTCCACTAGCTATCTATTTTACATTTGGTAGAGTATATATGTCAATGCCACTCTCTCACTTCGTCCCAGCTTACCCTTCCCCCTCCCCGTGTCCTCCAGTCCATTCTCTACGTCTGCATCTTTATTCCTGTCCTGCCCCTAGGTTCATCAGAACCATTTTTTTTTTAGATTCCATATATAAGTGTTAGCATATGATATTTGTTTTTCTCTTTCTAACTCACTTCACTCTGTATAACAGACTCTAGGTCCATCCACCTCACTACAGGTAAATCAATTTTGTTTCTTTTTATGGCTGACTAATATTCCATTGTATATATGTGCCACATCTTCTTTATCCATTCATCTGTCGATGGACACTTAGGTTGCTTCCATGTCCTGGTTATGGTAAATAGAGCTGCAATGAACATTGTAGTACATGACTCTTTTTGAATTATGGTTTTCTCAGGGTATATGCACAGTAGTGGGATTGCTGGGTCGTATGGTAGTTCTATGTTTAGTTTTTTAAGGAACCTCCATACTGTTCTCCATAGTGGCTGTATCAATTTACATTCCCACCAACAGTGCAAGAGGGTTCCCTTTTCTCCACACCCCCTCCAGCATTTATTGTTTGTAGATTTTTTAATGATGGCCATTCTGACCCATGTGAGGTGATACCTCATTGTAGTTTTGATTTGCAATTCTCTAATGAATAGTGATGTTGAGCACCCTTTCATATGTTTGTTGGCAATTTGTATATCTTCTTTGGAGAAATGTCTATTTAGGTCTTCTGTCCATTTTTAGATTGGGTTGTTTGTTTTTATGATATTGAGCTGCATGAGCTGCTTGTATATTTTGGAGATTAATCCTTTGTCAGCTGCTTCATTTGCAAAATTTTCTTCCATTCTGAAGGTTGTCTTTTCATCTTGTTTATGTTTTCCTTTGCTGTGCAAAAGCTTTTAAGTTTCATTAGGTCCCATTTGTTTATCTTTGTTTTTATTTCCATTTCTCTAGGAGGTGGCTCAAAAAGAATTTTGCTGTGATTTATGTCATAGAGTGTTCTGCCTATTTTCCTCTAGGAGTTTTATAGTGTCTGGTCTTACATTTAGGTCTTTAATCCATTTTGAGATTATTTTTGTGTATGGTGTTACGGAGTGTTCTAATTTCATTCTTTTACATGTAGCTGTCCAGTTTTCCCAGCACCACTTATTGAAGAGACTGTCTTTTCTCCATTGCATATTCTTGCCTCCTTTATCAAAGATAAGGTGACCATATGTGTGTGGGTTTATCTCTGGGCTTTCTATCCTGTTTCCTTGATCTATATTTCTGTTTTTGTGCCAGTACCATACTGTCTTGATTACTGTAACTTTGTAGTATAGTCAGAAGTCAGGGAGCCTGAGTCCTCCAGCTCCATTTTTCCTTCTCAAGATTACTTTGGCTATTTGTGGTCTTTTATATTTCCATACAAATTGTGAAATTTTTCTTCTAGTTCTGTGACAAATGCCATTGGTTGTTTGATAGGCATTGCACTGAATCTGTAGATTGCTTTGGGTAGTATAGGCATTTTCACAAAGTTGATTCTTCCAATCCAAGAACATGGTATATCTCGACATCTGTTTGTATCCTCTTTAATTTCTTTCATCCGTGTCTTATAGTTTTCTGCATACAAGGTCTTTTGTCTCCTTAGGTAGGTTTATTCCTAGGTATTTTATTCTTTTTGTTGCAGTGCTAAATGGGAGTGTTTCCTTAATTTCTCTTTCAGATTTTTCATCATTATTGTATAGGAATGCAAGAGATTTCTGTGCATGAATTTTGTGTCCTGCTACTTTACCAAGTTCATTGATTAGCTCTAGTAGTTTCCTGGTAGCATCTTCAGGATTCTCTATGTATAATATCACGTCATCTGCAAGTGACAGCTTTACTTCTTCTTTTCCGCTATGGATTCTTTTTATTTCTTTTTCTTCTCTGATTGCTGTGGCTAAAACTGCCAAAACTATGTTGAATAATAGTGGTGAGAGTGGGCAACCTTGTCATGTTCCTGATCTTAGTGGAAATGGTTTCAGTTTTTCACCATTGAGGATGATTTGGCTGTGGGTTTGTCATATATGGCCTTTATTATGTTGAGGTAAGTTCCCTCTATGCTTACTTTCTGGAGGGTTTGTATCATAAATGGGTGTTGAATTTGTTAAAAGCTTTTTCTGCGTCTATTGAGATTATTACATGGTTTTTATCGTTCAATTTGATAATATGGGGTATCACATTGATTGATTTGCATATATTGAAGAATCCTTGCATTCTTGGGCAAAACCCCACTTGATCATGGTTTATGATCCTTTTAATGTGCTGTTGGATTCTGTTTGGTAGTATTTGGTTGAGGATCTTTGCATCTATGTTCATCAGTGATATTGGCCTGTAGTTTTCTTTTTTTGTGACATCGTTGTCTGGTTTTGGTATCAGGGTGATGGTGGTCTCATAGAATGAGTGGGGAGTGTTCCTCCTTCTGTTATATTTTGGAAGAGTTTGAGAAGGATAGGTATTAGCTCTTCTCTAAATGTTTGATAGAATTCGCCTGTGAAGTCACCTGGTCCTGGGCTTTTGTTTGTTGGAAAATTTTTAATCACAGTTTCAATTTCAGGGCTTGTGACTGGTCTGTGTATATTTTCTGTTTCTTCCTGGTTCAGTCTCAGAAGGTTGTGCTTTTCTAAGAATTGTCCATTTCTTCCAGGTTGTCCATTTTATTGGTATATAGCTGCTTATAGTAATCTCTCACTATCCTTTGTATTTCTGCAGTGTCAGTTGTTACTTCTCCTTTTTCATTGCTAATTCTTTTGATTTGAGTCTCTTCCGTTTTTTTCTTGATAAGTCTGGCTAGTGGTTTATCAATTTTGTTTATCTTTTCAAAGAACCAGCTTTTAGGGCTTCCCTGGTGGCACAGTGGTTGGGAATCTGCCTGCCAATGCAGGGGACACGGGTTCGAGCCCTGGTCTGAGAAGATCCCACATGCCACGGAGCAACTGGGCCCGTGAGCCACAATTACTGAGCCTGCGCGTCTGGAGCCTGTGCTCCGCAACGGGAGAGGCCGCGATGGTGAGAGGCCTGCGCACCGCGATGAAGAGTGGTCCCCACTTGCCGCAACTAGAGAAAGCCCTCGCACGGAAACGAAGACTCAACACAGTCATAAATAAATAAATAAATAAATAAATAAATAAAAGAACGTGAATTTCTTAAAAAAAAAAAAAAAGAACCAGCTTTTAGTTTTATTGATGTTTGTTATTGTTTTTTTCATTTCTTTTTCATTTATTTCTGATCTGATCTTTATGATTTTTTTCCTTCTGCTAACTTTGGTTTTTTTTGTTGTTGTTGTTGTTCTTCTTTCTCTAATTACTTTATGTGTAAGGTTAGGTTGTTTATTTGAGATTTTTCTTGTTTCTTGAGGTAGGATTATAGTGCCATAAACTTCCTTCTTAGAACTGCTTTTGCTGTATCCCATAGGTTTGGGGTCATTGTGTTTTCATTGTCATTTGCTTCTAGGTATTTTTTGATTTCCTCTTTGATTTCTTCAGTGATCTCTTGGTTATTTAGTAGTGTATTGTTTAGCCTCCTTGTGTTTGTATTTTTACAGTTTTTTTCCCTGTAATTGATATCTAGCCACATAGCATTGTGGTTGGAAATGATACTTGATACGATTTCAATTTTCTTAAATTTACCAAGGCTTGATTTGTGACCCAGGATATGATCTATCCTGGAGAATGTTCCATGAGCACTTGAGAAGAAAGAGTATTTTGCTGTTTTTGGATGGAATATCCTATAAATATCAATTATGTCTATCTTGTCTAATGTGTAATTTAAAGCTTGTGTTTCTTTATTTATTTTCATTATGGATGATCTGTCCATTGGTGAAAATGGGGTGTTAAAGTCCCCTACTATTATTGTGTTTCCGTTGATTTTCCCTTTTATTGCTGTTGGCATTTGCCTTATGTATTGAGGTGCTCCTATGTTGGTTGCATAAATATTTACAATTGTTATATTTTCTTCTTGGACTGATCCCTTGAACATTATCTAGTTTCCTTCTTTGTCTCTTGTAATAGTCTTTATTTTAAAGTCTATTTTGTCTGATATGAGAATTGCTACTCCAGCTTTTTTTAAATTTCCATTTGCATGACATATGTTTTTGTATCCCCTTACTTTCAGTCTGTATGTGTCCCTAGGTCTGAAGTGGGTCTCTTGTACACAGCATATATACGGGTCTTGTTTTTGTATCTATTCAGCCAGTCTATGGTTTTTGGTTGGAGCATTTAATCCATTTACATTTAAGGTAATTATCAATATGTATGTTCCTTTTACCATTTTCTTAATTGCTTTGGGTTTGTTTTTGTAGGTCTTTTCCTTCTCTCGTGTTTCCTGCCTGGAGAGTTCCTTTAGCATTTGTTGTAAATCTGGTTTGGTAATGCTGAATTCTCTTAACTTTTACTTGTGTGTAAAGGTTTTAATTTATCCATTGAATCTGAATGAGATCCTTGCTTGGTAGAGTAATCTTGGTTGTAGGTTTTTCCCTTTCATCACTTTAAATAT
This sequence comes from Eschrichtius robustus, assembly GCF_028021215.1. Lineage (NCBI taxonomy): Eukaryota > Metazoa > Chordata > Mammalia > Artiodactyla > Eschrichtiidae > Eschrichtius > Eschrichtius robustus. The sequence continues at coordinate 49,907,152 of NC_090841.1, forward strand.
GTCCTGCCACTCCCTTCTGGCTTGCAGAGTTTCTGCTGAAAGATCAGCTGTTAACCTTATGGGGATTCCCTTGTATGCTTTTTGTTGGTTTTCCCTTGCTGCTTTTAATATTTTTTCTTTGTATTTAATTTTTGAGAGTTTGATTAATATGTGTCTTGGCATATTTCTCCTTGGATATATCCTGTATGAGACTGTCTGTGTTTCCTGGACTTGACTGACTATTTCCTTTCCCACGTTAGGGAAGTTTTCAATTATAATCTCTTCAAATATTTTCTCAGGCCCTTTCTTTTTCTCTTCTTCTTCTGGGACCCCCATAATTCGAATGTTGGTGCATTTCATATTGTCCCAGAGGTCGCTGAGACTGTCCTCAATTCTTTTCATTCTTTTTTCTTCATTCTGCTCTGTTGTAGTTATTTCCACTATTTTATGTTCCGGGTCACTTATCCGTTCTTCTGTCTCAGTTATTCTGCTATTGATTCCTTCTAGAGAATTTTAAATTTCATTTATTTTGTTGTTCATCATTGTTTGTTTGCTCTTTAGTTCTTCTAAGTCCTTGTTAGACATTTCTTGTATTTTCTCCATTCTATTTCCAAGATTTTGGATCATCTTTACTATCATTATTCTGAATTCTTTTTCAGGTAGACTGCCTATTTCCTCTTCATTTGTTTGGTCTAGTGGGTTTTTACTTTGCTCCTTCATCTGCTGTGTATTTCTATGTGTTCTCATTTTGCTTAACTTACTGTGTTTGGGGTCTCCTTTTTGCAGGCTGCAGGTTCGCAATTCCCATTGTTTTTGGTGTCTGCCCCCAGTGGGTAAGTTTGGTTCAGTGGGTTGTGTAGTCCTCCTGGTGGAGGGAACTGGTGACTGTGTTCAGGTGGGTGGGGCTGGATCTTTTCTTTCTGGTAGGGAGGACCACATCTGGTGGTGTGTTTTGGTGTGTCTGTGAACTTATTATTATTTTAGGCAGTCTCTGCTAATGGGTTGGGTTGTGTTCCTGTCTTGCTAATTGTTTGGCATGGGGTGTCTAGCACTGGAGCTTGCTGATCGTTGAGTGTAGCTGGGTCTTAGCATTGAGACGGATATATCTGGGAGTGCCCTTGACAACTGATATTATGTGGGGCCAGGAGGTCTCTGTTGGTCCAATGTCCTGAACTCGGCTCTCCCACGTCAGAGCCTCAGGCCTGACACCCGGCTGGAGCACCAAGACCCTGTCAGCCACACAGCTTTTGGGAAGTCTGAGGTCTTCTGCCAGCCTTCAGTAGGTGTTCTGTAGGAGTGGTTCCACATGTAGATGTATTTTTGATGTATCTGTGGGGAGGAAGGTTATCTCCACGTCTTACTCCTCCCCCATCTTGAAGGTCCTCCCCCCACTGGACTCGTAATCACCCTCACTACCATGTTGCGATGGTTATGAAATTCCTGAGCCCACTTGGGCAATGCCCACCTGGGCAACGGGACCTGTCCCAAATAAGGAAAGGCATATGCCCTGTCCCACTCCCACCCTATAGAAGGAAGGCATATGTGCCTTGACCAATCAGTAAATGAAATTTTCACCTTGGACCATTCGTTTGTTTCCTGGCTATAAAAACTGATCAATAGCACATGTTTGGGCTCAACTCTCCCAGACTACTAGAAAGTCAGCCCGCTGTTCTGGCAGCCATGCTTCCCTCTAATAAATTCTATCTTCTTTACATTTTGCCTTTTGTCTGGAAATTCTTTTCCAAACTGCATTGGGACCATGACAAAAAGGATTAGAACAATATAATGGTTAATGCCACTACATTAAATATTAATAAAATATTTGTAAGTCACAATGCTCTATAACCTTCAATAAATTGAAGTTTGGTTTTTCTTTTGAATTTCTGTTGAACTGATAATCTTCTTGCACAGACATCTGGCAAGGCTCAAACGCAGGTCTCTACTAGAGAGTGGAATTTTGGGGAATGGGTACAGATTTCCAGTTTGCCTCAATTCTTCTTTTATCTTGTAGTATATGTCAAATGCGATTTCATCAGTTTCACCACTAAGATCATGTCACCTCCATAAAAGCTTTAATGGTTAAGAAAAGTTCAGACCATACTTTCAACCTGTATTAGATAGTGTATTTATGTTATGTTATTATGTTTGATTCAAGATACAATCATTTGCATGAATGGGTTAAGTGTATCATTTCTAGGAGTGAATATCATCTCTAACACTTCTTTTTTCTGGAAGAGTAGCAATTCAAGAGGATTGTGTTACCTTTCATTCAAATAAATGTCAGATACTAGGAAGTACAATGAAATACCTTTACATTTAATTGCATTACAGCTGATTTTGGAATAGCTTGATATTTTTACTGTTTCAAAAATATTAGTGTGCTATAAAATCAATATTTTTTCTATTATTCTTCCCAGGTGAATATTCTAAATGTATTAGTTTTTATTTAGGGATCAATAATTCAATAGTATAAGGCTATTCATAGCTAGTTTAGAAAAGTACCTGAATATTCTGTTCTCTTGGTTGTTTATAAACCATGTTGAATATTTTTATGTTTGGGCAGTATTTGTATGAGATGTGTCTTTTGTCCAAGGCATACTTTTCCCATGTTTATTTTCTGCCTATTGCTTGAAATGAAATGGAATGAGGTGCATAGGGAAGAAATTTGCTTCTTTTCTCTCCCTTTCCCCCACTCCTACCTTTGCCCATAGAAAAAGAGTAGTCATCAATCGCCAACACTTTGGCCTTTGGGGAAGGTCCTGGTGTGGGTGGCAGAGGTAGGATAAGGTGCGCAGAGTGAAAAACAATCTTCTCTCTCTCCTCCTTTACTAAACCCTCCCCTCATGTGCAGGGATTTACCTGAGTTCTCTATCATCCTTTCTCTTAAAGAATTACTGGATGGCAGGGCAATGCAAGAGAGAGAAGGTACAGGGTTAAACCAGCACAAAATGTCCTGTGCCTTGAGAGTGTTGAAGTTTATTCTTCATGGACCAGGTGGGAAGGGAGATGTAGTCTGTGTGGCTTTCATCTTCCACCACCTGTTGAGTGGCTCTAGACGTGTGCTAAAATTTCCCCACTGACAACTAGGTAGAGCAGATGATAAAAACTCTTTCAGTTTGCTTAGGGCTTTATAATTTATTTTATTATCCTTAAAATTTGCTCTTAATAAATTTCTAAAGTAAGCAAAACCCAGACTGTTAATTTGCCTTTACCTATGAGGTAACTGAGCTAAAAGGATTATTAACCAAGTTTACACAGTGTGCAAATGGCAGAAGCAGACATAAAACCAAGGGTGCAGACTTCAAATTCTTCTATTACAAGATAGATCTGCTTTTCCCCCTTTGCAACCAGCAATTCACTTACGTGGGTAATTGCAGGTATGAACTTCTAGGGGAGCCTTGTACTCGAATGACATCTATGTATTCTGCTCTAATATATATATATATATATATATATATATATATATATATATTATTTTTTTTTTTTTTTACTAAATCCATTAGCAAAATTGCTAAAAGCAGATAGCTTTAGGTAAAGGAGAAAAGCTGTATTGCATGGATTGAGAAGAAATGCAAAGAAAAATCAAAGGAGAAATGAATTCCCAAGTGCTCTGAATTTTTCTACGTGTACCTTTTCTCTGGTATCTTTTAATATTTCAACTCTGTTTTGCAGTTTAACTGTCAATTCCTGTTTTGCATACCTTGAAGTCAAACACTGTTCAATAGCGCATGTATATTTAGCTTGCTTTATGTCCATTCACTTATTCAGCATTTATTGAATCCTGACTGTATACTAATCATTGTATTTAGCCTAGGAATTAAAAAGCATTTCCTGCTTTCAAGAAGCATGTAGCATAGTGAGCAAGACAGGAAATTTAGCAGAGAACATGGTCTTTCTATTGATTACAAAATAATGATCACATACATTAATTTCTCCCTCCCTCTGCCACCATCCTTTCCCACTGCTGCTTTACTCAAGAAAATGGAATTCTTGAGGAAGTTTTCTTTTAGAAAATGCTCTATTTAGTTCCTATGGATTCTGAATGGGCTTTGCAAATGCACAGGGTTCTATTTACCTATTTTGTAAACTCAGAAAGGGTGTGGCTTTCAGTCAGAGAACTTCTCCAAACACTGATTCTCCTCTTTAGAAGAGATTCCAAACAACATCCTACTGTATAGCGCAAGGAACTATATTCAATATCCCGTGATAAATCACAATGGAAAAGAATATGAAAAAGACCGTATATATACACATGTATGTATAATTGAATCACTTTGCTGTACAGCAGAAATTAACACAACATTGTAAATCAACTATCCTTCAATAAAATAAATTTAAAAAGGTTCCCTATCCATCTCTGTGTAACCATCGTCTAGTATTCTTTTGTAAAATAATACATTTTGCTATGATGATAGAGTGGAGGCTCTCAAAGTACGGTTCATGGAAGCCTGGAGGTCCCTAGGACCCATTTAGAAACCTAGAAAGTCAGAACTATTTCCATAATTAAAGGAAAACACTTTTCCTATTCACAAGATTTCTGACACCAAATGTGTGGGTTTTTTCTACATCGATGACTAATTCTCTGACGCACTAGACATCATCCTTTGTCCAATGATTCAGTTCAGTGCTGACATTAACTACCTGGCATGCAATCCCAGATGTTAAGAGCTCAGTCCCACAAGACTGCCTGAACTTCAGACACAATCACAAGCCCCAGGCCTCCCATACTTCCGATGACCAGCTACAAATTTGGGGTTCCCTGATCATCTCCTCAGGTTCGATGATTTTCTAGAAGAGTTCACAGAACTCAGGAACAGTTTACTTACTATTACCAGTTTATTACAAAGGGTGCAACTCAGACATAGCCAAATGGAAGAGATGCAGAGGGCAAGGTATGTGGAAGGGGCATGGAGTTCCCATGCCCTTTCTGGATAAGCCACACGCCCAGCACCTCAATGTGTTCACCAATCCAGATGCTTTCTGAACCCTTTTGTTTAGGAGTTTTATACAGGTTTCATTATGTAGGCATGATTGATTAAATTATTGGCCACTGGTGTTTAACTCAACCTCCAGGCCCTCTCCCTTTCCTGAAGGGAATTTAATTTTTGTTACAGTTTATATTATAAAATAATGTACCCATGGTCTTTTTAGCATATGAAAAATGGACATCTTAAATAAAAGAGACTGCTTAAAAGAGATCAAAATATCATGGTAAATAGTCAAGAAAAAAAAGTTTGATTATGATGTCATCTTAAAAAAGTGAAACTATGTATTATGCAATGTTATGTATGCTGTCTTGGTACGACCAAGAATGAATCAAGGTTTGATTTTGATTGGTATAATTTTTCAGACAAAATAATATGAAAGCAGATTCTCTTCATTTCATCTTTATGGATTACAACCATGAAATGAGTCATTAGTCCTGAAGATCAATTGTCCTAAATGTCTCTTTTAGTACTTTTTTAGTCATCATTCTTGCCTCTTCCTATCATTCTTTCCATTTTCTCTAGACTGATTGTTGACTAGTCTAATTTTGCCGGACATTAATTCATCAACAACTTTGTGTATGTCTAAGTAACCTTTCAACTTCAATTTCCATTTGCAAGGGATATGCATAGTATTGAATATTATCAGATGTCACCAAATCAGTGAGAGACCTGTGCTCCCATATATCACTAGACACTAGAGTCGCCTGGGGAATGGTGTCAGTTTATTAGGGAGTGTTATCAGATTAGGATGACTTTTGCTTCTGTAGGCAACCTCAGAACAGAAGGCACTCATAGAATGAATACTTGGATAACAAGTTCAAGTTTATGCTTAAGTATAGAAATTCCCAAGTATACTTAATTCCACCTTTAAAGGCAAACTTTTAGGCATTTCCAGAGCTCTGTTTTCTTGGACAGAGGGACACATCATTCATGCTGAGACAGATTGAACTGATGGATGCTCTTCTAAAATAACAGAGCATCCGGCTTCTCTGCTTAGTTATGGGTTATGGAGGATGCTCATTATTTAAAAAAAATAAGCAAATGAATATGTGTTTTACTTAAAAAATAGAAAGAAAAAAGTTTGAGAGATAAAATTTTAGAATACAAGTAGAAGATACAAATATAATCTTATTGTTCATTTTCCATAAAAAACAAATGTGTACATATCATAACTATAAGTAATCTATGTTTCTATCTCTAATCTATGGTTTTTTAAGATCAAGAACACTTTTGTTTTCCATTTGGAAGAATATCGATTTATTTATTTATTTTAAATATCTTTATTGGAGTATAATTGCTTCACAATGGTGTGATAATTTCTGCTTTATAACAAAGTGAATCAGCTATACATATACATGTATCCCCATATCTCCTCCCTCTTGCGTCTCCCTCCCCCCCCCCCATCCCACCCCTCTAGGTCATCACAAAGCACCGAGCTGATCTCCCTGTGCTATGCGGTTGCTTCCCAATAGCTATCTATTCTACATTTGGTAGTATATATTAGTCCATGCCACTCTCTCACTTCGTCCCACCTTACCCTTCTCCCCACCCCGGGTCCTCAAGTCCATTATCTACATCTGCGCCTTTATTCCTGTCCTGCCCCTAGGTTCTTCATAACCATTTTTTTTTTCAGATTCCATATGTATGTGTTAGCATATGGTATTTGTTTTTCTCTTTCTGACTTACTTCACTCTGTATGACAGACTCTAGGTCCATCCACCTCACTACAAATAACTCAATTTCTTTTCTTTTTATGGCTAATATTCCATTGTATATATGTGCCACATCTTCTTTATCCATTCACCTGTCAATGTACACTTAGGTTGCTTCCATGTCCTGGTTATGGTAAATAGAGCTGCAATGAACATTGTGGTACATGACTCTTTTTGAATTATGGTTTTCTCAGGGTATATGCCCACTAATGGGATTGCTGGGTCATATGGTAGTTCTATTTTTAGTTTTTTAAAGAACTTCCATACTGTTCTCCATAGTGGCTGTATCAATTTACATTCCCACCAACAGTGCAAGAGGGTTCCCTTTTCTCCACAACCTCTCCAGCATTTATTGTTTGTAGATTTTTTGATGATGGCCATTCTGACTGGTGTGAGGTGATACCTCACTGTAGTTTTGATTTGCATTTCTCTAATGATTAGTGATGTTGAGCATTCTTTCATGTGTTTGTTGGCTATCTGTATATCTTCTTTGAAGAAATGTTTATTTAGGTCTTCTGCCCATTTTTGGATTGGGTTGTTTGTTTTTTTGATATTGAGCTGAATGAGCGGCTTGTATATTTTGGAGATTAATACTTTGTCAGTTTCTTTGTTTGCAAATGTCTTCTCCCATTCTGAGGGTTGTCTTTTCGTCTTGTTTATGGTTTCCTTTGCTGCGCAAGAGCTTTTAAGTTTCATTAGGTCCCATTTGTTTATTTTTATTTCCATTTCTCTAGGAGGTGGGTCAAAATGGGTCTTGTTGTGATTCATATCATAGTGTTCTGCCTATTTTCCTCTAAGAGTTTTATAGTGTCTGGCCTTACATTTAGGTCTTTAATCCATTTTGAGTTTATTTTTGTGTGTGGTGTTAGGGAGTGTTCTAATTTCATTCTTTTACATGTAGCTGTCCAGTTTTCCCAGCACCACTTATTGAAGAGGCTGTCTTTTCTCCATTGTATATTCTTGCCTCCTTTATCGAAGATAAGGTGACCATATGTGCGTGGGTTTATCTCTAGGCTTTCTATCCTGTTCCATTGATCTATATTTCTGTTTTTGTGCCAGTACCACATTGCCTCGATTACTGTAGCTTTGTTAGATAGTCTGAAGTCAGGGAGCCTGATTCCTCCAGCTCTGTTTTTCTTTCTCAAGATTGCTTTGGCTATTCGGGGTCTTTTGTGTTTCCATACAAATTGTGAAAATTTTTTTCTAGTTCTGTGACAAATGCCATTGGTAGTTTGATAGGGATTGCATTGAATCTGTAGATTGCTTTGGGTAGTATAGTCATTTTCACAAAGTTGATTCTTCCAATCCAAGAACATGGTATATCTCGACATCTGTTTGTATCCTCTTTAATTTCTTTCATCAATGTCTTATAGTTTTCTGCATACAAGTTCTTTTGTCTCCTTAGGTAGGTTTATTCCTAGGTATTTTATTCTTTTTGTTGCACTGGTAAATGGGAGTGTTTCCTTAATTTCTGTTTCAGAGTTTTCATCGTTAGTGTATAGGAATGCAAGAGATTTCTGTGCATTAATTTTGTATCTTGCTACTTTACCAAATTCATTTATTAGCTCTAGTAGTTTTCTGGTAGCATCTTTAGGATTCTCTATGTATACTATCATGTCATCTGTAAACAGTGACAGTCTTACTTCTTCTTTCCTGATTTGGATTCCTTTTATTTCTTTTTCTTCTCTGATTGCTGTGGCTAAAACTGCCAAAACTATGTTGAATAATAGTGGTGAGAGTGGCAACCTTGCCTTGTTCCTGATCTTAGTGGAAATGGTTTCTGTTTTTCACCATTGAGAATGATGTTGGCTGTGGGTTTGTCATATATGGTCTTTATTATGTTGAGGTAAGTTCCCTCTTTGCCTACTTTCTGGAGTGTTTTTATCATAAATTGGTGTTGAATTTTGTCAAAAGCTTTTTCTGTATCTATTGAGATTATCATATTGTTTTTACCCTTCAATTTGTTAATATGGTGTATCACATTGATAGATTGTCATATATTGAAGAATCCTTGCATTCCTGGGATAAACCCCATTTCCCACTGGGAAGTTCAGGTGTTTTGTGCACTAGCTGCTGTGGACTCCATGCTTGGTGCCCTGCACTTTCCTTCACTACAGCCCCGTGTCACTATACTGGCTTTACAGCATGTGGGCAAGTGGACCCAAGTTTGGTTCAGTAACACTTAAAAGGCTTTAAAAGGTATATCTCACTTTAAATATACTAAAAGATTATACAATTTAAGATTTTTATTATCAGCCTCTGGTTGAATCTCTTTGCTTAATGTTTTCTGGAGGTCAAAAAGAGTGGTTAACTGTGTACCTTGACTACAGAAGAAGCTACTGCTCATTCTAACCTACGTTTATAGGTTTTTAGGAGGGTATTCCTGGCATTTGCTGCAGTTGGCTTCTTCAAATTTAAATGGGAACCAAGATTCAGAACTGGTCTTGTTGGACCAGTGGGTAGACTCTGGAGCAAACAGGCCGTTGGTAAAGCTAAATCTGGCTTTAAAGCCAGATACTTTAAAGCCTTGGGGGCATATTTAGAAGATCATAATTTTGGACTAAAAACATCTTAAAGCTGTTTTTTCATAAGCCAATTCATAGTGAACTTTGTTATTTTTTTCCCTGAAATATCTTAATAATATGTCTTCCTTAAGGAAAGTTTATGTAGTGCCTATGTTTTGACTTATTTTATAGAATGCCCAAGTAATGTTTAACAAAGACTTTTTCAAGTGCTTACTACTTTGAAATCACTGTATTAGAGGCTATCTTTAATTTCTTTCTCAATGTTGTCCATTTTGAAACCTCCACTATTAAATATTTTGGTGTTATTTCCAATGTCACTCATTTTCTCTCATAATAAATTTGATAACAAATGTTGATTTTTGAGGTGTTATATTTGATATCCATGTGTCCACACAGAATTAATATGAGTATTGTGTGTACTCAAGGAATATTCTTTGTCCTTAGTTCTTCCAAGCTTAGAGTACTTGCAAGAATATTTTGGTGAATGATTTAATCCACGGAACGTATGGGTCTTAATAAAAATTTACTGAATGGGTAAAAAAATTAATATATTTGGACTGATTATCAGTGTATTAAAAAGAGTGGAGAATCAAGAATGGGAATATAACCACATTTTTTTGTTATTTTTTCTTAAAATTTTATCAAAGGAGTGAAAATGCAATAGTTCACAGTGCCATTATAATAGTGTGGGTGTATTTTCAGCATTTAAGAACTACTAGTTGAAATACATCGTGTGGGATATTATTTCTACAACTGCAGTTTTGCGCATAATTCAGAAAATAAACAAATATCAGAGACCTCATTTGATCACATGGAGAACAGTGAACAGGAGTTCTACTTTTTCCCCAGGGCCTTTTTCATGATTAAACAGGAATTATCCATCCAGGGATCCTGAAATAAGACATCCAATTAGAGTACCTGCTAAGTCATCGTGAAACTGACAAAGGAGAGTTAAGCATAGTGGTTAAACATTACCTAAGATTGTTGGAAAAGTTTCTAGGCACTCGTTTTCAAAGCAGAAAATGTAAACTATGATAATCACTAACAGCACTATTGATGGTTAAATTCCTTCAATATTTTGCAGTTAATAGATTCTAAATAAGTATAAAATGTTGTGTACAAAAATTTTACTTGGCGAGACAGTGTTAGGTGCGATAAATGAATGGGTTATTCTTCATTCTCTTTAACATTATGAAGCCAACAAATACTTTACTGAAGTATAGAATACCTTATTCATTATTAATCTGTGTCTTATGTTTGTGATATTAAAAATGAATCAAAGTGGTTAGCTTCCTGGGTATCCACTCAAAATTCTGCTCATTTAAACTATGCATTATAAAGGAAGTTTTGAACATTTCAATAATTCCTAGGAGAGTCACTTTCTAGTTAAGGTACAAGTAATTTATATACTAATGTGAGTCAAATCATTTGGGGCAAATCCTTCCTGAAAGTTTAAACTTGACCATGAGTACTGCTTTGAAGACCTTAATTAGAGAAGTAGACCTGCATTATTTAAACCCTTCCTATATAGAGCTGTATGCAAATGTATTTTTCAGGTATTCAAAGGAATTAAGAAAAGTTCTTGCAAAAGCCAACTTCAAGAACTTTGGAAAATATTCATAACTGAGTATAAATCTGCAAAATTTGCCTTGATTTTAGCCTCATTTATGAGTTTCTAACTCATCATTTGATGGCTGACTTGGGAGGTGTTGGTGTTAGTGGCGTGAATCTTTAATCTCATGCTGGGCGTCACTTCCGTTTTTAACCCAACCCTCAAGAAAAGGGCTTCAAACATCACTGTTCTGTTTTCTTATGCTTGCCAGTGAAAAACATCATCAAACAGATTAAATGAAAAACAAGATTTCCAAGAAATATTTTCTAAACAGTACAGCCAATTTCACTGATGGATAAAAAAAAAAAAAAAAAAAATGGTAGCCAAGCTTTTCTCTTGTCATTATTTCACCAACGTTTCCAGATATATTATTCAGTACTCTCAGTTGTAAAGTTTTTGAAGCATCTTTTCAGCTGCTAATATTTTATGTTTTCCTACACTTCTCAACTAAGTGATTAATGAACAAAGCATGTACACATAATTCCTTTAAAATAAATATAGCACATGGGGGATTTTAGAAAATCCAGGGATTTTCAAGTAATTGAGAGCTTTGAAAAGAGCACTTTAGAAGTCAAACCTTGGAATCAGTTTGTAGTGAGGGAACTATAAGCTTTTTGGTAAAGAGACAAAAAATGGAAAGCAAGAGAATTCTTAATATATCAAGATGACTCAAATCAGTCCAAAAAAGCGATTTCTTTCTTGAATTGAGTAGCTCAATATTCATAAGAGATAGAGCTCTGTCTCCCCATCCCATCATGACCCTCACACATATATCCTACTTTTTAGTCTTAGCAGTGAACTCTTCTATAATTAACTTCTTTTATGTGTGTATGAAATTAGTCATGTCTGAAATGGACTCCAGGTCTCTGCATCCTTGCTTCTCTTCCATGGAATTACTGGGGGACTATGAACTATTGCGCCATAAGGGAAGAATATAAAGGCCAATTTATTAACACGTGTCTGCATATATCTTGTTATTATTTGCAAGTCTTAATGCTAACCATTCACTTCAAGTTTTATAGGATGTAATCTGGTACATGTAAATAAAATTCAGGGTTCTTGAAACAAAATCATAAAAGTAGCATATTGCAATCAAAGAGCAGATGTTTTGTGATGTCAAGCTGAGTATTTATGGTCTTGCTTCAAGCCAATCACTGAAACTGACAATTTATCACAAATTATTTGACTATCTAAAGAAGTGATTTCTTTAGAAAAATGTTTAAAACTTTACTTTTCAAACAAACTAATTAAAAAAAACTCAGATTTTTATTTTTATGGAAAGGAAAGAAACCCAGTACAAGACTGAGGTAGAAAAATTCTACAAATATATTCAAGAGCCTCTGATTAGTAGTGACTAGTGACCCATAATGACTAGCTCCCGACATCTCTTAATTAGACTGTGCTAAATACTCCAATCTACCTGAAAGTTGAAAAAATTACTCTCAATTTGGTTCTTGCTAATTTAAATGCTCAATCAAAGTGAGTTTAGTGATCAAATTTGATATATAAAGCATGTTTGCCGAACCTCTTGTTTATTAGTTGATCCTGGAAGTGTTTCCAGTTTATTCTGGCCCTTTACAGAAGGGCTCAGAAAGGAACTTGAGAATTTACTTTCTGTAGACAAACATATCGCTTTTGCTTTTTATTTTAAATGAGGTGGGAAAGATACTGTTATTCACCATGTTTCTCTTATGTTAAGACATAGAAGTTCATACTTGAGTAGAACCGTAAATAAGGTCACTTAAGTCTAAACGCTTACGTGAAACCTGAGCCCTCCGTTCCACATACCTAGCACCTTGTTATTCTGTCTCTGCTGGAGTGTTCCATTAGCATATTAGTCTGATCCATCTTTAGAGAGTTGTATCATTCACAAGTTCACTCACTTAGATTTTTGAGAGCCTACTACATGACACACATAGTCCTAAGAAATGGAGATACCACATTGAACCAAACACAATCCCTGTCAATGTGGAATGTATAGACTGTTTTTTTTTTAACATTGTGTGAAATCCTACCTCTCTTTGCATCTATCTTTTGTTGTCAGTTTTCATCATATCTACCTTTTGCTCCTATCATCTGCAAACTTAACCAGGCCTTCTTTTGTTTACTGATCTGTAAACTGATGATAATCTTTACATCAAATCTGATTTTTAAAACGTTTTGAAGGTGAAAAATTGAGCTAGCAGTGGTACAGGTTACCTGTAAAACATTTCAACTAAAACATGCATGATTCTGAGCCATTAAAACAGGTGCAATGAAAGTTTTGCCATTTTCCTTCCTCTGGTTCATGTTCCTAAGCTTGCTTCATTAAAGCTCAGTGAGTAAAACTGATTGACAAGTAAAGCAATGTAAATGCAAATGCCTCAATCCACAATAGGGCAGCCCCTTTAGAAGGGAATTGATGGCTCTGTAAATACAATACTCACTAAGTACTTATTCATGTATTGAGAATCACCTACAAAAACCACTATTTTGTCCATAGAAATGTTCTGTTGTTGCTTTATAGATAGTTACCAAAATTATTTTTTAAAAAGGACATAAAATAGACCTTAATTATCTGCCAGTTGTATATGAGAAAGAATTCAGCATATAATCTCATGAGCCAGAAGACCAATTATTCTTTGAACCAAACCTTCTACCACCAATACCAGCCATATTTTCTTAATTGGCTCATGAATATGTTAAAGGGTCTAGAGTTATGAGCCTTTGCATATTTACTAATCCTATGTTTTCCTATTTATCTAGAAAGATTAACCTTGATGAAGAAAGAACTTACATTGACTTGGCTTATTTTTTAATTTACAAAAAACATATTTTATGTCTCAATTCACTATCTTCACAGTGTATACAGAATAATTAATGATTTCATCATTCCAAAGCATGGTAGATGGGTTATTACCAGACCTGATCTTTATTTTATATTAATGCAAAATCTCCGTTTCAATACTTCTAAATGCTACTTCTACCTTGTCAAGTAGATCCAGATGTTGTAACTGTCCTTATATGGAATATTCTCTATTATCATTGTTTTCATCATAAATGAAAGCATCCATTTTATTGGCATAATCCTCTATCAACACTCTGGTGCTAAAAATGTTCTAGTTGATAAGTATTGGCAAAAGGGATCATCTGAATAGAAGGAGGAGAATATTTCTGGAATCTCTTTATTTCTGATCTCTGTTACAATGACTATCTTTTTGCTTTCAGACCAGGAAGAACCAGAACAAGTATGGTAGCATTCGTCATCCCGGAATAGAAGGACAGGCGCCAGTCATGAGGATAGTTTAGTTAATGATAGAAGAAAAAGCAGAAAGGAGAGAAAAGTTCCAAAGCGCAACCAGACCTAAGTGGGGAATTGAGTCAACCAAAGAATTCTTTGCTCTGTGATTACTCTTCACTCCAAAGCACAGTTGCCACGACCAGCTGTCAGAATTAAAGGACTGTTTCCTGAGGTATTGTCCCACGCAGGCTGAATCAATGGGAAACTGGTTTGTTCATATGGTAGGATCACATTTTTGCCTACTAGTGAGTGAGATGTGGAAATCATCTGTCGCCACTGTGCACCAGTACAGTGCTTCTCAACATTTGTTCCAGTCATGAGCATTCTTGAAAATCAGATGAAAGATATAAACCCTCTTCTCAGAAAAGTGCACATACACACTTGAATTTCTGTAAACAATTTGAAGGGGTTCACATACTTCCTGACACCCAGTTATGATTCTCCCTTGGGCCACAGATTTCAAGTTAAGGATTTCCTACACTAGAGAAGAGGGAAGTAGTTTTTATCGGTATTCCATGTGTCAGATTTAATAATAATAATAATATATTATAATAAGCACTTTATATGGACTGTCTTTCAATAACCCCATGAGTTAGTTTTATTGTCCCCATTTTTAAAAAATGAGCTGGTGAGTATCAGTGACTTGACCATGGTTAAGCAACCCATAACTGAGGACTTCAGAATAGTCTGTTCATAGGTGCTTATTTCTACATTCTCCCACTCTCCTTTTTGTTTTCCATCCTGTGTAACTAATATTACAAACTGTGTTCAGGACAGATTCCTGGCTCTCAGCTCCCTGGAGTATTGCTTAGTTTCCCCTTGTCCTTACCTAGGCCAATAATTAGTCATCTTCTCCCCACTTCAAGCTCATACTCTGCTTTATGGCTGGCCTTCTGTGTCACATTGTCTCTACTTTCACCAGCTGCCCAGAAGCTAAATCTTCTGACATACAACCTCCATACCCTCACGTACCCTCCCCCCTACCAATAACCCCTCCAGGTTTAGTTCCACATCTGTTCCTAAGCCAATACTAATTGAGGCAGGAAGTAGATCTTGGTGTAGTGGGTCTTGGAATTAAATTACTTTAACAAGATTCATTGATCTAGCCTCCAACAGCTGGGCCCCCAAGTGTCCATGTCTGCCTTTGTGTGCCTTTGTAGTTTCCATTTCAAGGTATTCCCTTTGACAGCATGTGAAGACTTACTATCTTGCAAATTGAATTAGAGGGAATATCCCTTGAGAGTTAAAATGTTAGGTAATAGACCAGAGCAGAGATAAGTTAAGTCATGGGAAAGGTAAAGAATAGTTCTCATGCCAACAGGACCTGATCTAATGTGGCTGTCCATATAGATTTATTTAAATAAAGACTATCTCTTTCAAAATCAGGATTGGCCAGTTATAGAAATATAGAAAATGAAGAGTTACAGGAGATAAATTTTGACAATGCTAATGCAAGAACAGTCAAGGGAATGTTTGCCTTCTAAATACTCACTTTGAAACTCAAATGCTTCCTTCCCAAGAAAGACATCCTTCTTATGAAGAGAGATGCAAGGAATTGCAGGCAATGAGCACAGCATGTTCTGGATCCATTCACAACAAGAAAATTTTTTATGGCAAAGTAGATGTATTTTATGTTATCTTAGCCTAATGTCATTAAACAATTTATACATCAAATCACCCCTGCACTGATCCCATGCTTACCTAGTTACCATCTAATTATGATTTGATTTTCCAATTACTATTTTCTACCGGTAAACATTAATTGCTCATATAGATGATAAACATCATTGGTGTCGATGAGAATGATTTTTCAAGATGACTTAATAAAGTGGTCTTTAATATTATTTGATTTCTCTTAAAGCCAGACTGCAGCTGAACACTTGCTGAGACCAGAAGTCTGCTCAGCCTGGCAGTTAGATTTCTCAATGAGCGTTTGCAAGTCAGGATTTACGTGTCTTCCCTAGTCTTAGGGGCATTTGAGTTATGATCTTTCAGGCTCTCATCACCTGTTTCTCTGACCACTGTCAAGAAGGGGAGGTTACACATTTATTGAAGAAAGCAGATCCGGGAAGTGACTTAACTAATTGAGGCAGTTCCCAGGGAGGCCCCACCCAACACCAGGTAGCCTTCCCTTTATGGTACCACAACCAATTTCATCCTTCTGAATAGATTTTTACAGTGTCTGCTCTAAGTTAGGACTGCATTTCTCTTTGCTTCCAACTCTTTGGTCAGTCTAGTTCTTTGGCTTATTATGTATCCAGCCCCTGGCTTTGCCATGAGCTCTAGCCATTTGGGTGGTATCCAGATGCCTAGAAACAAAGCTTTGGCTTGACAGTGAATTGATGATAAACTTGCCAAGTGCCTGGTTCATGAACTGTGCTATAGCTTGTTCTTGTTCCCATGTACTCTTGGCTGAGGGTCTTTCGTATAGAGAAAAAATTGCAAATGATGCCTCCTGGCCACCTAGCATTTGATGACCATCTGGATCTTCCCCTCTGGTGTCCAGTATTCCTAGAAAGGTGAGCAGGCATAGTGACCTGGTTTATGCCTTAAGTTTCTATACCTTTGACAAGTCTCCTTGAACTGTCCTTGCCAAAACCAGAACCTATGGGCAGATCAGTTTTCCCAACACTTTCTTTTGCTTGGTTCTAGTTTTCTTTCCCTTTCTAACAGTCATCTTGTAGAGGGTCTTAAACGCCAGTCTGAGAAGGAGGTATATACTTAAATCATGTCATGTCAGCAGGGCAAGCTGTGCCCACCACATTTTCAAAATGCAGAACTGAAAAGGGAAGACATTTTTAGATAGGGTCTAGATAGTTTAAAACAGGGCTCTGACTCCTGCTTGTTTTCGTAAATAAAGTTTGCTAGAATACAACTGTACTCATTCACTTATATATTGGTATTTTCTATGGTGACTTTTGCCCTACCCCAGAAGAGTGAAGTAGTTGTGACAGAGGCTAGATAGTATGCAAAGACCAAAATATTTACTATCTGGCCCTTAACAGAAAAGGTTTGTAGACCCCTGGTCTACATGACAGTTATGGAGACCTAGACTAATTAAAGGGCTAGCAGTAAGAATGAAAGAAGTAGTTTTGAGGGACATTGAAGAATTCTTATTGCAAATTCCTGATAAATGCCTAAGAGGTTTTTATGTTCAAGTTTACTTCAGATATTACATTCAAGCTTTTGGGTAGTTTTCTCAGTGTGAGTTACAGGCACTCCACCCACTCCCACACCCCCTGCCCCCCAGAAAAAAGAAAAAGAAAGAAGAAAAAAAGAAAAAGAAGAATCTATTCTGATATGCTACTATTCAGAAAATAGTAACTTATTACCTTTGAACCAATGCCTATTTTCATCTGGAATTCTATGATTTGGGGCATAAACAAGGTAACCAATAAACTTAATCACAGATAAAATGGAATAATAGTGAAGGCAGAAGAAATGTATTATGTGTGTGCTAAAGCACAGATTCAAACAAAGTGGAAAAACTGTGAAATTCTGAGAAATAAGCAACGGACATGTCTGAATTCTCTAGAGAAAAAAAAAAACTCTCTAGAAAGATAAATAGGTAAGTAGGCAGATAGATAGATACATAGAATCCTATTATGTTAACTGAAATTCTTCTCTGTGCAATACAATCTATTTCCCTTTTTCGCTCTGACCTTTCCCCTATTAATTCATTAACACGCAGTGTCTCAGGGGAGAGATTACATTGAATACAGAGGACAAAATGTCAGTACCTTGGCTTCTGAGCTCCAAAATACATTCTTGAGACTCACAGCAGAGACATATTCTTGAAAGCCAGGGCTTTTGACCTGTAAGGGTCAGAATATTGTATTTCTAAAAGGCTAAGCCAGAAGACATCCAGTTGCTTCTATAACTAATAGTTTGGAAATATAATAGGAGCCCATCCCTGGACATTAGGTAAGTACTGTCCAAACTGTGGGAGGGAGGAAACTGGAGAAGATGCAACTCTACTTTGGAAACTTGTACTGAGAAGCTGTCACTCCCCTAAGATAACCTAGAACTGAGCTGCTAGTGGGCAGAGCGCTCTAGAACCTCCAACCACATTTGGGGCAGGGTGGTGCAGGACACAGAAGGTGCCTGTGTCTTGTGTTTCAGAGAGTGACTGGGGAGTTGGTAAGCTTTGTAGAGAAGCCCTGTGTCATGCATGATCCCTAAGATGCTGAGTAGTAATGACTGCAGAATTTATCCAGGCAGATGGGTTTCAGGCAGCTCTACAGAATTTGAGGAGAATAGCAAATTAATTGTTTTCGTATCCCTTAAACAGGGTTGGATATTGCTGAGAGCTGGAGAATCAACAGTGTTTGCAGTTAGAAAGAGGAGGATGTTAGAAGGCATGGCCTTGGGGAGGGAAACTGGATGGCATATAGGATATCTCATTAAATACCAACAAGAGTAACTGTAAACAAACAAATATAGTGTGAACAGATGATATGGGAGAGGACCCATGCCCCCGCAGTGTGGTACTGCGAGCTGAACCAAAAATTGGATACAATTCAAGAGATAAAGAAGAGGGTGAAAACCTAATTGACTGAAAAAATTCTAATTTGTCTGAGAAAATACTTCATTCACTTCCAAAACTCTGGTGGGAATGAGTTTACATTGAATTGAATAAGATAAGGTTTTGGCCAGTAGACAAGATGATTACCTAGAGATGAGAAATACTATTTTAAAAATATATAGTAGAGATTTTGTACTCTGAATATTTGTACTGAGTATATATATATCAAGAGAATTTTCAAAATTGTTTGCCATTAGGTAGTAGAATTATGACCATTTTCTGTTTCTGTATGTTTTGTATTACGCTTAAATTTTTACAATGGATATGTATTATTTTAGCAAATATGAACACTGATATGTTCCAGAAGCACTGAGTTGGCTTTAAAGCTTAGAAAAAGTGTACAGAGATTGTCCAAAGAGAATTTTGATCCTATCTGTATACACAGACCATGACTCTCATTAGCAGCTATATTCTTGGAAAGGAGCACGGCATCTCATTCTCTGAGTGAACACACATGAAGGTGTCTCTTTCCGTCGAGCCAGATAATGGGGATACCGTGAGAGTGCACATACAGCCTGGCAACCTGAGGGAGGAAAGGTAATATAACAAAAGGGTGTTCCTTGTTGTGACTATGTATTTTGTCATTCAAGTTGATTAATGAGAGAGAGAGAGAGAGAGACGTGTGTGTGTGGGGGGGGGGGGTGTGGTGTGTGTGTGACACAATGACAAGGAGCCTGATAGTAAATTACACTCCCACCCAGTGCTACCTGACCAGAGGCACCCCTCACCAGAGGATACCTTAAACACCAAATACATTGCCCTGATGAATCATCTCATTGCTTGTCTTTTTAGTGTCAAAAACAACTATAAACAAAACCAAAATCTTGTTTCAGCATTTTGCAGAAGACTCATACCTTTAATATCCTCATTTAAAAATGAGAAGAACCGGGAAGCAGGCGCACAGCACAGGGAGATCAGCTCGGTGCTTTGTGACCACCGAGAGGGGTGGGAAAGGGACGGTGGGAGGGAGATGCAAGAGGGAGGAGATATGGGGATATATGTATACATATAGCTGATTCACTTTGTTATACAGCAGAAACTAACACACCATTGTAAAGCAATTATACTCCAATAAAGACGTTAAAAAAAAAAAAATGAGAAGAACCTTGAAACTGACCTAGAGTTTCTTTTTATGGCTCATTGGGGAACTATTTTCCCAATAATCATAAAATGCCTTTACTAGTATTAATTCTCTAGGTTATTGACGATGTGAAAAATTTATTATTATAATGAGTAAAAATATTAGAATAACAGTGTCAAATAATGACATGTAACATGTGCTTTATGATAATTTATTAAAAATTAAAATTGTGTGTGTGCATTTGTGTGTGTGCAGGGGAGGGGACTAGGTAAATCATTGACATATATCCTGGGAGGTGGAGAGGTTTATTTCTGTTGAATAATAGGACACCCAAGAAATACAGAAATCAGTTATCATAAAACAAAATGAAAAGAAGCTGGAATTGAGATGTTTTCCTTTCTTCTACTTAGGTGCATATTTCAGGTATAATTATTACCCAAAGGGGCGACATTACACGGATGATTTAGGTTAGCTAAGCAATAAGAATTTTATACTTCAAAGTTGAATAGGAATAGGCAATGACAATTTATGTCTTTACTGCCAAAGAAACAAGGAGCTTTAGGGAGAAGATTAAATGTAATGACAGTTTAAAATCTTTCAGTATTGCTAATAAAATTGTCAAAATTGAAAACTAAGACTGTATATAAGGGAACTTGCATAAACTTTAGAAATAAAATGCATAAAACTGGAGTCGGTAATTTATTTCTACCTTAAATTCACTGCTTCTATTTTATTAATCAAACTTGGTGTGTATTTTTTTCTTTTCTTTTTCCCTATATTCTTAGACTTTTTATCTGAGTAGCTATAGGTTGAAGCTTACTGACAGATGTATGTTTACAAATACAAACACCAGTGACACCCATTAGATAAATTCTTTGGAAATGCAACTATTAGCTATGCATATCAATAGTGTTTGTGGAACAGTTCTGTGCCTAACATTTTGCTATGTGTTATAAAATGAGAATTTTTACATTTTCAATGATTAATCGCTTGATCCTTAAAATAGCTCTGTCAGTTAGGGAGTTGGGTGTTATTCCCATTTGATAGATGAGGAAACTGGGGCCGGAGTTATATACCTAACTGATGTTAGAGCCAGGGTAAGGGATTATATTTTCTTTCAGGGAGGAAAGAAATTGAAAGGAGAGACTGATGCTTGCTTAAAGCTGAGGAACAAAATATAAAATCATGTCCAAGCAAGGTCTTGGGGTGGATGAGAAAAATTATTCTGGGGGCCTTTCAGTCAAGTACATCATTAAAATCGATTCCCAGATATTCTTATTTCATCAAAATGGTGGATGGGCTGAGAAGATTTACTAGGTTTGCTTCTGAGAAATTGAAAAATTCTAGACCTGAAGATCTTCTCCACTTGTCATCTTTAAGAATGTAGGCAGATTTCACCTCTTGCTTAAAAGAACAATCTTGGCCTTGAAAAAGATAATTTAATATATTTGAGTGTTTTCTTTAAGACACAATTTAAGTACTATTTCAAGGGCATCTACCTACTCATTCATCAAGTATTTATTACGCATCTATAATACACCTACAATAGACCAGAAATTCTGTTAGAACCTTGGGACAGAGCACAACTCAATAGAAAAGCAATCTATGCCTTTATAGTATTTAAAAATGGGGAAGATCAATACTATACAAATAAATTATCAAACTAATATATAATTAGAAAGTACAGCTTTAATTGAAGACAGCTAAAAAGTATGATTTAGACAGCTGACTTAGATCCGGGATCATAAAGGCTCCCCTGATAAAGTGCTACGAAATTTAAAAACTGAAAGGAAAATTAGGAATTAGGCAAAGTGGGGAAAAGAATTCCCAGAAAGAGCAGGAGATGAGGCTGGAGATAAAGGCTGCACCAAGCCCCTGACAAATTTCTTTTCCCTTGAGAAAGTGTTGAAGAATTTTAAACGGGAAGTTACAAAGTTAAACTAGCATTTTTAGTTAATTATCTAGAATAAACAGTTTTATATCTTGCCTTTTCCACTTAACATTAAATTATGAACATTTAAAAGTATAATCATATGCTTCAATACTATGATTTTTTAAAATGACTGCATGGTATTTTGTTACTGGATACATTGTAATTTATTTAACCATTCTTCTCCAGTTGGTTATTTAGATGATTTCTGTATGCATATTAAACGTAGCAGGGCAATGAAAACTTTTGTACGTAAATCTTGTGTGCATCTCTAATTATTTCCATGTGTACATTCCTAGAAGTGGAGTCTCAGGGCACATTTTTAAAGTTTTTGATTTGTACTGCAGATATCACCACCCAAAAGGGTGATTTATATGTTGTATTACATCAAATAATATTCATTTTGCTGATCCTTTATCAACATTGGACAGAGAGTAACACAAATTCCAAATAAAGAGTAAAATACCTCACTGAAATGGAGTAAGACCCTGTGGGGTCCAGGTACAAATCCTTTCTGTGTCTCCCGATTCTAGTTTGCAGGAAATAAGCTTCATTCAGCCTCCTTGACCTTCCCTGAGTTCCAAAGGGCAGATTCAAATGGTTGCTAATCAAAAAAGGGAGGGAATGTAGAAACAAAGGAGGAGCAGTCAAGAAACAACAGTGCAGCCTTGGGACAGGGTCCTGGTTCCTCCTCAAGAAATATGCATAACAATAGCTTTTGAGTTCTTCTGCAGGAACTAAGGCCCCCAACCAGGTAGAGGATGGTAACTTCAGGCTGAGCACAAAATTCCTGAAACACCACCCTGTTATCTCACCACCAACCAGTCAGAAGAAAGTCTGCACACGGTGGAAGATAAGGAAGGCTCTGACCCCCTCCCCAAGTGATTCTCCCTTTAAAAACTTTCATGGTCATGCAGAATCTTCCCAGTTGGTTTTGGGACACAAGTCCACCTTCTCCCCAGGTTGTTGGCCCCCTGAATAAAGCAGCCTTTCTTTTTCCAACCAACACTTGCCTCTTGAGTACTGGCTTTTGAGTGGCAAGCAGCTGAACCTGAGTTTGGTGACATCATTGTTGTTTTATTTGCTTATTTTCCTTTATATAATGATGTTGAACTTTTTTTTTTTTTTTTTTTTTGAAAATTCACATTCCTGATTTTGTGAAATGCCTTTCCATGTTATTTGTCCATTTTCCATTCAGGATTATTACTACTATAATAATAATAATAATAATAATAATAATAATGCTTATTATTATTATTATTTTTACTGATTTGTGAAAGCTTTTATTCTGTCGTACATGACACAGTATATTTTTTCCCAGGATGTCATTTGCCTTTTAATTTTGTTTATGGTTTGTTTTAAAGTATAAAAACAATTTTTATGCGGTTGACAATGTCAGTCCTCTCCCTGTGGTTTCTATCTTTGATTTATGCCTTGAAATTCCTTTCTCAGTCCAATAGCATATAAAAATTCATCTATATTTTCTTCCTGTTTTGTGCGTGTGTGTGTGTGTTTTTAACACATTTAACTCTTTAGATTGTCTAGATTTCATTTTTTGTGTGTGGAATGAGAAAGGAGGCACATTTATATGTTTTACATATATTTATACAGCTGCCCCAACACATAGTTCGCCTTCTCTCAACAACTTGAAATGACATTTTTGTCATATACCAAATTCTTAACCGACCAGAGCTGGGTTTTGGGTTTTGCATTCTCTTCCACAGAGTGATCTTCAAGGTCTCCTATTTTGTAATTTATTTTTATATCTTAATATAGATAGACATAAATATTTGAAGAAATAATTTCCTTGTTTCTTGCAGCAACCTTGATACAAAACACTAACTCAGTTCTCCAGTGTTTGCTTCTTTCTGGGGAAGCCCTGATGCTGGGCTGCCTTTTAGCTATTGGAAGTTGCAAGTGCACCAAGGTTGAGGCAATAGGAGTGGTCAGCTTGAGTGCAGGCAATAAGGGTGTACATTGACTGCAGAGAATCCACAAACAACAAAATAACTGATGGATGTTGATATGCTTTTTATTATCCCTATGTACCAGCAAATTTAAACAACGTTAATGATAAAATACCCCTCTCTTAAAAAATCTGTTGGTTTAAGTTCTAAGCAATTGACACAGTTATGGTTGAGTTTTAATAACATAGGCAGGGCTTCAAATTAGTACATTTTAAAATGACTTACCATTGGTTAAACATTATATTCTCTATGGAAGGTAATTCAGAGAACTCCAAATTATATAGTCAGCTCCTAACACACAGAGATTAGCTACATGTGCTTGTTTGAAAAGTACATTTGTAAAGGTTCACAATAATTCAAGCTTGCTTGGGGAGCAGTTTTCCAACTCCTGAGGGACTGGATATTCCAGCATTTAAATAGTAGTTACAAAATGAACAAGTGAGCATAGTGATTGTAAACTGGAAGAAACAGAACGTAATGAATTTTCTGGTGAAGCTACTTTAGTGGAAAGTTTTTTGACTGCAGAGAGATTTGAGAGCTGCTTGGATCGATTTTGAAGAAACAAAGACACAGGCAGTATTGCAAGTTCTGGAATTTATTGTAAAATGAGACTTTTGTAACTATCTGCAAAACTTATCTTTATGTTTAAGGTTTTTCCTATATGTATACCTGTTGCTTTATTCAAAAAATATTTTTGAAATTAATATGAATAGTTTTTGGTCAGCTATGAACTAGTATAGCAACAAGGCTGCACTGTCTATGAACGTGAATATGTGAAGAAAAACAGTTTTGAAGATGTCATTTTCTAATTTGTAGAAGTTAAGGCCTGTTACTGTTTTTATTCCTTACTGTAACAGACCAATATGTAGATTTATGTTTTATTTCCATTTACAATATTACTCCATTATTGACTTTCCCTCTGGTATTATAATACTTATTTGTTTTTAATTAATACATTTATTTTTATGGGAACAATTACGACAAAATTAATTAAAAGGAATTTTCAATATCCATGACTTTTTTCCTGGTTGTTATTGTAATTTGCTTCCTTTCATGATTATTACTGAAAATATGCACTTGCATATGTATTGCATAGAAGAAAGGGTGTTTAAAAAGTGCTCTGCTCCAATATTTAAATATGCTCTGTTCACCTGCCTCTAGGTAACACTCCTCTCTGGAGGAGAACCTTTCCCATTGTCAGCTTGCCTGGCCATTAGCTCAGAGAGGAGTCGCTACCATTTCTGTATTATTTGTACTTGTCCTGTGGTCTCCCCTCTCTCTCTGGTTTAGAGGATATAGGGATATTCTGCCATGTCTCCTCTGTTAACTTTCAAGGCATGTTAGTTGGCTAACAATGACTCCTTCAAGCCATTCTAAAC
The DNA here is from genome assembly GCF_028021215.1 of Eschrichtius robustus. Lineage (NCBI taxonomy): Eukaryota > Metazoa > Chordata > Mammalia > Artiodactyla > Eschrichtiidae > Eschrichtius > Eschrichtius robustus. The sequence goes on from NC_090841.1 coordinate 49,932,190, forward strand.
ACATCAAAGTTTCTGGTATACAGACGACATTCTTCTTAGTTTCCTGTGCTATTGTACATTTCTACCATCCTCCTTTCAATTTATATTTTGTAGGTTGATCCCATGATATTACCTTTCCAATGTCTTATCTGGAAGTCAAATACTGACCATTAACAATAGGAAAGAGAAGATAGGGAAGCAAGAAACTATTTCCTATGTAAAAACGTGACCAGGGAACTCGATGCGCTTTTCTGGGCAAAAGCAAGTGGGCAAAGGGGAGTGACCTTCAGAAGGGTAAAAAGAAGGCAGCTCATCCTCCGCAATGATGCTTAAGCCTTCTGTGTTATTTCTATCTCTAGTAATAAGAATTCTAGCTTTGAAATGAGTGGCTGAAATGCATTTTCTTTGATAAAAATACGCACAGAATTTTAGAGCTACAGCTTGCTGTCTAAGCCCTTCATTTTATAGATGAGAAAATTAAGTCCCAGAGGAGCCAAGTCACTTGAGTTAATTCCTCAAGGTAGTTAGTGGCAGAATTGGAACCAGAGCTCAGATCTACTTATTCCTAATTAAGCCTATTTCCTATTAGAGATACTGTTGTGTTCACATTGACGTCACTCTTAACCTTTCTCCACAATTCCAATTGTTGTGAGGATTAAATACAATAAAACCCATTAAAAATGGGCCTGAATCTCTAACAGCCCTAGAGAAACCTGGCAGCCTTACTGTTATTCTAATAAATGTTCCAAGTGATAGAGGTTTTTAAAAGGGATGAAAATCGTGCCTTTTTTTTTTTCCAGTTCTGTATGGGATACAGCCCTTTTTTTTTCCTTCTAGAGTGATATTGACATACTTCTGCTCCCATGAACTAATGTTCCTATCTCAAATGACTGCTTTGGCAGGAAGAAAAATTAACATGTTAATGCAAAAAAAGGGATGGGGAATGGCAGTGTGTCTTAGAAAAAGTTATCAGGAGTCAAATGTCAGTGCCTCATTTTAATTTTAAATGAAAGCACTGAATGTCTATATAATAACCTGACATAGGCAGGTGATTGTCCATGACCATGACCATAACCTCTCCCCTTCTTCCTTCTACTTATCTACTTGAAGGTTTGTTAGTCTTTTTATTAGTTTCTGCATCATCCACTCCTTCCTTTCCTCAAACAACCACTTACTGAAGTACAATTATGGCCTACTTTGTGATTACAACAACAAACAAGATATAAGCACAGCTTAGAGAGAGAAACAGAGGCAATTATAATAAATTATGAAAAGAATTAGGTCAGCAGAACTAGAATGGTAGAGAAGCAAGGAAAACAAAATTTAGAAAACTTGCTATGTTCAGATCTGCTACAAATAAGCAATGTTGTTAAAAGTGTTTATGGGGGGGATACAAGTGAAACCAAAGACTTAAAAATCATTTTTGAAATCTAGCGACTCAAACTTTTTAGTCCATCCTAACTGAGGATAATTGGGAGATGGCAACTTTTTGAAGTCACTTGAAATATAGTCTCTGAGAGCTTCTTCACTTTGCGAACGTGACTCTGGTTTCTTTGATTTGAGACATAATGAATAAGGAGCTGGATTCTACATAGCTTACGTTTGAGAGCTCATAAAACATCTTCCATTCTGAAAACATTATCTACTGAAACTGAGAGGCTTGAGATGGAATCTTTGGAAATATCAACAGTATGATCAATGGTCAACAGTGACAGGATAAGGCAAAGACTGTTGATAAGTAGGGATTTGGAAATAAGGAAACTGAGTGCATTGCAGATAGGCAGATTAGATAGGGGTGGTAGAAAGCATTTTTATAAGAAATTATTTCATTAAAATGTGATTTTGACTGATACACTAAACTGGTTCGCTGTTCCTAAAGACAGTATATAAAATATCTTTCCAGCTGGTTAAGAAAAAGAAAAAGGTACATAATCATCAGTGATTATCCTCAATTGTAAGAATGAGGACCAGAAGGGAATTATGGTGTAATACTCAATTATGAACTAATAAAAAGGGCATAATTTGGCGATGAACAGATAATTCCTTTTTGTGGGTGAATTCCACAGAATAATAAATTTTGAGGATATGCAACCTTAATGTAGATGAATAAGAAATACCAGAAAGTAATCGAGAATAAAAGCAGAAAAGAATTAGAAATGCAACATCATAAAGGGAGGAAAGGGAGGGATGAGTGAGTCTAAGGAAAGGTAACTAAGGGCACTCAAATCTATCTTATGCTCCCATCGTGTACAATATAAATGAACAAAGTCACCAATAAAGACAATGGGAGATACTGGAGAATATTTTATGTCTTGTGCACAACTAGTTATTCAAAAATATAATGAATATATTACCCATTAAAAAAAAAAGGAGTCAAGTGTTATAACTATAGATGACTAGAAATGAGTAAGACTTTCCCTAACTAAAAATAAAAAATTCGAAGTAAACTGTATAATATTAATATATATTCAAAGATTTAGGCTGCAGATTTAATCCTTGAGTCTATCATAACCCAAAGCAATATAGCAGAAGACAAGTGAGATTGAATTTTCCATGGAATCTCAAATCCTATTATTTTGAGGTCTGAATGCAGACATAAGAAATTAAATTTAGTTGTCTGTTTAGGAGGACCACTTCTTACATATTTGAACAACTTTATCATTTACTTTGTGGCATCGTTGGTGACAGATGGGGAAGGAGTTCAGAGGGAAAGAGAGAAGAATGTCTTCCATGTTCTTGACAGTGTGATCATCTCTGATTTTCACCCTCCTCAGATACACATAAACGCAAACAAGTCATATACTTCATTTTAATTCTCCTGCAGAACTGTAGAGCCCTATCACTTTGCTAGGCATAAAATAAAGATTATCACTCTAACACAATGTTCATTGCAGCACTATTTACAATAGCCAGGACATGGAAACAACCTAAGTGTTCATCGACAGATGAATGGATAAAGAAGATGTGGCACATATATACAATGGAATATTACTCAGCCATAAAAAGGAATGATATTGGGTCATTTGTAGAGACGTGGATGCATCTAGAGACTGTCATACAGAGTGAAGTAAGCCAGAAAGAGAAAAACAAACACCATACGCTAACATATATATATGGAATCTAGAAAAATGGTACTAATGAACCTAGTGGTAGGGCAGGAATAAAAATGCAGATGTTGAGAACAGACTTGAGGACTCAGGGGGGGGAAGGGGAGGCTGGGACATAGTGAAAGAGTATCATGGACATATATACACTACCAAATGTAAAATAGATAGCTAGTGGGAAGGAGGTGTGTAGCACAGGGAGATCAGCTCGGTGCTTTGTGACCACCTAGAGGGGTGAGATAAGGAGGGTGGGAGGGAGACGCAAGAGGGAGGGGATATGGGGATATATGTATACATATAGCTGATTCACTTTCTGTACAGCAGAAACTAACACAACACTGTAAAGCAATTATACTCCAATAAAGATGTATAAAAATATTTAAAAGTATAGAGGTCATATAAATATAATAATTATAGGTGACAAAATATGCCAGTCACTGTAGCCATGTATCTGTATTAAATCAAGTAACCTTCACAACAGCCTATAAAAAAAGGTGCTATTTTCAGATGAAGAAGGGGAAACAGAGAGAGAGAGGAACTTGTCTGCTATCACATGGCTGGTGCAACATGGGACCAGGTACAAACCCAAGCCATCTGATTTCAAATCATGTCACTATGATGCCTCTCTTACATGAGTAAAATGGAATGAAATATTGAAGAAAATCTTTTTATATGTATTTATCCATTATTTTCAAATACAGAACAATGTAGAATCCTTTTTAATTCTGTAATTTGAAAACAATGTAATCCTTTCTGCTAATTCAGTGCCTAGATTTTTTCTTCTATCTTCTTACACCATTTCTTTATCTCTTTCAAAACCTGAAAATATTCAAATCCATTTTAGACATTCACCAAAGAGTTTGTGATAAATGTCTAATCTGAGGGCAGACAATCTGTATCAGCTAGAATGTTTGTTCAGTTAGAATTGTTGAAGTAGCTTTACACCCAGGGTTTATTTTTTATGTAAACAACCACAATAACAACATAGTTCAGAGGAGATTGTCTGGAGAAAGCACAAAATCACTAGAGACCAGGATCCTGCCATCTTTCTGCCCTCCTTGGTTTCCATCAGCAAGATAATTGCTCTAATTCCACCTGCAACAATGAGGTAGCAAAAAGGGGAGGGGGGGGGGGAAAGAAAAGAGGAGGAGGAAGCATTATTTCCCTTTTAAAGAACCTTCCTAGAAAATCTGCAGGGTACTTCTTCTATTTGACCAGAAATTAGTTACTCGGCCACATTTAACTGCAAAAAACAAACCGACAAAACAAAACAAAAAACCTGGGAACTGTAGCCTTTTACCTGGACATGTTGCCAACCTGAATAAAACTGGAGTTCTGTTACTAAGGCAGACAGTGATGATGGATGTTGGTGGAAGGAACTAATAGCCACTGTGTCATCAAGAAACTTATGTGACTCTAGCGTTCCATGAGAAAGAGGACTGGGAATCAAAGCCTGGTTCAGAAATCCACACTAATCCTAAAAGTGTAAATGGGAGGCAACTGTATGCTGGGGAACTGGATTAGGTTTATTTGTACTCATTTATAATGGATTAACTTTTTTAATGGTTGAGAGTCAACTTCTACCTAAAGGGGCTTCTTACAGGTTGGACTTACGTAGCAATACTTACTTTAAAATTCTTTTAGGAATGAAAGAAAGCCCCAATTTAATTATTCTAAGTCTGCATTCCCTGAAATCAATCAGACATGGACTCAGCCCTCCCCTTTCTCCTCCTGAGAATATAACACAATGGCTTAAGAGGCAAGGGAAGAACCTCCCTTCCCTTCCTTTGTTTTCTTTGTCTTAAACCACCACCTCTGAGTTCCAAGGTACAGTGGAGATACATGCCAAAGAAATCTTTAGATAATTACACTCTATTCATTTCATCTTATTTCAAATTATAGAAGTAAAACTACCACCTGATAAAGACATTTTCATAAACATTTTACTTCTGTGTTCCAGTGGATATCGATGAGAGAACATACGCATGCACAGTCATATTCACAAACATTTATAACCTCCAGCAACTATAAAGTCTCATCTGTTCTATAAAGAAGGGCTCTGTTCCCAGTGCCATTTGCTGGCAGACGCTGATCACTTGACAGTTACATTTAAAGGCAGCAGGCTCTTGACTCTGGGTCCTATGCCCCAAACACCTGTTCCCTGTCAGACGTTGCAGCTGACATTTTTTCCAAGAGAGCAACTTATTTTGTTGGGACAGTTCCTTGCCCCATGGACCGCATGAAGAATAGGCAGTGGATTGCCTGAGATTTCAACAGGCTCTAAGTTGAAAGCAGAGCCCTCAAGGCTCTCGACACGCGAAAAGCATCACCAGAAGGTCCAAGTTTACCAACAGACAAAGTCTCTTTAGCTGCCTCACCCCTATTCCTGCCATGTAGACCAGCATCCTCTGATGCTATTATTGGCACATTATTGTGACGTTGCACCTGGCTTTCAGATTCTTTTAAAAAGTAACATTAAACATCTGGTTCTAAAGTTATCTATATTTATTGTAGTAAGATTGCAATGTATAAAAAATCACAGATAAAACAACCTACATTACCAAGAACTGCAAGCTGCAAAGTTAGCCTGTGATAGTTTTATAGATGCTGGTAGAAGACACGAGACTTCTTGGTCAGAGATAAAGGACAGTTTATTACAACAATAGAGTATAAGCATGTTTTGAACTAGTTCCTGAGCCCCAATTCCCACAGGGTAACACAAAGAGGGCCCACTGGCACCCATAAACACAGTGAACTGTATTACAGGAGAGTGACACTGAGCTTAGGGAACTTGAATCTTTTCTTACGGACAATAGCCTGTCTGAACTTTGTCTCAGAGGAGACACTATCTTTATTAAACTGGATAGTAAACCAATGTACCCTTTGCTCCAGAAGGAGACGCTACATCTTCCAAGGCTGTTCACAGTACAAACATTCTTGGAAAGACAGTCTGAAAAAAATAGCAGTCAGTGTCTCTACTTGCAAAATAAGCAGAAATGCAAGAGACCCATGGAAAGTTGTCTCCTAAAATGTATGAACTAACTTCAACTAATACAGGTTGAAAAAACAACAACAATGACATTGGCATCTTAAGGGGCATATGTATAGACAAACACATATTCGTTTTAAAACGTTTAACCCTTCAGTAACACTATGCTATAAACTTAACTGGAGAATATATGGTGCTTTTTGCTCCATAATTTTATAGGATATTGTGTTCCTAAATACCGATTTACTATTAAAAAAAGAAAACTCCTATTTTTGGACATTTTAAAAGTTTCTGAAATTTTACTATTCTAAGAAATACCTACAGAAATCATTTTTGTACGTAAATTTTTGTGCACAGGCATAATGATTTTCTTAGTATAAATTCTAAAGTAGGTGTTGCTAGGTGAAAGTTAGTGGCTATTTTTGAAGCTTTTGATAAATCTTGCCAAATTATTCTAAGAAAAGGTTGTATCAATTTACACTCCAACCAACAATGTATAAAGGTATTTCTGTTTTTAAGAAGACATTTTAATTTGAAAACTAAAGCTAATATTTAAGTAGTATTTGTGATTTTAATCACTAAATAAATGATATATGTTCATAAACACAGCTAAGCACTAGCTTCCTTCCTTTTCAAAGTGTCCTGTCAAGGTTCCCTTTGAATCAGTTTCAGAATTCAGAATAATTGGCATCTGCATCCAGCAAGCACTCAGTTAGGAGAGGGCTGGGGAAGCTCCTCCAAATCATCATCCTGTTTATTTTAGCAAAGAAATGTAAACGCTAAGCTATATCTTAAGCGTAAGAAAACCGAAAGGAATAGGTTTCCAACTCTATAATTATAGAGTTTGCAGTCTAGGGTTTGTTGGGCATAAAAGAAACTCCAAATAAACCTTGATGTGCTATCATACATTGTAATCTGACAATGTACTTCGTGTATGGAATTTGCTCAGAATAAAATACATTTACATGCAGACAAAAAATACAAAACATGTACACTCGCATGCAACAATCCAGTAAATGTCAGATTGCTTCATTTAAATAAGCATCTATATAAAATTGTTCTGTTAAGAAGTAATAAGAAGCATTCATTTATTTGTCTATCAGTTTACCCATTCAACAAATATTTTTCAACTTGTCCTCCCTCCCTCCCTCCCTCTCTTCCTGGATTCTAGTTGTTCCCATCAAGCCTTTGTTCCTCTAATTGAAATTTTACAGGGAAGTTAATATATAACGGTTCTTTCCTACCCCCTCAAGTTTAGAAGCAATGAAGAGATAACCATAGGAGTCAGGCAAATGAGCATCAAAGTACCCACTTTATTACCTAATCTCTGCAGAATGTGAAGATACACTTACACTTTACCTCAGAATTAAATTTACTCACCCAGTCACAGTCTGAGTTAGAAAACAATAGGCTTTGCCAGCAGAGGTCTGTACTGGAAAACTTAAGGCATAGAAGAATGGAGGAAGTATGCTTCTTGGGGTTAGGCTGATGCCTACACAGGAATGGACTTCCAAACTCGTTAGTTAGGAGAGATATGAGGGCGAGGCCTGGAATGATCCTTTTTAAAAGTTCTTCCCTATGGACACATAGGAGGAGGGAGTTGAGGGCTCGACCCTGATGTCCATGAGATATGAAAGCAGGAAAGGATGTTAGAGATCTATGTAACCAATCGTCTCATTTAATGGAATAGGAAAAGAGGGAGAACGAATTGCTCAGGAACTCACAATGAAGAAGAGGTATAAAACCAGGATCAGATGCCAATTTCCATGGATGTCAGTACAATGATATTCCAGAACACATTTGGCAATCTGGCAAAAATGAATCTGCATTTTAAAAGACTAGCCAAGATTCAGGCTTAGCAAAGTTTCTGATTTTTTAAATTTCCCACCACTCAGGTGGCTGTTTTTGTCGTTGTTATTAATGATGGCTATTTTTACACAATTTAGACTTAAAGTACTTACATCTAAAGTGTGAATAATGTTCTTTATTCTTATCCAGTTTTTCAAAGAATAAATTTATTTTACAAGGAGCTTACATTTGTATTATTTCGGAATCCACTGCTGTGGGATTAACAAAGATGAAACTTGTCCCGAGGAGGGAGAATGGAAGCTGATTCTCACGGGCTAAATTCTACATTTTTGACCATTTTGATGAACTGACTCACTATTGTTCATACTTTGGTGGAAGATGCTTAGAATAGGGAGAAGCATGAAGGCAGCATCCTGGGATAACAGCTTTGAAGAATTCACAGTAGACTGGAGAAATTGGCTAAACCACCCTATAATTTTTGTTTAATGATTTTGCTCCACACTAGGAGGAGAAAGGCGATTTCTCAAAAGTTCTTTGTTAGGAGAGAAGGAGGGTGTGGTTCAGGAAAAGAAAATGACAGAGGGGATGCTTATTGTTTATGGTTGCTTGTTTCATAGGTTTCACACGCACACTTGCCACACACATGTGTGCGAAAAATGGCAAAAGAAAGGGAAGAACAAGAGATCACCTTGGGATTATCCTATAAAACAGAAACTGGATAAGAGAAGAAAGTGACTGGCAATCAAACCTCTGAGTGACTTTCCATTGCCTTTAATACTCCTCTAATCAAAGGGCAGCACGCGGTTGTGAGAGCTGGCCAGAGCAGGGAAGATTATGCAGAGAGTGACTTCATTCAGTGAAATCTTGGCATGATTCCTAACCTCTCAGCCTGAGGGAGCATTTCTAAATTTTATTTGTGTTCTTCACCTGAGAGAAATGATGCCTCCTAGAGAGCACAAGACAGAGGTTAAACAGACATGAAATAAAATTATCCTCCTTGGATGGGTCAGGAGCTGCCTGATAACTTAGTCTACGCCTACATCAATCCCGGAGCAGAAAGGAGCATCTGTCGTCAAGGAGAGCTGAAGGTAACAGGGTTTACAGCGGCAGATCTCCTGAAATAAATATACAGGAGGCAGACCCTCAAAGAAGAAGCCCGATATGCAACGATTAATAATGACCTCTGTTTATCATTCTGTATGGTTTGCGACTTTTACCACAAGCAAGTGTTGCCTTCTTAAGGAAAAGCAAATAATAAGCTAATAAAGATATGAGACCAATTTTCACTGACCACTCTCAGAGGAAGCCTGATTTGCCTGCACTTTTGTAAAGATCACAAGTGGATTTCTTCCTTCTTTTTCTTTAAAAGAGTACACTCAGGCTGATCAGTGAGTTCACACATCTGGGTTAATGAGATAAGCAAATATTAAATTTGGTGTCACTGTTTTCATTATTCCTTGTTTTAGAAATTCAGGTTTATAAAACGTATTCTAGCAGAGTTTTACGGAAATCAGGCTATCTTGTGGTCATCAGAATTTATGGAACTCTGTCCAGTACCCTCTACTGGATTAGATTTTAGCTCTGCAAACAGTCTTATCTCTTAAGAGCTAGGACCTGAAATTAAATTATAAATTGATACTATCAATAGCAGAAATGTTATCTTGAGCCCGGAAGGCCAGAAGGCTGATTGAATCTCATTCATCACAGATGCACTTTGCTAGTGATGGCTGTGTTTGGATGTGAGGGTGTGTTTACGTGTTATAACCAGCGGGCTGGTTAGCTGAGCTGGTTAGCTGTGCTAATGGGAACAGCAGGAAAAGCTCTATAGCTCCATAAGCCAGTTAACTCTGCTTTGTTTAGTGATGATTGACGGTGATTCAGATCCTATATGGCAGTCTCATATCCTGCTGATGATCCCAATAATAGAACCAACTTTACGGATAAAAACTTAAAGCTGTATTTTCTTTCTAGATTCAGAGAGGTGTGAAAAGTCAAATGGGTAAGCCAGACAATGTGCTTATAGCCTGTTTTCGAGAACCTGAGGAGAACCTGCCATGCCCACATTGGCTTCTTTGGGATTTCTACACATAAGATGTATAGAAACTATGCCTTGCTCCATCTGACCTGGAAATACTAGACCTGAAATGAATGTCAACTAAAACCCAACCATTTGTAGACTAGTCAGTAGACTTAATGAGGGTCCTACCATGAGAGCTGGACCCCAAAATTAAGTAGAAAATCTGATAAAATCCTCTCTTTTAGGGGTTTTAGTATAAAAGACACAGAGAGGGACACAAACACATAAGTGATGCAGAAATGGAGCCTGATGAGAGAGAAGGTAGTAAGCGGTGATAATCCAGTAGAAATTATGAGGTAGCAGATGTTGTGAATAAGCAAGCATTGTGTGGCAGATTGCAGAGCAGAAACTATTTCATCAGGAGCAGTCAGAGCTCAGGAAGCAGCGGCAGAGAGTAGCTGAATAACCATGCTGAGCAGTGCATAAAGGAAGCCTGCTACGGGGAGCATAAAATGACAGCAAGGTCTTTCCAGCCATGTTGTATTCCGAACGGCATTTCTTTCCTCCATGAGGCCCAGCTTTGTTATTGTGGAAGGATTCTGAAAGTTATCCTAGTGTCTTGGAAACCTGGCTATGCAGCTGTTTGTAATCTGTCTTACTCCCTTGGGCATCCTTTAAAATAAAACTCTATCATGTGAGGTAATCTGAAGGTGGGTTTGCACATGCTATCTGAAAGGTCGTAACAGGCAAACATTATTTACGTTAACAAAGATATTTTATTGCTTTGGGAATTGGTTTTTAAATCTCAGATTCTCATCAAATTCTACCAGTCTACAACTGTCACTAGCCTCTCCCCCCATTTGGGGTGCTATTCAATGGTTTTATATTCAATCATCGGGAAACAACATACTCATCAAAGTCCTAAAATAAATTCAAAATATTATTGAAACAATTCCTTCCAAATATGTCATACATATTAAGTTAAAGCCTTTCACTGTATTCTTGGGCTCTAAGAAACCATTCCTCTTGACTTTGGAATATTATATAACCAATAATATTTTGACAATGGCTCTGAGGTGGCATTCAGAAAGATTTCATAAAGAAATACAGCACACATTCAAATTGTGTGGGGACAACCCAAGAGTAGAAGTGCTTGAGATATAGATTGCTACTTAGTTTACTGATTATGACTCTCTATTCCTCCATTGGAAAGGTATTGGAAATCAAAGCAAGTTATTGTGTCAATCCACCGTCATGAGGTTGATCAAAGCTTTCTCCAATTGTGCATCTCATTTGAAGGCTAAATTTTGTTCTATGGGGACACGTACATTACATACAATGGAAAACAATTAAAACAACAGACTTGGTTTCATATGCAGAAATTCATTTTGCACACCACATGTTTATATACTTTGATTCTGCATATGTAGGAAGATCAGAATTGAGCATTAATTCAGGAAAGAAGAATAGAATAGAACAGAACAGAATAGAATAGAACAGAATAAATAAATAAATTTATTTATTTATTTATTTGAAAATACCATTTCTTTGGCTAATTGCTGTTTCAATTAGAAACTGAGGCATAGAATGAATGGTTGTTTGCCTTAGTAGGTGTCTTACACTGTTCAGGGCTGCTGTATCAAAAATACCATAGACTGGGTGGCTTAAACAACAATTTATTTCTCATAGTTCTGGAGGCTGAGAAGTCCAAGATTAAGGTGCCTGCAGATTTGGTGTCTGTTGAGGGCCTGTTTCCTGGTTCATAGACAGCTATCTTCTGTGTGCTCAGATGGTGGAAGAGGTGAGAGAGTTCTCTGATGTCTTTTTTATGAGGGCACTAATCTCATTCATGAGGGCTCCACCCTCATGACTTAATTCACCTCCCAAAGGCCCCACCTCCTAATACCATCACTTTGGAGGTAAGGATTTCAGCTCATGAATTTTGGGAGAAATAAACATTCAGTCCATAACAGCAGGTGTAGCTGTGAATGGAGCTCGGTGGGGTCACTTAAGGCACCCAGACCTGGAGAGCAGTGATGTTGGCAGTATCACTTACAGAAACAACAGCACTCTCCCCTCTCTCTTCTTTTCTTTCTATTCTAAATATCTTTAAACTTTTTATTTTGAAATATTTTAGACATAAAGTTGTAAAAATAATACTTGTGGGTTTTCATATACCTCCCCAAAATGTTAACATCTTATAAAATTAGAGTGCAGCTATCCAAACCAGTAAGTTAACATTGATACAATACCATTAACTAATTTGCATACCTTTTTTGAAATTTGCCAATCGTCCCACTGGTATCTTTTTTTCTGTTTCAGGATCCAACCCAGGATCTCACGTTGCATTTAGATGGCATGTCTCCTTTGACTTCAATATGGTGACTTCAATAACTCTTTTTCTTTGTCTAAAGTACCTTACAAATTTGAAGATTACTGGCTAGTTATTTTGTAGAATTTGAGTAGAATTGAAGTTCTGCGTTATTGGCAAGAATATCACAATAGTGATGCTGTGCCCTTTCCAGTGTATCACACCAGAAGATACATGATTTTGATATGTCTTATTAGTGGTGATGTTAACTTCAATCACTTAGTTAAGGTGGCATCTGCCAAGGTTCTCCACTGTAAAGTTACAACCTTCCCTTTGTAATTAATATGTACCTTGTGGGAAGATAATTTGAGATACTACATCATCATAGTTTTGCCATCTAATTTTAACATCCAAAGATGATTCTTACCTGCAGCAGTGATTTGTCCATGGTTTTGGACAAAGGGTGGTTTTTCTATGTCCTTTATTTATTTATTAAAGATTTTTTGATGTGGACCATTTTTAAAGTCTTTACTGAGTTTGTTACAGTACTGCTTCTGTTTTATGTTTTGGTTTTTTGGCCCCAAGGCATGTAGGATCTTATCTCCCCAACCAGGGATGGAATGGGCACCTGCTGTATTGGAAGGAGAAGTCTTAGCCACCGGACCACCAGGGAAGTCCCCATTATTCTTTTATTTTTATTAATTGGAATACTATTGTAAGAAAAGAGTTACCCTTTTTATTTATTTATTTATTTATTTATTTATTTATTTATTTATTCATTTATATGGATTTGCTTTTATTTCAACTCAAACTTTCCCTCCATCCAGAAGACCACCTTTCTTAGGCAACATCACTTTTCTTCAGTTGGTGCCCCAGAGATGGTCATGAACATAGAGTCTTCTACATGTTACTCCATTCTCTCACCTTATTTTGTCTTAGATTTGTGTCTTCACTGATTGGCCTGAGCCATTGCCTTGGGTTTCCAGGCTAATTCACTTAACCTGACATTTAATGCTTATCTTTCATTAACTTTGTTGGTCCTGGTTTTCAGTACTACATTTTTAAAAATTTTATTTTATATTAGAGTATAGTTGATTTACAATGTTATGTTAGTTTCAGGTGTACAGCCAAATGATTCATTCATACATATACATATATCCATTCTTTTTCTGATTCTTTTCCCATATAGGTCATTACAGAATATTGTGTAGAGTTCTTCCCTGTTCCATACGGAAGGTTCCCGTTGATCATCTATTTCATATATAGCAGTGTGTATCTGTCAACCCCAAGCGCCCAGTTTATCCCTCCCCCTCCACGTTTCCCCTTTGGTAACCATAAGATTCAGTACTACATTTTCGACTATCCACTGCTCTTATTTAAGCCCGACTCGTACCAAAAAATTTCTCCTACTGTTAGAAAAGTAATTCTATTTAATTCAACAAACTGGAGAGTGTGTTGCCATGACTCTTGTTGTGAATATTTTGTCTGTCAGCTTCTATTCCCTCTTATTTTAGTAATGAATTCCATTAGGGGGTGACTTCTTCCTGTTGTGTGTGGGTGAGGTGGGGTTACCTGAAAAAGTCACCTGTCTTCCCCAGGCAGGGATGGGCATCACCATTCAACTGATGCTGCCCACACTTTCTCTCCCAGGACTCCAAACTCTGAGTGGGATGAGGCAAGGACAGAGAAACTAAACAGAACAAAAGCAGCTGGAACACATTCTTTCCCACGGTGGAGCCCTAAAGGTACTGTCATTTAATTCATGCTAACAAGGCATCTGAACCTTTCCTGGTTTCTGGTATTTTTAGAGCCTTGCTGTCCAACCTCCCTTTGAATTTGTGAGTTTCATGAAATTCTCCCAATAAATACATTTTATGTACCTTAGCCAGAATCATTTTCTGTAGCTCTGGTGGGGAAACCCAGTAATCCATTCTTCTAAGAGAAATATAGGAAAGATGACTACTTTTCTGAAGTAAAGACTTCAAGAAGGAAATAGTAGGTGCTCTGTTGATGGCAACTGCATTGACATCAAGGTCAGGAGACTGACCTTTCCTCACAGGCATAGCTGATTGTCCTGGGCCATGGGACACTTAACCATTATACATGACAGGCTTGGGAAAACAACCAGTGAAGACTTACATGCCTCAGCCATCTAAAGATCTACACATGTCTCGCCTGGATCTGCTTTTCTGGTTTCCCTCACATTGCTCCCAACCCCGTTGTGTGCCTGCTGAGCTTGGCTTGCTTCTGCCGCTTCTACCCTTCCACACTCTGGCCAAGGCGAGTTTCCGCTGTTTTTCTCTCCCCAGCTCCCCACCTGGGAACTCCACACCACTTTCAAATTATCCCAATTCATCAGATTGTAACCTCAAACTCTCCACTGAGAGTGGAATGGAAAACACAAGCCTCTAGCCTGGTATTCGCTCGCATCTTTACTACTTCTGGAGGAAAGAGGATATTCTTAACAAATGCTGTAGTGACAGGAGAAAATCATGATTCCTTTACTAATGTTGTCTCTGTGTCCCTGAGAAAGAGGCCTATGCTGTAAACCAGGTATCTGTTCTTTTTGTACACTGTGCCACTCACTCTCAGGGCTAGAATGGACCTCACCTTTTAGGTAAATTTAGGCCAATTTACAATTCCTTATAGCATGTTACTCCTTCACACCAAACAAGGGAGTGGTAGCATGACGATGGGATAAAGACACAGTGTGTAAAATATGTTAATATCTTGAGGGGATTATGAGGTTCAAGAGTAAAAGGCAAACTTTACACAGGCTTATGTGTGCTCTGCAGATTCCTGCAGTGTGCATAAACTAGAGTTCTCCAAACAAGGATATTAAAATGAATGAAATAATCTTATGACTCAATACTTAAAAAAACATGTTATGCTCACATCATTTTCAAAATATTTTCCAAAGGCCAAGAGAGAAAACCATGTCAAGATGGGGTCAAAGTAAAGAAATGATTACTGTAATAATCATGTTCCCAAATGTCCTAATGTTTTATGTTGGAAAACTGACAGCTGGTATAGAGGAAGGGAAATGCAAGGTGGGAGTAGGGGTGGGCATGCTCCTTTGTACATCTTCTTTTCTTTCTGCTCTTCCTCTCAAAAGAACGTGCATGGCCAGTTATCCCAACATTTCTGGAGTTGACACGACCAGGACAGCTCAGACGCAGCGCAAATAAGATGGTGATAATACACTAACTGGATATCCTACTTTTCTCTGAACTCTTATAATACCAATTTCCTCCTTGAATGGGAAATGCCATAGAGACCTTGAGGAGGGCTTTTAAAGCGATGAGGTCCAACAAGACACCGTACCTAACTTGACTGAAATTCTGCCCTGTGTGCCAGAGGCAGATTCACGTGGAGAAACTACCGCCAGACAGAAAAGAGAAGTGTGTCTCTGTGTGATGTTCTCCCTAAGCCCACAAGCTGAGCATTTCCTACCTCCTTCTCTGCGTTGCCCTAGACTTACTTCTGCAGTCAGCACTGTTCATGAGGTATTATAATTGTTTATACATTTTTCTTCCCTGCTAAGCTGTGAGTTCCTGAAACACAAACTGTGGCATTTTCAACTTTCTAGCCAAAGTGACCAGCAAAGACAGTCCCTATATAAGATGAGTAATAAACAGATTAAAAAGAACTTTCTGACCTCTGGCCTTATATTACCCTTAATTTTCTGTACTGTCTTATGCTGTTATTTTTATTTTCTTGTGTGCAAATTCTTCAAGAAGTCCATGTTCAGTGTGAAAAATTTTAAATTTTACGTAGAATAGGTAACTTTAAAACAGAACTCCTCCCATAGTGTTTTTATTTCAAATTCTGTAAAAAGAAAAAGGAAAATTACTACTATAGAATCAAAGTTTATATCTACTGTGTAAAAAATTTCAATGCTTATTTCTAGGAATGGTACAGATTATTTCTCTCATTATAACATGAAGGACAAGCCAGCACAGGAAGGAACTAACTCCCCAAGCTTGCCCTGTCTGCCCTCCCTGGGTGTTCGTAGCACGTCTGTCCATCCTCGCTTCTGGAATTTTCTGGAATTGACTGTCACCACAGTCAACTGTGGGTTGATGATCACCCGACTGGAATGCGGAAAATATCTTTCCTGATTAATTCAGCAGAGATAAGATCACAATTCTTAACAATAAACTTAATATTAGAAACTAAGAGTAAATGCACAAAGCAGAGACGAGCAAATACATGGAGAGTAGTTGCCTTTTCATGGATTAAGCAGTCCTGGATCACTGGGTGCCTTGACCCAATTCCATACCTTTTCTACATTTCTGGGGTTTCTACCGCATATTCCCCAGGGACATACACTTTTATCCCACACTACTGGGGCAATAAAGCTACTGCTATTGCACTGTAAGAATCAGTGGTAGCAAAAGCATTTTTTTAAATGGTGACAAAGAACCTCTGGAAACCACTCCTCTGTAAAAGCAATGAGGACTCCGGCAGAACTCTCAAGATCAACTTTTTCAGAACTCTGAAAATTAACCAAAAATTTGCAACAATATGAAGAGCACTTCTTCAAGAAAAATGACCGAGTATCAGTAAGAACAGTGAAGTTTTCGGTATTGAAATGTGTCATATTCCCACACCCTCTACCCAGCTCTGCAGTACTTATGAAAACCAGTATCGTCACAACTAACGTATCTGTGAAAAACAACAGATTAGGAGCTACTGGAGGGGATGGAGCTTCCTTCAAAGCCCCATTCCTAGATAACTGTCATTTGACCTGTCTGGCATTTCCCTGGAATTTCCTACTTGCAACGCTCATCTTTATTTGACTTGACTCAAAACTCACTCACTGTGGGGGCAACTGTTGAAAACAATCAATGGCTCTCATTTAGTATTGCACTTGAGGCAGAAATAATATTTTGGGCAAACAAGAGGCAGACCAAAAAACTTTAAGGCAGAATCTGGGTGTGAAATATCCAAAGGGGGCTTTGAAATGCTCTGATATAATCCTGGGAAGCTAAAAGATCATGCACAGGTACAGGGCTGTGCACGTGCCCAAGAAAGACCTAAGACGTCACCATCTTTCACCTCTGGCTGACCCTGAAGCTTAGCACAAATATAAATGAAAGATTAAGGCATGTAGAACATGTGCTCTAATACTCATACAAAACACATTAGCAAAGGCTGTGAAACTTATGGATCAAGGTATTTAAGAAAATTTCTGTCCAAATATTAGCTGACCACTAAGCTAACTGACCAGAGGCTTCAGTGGCCACACATGTCAAAGAAAAGAAATGTAAGAGAATTAGCTTGGGAAAGTCACTAAACAACCAAGCAGCAACAGCAACAATAGAGACAGCAAACAACAATAACAACAAACCCTGGGAAAGAGAGGAAATCTTATTGTTGCTGAGTTGCTGCAGTATATTAATTAAAATGTCCAATTTTCAACAGAAAATTATGAGACATCTGGAGAAACAGGAAGGTATGAGCCACACACAGGGAAAAAAGGCAATCAATAGAAACAATTCCTAAGAAGGCCAGATGTCAAACTTACTAGACAGTTTAAATCAGCTATTATAAATATGTTCAAAGAACAAAAGAAAATAATGTCTAAAGAACTAAAAGAAATTCTGAGCAGGATTTTCTAACCAAGTAGAGACTATCAATAAAGAGATATAAACTATAAAGAAGAAATTTGGAGTTGAAAAGTACAATTTACTAAAGAGGTTCAATAGCAGAATTGACCTGGCAGAAAAAGGCATCAGAGAACTTGAAGATAGTCTGATCAATTGAGATTATCTGGTTTAACGAATAGAAATAAAAAAGAACAATGAAAAAATAAACAGCTTGATAAAGAACATCTACAAAAAATTTATGGATAACCCCAGACTCAATGGTGACAAGATGAATGCTTTCTCTCTTAAGACTGGGAAAAAGGTAATGATGTCCCCTCTCGCTACTCCTATTTAACATTGTACTGGAAGTTCTAGCTAATGCAGTAAGATAAGGAAAGGAAATAAAAGGTATATAGACTGGGAAAGAAGAAATAAAACTTTGTTTGCAGATGACATAATTGCCTATGTAGAAAATGTCACAAAATTAATGAAAAAACCTCCTGGAACTAATAAGCATTTACAGCAAGGTTGCAGGATAGGAGATTAATATATAAAAATCAATTGCTTTCTTATATACCAGCAATGAACATGTGGAATTTGAAATTAAAAAACACAATATCATTTATATTAGCACACACAAAAAAGAGAGAAGCACTTGGATACAAATCTAACAAAACATGTAAAAGAGCTATATGAGGAAAACTATAAAACTCCGATGAAAGGAATCAAAGATGATCTAAATGAATGGAGAGACAATCCACGGATCTAAATGTAAAAGGCAAATTTATAAAACTAGAAGACGACATAAAAGAAAATCTAGGTGACCCTGAACTTGGAAATGGACTTTTAGATACAACACCAAAAGCATGATTCATGAAAGAAAAACAATGGTAAGTTCTTTTTTTTTGAAGCTGGACTTCATTAAAATAAAAAATTTTTGCTTTACGAAGGATGCCATTGGGACTTCCCTGGTACTCCAGTGGTTAGGACTCCGTGTTCCCAATGCAGGTGGCCCAGGTTCAACTGCTGGTCAGGGAACTAGATCCCACATGCCACAACTAAAGATCCCGTGTGCCGCAACTAACACCCGCCACAGCCAAATAAATAAATAACTATGTTTTACAAAGGGATGCCATTAAGAGAATAAAAGGTAAGCCACAGACTGAGAAAAACTTTTCAAAATTCACACATGATAAAGGACTGGTATCCAAAATATACAAAAAAACACTTAAAATTCAATAATTATAGCAAATGACCCAGTTAACTAATGGGCAAATAATCTGAACAGATTCCTCATCAAGGAAGAGATACAGATGGTGAGTGAGCATATGAGAGGATTCTCAGATTCATATGTCATTAAGGAATTGCAAATGAACACAACGAGATATCACTACATACCTATAAGAATGGCTATGACCCCAAAACACTCACAAAACCAAATGCTGGCGAGGATGTGGAGCAATGGGAACTCTCATTCATTGCTGAGGAGACTGCAAAATGATAAGCCAATTTGGAAGACAATTTGGAAGTTTCTTACAAAACTAAACATACTGTTATCATGTAATTCAACAATGATGCTCCTTGGCATTTATCCAAATAAATTGAAAACTACATCCACGTAAAAAAAAATGCACATTAATATTTATAGTAGCTTTATTCATAATTGTCAAAAACTTGGAGGCAACCAAGATGTCCTTCAGTAGGTGATGGATAAATAAGCAGTGATATATCCATACAATGGAATATCATTCAATAGTAAAAAGAAATGAGCTATCAAGCCACAAAAGACACGGAGGAATCTTAAATGTACATTGGTAAGTGAAAAAGGGCAATCTGAAAATGTTACGTAACATGTACTATGTGATTCCAACTATATGACTCTCTGGAAAAGGCAAAACTATGGACACAGTAAAAGAATCATTGGTTACCAGTGGTCTGGGGAGAAGGAGGGAGGATGAATAGGGAGATGAAACTATTCTGTACGATACTGTAATGCTGGATATATATCACTACACATTTGCTAAAACCCTAAAATGTTCAGTTCAAAGAATGAACTCTAATGTAAGCTTTAGTTAATAATAATGTATCAATATCGGCTTATCAGTTGTAACAAATGTATGTACCACACTAATTCAAGATGTTACTAATAGGGGAAACTGTGTGTGGGAGGCCAAGATGAACAGATATATGGAAAGTGTTTATGCTTTCTACTCAATTTTCTGTAAACCTAAAACTACTCTAAAAAAGAAAATCTATTAGTTTATAAAAATAAACAGATTTCAGAGACCTGTGGAAAACCATAAAGTGTATCAAAATATACATAATAGGAGTCCCAGAAAAGAGAGGGAAAGCAGCAAAAAGAATTTTTGAGAAAGTAATGGCCAAATATTTCTCAAATTTTATGAAAAATACTAATCTACACATGCAAGAAGCTAAATTAACCCCAAGTAGAATAAACTTGTAGAAATGCATACACCTACATACATTATAATCACACCATCAGGGCTTCCCTGGTGGCGCAGTGGTTAAGAATCTGCCTGCCAATGCAGGGCACACGGGTTCGAGCCCTGGTCTGGGAAGATCCTACATGCCATGGAGCAACTAGGCCCATGCACCACAACTACTGAGCCTGCAGGCCACAACTACTGAAGCTTGCGTGCCTAGAGCCTGTGCTCCTCAACAAGAGAAGCCATCACAATGAGAAGCCCGCGCACCACAACGAAGAGTAGCCCCTGCTTGCCCCAACTAGAGAAAGCCCACGCACAGCAATGAAGACCCAACGCAGCCAAAAAATTTTAAAAATTAAAAAAATTTAAAAAAAAATCACACCATCAAAGAGAGAAATGAAAGCAGCAAGAAGAATGTGTCTCATCATGTATAAGTCATCCTTGATAAGATGAAGAAATAATTTCTCATTGCAAACTATGAAAGCCACAAGGCAGTCAATGACATATTAAAACTGCTGAAAAAAATACTGTCAATTACTAATTCTATATATCCTGCAAAATGATCCTTCAAAAAAGAAGGAAAAATTAAGATATTCATTCCCATGTAAACAAAAACAGAGAGAATTGGTTGTTAACAGACCTGCCCTATAAATAATACTAAAGGAAATAATTCAGGTTGATATGAAAAGACACTAGACAGTGACTCGAATCCAAATGAAGAAATAAGGAGCATTGATAAACCTGTAACTGTATAAGTAAATATAAAGGACAATTTAAATGTATGTCTTGCTTAAAAAACTTTCCTTCTCCTACCTGATTTAAAGGAAAATAGCATAAAGGAGTAATTATAAAAGAGTGTTGTACACATGATGTATAAAGGTGTAGTTGTGTGACACTAATAGCACAAAGGTGGGGGGAAGGAATGGAGCTATATTGGAGCAAAGTATTCATGTGTCATTGAAATTAAGTTGTTTTTAATCCAGAAAAGATTGTTACAAATTAAGATGTCAATAGTAATCCTCAGCACAAACACTAAGAAAATATCTCATGCCCATGGAATATTCTCTCAGGATAGACCATATGCTAAGCTATAAAACCAGATTCAATAAATATAAATTATTGAAATCATACAAAATATGTTATCCAACCACAAGGGAATGAAATTAGACATCAATAACAAATAAATTTGGGTAATTCACTAATATGTGGAAATTAAACATCCAGTGGTTCAGAGAATAAATCACGGGAGAAATTAGAAAACATGATGAATGAAGACTAAAATACAACACACCAAAACATATAATGTAGCAGAAACAATGCCTAGAGGGAAATTTATAGCTGTATACATCTATATTTAAAAAAAAAGAAAGATGTTAAATTAATAACCTAACTTTCCATCTAATGAAATCAGAAAAATAAGAAGAAACAGAACTCAAACAAGCAGGAGGAAGAAAATAATTGAAATAGAGAATAGAAAAATCAATAAAACCAAAACTTAGTTATTAAAAAAAAAACAATAAATGTGACAAACCAAGAAAAAAAACAAGAATAAAATATAGATGACTCAAATGACTAACATCATGAATGAAAGGGGAGACATAATTATTGACCTTACAGAAATAAATGAACTATAAGGGAATATTATGAACAGTTATATGTCAACAAATTATGTGACCTAGATGAAACAGGCAAATGCTTAGAAAGATATAAACTGCTGAAACTGATTCAAGAAGAAATAGAAAATCTGAATAGACTTATAACAAGAGACTGAATTAATAATCAAAGAAAGAAAGAAAGAAAAGCTAATTTCACTAGTGAATTCTACCAAAAGTTTAAAGAAGAATTAACCCCACCCATCACAAATTCTTCCAAGGAAAAGAAGGCAACACTTCCTAAATTATTTTCTGAAGTCAGCATTAGCCTAATACCCAAACTGGACAATTGTATCAAAAGAAAAGTAAACTCCAGACCAGTATGCATTTGCAAATGTAGATGTGAAAAGCCTCAACAAAATTCTATTAAACTGAGTCCAGCAACATACAAAAAGGATTATGCACCATGACAAGTGGGATTTATCCCAGGAATGCAAGACTGGTCCAACATATGAACATCAATGTAATATACCACATTTATAGAATAAGGAACAAAAAAAATCACAGGATCATCTGAATAGATGCAAAAAAAGTATGTGACAAAATCCATCACCCTTTAATAATAAAGGCACTTAAAAACTAGTAAAGGAAGGAAAGTTACTCAACTCAATAAAAGTCATTTATGAAAAAATCACGGTTACTATAATTAATGTTGAAAGACTCCTCCTCCTCTTATTATTCTTCCTCCTCGTTTCACTTCTTCCTCCTTCCTCTTCCTCCTCCTCCTCCTTTTTTCCCTCTCTCTCTCCCCCTTCCTTCCCCATCCTTTCCCCCAATATATCAAACTCAAAATTACACAGCAAATGATTTCACATAGTTTCATCTAAAACTTTCTCGTAGTTAACCAAGCTAATTCCAATTCCTTTAAGAATTAATTTATGAGCTCCCATTTCTTATGTGTTCCATAAGCATCCTGTGTATAATTCTTTTTACTTACATACAATATTGTCATATATTATTGATATGATTTATTTAATAGTCTACCATTCTTACTAGACTTTAAACTTCTCAAGGTCAGGAACACATGATTATATTCCTGACAATAAGTAGATATTCAACAAATGCCTACAGAATGGCACCTGACTCTTAAAAGCTTAGTTTCTCATTTATTAGGTTTCCATTTTATCCTCATTTATAATCTAGTTTATAAGAGATTTTATCATTTTATCATTTAAAAATTTACCAAGTTCTAAGGACTTCTTGAAATCTCTATTAGGTGGAGACTCTAAATGCTTGGGGGAGGAACTGTGCTCTATTTCTTCTTAGCAATGTGACCTTGGGCAGAGTAATCTATCCATGCCTTCATTTTCCCATGTGTAAAATGGGGATGATAATCATACCTACCTCATAAGATTATTGGGGAATTAAATAAATTAATACACATTGATGTGTCTGGTACATGGGAAATACTCCACAATTATTTGCTATCATTATTACAATTAAGGAATCTTATCTAGGCAGTCCCCTGCATCAACACTGAACCTGAAACTTCCTAGGGGAAATGTTTTATAATGTGGAAGAAGAACTTATACCACATTGTGATGACAGAGCTCTACACACTTTATCTCACATGATTCTCAGCAACTCCAGGAGGTAGACCAGGCAGGAATTATTTATTGGTATACTCATCTTATAGATGTGGAAACTGACCCCGTAGCTCAGGAACTAGGTAATTTATTTGAACTACATCCTGAAGAAAAACAAATGCTGATAAAAATCATCTGCTTTGTTTTAATTGGTAGACGTTCTTACACTGTGTGAAACCCTCTTGTCGTGGTTTAGGGGTGTGAGGTTTGTTTGCTATATCTCCTTTTAGTCATTTATATGCTTGAATTCTCATTCTTTTTTTTTTCTTCTTCTTCCCTCAGTTAAAGAAAAAAAGTAAAAGGAAACTGTGGAAGTCAGCTTCAGGAATCACTGACTTCCAGATATCTCTAGGCACAGCACCTTAGTCAATAAGCATCATTTAACCTCTCTGTGTCTCAGTTTCCTCATCTGTAAAATAGGAATAACAGGTACCCACCTCCTCGAGGTTCATGGGTGCTAAGTGAATCGATACAAAACACCTGGAAGAGTGCTTAGCTCAGACATAGTACTCAGGCAGCATTGGCTTGAACCTTTAAGGCCAGCACTCTTCAGAGAGACACTGGCTGCAGAAACACATTCAGGTGGTCCTCCCTTTTCTATCTGCTCTCTTTTTGGTGCCCCTTCTCTATGTCAATGAAAATTACATGTTACCCAGGGCTTGAGGCAAAATGTCAAAGAAGAAAGCATTGCTAATAATCACGGAAATGCAAAGCAAAACCACAGTGAAATATCACCTCACACCTGTCAGAGTGGCTGTCATCAAAAAGAACACAAATAATAAATGTTGGCGAGGACGTGGAGAAAAGGAAACCCTCCTACACTGTTGGTGGGAATGTAAATTGGTTCAGCCACTATGGAGAACAGTATGGAGAGTCCTTGAAAAACTAAAAATCGAACTACCATATGACCCAGCAATTCCACTCCTGGGCATATACTCTAAAAAACCCCCCACTAATTTGAAAAGATACATGCACCCCAATGTTCATAGCAACGTTATTTATAATTGCCAAGATATGGAAGCAATCTAAGTGTCCATCAACAAATGAATGGATGAAGAGATATGATACACACACACACACACACACACACACACACACACGCACACAAATGGAATGCTACTCAGCCATAAAGAAAGAATGAAATTTTGCCACTTGCAACAACATGGATGGACTTGGAGGGTATTATGCTGAGTGAAATTAGTCAGACAGAGGAAGAAAATACTGTATGCTATCACTTATATATGGACTCTAAAAAATACAACAAACTAGTAAATATAATAAAAAAGAAGCATACTTACAGATATAGAGACCCAACTCGTGGTTACCTGTGGGGAGAAGAGAGGGAAGAGGGGCAAGATAGGGGTAGGGGAGTGAGAGGTACAGCTATTAGGTATGAAATACGCTACCAGGATATACTGTACAACATGGGGAATATAGCCACTATTTTATAATAACTATAAATGGAGTATAACCTTAAAAATTGTGAATCACTATATTGTACACCTGTAACTTATATGATATTGTACAGCAACTATACTTCAATTAAAAAAAACGAAAGTGCCGTTAAATGGGAAAAAAAAGCAGTTTTTAAGAGAAACCAAGAGAGGAAGGAAGGAAGCTGACATATCTTCCTGGTGGAAGAGGAGGAAGTTTAGAGGAAGCCTTTGAGGCACTACAGGGAAATCTTAGGAAAAAGCCAGGTAGAATCACTGTTGGATGATTTGAATTTAAAACACATTTTCCTCTCTTATCTTTTCCCCTTACCATTTTAATGGGCAATATACGGACTTCTGGTAAAACTTCTCATTTTTGCTACAAAATTGTGAATGTGCATATGTGGGTGTAAGGTCAAAATTATTCCATATTTTTTTTAAGTCAATTATCCTTAGCCATAAAGATTCAAACATCAAATACACCCAGGGATATGGTCTACAATAAAGATTTGGATTCACAAAAGTAAGAAAATTAAGCCTCTGGGGAAAATTACCATACCCAGCCACTGTTTTATCTCACTTTGCCTTATGAAAGTATTTTTCATCTCTGTTATGTACCAAGCTACTGTTAAGAATTCTTAAATACTTTCAAATGGTTAGTGGTTAATACTGAGACATCAGTGCTTCTAGTAAAGCCTCCCTCTTCCTTCTTAGTTTCTAAGGCAAGTTTCTCTTTCACAGAAATACTTTATGCCTATTAGTCTGGTAAAATTTTTCTATTTCAACGGGATGACTAGAACAAAAACTTTTTGAGCCGCTACAAAATGATTTATGCGTCTTATTCTAAAGAAATGTTCCCATGTGCTTGAACATTATTTAAGTACTATAAATTCTCAGAACTCCAAACTTGGCTGGGCACCATTAATGACTTCCTTTTGCTTCTTCTGAGTCACTATCCTGCCTTCCATGTGGTTCTCGAACTAAGCATAACTTTATGAGTTCTTCCCCCTAATTAGAGGGAGACTGTATGAAGGAGTTAGTTAAGGAGAAAAAGGAAATATACAGAGTTGAATTCATAATACAACACTTAAATATGTAAGCCCCAGAGCCAGGACTCAGGAAACCTACTGCAGGTAAGTGAACATCTTTAATAAAGAGAATGGAGAATTTTAAATGTATCCATACCTTTGGGATAGGGTAAGATCGTACTTCTAGATCTCTTAATGGCAAAATAACCATAGCCTAAAATTTGAAGCTTTATTGGTTGCATCTTAGCTCAATACTTTTGCTTAACGGCATTAGACATGTGGCAACATAGAGAAGTTACCCTGAATTCTCTTTATAATTATCACAAAAATTGCATTGTGTCTATTAAAAATTAAGTTCAAGCTTGCTATATTGATATGTGTGTAATGTGTTTATAATTAAATCCTATGGAAAACTGTGAGCTCTGTGTTTTTATTAACAAAATATTGAAATTCCAAGGCAACCTGAGTTTGGTAGCAGCTGCAATTCAGGACTTGCTGAGTTTCCAGTTGTCTGTACACCTCCACAATGTGCACATGCCCACAAAGGAGGTGGAAGCTTTTTTGGTACCCATGGTGTGATTTTCAGGGTAAACAACATATGAACATGGGCATTGGTTGCACACCGAATAGAGATCTTCCTGGGGTTTTACAGGAAGGGCTTGATGGGAGAACTTGATGCTGTTTTGTCCATCAGTTGAGGACCAAGTTTTTGTCTCTAAGTGAAAAAAGTTTGCTCCCACAGAAGAAATGATTATATTTTTAGGAATGTCTTACAAAGGAAACCACTGGTCAAAGTACCATTTCCATGTAAAGAATGCCCTTTAATATCGACCCCAAAATTATAAATTCAGAGTTTTAGTAGCCAGAGTGAAACACTCAGTCTATCTGCAGTAGGGGTGGGGAAGTAGGCAGGAAGCAGAAAGGGGGTGTGTGGCTGAATAAAAGGCTGGTAGACTGGGGTCTACCCAGTCTCTCTTCATGCTGATACCCCTGCTCTGGTTCCCAGGGAGGTTTCTGTGCCAGTAAATTGTGATTCTCTGTCATCGCTTGTCAGTCTCTCCAATTTGGGGCCAACGGTTTGTGCTGTGACCTCACTTCTTTTATGGATCTAACAGGAGTTGTTTTTTTCAGTTTGTTCAGCTTTTTCCTTGTTGTTAGGACAGAGTTGCGACTTCCACATTCTGGACCAGAAACTGCTCTTCAAGATTATAGGAAAGGAGGGTTTTAGCGTAACTATGAGCTATGAGTTCACCGCTCCATGTTAACAAGAGAAAGCTTAATTTGATTGGCAGAGTCACGTTTATGAAGAATCTGAAAGATGGGAGCCTATAAGCAAGGTGGCTGCATAGGAACTTTATCCCCACCCTCCTGGGATGAAGGGTGTGATCAGAATCTCAGCAGTATTGCAGAGAGGAAGAAGAATGAGACAGAGACAGGAAAGGGGCCCCCGGCTGTACCGTTGGGACTGTGCCGTATTGGGCATGCACTGAAAGGGGCCCAGAGACTGAGAAGGACTATTTATTAACATTTTCTCTCCAGAAATGGATTGTATCTCTCTGTACACCCTTTGCAAAATTACAGGGGAGAAGAGAGAGGCATAAAATAAAGTCCGAAGTGGTTTTCAAATGTGAATACACTTGGAATTCTATTCCTCCTATTTTTTTGTTACTGTTGTAAAATCAAATTTCAAAAAAAGTCGATTTAAACGTCTCGTATCCCACTATATTAAATTGTAAACAATTTTATTTTAGGTGCATTTCTCCAATTTACTCCCACTTGAAGGAAATTTTGTTAAAGTTTCCAGCAGAGGAGAATATCATGAAGTTGGCCCAAACCCCGAGTTGGGGTGTAGCCCAGAAACAGCTGCTCGGGTAGTTGTTCCCTCCCTGCTGCTTTTTCCTCATTCACAGTCCTGGGGTTTCGCTAAATGCTGCCCGTAGAACAAAATTATCTCAGTGCTCGCTGCCAACCAAAGAAAGGCAGTGAGCTGATTAAACAAAGCAGAAGATGTCTTCCTTCCTCCCGAAAGGGTGAGAAATCAATAGCATTATTTTGAAAGAAATAACAAGAAGTAGAGGGCATCCAGCAGGTGTAAGTCGGAACCACAAATTCCACCTTCGAGTCCTTGTTGTAGAACCAGCCATGGCCATCCTACAGGGTGTGGTGCACAGGGATGCCTGGGACATTTGTGAGGGGGATGGTCTCTCAGGGGCCCAGCCTGGGCTCCAGCTGTTTGTCATCTTCCGTGCTGATTCCTATCGAACAGAACTGTCCCGCTTGTTCACCCCCTACCACCCCCATCATAAATATACTTCCCTCTCCCTCTCCCTCTCTTCTCTGTTAAATATGGTCCAAATTGAACTTGTCATTTTTACCCTTTGAGTCCTACTTTAGACTACACAAAAATTTTTACTGGCAATCGTGCCTTCCCTGGGGCTGCCCAGCTGCCATTGGGGTGATTAGGGTGTTTCCTGCAGCTGAAGTCTCTTGTAATTAGCAAGCCCTTCAGGCAGTCTGGACTCTGAATTTAGCTGCCATCTGGTATCATCTGTAAATGACAACGGCACTGTATTTTCTCTGTTGACTCAGTCCTGTCTGCACCCACCCCCACACCTCAAGCGACCCTCAGCTTCTCTTGTCAACCTATGACCATCAAGGCACCTCAGGCTCTAGTTAGCTTGCCAGGAGTTTCCAGAGCCATGAGGAGGCTAAAGCAAAAGGCCCCCATGGGCCAAGTAGTATCTCCCATCACTCTATACCAGTGTTTTTTAAAGTATGGCTTCAGGAGTGGCAGCATTAGAATTATCTAGGGGCTTACTAGAAACAAAATTCTCAGACCTCACCCTAGACCTATAATCAGAAACTCTGCGCGTGAGCCCAGCAATCTGCATGTTAACAAGCCTTCTATGTCATTCTAATACATGCTAAAGTTTGGCTTCTCACCAGTGTCCCATTAACATTTGGGGCAGGATAATTCTTTGTTGTGGGGACTGTCCTGTGCCTTGTAGGATGCTTCACAGTATCCTTGGCTTCTACCCACTAGATGCCAGATTCAGGAAATCTGAGTTGGACCCTAAGATGGTGCACTTTTAACAAGCTGTAAGGCTTGCCCCTGTGGCAGCTCTGTAGACTGCACTTTGATTAACAAGGTTCTATAGGACCTTGAAAGATTTATTGAATGAAGAAATAAATAATTAAAAGACAAGGATGTCTTTTTTAGAATGTGTAAGCATTGATTTTCTTTGTCATTGAACTCCTCGTTTCTGGAATTCCATCCCTTTCCTTATTTCTACGTTTTCATATTGAGAAAGACCAGCTTTATTTTAGTAAGTACAGTTGATATATACAAAAAAGTACCAAAGATCTTTGCTTATGAATTATACTACATTTAGAGATACATACAAGTAAATGCCCCAAATCTATTTCCCAGCCAGTGAAAGATACACCATGCTACTCTAAGTCCTAATTCACTCAACTAATATCTCTAATAACACTTTCTCTGTGCAGGGCATGCTAGTCAATTGCTCATCTAAAAACATATGAATGCCACTGGTAATAAACGCATACCAACTGCTGTATGCTTTCACCATATAGAATTCCAAAATGTCGTGTTTACTGGGAAAGGTTAATGCCTCATGGCCGAAAATCCACATAAAAGAGAAAATGAGCCAGCAGGGCTAACTTGTTTTTATTGTCATCTCAGTTAGTAAGAAACTGGTTTCAAGTAATCTTCTATCACCATAGGAGAATGATGGCATTTGCAACTGAAGAAGTGGCCCGGTAATTTCTTTCTAGAGCTAATGAATTCCTGGTGCTTTCTTTGTTTCTCAGTTAATCCTTTGACAGATGTGGCTCTGAGGTGCAAAGAAGTCTAAAATCTTGGGGATGGAGAGCCATTGTTTTAGAAGTTAAAGGACTTTTGGGGGGGACTTGGAATTGGAAAACACACAAAGAAAAAGCACACTACCAAATATCCCTGCATACACAATGATGCTGTGTGATGGATAAGAGGGAACATATCAAACGTGACATGCTGTTTTGTACTAGGACTTAAGACAGAACTATGCTGGGTGCCTCAATTTCAAGAATATATAAATGGGCTCGGCGGACCCATTTTCATTGCAGCATCTCAACATGCCATTGCTCCTTTTTTTTTTTTTTAACGTCTTTATTGGAGTATAATTGCTTTACAATGGTGTGTTAGTTTCTGCTTTATAACAAAGTGAATCAGTTATACATACACATATGTCCCCATATCTCTTCCCTCTTGCGTCTCCCTCCCTCCCACCCTCCTTATCCCACCCCTCTAGGTGGTCACAAACCACCGAGCTGATCTCCCTGTGCTATGCGGCTGCTTCCCACTAGCTATCTATTTTACGTTTGGTAGTGTATATATGTCCATGCCACTCTCTCACTTTTTCCCAGCTTACCCTTCCCCCTCCCCATATCCTCAAGTCCATTGTCTAGTAGGTCTGCATCTTTATTCCCGTCTTGCCCTTAGGTTCTTCTGACCATTTTTGGGGGGGTGGAAGTAAATCACTGGCCGCTGATGAACACATTATACTTAAAGTGCACTCTTTCTAGAAGCACACGCATTCTCACTTTACAATGTGTGTCAGAGACTTAGTAGGTGTTCAGTTAGCTGTTTTCCTTTCCCTCCTGGGCATGTGGTCAGATTATATTTCCCAGTCTTCCTTGCAGTTAGGTCCAGCCATGTAACTAAATTTTGGTCGCTGAAATGTGTTCCACCTCCACACCTGGCCCATGACATCTTCCCAGGAATGAGTTTCCACACTCTTATGTTTTCTGCTGGCTTGAGGCAGATGGGCACAGTGAACTTGGAAGCCATGTTTTGAAGATGGAGAAGCCAAACTATAAAGAAGCCTGGGTCCCTGTTTGAAGGGGGCTGTCCTTTAGACGGGAATACTTGTTTTGGTCTTTACATAAATGAGAAACAAATTTCTCTTGTGCGTGAGCCATTATACATTTTGGAATTCATTTGTTCCAACTGCTGGCATTACCCTAATTAACACACAAGGTACTTCTCACATATAATTGGATACTCCAGCAGAGATGCCCTGTTACTATTGCAGATGCTGCTTCCACAAATTGATTTTGGTTCCTTTTCCTCCTTTTTTTTTTGCAGATCCTAGAACATATCACCCTCTTTTAGCTCCTTATCACTGTTCCCTACTTACCTAGCTTACCTGTTCCTGGTCCTTATCTATAATTATTATCTCTTTTTAGAGCTCATTGGTGGCAAGGTGTGTGAGACAGCAAGAGAGAGGGAAAAGGTAACATAAACCCCTACCTCACTATTCCCGTTCCTGCCCGCTCTGCCAATACTTCCTCCTTCTCTTCCTTTATCTCCTTACTCTTTACCCACCTTGGATGCTATTCCTATTTGTCATCATTTCATAAAAAATTTATTCTTATTTCTCAGCATGCTAGAGCCTCATTACTACTGTTGGTTTTATAATCTTAACTCCCTCTACTCAACCAGTCTCTGGCTATACCATGTTCCCTCCATCATGGGACATCTCATTGTACGAATGTATAATTTTACATGTAACAGAAGGCACGAGTGTAGGAAGATCACACAGAGAGAGTATAGAACAAGAAGAAAAGAAGCCTGATACATTTCAATCAGGGCAGTGTTGGGTCATAAAAGCCAAGGGAAGGGATCGTTTAAAGAAAAGGGGAACAGTGGATTATCTTGGGTGTGCCTGAGATGTCAGCCCCTAGAAGAACTGAAAAATATCTTTTACACTTTGGCGATGGAGGTCATCAATGGCCTCCATGAGAGCAATTCTAATGAAGTGATCAGAAAGAAGTTATCCTGGAAATGTGTTAGAGAGTTAGTGGGAGACACAGAAAAAATAAGTGCATGTAGAAAACTCTCTTGAGAATTTTGTGAAGGATAAGAAAATTCGGGACCTAAGAAAATGGAGCAGAAAATAAGTAATTTCATGGAAATGTGGAAGTGATGAAGGAAAGGGTCCAGAAAGACATGGATGTGCTGAGTTACAGACCCAGGTTGAGGGTGATAAATGGCTACAGGCAATGAAGATGGTCCTGATCAAAAGAGTAGACACATGGAAGGGGAGGGGACAAATGGAAAGTGTAATTGAGTGGGCAGACCACAAACTTTTTCTACTAAACAATTATGCCTATGAATGAGTCTGGTGGCATTTTTCCTCTAAGGAAGTCATATTCTCATAAATAAGAAAACATTATTTTGAATGATTAGAGGTAGGAAGAGGGAGATGAGAATTGTAAACAATATTTAAATTTATATATACACCTGTTTACATATATTTATTTACACAGTAGAGAGATCCAAAGCCTGTCGAAGTGGAACTGAAATGCTGTTGGTCTCCAGCTTTGTCAGAATATGAAGTGAGAAGAAAAAATATCATTTACTTGATTTTTGCATAACTGAGCATTCCATTTCTAGTACCGCAACTGTCTGCTACGTTCTGGTCTTACTTGTTTTAAAAATTACAGGACATTGACATAATCAGCACTTTACAGCACAGGGATGCTATGTAACTTTAGCTCAACTACACAAAATTGGAGATCAGAAAATATCCAAGAAGGACTTTGACTTTCATTCTGATGAGCAGACTGTATAATATGCATCACTTTGATGTCAGTAGCTAAAAAAAGACATCACCAGGGAATAAAATAAACTTATCTTTAGCTGCTAAGATTCTAACATAGAACAATGATGAAGTAACAGGACAGCAATGAACAGATCATTTAATAATAACAGTGTGTCCATGATAAAAACAGAAAAAAAAAAAAAAAATATATATATATATATATGGAAGCGTGGAGTCCTAACCACTGAACCACCAGGGAATTCCCCCAAACAGAGTATTTTTTAAAGTTAAGTTTTTAATTCTATTCTATGGCTCACCTTCACCAAATAAGTGAAGCATAGTTCCACAATTTAATTTGATTCAATTTGGTTCAATTCAATCCAGTTCAGCTTTATTCAGCTCAAGAAATGTGTATTTATTTAGGAAGCCAAAGTCATACCAAATATTAGGTTTTGAAAATAATTGATTTTTTTCACAGTAAAATATATATAATAAAATATATATGTATATAACATTATATATAGCACATATATAAAATATTTTATTGTATATATATGTATATGTGTGTATATATGCACATACACACTCACATATATATGGCTACATCATATTCATATACACACACACACACACATATATATATATATATATATAGATATATAGATATATAGATATATACACACACACATATGGTTACTTCACTGGGGTATGAAAACATATTATTTTGAACTTGGAAATTTTGGCATTATTGTAGGAATGGCACCAGTAAAGAAAAAAAAGCATGTGCCAAAGTATGCTTGGGGATATTTTGGAGAAATTAAAAATTTTCTTAATCACAGCTACCATACAATTGGTATTTTTTATTGTTGTTAGCAACTTCATATAAACGAAACTTTAGAAATTTTGTCTCAGAATTATGCAAACTGAAATGGCATTCTGGAATCTCTGTTTTCTCTTTGCTATAGAAGAACACTGGGGAGTCGGGAAGACAGAATATTTTGGGGAGAGACGGGAGTGGCATCTTGATGAGAGGCTTAAGGACATTAGGAAGAAAATAGTTGGCCTGGGAGACACTTCTTGCGGCTGTGTATTAGTTTACCAGGCCTGTCATAGCAAAGTATCACAAACTGGGTGACCTAAAACAATAGCAATTTATTGTCTCATAGTTCTGGAGGCTAGAAGTCCAAAATCGAGGTATTGGTAGGGTTATGCTTGCTCTGAAACCTGTAGGGAAGAATATTTCCTTGCCTCTTTCCAACTTCTAGGATCCTTGGCCATCCTTGGTGTTCTTTGGCTTTCAGCTATAACACTGTGACCCCTGCCTTGGTGGTCACATGGTGTTTCCCTTGTGTGTCTGAATCTCCACATAGTGCTTTCCTCTTCTATAAGAACACCAATAATGTTGGATTAGGGCCCACCCCAATGACCTCACCTTAACTTGATTACATCAGCAAAGATCCTATTTCCAAATAAGGTCACATTCATAGGTACCAGGGGTTAAGACTTCAATATTTCTTTGGGGGACAGAGTTCAGTCCATAACAGCAGGTATGACTTGGATACTTTCATACAAAGAGTGATATATAATATTCTGTATTGGGCTCTCAGCAGAGCTGTTCTGTGTCTAACGTGACTAGTGCTGTTATCCCCAATCTTCAATCAACTTCTATCACATCCTGATTGAGTAGCATTTTCACAAAATCAATGTAAAGGACCTTTTTTCCATGCCTTAACCAGTATTGCACAGAGAGAAGAGAACAGGTATAATATAGAATACAAGCTAAGTTTCTGTAACAAAGAACACACAAACACAGTGGCTTAGATAAAACAGAAGTTCAATTCTCTGTCATCTTACAGTCCATGGGTCAACCACCAGTCCAAGTCAGGAAGGCAACTCTGCACCAGGCCATCAAGGGACCCAAGTTAGTGAGCATTTGTGGGTCCAAGCTGACTATTCTATTATTACGAACTTCTAACCAGCAGAAAGTGAAAAAGAGAACAGAAGGCAAACAGCTTCCTTTTTGAAGGACATGATTCAGAAGTTGCAAACATTGTTTCCTCTTAAATATCACTGGCCAGAACTAGGTCAAATGGTCCCATGTGGGTACAAAAGAAACTGGGAAGTGTAGTCTCTATCTGACCAATGGTGTGCCTTGCTGAAACCTGGTAGGAGGGGATTCTACTTCAAATAATGAGTGAAAATGGATACTGGGGGACAACTAGCCATCTTTGCCAAGGGTAACAATAACATGAGTGAGACCGGGAGTTCACTGAGAATAAGAAATTGTTGTTAGAAGTAACCAAGTTAAGGCCCAGGAATTCCCAGAGACCCCAGGACTTCCAAAAGCATAGCAATTGAAAGTGTACAGGGGGGTTAAGTGTGGTGTTTGGCAAAGGGCCTAACCAATGTTTTTCTTTTTTTTTTTCCAAAGTATGCAGTGACTATGGCTGGTAACTAGATCTTATATAGTGAATAGAGGGAGCCTGATGTTGGAATCTCAGCACTAGAAAAGTAAATAAGAGGGAGCTACAGTAAACTACAATAAAGCAGTGTTACAAATTTGGTTTTAGAAAAGTAGAGGAGGACTCAGAGTTGATTTGCCATCAATTAAAACATATTTGTTGAAAAACAAGCAACTAAAAAATTTTAGAAAGAAGTTATGGGAAATATAAGGGGTAGAAAAAAACAACAAAGGAAGTCACCTTCATTTTGAGATTTAAAGCAAGGCATTAAATTTCTAATAATAATGCTGATGTGTATATATATATAGCTCCTATAATATTATATGTATCTTATACGATGTTCTAGTAGCAAGCCCCAACAAGAAGACTGAAATATTCTGAGTAATGAAGTTAACATATTGTCTCCTAAACCACTTTGAAACAGACATTCATTTGGATACATAATCTAATATTTGTTTAAAAATCAGTTTAAGAAAAACTACCACAAACATAACACTTAATGGTGAAACATCCAAAGCTTTTCCCTTAGCTTGAGAACAGCCAAAGATAATTACTATTACAGTGTGTTGGAGGTTCTACCCAAAGCAATTAGTCAAGCAAACACATAATCCTCTCTCCTCCCAAAATGGTGAAATAATTGAGAAATAGGACTGTAGGTTGTCTTTTTTTTTTTCTGACAGAACACATAATTGTGTATGTAGAAAATGCAAACAATTTATAGGCAAACTACTAGAACTTAGTAACTGAGTTGCTGAATAAAAGATCAATATAAAAAATCAATTTTATTTTTATATGCCAGTAACAAAATGAAAATAAAATTTAAAAAGATACCACCTACAATAGATTCAAAAAGCATCAAGTATCTAGCAAGAAATCTAAGAAAGATAGTTAAGACTTCTACACTGAAAATAACATTATTGAAATAAACAGATACATCATGCTCATGGATTGGAAGACAAAATTATTTAGATGTCAAACTTCCTCAAACTGTTGTATAGATTCATCACAATTTCAATTAAAATCTCAGGAAGTTGTTTGTGGTAAATGACAATCTTTAATAATATTTATATGGAAATGGGAAGGCAAAGAATAGATAAGTCAATTTCAATTCAAGAAACAAAGTAGGAGGATTTACCCTACCAGATATCAAGACTTACTGAAAGCTAATTATGACAGTTGGTATTGGCTCAAGGATAGACAACTAGACTGACCAATATATTAATAGAAGAGAGAAACTACCCTCTTCTCCTAAGAAATAATCCACACATACACAGATGCCAGATTGATGTCAAAGGTGACACTACAGTATATTGGAAGGCCCTTTCAATAAGTGGTGCTGGTTCAATTGACATCCATTTGGAAAAAAATTAAGCTTGACCTCACACCATACACGAAAACCAATTCCAGATGTATTGCAGATCTAAAGCTAAAAATAAAAAGACTTTCAGATAAAAACATGGGAGAGTATCCTTGAGACCTTGAAGTGGGCAAAGATTTCTTTGATAGAACACAAAATGTATTAACTCTTAAAGGTAAAAAAATGGATAAATTTAACTATATTAACATTATGAACTTCATTTTTTAAAAAGACACCTTAACAAACTGAGAAGAAAAGCCTCATCATGAGATATGATATTTCCAATTCATATACCTGAAAAAGACTGTATCTAGAATACACAAAGGATACCTATTAATCAATAAGAGCTAAACATCGCAAAAGAAAAGTGGACGAAAGTCTTGAAGGCATATCACAAAAGACCACATCAAAATGGCCAATAAACATATGAAATAATAATGACACATGAAATAGCAATAAACACATTAAAAGGTGCCAAACTTTGAGAGAAATTCATGAGGGAAATGTAAATTAAAAGCACTATGCTAATAGCGCTACATACTCACACGAGTGACTAAGAAGGAAAAAGACAAATCTAAGTGTTGACAAGGATGTGGAGCAATCTGAACTTTCAAATACTGCTGTGGGGGTAGGAATTGGTACAGCCATTTGGAAACTCTTTGGTAGTATCTATTAAGCTGAAAATATACATAACCTATGACTCAAAAATTCTACTCCTAAATATATATCCCTCTGAAATGAGTACATATTTTCACCAAAAGACATGTACAAGGATGTTCTTGGCAGCAATAATTATATTAGCCAAGGGCTGGAATTTGTCAAATGCCAGTGTCAAGAATGGAAGGGATAAGTAAATTGTGGCATATTCCCTCAATAGAATCTTATATAGAGACGATAATTAATGAACAGAAACTATATGTGACAACGTGGATGAATCTCACAAACATGATGAGAAACAACAAAAAGGGCCAGACACAAAGAGTGCTTAATGTATGATTTTATTGATTTAGTGTTCAAAATCAGGCAAAATTAATCTATGATGTTAGGAAGTCAGGATAGTGGTTACCCTTGGCTGAGGTGAAGTGAGGGAGGGAAGTATGAAGAGAACTTCTGGGGATGCCGGTCATGTTCTGTTTCTTGATTTGATAGTTGTTTACATGGATGTATTTAATTTTTAAAATTCAGAGCACTATGCACTTATGATTTGTGTACACTTCTACATAAAGGTTATTCTTCAATACAATTAAAAACATCAATTCTATTACCTTATGGTTACATATCATACAAAATAATTAGAAGGCACAATTTCAGCTCTTAAGGAACTTCATAAATCCAAGTGAGGGAAATGAAATTCATGTTGTAATATGATTCAAGGGGCATAGAAGAAATAATTATAAGTAAAATAATATGCCACAACTTACATGAGGAGGCTAAATTTAAGGAAAAGCAAATGGGAATAAAAGAATTGCAAGGATAAGCCTTTTCTTCAATTCTGTCTTGGTTGGGATACAGTGTTTGGAAAAGACAAGCAATATTATATTTTTTAAATGCATATATCGTTTAATTTTTTTTAAATGTGATTTATGCAAATTAAAAGTTATAATAAAGGACTCTAAGGAGATAAAACAGGCTATAGGAAATCCTGAAGCAGTTTCTATGACCAGACAATAACAAAGTTTAAAAAGATTTGCCAACCAAGTGAAAGTTCATGAGGAAGAAAAAAAGTCCAAAAAAGTCTCCCTTCCTTTTTCCAGTCTACTACTTTTCCATCTTTTTTTTTTTTTTTCTGAGCCAACTCAAGTAGACATGTATATGTGGAACTGAAAGAAATGGTTTGCAATACCAAGCACTGATCAATTATTGTAACTGCCATGGCTTCAACAGAAACTTAGACAGAAATGATCTCAAAATGCAAATAACATAATCTTATTCAACAACAAATTACAGCACTTCTGAGTGATCTGACATTTTAACTGCATAGTAAAATTAGGGCTACAAAATGTAGACTCCACCTTAACTTGTGTGATATACTCTAAGGCAGTTGTTTGCAACTCATGGTCTCTTTTATGAGATCTATTTCTCAAAACAGAAATCGAGTCTCTTTTGGGAGGATCTGAAGCTTTGAAATTCACTTCTTATCATATTCATGTAAAAATCACCTTTGCAGGGTCTGAGGCAACAATGTCCCTCTTAGTAGGTCTCATTCATGCCACTTGAGAGATTTCAATGAGTTGAGATTATCCACAAAATAGTTTCTCAGGAGTAAGATTACATGTTTATTTTGTACATGAGCCCAAAGACTTTGTAATGAGAGCATTTTCATAATTCTAATAGATTTCCAGAGTCCTACCTTTTCTTTTTTCTATGCTAATGTCCAGAGGTCATTAAAAAGGGAGAAATTTTAGAAAATCCTGAATAAAAACAAACTAAATATCCCTGCCAATCTGTGAATAAGCCAAACTTTCCAATTGTTTTTTTTTATTTTATTTTTTTGATTTGTTTGGTTTATCTGGTTTGTTGGTAAGTAAGGACAGTAATGACCTCTAGTTTATCCCTCCTACTTTGTATAGCCAATCTTTAACTGGCAAGATCTACTGAAATTCAGGTGTCACTGTTAGTTAAGTCATACTTTGAAAAAAAAAATGAAGACAAACAGGAAAAAAATGACTGTGACATTAGGGTAGGTGGAAACTTCTTTAAAAATACAGTGGAAGAACATTATTTTGAGGTGTGGTTCTTTCACTTCCTGCTGTTTTAGGCACTCAATCTTATTTTCAAGTGCTGTACCTTCTCAGTGAAGGACGGAAAAGCAGCATTTATCCCGCTTAAGTGTGCAAAAACATACAGTGAAAGGAAATGAACAAACTTTGCATTCCGTCTTTGTCGCTGTAGTCTTGAGAAATTCCTCACATCAAGATTCGCTCTTGAAGAGAAGATCTATTTAGTTCCATGGCTATTGTTAGCTCATTTTGTGGGATTACTAAACCCATCCAACTCAAGTTGCCTGTTTCAAATACCTCCTTTCCCTTGTATTTTCAAAGTTCATTATACATGTATGTAGACACAGTCAAGGATAATGCCTTGTGCTTTCTGTTTCTTGGGTTCCAACCTCAGTTCCTAATAACCCAGACGTCAAAACTGCAGTCCGTGTCACCCTTTCATTTCATCGTTTTAACCTGGCCCTTCTGCCAGGTCTGAGAATGCTGGCTAACATTTTCTCCTAGTACAATGACCTAGGAGATTGCAAAGACAGAGTTAGCTTTTGAATAAACAGCTCTAGTCCTTATTCACATGTCACCACTTCCACCTTCAATTTCCCTCTCCTACACATGCTCCAAGTTAACTTTATTCTTGCTCCTCATTTTTATCACACTTACTTAAATTTAGTCTCTCATATTCTTCTGAAAACCTCAATCCTTTTTTATTTCAAATCATTTCTGTTTCTTTTCCTCTGTGCCTTAGATGGCTCCATTTATATATATTTTAATACACGTGTATATGTATTTACCTCACAATTAAGCTATTTAACACTAGGTGAAAAAAAATCTTGGTCCATAGCACATGTCCTCTTTTTTTTTTTTTAACATCTTTATTGGAGTATAATTGCTTTACAATGGTGTGTTAGTTTCTGCTTTATAACAAAGTGAATCAGCTATACATATACATATATCCCCATATCTCCTCCCTCTTGCGGCTCCCTCCCACCCTCCCTATCCTGCCCACCCCTCTAGGTGGTCACAAAGCACCGAGCTGATCTCCCTGTGCTGTGCGCCTGCTTCCCACTAGCTATCTATTTTACATTTGGTAGTGTATATATGTCCATGCCACTCTCTCACTTTGTCCCAGCTTACCCTTCCCCCTCCCCGTGTCCTCAAGTCCTTTCTCTATGTCTGCATCTTTATTCCTGTCCTCCTCCTAGGTTCCTCAGAACCATTTTTTTTTTTTTTTTTTAGATTCCATATATATGTGTTAGCATACGGCATTTGTTTTCCTTTTTCTGACTTACTTCACTCTGTATGACAGACTCTAGGTCCACCCACCTCACTACAAATAACTCAATTTTGTTTCCTTTCATGGCTGAGTAATATTCCATCGTATAGATGTGCCACATCTTCTTTATCCATTCATCTGTCAGTGGACACTTAGGTGCGCATGTCCTCTTCTGTGAAAAGAACTAAGTGGGCTTTGTAGTGGGAGGATACAAGTGGGATATTTTGTTGGAGGGAATTTGCTAACGATCTAGAACTAAGGCAGAACATGACTACCATATGGAAGATTAGACTCAGCTGCTTGGCAGTTTGGGAAAAGGAAAACTACCAACACTGTTCAAGATTTTTCTGGAGAAAGAGCCATTGCTTCTGAAAATAGCTTTCAAAGGAGCCTTCATCAGTTCTTAATAGCATGTATTCTATTTGGCTTTGTAATCTCTTTTTCTCTCTTGTTTCAGGCTTACAAATGAAATAGCATCTTTGAGAAAACATATGATAAACCAGAGAAAGCCATAGCCTTTAGAGAAGCATATCTGATAAGTGTGAGATCTTTTTATCAGTATGGAAACTTAGGCCCAGAGAAGTGAAATGAGTTGCCCCAGCAAAGTAACTGGCAGACTAGGAACTGAAACACACAGCTGGACTGAGTCCACTGGGTTTTTCACTGTTCCTCTCAATGGCCAGAGTCAGATTCAGATGACCACACCTATCGTTAGTATCTGCGATTCTCATTACATGGGGGGAAAAGCAAAGAATTTTCCATAACAAAATAGTTGAGACAGCTCCGGGTTGGATTCTGCTATCATCTCTACCTGGCTGTAAAGCTGCATGTTGGCACTGAGAAGAAAATGTTAGCCGGCATTCTCAGACCTGGCAGAAGGGCCAGGTTAAAACGATGAAAGGAAAGGGTGACACGGACTGCAGTTTTGACGTCTGGGTAACCCTTGGTGAGAATGGGGAAGGAACTAGGTAAGGTAGGAATGAAGTTAAGAGCGGATTCCTTCCAGGCAGGGCAGCAATGGTTACATGGGATTTTATGCCAAAGAACCTTCACAATCTTGTCTCAAGCCTCATCTTTACAAATTGTGCATGACCCCCGTTTTCCTTCTACAACCTTGGTTCCAGCTAGACTGACTGGCCATCCCCAGATGCACTATTCTTTTATTATTTTTTAAGGTGTCCACGTCTTTATGTATAGGCAGTCCTCGATTTTCAACATTCCACTCTGCATGAATTCAATTATTATGGTTTAGTTAAATAACACTAGTCCCTCAACAACACAATTCAAATTTTCGTGATCAGGGTAGATCAACTATGAGTAATTAATTGTATAACGTACAACCTTTTCTGCTAGCTCTTCAGTGTACAAATCACGACTTAAATAACATATGTGTATCACGATCAGTGACCAGTCATGTGCTTCTTTTAAAATCTGTTCATGATTGGTCATTTCACATCTCTTATTCGGTTCTGCATGGACTGCAAAGCATGTATTTGCATTGTCTCCTTGTCTCCCAGTGATAAACCCACATGACATTTTATACAATGGATAATGAGAGAGGGATTGGTCATCAATAATGAAAGTGTAGCAAAGAAATAAAAAGTGATAATGCTGGAAATGAAATTGGAATTGCACAGAGAATTAGAGGAGAAATATCTAACTAAGGAATGTTGAACACGGCCACCGTTCATGACACTCTAGATGTACTGCCAGAGGGATTTAGTGAAGGTGAACTGATCAATATAAATGAGGAAAGTGGTGATGAGCAAATGATGGAGATGTCCCAGAAGAAGTGACAATGGCAAAAAAAAGCATTACATTAAAGGAATTCTTGAAGAAGTTTCATGACACTGACAGCAAAAATGATAAAGTGTTAGAAGCCGATTCACACTTAGGAGGGAATATGGCAACTGACCAAAGCATTAAAAAGATCCTCGCTCCGAATCAATGAGAAGAAGGAAAGAACTGTTAAAACTACTTTGACAATTGTTTAAAATGAGATGAAACACTTTAGTTCTCAAAGCTTCTAATATGTAAGATTACAGTGTACTAAATAAATGTTCGTTTTACTATTTTTTCAATTACCTATATGTTTATAACCAACAGTAAGACAGCTTCAATGTTTTCAGAAAAAAATGTAAGGGCCCCAGAAAAATTTTAATGTTTTCCTATTGATTATTGAGATCGCTTTGCACAATTTCAGCTTGCACAGTCATTTTTACTCTTCCATATGACTGTGCAAAGCAAGAACTGCCTGTAGATAGCATTTTGTGTCAACCCAATACCTGTCATTTGGGGTTGTCATTATTTATATATGCCTGTCTCCCATGTGAGACTATTGAGCTTTTGTAGAATAGGAACATCTTTTGTATATTTCCCCCAAGACTGTCTAGAGCAACTGTCACATAGCAGACCCTCAACAATTTTGCTGATGGAGTGAAAGAAATACCTTCTACTTTATCTCAGAGATTTTACATGGAAAGCATATTGAACAACATATACTTTCCACATTTGTGTGTTCTTGTACCTAAGATCATTAAAGAACATGATGATTAAATGATACCTTTGAGAATTTTTACCTTTATAAGATCTAAGATTTTTGAACTCTGTCCTCAAAAAATAAAGGTTGACAAATACCATAAATATTTGATTCCTGTCAATGTTTGAAACAAGAATATCCTGATAACACTTTCTAGACAAAGCTTTTGATTTCAAACCAAATGCAAGGGAAAGTATGGCCTTATTAGGGCT
Source organism: Eschrichtius robustus (assembly GCF_028021215.1). Taxonomy (NCBI): domain Eukaryota; kingdom Metazoa; phylum Chordata; class Mammalia; order Artiodactyla; family Eschrichtiidae; genus Eschrichtius; species Eschrichtius robustus. The sequence goes on from NC_090841.1 coordinate 49,975,301, forward strand.
TGTCTAACTGATTATTACACTTTAAAATAAGCACATTCATAGATCTAGAGTGTGTCTAAAACACACTGAATCTAAAGTAGATTTTTAGGGACTTCCCTGGCGGTCCAGTGGTTAAGACTTCACCTTCCAATGCAGGGGGTGTGGGTTTGATCCCTGGTCAGGGAGCTAAGATCCCACATGCCTTGTGGCCAAAAAAACAAATCATAAAACAGAAGCAATATTGTAACAAATTCAATAAAGACTTTAAAAATGGTCCACATCAAAAAAAAAATCTTAAAAAAAAATAAAGTAGATTTTTAATTTTGGTTATTATTATTTTGTCAGTTTTGCTAGCAAGTTGGGATAATAGTGGCTCTAGGAAGCTATGCCAACTTGCCTAAAATTAATATTTGGTAAAATGGCAAAAATTGTTAGTATCTTGCCTTCTATGTTGTTTCCCCAGATCTCTACACATCAGATCAACTGTTAAAAGTCATTAGGGAACATGGATTAATTGAAAGTAAAAGAGATTTTGCAGTCTGAAAGTTGTTATGTATCTCTTTCAGAGCAGTGCTTCTGGAAATATCTCACATGCAGTCCTACCATGTGTAACTAGTGCACAGCTCATGTCACAGGTAATCAACCTCATAAATTCAACCACACCAAAAGGGTCTATACCCCGTTCAACAGGATGAGTCCACTGATCACATCAGAATCAAATTGCTATAAAAGTCTCTGAGACTTACTTACAAATTCTATATCTACCATGTTGTGGACCAGTTCGTGGGCCATACTTTGAATGGCCCACTTACAGGCTAGTCTGTGTTACATAAGTTCAGCATTTTAAGCTTTTTGAACACTAGACCTTCAACTCCTCCCCTCTTCAGCCATTCATTCCCATGGTCACATCCTTCACCAAGCTCAGCACAAAGCAGATGTTCACAGAATGTTTGTTAGACAGATAAATAAGCTAACAAACTAGTAAATGATGGAGAAATCACAGAATAAAAGAGGAGTATCTATGAAGGGAATAGAAACTCAAAAGTGCGAAGTGAGATGCCACTACCTACTTGTTGCTGAAGTTGGGATTTAACACTGGGGTGGATTCTTAGGCCACAACTTTTTTCGAAACGTGGCAAGTCATATATACAATTTGTGATCCAGCTAGAATAATGCGAGGTGAGGGGAAGGGGTCCTTCATGATTTCTGGAATGCTTTCCTTCAAGATTAGATTAACAGACTGACTTCAGATATCTATGAACCAGAAGGATTCTTCTGCTTCCTTTTCATGTCATGTAGTCTTTAGATCTCTGAGGATTAAAATGGTGTTGTAAGTTGCATTGTGTGCAAAACTTAAACTCCTCACAACCCAACTCTACTATAATAATAAATATAAAATAAGAGTTAAACTTAAAGTAGATGTTAATAGTTTTCATGCTCAGAAGATAGAGATACTGAAATCCTAATTTAGAGTAGATTGTTTTCTAACAGCTCCTTCTCTTTTTGGCATACCTATGGTATAAATTTTTTCCACAGGCAATACAGAAAAATAGGGAACAAATATTTATTTTGTAAAGGAAATATATTCCTTTTAGTGTAAGATTATAAAGCAAATATTTTTTCTCAAAAGTATAGTTTATGCATATATACAGCCAAAAGAGTGAAGGTGGATTAAATCAGCAGTGGATAAAGATGTAAATATTTTAACCAGTATTCAGTAATTTGCACATACAACTAGGACAATGAATTATAGGATAATGAGCAAAGGAAATATAAAATGCTTAATGACCCTGGTACTCAGTTCACTGTTGTAAAAACCTACTTTGAGTCATGTTTAATTGAAACATACGCTTTCCAGCAGTTTGCACATTTGTTTTGAAAAGTTAACCTGCCTCATTTTTTAACCTAAATAAAAGATAGATTGAGACATACAAAACATGTATCTAGAGTTTTCAATATGATAAAGATGAATGTAAAGGAGTAAAAAATTTGGTTTTCTTAAGAATTCTTGTGATGATTTGTCATCAAAAAAGTCTTTGTTAACATCTCTACCAAAACTCTCTTTTCAAGTCAGATTCATGTTATGGCTACTGGTCTTCCATCCCTTCCAAAAGAAGTTGAAAAATTCAGACCTCCATGGGCTGTTTACCTCATGGTAACATCATTTCCAAAGTGTTCTAACTCCAAATGAACATGAATCCAGTTACAGTTGGGGTCTACAGAGGTAAAGAAAAACAGTTTTATTCTCCCATAGGAATAAGTTCTGATAATGTGAGCTATTCACTTGATTTCAGCTTTGGCAGCAAGTGTAAAATTAAGATGTTATAGTATATGATAATTTCTGACAATATTAAAAGATTCAGTTTGGACATGAAAATAGGAAAAAAATTCTATCAAGTAACTGTAAAATATTAGTATGAAAACAATCAATATCCTTCAACTTATATGATAGAGTATCCTGGAAAAGTTGGATGTAAATGGAAAGTAGTTGGAATTCTACTTTAAGGGAAATAGGGGATTTTGGTCTTTAAAGGAATCTTGCTTTAAAATAATTCTTCTGCAAACTGAAAACAATTCTTCCCTAATTTATCTATTGTATGGTATAATTTAGATTATTTTCTGCTAATTTATATGGCAGCATTTCTTAGATATAGTTGGAATAATTTTGATTATATGACTCAACAAATATATATTACGTGCTGACAAACAAAAATAAAAACAAAATAAAACAAAGATAAAAAGAAAAAGTCGACAATCAAAATGCCTAAAAATGTAATCTACTGTAAGTACAAATTTTCTTTTTTATGCAAAGGGAAGAAATGATTTTCCTTGTCGGTTTCTTCATTCACTCAACTACAGCAAGAATAATTTGATGGGAAGTTAGTTGTAGCTATTTGATAAGTTTTCAAAGTCTTCATTCCTTTGAAAAATAATTAAGGATTTACAGTGTGATTTTGTAATTATAGTTTATACATTTTTAAAACTTGATACAGTTTAAAACTTAGAAGCTATAAGCTAATGTTTCTCTTTCAGTGTCACCTGATTATGTACAAAAATTGCGGTGAAAGTCTGATTTTGCACAAGTGTTTGGTGGCCAAATAAAGAGGAGCTATTAATTATTTTAAACCCATAAATTCCATTTTAGAATAGTCTCTTTGAAGCACAAAGACAAGTGAATCCAGTTATAATATGTCAATAAATGTGTAGACATGGGCAACCTCTGAATAGCATCCCATATTTTGAGAATTACAGACGATGGGGCTAATGTCAGAGATTCCTGTTCCTAATTAATCACTCCATTTAGCAGAGGGATATTAGTCTTAGACTAGATCAGAACCACCAGTTACAATGAGAAAATAGAGGAGGGGATTCTAAAAGAGATAAAGTATACCATAAGAATTATAGAATTATCTTTAAATTTCAAAGTAGAAGCAGTTCTGGGGCATTATTTTCAACATGAACGCCTTTAAGTTCCCTTTACAACACCCTGCCAACTTAGATCCAGCCTCCGCTCACGTTCCTCACGAAAGAAAACACACTGTCCTTGTGGACAGACCAATTTTGAGGCAGTCAAGTGGTTTGTTTTCCTTATTGATTTGAAATCCATCTTTCTAAGCTTCTCGCTAATGGGTCAGCACAGCCAAGTAATAGAAGAGGACTCATTTCCCGAACTCCTCCACCCACCCTCAACTCCATCCTTCCTCTGTTTTCACCAGCCCTTCCCTTCCTGTCCTCTTTTTGAAGTTTAAAAAAGGGCAATCAGTGTGAACTCTTAGTGTTACAGAACACATGGAGATGAGAAGAGAGAATGAGAGAAGAATTAGGGGAGGAGAGAGGAGTGAGAAAGAAGAGAGGGTATGGTAGAGTGAAGAAAGACCGTGGGCCTCACACTCCGACCTAGCTGGAATTGCTCATCCAAAGAAGGTCTTAGCCAGGAGGATTAGGGTAAGTGTGGAATGAAATAAAGTGTCCAGGGGTCTGTACATGATGCTGGTCAATAATCAAGGCTCTGCTGAATAACATCAAATACATTTTGATTGGCTTTTATTTCATTCATTTAAAAATATTTAAATGTTAATTTTTGTTTAGATAATATATTTACATATATTCATAAGTCAAAGTTATAAACAGATAAGGAAAAATCTGTCTACTCTATTCCCTAACCACTTAGTTCCTCACTCTGGTAGCCACCAATTTTACTAGATTTTCCAATGAAAAACTGTTATTAGGCCACCAGTAGAGACTCACAGGTCTTTCATCCCAACTCTCTGACTTTGGAACTCTGGGACAACAAGGAGGCAGTTTTGAGATATAGTTTTCACACATGTCTTTGTTACCTGTTCTTTCAATTCTCAACAGTGGGATAGTTATTCCCAGTGAATACATTTTAGAAATTGGATATATCTTTCAGGGATACTGCTTTGTTGAGTTAAATAGCCAAGATTTTATGTATTTCATGCAGACTGTATACATTATCTATACCATCACAGAAAATCTTTTATGAAGAAAAACCAGATATGTTATATTTCATGTAGCCTTTGATCTATGGCTTTGTCTTAGAGTAGTGTTTCATCAAAGAAAAAAAAAGCAGCCCAATACAGTTTTATCTATCAAACCTAGCTTCTTTAACAAAGTCTGAGGAGACCAAACCATATTATGTTGGTCTGATTTGGCTTCTCCAGGCAGTAGATAGAAGGGTAAAAGGTCTCTGATTCTATCAAATATGTCCTGAAAAATAAATCTCGTGATTTGTTCATCTTCTTTCCATCTATCAAAATGAAACTAATAAAGTCTCAGATGCAGTAGTAGAAAAATGGAAAAAAAAATTTTCCCCATGCCAACCCAGTAGGAACTTATATTTACCAGAAAGAGAGCTGATTGTCAGTCTCCTCTCACACCCAACTCTATTGACTTGAAGAAGAATTAACACAGGTTAAAGAGCAGAAGTACTAAACTCTTCTATTAGCAGAGCTTTGCTGGTAAGTATTGGATTTAACCTAAAAGTTAAAATGTGGACATAAACTGAACTGGTGAAGAGAGGCATGCACATAGGAATTACTCTCTTCATGTTACTTTGTGGGGAAAAATTACTCTGTAAGCTCCGGCTTTATAACCATACATCTCACCTGTAGTTGGCTTGTAGTGGAAATGGTTTTAGAAATGAGCTGTGTATGCAAGGCCATACATTTTTACATATGCGGGTATGCAGAACAGTGAGTATTATGGCATGAAGGCACCATAACTTCATTTTAAATGGCTATTTGTGTGTGTCACTCTCAGATGACTGAACTGGGCTCTTTCTCTATTTCAGCAATATGCTAGTTTCATCGGCTCCCTCTCCTTCATGGTGTCATGGTGTGAATGGCCAAGACGATTCTCGGTTTACCAGAGATTATTACCCTAAAATGAAGGGGGAAGAGTACACTGGTCAGGACATGACTCCTGCTCTATGTCTATACTGTGTTCATAGGGGCCAGTGTTGGAGAGGTCTCTGTTCCATGTGGTCACCCAGGGATCCAGACTATCAGAGGATCCACCATCCTGTGGTTACACCACCTGGAACACACAGCCCCCTTTGACATCACAGCAGGAGAAAAGGGTGCATGAATATCTCACACCTGTGCTTGTGTGCTTCAGCCTGAGTCACATGTTTATCAGATCCTGGCTTCTAGTCACTAAATATAGAGTTGACTCTTCCTATTACATGTGGAACACGATCATCTCTTCCTCAAGACCTCCTCCAGGAGACCTCTGTCTCCTCCTTTGAGACAACTCAGTCCCATTCAAACATAGCATTGAATTCAAGCCAATTTCTGGGTGATTCACAATAGTCCTCACATTAGGTGTGAATGTGGTTTGTCTTGGTCTGGAGACTTTGATATAAAAATACAAGTTAGCTGCTCCCCTACATTCCTATGGACTTCAACGCACACACAATATAGTAGCAGAACAGGGAAAGAGTAACCATAATTAACACTCCTCCCTGGGAAGGAAGAATAGGAAACACATAGCAATCATTGGTCTTTACATTCTGAAATCCTGTCGGGCTGGCACCGTGGGGGTGAGGTAAGGTTAGCTTTTGCTGTGAGAATGATGCATTAAAAAAAAAACCCCAAACCCTCAAAATTTTAGTTGCTCAGTACAAAAAATACTTATTCTTGCTCTAGGATATTTCCAGAAACAGGAATGTTCCGTGATTTGGCACTAATTCTAGTCTCTGAGAAGGTTCCTTTATCAATTGAACTCTATGGTCCCTGACTTTGCCTTCGTGGCACTTTTTTTTTATTGTCCCCTATTCTTCTTGGCCATCTCAGAAGTTGGCATTCAGTAATATGCCCACGTTGGGGGCTGTGCAACTTTTTCAGTCCACTTTCTGCTCAAGGAAGTTTGAGAATCTAAGAGTTGTTTTAAATATTCAAGGAGTCATAGATTGTTTTGTTTGGTTTTCTTTTTGTTGTTCTTGTTTTTGGTTTGTTTTTGTTTGTTTTTGTCCAGGCCTTAGCTTCTCTGCATTACAAATATCACAAAAGTTATTAGTTAATCTATTTTAATTCCAGCCACTTCTAAATTCCAGAATCTACAAGTGCAGTTCTTTTTGAGATATACTACAGACTTGTTAAATATTTTTACGTTTTCTCTCTTAATATTAGGTATCTAACTATTAGATAATGGCCTTCTGAAGAAAAGCTTGTCCTTAATCTTATTTTTTTCCCTCCAGCCTCTTTACCCACTGTTAGATTTCACCAAGTGCTATAACCATAGTCTGATTTTTCACCTGTGCCTTTTTTATGCAATAAGAGGTCTCAACATTAGGCGTGTGAAAGCCAAACTCTTAGTCTAATCTTTAATCTTTCTAATCTGTAACCGGAAGTCTCAATTTTAGTGAGTCTTTCTCAATTTTACCTCTTCCTGTTTGCGATTTCAAGGCACTTGGCCTTCCAATATTGCAAAATCCTGATTGCTGGAATCTTTCTTCTTGGTCATATTTGCTTGTAACCTGGTCAAGTTTTTCCTCTTTATTTTGCAATATTTTAACAAGCATGGGCAGTAGCAACCAGTCAATGCCTTCCTTAAGACCAGAGTCTCTCAACCACTGCACCATCAATATTTGGGCTGAAAAATTCTTTGTTGGGGGATTGCCATGTACACTGTAGGAAATTTAGCAGAATCCCTGGCCTCTACCCACTAGCACACTCTCAGCTGTGACAATCAAAAGGGTCTCCAGACATTGTCAATATTCCTTTAGGGGCAAAAATCACCCTGATTGAGAACCACTGTTCTAGAGCCACAAGCACATTAGATATATTTTCTGCCCTCTGAGTTATATATAATAGTATCATTTTTACTTAATGTTTTGTCATTGTAGCCTCTGATATTATTTTCTTTGCTGCTGACACATGACTGCTAGGTCAATGTGACATGTTTTAGGTTCTTGTTAACAGAAGCACTCAACTTGCATTACTAATTTATATATCAGGCAAGGTGACCCAGTGGCATAACATAACAACAGTTTATTCTACGTTCATTTAAAATTTTTAATGGGTTGGCAAGGTGGGAGAGGGGAATGACTCTGGTCTGTAGTCCCTCAGATACCCAGACTGATGGAGGCTCCACTCTGTTAAAACTGCACCATCTGGGGCTTCCCTGGTGGCGCAGTGGTTGAGAATCTGCCTGCCAACGCAGGGGACACGGGTTCGAGCCCTGGTCTGGGAGGATCCCACATGCCGCGGAGCAACTAGGTCCGTGAGCCACAACTACTGAGCCTGCGCGTCTGGAGCCTGTGCTCCGCAACAAGAGAGGCCGCGATAGAGAGAGGCCCGCGCACCGCGATGAAGAGTGGCCCCCGCTTGCCGCAACTAGTGAAAGCCCTCGCACAGAAACGAAGACTCAACACAACCAAAAATAAATAAATAATAAATAAATTTAACAAAAAAACCCAAAAAACTGCACCATCTGGAACATGCAGCCTTTCTCAGTATATGCAGCAGAACATCTGGAGACCTGTCCCCAAATCTTTTATGTTTTACCTGAAATAATACATATCACTTCACTCACAACTCACTGTCTACATGGCACTGTCTAACCACAGAGGAGGAGAAGAATTATCATAATGCCCAAAAGGAGAGGAGAATAAGATATTGCTAAGTACTAGTAATATCTACCACAGCTTGTTAAAGATGGAATTATTTTAATTTTTATGGTTAACATTGAGTGAAATGGACATATTGTGGTGTGTGGGGTCTATGAGTTTTAACGCTTGTATAAGTTACTGGAACTACCATCATAATCAGGATAAAGAACAGTTCCACTGCCCCCACCCCAAAATATCCCCATAATGCTTCTTCGTAGTCCCACCTTCCACCATGATATCAATACTTTAAAAAGAAATTTAGTTTCTTCCTTCCTTCCTTCCTCTCTTCCTTTCTTCCTCTCTCTTTCTTTCTCTCTTTTTTCTCTCTCTCTCTCTCTTTCTCTCTCCCTTCCTTCCTCCCTCCCTCTCTCTCCTCCCTTTCTTCCTTCCCTCCTTCCTCCCTCCCTCCTTCCCTGATTCCCTCCCTTCCTCCTCTCTCCTCCTTCCTTCCTTTCTTTCTCTTTCTTTTTTCTTCCTTCCTTCCTTCCTTTTTTTCTTCCTTCCTTCCTCCCTCCCTTCATTTCTTTCCTTCCTTCCTCCCTTTCTTTCTTTCTTTCTTTCTTTTCTTTCCTCCTTTCTGTCTTTCTGAAAGAAATCCCCAGTTCAGAGATACAGAGAACAGATGAGTGGTTTCCAGAAGCAGGAGGTGGACAGTGGGCAACATGGGTTATGGGGGTCAAAGTGTACAAACTTCCAATTATAAAATGAATAACTCATAGGGATGTAATGTGCAGCATGGTAACCATAGTTAAAAATACTGTATTGTATATTTGAAAGTTGCTAAGAAAGATCTTAAAAGTTTTCATCACAAGAAAAAAAAATTTTGTAACTATGTATGATGATGGATGTTAACTAGACTTATTGTGGTGACCACGTCACAATATATACAAATATTGAATCATTATGTTGTACACCTGGAATTAATATAATGCTATACGTTGATTATATTTCAATAAAAAAATTTTTAAGTCAAACTAAAAAAAAAGAAATTTAGGTTTGTTTCATGAGCTTAATATGGACTATCATGATGAATGTTCCATGGGCACTTGAAAAGAATGTGTATTCAGTGTGGAGTGGAGTGATCTGTACATATCAATTAGATACAATTGTTCAATGGTGATGTTCAGTTTTTCTACAGCCTTGCTGGTTTTCTCTGTATTTACTTTGTCTGTTATGGAGAGAGAAGTGTTGGAATCTCCAGTTATAACTGTGAATTAGCCTATTTATTTTTCTGTTCTATCAGTTTTTGTTTCATGTATTTTGAGGCTCTGTTTTTTAGATGCAGACATAGTTAGGATTCATTATTTTTGTCTTCCAGTTGAATGGACCATTTTATCATTATGTAATGACCCTGTTTATCACTGAAAATTTTCCTTGCTCTGACATTTACTTTGTCTGATATTAATATAGCTATAGCAGCATTCTTTTGATTAGTGTTATAATGGTATATTCTTTTCCATCCTTTTACTTTTAACCTATTTGTGTCTTTATATTTGAAATAGCAGTAAATTGTGTCATACTTTTTAATGTAATCTAACAATTTCTTGTTTTTAATTGGGGGATTGATCTATTTAGAATTAATGTGATTACTAATGTGGTAGGTTTTATATCAACCAACCTGTTACTTGTTTTCTATTTGTCCTATCTGTTCTTTGCTCTATTTTCCTATATTTTTGCCTTTAATTTTTTTGATTAATTGAGTACTATTTCTTATCTCCATTTATCTCTCTTGTTGGATTGCTTGCTGTAACTCTGTTTCCTTATTTTACTGCTTACTTTCTGTGTTCTGCGGTATCAATATGAATGTATTCTTCAAAGTCTTTGCACTGCTATTTGGATCTGCTGCATGTATATGACACCAGTCTGAGGCCTTGGAAGTGTTCTATCCCATATTTCCATTCTTAAAGCCTTTGGCATTCTGTTTAGGGTCTGAAGCATACAGAAGTGAGGCCAGAAAATTTATACACCATTTTGTGAGATCTCGTGAGCTCTTTCCTCTCCAGGATCTCCTTGATACTTTCTGGTTCCCTGGGATCCCTATTTTACCTCTTCTGGCCAAATATCTGAGGCTTCTGTTTCTCCCCTCTGTCACATACTTCCTGTGACTGTGTCTGCATATCTGGGTTAGGTGTTGGGAGAACAGAGAGAGAATAACCCAACAGGCATTTCCCCCGCGACCTTGGGACCATAAGTACTCTGGACAGAGAAAAAGATTCTGCTCTCTTAGGGTTTTATGCTCATATACAGCCTCTATTGCTGCCCTGTGGCTGCCTGATTTCTTGGAGGTTCAGGGGCAAGAGAATGATAAAGGAAAAGAAAGCCATCAGGGGATTCTCTTTCACTCCCTCTGACTCTCAGGAGTTCTCTTTCCTGTTCCTCAGTTCAGGATGTGAGGATATTTGCTATCATCTGCTTTTCAGAGTCCTCAGATAGTTGCTTGACTTCTTTTAAGATTTTGTATTTGCATTCAGTGGGAGAAGTGGAAAGGACTCAATTTCTCAGTCTTGTCTGGAACTAGAATTGCACCAAAGTGTTTTGAACAGTGGACTTTTAAGCATAGCAGCTATAGTGAAGTGTGGGGAAATAAAAGTCAAGGGAAAGGATCTAGGCCTTTTCTTGATTAAATTTCCAATTAAGAAGACTAAGCAAATTCCCATACACCACCAGCAAAGCTAAACCAAATTTTTTCAAAAGAATTTTGTCTTTAATATTGTTTTTTAAAAAGTATCAAAGTAGTAAGTATAAGAAAAAATATTTCACTACATTTATTTTGTAGATTAGTGTACTTTTATTTTGGTTTGCACATAGGGACATTGTTATACCCTATGTTTAGAGCTTCTAAAGTCAGGTTACTAGTGATATCATGAGGCTTTTCCAGCTAATCCAGTCTCTAAACATCATCTCAAGATCACCAGAGAGCCCTCACAACCCGAATTCTGGAACATAATCTTCAGGCTGGAATCAAAACTTGAATCACAAATACCTTTATCCCTTCTTCTTCTATATCTTTTTTGCCACCTACACACATGATACATGACTAGAAACTTTTCACATAGAAATTTACTTGGCACTCTTGGAACTAAGGAAGGGGAACAAAACCTATCATTAAATAACTGAGTATGATGTGATGGGTACATTGATTATCTCCTTTGCTCTCCACTACTATGTAGGTATTAGTTCAGTATGACTAGCCTCAATGTAGGGGTGAGGAGACAGAGACAGAGATTCAGTAACTTGTCTGAGGTTGCAGCACTAATTCCAAAATCCACATTCTCTCCTAATGCCACATGCGTCCATCCATCCATGCCACTTATCCTTGAGAAGACAGAATTAAACCAGTAATTTAGCGCTAGAGATAATCTAAGAGATTAGGATCTCCTGGAGTGGAATGGAGTAGGAAGGAAGCAGGACTTCTAATAAGAAACTGAAATCCTTCCCCACTGTGACTCAGTACCTACTCTTCCACTCCTAGTCCTTCCCTTTCACCCTCCCCATGACCCCAGAGTGCATAAAACTTCCAGAGCCTTGTTCATGGAGACGACCTCACCTCTGTGCTGGTCCACCTGACCCTGGATCGAGGTGACATTCCATGGGGGAAAATGGAACAGTGCTTCGTCCAGTATTGAACTCCTGCTTATACCATCTGGAGCAAGTGGTTAAAGGCTTACCTCTTCCTTTAATATATATATGCACATGTATAGTTGATTTACATGTTGTGTTAGTTTCAGGTGTACAGCACACTGATTCAATTACATGCCATTTGCAGCAACATGGATGGACCTAGAGATTATCATACTAAGTGAAGTAAGTCAAATATCATATGATATCACTTATATGTGGAATCTAAAACAAAAGAAAGATACAAATGAACTTATTTTCAAAACAGAAATAGACCTACAGACACAGAAAACAAACTTATGGTTACCAAAGAGGAAAGGGCAGGGAGGAGTAAATTAAGAGGTTGGGATTAACATACACATACTACTATACATAAAATAGATAAACAACAAGGACCTACTGTATAGAACAGGGAATTATACTCAATATTTTGTAATAACCTATAAGGAAAAAGAATCTGAAAAAGAATAGATATGTACCTCTTTCATTTTTGACTTGTTGCCTTAATTGACTACTCAGACATCTGAAAGCTTACTCTTTCTCTTCCAGATCAGCCAAGCTCGTGACACAAAAAGCCCACCAGGAGTTGAAATAAAACTGGAAGTTGTGGACCCCACTGAATTTCCTTGAAGCAAACTTATAGACCAGTTTCAGGAGAAGAAGGACAACTGATCTCAACAAACAATATTCCCATTTGTTTCTCAAACTCCACTTAATTTCTTCTAACTTCTAGCTTTCATAGTTGTCATCTTTGGCGAGCTTCCATGGTAGAAAATGGTTTTGTAGTGTGTCTGCTATATGCTTACCAAATCATAAAGTAGTTGTGCTTTTATTTCATAAAAGTATACAAAGAACATAAATACTAATCAGATACTAACATCCCATCCATCGTACATACTCATATGTTTGATGAACAACTGACTGACAGAATAAATGAATGAATGACCAGATAACCATACAGCAACCTCAGTATTGAACCTTGGTATGAAAGCAGAGAGTAGCAGTAAGTAGAGTGTATGTGGTGATTAAGGAGTCTGACAGGGGAAAGAGAGAAAAAAAGAACAGCAGGTAGTAGGGAGGAGAGGAAAAAACACAGGAAGGAGAAAAGGTAATACCTTCTGTTTTTACCTCAAAAAACCAATTCTTTGTCTCCTGATTGACGTTTTAGAAAGCTTAATATGCTTCTGAAGAACAAGACCAGGAAATTGGAGAATGTCCCCAGCACTACCCTGCTGACTTCCACCAACTCTGGCTTGAATGAAATGAAAAATCAAAGTATAGCTATGTTTCATTTCCAATGGAAGCTAAAAGGTTTTTTCCCTTCATTTTTTTTCTCCATAAAATATTTTACCCTTTGAAAAACTAATACTACATCTGGGTCCACATGAGTCATCTCCCTTCAGTAAAAATAATTTTGACCAATGTTATGCTGGATATTTCATTGTCTAGTCAACAAAAACATGATAATTGGTATGAATGTCCAAAAATCAAAGCCTTTCAGAAATGATAGGCTTGATTTAGCCCCACTGGCATGGCTCTCATTAATTCAGCGAGGACTGTGCAGTACAAATGTACAGATTCCTTTCTTCATCACTGTAATGACCTCAGTGAGCCTCACTGAAAATGTACATGACAGATCAGGTAAGGAATGCTGCTGAAGAGAAAATAGCAAATGAGAGCAGGATAATATGAAACTTACCTTACAGAAAACATTAAGTAATCATCATTTGAATAAATTATGTGTTTTAGTATTTAAGAGCCTTGGAAGGGCAAATACACGTTTCACTAAATGTTTAAAGACTCTGAATTAAGTCTGAAAGGAATCCCTCTTCATTATTTTGTGCTAACATAGGTCCAATGGATTCCTTTGGGCGAGACTATTTAAATAAACTCACTTACAAAACCCATGCAATAGATTTCCGCCTTGATGGCCACCACCATCACTATTTCCACTTCCCACCATACCCATTCCCACCACACATGCACACCTGCAGTGCTATGGACTGAATGTCTGTAACCCTCCAAATTCATATGTTGAAATGCTAACCCTCAGTAGGAGGTTAGGAGGTGGGGCATTGAGACGTGATTAGGGCATGAGGGCAGAGTCCTTATGAGTTGGATTACTTCCTTTATAAAAGGGACCAAAGTGAGCTCCCTTGACCTTTCTGCCACATGAGGACATGTCGAGAAGACAGCTCTGTATGAACCAGGAAGCAGATCATCACCAGATACCAAACCTGGCAGTGCCTTGATCATGAACTTCCTAGGCCGAACAACAAATGTTTAAGTCTCCCAGTCCACGGCACTTTTGTTATAGCAGCCTGAATGGACTAAGTAAGGCATGCACCCATATGTGTGCATACACACAGACTCACATACAGAAAGTGAGGTTATGCTGTCGAGAAATCTTTCCTACTGTACAGAAGGAGAACAGTACTGTGTCACTGAGAAGAGGATTGGAGGGAGAGGAACCCATAATTAGTAGAGGGAAGAAAAACATAAGACAATGGGGAAAAGTTGTGAGAGGATTTGAAAAAGAGAATGATGTACATGGGAGGGAGGTCAGAGCAGAATCTAGAGACGGGGTCCAGTGGAACCCCAAGTGTGCCCTACTTTACTACAAAGTAAGGAGTTCATTTTAAATCTCATCCAATGGAATATAATTACTGAAGGAACAAAAGTGATTTTCATCTATAAAACTGTTTTAGAGGTTAATGGTCAGAAAAGTGAGTAAGGCACAAGGTTGGCCCTTAATGGCATAGCAGGATTTAAGTTTTGAGAAGCTAATCGTCATAATATTGGGAACTTAGGAACAGCTATCCTCAGCCATAAGAGTCCTATTAGCCTGGATATCTAGTGGATCTCTTAGAATAAATGATATCGAGGATTTTGAAAAGGCTGGTGGTGTGGTACCAAGGTGAGGGGATTAAGACTTGAATGGGCTGTGTTAAAAAACTGAGAGCAAAACAAACCATCTTTTGGGAGTCCCACAGGGAATTAAAATGTTCGTAAGAAGAGTGTGCCTCGTATCTGCTTTTCTGGTGGAAACGGCACGTGTAATGAAGGTGTGTGACCATTCCACAGTGAAGGTAAAGTCAAGCATCCTCCTTCAATGACAGGCTGGGTGCAGCAGTGAAGACCACAAGGGTGGAGGAAGGTCAGCTTTTGTGACTAAAGCGAGAACCTTTGGCTTGTCTTGAGAGTTCTCCCGATGGGTTATACAAACTCAAGAATATTTCCCCTTTTATTGCTATTGTGACCAGTTCCTTTGACTGACCTCTGGTGATTCAAAGCAACCTAGCGATTCCCAGACGAGGCAATGATCACAATAGGACAAACCAGGAGTTAAATCAACTCATGTAACAGAGGAAGCTTGGGTCATGCTCAGAGTAAAGTGCTTCAAAATTTAAAATAAACAAACATGAAAGAGAAAATCATCCTTGTTTCATAGACTATAAATAATGCAGCAATCTTCCAGAAAGAAGTCAGTTTTTTATTTAAGACCATGTTTGTTAGTTGAGCTGTGGAAAACTACATCATGCCCAGAAATCTGGTAATCTTATTTTTTAAATTGTCTGAAATTCATATGTTACTGCATCCCTGAAGAGATGGGAACAGCTGATCTTTGTCCGGAATTTGTTGCTTTATAGTTTTTCAGCTACGTGATGTGAAAATGTCCACTCCTATTTATGGGACTGCGACACTTATAAACGTCCCATTCAGTTATTTGGGTAAATTTGTTCTTACTTCTCACAAATTGTTCTTCATAACATTTGGTAGACAAAGCTTTTAGCAGCCAGATAATCAAATTCACCCTTGCTGAGCTCAAACGTGTTAGGATTATGAGTGATGGAAGAATAAAGTACACTGAAAAGTAGCCTAGATTAATCTCTCGGACGCTGGTTGAGCATGAGCGCCCAAGGATGCATTTGAAGGCTTCACTGAATCGCAGCCTGAAGCGATGTAACATCACAGCAGAGAGCAGAGAAACTATAGCTGAGAGAATGTTCTAGTATGTACAGTCAAGGCAGTCAAGGACAGGGTTACTTAGTTTGAGCAAAATTGCTGTCTACTGCACCAGAGCACCATTCTTCAAATAGCAACAAGGCCCACAGCATAGTCACAAGCAACAGATATTAGGAAAATTCTTTAAGTCTTATCAATGTGATAGGGCTTTAGAGTCAGATATTATGTATTTAGCTGCATAGAAAAATCATGAGTGCATTGACTTCATTTTCAAAATAAATTCGTGGTGGGTATATAGGACACACACAGTACTACAACCCTAGGATAAAATTATTTGATGGAAAACAGAATTAGGATTGAGAAAATAAGATGTATTCATGCCAAATGAAATGGATTAAGCACATCAATTGTTAAATTATGAGGGAGTCTTACAAATTGGTTTCGTGCCATGGGCTCCAAAGAGGGATACTATGTCCCTAGTATAATTAGCTATTTTGGTAGATTGTAAAAATGTCCAGCAGTCATTTCATACCCTTTATCCATGTCTTTGGTAGCACTGTCCCACACTGACCCTAGACCCTTGTGATCTGTCTGGTAATTTGCCTTGGCCAATCAGACACTAGCAAACATGATGTAGGCAGAGACTCAGAAAGTGTTTGCATTTTGGGGCTTGCTCCCATGTTCCTGTTTGGAACCCTGAGACTCCCATGTGAAGAAGTGTTGACTAACTAGAGAATGAAGCAGAACCACATGAAGCAGAAATGAATTATCCAAGGTGAGTTCGCCCAGAACAGTAAGGTGCCAACTGCCAGACATGTGACTGAAGCGGTCTTGGACAAAATGATCGTGAAAGAGTTGGCCTCAAAGAACTGCCAAGCTGATTCACAGAATCATTAAAAAAATTGCAACTAAGTTTGGGTATGTTTTATTATGCAACAAAACCTTACCATTACATGCTTAATGTAATAATAATATTACTAACAATTGAGGGACTACCATGTACTATGTCAGGCACTATGCTAGGTGATTCACATACACCATTTCTGACCTTTAAATAAGGTCGGTGTTCATAACACCATTTTACAAATGATATAATTTATGATGTAAGGTATGAATCTAGTCATGCAAATAGTAAGTAACAATGCCAAGATTCATCCCCAGGTCCACCAGGCTCTGAGTTCCATGCCCTTTCCATTTCGCCAGGTTGCTGATGGGGGTACCTCTCGAATAGGGGAATGAGGCACAGACTTAGACGGGCTGCTCAGACTTTCTCAAAGGGGTAAAGCATTTCACACTCAATCTACTCAGGAATTTCTTCATTTGCCTCATGCCTAGCTGAGCAAAATATTTTTTTAATTGAAGTAGAGTTGATTTACAATATTATATTAGTTTCAGGTGCACAACACAGTGATTCAATATTTTTATAGATTATATTCCATTTAAAGTTATTACAAAATAATGGCTCTATTTCTTTGTGCTGTAAAGTATATCTGTGTTGTTTATCTAGTTGATACATAGCAGCTTGTATGTCTTAATCCCTCACCAACACTTGTTATTTATGGTCTTTGTGATGACAGCCATTCTGACAGGTGTGAGGTGATATCTCTTTGTGGTTTTAATTTGCATTTCTCTGATGATTATCTATGTTGAGCAGCTTTTCATGTACTGTTGGCCATCTGTATGTCTTCTTTGGAAAGATGTCTATTCATGTCTTCTGCACATTTTTTTTTATTGGGTTGTTTTTCTGATATTGAGTTGTATAGCTGTTTATATGTTTTGGTTATATATTGAACAAAATACTTTCAATATATATGTATTTTCTGAACTGATGTGAAAAGAGCTAAAACGCATTTCAGAACAAGCTGGTCTGTCCAGCTCATCTGCAAATAAGATAGATAGTGGTAATTGAACAGGCTTTTGTGTCAGAAAACATGAATTTAAATCCTAATTGAGCTGCTCTTTAGAATATGTCACCACAAGTTCCTTACAATCTTAATTACCTCAGTAAAAAGCAGGAAGTGCTTTCCTCACAAAATTATAATACAAATTAATGGAATAAAAAAGGAATTACAAATCTGGCCCTTAAAGGTATTCTATAAATAGTAAATATTATTACTTATAGACTGAAAATTGAAAGTTTTTAATATAAAACATACAATTCACCATTGACCATACTAGCACATTTTGTATTGTATACAACTTTTTTTTGCAATCAAGGCATAATTGTCATATATACCAAAATATATTCCTTCTAAGACTGTGTATCAGATATAACTTTCTTCAACGTTTGATAATGACATAAATATTAGATTTTCTATTTGTAAATTTCTATGAATTCATATTTCTGAATTTATTGGTCATTACAGGAAATACTTTTAAATATCCCATTTTTCTAGTTTAGCACAGTGGCATAATGTTTTGAAAAAAGTTCTAAAAATAGTTTATAACAAATCAAAACATCTTAACACAAATAAAAATTTTGTTTCACCATTCAGCAGTAGCTGGGGTCCACTAGGAAAATCCTTGTTTGTTCAACTAGTTGCAAATTTGATCAGAGGCAAGGGGTTCCCCCTCATACCTCCACAACCCACACAGAATTCTTCCTACATTATTATCTATTCCAGGGGTTTTACAAGTGTCCAGGACTGTTAGGCAGCATGTAGTCCAAAAGTGATGAGTAGAGAGATTCATGGCATAGTCATGTCTCCCACACTGGGAAACTCACAAGCTTTCTACAAACATGTTGAGAGCATTCCATATCTGTCATTGACGGGCTCTAAAATGAACACTTGAAACAAGAGCACCCAACAGATTTCATTTCTGTTTAAGGAAAAAGACTTTCTGCTTGGTCCCCATAGTTTTTCTCACCACTACCGTGGAGGAGCTAGGACCATAAGAGGAGCATCTACACCTTCCTCCCCCAGGAAATTTCCTCTAGCATGGGCAAAGCTTGAGTTGGGGAGATTATAGGAGACGAAAATGAGATTTTGCACTAGATTAGTTCTTAATAATACTACAGCTGATTGGAGAGCTATGATAGCTGTGTGGTGCTGGACTGGGAATGGCCATTACAGAAAAATAACACTATTTCATGTCTGTCTATCATGAATTCAGACCTTTCATTCAGTTGATGATATTTGATTAATTAGAAATTAGAGCCCTATTAAGTGATGAGGCCATATTTCCCTTCTATTATAAACTAGCTAAGCAATATTTTCTGGCTTATGTACTTCACAGAAAAGTGAGGATTAACTAAATTTCTATTTGGAGAAATTTCTTTATAGACTCTAAGAGTTATTTTTCTTACAAAGTTCCAGGGCTTTGGATTACTTAGGAGAGAAAAGAATATTCAGGAATGAAAATGATTTTTCACTGTAGTTGAAAAATAGATAATTTTATTTAAAAAATTATTTTTGAATAATAAATTTATTTGAAGAAGAAAACTGTAGCAACAAACCAGCTAATTCCTTTGCTTTTAATACAACACTTTATGACTACTTTAGAAAGCTGGGGCTCCATTTTTAGTCTAAATCTCATTAGGCAAGTCTGTAAGAAAACAACATTTACGTTGTAGATAATAATGAAATAAAAAGCCCATCTTAAGATACTTATTTGTTCTTATTTTAGGTTTTCTTTTTATTTATTATATTTGTATCAACAACATGTATTAAACTGTGTTTTTCTATATACCGTGGTGATTTAAAAACGGGTATAGGAACATTCATCTGAAAAGACAATTATTTAAAGATTATAGAAAGTCCCCATTCTCACAAATACTAAATGAACATAAAATAGTGTCAAAGAGTTAGGTGGCATAAGCAACCAGGAATCTGTAAACTCTTCATCCTGATTTATCCACACACAGAGATGTACACTCATCAAGTGAAAGAAATTTACCATTGCCATATTAATTATGATAAATCTTACTACTATGACAGAAAAATATCAAAATCTCAGCGGCTTAACAAAAGAGAATTTTATTTCTCACTCATTTAGATTCTATCTAGCTGCTCTAACCATAAAGGTCTTAAATTTCTGGTTTCTCTTTATTCTTTTTCATTTCTGCCTGCAAACCAGCCAACCCTCTCCTGAGTTTCTATCTTCCGTGTGATACTTTGCTGAAAGAATATAACGAGAGCAGGTGTACACTATTACTCTGGCTCCCACCACTTCTAGGTCTCAGGCAGAGTAGGCGTGTGATCTGCCCTCCTTTCTTCACTGGCGACAATTTTACTGGATGTTTCTTCTTAGTTTACTTTTATCTGAGAATGTCTTTATTTTGCCTTCATTCCTGAAGGATTCACTGGATTCTAGGTCAACAGGTTTACCACCCTCCTTTCCCCAATGCTTTTTTCAGCATTTTAAAGATGTTGTTGCATTGTCATCTGGATTCCATTGCTTCTGATGAAAAGCTTGAGGTCACTGGAATTGTTGTTCCCCTGTACATAATGTGTCATTTTTTCTCAGTGATTTTCAAGATTTTCTCTTTCTCTTTGGTCAGCAGGTTGACTATGATAGGCCTAAATGTGGTTACATGTGAGTTTATCTTTCTTGGGTTTCCTCAGACTTCTTGCATCTGTAAAATTTTGTCTTTTACAAAATTTAGGAAAATTTTGGCCATTATTTATTCAAATATTTTATTCTGTCCTATTTTTTGTCTCCTCCTGGGGACTCTCATTATACATATGTTCTACCTTTTTATATTTTTCTACAGGTCCCCAAGACTCTTTTTATTTTCTTTCTATCTTTTCTCTGCTTTTCAGAGCAAATAATTTGTATTGATCTATCTTCAAGTTCACAAACTACTCTGTCATCTCCATTCTGTTGCTAAACCCATCCCATGCATTTTTAGTTTCAGATACCCTTTTTCAGTTCCAGAATTTCCATAGGTTCTTTTTATAGTATCTATCTGCTGAGATTTTCTACACTTTTACTCATTACAAGCATTTTTTCTTCACATTTGTGAGCTTAGCTATAATAGCTGTTTTTAAATTCTTCTTTGCTAAATCCAACATGTAGGTCATCTCAGAGGCAAGTCTCTATTGATTGTCTTTTCTCTTAAGAATGAGTTATAGTTCCTTGTTTCTTTGTATTTAAAGTTTTTTGGGGTTGTATCCTGGATATTTTGAACGGTTTGAGTGGAGACTCTGGATGTTATCATATTGCTTTGCCAAATCTCGAGATTTTGTTGTTGTTGTTGTTTGTAATAGTAGTTTTGCTGGACTCAAACTGAAAACTCCATCTCTTGGGTAGGAGTTAAAATAAGATTTCCATTCTCTAATTACTGGTTATGCTGCTTGACATCCTCCCTGCATACATATGGTTCCGAGGTCGGCCAGAGATTTGGGCAGAGTTTACACATGGAATTTGAGGTTCCATCTCTCAGGATCTCTTCTTTCCAGGGTTCTTTCTCACTTTGCAGCAGCTGTGTTTACCTGCAATCTATCCACTGGTTCTTCATCCCAGAAAGACTCTGGATGTTCTATCAGTGTTTTAGACTCAACCCATCACCCATTGAAGCCTACTGTTAGGCTAAAAGTAATAAGGATGGAGAATTCTTCTTGAGGCCATTATCTTCTTTCAAGTGTTGACTCCTTTCCAGAATCTACCTGCTTCTGTTCACTCTCTGGTGCATTCCGTAATTGTTTTTTCATTTTTCATTGCTATCTGAGAAAGGGGTCAACATGGTTTGGCTGTTCTGGAAGCAGAAGCATCTTTACCAAATGCTCTGCCCCCACATAACGTGAATCTCCATTTTCCAAACCTCTGCCAACATCACTTTCCTGCCAACATCTGAGCACTGAGCTAATGCCCCATGTTTTAGATTTTTGCAATGAAAGCATCTCACTTCAGGATACAGATTTTTGTATTAATTATGATAACACCAGAATCTGGTAGATAAGCCCCGTCACTATGGTAGCTTAGCACAATTTTAAAGTTTTAATTTTTCTCATGTAACAGTCCAGCCAGTGTTGAGTGGTTTCCCTTGAAGTGATAAATCATGGGCCCAGGCTGCTGCCTTTACGTGGATCTATCACAGTGAACATGTGCCCTGGAAGGTCATCTCCATTCCAGCCAGCTGGTGAGGCAAAATCATGGACAACTGCATGGGAGTCACCTGGAAGTGACTATTGATAAAAATATAAACTATTTTTAACCACATTCCACTGCTTAAGACTCAGTCTCATGGTAAAAATCAACAAAGGAAATGTGGGAAATGCATTCTACATGTGTTACCAGGAGGAAGGGGGAATGGATTTGGTGACCAGATAGCCAGTCTTTTCCAAAACAGATGGATACTTTCTTATTGCTCACTATAGCCTAGTTTGTATGCTTAGATTTTCTGTGGGGTTTCCTCAGCTATTGTTCATTCCAAGTGCCCTTCACCAGCAGAGGTCATTATGCCCAGTGGAGGGTTTCTCTGGAGAATCATCAGTGAAGGAAAGGCTGGAGAGGAGGCGCCTGTTCCTGAGAACACCTCTGCATCATGTGACATTAAGTAGACAATTAGTAAAGCCATGGCTAAGTACTGTGATCACGTTGCTTGAGGAAGGAGTGAATAGAAGAAGAAAAGTGTGTATAAGAAACCCGAAATATGTGGTTTTGGTTAAATGCTCAGATTTGGGTGGATGAATCAGTGATATTTATTTATTTATAAATTTATATTTTGTATTGAGGTATAGTTGATTTACAATATTATATTAGTTTCAGGTGTACAAGATAGTGATTCAATATTTTTATAGACTATACTCCATTTAAAGTTATTATAAAATATTGACTATATTCTCTGTATATATCCTTGTATCTTATTTATCTTATACATAGTAGTTTGTATCTCTTACTCCCCTACCCCTTTCTTGCCCCTCCCCCTTCCCTCTCCCCACTGGTCACCACTCATTTGTTCTCCATATCTATGAGTTTGTTTTGTTATATTCGTTCATGTATAAGTGGTAACATACTGTATTTGTCTTTCTCTGTCTGACTTATTTCACTAAGCATAATACCCTCCAGGTCCACTCAAGTTGTTGTACGTGGCAAAATTTTATTTTTTTTTATTATGAAAATAACAAACATCCTGATTAAAAACTAGGCAGAAGACCTGAATAGACATTTTTCTAAAGAAGATATACAGATGGCCAACAAGCACATGAAAACGTCACTAATGATCAGGGAAATGCAAATCAAAACTACAATGAGATATCACCTCACGCTGTCAGAATGGCTATCAACAAAAAGACTACAAATAACAAATGTTGGTGAGGATGTGGAGAAAAGGGAACACAAGTACATTGTTGGTGGGAATGTAAATTGGTGCAGCCACTATTTATTTTCATTGTTATACTTGACATAAAATATTATATTAGTTTCAAGTATACAACATAGTGATTTGATATTTTTATACATCATGAAATAATCACCACACTAAGTCCAATTACCATCCATCACCATACAAAGTTGTTACAATATTATTGACTATAGTCCCTCTGTGTATATTACACCCCTGTGATTTATTTATTTTATAGCTGGGAGTTTGATTCTCTTAATCCTCTTCCACTTCTGGGTATTTATTTTTAAAAAAACCCAAACACAAATTTGAAAAGATATATGTACCCCTATGTTCATTGCAGCACTATTTACAAAAGGTAAGATATGGAAGTAACCTAAGTTGCTTATCAATGGATGCCTGAATAAAGAAGATGTGGTATACAGTTACAGTGGAATACTACTGAGCCATAAAAAAGAATGAAATTTTGCCATTTGCAACAACATGGGTGGAGGGGGTACTTCAGGTGGTAACGCGAGCGACGGGGAGCGGCAGATAAAGCTTCGCTCGCTCACTCGCCACTCACCTCCTGCTGTGTGGCCCGGTTCCTAACAGGTTGCCGACCGGTACTGGTCTGCGACCCAGGGGTGGAGACCCCTGATATAGAGAATTAGACCAAATGATCCTCTATACAGCCTTAAGAGGATTACTATGTTGCTTTATTCTCATTAGCACACTGGAGTTTAAATTTAGTGAATGAGTTCAAAACAAACAAATAAACAAATAAAAAATTCCCCTAATGTGATGTAATGGTTTTGGTGTCAGCCAGAATTAAGTTTGAATCTTGCCCCTGTACGTTAGCTGGTGTGTGATTTGGGGCAAATTACTTTCATTTTACTGAGCCTCAGTTCCTCATCTCTATGATGGGGAAAGTAAAATTTCCTTTGCAGGGTTATTGAGAGTTTCAACAGAGAGAATTAAGTAAATAACCTAGTATGGTGTTTGACAGGTTAAAAAAAGCCCCAATAAGTAGTAGCACACTCTTTTTATTAAAATGGTAGGGATTGAGGTCTAATGCAGGCATTAGTCTCTGTGCAGTGGTGCCTTTCTTAGTGCTTATCATGCATATAATTTGAATAATGAAATACACTCTTACAAATAATTTAACCTCTTAGCACCCCTAACCCTTTATGGGGGGAAAAAATCGGTGTATAAATAACTAAATAACTAAATAAATAGCTTAACAACTCTAGATTTTAGAGCCTGAGATATGCCAGAGGAAGAGCCTAATTAAAGTCACTGGAGCCTTAACAATCAATCAGAGACAGAGAAAGAAGCAGGGGAAGAAAAAGAGGTATGGGAGAGAAAGGAGGGGGAGAATGCAGCTTCTAAGTGATAAGTGAACTCCAAGATCATGGTTCAGTGGAATGTGGGGCAGCTTGTAATTTCTACCTCTGTTTCTCACAAGAGCAGTAGTTTCACAGCACCTCACCTATATTCCTGTAACTGAGAATTAATGCCATAGTGGATTGTTTCAACCAAGTTATGGTAAAACAACTTAACTTTTTATGATATGCTAGGGTGCACAAAATGCCTTCAGAACTACCATCTCACTTAATTTCTACAGCATCTAGATAATATGTAGAATTGTTAACCTCATAATTCTAAAATTATCATTTATGGAGAAATAGGCAAATGAGAATATTTAAAAACAGCAATGCTGTAGTGTCCTGAATACTTACCATATCTTGCTTTATTTGTACTGTGTTTAAGAACTATCCAACTATACTCCAATAAAGATGTTAAAAAAAAAAGGACTATCCAAATCAATTTACAACACTTGAAAGATAGTACTGATGCTGAGTTTTCTATTTTTAAAAATATTTCAGAGCTAATTTTTCTTTTGCCTTCACTTCATTTAGTAAAATAGATCAAGAGCTCCCAATTATCAGAAGCTATTCAACAGCTGAGCTAGAATTCACTCCAAATTCTTGACCGCCGTCTTATATCCAGGATAGCAAGCCTTCTCCTTATGTATCTTTTTCCCCCCAGAGGACCCAGGAGTCCATTTGTTTGTTTTAAATTATGATACCCAACATGCTTTGGTCTGGGACCTAAATGAGATCAGCAAGTGAAGACAGAAAGATGCAAAGTAAGTGAAAAATAATGAAGGTAAAGCTAACACATTTAGGGTGGAGGAGAAGAGATATCTTCCCCACCCTGTATGGGTTCACAGAAATCAGTTCTCCCATATAACTTTTTCAGAATATTAAGAGAGAGGCTACATTAAAGAGATGAGAAATGTAGGAACTATCATTTAAAAACCCAAACACAGTGTTACAACTTTGGGAAACTTGTTTAACCTCTTGGGCTTCATTTTCCTAACCTGTAAAATAGTGATATGTACAGTACCTATTAGAATAGATAATGATAGTGTTTACTGAAGGGGGGTATAGTGAAGATTCAATAAATATTACATGACAAACACTTAGAATATTAGCACAAAATAAGAGTTAAATCAATCTTGCCTTTACTTATTATTATTTATCATTCTTTAATAAAAGCTACAATTAAGCACGTGATAAGCTTGACCATTTGCTGCCTAATAACCCAAGTACTGGTATGCTACACTGGATTTATCATTTCTTGTCAGCCATCCTCTCTCACAGGATTGGCTTCTTTTAAAAGAACAAAACAATAACAAAGCATTCGGTAGCCATTTCTTAGGCTATTTTTTGTGGAAAGAAACCAAGACTCCATAAGATGTTTAGATAGATATTCTGCGAAATTTTTAGGAATCGTTTTAAGCCTCTCATTATAAACTGACATGTTCATAGTCAGTTTAGATCAATAATAATTGAAGACCAGATACTAACTATATAGCCTCCTTGTTACTTTAACATTAACTGATAATATAACCACATTTATGTTTAATTTTTTCATGTTCATGTTAAGAACTAAAATAACGAATGCTTTTTACTTGCTGCTACAAGCATAGGGTTATTTTGTAAGTACTTCTGTTGGATTGTCTTCCACAATTGACCTGTTTGTTTGGCTTTTTAAAAAGGGTAAAGTAATGTTTTTTGAAATTTTAATTGGAGATTCTGAATTCAAATTCATAATGCTAGCAAGCAAATAATTTCCAAATATTTTACGAAGACAGTCCTAAGTACTATGTACACAACATAGTGACTGATTATAGCAATTGTGCATTTAGGGGTCATTTGGTGAAAGCTGGAACGAGAAATCCATTTAGTGATTACAGGTCACTAATTGATACCTTTGTAGAAAACTTACTGCCAGAGAGGAAGTTAGAGTACAAGGAAATGTCCTGTTGCAAACGCTATTCAATCTGCCCATTAATTAAGTACTTGGGAAGCTTTGTTAACTTGGACAGGACTCAAGACCATTATTTCGGTCACCAGAGCAGCACTGACTTAAAAGCGTTAATTTAATTTCCTAACATGTTCATAAGCTAGCTGAATGATTAAACCTGCATTATATTTTATCCTTCAGATAAGGAACCAGAGGGCAAAGCTGATTTAGATAAAGTGTTTTTATGGTGCCTGTGTAATATTGTAATTAAAAAAAAGAACAACTAAGACAGCATCTGGCAGTGTTGAGATATAAAGCATATTAAATAATATCACCATTATTAGCAGCCACACTCTGGGGTCTTTTCTGGTCCTTTTCATAGCTACCTTTTCTGAAGCATTTTGCCCAGATACCTACCTACCTGCTCAATGCTCTCTTTCCCTTTGATATTTTCATACCTCACTCATGCATACTCTGATTCTGTTCCTCCTTCTCTGACTGATTCAACTCAGTCCTTCTCAGGTTCTCATAACGGCTGCTGCCCCTCCCCTCACACACATCTTAAAGGTTCGTTTTTATAGATATTTTCTCATCCTTTTTTCCTCTTCCCCCTATACTTTATTCCAGGGCAAGTGTTATGGGCTGAATATTTGTGTCTCTCCCAAAATTCATACGTTGAAACACTAACTCCCAATGTGATGGTGTTTGGAGTTGGGGCCACTGGGAGATAATTAGGTGTAGATGAGGTTATGAGGGTGGGGCCCTCCATGATGGGATAAGTGCTCTTATAAGAAGAGGAAGACATAGAAATCTCTCTCCACACATGTGAAAAGAAGAGGTTCTGTGAGCACACAGCGAGATGGTGGCCATTTGCAAGCCAAAACATGGGCCAACACCAGGAACTCAATCTGCTGGCACCTTGACCTTGGAGTTCCCAGACCCCAAAACTGTGAGAATTAAATATCTGTTGTTCAAGCCACCCAGTCTATGGTATTTTGTTCTAGCAGCCTGCACTAAGACAGGAAGTAAATTTTATTTACTCCTAGCTTCAATAGTCAATTTGATGGAATGACTCTCCAGTGGAGATCCCCAACCAGACTCCTAGTTCTAGCTACATATTGGTGCTTTAGAGTCAAGAGCCCTAAACGGATCCTATTAGTTCCACTTCTCTACCTTGTTCCCTACTTTGATTACTGGGATCATTGTGCTCCCTTTAACCCAGGTTCAGAAGTATGGATGCTACTTTTTAAAAAAAAATATTTTACTGATACCAAAGCCTTTACCCAGTCCATCATTCAGTCTTTTCTCTTCTTCTTGCTCAGGAATTGTCTCTTGGATACATAATGGCCTGCCAGACCACTAGGCAGCCCTAGTGCCACAGCTGTGCCCTGATCACATGCTTGTATAACAATGATGTTGCTTGGGCTTCCTCTTCTTTCTCCCCATCTCTGGTGCCTCTGAGATGTGGGCTTGTACAGAGATGTGCAGTCACTGAATTCGCCTGTGTTTTTCCCACCAGTCACAGGCCAGGGCCACTGAACTGGGCATCACTTAATCTATGTCAATGTCAGGCTCCTCTTTTCCAGTTCCTAGAGGTGCCCACATTCCTTGGCTCATGGCTCACCATCGCGTCTCGTTCTCTGCGTATTTTATCCTTCTGACTCATTACCCTTTACTCTCACCCCTTTGAATCAGTTAGCAAGTATTGTTGATTATGTAGGGGACTGATAATGTGCAGTAAACAAGTATCTTTGTATCCTACAGAGTTCTAATATCACTTTTGAGCTCACAACTTCCTAATTCTGATGATGGTGGTGGGTGAGAGGCGGGTGTTGTGAGTACTTAAAATTGCCAAGTTGAGGTATATCATCTCTTCCTGTTTAAAGCAGTTCCTTCAAGTTCACAACAGTCTCTTTGTAAAAAGGTTTCAGCCTTTCCAGGTTTCATTCGCTTTGTCTTTCATAAGTAGTCTTGATGTGACAGAGCTAGTCTTTATCGTCAAAATTCTCTTTTAATGGTTAAGGGCTCAACTTCGCCTTTTAATTTCTCTTTCACTCTTACTATCACAATCCTAATAATACCTAAGTCATATGTCTGCCTCTGGCTGAATAGGGAGAAAGTTATATGAAAACAAACTTAAGAGAAGAAAGCATGTTAATACATCTCATCCCATAACCCTGTTAAAATGATGTACCCATGAGGCCTCTTGAAGGTATTTCTTCCCTCCCATTCTCAGTACTCTTCCTTGGATTTCTGTGAATTCTTTGAACTGATTACCACGGCTCCATTCTCTTCCCTGAAATTCATCCTTCACACTCTTACCCAGGTATTAGTCACATTCTGTCACTACCCTGCTCAAGAAGGTTCTGGGACCTGAGTGTTATCCACATAGTAAACCCAGTTTCTTTTGCATCAAATCCAAGCCTTCCGCAACCAGGTCTTATACTGTCATGTCCTGAGAAATGCACTTGTTCCATACTTTCAATGATAGAGAGTATTCACTATTTCACAGATGTGCAATCTATACTCCTTACCCTGTATATATTGCTATTGCTGCCCAGAATACATTTGCACTCCCATATCTGTCTAGTGAAATTCTATACGTCCTTAAGGGCTTTGCTCAAATGACACTTTCTCCATTGAGTATTTCCGGAGTCCCTTCTCAGAAGCTAATTCCTCCCTCTTCTATCCTGCCCATGTTACTTTCCTTAGATTTCCTTTGTGTTATTTTTTGCATTATATATTGCGTTACATTTAGTAGTGTATATATCTTCTTCTCTAAGCTCTGATATTTACGTTACTTGAGGGTAGGAATTAGGAAATATTTATATTTTGTATCACACAGAGTACCTAGAAATATCAGATCCTCAATGACCATGAGCTGAATTGAACAATGAAAATGTTGGAGATAATCAAAGTCAAAGAGTTGCATTTTATTATCCCTAGTACATTGCTGGCACATTTTGTATTCCTTGAAGTTATGCTTTCTATTCCCAGGAGGTTCTTAGGTAAACAGAAAAATATTTAATTTTTCCCTTAATGGAATAAATATAATGCCTTTACCAGGAGATTAATAACATCATTTCAGACTCCAAGCAAGTAACTTTGGAAACCTTGCCAAAATCTATCATGCTTTCTTTTTTCCCATTGAGCTTAAAAATTGGGTTCCTGCTAAAGAAGCTAAAAGCAAGTAATTTTTCTCTCCAGGTAGATTGTACGAATAAAACAAAATTCAGATAGCCAACCAAAACAAAGTAGCTGAAAGCAGTTGAAGAAGTCCCAGACAGAGAGATAATTTCATTTTGGAGTTCAAGTGGCAAAGCAGTCATTGTATTATGTGAATCCTAAATTGGCATTTGGCAGCAAACAAGAATCATTTGCAGGAAATGATATCCTTCATTTCCTTAAATGCCAGTCGCCTCTGAGATTCAGTCTGAAGTCCCTACTTTCATCTCTCTATAAGCAGGCCCCTCCCCCCTTTCTTTTTCTAGGACATAATAATGATGCTATGTATTATTCATTATGCCTTAAGGAAACTCAGACTAGTAACATAGGGTATCATTAGCAATCCCCATTTCAGGATGGTCTCCAATAAAGTCTGTAATCACCTGGGTTGCAGTTAAACCAGGTAAGGTAGGAAAAATGGCTACCTTTAAAAAAATGGCTAAAGCTGAAAATTATGATGCTCTTTGAGGAGACACATAAAGCATCCACCTATTTCATCAACTTATTTTTCAAAGCCTCTCTCTTTAGATGTTCAGTGACTTCCTTAAAAGAGTGATTTGCTCTCATTGAAAAAAAAAAAAGTTTCCAACGCTTCTGGTTGCAAAGATAGGCCCTTTTACTGTAAATCAATGTGTTGCTGTCTTGTTTGCTCTGCTGCAAGAAAGATGGACACAGCACAGAACCAATGGTGCTGCTTCCTCGCCTCATTTATCTTGTGGATCTGTAACCAGTGCAGCCCAGCCTTAACCATTTCACTTCCCCTTTGCTGCCATTGTTACAGCAGCTCTGAATATAGGTACTTAAAAATAGAGAATGAGGTTATCTTATTTTTCTGGGTATCAGGTGCAAAAGATTGGATTAGTTATAGTTCTATGGCATTCTACCTTTATTTGTCTGTGCCAAACTACTTTCTTGTTATTACTTTAGTTACACTTTAATTTATTTATTTCCTTTTGGCCCCATTCCTCACACTCACCCCTTCCCTACCCCTAGACACAAGAGACAACAATTCAAACACGTTGTCACACAGCTTTCTGTTTTTATGTGTTCTTGTAAAACATGTGTTGTTATTTTGTGTGCGTGAAACTTAAGTTTACATAAATGATACTGCAGTAAAAATCTCATTTTGTTGTTTATTTTTTCACCCAGAATTATGCTTTTAAAACATTCCCAGGTTTTCTGTGTGTACATTTTTACTCCTTGCCTCTAACTTTCTACGTGGTGGCATCTAATCCCCATTGAAGGATACTTTGACTCCAATTCCCTGTCAACAAAAGATATGCTGCAATAAACATGCTACAACAGCTTGTTGTATATGAGGATATATTTAGGATAAATTCCTTAGTAATGAGATTGCTGGATCATTAGTATGCATATATGTAATTTATTAGTGACTTATCAAAGATTCTGTACATTTTAATTGAGCTAATTATTTGATGTTTTATACTTTCTTTGCTATTGTGAATGATGTACTTTTAAATCTATTCTCTAGCTTATTTCCAGTAAAGACAAATGCTAATGGTTTTTTAAAGTTTATCTTATAGTC
This sequence comes from Eschrichtius robustus, assembly GCF_028021215.1. NCBI lineage: Eukaryota > Metazoa > Chordata > Mammalia > Artiodactyla > Eschrichtiidae > Eschrichtius > Eschrichtius robustus. The sequence continues at coordinate 50,006,345 of NC_090841.1, forward strand.
GGTTACTTTGTAGAGATCTTATTATTTCTAATAGTTTGTGGACTATGTTTTTAAATCTAAAAGTAATGATAGTTTCACCAGTTTATGTCACTTCTTACATCTTTTCATTTTAGTGCTGGCTAGAATCTCCAGTAGCATATCAAACAGTAGCGCTGAAAGAGATATTCTTGTCCTTTCCCAGTCTTAATGTTTCTATATTAAAAATATTTGTGATAAGTTTTTGTTACATAATCTTTACTAACTTAGGGAAATTCCATTTTATTCTATATTTTCTATGCTTTTAATAATTATAAATTAATGTTGAATTTTATCATATCATTTTATGCATCTGGTGTGGTAAATCTGTATTTTTCTCCTTTGGTTATTATTATGGCAATTGATAAAATTTCTGCTGTTGAACTATCCTTGCATTTTTGGAATAATTAATCTTGATCATTATGTATTTTAAATATTTCTTATAAAATCACTGTTTTATTTAACATGTTTGCTATTGCATTTGTAAGTAAAATGGGGCTATAATTTATTTTCTTTGATTTTCCTTATCTGTTTTTAGAATCAATATTCCATCAGATTCAAAAATTAGGCAACTCTAATTCTTTTTAATTAGTTTTTTTTCTAATTTCTGGAATAGCTAGTTCATGATAAGAGCTAAATATTCCCTAAAATGTTGGCAGAATTATCTATAAAACAATAAGGGCTTGAGGCTTTTGGTGAGGGGCGAATCATTTGGTTTATTTAATGCTTGTTGGTTTATTCAGGTTTGCTATTTCTTCTCACTTCAATTTTGGCTTTTTTATCCAGTTTACCTGCTTTTTAAAAAATAGTTGTTGATCTTATTCTCTCACTAATTTTCTACCTCTGTTAGTTGGTAGTTATTTCATCATTTTTATTCTATACTTTTATTTGTATATTCTTTCATTTTTTGGTTACTTTTTCCAGAAGTTTATGTTACTAAACTTTCCGAGGACCAATTACTGGTTTTGTTAATATTCTTTTGTTTGTTCTCTATTTGATTAATTTTACTATATCTTTATTATTTTCTTTCTTCTTGGTTCTTTGAGTTTACTTTCTTGCTCAATTTCTATTTTTTTCTTATCTACTGATAAATTTATTTAGAGTTGAACTTTTGCTCTAATTAATGTTTAGCATAATTTTTGTCTTACAATTTTTGTACTTTAGTGTTTTCATTGATATTCAGTTCTAAGCATTTTTTAGTTTCCTTTATAATTTTCTTTTTAATCCAGTGGTAATTACTTGAAATGATTTTTAGTGTTCAATCATATGGTTTTGTTGTTGATTTTTAATATTACTGATTTATAGTCAGAGAACATAGCTTGCATGACACTGATGCTTGGAATAAAATGAAGCTTTCTTTGTAGCTTAATACGTGGAATTTTAATTTTCTATGTGTATGCATAAAATAAGTGTAATCTCTGATTTTTACTGTACAGTTTTATATTATCCAATAGCCTGACTTAACTGATTTGTTCAGATCTTTGATATTACTGTTTATTTTTTGTCTGTTTGACCTATGGTTTCAAAGGGTATATTAAAATCTAAATTTATAATTAATGAGATTTACCAATTTCTCCCTGAAATTCTGTCAGTTGTTTCTTTATACAGCTTGAAATTATATTGTTATGTGTATATATATATATATATATATATATATATATATATATATATATGCTCATAAAATTATATCTTCCTGCTCTTTTCCTTTACCAGTTTATAACCTCCCTTTTTACCGTTTAAAATACTTTTCTTTTTCAACTATTAAGGTTGCTACCCAAGATATTTTTGGTTCATATTTACCTGAAATACTCTTTTCCAAATTTGCATTTTCAACCCTTTTTTGCCTTTACATATTCAGTGTGTCTCTTGCAGAAAACATACTGCAAAATCTTAAAGAAAAAAAGCGAATTCTTTGTCTTTTAATTGATGATCATGAACCCTTTACATTAAAAAAAAAACTTTAAGACTTATTTTTGCCATATTTTCCATATTGTTTTTACTGTTGTACACTTTTTTTCTTCTTTTCCTCTGGTTTTTATTGGGTCAATCAAGGTTTTCTTAGTTTAAGAGTTGTATATTAAACTTTGTTTTTATTGTAGTTACCTTCAAAATAAGCCCTACACTCATGTTTATTTACCCATGTTAATTCTTTAAATTTATGAATGCTTACATATCCCTCTCCATAAAATCTATATTTCAGCATATTTTCTTATTCATTTGGTCTCTGTCTACCTTTTTTGATATCGTCTGGAATTTTGATTGAATTCTTAAAATTTTTTATTATCTTTTGCTTCATCTCAGCTTTCTTTGATAACAATGTTCACATTGGAATTAGATGGTATTTTATCATCCTTATTTCCCATATCTCTTATAACAACCTCCAGAATTTATTACCCTTCTTATTTCATTATTTCCTTCAAGAGCATTTTTAAAGTGGGTTGTCTTGTGAAAAAAATTTTTTACAGACTTATTTACCAGAATATATTTTATCATACCCTCCCATTTAAATGATAATTTGGTTGCACATCTAGTTCTTTTTTCATAATTATTTTATTCTAAAATATTACCCCATTGTCCTTTTAATCTAGAATTCATGTTGAAATGCATGATGTCAGTATGAATCTTGTTGTTCTTTTTAGATAATCTACTCCTTCTCTTTTGAACCTTTAAAATTTGCGCTTTGACATTCTTTAATGTTACTGTATTGTGTCTGAGTATGGGGCCTTCTTTTTGGCACTCTATAAGCACTTTGAAACTTGGGGCTTTCATCCTTTAATTTTGGGAATTTCTTGAAATATTTCATGCTATCCATTCTTTTACTCTCCTTCTGGGGCATCTAATTTCTAGATCTGACAATCCTATGTATATCTTCCACATCTTTATTTTATTTTCACTCTCTTTTTTTCTTTTCCTTCTGCCATCAGGGACTTTCCCAACTTGATATTCCAGCTCTCTAATTTGTTCTACTTGAAGGTTCATCCTACTTTTTTCCCAACCATTGTGTTCTGTAATTTTCCTATTCTATTTTTTATACTCCATACCACCACATGGTTCTCTTTTAAAAATAACTTCTTTTTATATATTATAAATAAATATTATATATTACTATATCATAGTATTGTATATGCTACATATATATGTTGAACATCTCCCCTTATATTTTAAATATATGTACCATACTTCCGTATATTTTCCTTGTGTGTCTGAGGAGGGGGAGGGGATGAACTCTAGCACAGAGAAATACAAATGCCACAGAACCACTACTGAAGATTCTGTTTGCTAATTCTTGGTCAGGTAATGCCTCTTAAAAATAAACAGACATAGAAGAGGCAGTGCCCTTAGGTTGTAGGCTACCAAACCTGGATTACAGGTGGTGGGGAAGGGTGCGTTGGGGTTGATATGGAGCTGATAGTGAATGTCTGAGGGCATCTGGTCAGCCTCAACCAGTTTTAATCAACTCTCCATCCCAGTGGGGCTCCTGAGCTGCCCAGATATTACACCTCCAGTGATTCTCCCCAGGGCAACTAGGCAGACACAAGAGCAGAAAAAATAAATAAAAGCTCTAATTTCATGTAATGAGATAAGCCTCAGGGAAAGTAAACTATTAAAGGACTTTAGAAATGAGAGTCATCAAAAGCCTCTCTGAGGAGGTGACATTTGAATAGAGGTCACAATAAAAAGAAAAAGCCAACAACGCAAATATCTTGAAGGAACGTGTTCCAGTCTGAAGGAAGAACAAGTGTGAAGTCCCTGAGAGGAGAAGAATCTTCCCATATTCAAGGGCAGTTGGAACACAGTCAGTAAGCAGCTTTGTAGATGAGATTTCAAACTATTCAGGAGTAAGACCTGATAGGGTTTTTAATGTCAGAGCATAAAGTTTCAGTTTTATTCAAGATGCAGATGGAAGCCATTGAAGGGTTTTAGGAGGTCCTGGCAAGCCATGATTACATCTGAACTTTGTGATTACAATGAAGATGGAAAAAATGGCAGCAGTTTAAAATGTAATTGGTGAATATCATTTCTAGCAAAAAACATTCATTTACATCATCTTTCATGATTTTTCTTTCAACTTCGTCTTGCTCTGGAAAATCAAACCAATGTCTTCAGTATTTCAGAATGCTGACGTTTAATCTAGATGTTCTTCCATTATGGTCTGCCTGTCAATCTTTATCTTTCTAAAGTCTTTACATATCACTCCAACGGGATGATGAATGATTTTCACTGAAGTCTTAATTCTTCTCAACTTAATGTACACGTTCAGGCATAGACCATGAATGTTTTAAGCAGATAAAGGACTGAATTTCTTCATGTTTAGAAAGCTCTTCCTTTATTCACTGTAGAGTTCCTTGTAGTTCACAGTCACATGGTTCTCATCATTGCCCTCAATCCTACACCACCTTTCTTAAGACGACCTCACCTCAAAAAATGGATACAATGCCTCCTTTTGCAGCCCAAGGAGGGCTGCAGACAAATTTTATATCGTAAGAGACGTGTGATGCCAAAGTGGATAATTAAATGTGCATCAGACATCACTGTTCCCAAAGTCAGCAACCACACTCTATCACAGAGAATCCCCTCAAGGTAGTTTCTCAAGATCTACGGACTAGTCCATGATGAGGGTCATTTTCCAAAGTGTGTAAAATTAAATGGCCATCCTGGTGCCCTTTCCAAAACAGAGTCATGTTCCATAGTGGTGGTGTGTTAATTCCACTACTTACAGCTAGCAACTTTTAAGTGTACTCATTTTGCTAAAATACTTTAAAATTCTTCACTGGGTATCATGGGACATACAATTTTTATAAAAATGGGACAATACTGTACATGTTCTTATATCTCCTGCTTTTCAAAACGTACTCTTGGAGGCTTCCCTGGTGGCGCAGTGGTTGAGAGTCTGCCTGCCAATGCAGGGGACACGGGTTCGAGCCCTGGTCTGGGAGGATCCCACATGCCGCGGAGCAGCTGGGCCCGTGAGCCACAACTACTGAGCCTGCGCGTCTGGAGCCTGTGCTCCGCAACAAGAGAGGCCGCGACAGTGAGAGGCCCGCGCACCGCGAAGAAGAGTGGACCCCGCTTGCCACAACTAGAGAAAGCCCTCGCACAGAAACGAATACCCAACACAGCCATAAATAAATAAATAAATAAATAAATAAATTTATAAAAAAAAAAAAAGTACTCTTGTTATGTTTTAAAAAGCAGGAAATAAAAGAACATGTATAGTCAATGAATATATTATTAAAGTATGATTTTTAATAATAATAATAATAACAACAATACTAGCTTTTGGCCTTTTTTTTCCCCCAAGTGCTTTCTATTTATTTATTTATTTATTCATTTAACTCTCACAATGTTATGATGTAGGTATTATTTCTGTATCCTAAGCTACTTGGTTAAAATAGCCAAGTTTATAATTTCTAACAATAATAGCCAATATTTACAAAGTACTTGCAATGTGATAGTCACTGTGATGACTGCTTAACGTAAATTATTTTATTTATCTTTTTCCTGTTAAGTCTATGAATTTGTCCCATTAGTTAAATGGGAAAACTGTTCATAGAGACAAAGTAACAACCAAGTTAATTAGTGGAGCCATAATTCAAACCCAGGTTAAAAAAAAATGAGTCTTTAAAAAATGTTGAAGTAAATGTTACTCAATCCCTCCCATCATTTCAGTGCCCAAGTGCCAGGAGATCTGATCCTAACCAGAAGCCTTAGTGGAATTTCCTATCTGGTACTTGGAGTTTTCTGGAATATGAAAAATAAGTGTTGTCAACCTAAAAGATACGTAGAGTGATTTCCTGGTTACTGCTTTCCCTACCTCCTATCAGAGCTATTTTCCTCCCTTCCCTGCTTTGTGCCTGAAAGTTGCCCAGCCGGTTTTTCCTTGGGGTTGGCCAGAGGAAAGAACCAACACAAGATGGTGGGAGGGGAGAGAAGAAAATCAAAGCATTTGTTCCCCCACCTTCCTTGGTGCCAGGTCTCTCCACACTCACAGCTACTGCCCTGGGGTCTCCTCCAAGTTGCCGTTCTCACTGATCTCTGGAAATGCCTTTCCTTTCCCTAGTTCTTTCAGACCCAGCTGAAAACAGCTATGACTATTGCTAATCTCTGGAAGCCTCATCATCTCATTGCTTTTTAATCCCGCTCACCCCTTCTGTACATTGTTCACTTATTAGAATCTCTTTCTATGAACCTTTGAGGATGAGTTCTGTTTCCTACCAGGGAACAGAACTGATTTTTTTCCTAACTGATTTTTTTAATAAAAGCACCAACTAGACTGATGGGTAGATTACATTTTCTAGTAAGAGAGATTATGAAGGCAGGACAATAGTGCTTGGAAGTTATAACGGCAGCCAAAATAAAAGTATGTGGTTGAGCAAAGAGAAAAAAAGAGAAACATTTAGCCAGATATTCCAAGGATTCACTTATCAGCAATGGTATCCATATTGCACGGAAGTTTCAATTTCACTGGAAAAAATCAGGGTCTAGCCACTAAAAAGATGTTGGACCAAGAAAATGGAAATGTTGAGTAATAAAAATGCTGTGAGATACTCCATAAAGACATTCCTTCCCTTAGAGCCAGACGAAGTGATGGATTTTGCAATACAGCTGGGAGAGAGGAACTATGGAATTACAGATCCTACTTTACCCCCTAGGTCAGTAGTGTGGAACCCCCCTATTGCAACCTAATTCAGCACTACTGTGTGGATGTGGACAGGAAAACAAAACCACCGTTTTTACTTAAACTCTCAGGAGAACTCAATCTAAGACTTACTGGGGCTTCCTCTCTAAGCAGCAAGTTTGGGAATTCATACCATTTTGTTTTGAAAATGGTTTCTTGGTTAATTGAATATATGACACCAAGTGTTTTCCTTTTCACTTGAGTTTAATTTTTATATTCCCTCATAGCTTTGTGCAATACACTAAGCTCTTTGAGTCCTATGTGATTTTGCTCAAACTTATGGAAATGTGCAATTTCCTCCATATCACCCCAGGCAATCTATTTAGCAGATGCCTACTTCCTTTCAAGATACTGCTCGTGACTAACTCTGGCATGACGTCATTCCTGACACTCCTATTCCCAGTCTCCCCAGGTAAAATGCATCACTTTTCCTACATTTTCTGCTGGTCACTGGACAAAAGCCACTGAAGGGAGGCAAAACCACCTCTACCCACCTTAGGTTTGCAGCTGGGACTCTTAACCAGAAGACAGATTAATAAGAGAAAAACACAGTTTATTACTGTATGTAGCACACATCGGGTGGGAGAAAAGTAAACCCAAGATAACTCAAAAAGGTGGCTTAAGATTCTAGCTCACCTAGCATCTTCAACAACGGGCAATAACTTGATAGAGAAATGACAGGTCAAAGGACAGCAGTTTTAGGCTTTCAAAGGCAGCAAACTGGGAAGAAAACTAATGCAGGAAGGTTTATGTGCAGATGGTCTCTAGGTTGATAAGAGTCTCTCTCTAGTAAAAAGAGAATTTATATCCTGCCTTTGGGCAGAAAAGGGGGAGGTTTTTTCTGGCTTTGCTGAGTTTTAATTGCCTTCAGCTCAAAGTAATTTTTATGTCAAAGGCATATTTGGGGGCAACGTATTCTGGTTGCCTTTACTCCTTTGCACTTTTTTTTTTTTTTTTAACACTCTCTCTCATCTACCAAATTGTAAGCTCCTTGAGGGCAGGTTTGTGTCTCATTTGTCTCCTTAACATCTAATACAGTGCCTAGTCAGAATCTGCATATAATAATGACTTTTGAGTGAATAAATAAATATCTTTTTAGTCCAATATATGATGTGAAGAGCAAGCAGGGATTTGGTCCAACTTTTCTAAAATTTACAGTTATGCCCTTCTTATTTATTTAAAAAAGATTTTTAAAAAAATTTTGGCTGTGTTGGGTCTTCGTTGCTGCGTGCGGGCTTTCTCTAGTTGCGGAGAGCAGGGGCTACTCTTCCTTGCGGTGCGCGGGCTTCTCATTGCGGGAGCTTCTCTTGTTGTGGAGCACGGCCTCTAGACACATGGGTTTCAGTAGTTGTGGCTCACGGGCTTAGTCGCTCTGCGGCATGTAGGATCTTCCCCGACCAGGGCTCGAACCCGTGTCCCCTGCATTGGCAGTATGCCCTTTTTAATATGATAAAGAACTCTCCAAAGAATAATTGAGGCAGATACTCCTAATTGTCCATCCAATATCCATTTTTCCCTTACTTATTAACAGAACCCTAATTTTTGGAGGGAAGAGATGTATTGAGCTTAAAATATTCCTTTTCTTACACTCCCTTGAAGCTAAGGGTGGTCATGTTTTCCAGATTGAGCTAGTGTGATATAAGTGGAGGTGTTCATGGAAAAATGGAGCTTTCTGATAACTTAGGTGATAAGTATGAGTGTGCATTACACATAAACATACACAGACTCACTAAATTGGTGTAAATTTTTGCCACTCTATCTTGTCCTTCTTTCGTTGAACAAAGACGTGATGCCTGGAAGTATAACTGCCTTTCTGTCTTCTATGACCAGAGATAGCAGTAGCCTCTATCGGCTCTTTGTATATGGTCCTACATGGTTTTCAACTTTATTCCTTGTTATGTGAGATAAAAAAAAAAATCTTTACTTGTCTGAGCCATTGTTTGTCAGATTTCTGTAATATGCAGCTGAATACAATCCTGAACAATTCATCAGTGTAAGTCTCCTGGTAGCTTTCATTAACTTTTCACTTGTCATTGATTCTGTGGACAAGAAAATGGCTATGGGCCAAGATGCAGGAGATTAACACAGATTCCCAGTTATCTTAAAATAACTTCAAGTGTTGATTCAGTTGCTCCCCTTTATTTTTAAAATTACACTTTAATGTTCTGATTGCTTTTTTTACATAAACTTTATATATGGGCCCCTCTAGTAAGTAACGACAGCTTTAACAGCATGAAACCAGCGTGGCCTTACAAGACAAATGATTCTGGTATCTGTTGTCAGATAAGATGTGCTAAATATAACTGTAAGAAAACTATAAGCATATCCTGTGACAGAAATTCCCTAATGTGAATGGATCTCTTGAAAATAATTCTGCATATTTAGAAAATTTATTTGGTACCGCGACGGTAGATATAATGGGCCAATAAGCCATCCTGGCCTTCACTGGTAATGATGCTTAAATTCAATTGCCCACAAGGATGTTACCAAGATTACCCTATGGCTGTGGCACTACTTTGGTAACACATCCTCTGAAAATGATTCAGGAAAAAAGTACACTGTCCTGTTCCCTAGCGTGGAAGTTTATGGTCTCTGTCAAGCACTTTGCTTAGAGCCTATTCAACGAAGCATTCTCAGGTAAAAATGGTTTTCCCTATTGGAACTCCTACAGTGAAGAAGTAAAATGGTCTTCCCCCTGGTGAGAAAACTTTATAATTGATTGACAGCTCTTTCCTCTTTTTGACTAGTTTTCATTCTTATGCTTATGAATCTACTTTTTCAGAATACTAGCATCCCAGTTTCTTATCACAGAAGTAACCTAAAATAATTTTAACGTTAAAAAAAAAGTTTGATTTGGGTTAGAAAACTCTAGTTAAAGGGAAATGCTTTCAATTCATTCATTGAGGAATTCTCAGTTCAGTCTCGCTTGGATAAAGTTGAATAACCAGGCTACATATTTGAATCTCATTAGCCTTGGCTGAGATGTCCTTTCATATGAGCCCCTGACACCTTAGAAAGATGCAAAAGAAATGATCATATAAAATACATCCTGGTGATTGTGGTAAAGGTAAATGACAAGGACATTTTCCATTAAATCACTGACATAGTCATGTTGGGTTGCCTATAACAGTATCCATTCTTCCTTCCTCTTTTCTAACAGAAGTCAGTTTTGTTACAGTATTTACCCCTATAATACACAAGTGTTAGGGTAGTTGATTCTTCCTCCTTTTCCAGGAACTTACTGATATAAGAAAAAGTACTCCAATTTTGGCCAATGAGACATGATGAGAAGATTTCTGGGGGGTTCTGGAAATGGTCTTCTTTTCTCAAGGTTAGCATTATTGTTTAAGCTAGTTCGAGTTGGGATTTCCATTACTTGCAGCTGAGGGGATTCTAACTGATAAAGTCACTGCTTACTTTCCACATAATTTTCCAATAAATTTATTTCTGAATATAGTACAGGAAGCACTTTGCATCCCCTGTTATTTCCCCCTTTCTTTTTCAAAATAAGAGCTATGTAACTTATCTGGTTTATTTTGACCTCTAGGAAGACTAGAGCCAATTTCATGTGCAGCAACAACTACTATGTTGACATTTGGTACAAGCATATATTCTTTTATACTCCATCTTGGAATTTGTCATTATTTCCTTTTTTATTTGATTGATCATATTTGGGTTGTGTTTTTTTTTTGCAATCCATATTGTGGAATAATAAAACATATATAATCTTATGTAGATTTAATGTATGAGAGATAATTCTAATTAAAAGATTTTATTTCTTCTCTAAGTCAGTAGTTTTCAAACTGTTTTATGGGCTGCAGATCCTGTTCTATAAAGAAAATCTTACACTGAAGGCCAATACATACGATGAAGTGAAACTATTCTGGTTGAAGCTTGAGCAACAGGCCTGGCTTCTCACCCAAATAGTCCCATATCATACTTCCCTTCTTACACATAACTTCCTCAGTCCTTCTGGAAATTCTTTAGGACTTCTGGGAAATTCTTCTATGTGCCATTTCCCAAAGATATTAGACCATAATCGTATTCCACGAATGAGCTTTGAGTGTTCATCCTAAAATCATTACAGATGATCGTTATACAAGTGTACCCTTAAATGGCCATACTATTCATGCTACCACATAAAGACAATTGATCAACTTGGATGCTGTAGTTCAAATGGATGTAGTCTCTGCTGTCATTAAAACAGCAGCTATAAATAGATTTAGACTGAACATAGATATGGGTGTTCCAGTAGGGATGATAAACAAAGCATATGCTCAGAAATCTAGCTCTTATCCCTATCCTCTTCACTCTGTTCCAACACTCCACGCTGTATCTACTTTTTACTAAATTTTATGGTTTAGTTTTTCATTTTTTGCTTTTATTAAAGTATAAGTATGAACACTTATACTATATTATTATAGTATATACACGTGTGTGTATAATATACACGTGTGTGTATATACATTGTGTGTGTATTAATATATATATTAGAATATATAATATGCACACACGTTTCAAAAACCAGTTCCCACATTGACAAGCTCTGTGGACTTAGCTTTTTTAGTTTTACAGTAAAGATAATACTATAACTCGCAGTATTACTGTGATGAGTTTATTAGAGTCTAGTAAAAGGTCTTGCATCGTTCTATGAAGTATGTAATTAATGAAGGTGATAATGATACCTGCGTTATGCTTCAAAGTTCATACTATGTTGAAAGAAGTATTTTATGAGAGCTTATTAGATAGTCAACTGAGTTTAAGATGACATCTCTAACAGTCTGTTTATTCACTAACTCACAAACTTCATTCATATTTTGTAATCCCACAAAGACTTTAAGTGCTCTCATATTATTTGCTTTTCAGATTTAGGCAATGCTCTTTGCCAAAAGAACTACTGTCATATATTGACCTTTTCTGCTCATTAGCATGTCTACATAGTGACATTAACAGGAGGATCTCTACAAACAATGATCATCAATAAGCATGCTATAGATCCTACATTAATGGTTAGATGAATGCTTTCTGAATATTGAAAACATTTAGGGCTTTGCACAGGCAACTGCACTGTAAGCACTTTTGGTAAGAAGATAGTAATGTCATGTTGCTTTTTTGCACTGGACGAAGTAAAAATAAAGAGTATGATTACTGTCTTTTTTCTAAAGCTTACAGAGAAGACTTTCCGTGTTTCTTCTGCAAACTGAAATCAACAAATCAAGAAGTATTGCTAAGTAATTAATATGTGTCAAAATTTGCGCTAAAAATATACATTTTACAAAAAATCAATTCAAACATTCCCTAATGGTTTAATTGTTTCAAAATATGTGGTCATTTATTTATTGACTAGCAAGTCATGTTTCTGTAACATAGCTCAAAGGGTAAGTTAATCAGAAGCTTTGGCAATAATCTAATGTTTTGTGTCCATTTTTCCAGTGTGAAAAATTGCTAGAGCAAACAAATGACCTCTGTAGTTATCTACAAGTTTCATCGATTAGATATATATCAGGTGAAGACCTGTCACGCTCAGGACAGAATTTGTGAAGCGGCCAAGCAGTAAAATTCTCTGCCTGTTCTTCTCATTCTTTTGCTCAGGAAGTGTCAAAGAATTCACGTTTCAGGGAATTGGGAGATATAATTTCAGCTTATAAGTGCTATAAGAATAGCAGTTATTCTTTCTATCAAAAGCAGGGATAGTATAAAATTCCCCCAGCTGCTAATGTGCAGGACAGACTGTAGAGGTGGCTTTACTGAGAGCCAAGACAGCAGAATGAAAAGGTGCCCTCAAAACAGGCAGAGCAAAGAATCATCTTGGTCTCACAAATAATCACGAGAAACCCACACTAGAAGTCCTCAGATAGGAAGAGCTGACATTTTTTAGTGTTCATTAATGGCACACGTTGCACTTGACATTCATTTACTCATCTAATCCTCACAAGACCTCTTCAAGTAGGTCCCATCATTGTCTTCATTTTACTGATGCGGAAACTAAGGGGTCAGACTTTTCCAGGGTCACAGGCTAGTGTGTAAGTAGCAAAGCAGAGATCTGAACAAAGGTCTTTCTATATCAAGTACAAATATAAAAAGGGATGTGGCATCAATTCAATTACTACTGAAAGTCCTTGAAAAAGGCAAAATTTGTCTGAACCATGCTGGAGTGCCAAATGATGATTTTCATTTGCAAATTCAGTTTGTTTTACTCAGAGATGTGTAGACAAATATCATAATTTTTAATAAAATATGCATTTAAACAAAATTTCTTTATGACCAAACATAGAACATTAAAAAAAAAAAAAAGACAATTAACTAGGCCACAAAAATTTCTTCACACCAAAACAAAAATTGAGATCTTCAATGGCCATAACAGAATTAGTAATAACAAAATTTAATAAATAAAAAGTGAAAACTATGGAAATATAAGAGTTCTTGAATAATGATTGCATCAAAGAAATATCTAAAACAATATTGGATTATGTAGAATATAAAGAAAATGATTCTGCCTCCCATTAACAGTCCAGTTTATTCCCTATTGTTTCAAAACTTAAGAAATGGAGGAAGAAATATGTTCATGAAGCAAAGAAATTAAAGAAGGAAAGTTAAAGAAAAAAACAAAATAGGAATTAATAAAGATAATAACATAAGCCAGTGAATCAGAATACAGAAAAGTGCAAAAAAATGATAAAGTTCTCATAGCCTGAAAAAAAACGCAGACAAAATTTTGAAAAATATAATCCTGGAACACTAGAATTCACCAAGGTACATAAAATATGGACTAATAAGGGCAACTAACAGACAATAAAATGTAAAAAAAGCTTTATCAGTATTTTTGAAAAGTCAGTAAAATGTTTGTTTTCTTTATTAAGGAGTAAAAATCCTACCAAAAACATGAAACGTAATTAAAAGGTTATTAAGGAAACAGACAGTTTAATGGGTAAGTTCTTCTCAGCTCTCAAGGAATTAATAATTCCCATTCCATGTATACTGTTCCTAAGCTTGTGGAATTTAGAATAATACATACACACTTTTAAATTAAATAAATATTAAAAAATGAAGGATAATTACCTAATTTATTTTATGTAGTTCATACAATCCTGATACTAAAATATGACGTCTGCTCACCCTCCAAAAATTATACACCAACTTCTAATATAAATGTAGAAGCAATAATTCTAAATAAAAGATCTACAGCCAAATTTTAAACAGAGCATATACAGAAGAGTTTTCCAAATATTTCTCGGAATATAAGGATGACTTATATTGGGAGCTCTATTACATGGCAAGAATCTGATAGACAGTGGCTTACCAAAGACAGGATGGTGAGAGCTATCAGCCCTGGCTGCCTACAGGTACAAAAGGGTGTATTGTTATAGAAAGTTTAAAAACAGTAAGGCAACTGAATAAAAGTTCCTCTGCTTTTTACTGTAACCATGCACTGGCAGTAAAGGGTTAATGTCCTAATATTATAAGAAGATCTTAAAAATGAGTGACTGGAAATGCCAGCACGTCAAGGAAAAAGGGGGCAAAGAATATAAGTTTATAAATTCTCATAATTCATAAAAGCTGAAATACAGACAGCCACCTTCCAGAGACATCAGCATCTGAACCAGTGATGAGGGGCACATTTGAGTTCCTGCTCATTTAGCCATCATAAAATCTGGTCCCAATTGACCCCAGGATGCAAATAAGCACTTTGGAAATATTTGCCACACCAGAGTGTATGTATATATACATATTTATGAGAAGTGTGAAAATAAATGATTTTAGATTTTCATTTTTAAATATTTTTCTGTATTTCCAACTTTCTTCAATAGGCACTTATAATTTTAAAAAATATAAAAATTATATATATACACATGATGTACATACGTACACAATATATTTACATATAATGTATGTATATTCTATCTGGGTGAGGCAAAAGGAATACTACTAGATCTTCAGTTGCAAACCACAGGATCTGAAGATGACAATAAACACCCCCCAAATCTCCCATTTAGGAAGTTTGTTGCATGCCATGATCTGTAAAGGAAGTGCTCTGACCTCCTGGTAGAGAGTGACTCATAAATAATTATTACTTTTAATAAAACAAATGTTCTTAAAGGGTAGCTAAAATCTTTATTAAAAAATGTATTATTCTCCTTTGAGATTTTCCCATCCCTAAGATTAATATCCTATTTGAGGACACCTGAGTATTTCTCTACCTTGTAATCTCATGTGAAGAATTATTTTGTGCAGTGCCACAGGTTAAATGCATAGCATGAAACTCACTTTCCTCTCTACTGCCACTTCTATCACTTATTTCAAGGAAAGTCCACAAAAATACAGTATGACTCAGAATATTGAAGCTGTAGCTAAGCAAGAAAAGTTCATTCAAAACTGATTTTCTTTCAGGAATCCTTGATATTCTTCATTCCAATTGTTCACCTCTACTGTAGGGCTCAGTAAACACTTAAGGAAGTTGCCATGCACTGCGGCCTGCCAGAGACATGAAGGAATGTAGAGCAGGTTAATCACAACATCATCAACCCAATTCTCCAAGGTGGCTGGCCAGTAATGCTGTTCTAATTGAATAACTTATCCACAGCGATTTCCCCTAGGAGAGCCGAAGGCTCAGCCTAGGTGAAGAGGCAGATGGTGCCGCATATACAACAAAACCTGTAATTTTCTCTTGCCATTGGACATGTTAACAGTAGGCTGTTTCTGCTTATTCCTTTTTTTTTTCTTTTTAAATTTATTTGTTTATCTATCTATCTATCTATTTATATTTATTTATGTCTGCCTTGGGTCTTCGTTGCTGCGTGTGGGCTTTCTCTAGTTGCGGTGAGCAGGGGCTACTCTTTGTTGCGGTGTGTGGGCTTCTCATCGCAGTGGTTTCTCTTGTTGCGAGGCATGGGCTCTAGGCGTGCGGGCTTCAGTAGTTGTGGCATGTGGGCTCAGTAGTTGTGGCTCGTGGGATCTAGAGTGCAGGCTCAGTAGTTGTGGCGCACGGGCTTAGCTGCTCTGTGGCATATGGGATCTTCCTGGACCAGGGCTCGAACCTGTGTCCCCTGCGTTGGCAGGCGGATTCTTAATGACTGCACCACCAGGAAAGCCCTCTACTTATTCGTTAATATTTTATTTTAATAGTGCCTTCCCAAATTATAATGTACCATGAGGCAGCCAAAGATGGATTCAGTGATACATAGCATGTTTAATTTATCATACCTCTAGCTCACTGAACAACTCATTGGGTAGTCAGCAGCAGTATATGTCAGTCAGCTGCAAACTGAGAAAGCAACAGAAAAGAACCCAATTAAAACCAAAAGAAGAGATGAGTCTTCAGGGTGGCTTGGCATTCACTAGCAGCAAAGTAGAGAACATCAAATGCCTTCTAATTCTGATTTTTTTAAATGGTAATTTGTTGTGGAATATGCACACCCAGTGTATTTGGGAGGACAATGGGAAGGTTGTGTTTTCCTATTCGAGACTGATTCAACCAAGGGATCTGGAGGAGGATGAAGGGCTGTGAGGCTGCTTGATGTTTTTCATCCAGTGGCAGCCCAAGTTGGAAGAGGGAAGTGCAGGCTTCACGGGCAGGCAGCGACAGCCCATCAGCGGTCTAACAACATGACAAGTGACAGGCCCAGAGGCAAACCCAGGGCCGCCAGCCCATCAGCTTTGAAGGCTGCTGAGTGGCAGCTGCAGCAAGGGAAGGTCATCCAGACTTGAATGTTTGGGGCTTGCTGGGGTCTTTTTGTTCTGGGAAGAGTTCTCCATCCAGAGAGCCCTTACTGGAAAAGAGTGGAACCAAGGTCGAACGGACACAGAAAAAGGAGACCTATCACACTTGTGCAATAATTCCAAGGCAAAAGCTATATTGTAAAGAATGCTCCTGCTACCAAAGATATGTCTCTGTGGTTTGCCTATGAGGAGGAATGCTTTCATAGCTGTAGCGTGTAAGTGGACCATGGCTGATGTTTATCAGAAATGCCAAGATACAGGAAGAAAGCTCTCGGGGTCCACAGTGGCACAGATCGGCCGGTGGTAATTGAAAACAGGCGATGAGATTGGGTTGGTTTTATTTTGAAAAAAGGTACATCAGTGCTGCAGCATATGACATGGATAATTCATGAAGCCTCTGGTTTGTATTAGACTCCCAACACGCCTTTCAGAAAGAAATGACACAACAATTAACGTGTCAAATAATAATGTGCCACTTGCAGAAAGATAATTGTACCCAATGTTAGATAGTTATTAGGTCAGGACGAATGCTCATCCTTTCAAAGGCAGCCACCTCTATTCACTCTGGCATCCTACTGTAAGTACAGTATTGTGTTCATAATCACACAGACTGTAGCCAGGAACACTGGGTTTTATCTGATTTTTCTCCGTTTGGAATGATACTCTGATGATTCCCTAAATAGCAAACTCAGCCATTTGAAACACAAGTGAGAATGATGAGAGACCTTGTTTAGAGGTGGAGGAGGGGTTTTGCTTTTATTTTTTTTAATTTTATTTATTTATTTATTTTGCATAAAATAAAGCAAGAACGCTGTCCCTGAGAAGGTTTGAGCATATATAACCCAAACTATCAGACCTGAGTTTGCTCATGTGTAAAAGATACTCTTTCCTTCCAATGATTTAATGTATAAGGATATCAAGAACTTCTTGTTTAACTCCTGATAACCATAATTTACTCAGTGTGGAATTTGGGCAAGTCATTTAACCTCACTGAGATTCCATTTCCTCATCTGAAAAATTGAAAAATCTAATTGAAAAATTGAAAAATTTTTCTGCTACATATTTAACCTTTATTTCTACTGAGGAGGTCAGGATGAAAGGATATGAGAAAATATTTTATAAAGGACTGTATCAATATAAGGCATTTTATGAATGTGCCTACTGGAGATCAAATGTGTTACCTTTTGAACAGAGTAGTTTTATTTTAAGAAAACTGGGCAATGATTTAGGTACTTAAAAATAAAAGAACATGTAATGATTAGGGGGTCCTCAAGACCATCTTCCCTAGAGTGAACTAAATACTCACTTCATCCAACCAAAAAGGAAGAAACGAAAACCATGATTATTACGTATGCATGTGTTTCTGTTTTATTGACTCAGCATGGTTGTGGTGTAACATGAAAAAAAAAATTTAGCCATTTGTGGAAGGAGGGAAACACTGCGTTTGGGAGTATTTTATCTGCAGAGTTCACTGAACTGGTTATTGTCATGAAGGTATTTAAGATAAATGAAATGTGATTACATGCTATGTAAAATATTTGAAGTGTTCAATCTTACTTCACAGACAAGTATAGGACAACACATTGTCCTTTGGGAGGGAGCATTCTCAAGTGACATCCTGACTTGTAGATGGACCACAAATAGGAACAGAAAAAATTTACAGCGTGGTCCTTGACCTTGAGTAGCTTATGACAGACATTCTTACTTGAAAGAGATCTTGTTAGAGGAAATCAAGCTAATACATAACAGATAATTAAAGTAAGTGTGCTAAGAGAGAGGAGAGATTTACCTGTTGAAGATAAATACTTTATGAATTCAGATTACAGAATATAGGTATGTCTGCTCTAACATCATATAAATGCTCTAGAAAAACCTTTGTAATCTGCAAAAGAGTGCCTAAAGATTAACAGCACTTACAGGCAAAATAGGATTGGGACCAATCACTCAAAACCGATGGACCACTGTAAACAGAACACAACATAATGAAAACTATCACCCCAGATCTTCGTTGACATTTGCACTTGGCCACACTGTCAGTCCATCCTTTGCAGTCTTAAACCTGAGACCTTGTGCTTCCTCTTTCAAAACTTAGGACATGGAGGGACATTGATCAAAATTAAAAACTGGATTCTTTCAGTTCTTCCAAGATGCAGTAGCCCTATTCCTCCCAGCTCCTCCCCTTCACAACAGCAACAACAAAGTAGCCTAGACATACTGCAACAAGCAGAGGAAGTCTCTGAAAGGTGAAAGAAGAATGCTGATGGCCTAGGACCAGGACCTCAGGACTAGAAAAACAACATGGTGGTGGGCTCCCCAGGTTCCATTATTCCTCCTATACATCCCAGAGAGTGCCTCAGAAGCCACCAACCCATCACTACCATCAGGCACAGACATAAAAAGCTCCCAGAAAATCCTGTTTCCTCTTGCCAACAGACTGGGGAAACAGTGGTCTATTCATGGAAAAAAAGGTGTGGGAATACCCACCCTAAGCCCAAACTCAAGGGAAAAACTCCTGAACCTCCATGTTCACCAGCATCAATAAGGCTGAATGAGGTGGTGGGAGGTGGAGCTTGGGGCTCATTGACACTCTGTTTGCCCCGTTGGTGGTGGCAGTGGGGGCCAGAGGGGAGTTGATCTGACACCCTCTGTGTGAGTTGGTACTCTCCTTCCACTGGAAAGTTGACAGCTGGACAAAGGGAGAGCTGAACTTCAACCTCACCTACCTGCTATGAGGCAATGAGTCAGTGTCCCACTTGAAGTCCTTTTATAAGCATATCTTGAAAGTGTTATCCCATCAATTCTGCCTTTTGATATTCAACAGGTGTAAGTCACTAAATTCAGCCCATCTCAAGGGGAGGGGATTAAGCTCTGCCTCTAGCGGGGGAGGCAAGTGGAGAATTTGTGGACCATCTTTTAAGCAACCGCAGAGGGTCTCACAGGGGTAGGGAGTGTTCAAGGAAGAGGGAACAAAGTACTTGGCAAGGCCCAAGGTTTGAGATTCGAAACCCATAAACCCAAGGTCTTTGGGATTATCTGATATTGGCAGCCACTGAGTGAGGCCGTGTCAGGCAAAAGTGAACAATCCAGCATGTTCGTGCAACCCTAGGAAACTAAAACACTCTCTCATCTCAAAACGCTAATCCCTTCCCCTCCTCTTCCCCCACCAGTGGGTGACCTTATCTTGCATTTGGTTAGTAAAATAGATGCAATCAGATGAAAACAATCTCATCTTCCCACCAAACCCATAAATCCACTTATGTCTGTTCACATAGCTTTCTCTTCTCTTAGGGTCTCTCTTCCTATCAGAGACGACATCTCTACTACCCTTTCTTACCCAATTTGCTTACCCAATTATCCCCCTTTCTGCTGTAATATCATCAGTCTCTATTGGATCATTTCCATTTGTTTAAAAACATGACATGATATTGTTCATCCTAAAATTATATATATATATATTTTTCCCCTTGACCTCACACCCGTCTCCAAATATTGTTCCTTTTTTCTGCTCCCCAATAGTTAATTTATTCAGAAGATTTGTCAATATTCACTGTTTCCACTTTTCTCGCTTTCCCTTTTCTGCCCAATTTAAGTTTTTCTTTGCACCATTCCACGGAAGCACCTCCTATGAAAGTCACTAATATCTTGCATCTTGCCAAAACCAACAGCTAGTTCTCTGTCTTCACTTTACCCAAACTTGCAGCAGTCGACACAGTTTACCGCTACCTCCTATCTGCCACTTTCAGTTTCAAGCACCTGTAAATTTTACCCCCTCATCATTTCTAATGAAAAAATTTGAGGAAACGACATTTGCAAGTAGCTGTTAATTCTCAGTCTTTCTTTGTGCTTTTGGGTGTGTCTTTTTAAAGCTTGCTAGAAGGTTGATTATTTTGTTTTATTTTCATCATAGTCATGAACATGGGCCAAATGTTCTAGGAACTGAGGAACATTTAGAGATGGTCTGAAAAGCCACAGTTTATGGCCAAAATAATTTTAAAGGAAAATGGAATCTCTGTTGGCAAGAGTTCACTGATAAGACATAAATACAAATTAAGATTGCCAAATATGATAAGCAAGCAGATACTAAATTTTTTTCACATCTGTTATGCTTGTTTGTTTTTCTGTCTTAGTTTCAGATAAAGAATGTAGATAGATGTGCATAGTTTCCAGAGTAGGATTCTAAGTTGGGAACATAGCTCAGTATCTAGAGTGGGGCCAGGCTATGGATGATTTTTTGATACCAGATGTGAGACATGGGAGAGAAAATCTTTTTTAATGTGAATGTTTCTAAGTGTTATTCCCAGATATGACAGAAGACTAGCAGAAATCCAGATTACTATTTAAAGGGAGCAGGACTAGAAGTGGGTAACGATGGCGGTGTGTGTCTTTTTTCCTGTAAATGCATTCTCCCCAGGGATAGTTGGTCTAGGCTAAAGCAAAAGGAGGAGGAGGAGGGGGAGGAGGGGGAGGAGGGGGAGGAAGGGGAGGGGGAGGAAGAGGAGGAGGGGGAGGGGGAGGGGGAGGGGGAGGAGGAAGGACACAGCAGCTTCCAGCCAATGACAGACGGGGAAATTGGTGTTTAAATACTCCTGCTTCCTTATCTCTCTGGAAGAATAACTCTGCTTCCTTTATTTTCCTTATGGGATTAATAGGATTTCCCCAGTCACCACTGTGGCAGCTGCCTTAATTTATGCATCCTTCTCAAGTCATTTCCCCACTTCTCTGCTCATATTTGTGTACTTCCCAAATAACTGCTTGCACTCAAAGTCTTGTCTTGGGATTTGTTTATGGAGGAACAAAAACTAAGACACCACCTAAACTGTTGGATGTCCTGGTCCAAGGAAAGGGTCAACACACAGGTTATGAGTTGATCTGTATCCCCTCCCAAATTCAAATGTTGAAGTCTACTGTGATAGTACCACAGAATGTGACGTTATTAGGAAACAGAGTTGTAGTAGATGTAATTTTTTAAGATTAAAGTGGAGCTCTAATCCGATAGGACTGGGGTCCTTATGAAAAAAGGAAAATTTGGACACAGAAACAGACATGCACAGGGAAGACACCATATGATCCTGAAGGCAGAGATTGGAGCTGCTATGAACTGAATTTGTCCTCCCAAAAATCTTATGTTGAAGTCCTAACCCCCAATGTGACTGTATTTGGAGATAAGGTCCATAAGGCGATAATGAAAGTCAAATAATGTTATAAGGGTGGGGCCCTAATCTGATAGGATCAGTGCCCTTATAAGGAGAGATACCAGAGTGCTCTCTGTCTCTCCCCCCGCCACCCCCCTCCATCATGTAAGGACACAGTGAGCAGGTGGCTGTCTATAAGCCCGGAAGAGAGCTCTTACCAGACACTGAATCAGCCAGCACCTTGACCTTAGACTTCCTAGCCTCCGGAACTGTGAGAAATAAATACTAATACAGGGGTGATGCATCTCCAAGCCAAGAATGCCTAAAATTGTCAGAAAACCACCAGACGCTGGGAAAGAGGCATGGTACAGAGGGAACAGCCCTCAGAAGGAACTAACCCTGTCAGCACCTTGATCTCAGACTTCTAGTCTCCAGAGCTGTGAGACAATAATTTTTTTGTTGTTATTTAAGCCACCTGCTTTGTGGTGCTTTGCTACAGCAGCCCTATCAAATTAATATAATACAGGATTGAAAGATCATTGCAGTGGATGCAAACTTAGACACTCTCTGTGGCCCACAGCTTGGCTGAGCTGGGCCTCTATTTGAGTGTGTATCACAGGAAAGCCAGAAACTGAGTCAGATGTTGGACTTATTCCCCAAGGCAAGTTGTGTTTCTGTTGACCTTACTGTTCATTTCTTCCCCCTTCTTTACTCTGTTAGCCATGTGGTCTAGAGACCTAACAGTACTTAGCAAATTATAGCAAATTGCTGTAAAGTGTCTTTTACTTTTTTAAAAAGCACATAAGTAAATATGATGTCTATGAGTCTGTTTTCCTCCAGGAAAAGAGAGATAACCATAAACTAAACTTTTAAAGAAAACTCCTCTGCCTAGAAAAATGAAATAAGCAAGTTGATTAAAACTCAATAAAAATAAATGAACATATAAATAAATAACTTAGATCCTGATACAGAAAGAGTCTTGGAATCAGGAGCAGAATATCTAAGTTCAAAGACGGGTTTTAGACCACTTAAATAAATTTGGAAAAGTCAATATCCCCTCCTCAGAGCCCCATTTCCTCATCTTCAGGATGAGGAGATTGGACTCGGTTCCCTCTAAAGGCCTGTGTGCTTTCTGTGATTCATCCTCACCTGTGCCAGGCTCTGATGGTGCCATGGAGTGGAACCAGGTGGGTTGGGAAGGCTCTGGCTCTCCTGCACAGTTTGAGTGCCAGACCAAACCAACCAAAATGCATTTGCCAGCAATGACCTTGTGGAGGACATTCAAATGCTGAACATATATACCCATAGATTTTCCTCATTATTATTTTCAGCCTCACCACACGTTTTGTTTCATTTTGTTTTTGAAAAGTCTTTTGGAACCCTCTCTTGTACCAGACACTTTGACAGTATTGGCAATCATGGTACCTTTCTCCCTCATGCTGTGATTTAATGTGAAGTCAGCCTCTTTCCAGAACATTTATCTATTGCAGAGGTGTGAGCTCTGGTTTTCCTCTGTTTTTCTTCCCCTTAGATATAGTAGCCCAAAAAACTGGTTGGGAAAAAAATATTAATTTCTCCTAAGGTTTTTTTTTCTCTATTATCATGGAAATAATAAACTGTGAAATGTAAATTCTATGTTCAATAAAATTCTATCAACGAGCACAATCTTTCATCATTGTAAGGTGTGTCAAAGCTGGAATTCAGAGGAGGTAGAAGATTGCCCAGCTGATGGCATTGTTGAAACTTCATGAATGAGGCGGAATTTGGTTTGGGCCTTAAATGAGTTTTATGTTTAAAGACAGTAATTGGGGAAGGCATTATTGGAGAAGAACCAATGTGAGCAAATGTGGGAATGAGAAAGGCATTGGCCATATTCAGAGACAAAGCTAACTGCCCAGTTTTGGCCAGATTAAAAAGAATCTAAAGTAACTCCTTAATGGGTTTGAGTTTTCCTTTTGGGGTGATGAAAATGTTTTGGAACCAGATAGAGATGTTGTTTGAACAACACTGTGAACGTACTAAATGTCACTGAATTGCTCATGATAAGATGGTTAATTTTATGTTATATGAATCTCAATTTGCAAAATAAATAAAAGGACCTTAAATGGCAGGCCCTATGTGAGTTTCTGCTTAACTTGATGAGCAACGTGGGACCACTGAAATCTATGGACACGGAGAAGTCCCATGATCAAGAAAACAGAGAACATGGTGACAATTTCGGAGATGAATAGAATAGCAATGTGTATGAGGTCAGGAGACCAGATACAAGGTTATTGAAGTAGTCTACTTTGTAATGTAAAACCTACAAGTAATCTTTTCTTTAAACATGATTTTATGGAAATTTCTATACAAAAATTTAGAGAAAATAGTTTAATGAATTGCATATACATATCACTCAATGTCAATCATTTTCAACATTTTGCCAAGCTGATTTCAATCCGCACAACCCCCCCATCTCCACACCTTTTGTTTCACTTTGTTTCCTTCAGTATTTTAAGGCAAACATGAGATATACCATTTCGCCAGAAACAAACTTTAGACTACATCTTCAACTTATAAGGACATTTTTCTTTCTCCTTCTTTCTGCCAAACAGTACACCTAACAGAATTAGGAGCAAATTCTTTTTATTTTTTTTCAACTGAAATATAGTTGACATACAATATTATGGTAATTTCAGGTGTACTACATAATGATTTGACATTTACAAGCATTATGAATAGTGCGTTCTTAATACCATCCAATGTTTTCCTGATTATATCCAAGATAAGTTTGAACAGCTGGGCTGTTCTAATGAGATCTAAGCAAGAACCATATATTGCATTTAGTTATTATGTTTCTTAAATGTCTTTTATCTTATAATGACACCTTGATCCTTTTTCCATATATCATTGATTTGTTGGAGAAAATGTGCTACTTGTCTTGCAGAATACTCCACATTCTGAATTTGGATGCTTGCTGCCAAATGGGCCCATCTTGGACCAATGGAAACCACTTCAATTTGGATTCTGTTTCCTATTGACATGAAGATGATTTTGTGAGACAATAATCAAAGAGCTGGAGCACTCATTGCTATCACTTGTCATTGCTGCTAGGAAATTTCAGAGGACAGAGCTAAATAGGTACGTACTTACAAGAAAAAAATGGTGAGCTTATAGTGATATTTACAATCAAACGTAAAATAACAAGGTTTTACTTAATTTCTTTGGTTGAAATTTTGTATCTATTATCTCATGCTGAAAATACTCATTTTTAATTTAATTAATGAAATTGTTCACTTGTAAAGTAATTTTGAAATAAGACTATAATATTCCTAACAATTAGATTACTGAAAGCAGCTTGTGTTTTCTTTGCCAGGAGATCTTTGAGGTCACTTTTTTCAACATCACTTTAATTCGTGGTGTGCCGATTCCTTTTGGCTTTTGTGGCAAACATTTGTCAAAACTCTCTCTCCATTTCTATTCCTACTGCCAATGTCCTAATTCAGTTGAGCAGTTCCTCTAAACCAGATTATTTCATAGTTTCCTCATCCCTTTCTCTCTTTCCCAACCTCTACTCTTCCAAGATATTCTGTACATTTCTGACAGAGGTATGTTTCTAAAGCACAGATTTGATTAAAACAAACAAGCAAAAAGACGCTAAGCTTCAATAGCTCCTTGTTATCTGCTGGATGAAATCCAGGCTCCTTGACCTGAAGGTCAATGCCTGCCTCCCTAGGATAACACATATCATCAAATATCATCACTCTTCATGGTCTCCGCTTCCAGGTATCCTGTTAGGAGTTCTCCCCTGTGGGTATAGACCTCAGCATTCCTGTGTATCTGCTATAGAATGTACTATATATGGGAGAGACACACAAAAGACCAATACCCAAGGTCTACAGAGAACAACTTAAAAATGTCTTCTTAGATGTCTCTCTCTCTCTTTTTTAAACCTCTCTTTGGCTGTTCTTCAACCATTTGTTTTTCTCCTTTGACCCTTTTCCCAAACAGCATCAATCTGACTCCTCTGAATCTTTTTCTTGGATCTTTTTTCCCAGAAAGTTTATATTTTTATCTGTTCCCTCATACAGAATAATTAATTCTCTTCCAGTTCTCACCTTGAAACTTTTGTCTTCAAAATTATCCACATATGTAATAAAACAATGGTATCTCCTATCGTAGGACTCATTATCCTTACAGTTTAGGTGCTATACTTTATAACAAATATATCTTTTTGCTTCTCTCCCATGCTTCAGTGGCTTATCTATGTTTGATATAACCAAGTTTCCTCCTGATTTTTTTACATAAGGTTTATCCCAAACTGCCTTCCCCATGTTATATTTTAAGATTACTGTACACTCCAGTGAGAAAAAACCCATTTACTTCTTTCTTTTTACTTCTGTGATATTAAATCTTCCCTAACTGGATCACATTTCCCATCATTTCTACCAACTGAAATCCCAATCATCATTCAAAATTCTGCTTAGATGCCATCTTCTTCATGGATTTTTTCCCCCCCGTTCTAATTCCAATCTAGCACTCTCAGAATTCCTAGAGAGTTTACGTCTGTCCCACTTAGGTCATTTATGTCATCATGCTTGCTGTTATATTTGTCTATGTACACATATATCTTCTTTATTAGGGTATACTTTGCCTGAGGGGAGACCTTATTTAATTCACATTAAGGTGATCCAGTAGCTTAATAAATTCTATGTTGAAACAAATAAGGCAGCTTACTATTACCTAGATTTAAATAATCCAATATCATCTGTATTCTCATGATGTCTTCTGAAATTCATTAATAACTTCTATTAAAGAATAATATAAAAGATAGGACAGTGGACTTCATTGAGAATACAGTGAATTTTATAGATCCCCTTCCTAGAAAAACAGCATATTGCTCACATTTTGCAATCATCTGCGTGGTCACACTTGTTTTCCTTTTGCTACCTCAGGGGAGCTGAGGAACTACTGTTCCCCTTGTTATTTCTATTTCCATGTCTGGGCTGTTTAACTCTCTCCATGTTTTGTCTATTTAATTGTTTCTTAATTTGAAATTAGTGTGACTAGTGACATTTCCTAAAAACAATTCGATTACAAAAGAAAAATTTGTGTATTGGAAAAATGTGTTTCCACCTAACAAACTCCAGATATTCATTATGGAACTGAATCTTATTGAATACTCATGAAGTCTGTGTGTGTATGTGTGTGTATGTTTGTGTGTGTGTGTGTACGGGGCGAGGTGCATTGCTCGATGTTATCATTCATGTCAGGTACTCAGGGATGAATAAAAGAAAACAGAACCAATTGGTACTTTAAAGTGTGGGCTGCTTACAGATGTGCAAAAAAATTCACGCATAAAATAAACTGTTAATAAATGTAATTATTCCACTGCTTTCCCTTGTAAGTCCTTTCCATAGGGAGCTATGAAAAAGCCAGATGCTGATCTGGGAAATGTCCCAGAATTATTCTTTTGAAAAATATTAACACTCCATTACAAAGGGTCTTGCCTGGAATTATACTGCAACTCAGCTCCTGTTGACTATAAATGTTTAGAAGTAGCAACATATTGGAGCAAAACTTGAGATTTGAGGGTGAGCATTTTTTACAATGGATTAGGAATAATGTGAGCTTTGGAATTATCTTTAAATATTATCTCACTTTCAATGGCATGGATAGATTTCTTCTGGTGGTTGGTGGTATAAGTGCCTTCCAAGACCACCTCCTCACTAGTTAAACATAACAGAGGTGCTAATTGCAGAGTTCTTGGCATGGAATGGGCACCCCAGCTACACTGCTTCTTCTGGGACAGCTGGTGTGGTTGATAGTGACTGTCATCAGTGCTGTGCACCTCAGATCCTATGCCAATTGTGAGCACCATTTCTCTATCTGCTGGGTATTAGGGGAATCTCTGAATTTTATTTGAGTTAACAGATGAGAGGAAGAGAATGTCATTTCTCCTTTTTTTGCTAAAGGTAGAAGACTCCCTCTGTGAGCCTAGTACTATGGTGGTAAACATGGGATGGGGTAACTGTGAAACATGCCTGCCATCTTATGGAAGTTTAGAACTCAGCGGGGTTTTTTTTTAATGGTAATTATAGTATTTAGTTTAGTACTCTGATACAGTGAGACCTTAAGTATGTTTTTGTGAATTAGGATAATTTGATTTTTGAAGGAAGACCACAGGCTTTCAAAATGGAATAAAATGGTAACATCAAACTTCAGTGCAGTGGAGCTTTGGAAGTGGAATTTTTTAAATAACAGGAGGTAAGACTTCTGGTGGCCCCGTGCACTACAGGAAGGAAATTTATAGTGTGTTTTAACTTCACACTAAAGGATCGAAATATAAGGAGTAGGCATGATGATATGTCTATAGTAGGGGGCATGATGATATGTCTATTTTTTTCCGTTATGCACAAGACATATTATGAATGGCCAAAACCTTATGAAAACACTGAGAAAGCTAGAGTAATGTTCATAGAAAGTGAAACACCTGGTTCTTATTAAGAACTACCCACACACTAAATTACCTTTGGCTCTACAAGGTAGAGTTGGTTTGTGGGACAAAGGAGTTAATTAAATATGTTTATAAAATGTACTGTTTAGATGATGAAAAAATTAAACGTTCAAATGGAATGAGTGATTTGAATCTGAAGAACACAGAGGCTATTTTTACCATGTGGTGATTTAAACTGTGTCTGAATCCAGAACCACTCTCAAAAGTATGCAGTGAGTGCTTTTAGTGCAGGAGGCCAAGCCCGCTTAGTCAAGTAGCCTATAACAACAGAGAATAATTGTGCACACTCAAAGAAGGTTCAAGCTTGGAGGGAGAGGTTTTTAACTACTGTACAGCTACTCATATTTAGGAAGAAGGAAGGAGAATTTTAACTTCAGGTGGATGGATAAGAACTAGATACTTCAGTGACTGTGTTTGCAATCTGCTTCGTGGAGGCACTGAAAGCTGAGGGAGGAGATAAGGAAATTATGCTTCCTCTGAGTTATCAGCACAAATCTTTATAATTTGTCCAAGTCGTAAATATTTGTATATTGTTTAGGTGTTGGGCTAAGATTCCCTGAGCTTGCTCTTTTTTATGTTTCTATAGGATTTGCCATTTTAGACCTTGGCACAGAATAGTATACTCAACTTTCTTGCAGATCTTCAACCCTAATAAACCAGCATGTGGTTGAAGGAAAGGTCTGTCTTGGATTTCTTTGTATCCCCAACACTGAGTTCAGTGACAGGTGTTGATAAGATACACAATAGATGGCAGAAGGCCCAAATTCCCTCAAGCACTAAGATCTATAATTCTAACGGAGAACTGATTTTGAACAACTCCTAAACACTTCAATTAATTATATGATTTGAAAAATTCTTACTTGAGATCAATCATTCTGAGAAAATTCATAGGCCTAGTGTGGATGAATTGAAGTATCTTAACTCTCTGAGGTGAGAGGGAAACCTAAATGCTTTCTGAGGATTGCACAGGCAGTGCAAGATTGAGATGATCATGTCACTGCAAGGGTCTGAGCACGAAGACCTGCTTCTGGGAGGGTGGCAGGGCACGTGGTAATATCAACTGTTAGTTCAGCTTATGTAGATTTGGTTTGAGGTTTTGTCTTTACACCTAGGAAATAGTTAATAGCAGTTGGATTTACGGGACTTGATATTGGAAGGAAAGATACATTCAGCAATGTAAATGGAAAAATTATTCTCATACATGTGTTCTTTAAGGGCTGGAGAGACTGGAATTACCCAAAGAAAGAGTGTAAAGAAGGAAGAGAAGAAAAAAAAGAATAGAAAAATAAAATTTCTTTGGTGAAGGCTGCTGATGTGAGATACTTTGAGAATTAAATGGAACGAAAAGAGGAAATAGAAAATGACGAGATGTATACCATGGAGTTGGGAAGGTGTTCGCTAGTGAGAATTCATGCTGTTGCTGTTGATGATGATGGAAGAGGAGGAAAAGGAGAAGGAAAAGATTGTAGACGAGTGACTATTTGGCAGGGACTGCTCTGGAATGCCACTCGCATTAACTCATTTCGTCCTCACAGCAACCTATAAAGTAAGCAGTATGTACTACTAGCCACATTTTACAGACAAGGGAATCACAAGTTGCCCAAAGTCACGCAGCTAAGTGGTGGAGGGTGCAGAATACAAATTAAGCAGCTTGACTCTAGAGCCTAGAGAAAGAGAACTTGAGACACAGCTGCAGGGAAATCGGCTCTTTCCACGATACAGGAAGCCACCAAATGCCCCATCAGGGCCTGTCATGGCATCTTCTCTAAATTCCAGCTACTGAGGAGACTATATGAAAGTTAACTCAGTTGCATTCTAATAATTCAGATATATATGCGCATTCCAGAAAGATACCAGTAAAAAAAGACAGATTTCCCAGTTAGGCCATAAATGCTATTTTCCCCAGTAATGTAGTTGATACTAATTGTTTGTTTCCACTTTTAATAGATCTACTTACTGAGACCTTAATTCTTACCCTTTCTTTTCTTTGATGCACCATCTCCTCTTTCCTTGTTCCACACTCTGTGAGTGTATGTGTGGGGTGTGTGTGTGTGTTCTAGGTTTAAGAGTGTGTGTTAGCCTAGTATTGCAAGCACTATGTGTACAACAGTTTCCGTAGAATATTCTGCTCCATGTGGCAGGGTCAGATGGGATTATGGCAGCTCATAGATGACCCGTGTTCCTTGCTGCAGCCGTGTTAGATATTGACGGACAGATCCAAGGGAAGAAAAAACAGCAAGAGCAGTAATCTCTCAGTATACACCAAGTGGGGCGCATGGTGACTTAGGGAATAAGTCTCTTGCCCAGAAATCATGGGGTGATCTGTCCTGGTACCGGTACGTTATATATTCAGAACTTGGGAAATGACTGTAGCTTTCTACCCAGAAATATTAAGTACACTTCTAAAGAATTGATCATTTGGTTCCATCCATATTCTGAGCACTGCAAATATACTTTAAAACTGTTTCATTAGCAAAAGGAAAATGAGAAGGGAGAAGAGAGAGCTAGCCTCCCCACCCGAACTCCTTTGACTCATAAGAGAACGGGCTGTATACACACTAAAAATATTGCAACACTGAATCTTCTAGGCAGGTGTGTAGGGGAGCGCCAAAATGGAGCAATGCATATGAGGGTAAGGTAATGATGCCTTCATAGAAAAGTGATAACAGACAAAGGCTGACCACTACTTATTATGAAATTGAAGCTTAATGTCTAGATTGTTCACTTTGGCGGGTCAAGAGCCACATCTGACTTACCTTTACGTTCATAGCATGGACCAGACTACCACAATTCTTAAAAAATAGCACACACACACACACAAATGAATAGCTAAAGTAGGAACTTTCCAGCTGGGCCTCCTGTACAATAGAAATTCTTCAGAGCCCCTCAGTGTAGTTCAGGAGAGAGAGAGAGAAGGGTGCCTGGCAGGCCTTGCCTAGCCCCTCTCTGGCTTTAATCTCAGAAGCCCTGCTTTTCTCTGTTTTATCAGTTTACACTCAAATGACTAAAAATAATGATCATTGTCTGAGTCAGTCTGGGCTTCTATAATGGAATATCATAGACAAGGTGGCTTATTAAAAACAGAAATTTATTTCTCATAGTTCTGGAGGCTGCAAGTCTGATAACAGGGTGCCAGCATGGTCAGCTTCTGGTGAGAGCTCTCTTCTGGGTTGCAGACTGCTGACTTCTTGTTGTATCATCACAGGGCCAGAAGGGGCAAGAGAGCTAACTCTTTGGGGTCTCTTTTATAAGGGTACTTATCCCATTCATTAAGGCTACACCCTCATGACCTAATACCATCACATTGAGGTTTAGGATTTCAACATATGAATTTGGGAGGGACACAAACATTCAGTCCATTGCAATTATGAAGATGATAATGGTGATGATGATGGTGATAATGAAAACCCAATGCCTTAAAGCACTATACATCTTTGAAGAAGGTTTTTTTTTCTTTTTTAAAATTTTTACTGGAATATAGTTGATTTACAATGTTGTGTTAGTTTTTTGTACTTGTTTTCACCACCTTGAAGAAGTTGGTGACAGGAAAAAGTTCTGTTTAATCAGATCATTTCAACACTATGACAAAGATCAGCTTAGAACCACTTAGATTTGATTCAGATCTTTGGAAATAACCGAAGGTGATATTTTCACTTGTGGCTTTCAAGAGACGACTGAAGGATTCATTGGGAAACAATAAAATGTCTTATACTATAAACCTCAGAATTCACTTGCAGTTACTTTAAGTGTTTTAGAAATAAAAACCAGATAAAACTATAAAATAGGGAAGGGGTGTGGTATAAGAGGTTGGGCTTCAGAGTTAAAAATACCCAGGTCCTGTTTCTTGTTCAACTACTTAACAGATGGCCCATGGGGAAATTAAATAACCGCAGTTCCTTCCTCTTTGAAATGGTGGTACTAATATTTACCTCCTGAAGTTGTGGGGATTAAATGAGGTATGCACTTGTCTCACAAGACTGACCCTCTCATTAGCTACCATCTTTTCTCACCTGTGGGCACAGGTAGCTGGATCATGTTTCTATTCTGTTGTGATTCAGTGTTGATGAACTGCATCATTCACTTCGACATGCTGGCTGCCACACTGACAGTAACAATCCTTAGTGTTCATGCTAATATGCTCACGTCGGGAATCTTCCGTATTGGGCAAACCCTGTCTGCAACTGGGCAAAGTACCAGTTTCAAAGTTCAGTTTTTCTGCCTCAGTTACATGGAGCTCATCAATTATACAGCTCTTCCTCTTTCTGTCCTTAATTTCCATCACACATATCCCTGTCTCCAAAGACATGAGTATTTTATGCAGTTCTTCCCAAGGTTAAAGGACATGATGTTCTCCTCGTTGAAAAAGAATGAGCTTTATGCTCTTCCCAAGTTAGGATCTATTCTAAGGCTGTACTGCTATCTGGAAGAGTCTTTCGCATTATTCAAAGCCTTTCTCTGTGGAAATATCTGTTTTGCACAATAAATGATCTCACTAATGAGGCTGCAATATTTCTAACCTGCTTGGAAGGAAGCAAAACCGTATTTATTGAGCACCTACATTGTCCCTACCACTGGCATTTTCATATACATTTAAAATATTTTTTTAATCTTATTATTTAATCTAATCTAATAAAAATTCTGTGGAAAAAGGTATTTAGAGGCCATCTATTACAGAAGCGGAAATGAAAGTCCAATTACTTTTTTAACTCTTTTACGACTACTGTATCATATTTATGATTTCTTTGGTTGAAGTGAATAAAAATGGTCTTTAATGGCTAATACTTTGAAAATGTACTTATATCATGGAAAGCACAAGAATAATTATGAAATTATAACATGCATACTTTCTATCCCTCTACAGAAAAATACTGCATGCCAGTAACAAACATTCCTGCTTGTGCAAGGAGCCCACTTTAAGGCCATGATATGTGTGTAACATGAGTGCATCAATTCTCACAACCAACTTGGACTATGGGCGTTACCCACCACATGCCGACTCTCATCAGCGTTAAGAGCCACCAATGTTGGGCTGGAGTATTCCAGCTCAGAGAGGACTGTGGCTGCTTTTTATGAAAGGTAGTAAAGTTGCTACTAATTTGTGCTGTTTTGAAATTTTCTTCCATATGCACAATGGAGAAATATACTTAGAAATCAAGAGGAACACTTGGTAATTCATTCCATATTCATATAATTTGGTCAAATTAACTACTCAAGAATCAACAACAAAACTGTTTTAAAATCAGGCCTCTGCATTTTTTCACATTTAAAGTCATTAGTGTGGCTCAAAGGTTCCTAAGGTAAAGGTATCCAGGCAAAGAACATGCTTTTTGTTTGTTTGTTTGTTTGTTTTTGGTCGATTTGTTTTTCCTCGATTTTCTCCCAGGTCCTTCCCATAGAAGCTTCACTGAACAATTCTCCTTGTCAAAAATAAGCAATCCATCACCCAATCACACCTTGTTTTAACTTGGGGGCCTCCAAGATCCTCACCATTAAAGACTGTGTACTTCGGTACTACCTGGCATTCTCTGCAAGACATTTAAGAGAAGCATAAAGGTCTAGGCTGTGATGACCCACCTTACCCTAACATTCAGCTCACGGGAGCCAGATTCTCTTGCCCCAGGCAAGGTAGCCTCCCTCACTCAGCACCCTTCAGAGGGAGGAGCTTCTCTGAGAGTACAGGAAGGTGCATTGAAAAATGGTAGGAAAACACTAGAAACATAGTTATGGAAAGGTTAATTAACTTCTCTTTTCTTCTCTCTCTTTTCCCTTTCTTTTCACCCTTAATGCTAAAAACAGGTTGTATTTGGACCTGAAAAAGTACTTCCACCCCTCCAAAATTCACCAAGCTAAAGAAGCATTTGTTTCATCCACGTACAACCCAGGCTCGGTGGGAAGGTTGCTCAAGTGACGACCCAAGCTCTGTTGAAAAAAGAATCTTCAATGGCCAGAAACTCAGAAGCGCCTAGAGTAATTGGGGCTGCAAGAAACAGGACGATGAAAAAAATGCATTCAAAGCTCTCAGCTGCCTCTGGCAGAAGATGAATGTAGTATTAACTGCGCTCTTTCTTATTTCTTAGCTAGAGTGGGCCAGCAAAGGGTTAAGCCAGTGAGACCCTTGGAGGCACTGGAGGTGCTTCGGGGGGTTAAAAAGGCTTCTGCTTACCCCTACCTCTCAGAGGATTTAGTTTCTAAGCTTCAAAAGGCATTTGTTTCTCTTACTTCAAATACTATCTTCTTTATTTCTTAAAGACCTTTTAAAACAGTGGTCTTGGTTTAGGTTGTTTAAGAAGGTTCTTTTTCCATTTACTTTTTTGCTATCTAAGAGATTGGGAGAGGACTTGCTTTGATGAAAATCAGAGGAAAAACTTTTCCCCAAATAGAAGAAGCTAAGAGGAAAAGAATAGTCAGGACTATTTCATGTTGCCATTGTTACCTGGTGCCACCGGAAGAGGAAATTGCCATATAACTTCCTGCAGCTTATTTAAGCCTGGAATACACTGCAGACAAAAGAGGCAATAAAATATTGGGAATGAGAAAGCCAGTAAAATTCACTCCGTTTATTGGGGTCTAGAAAGAACGCAGGATTAAAAGCAGGAGGGGACAGGAGCTTAGGCCTGAAGCAACTGGTTTATATCAGTAACAAAAATCAAAGTTTACCTTTGCACTGGGATTTGCTCCTGACTAAATCCATATAAGCTCTCTCCCAGAAGTCCCAGCTCTACTTGTATTTCACATCCACAACTAGACTGATGGCAGGGAAACAGGCAATATTCTGTCTGAGAATTTACTGTCTCTCACCGGGGAGCTGGAAAATATTTCTAGTTTTTTTTCAAAAGAGGGGTGATAATTCTTGAGGACCTGGGATGGAGACTTTACGGCAGCTTGATAAACGTTCTTCATGTTTCCTGATCTGGAACCAGAATAGCCCATTTACCTTTTATGTACATTTTAAAATACATATACCTATTCTCAGGTAACTTTAACTGTATATACTGGTCACTCAGTACAAGGTTTGTATAGCTCACACTGAATCCTCTTAACAGTCCTGAGAAATAGTTATAATTCTTTATAGATTTATAGACGGGAAAATTTAGGGTCAGAGAAGTTAATTAGTTTACTCAGGGGCACTCAACAAGAATACAGAGAACAGGAAGCAATTCTGAGCCGATTTGATCCATGCTTTTCCCGAACTCTGAGTTTAAAGTCACCCAGGAGGTATGGTTTGAGGATCTCCAAGAAGGGTTTTTCTTTTCAGGAATCCTTAAATCATGCTTGATCTTCAATAGTGTTCTCGGGCTGTACTTTTCTCTCTGCATTTAGATGAGACCCCGGTGTTTTTCTCTTCCAGCTGGTCATGATCTGGGCTACTGTGCATGACCAACTCCAGGGGGCGCTGTTCGCACAGCCTACAGCAGCCCTGGTGGTCCTAGTAAACCCTCCCTACGGTTTTCTCTTAAATGGCTACAATTTGTTGTTGTTGTGATTTTTGTCTTTCCTATGTCAAATTTGAAGCTACTTTGTCACATGACCTTTGCCTCCTCTTCAGGGTCATCAGTATCTAATACTGTAGTTCACCTCCCAGAAGGGACTACAACATATCAGTAGCTCCTGATACAAGAAGAAGAAGTTTGCCTATGGGGCAACGTGGTGGAGGAAGAAAGCTGTTTTTCATAGATATGAGTTTGCTTTGTTTTGTTTCGCTTCTTTGTGACCCGTTTCATGGTTCTTCCATCTCTCCAGTGACCATGGAAAGTTTTTTTCTATACCACTTGCTCTGCCGACCCACAGGCTTGTTTTGAGAATTAAACAAGATAGTAGATGTGTAAATAGAGAAATCAGAAAACACAACACTCAAAACTATCATGTGCACATCCCTTATATGTAACTTCCAGAAACATAGTTCTGATCATGTCACCTCCCTGCTTGTGGACCTTCAAGGATCACCTATTACCAGCAAAATATGTTTAAATGTCCGAGCCTCCTATTTAGTAGCCTGTATCCTTTGGTCCCTAGATTTCTGATTGCTTCTTTTTATGCATCCATTGCTCCAATCACGCCCAGATACTGAGTGTTCATTTTACTTAACCAGGGTTTTTCTGTCTCTGTGCCTTCGTTCATGTTGCTTTCTTACTCTGAAGCAGCACTCTACAAGAGAACTTTCTGCAATGATAAAAATGATATGCATTATCCAGTACGGTACCCACCAGCCATAGGCTGCTGTTGGGTACTTGAATATTGGCTAGTGTGACTAAGGAACCAACTATTCTATTTCATTTTAATTGATTTAAATTTAAGTAGCCACATGCAGCTAGCAGCTGCCCTGTTGGATAGCACAGACCTAAATACTGTTCTTCTGTTTCATGTCCAAATAATACCCATTTATCATTATCTAGTACATAGGTTGACTTATCCTTAAAGCCTGCATTTGTACCCTTACCTGTCATCTTTCTTTTCACCTTCTAACTCTATCGAGGCTTGCATTTTGGATTTGTTCATATTCCATCTTCCCTACTAGGTGATAGGCTCCTTCTAGTGGGTTCCACGGTGTTGCCCCTAGGACACTGGCCACCATATCCAACATTTGCTGAGACTATCACTGCTCGCCCTGAATGAGAGTCAGTCACTCGCTTAACCCACGGGCCCTCCCACCCACCTTCACTGATTCTTCACTGTCTGTGAGGCCCCAAGCTCAGCACAGGACCCATGTCAAGTCTGAGAGTCTAGATAATTAACCAAGGAGTGGCAATGGCAGAGACAACCTTATCCTCGACCTATGAACATATCCTTTTGTTTTTCTAATCATAGTTTTTGTGCTTAAAATAAGCCCCCCAGTCAGTGGTCCCACTCTGACACATGTTTCTGAGGACCACCTCCCTACTCACTAGGCACAGGGGATGGAGATGTGAATGGAACTATCTGGTGTTGGAAGAGCTCCCAGCATTTCAGGGAGAGGGAGGAGAGAGCCTCCAACAGCACATCCGGCCCTGTGCCTTTGCGTCCGCAAACAAGGAAATCTCCCCCAGTCCCACAGGCAAGTCTCCTTCTCCAAAAGCTTCAGTTTGAAGCCCATCAACCTGGGGAGGAGGAGAAGCTGAAAAGGCCGGCGTGGAAATGTCCTTTCCTCCCAGCAGCAACGTCTGCAAACCCAGACCTTCACTCGGATGGGGCGCATTGGGCAAATGTTCAGGCGCGCAGCATTTCAACTGATGAAATTTCTTTGTGGAACTCGGCTCTCGAGGGCAGGGGAAAACTGGAGGGTGAACAATTAGAGGCTGGCGGGGCCCGAGTGCCTCTCCGCTGCCCGGCGCGCGCCTCCGAGGGCTGTCAGAGCCTGCGGCACGATCTGCTCCCGCCGCTATCAGCATCCGGCAGAGCCCTGCCCCCGCGCAGCCCGGCCGATCGGCCCCGGGCTGGGAGGGAAAGGAGCGGCGCGGAGGGGGGCGCTGAATGAAGACAGGTCCCCAAATCGGCCGGAAGCAGGGAGTGGGCGCTGCGAGGGGGAGGGCCGGGCAGCAAGGAAGTCAGAGGCACAGCCACTGCAGCTGAATCAATTTGGAGATAAAAATAGTGCCTGCCGTCCCTGCCTCTGCAGTGATTTCATAAAGGTCTCAGCTGCGTTGGAGAGAAAGCCAGCAGGAGTGCGTCCCTGCCTCCTCTTCAAACTGGAGAGAGGAACACAATAGCAACCACAAGCAGAGCTGAAACGCCGTCCTTCTTCATCTTCTCCCTCTTTCCCTATTTTCCTGTCTCCCGCTCTCTCCCCGAGCTCCCCAGAAGTGCCTCTGGCCTCACCTGTTCTTCTCCTTAATGGGATAATTAAAGACAGGCAAAAAAGAGAGGAGATCTTCAGAGACTGAAAGATACAGGGATTCCAGACATTCATAATGAATGCTGACTTTCAACCCCTGAGATATCAACAGAGATGACCCACGGGCTCTAAAGACTGAAGCTCTTTATCAGACAGGAGGTAAACGCCCTTCAAGAATGGGTCCCACGAAGTCAAACCCACCTAATATTTCCGTAGGGGAACTTTCTTTCCTGAGCATTCAGAGAAAACAAAACCTGGGCTTGCCAATTAGTGTGACTGTCCCAGGAGACGCAGATTTAGGGATCGGTGACTGATGCGAGAAACCTCTCTGGAATTGGAACCGAAAGGGACGTGGAGTGAATAGAGCTCTGGCACTTTGCAGAGTGATTATCCCTGCCGTGCGGGGAGGTAACCTTTCTGCCTTTCTGCCGCTACATTCTGACATTTGCATCGAGGCAAATGCATCATTGGTAATTGCACCTGAGTGTCAAAGCCACTTGATGTGTGTGTCCCAACCAAGGTAAGAATGAGGACTTTAGCATTAAGGGAAGGGAGGCAAAGAAGAAATGCAGACAGATTATAGGAGAGGAGATAATGGTATTGGCCATAAAAAGTAACGGCGTGGATTGATGTCTCCTTCACACTCCTGCAAAAGGTGTATGCTCAGATTAAACAACACATTGCTTGTGAAAGTGACTAAACTAGTGTCTTGCTCTTTAAAATACTACTTAGTAAATACCATCTTATATGCTTTCAAATTGAATATGCTTAAACATCCGTTGAGAGGAAATACCAAACTAGTACTATTTAATGAAAAAAAGAAAATCGACAGTGTTATGCATAGGCAAAAATGTTCAAAGTAGAACCTTTGCATCCTCCTGTTTTCATCTGATTCTTTTATGTCAGGTGAACTTTAGCCATGGACCTTTAACTCAGTAGGTGTTAAATACAGGACCGAGAAACATCATAAAGACACAGGACCCAAAGGTCTCTAAAACTGTGAGGTCCAAAGTGAGAAGCCTGCTGTCGATTTTACATATAACTCTGAAATAATTTCATTTTGTTAGAAGGAAGAAATAATCCCTGTAAGAGAGAGGAATATAATATTGCCAAACTCTCCAACTTGGCAAATACAGCAAACTGTTATTCAACTACATTGGGAGTCTGGCTTTCTCATTGGGACCAATTGTTTATAGAAATAGCTCAGCTGAGAAATAAGCAAACATTTCCCCTGAACTACTGTGATACAATTCACATGGCTTTTCAAGGATATTTACAACCACTGAGGAAAAAAATCTATGGAAAATTTAAAAATCACCACAAAGGTCCCTTTTGGTGCTTCTGAAAACTGTGATGCCCTTTGAATATCCTGATGACTGTTTTCCCACTGACAAACAAAGACATCTGAAGCAAAGCCAGTTTATGCTGTGTTAGGTTTCTAATGCAAATTAGTGAAAACAGAACAAGCTTAGGATGAATGGAGTGTAACTGATAAAAATAAAGATGTGAAATAAAACTGAACTGTTTATTTTCTTATGAAACATGTTTTAAAATCTGAAATTCTGTTTGAAATTCAGCCAAACAACCTTGGTCCTAAGAGTATTCAGAACATAGCTGACAATTTTACAGGCCATTTTAGGAGCACTCTAGGACTTCCTGCTTCGGGTTGCTTTAGGACAGAGCCAAAGAAAGCTACTTGACACTGCAAAGTGTTGGTATGTTGCTAACTATAGTAGAGAGGACAGGATGTGCCAAAGGATTCAGTAAGAACCGTGAAGTTGTGTTGATCTCCGTTGTGAAACAGTCTCTTCTAAATTTGTGGAAAGAAGATGTAAGCATGTTTTTTTTCGCCCTTATCGTTAGCCAGGGCTGTCACCATATTGCCTATACAGTGTATAGTGATCAAAATGCCTAGGTTTGCTTAACAGAGGTTAGAGGTGAAAAGAGCTAGGAGAGACAGTTGAGGACAGAAGCACTCCATACATCTGGTCCCAGCACTATGGCAGCACTATGGCAGGATGGGATAAAGTAGACTGTTCATATCTCCAATACACAGATATGCTGCATAATGTTATATTCATTATCTATCTATCTATCTATCTGTCTGTCTGTCTATCTATCTATCTATCTATCTATCTATCTATCTATCTATCTACCTATGTCATCTTGAAAGGAACAATGGAGATCTTCAGATGCCAAAAGCAAAGAGGAAACTCAAAGTCTGAGAAGTAAGCATATGAACCTACACTGGGGCAGCTTTGGAGATACGAGGCTCAGTTAAAGACCCAAATGCCACAGCCTGAGATTTTGTCTACCATGCAGGGTCAAAGGCATGGCAATGGACATGTGCAAGGGAAGGAAATGGAAGTGATGACTTTTCATAAGGCCAGGCCTTTGGAACAGCTGCCTTCTCCATGAAAGGGGATTAGAGAGATCATCCCTGCTGAACCAAGGAAGGCACCTGGGGTATGTGAGATGTTGAAATAACAAGGCTGTTCAACACAAGTGTCAGAGTCAGTTTCACATTACTCACAAGGTATCTGGTGTAAGACCCCAGATGTATGAAATTAACAACAAAAACATCATGATGAATAAAACCCCTAATGTAGTACAAAACAAAACAGAACTCTGTGGGAATGCTACGGATAAAGATTTTCCTATGGGCTCGCCTTGGAAAACACAACTGTGTGAAATAAGAATCAACCATATTAACAATTTGGAAGACACAGAAAACATAAGTAAGGAGGAGAAAGTGGAATAAATGTCATAAACAATGAACAGATTATTACGAAAAATGAATAGACAGAATTTCAAAAAATAACTTCAAAAAATGAAAAACAGGGCGCACCTTCAAGATGGCGGAGGAGTAAGACATGGAGATCACCTTCTTCCCCACAAATACATCAGCAATACATCTACATGTGGAACAACTCCTACAGAACACCTACTGAATGCTGGCAGAAGACCTCAGACCTCCCAAAAGGCAAGAAATTCCCCACGTACATGGGTAGGGCAAAAGAAAAAAGCAAAAACAGAGACAAAAGAATAGGAATGGGACCTGCACCTCTGGGAGGGAGCTGTGAAGGAGGAAAGTTTTCCACACACTAGGAAGCCCCTTCACTGGTGGACACGGGCCAGGGTTGGGGGGAGGTTTCAGAGCCACGGAGGAGAGTGCAGCAACAGGGGTGCGGAGGGCAAAGTGGAGAGATTCCCGCCCAGAGGATCGGTGCAGACCAGCACTCACCAGCCTGAGAGGCTTGTCTGCTCACCCGCCGGGGCAGGCG
Organism: Eschrichtius robustus; assembly: GCF_028021215.1. Taxonomy (NCBI): domain Eukaryota; kingdom Metazoa; phylum Chordata; class Mammalia; order Artiodactyla; family Eschrichtiidae; genus Eschrichtius; species Eschrichtius robustus. Next base: position 50,047,476 of record NC_090841.1, read on the forward strand.
GGGTCTGGGAGCTGAGGCTCGGGCTTCGGAGGTCGGATCCCAGGGAGAGGACTGGGGTTGGCTGCGTGAACACAGCCTGAAGGGGGCTAGTGCGCCACAGATAGCCGGGAGGGAGTCTGGGAAAAAGTCTGGACCTGCTGAAGACGCAAGAGACCATTGTTTCAGGGTGCGCGAGGAGAGGGGATTCCTTCCCCATGTGCGCACAGAAGGCAGAGCGCCACCTAAGCAAGCTCCAGAGATGGGTGTGAGCTGCAACAATAAGCTCAGACCCCAGAGACAGGCATGAAATGTTAACGCTGCTGCTGCTGCCACCAAAAATCCTGTGTGCAAGCACAGGTCACTACCCACATACACCCCCCTGGGAGCCTATGTAGCCCACCACTGCCAGAGTCCCGTAATCCAGGGACAACTTCCCCGGGAGAACACATGGCGCACCTCAGGCTGTTGCAATGTCACGCCAGCCTCTACCGCCTCCGGCTGGCCACACATTCCAATTATGACCACACCCCTCACTCTCCCCAGCCTGAGAGAGCAACAGAGCCCTAATCAGCTGCTGCTTTAATCCCCTCCTGTCTGGGTGGGGAACAGACACCTAACGGTGAGCTACACACAGAGGCAGGGCCAAAACCAAAGCTGAACACAGGAGCTGTGTGAACAAAGAAGAGAAAGAGAAATTTCTCCATGCAGCCTCAGGAACAGCAGATTAAATCCCCACAATCAACTTGATGAATGCTGCATCTGTGGAATACCTGAATAAACAATGAATGTTCCCAAAATTGTGGTGGTGGACTTGGAGAGCAACTGTAGACTTGGGGTTTGCTGTCTGCGACTGATTTATTTCTGAGTTTTATGCTTATTTTACTTTAGATTTTAGTGCTTGTTATCACTGGTGGATTTGCTTATTGGTTTGTTTGCTCTCTTCTTTTTATTTATTTAATTTGTAATTTTTAAAATTTTATTATTTATTTTTTTAAAATTTTCTTTAATTTTTTTTCTTTTCTTCCTTTTGTTCCTTTCTTTTCTTCTGAGCTGTGTGGCTGACAGGGTCTTGGTGCTCCAGCTGGGTGTCAGGCCTGTGCCTCTGAGGTGGGAGAGCCGAGTCGAGGACACTGGACCACCAGAGACCTCCCAGCCCCACATAATATCAACTTGCGAGAGCTCTCCCAGAGATCTCCACCTCAACACTAAGGCCCAGCTCTGCCCAATGGCCAGCAAGCTTCACTGCTGGACGCCCCATGCCAAACAACTAGCAAGACAGGAACACGACCCAACCAATTAGCAGAGAGCCTGCCTAAAATCATACTAAGTTCATAGACACCCCAAAACACAACACAGGACGAGGCCCTGCCCACAAGAATGACAAGATCCAACCCCACTCACCAGAACACAGCCAGTAGTTCTCTCTACCAGGAAGACTACACAAGCCACTGAAACAACCTCACCCACTGGGGGCAGACACCAAAAGAATGGAAACTACGAACTTGCAGCCTGTGAAAAGGAACACCCAAACACAGTAAGTTAAACAAAATGAGAAGACAGAGAAATATGCAGTGGGTGAAGGAGCAAGGTAAAAACCCACCAGACCAAACAAATGAAGAGAAATAGGCAGTCTACCTGAAAAAGAATTCAGAATAATGACAGTAAAGATGTTACAAAATCTTGGAAATAGAATGGAGAAAAAACAAGAAACATTTAACAAGGACCTAGAAGAATTAAAGAGCAAACAAACAGTGATGAACAACACAATAAATGGAATTAAAAATACTCTAGAAGGAATCAATAGCAGAATAACTGAGGCAGAAGAATGGAAAAGTGACCTGGAAAACAGACTGGTGGAAATAACTGCCTCAGAGCAGAATAAAAAAAAAGAATGAGAAGAATTGAAGAAAGACTCAGAGACGAATGGGACAACATTAAACGCAGCAACAATGAAATTATAGGGGTCTCAGAAGAAGATGAGAAAAAAAAATGGTCTGAGAATATATGTGAAGAGATTATAGTTGAAAACTTCCCTAACATAGGAAAGGAAATAGTCACCCAAGTCCAGGAAGTGCAGAGAGTCCCATACAGGATAAACCCAAGGAGAAACACACCAAGACTCATATTAATCAAACTAGCAAAAATTAAATACAAAGAAAAAAATTAAAAGCAGTAAGGGAAAAAGCAACAAATACCATACAAGGGAATCCCCAAAAGGTTAACAGCTGATCTTTCAGCAGAAACTCTGCAAGCCAGAAGAGAGTGGCAGGACATATTTAAAGTGATGAAAGGGGAGAACCTACAACGAAGATTACCCAGCAAGGATGTCATTCAGATTCAACGGAGAAATTAAAAATTTACAGACTAGCAAATGTGAAGAGAATTCAGCACCACCAGACCATCTCTACAAAAAACACTAAAGGAACTTCTCTAGGCAGGAAACACAAGAGACGGAAAAGACCTACAAATACAAACCCAGAACAATTAAGAAAATGGTAATAGGAACATACATATCAATAATTACCTTAAAGGTAAATGGATTAAACGCTCCAGCCAAAAGACATAGACTGGCTGAATAGATACAATAAAAAGACCCGTGTATATGCTGTCTAGAAGAGACCCATCTCAGACCTAGGGACACATACAGAATGAAAGTGAGGGGATGGAAAAAGATATTCCAGGCAAATGGAAATAAAAAGAAAGCTGGAGTAGCAATTTTCATATCAGACAAAATAGACTTTAAAATAAAGACTATTATAAGAGACAAAGAAGGACACTACATAATGATCAGGGGATCAAACCAAGAAGAAGATATAACAATTATAAATATTTATGCACCCAACATAGGAGCACCTCGATACATAAGGCAAATGCTAAGAGCCATAAAAGGGGAAATCGACAGTAACACAATAATAGTAGGGGACTTTAACACCCCACTTTCACCAATGGACAGATCATCCAAAATGAAAATAAATAAGGAAACAGAAGCTTTAAAAGACACATTAGACCAGATGGGCTTAATTGATATTTATAGGACATTCCATCCAAAAAAACAGAATACACTTTCTTCTCAAGTGCTCATGGAACATTCTCTGGGATAGATCATATCTTGGGTCACAAATCAAGCTTTGGTAGATTTAAGAAAATTGAAATCGTATCAAGTCTCTTTTCTGACCACTATGAGACTAGATATCAATTACAGGAAAAAAACTGTAAAAAATACAAACACATGGAGGCTAAACAATACACTACTAAATAATCAGGAGATCAATGAAGAAATCAAAGAGGAAATCAAAAAATACCTAGAAACAAATGACAATGAAAACACGATGACCCAAAACCTATGGGATGCGGCAAAAGCAGTTCTAAGAGGGAAGTTTATAGCAATACAGTCCTATCTCAAGAAACAAGAAATCTCAAATAAACAACCTAATCTTACACCTAAAATAATTAGAGAAAGAAGAAAGAAAACAACCCAGAGTTAGCAGAAGGAAAGAAATCATAAAGATCAAATCAGAAATAAATGAAGGAAACAATAGCAAAGATCAATAAAAGTAAAGCTGGTTCCTTGAGAAGATGAACAAAATTGATAAACCATTAGCCAGATTCATCAAGAAAAAAAGGGAGAGGATTCAAATCAACAGAATTAGAAATGAAAAAGGAGAAATAACAACTGACACTACAGAAATACAAGGGATCATGAGAGAATACTACAAGCAACTATATAGCAGTAAAATGGACAACCTGGAAGAAATGGACAAATTCTTACAAAAGTACAACCTTCCAAGACCGAACCAGGAAGAAAAAGATAATACAAACGGACCAGTCACAAGCCCTGTAATTGAAACTGTGATTGAAAATCTTCCAACAGGGCTTCCCTGGTGGCACAGTGGTTAGCAAACTGCCTGCCTATGCAGGGGACACAGGTTCGAGCCCTGGTCTGGGAAGATCCCACATGCTGTGGAGCAACTAAGCCTGTGTGCCACAACTACTGAGCCTGCGCTCTAGAACACGTGGGCCACAACTACTGAGCCCACGCGCCACAACTACTGAAGCCCACGCACCTAGAGCCCGTACTCCACAACAAGAGAAGCCACCACAATGAAAAACCTGTGTACCGCAACAAAGAGTAGACCCTGCTCGCCGCAAGTAGAGAAGAGCCCACGCACAGCAAAAAAGACCCAACGCAGCCAAAAATAAATAAATAAAATAAATAAATTTATTAAAAAAAAAATCTTCCAACAAACAAAAGTCCAGGACCAGATGGCTTCACAGGTGAACTCTAACAAACATTTAGAGAAGAGCTAACACCTATCCTTCTCAAACTCTTCCAAAATATAGCAGAGGGAGGAACACTCCCAAACTCATTCCACGAGGACACCATCACCCTGATACCACAATCAGACAAAGATGTCAAACAATAGAGAACTATAGGCCAATACCACTGATGAACATAGACGCAAAAATCCTCAACAAAATACTACCAAACAGAATCCAACAGCACATTAAAAGGATCACACAACATGATTAAGTGGGCTTTATCCCAGGAATGCAAGGATTCTTCAATATATGCAAATCAATCAATGTGATACACCATATTAACAAACTGAAGGATAAAAACCATAGGATAATCTCAATAAATGTAGAAAAAGCTTTTCACAAAATTCAACACCCATTTATGATAAAAACTGCAGAAAGTAGGCATAGAGGGAACCTACCTCAAGTTAATAAAGGCCATATATGACAAACCCACAGCCAACGTCATTTTCAAAGGTGAAAAACTGAAACCATTTCCTCTAAGATCAGGAACAAGACAAGGTTGCCCACTCTCACCACTATTATTCAACATAGTTTTGGAAGTTTTAGCCACAGCAGTCAGAGAATAAAAAGAAATAAAAGGAATCCAAATTGTAAAAGAAGAAGTAAAACTGTCAGTTTGCAGATGACATGATACTATACATACAGAATTCTAAGGATGCTACCAGAAAACTACTAGTGCTAATCAATGAATTTGGTAAAGTAGCAGGATACAAAATTAATGCACAGAAATTTCTTGCATTCCTATACACTAATGATGAAAAATATGAAAGAGAAATGAAAGAAACACTCACACTTACCATTGGAACAAAAAGAATAAAATATCTAGGAATAAACCTACCTAAGGAGATAAAAGACCTGTACGCAGAAAACTGTAAGACACTGATGAAAGAAATTAAAGACGATACAAACAGATGGAGAGATACACCATATTCTTGGACTGGAAGAATCAACACTGTGAAAATGACTATACTACCCAAAGCAATCTACAGATTCAACACAATCCCTATCAAGCTACCAATGGTATTTTTCACAGAACAAGAAGAAAGAATTTCACAATTTGTATGGAAACACAAAAGACCCTGAATAGCCAAAGCAATCTTGAGGAGGAAAAATGGAGCTGGAAGGATCAGGCTGCCAGACTTCAGACTATACTACAAAGCTACAGTAATCCAAACAGTATGGTAGTGGCACAAAAACAGAACTATAGATAAATGGAACAGGATACAAAACCAGAGATAAACCCACGCACATATGGTCAACTAATCCATGACAAAGGAGGCAACGATATACAATGGAGAATAGACAGCCTCTTCAATAAGTGGTGCTGGGAAAACTGGACAGCAACATGTAAAAGAATGAAATTAGAACACTACTTAATGAGGTACACAAAAATAAACTCAAAATGGATTAAAGACCTAAATGTACTGCCAGACACTATAAAACGCTGAGAGGAAAACATAGGCAGAACACTCTATGACATAAATCACAGCAAGATCCTTTTTGACCAGCTCCTAGAGAAATGGAAATAAAAACAAAAATAAACAAAAGGGACCTAATGAAACGTAAAAGCTTTTGCATAGCAAAGAAATCATAAACAAGACGAAAAGACAATCCTCAGAATGGGAGAAAATATTTGTAAATGAATCAACTGACAAAGGATTAATCTCCAAAATATATAAGCCGCTCATGCACCGCAGTATCAGAAAAACAAAGAACCCAATGCAAAAGTGGGCGGAAGACCTAAATAGACATTACTCCAAAGAAGACATACAGATTGCCAACAAACACATGAAAGATGCTCAACATCACTAATCATTAGAGAAATGCAAATCAAAACCACAATGAGGTATCACCTCACACCATCAGAATGGCCATCATCAAAAAATCTACAAACAATAAATGCTGGAGAGGGTGTGGAGAAAAGGGAACCCTCTTGCACTGTTGGTGGGAATGTAAATTGATACAGCCACTATGGAGAACAGTAAGGAGGTTCCTTTAAAAACTAAAAATAGAACTACCATACGACCCAGGAATCCCTTTACTGGGCATATACCCTGAGAAAACCATAATTCCAAAAGAGACATGGACCAAAACGTTCATTTCAGCACCATTTACAATAGCCAGAACATGGAAGCAATCTAAGTGTCCATCGAGAGATGAATGGATAAAGAAGATGTGGTCCTAGGGACACATACAGACTGAAAGTGAAGGGATGGAAAAATATATGCCATGCAAATGGAAATCAAAAGAAAGCTGGAGTAGCAATACTCATATCAGATAAAATAGACTTTAAAATAAAGACTGTTACAAGGGATAAGGAAGGACACTACATAATGATCACGGGATCAATCCAAGAAGAAGACATAACAATTATTAAGTATATATGCACCCAACATAGGAGCACCTCAGTATATAAGGCAACTGCTAACAGCTGTAAAAGGGGAAATCGACAGTAAGAAATTAATAGTGGGGGATGTTAACAACTTACTTACACCAATGGACAGATCATCCAGACAAAAAATTAATAAGGAAACAAAAGATTTAATGACACAATAGACCAGATAGATTTAATTGATATTTATAGGACATTCCATCTGAAAACAGCAGATTACACTTTCTTCTCAAGTGCACATAGAACATTCTCCAGGATAGATCACATCTTGGGTCATAAATCAAAACTTGGTAAATTTAAGAAAACTGAAATCATATCAAGTATCTTTTCCGACCACAACACTATGAGATTAGAAATTAAATACAGAGAAAAAATGTAAAAAACAGAAATACATGGAGACTAAACAATACGTTACTAAAAAACGAAGAGATCACTGAAGAAATCAAAGAGGAAATCAGAAAATACCGAGAGACAAATGACAACGAGAAAAGGATGATCCAAAACCTATGGGATTCAGCAAAAACAGTTCTAAGAGGGAAGTTTATAGCAATAAAATCCTACCTCAAGAAACAAGAAAAATCTCAAATAAAGAATCTAACCTTACACCTAAATCAACTACTGAAAGAACAAACAAAACCCAAAGTTAGTAGAAGAAAAGAAATCATAAAGATCAGAGCAGAAATAAATGAAATAGAAACAAAGAAAACAAAAGCAAAGATCAATAAAACTATAAGCTGGTTCTGTGAGAAGATGAACAAAATTGATAAACCTTTAGTCAGACTCATCAAGAAAAAGAGGGAGAGGACTCAAATCAATAAAATTAGAAATGAAGAAGAGAAGTTACAATAGACACCGCAGAAATACAAAGCATCCTAAGAGACTACTACAAGCAACTCTATGCCAATAAAATGGACAACCTGGAAGAAATGGACAAATTATTAGAAAGGTATAACCATACAAGACTGAACCAGGAAGAAATAGAAAATATGAACAGACCAATCACAAGTAATGAAATTGAAACTGTGATGAAATATCTTCCAACGAACAAAAGCCCAGGACCAGACAGCTTCACAGGTGAATTCTATCAAACATTTAGAGAAGAGCTAACACCCATCCTCCTCAAACTCTTCCAAAAAACTGCAGAGGAAAGAACACTCCCAAACTCATTCTATGAGGCCACAATCACCCTGATATCAAAACGAGGCAAAGACACTAGAAAAAAAGAAAATTGCAGACCAATATCACTATGCCAAAATCCTCAACAAAATACTAGCAAACAGAATCCAGCAACACATTAAAAGGATCATACACCATGATTAAGTGAGGTTTATCCAGGGATGCAAGGATTCTTCAACAGACACAAATCAATCAAGGTAATACACCATATTAACAGACTGAAGAATAAAAACCATATGATCATCTCAACAGATGCAGAAAAAGCTTTTGACAAAATTCAACACCCATTTATTATAAAAAACTGTCCAGAAAGTGGGCATAGAGGGAACCTACCTCAACATAATTAAGGCCATATATGACAAACCCACAGCAAACATCATTCTCAATGGTGAAAAAGTGAAACCATTTCCTCTAAGATCAGGAACAAGAAAAGGATGTCCACTCTCACCAGTATTATGCAACATAGTTTTGGAAGTCCTAGCCACAGCAATCAGAGAAGAAAAAGAAATAAAACGAATACAAATTGAAAAAGAAGAAGTAAAACTGTCACTGTTTGCAGATGACATGATAATATACATAGAGAATCCTAAAGATGCCACCAGAAAACTACTGGAGCTAATCAATGAATTTGGGAAAGTTGCAGGATACAAAATTAATGCACAGAAATATCTGGCTTTCCTATACACTAACAACGAAAGATCAAAAAGAGTAATTAAGGAAACAATCCCATTCACCACTGCAACAAAAAGAATAAAATCCCTAGGAATAAACCTATCTAAGGAGGTAAAAGACTTGTACCCAGAAAACTACAGGACACTGGTGAAAGAAATCAAAGATGACACAAACAGATGGAGAGATACACCATTTTCTTGGATTGGAAGAATCAATATTGTGAAAATGACCATACTACCCAAAGGAATCTACAGATTCAGTGCAATCCCTATCAAATTGCCAATGGCATTTTTTACAGAATTAGAACAAGAAATCTTAAAATTTGTATGGAGACACAAAAGACCCCGAATAGCCAAAGCAATCTTGAGGGAAAAAAAACTGAGCTGGAGGAATGAGACTCCCTGACTTCAGATTATACTGCAAAGCTACAGTAATCAAGTCAGTATGGTACTGGCACAAAAACAGAAATATAGATCAATGGAACAGGATACAAAGCCCAGAGAAAAACCCATGCACATATGGTCAACTAATCCATGACAAAGGAGGCAAGGATACACAATGGAGAAAAGACAGTCTCTTCAATAAGTGATACTGGCAAAACTGCACAGCTACATGGAAAAGAATGAAATTAGAACACTCTGTAACACCATACACAAAAATAAACTCAAAATGCATTAAAGACCTAAATGTATGACAGGACACTATAAAACTGTTAGAGGAAAACATAGGAAGAACACTCTATGACATAAATCACAACAATATCTTTTTTGACCTATCCCCTAGAGAAATGGAAATAAAAACAAAATTAAACAAATGGGACCTAATGAAACTTAAAAGCTTTTGCACATCAACGGAAACCATAAACAAGACGAGAAGACAACACAGAATGGGAGAAAATATTTGCAAAGAAAGCAACGGACAAAGTATTAATCTCCAAAATATATAAACAGCTCATGCAGCACAATATTTAAAAAACAAACAACTCAATCCAAAAATGGGCAGAAGACCTAAATAGACATTTCTCCAAAGAATATATACAGATTGCCAACAAACACATGAAAGGATGCTCAACATCACCAATCATTAGAGAAATGCAAATCAAAACTACAATGAGGTATCACCTCGCACCAGTCAGAATGGCCATCATCAAAAAATCTACAAACAGTAAATGCTGGAGAGGGTGTGGAGAAAAGGAACCATCTTGCACTGTTGGTGGGAATGTAAATTGATACAGCCATTATGGAGAACAGTATGGAGGTTCCTTAAAAAACTAAAAATAGAATTACCATATGACCCAGCAATCCCACTACTAGGCATATACCCAGAGAAAACCATAATTCAAAAAGACACATGCACCCCAATGTTCATTGTAGCATTATTTACAATAGCCGGGTCATGGAAGCAACCTAAATGCCCATCAACAGACGAATGCATAAAGAAGATGTGGTACATATATACAAAGGAATATTACTCAGCTATAAAGAGGAACAAAATTGGGTCATTTGTGGAGACGTGGATGGACCTAGAGACTGTTGTACAGAGTGGAGCAAGTCAGAAGGAGTAAAACAAATATCGTATAATAATGCATGTATGTGGAATCTAGAAGAATGTTACAGATTAACTGGTGTGCAAGGCAGAAATAGAGACATGGATGTAGAGAACAAATGTATGGACACAAAAGGGGGAAAGCGGTGGGGGGTGGTGATGGTAGTGGGATGAATTGGGAGATTGGGATTGACATATACACACTAATATGTATAAAGTAGACAACTAATAAGAACCTGCTGTGTAAAAAAAATAAAATGAAATTTAAAAAATGAACAAAAGTCATTGAAATGACATCAAGGAATGTGTTAATTAGCAGATTTGACACAGATGATTGGAAAAATTCGTGAATTGGAAAATGGACCTGAAAAATGAACTAGAATTCAGTATACAGATAAAGAAATGGCACATACGAGATATCAAATGGCATTGGGGTTAGAATGAGAATAACCAAAATTGGAATTCCAAAAGGCAGGCAGAGAGAAAATGTGGTAAAGATGGTATTCTAATCTATGGTGTAACGGCAAGTAATTTTCCAGAATTAATGAAAAGCATGAATCATCATTTTGATGAAGCCCTTTTACTTTACCTGATTGAGAAATTAAAACAATTCTATATCTAGATTCTTATTAGTAAAAATTCCAAACAACAACAACAAAAAAGACAAATAAAATAATCTTGTAAGCCACTCCTATACTCCTCACCCCCCAACCCAAAGTATACATTACCAAACATGGGTAGGGCAATGTAAGAAAGGAAAATTGTGGCCCAATATCATTTATGATCATAGATACAAAAATAATAAAATATAAGTACATCAAATGTAATGACTGAAACATTTACCCAATGAATGAAAGAATAGTTTAATCTCTTAATACAATTCATTGGAGAGATGACATTGAGTAAAAAAGAAGAAGAATGATAAATTAAATAGATGTAGAAAAAGTACATAAAAAGTTCAATTCCAACTCATGATACAAATTCTTAGCAGTCTGTAAAAAAATTATTTTCCATAACCTCACAAAAGTTATCTGCGAATATATTACAAGGAACATCATACTTAATGGTGAGAGGTTAGAAGCACTTTCTTTAAAGTTGGAGTTAGGATGAGTATACCTGTTTTTACACCTACCATTAAACATTTTATTAGAGAATGTAGAAGTGCAATCAGAAAAGAAAATAAAGCGACAACGAAAAAAGTGGAAGTATAAGAATTGCAAAGGAAGAAATATAATCACAGCTGTTGCAAATGATAAGATTATACATAAATAAAATCAATCTAATAAAGTATTTGAATCAGTACTAATAAAAGTGTTCAGACAATTTGCTGAATTAAATCTCAAAATAGAAATTTTGGTACATAGCATTCCTAGGTACCGGGAACAATCAATTAGAGAATGTAATGATCTCATCCTCAATAGTAACAAAAATATATAAGGTACTCAGGAATAAATCTAAGAAAACATGCAAAATTTTTACAGAAAGAGTTCTCAAAATTGAGAACTAAATGAGGGACAAACACATATTTGTTTGTCCCTCAAACACATACATATGTATATATATAGACACACACATACAGATACAGTGATCATGGAAGAATGGCAAGAGTCAATATTATAAAGAAGTCAGATCCACTGGTTTTAATCTAAAACTTTTATTCACGGCAAAAGTTCTAGCAGATTTTTATTTTTGGAGAATTTAGCCAGCTTCTTGTAATATTCACATAGGAAAATAAATGGCCAAAATAATTTTTAAAATTTAAGGAAAAATGAAATAGAATTTCCTGTTATGAAATATCTATACAGCTAGAATGATTTATACTCATTGATATTGGTGCAGTGTCAGACAAATATAAAAGTAGGACAAAATATGGAGCATAGAAACAGACTAATGCACAAAAGAATCTTATTGAATGACAAATGTGTCATTACAACTCAATGAGAAATGAATAGCTTATTCATTGAAAGATGTTAGAACAATTGGCTATCCATCTGGAAGATAATAACATTATTATCAACATACTGTAAACAAAAGTAAACTCCACATGCATAAAACATGTAAGATGAATTTTTTTTAACTTAGAAAAATAAGAGGAGGATGATTTAATGATATGGAAGCATGGAAAACTTCCTAAGCAAGTCAAAACCATGAGTATATAAATATTGATAAATTAGATGCCATTCAAAAAATTCTGCACTAAGAAAGATATCATAATAAAGTTTTCTTTTAAGCCACAAAGTATTAAAAGGTATTTGCAACACCCATAACTGACACAGCATTAGTTTTTAGGACATATATATAATTTCTACAAATCAGAAAGGGATAAACAATTCAATAAGATATGGACAATAAAGATGAAAAGATAATTCCCTGAGGAAGAGATCTAAATAACCAAAATAAACATAAAAAGATGTTCTAATTCTAATCAGGGAATTCAAATTAAGATAATCTTGGGTCTTCATTTCACACTCATCCAACTGACACAAATGAAGAAATCTGTTTATATCAAGTATTGGCAAGGATGAAACAGGAATTCTCAAGTGTGGATATGTAAATTGAAAACCATTGTATTGGTCAGGGTCCCAGCAGGAAACAGATGACACGTTCAAAAGAAGTAACTGACGAGCGTTTAATGAAGGGACTGTTTACAGAGCTGAGAGTAAGGGTTAAGAGAAACTGACAACGGATGGTAAAGCACTCGTAGGGTTGGTAACAGTAGGAAGCTGTTACTACACATTGCATAATACTCTCTAGGCCCATCCATGTTGTCACAAGTGGTAAGACTTCATTTTTTTTTTAATGGCTCAGTAATATTGCATTATATATATATATATATATATATATATATATATATATATATATATATATATATATATATATATATATATATATATGTCACATGCTGATCCATTCATCTATCGATGGCCACTTAGGTTGCTTCCACATCTTGGCTCTTGTAAATAATGCTGCAATGAATATAGGGGCACACATATCTTTTCAAATTTGTGTTTTTGTTCTATAAGGAAAAATAGCCAGAAGTAGAACTGCTGGATTGTATGGTAGTTCTATTTTAATTTTTTGAGGAAACTTCATACTATTTTTCATAGAAGGTGCACCAATTTACATGCCCACCAACAGTGCATGAGGGTTCCTTTCCTCCACATCTTTGCAAACACTTGTCATTTGTTGTCTTTTTGATAACAGTCATTCTGACAGGTGTGAGATGGTATCACATTGTGGTTTTGATTTGCATTTCCCTGATGATTAATGACCTTGAGCATCTTTTCATGTGTCTGTTGGTCATCTGTATGTCTTCTTTGGAAAAATGTCTGTTCAGGTCCTCTGCACATTTTTTAATCAGGTTGTTTTTTTGATGTTGAGTTGTATGAGTTCTTTGTAATATTTTGGATATTAACCCCCTGTTAGATATATCCTTTGCAAATATCATCTCCCATTCAGTAGATGTGGTTTTTGATTTGTTGATAGTTTCTATCACTGTGCAAAAGCTTTTTAGTTTGATGTAGTCTCATTTGTCTATTCTTGCTTTTGTTTCCCTTCCCTGAAGAGACATATCCAAAAAAATATTGCTATGACTGATGTCAAAGAGCTTACTACCTATGTTTTCTTCTAGGAGTTTTATAGTTTCCAGTCTTACATTTAACTCTTTAATCCATTTTGAGTTAATTTTGTATATGGTGTAAGAAAGTAGTCCTGTTTTATTCTTTTGCATGTAACTGTCCAGTTTTCCCAACACTGTTAATTGAACATGTTGTCTTTTCCTCATTGTACAGTCTTGCCTCTGTTTTCGTAGATTAATTGCCCGTGTAAGTGTGGGTTCATTTCTAGATTCTCTATTCTGTTCCATTGATCTATGAATCTGTTTTATGCCAGTACCATAATGTTTTCATTACTGAAACTTTGTAGTATAGTTTGAATCAGGGACTGTGATACCTTCAGCCAGCTTTGTTTTTCTTTCTAAAGATTGTTTTGGCTATTTGGGGTCTTTGAGTTTGCATAAAATTTATAGAATTATTTGTTCTAGTTCTGTCAGAAATGACATTGTTATTTTGATAGGGACTGCACTGAATCTGTAGATTGCCCTGGGTAGTATGGTCATTTTAACAATATAAATTGTTTCAGTCCCTGAGCACAATATATTTTTATTTGCCTCTATTGTCTTCAATTTCTTTCATCAATGTCTCATAGTTTTCTGAGTACAGATTTTTTACCTCCTTAGTTAGATTTATTCCTAGGTATTTTATTCTTTTGGCTGCAGTTGTAAATGGGATTGTTTTCTTCATTTCTCTTTCTGAAGGTTCATTGTTAGTGTATAGAAACTCATCAGAATTCTGTATATTAATTTTGTATTTTGCAACTTCACTGAAATTCATTTACTAGTTCTAATATTTTTTGGCAGCATGTTTGGAACTTTCTATATATAGAATCTTGTTATCTGCAAAAAGAGAAAGTTTTACGTCTTCCTTTCCAGTTTGGATTCCTTTCATCTCTTTCTCTTGTCTGTTTCCTCTGGCTAGGACTTTTCATACTATGTTGAATAAAAGTGGTGAGAGTGGGCATACATGCTTTGTTCTTAATCTTAGAAGAAATGTTTTCAGCTTTTCACCATTGAGTATGAGGTTGGCTGTGGGTTTGTCATTAGAAGGCCTTTAATATATTGAGGTATGTACCATCTATACCCATTTTGTTGAGAGGTTTTATCATAAACGGATGTTTAATTTTGTCAAAAGATTTTTCTGTACCTATTGAGATGATAATATTATTTTTATGCTTCAACTTGTTAATGTGCTGTGTCATATCAATTGAATTGTAGATATTGGAACATCCCTGCATCCCTGGGATAAATCTCACTTGATCATGATGTATGATCCTGTTAATGTATTGTAAAATTTGACTTGCTAACATTTTGTTGAGGATTTCTGCATCTATGTTCATCAGGGACATTGGCCTGGAATTTCCTTTTTTTGTGATGTCTTCATCTGGTTTTGGTATCAGGGTGATGCTAGCCAGTCTATCATCAGTAGAATGTATGTAGTGGTATCTTATTGTGGCCTTAATAGGCATTTGACTAATACTAGCGATGTTGGGTATCCTTTAATTTTCTACTTCTATTCTTTGGGAAAGTGTTTTTATTAAAATCTTTTGCTCATTCCCCACCCCCACCCCTCCATGGGTCGTTTTATTGAGTTGTAAGAGTTCTTTATATATTTTAGGTACAAATCCTTTATCAGATATATATTTTGCAAATATTTTCTTTTCCATGGCTTGCTGTTTCATTTAAAGCATATCAGTGGTTGCTAGGAGCTAGGAGGGTGGGAGAGCATTGGTTGCAAAGAGGAATGAGAGAAAATTTCTGAGGGTGATGGAAATGTTCCATATCATGATTGTGGTGGTGATTACATGACAGTATATATTTGTTGAAACATCTAAATTTATACTTAAAATCGGTTAATTCAATTATACGAAAATTATACTTTGATAAAGCCATGAGATAAATGTTTTCATTAAGTATGGTCAATTTTAGCATTATTTTTTAAAAATCAGTAAACACATTAGCACTATGTTGACCTTTGTATTTTTTTGTATGTTTGAATTGTTTTTCAATTTTTAAAATATGGGAGAACAGTGTTATTTTAGTTCTAACTTTGTAAATCTGGTTTCTTTCATGAACCATTGATTCAGTGGGGAAACTAATCTGGAGTGAAAATTATTAGTGAATATTACTAAAACGAAAAGCAGACCCATCCCCATTCGGTGTCTGAAAAGCTTAACTGTTCTATTCAATTTCTGAAATTCTAAGTTTCTGGACATTAATTTATCAATTAATTGTACATGAGCTAAGAGTGCAGTTCCGCTCCACTGAAGGGTTGGCAGCTAGAAAGCATTGTGTGTAAAGCGCTACATGAAACTTCGGCAGTTATTTCCATTTAGAGAGAACATTTTAGGCTTCCTAACTGCTTTGGTTAGGAAAGTTCTTTAAACATTATTAAATTGATCATCTGATTTGCAAAGAGGAATGAGTGCCATTCCAGTTGCTTGTCTGGGAATGTAGTGTGAAACAGGTGAGGGAGATAGCACAAATCCCAGAGCTTTTCCCTTGGTTGTGGAAGCTCTCCCACACATACACAGTATTGGTATGAACACGATCTCCAGTGGGCACTGGTGTCACCTGTGAGCTTCTTACAACTCCAGATGCATGGGTGGGACTTGGGCAGAGCCTAGGTGTCTGAATGTACAATTATATGTTTTAAATTTTGTCTTTGTTTCTTTTAAACGATCTCTAGAGGTGACACTTATGTACACTAAGTGTCTTAGCTCAGACTGCTTTAACAAGTAGTGTCAACTGGGTGGTTTAAACAATGAAAATTCATTTTCTCATATTCTAGAGGCTGGAAAGTCCAAGATCAAGGTGCCATAATTCTGTCCATTGCACCAAGGTTTTATAATAATTAGTTAAAGAGAACCAATTACTAAATCCCTCAACCTCACATGGAATACCACTACCTTGAAAGATTTTTTCCTATCAAATTTTACCTAACATACTTTTGAAAATAAGATAACCATGTTAGTAACACTGAGTTGATATTATTTCAGTCAAAACAAAAGTAACTTGGTATGATGGATGACCTGTATAACTTTGGAGTAATGATTTTCTTAGTTTTCTTCAAATATTATAAATAGTATAATAGAATTCACTCAGGAAATTGCTGTGAATTATTGTATATACTTGTATATCTTATCTCTGGTGAGATTTTAATATCTTTTTTCCCTCAGATCACTATCTATTTCATGTGAAACACATAGCAAGTTGATTTTAAAGTAGATAAAACAATGTTAAAAACTTTATTATGGAAAATTTCAAGCATATACAAAAGTAGAGACTAATGAATAATAATGAATCCCTCATACACTACCCATGACTTAGCTCCAGCAATCATCCCCATATGACCTGTAATATTTTACCTATACTTCCACCTTTTCCCTCATAAATTCCATGGAGTTTTTTTGAAGGAAGTATCAGAAATCTTATTACTTCACCTATAAATATTTCAGTACATATCTCTAAAAAATAAGGACCCAAAATCATTTCTAATATTTCATGATCATGCCTGAAAGAATTAACAAGCCCATAATATCATCAAATATTGCCTCAATATTTTTATAATTTCTTTTAAAGTTTCTATGAGTATCTTAACAAGGTCCACACATTGCAACTGGTTGATTTGTCTTTTTAATATAAAAGTTTCTCCATCATCTCTTTTTTTTTTCCTTGTAATTTATTTGTTGAAGAAATTGGGTCTTTTGTTCTGCGGAGTGTCTCACATTCTGCATTTTGCTGACTGTATCCTATTTATTGCTTAATATATATCTTTATCCCTTACATTTCTTAATATTGGTAGGTTGATCTAGAGTTTTGATAAAAACTTGATTTAATTTTTGGCAAGAGTGCTTTAGAAGTTTTGTCCCTTTATCAGGAAGCAGCTAATGTCTGGTTGTCTTTATTTTTTGAGGAAAGCAACTTTAATAATGAAAATTTTATTAGGGCTTGATTGCAGTAAAGGCCTAAGGTGATCTAAGTTCATGTAATTGTTAAGAAAAATCAGGGTAAGAATGGAGGTAGAAAAGAAACTGCTTTAGTCACCCTCTCTAATTTGTTATTCGCTCCCCCCACCAACCCTGGAATATTAGGTGTTCTTCTTTGAGGACTAAAACTGTGGATGTTGAAAGAGAGTGCTTAGTAAAGCAGCACAGGGTTAAGTGTCCAGGCTCACGATGCCAGTGCCTGTGATTGTTTCTCTCAGTATTTTCAAAGATGTCATAGAAAAACACTTTCTCCCTCTTTCTCTGGAAAATTTAGTCAAAATTCTGATTTCTTTTCGTAACACTCTTTATGATTCCTCTGAGGTTATAGATCTCAGAGTTCCCTGATTCTACTCAAAAAATAAGCTGGAAGGATGTCTTCTTGCCACCAACTCAAGTGGCCATTTATTCATTCTCCTGTTTATTCAAAGGGCAAATGTAAACCCCTCACTCTCTATACCCAAGACACGAGTGAGAGATTGCACAGCACATTAGAATTACATGGCTTTCAGAATCAAGCAGACTATTGTTCCAATCCTTTCTTAGTCACCAGTTAGCCCTGAGGCCTGGGGTAGGGCACTTACCTTATCTATGCCTTAGTTTTCTGTCCTACAAAATGGAACCCTTAATACCTACTTTACAAGTTTCTTGTGAATGGTAAATATCTACTTAACACCCTACCCATACTAGGCATGTGAGATTATGTGCTGTTCTTCTCACATAGTTGATAAAGACCAATGGAAGTGTTATTAGTATTGATATAAGTAGCATTTATTCAATAAATAGTTGTTTCCTACCTTTCTTTTTCTCCTTAACTCCCCATATAACTAGTATTATCTAAAAATACAGTAAAAGTGTACAGTAAGCTATCCCCAAACTAGTGCTTGGTAAAAAACTATTAACAAGAGAGTATTGAACAAAGAAAAGACATGAAGTGGTAATTGAGAGCACTCAAAATATTTCAGATTAGAAAAAAAATGGATGTTTTAAAGCCAAGGATACTGAACCATTTCTATTTTATTAATGTATGTTTTAAAGTGTAGCCTAGGCTAAATGATTTATGACAGCACTTTGTAGTATATTAGTAAGTGCCCTGTAGTATATTTTGTAAATACAGTGACATTTTAGCGATAAGAGCTCTCATTACATGTCTCTGTTATTAAATCATTCCTCCAAAGACAGGTTAAACTGCCAGGTTTTGGGTAAGAATTATAGGGTTTATATATTCATGAAGTGAAAATCAGTATGCTTGAGCTATGTAATGTATATTCACTGTGAAGGTGGAACATAGCAGAACAAGAAATGATTATAGTACTACGGATGCAAAAAAGTGAGCAAAAGAAATAGTTTTTGAATAAGCCCTCCTAGAGTGACTTTTACTGTCACTCTTTGCTTGAATGAGAATAACATGTCTTTATTAGCACTATCATTTTCATTTGGCCACAATCAAAAAATTGTGACCATCTTGGCAGTATTTTCCTTAAAGACTTTAACTCAGATTGAGATTAGGACATCCTGCTGGCCTGGCTGACAGAGAGAGCTAGAATTCTGGCAGTTATCAAAAGAAATGAAAATAAAATTGATCAAGTATACATTTTGATGAGATATCACTGATTCTAATACAGCAACTGCCACATTTTCATTTATTAGAGAATTGAACCAAAAAAGTCCATAGAATGTCAATGTGGCAATCTGGTCTGATTTGACACATCTATTCAATGCAAGTCAGAACTGTCGGCTTAAGGAGTGATGTGGTTCAATTATACTTCCCAGGAGAGTCATTGCGTTGGTCCCATGCAATGAGTACTTGTTCATGAAATAAAGTTAATTAGCATGTAGATCTTTTATAACTGGATAAGTATTGATTACTGAGTTTTCTACTCAGGACAATGACAATAAAAGTCTTCATTTCATACCCTTCTTGTCCTGTGGAACCTTGTTTACAGACTTGGGGCTACAGAACACCAAGACAGGATTTCAAGTGCAGTAAAAGAACTTACAGCACATAATCTCTTTGCAAGGGCATATGATACTTTTGCAATGGTATACATCAGTGGTCCTCAAACTTTAGCTTACATCAGAATGACCTGGAGAGCGTGTTAAAATACCAACTGTTGGGCCCCTGACCCCTGAGTTTTTGATTCAATAGGCCTGGGTGGTTTCCATGAATTTGCATTTCTAACCAGTTCCCAGGTGATACAGCTGCTGCTGGTCTGGCTACCACTCATGAGATTCTCTGGTGTTTATGTTGTTCATGTAAATATGCCACTTCCTATTTCCTAGCAGTCAGGAGAGGGTAGTGACAGCTTGAGGAGTCTCAGACAGCTACCTTGCATTTATTCGTTTACTTATTGAGTACCCATATAGTCTCACTAGGCCTTAAATATACAGGTATGAATAAGACTTAGATCATCATTGCTTTCAACATGCCTAAAAGCTAAATATGGAATTCTGGTAGTGTGAGTATTATAAGGAGGTTATAAAACAAGAGAGCGAGATATCACCCAGATTTATGGGGTGGACAGGAAAGTCTTCTTGGAGAATGTGAAACCTACACTTACTTTTCTGATATCCCCACTAAAAAAAAAGCTATAACTTTTGGGCCAGTGTCCTCTCTGCTGAATTAATGTGAGAGCTTTCTTAGAATCTTCAACCTGGCACCTCTCTCAGCTGCTCACAAAAACCCCACAACATCACTACTGTCTTATAAAAATGCAAATACAATCACATCACTCTCATGCCTAAAATTTCCTGTCTTCAGAATAAATACCAAACTTCTCCTTCCTTATCTTTTCCAGGCTACACTTGTAATCTACAAACATGGTACCATCCACCCAAACACCTTATTCTCCAGTCCTGTGGTACTTTGTGCTCATCCTGAACACATCCTTTTCTCTCTCACCTCTAGGATGTTGATATGCTCTTTTCTCCATCTAGATTTTTTATTTTGTCCCTGTATTGCCCACCTCCATCTTATCTGTCACAGCTCAATGTTCTGGTCCTCTGTGAAGCCTTTCTTGACAGTCTGGAAGATAAGCACTCTGTCTCTGTGTTATAAACATTTGGTAAATATATCCTTGTTAGCCATGATGGGATAATTATTTGTTGACTTGTTTATCTTGTAGACGAAACTGGATGGCAGATACTATGAATCATTCATTTTGTAATCATAGTACTTACACAAACTAGGTACATAAAAGGTTCTCAATTAATTAGCTGCTGAATAAATTAATGAAAAAATGGGGATACATGAAAAAGAGGGGTCAGTTATTTCTGCCTTAGAGATTACTCTAGCTGATTATTTTTTACTTAATACCAGTTTAAAATATCTGAATGAGAGAATCTGACAGATACAACTTGTGTCTAGAGTACATTATTTGTTCTCTAAGCTGTGACATGTGCGGGACAGGGTAGAGCTGTGTAATACATAAGGTTTTCTCTTCTCAGCTGTGGGTAGGTAAGTTAAACCAGCGGTCCCCAACCTGTTTGGCATCAGGGAACAGTGTCGTGGAAGACAATTTTTCCATGGACTGGCAGGGGGGAATGGTTCAGGCAGTAATACGAGCAATGGATCAGGAGGTAATGTGAGCGATGGGGAGTGCTGGGGAGCGGCAGATGAAGCTTGGCTCGCTTGCCTGCCGCTCACCTCCTGCTGTGTGGCCTGGTTCCTAACAGGCCACAGACTTGTATTGGTCTGTGGCCCGGGGGTTGGGGATCCCTGAGTTAACCCACAGAAAGGGTGACAAAGGGCATGAGTAAAAATGATAGATTCATGTCTCACATTTGTCTCTTTTCAACCCCCCAAATATCACTGATATTAGTGTAAAGATATTAATCCACAAGAACAAAAATAACTAGAAAAAAGAAAACAGCAGATCAGAGATTCAATAAAATGTGGGGAGATGAGAAGCAAAAGGAAAATAATAATCAGTTTAGGAGAATAAAGTTTAAGCTAATTATCTGCAGAGAGGAGTAATGAATGAGCCAATTTACTCCATGGAATTCTGAGAGCCTTGATGATTGGAGGCACCCCAGATAGGGAAAATGAAGGGTGATACATAGAGTTTCCACAGGGGATTCTTTTCTAGCAATTTGGGGAAAATTTATGTTTTTCTGAATCCAGAGAAAAAATCGGTTGGGAAAAGAATTACGATTCCCCTACTAGAATTAAAGCTTAATAATCACCACAGAGATGTTTTCTAGTTTGAAGAAATAGACTGATGTCAAGTTGGGAGCAAGTGCAGGAATCACTGAGGTGCAGAGTTGAAGGATAAGATTGACATTTCCAGAACTAGGGTATGAGCAGGGAGGAGTGAAGCAGTCAAGATCTAATCAAGGGCTGTTGCTATGCTGTAAGTGTGTGTTTGTGACCCCATCTACTGCAAAGGGTGTATCATTCTTGCCAATGAAATAAATATCAATACACATATATGCATAGTATACTTTAAATAAATCCTTAGACTGTTGTTCCAAGAAATAACAGTTCTGGAAGTAAAATAAGTTCTTAAGTTGGCAATTTCCACACGTGATTCTGTATAGTGCTATTAACTGTGTTAGGATATAAGAATATTGTGTTAACTCATTAATGTTAGCTCACTTTTTCCAATATTTAAAAATACTCCATAGGCTACAGTGGTTTGTAAATACTTTAACAGAAGAAATGCAAGGGGAAGAAAAGAATATTGTTGTAGAATATTAGACAGAGAATTAGTAACTGATCTAAAATCTGAATCAGCAAAAGCAATATAGATTTCAATGGTAAAACCAAATCAGGGCAAGTGAGCGAAACATTTTCATTATTAAAAAAGGAAAGAAGATTTCATGAAGTAACATATAGCCTAAAGTTCAACTTGAAGATTTTTTTGGACTCACTCTACCAACACTGTCACAAAATGAAAGAAATTTTTCTATGAAATGTAATATTTGTTACAAAATAAAGATTAAGACTAATGGATAGAACTATAAGTGCTTTGTGTGTTTTAAAATTTAGTTTTAAGGAAAATAATTTTAAAATATTTTACATATTTGTAGTGTTATCTTTCAAATACTTTGATATTTATTTAGCATTTACTTTTATTTTGTGTTTCCTTCTTTTGATATTTTAATGTCAAATGTCTATATCTAGTAAAGATCATTTTTATATGTTATTAAAATATATAATCTTCTCAAAATAATATTGATTCATAATAATCAATAAACTATGTGTTTATTACTATCTTTTACCCCAAACCTCTACAAATTTAGTTTGACTCTATCACAGAAAAATAATTTACTAGTTATTATTATGGTCACTCATTATCATTTAAAAGCACTCAGATGAAGCTCTATGAAAAATACAAATTAACTTATGATTTGGGGAATTTCCAAGAATTCCTGAGAATTCTGATTCCTTAGTCCAGAATCAATGAAGAACTTGGAAGTACAAGAAAGGAATTGAACACAGAGGAGCTGCTGGAGCATCTGTATTGAGAGGAACCATGATCCAGCATACAGTCAGAGACTAGCGTCCCTCTCCCTCCAAGCCTAATCCCCTACCCCACCCCACCCCCAACCAATGGATACTGGGAGTTAAGCCTAGGTCACAGAACAAGTCTCAGTAAATTTAAGAAGACTGAAATCATATCAAGCATCTTTTCCAGCCACAATGTTATGAGACTAGAAACTAACTATAAGAAGAAAACTGCAAAAAACACAAACATGTGGAGGCTAAACAATATGCTACTAAGCAACGAATGGGTCACTGAATAAATCAAAGAGGAAATTAAAAGATACCTAGAGACAATGAAAACAGAAACACAATGATCCAAATTATATGGAATGCAGCAAAAGCAGTTTCAGGAGGGAAGTTTATAGAGATACAAGCTTAACACAGGCAACGAGAAAAATCTCAAATAAGCAACCTAACCTAATACCTAAAGGAACTAGAAAAAGAACTAACAAACCAAGTTAGTAGAAGGAAAGAAATATCAGATCAGAAATAAATGAAATAGAAACTAAAAAATAAATTTAAAAGATCAATGAAAGTAAAAGCTAGTTCTTTGAAAAGATAAACAAAATTGATAAACCTTTATCCAGACTCCTCAAGAGAAAAGAGAAAGGGCCCAAATCATTAAATCAGAAATGGAAAAGGAGGAGTTACACCAACAGCACAGAAATACAAAGGATCATAAGAGACTAATAAGAACAACTATATGCCAATAAAATGGACAACCTAGAAGAAATGGATAAATTCCTAGACATGTATAATCTCCCAAGACTCGATTAGGAAGAAGTAGGAAATATGAACAGCAATGAATTTGAATCAGTAATTTAAAAACTCCCAAGAAACAAAAGTCCAGGACCAGTTGATTTCACAAGTGAATTTTACCAAACATTTAGAGAAGAGTTAACACCTATCCTTCTCAAGTTATTCCAAAAACTTGCAGAAGATGGAATCCCTCCAGATTCACTCTATGAAGCCAGCATCACCCTCATACAAAAACCAGAAAAATAATCACCAAAAAAGAAAATTATAGGCCAATATCCCTGATGAACATAGATGCAAAAATCCTCAACAAAATATTAGGAAACCAAATTTAACAATACACTAAAAGGATCATACACCATGATCAAGTGTGACTTATCCCAGGGATGCAAGGATTTTTCAATATCCACAAATCAATCAGTGTGATACATCACATTCACAAATTGAAGAATAAAAATCTTATGATCATCTCAACAGGTACAGAAAAAGCCTTTGACAAAATTCAACATCCATTTATAAATATAAAAACTCTAAATAAAGTGAGTATAAGGGAACATACCTCAACATAATAATGGCTAAATATGACAAGGCCACACATAACATCATACTCAACAGTGAAAGTCTGAAAACATTTCCTTCCAGATCAGGAACAAGACAAGGATGCCCACTCTTGCCACTTTTATTCAACATAGTATTGGAAGTCCTAGCCACAGCAATCAGAACAGAAAAAGAAATAAAAGGGATCCAAATTGGAAAGGAAGAAGTAAAACTCTTACTGTTTGCAGATGACATGATACTAAACATAGAAAATCCTAAAGATAACACCATAAACTTCCTAGAACTCGTCAATGAACTTGGTAATGTTGCAGGATACAAAAGTAATATACAAAAAATCTGTTTCTACACAGTAACAATGAACTCTCAGAAAGAGAAGTGAATAAAACAATTCCATTATAATTGCATCAAAAAATACCTAGGAATAAATCTAACTGAAGAGTAAAGGATAAAAGGCCTGTAGTTTGAAAACTGTAAAGTATCGATGAGAGAAAATGAAGATGGCACAAACAAATGGAATATGTGCTCATGGATTAGAAGAATTAGTATTATTTATATCACCATACCACCCAAGGCAATCTACAGATTCAATGCAATTCCTATCAAAATACCAATGGCATTTTTCACAGTACTAGAACAAATAATTCTAAAATTTGTATGCAAACACAAAGACCCTGAATAGCCAAAACAATCTTAAGAAAAAAGAACAAAACTGGACGCAACATGCTTCCTGACTTCAAACTATTCTACAAAGCTACACTAATCAAAACAGTATGGTACTGGCACAAAAACAGACACATAGACCAATGCAACAGAATTGAGGGCTCAGAAATCAACCCACTTTTATATGGGCGATTAGCCTATGAGAAAGGAGGCAAGAGTATACAACAGGGAAAAGACAGCCTGTTCAATTAATGGTGTTGAGAAAACTGGACAGTTACATGCAAGAAAATCAAACTGGACTATGTTCTCATACCATATACAAAAATAACAAAAATAAACTCAAAATGGATTAAAGACCTAAATGTAAGAACTGAAACCATAAAACTCCTAGAAGAAAACAAAGGCAGTGCACTCTTTCACATCAGTCTCAGCAATTTTTTTTTTTTTTTGGATATGTCTCCTCAGGCAATGGAAACCAAAGCAAAAATAAGCAAATGGGACTACATCAAAGCAAAAAGCTTCTGCACAGTGATGGAAACTATCAACAAAATGAAAAGGCTGCCTGCTGAATGTGAGAAGATATTTGCAAATGATATGTCCAACAAGGGGTCAATATCCAAAATATACAAAGAACTCATACAACTCAACATCAAAAACAAAACAAAACAAACAAAAAACACCAAACAACCTATTTAAGAAATGACCTGAAGATCTGAATAGACATTTTTCCAAAGAAGCCCTACATATAGCTAACAGGCACATGAAAAAGTGCTCAACATCACTAATCATGAGGGAAATGCACATCAAAACCACAATGAGATATCACCTGTCAGAATGGCCATCATCAAAAAGGCAACAAATAATAAATGTTGGTGAGGGTGTGGAGAAAAGGAAACCCTCATGCACTATTTGTGGGAATGTAATTTGGTACAATCACTATGAAAAAAGGATGGAGTTTCCTCAAAAAAATTAAAAATAAAACTACTATATGATCCAACAATTCCACTCCTGGGTATGTATCTGAAGAAAACAAAAATATTAATTAGGAAAGATGTAGGCACCCCTATGCTCACTGCAGCATTATTTACAATAGCCAAGATATGGAAGCCAGAAGATGTGGTATGTATATACAATGGGATGTTACTCAGCCATAAAAAGAATGAAATCTTGCCATTTGTGACAACATGGATAGACCTAGAGTGTATCATCCTAAGTGAAATAAGTCAGAAAGAGAAAAACAAATATCGTATATTAACGCATATATGTGGAATCTAGAAAAATGGTACAGATGAACCCGTTTGCAAGACAGAAATAGAGACATAGATGTAGATAATAAATGTATGGACACTGAGGGGGGAAAACAGGGGGTGGGGTGGGATGGTGGTGGTGGGATGAATTGGGAGATTGGGATTGACATATATACACTAATGTGTATAAAACAGATGACTAATAAGAACCTGCTGTATGAAAATAAATAAATAAAATTAAATTAAACAAAACAAAACAAAACAATGAATGAAATGAAGCAAAACAACACCGAAACAGAGTCATAGATACAAAGGAGGATCAGGTGGTTGCCAGAGGGGAGGAGGATTTGGAAAGCGAGAAATAGGTGACAGAGATTATGAGGTGCAAACTTCCAGTTGCAAATGTCATGTTTATGAAATGTACAGCATGGGGGAATATAGTCAATAATTATATATTTGTATGGTGACAGATGGTAACTTAGATTTATCCTCATGATCATTTTGAAATGTATACGAATATTGTATAACTATGTTTTATACCAGGAAATAACATGTTATTTTAGGTCAATTATACTTCAAAAACATACAAACAAACACATAGAAAAAAAGATCAGATTTTTGGTTACCAGAGGCAGGTATGTAGGGCAGGGGGAATTGGATGAAGGCAGTCAAAAGATACAAACTTCCAGTTATAAGATAAATAGTTACAATATGATTACTATAATTAACTCTGCAGCATGTTATGAATGAAAGTTGTTAAGAGAGTAAATCCTAAGAGTTCTCATCACAAGAAAAAACCTTTTTTTCTATTTCTTTAATTTTGTATCTATATGAGATGATGGATGTTCACTAGACTTATTGTGGTGATCATTTGATGATATATATAAGTCAAATCATTACGCTGTACGCCTTAAACTTAATCAGTGTTGTGTGTCAATTATATCTCAATAAAACGGGAAGGAAAAAAGTCACCATCAATAAACAAGGAAAGAAGTTGTAATTTCTTTATTTTGAAACATTTCGATAAAATACAGCTTTCTAAGTAACAGTTAATCCTAATAGGAACCATTCAATCTTATTCAGTAGTCTTCAGCATGGGAAAACTAACATCTCTGAATTTAAGAGGCTCTGCAGTTATAAAAACTGCCTATAACAGATTATTTGTAAATATTAACCATAATTACAGGTGAATATCCTGGATTATCTTGTTTTCTTATGGTTGTGGAATGCTGTGGATTATGACTCTGAGACTCATTTTAACCTCTTTTAATTTTCACTACATAGCAAATTCATTTTTGATACTGTCTCTGCCACAGAAAGGTTGTCATAATTAAGTGAAAACCAAGGATAATCCCAAAGCTGCTTTCAAATAAAGTCACCATCCCTGCTCATCCCCTTATGTTGTGATAATACCTTGTGTTTTGAAGCCAGATACTGAATGCATTCAACAACGTTCACTTATTTAAGAAATATTTGTTGAACCTCTCCAATTGGCACGTGCTTTGTTAGTTTTTGATGGATGTATAAACACGGGTAATTTTTATAACTTCTCTGAGGTTTGGTTTTATGATCTATAAGACAGTAATAATTTTTCTTGTTTTTATATGTTTGCATGTGGATAAATAATCAGCTCATTCATGGGTAGATATACAATAACTGCTATTTCCTTGTAATTATACATACACATGAACAAATTTACTTGAGTTATTTGGCACACATTTGGGCATAGGAGCTACAAAAATCCAGGCAGCAGGAAGGAAATATAATAAATACTAAAGGAATAAGAAGTCTGCAAACTAAGAATAAGTCAAATACTGAGAATTAACTACTCATTACAATACCACATGCATCTATAGAGTTCTTTCTTAGGCACCATGAGAGCAGAGCAGTGAATCAAAACATTAAGAATGGAAGGTTGGTTCGTGATCTAAAATCAGTCGAAAGACCGATTACTAAAATTCACGCACTTCTGTCTAGGTTGGTTGCTTCTTTGAAACCTCTCAATTATTTGACACAGAATTCTAATAAACTAATAAGCATTTTCCTAACCATACTAGGAAAAGCAAATTAGAATAGATTACAATCCGAAGGCACACCAATATGCTCAAGCAGCAGTTGACAATCTAACCAAGAATCAGTGGGCAGAAGAATCAATGAAATTAGGTTCAACAACTACATACACAGATGACTGAGATGTTACAACCTAGCTCAATAATTTATGTTCAAAATAAAGCTCATAAATATAACCAAACTATAGAGAAAAGGGCCAATAATGTTTGAAATACTCTGTTTAGAAAGGCAAGGCAGTGAATTATAAAGATCAGAAAGATTTTTTTTTATGTAGAAAAAGAATGGTAAAATGTTGTTTTAAAGGTTAAATTACAATTTTTGGTATTCTTTAAAATGTAATTACATGCAATACAAGAGTCCATGATAATACTGAATAATAGAGGCATTATTTAATACACTCCATATAAAATTGAGCCAACTTTTAATAATACAAATAGTTTATTTCTTTTAGAAAATACAAAAACATCTAATAAGAGGTTATAAGAGGATATATCCACAGGCACCAATTCAAATAATGTTTCAGTTAAGTATTCTTGGCACATGAACAAGTACTGGGGGGCTATAAATTCCTTTCAACATTTATTTAAGACATCATAAAGTAAACACAGCAGGAAACTAGGTAAAGAGTATATTCAGTTTGGTGTGTTACGGCACTGAATCTAAGACTGTTACGTGTAATATGGTGTGGCAGTCAAGCAAAAGCATAAGAATATGTAAAAGTCAGAGGTTCAAACTTGTAGTTAGAGAATGAGGAATAAAAGCAGACCAATTAAAGATTAATTCTTCCCCTTGTTAGTTGTAGGAGCCCTTGACATTACAGGTATATTGACTAGTATTAAATGTAATTTAGTGTAAAAATTCTATCTGATTCCATGCTAGGTGTTTTACTTTCTTTTGGATAATCTATTTTTCCTGATTGAAAATGATTTTCTGTAAGAATCTGGGGCTTACTCTTGCATCATGTTCTAGTTCTCACAGAAAAAGGGAACTAGCTCATCATATTTTATCTGCAGGGTTGACATCAAGGATACATGATCTGTGCAGTTTCACAGGCCCCATACTCAGAAGGGGCCCATGCTTGGTTTAATGCTCTGATACCACCTGCTTGAAATTCTTAATACTTTTTAACCAGGGGCCTTGTATTTCCATTTTTCACTGGGTTCTCCAAATCATATAGGTGGTCTTGTTTAATCTGTCTTATAGGTCTGCCCAATTAGTCTATGAAGTGGTGCTTTTGGTGTTAAAAAATAAATAGTCCTAATACTTATATTACAATCAACCATAAATTAATTCTAAAATATGTGTGGCTCTTTCCTCTTTTTCATGTGCTACTTCTCTCTTCTCTAGTTCTCTTCTCTAGTTAAGTTATCCTATGAGACAAGAAGACCAATGAAAAACTGAAACAGAGAGCCCAGAAACAGATTTCCATATATATGCACACTTGTTACTTGACAAGACATGCTATTGGAAATCAAGGAGGGGAAATGCAATGGACGCTGCAGTAGATGGTACTAATACATTGGGGGAAAAAAGAAAATTATATTTCTAACTCTTACCAAACCAAAAAATCAAGTCTGGATAGACTAAAATACTAATTGTGAAAAGCAAAATGTAGACAAATAAATGTGACTGTATAAAAAAATGAGATTTTTCGCTCATCAAGACACTCTATAGGAAGTGAAAAGTCAAATCACAAAATTTGAGAATATATTTACACACCATAGTTTAGAAATGACTAACATCTGGAAGAAAATTTTAAATAGTTCAATAGATTATTGGGCAAAATATTTGAATAGGTACTTCAAAGAAGAGGAAACTTGAATAAACAATAACCAAGAGAAAATATACTCAGATTCAGTAATAATCAAGGAAATGCAAATAAAAATTAGCATGAAATACCATATCACACCCGCTAAACAAGTAAAAAGTTTACGTCAATATATTATCAAACATCAGAGAAGACATGAATCAATAGAGACTTTCATACATTGTTCAATGAATCATAAATTGCAAAACTTCTATAAAAGAATTGGTTTTACTGAATATGAAATACACGTGCCCCATGACCCACCAATTCTATTACTAGGTTTCAATAAATCAGATAATTCTTATTTATGCATATAGAATACATATGCATTCATAGCAGCATAGATCTTAATAGAGTAGATTGAATATATAAAGTGGGATATCATCTTTCAATGACATAATACAGCAATGAAAATGAATTTACTACAGCTACAAACATCACCAGAGATGAATTTCACAAACATAACAGTGCGTGAAAGATATATAACTTAAAATATCCATATGGTATATTTCCGTTTATATTAGGTTCAAAAGCAAGCAAAACCAAATAATACATTCTTAGGGGCACATACATAAGATGCTTAAATCATAAAAAGCAACAAAATTATTCTCACATCAGTGAGGATAGTAGTTATTCTTAGGTATAGGAAGAGAGGATATACTGTCAAAGACAACTGGATCAGGGACTTGTAAGTTACTGGTAATGTTTATTTCTTAATGAGCGTTTTGGCTACTTTGATGTTGGCTTAGTTATTATTCTTTAAAATACACATGTAGGTTTTATACTCTCTTCTAATGTATGAATGTATTTCATAATCTTAAAAAAATGCCATGTGGTTCAAGGCACTAGGCACCTAAAATCTACAGAACTTAAACACATTTTAAGGGGATCTACATATTGTTGACAAACCTTCAGTGAA
Source organism: Eschrichtius robustus (assembly GCF_028021215.1). Classification (NCBI taxonomy): domain Eukaryota; kingdom Metazoa; phylum Chordata; class Mammalia; order Artiodactyla; family Eschrichtiidae; genus Eschrichtius; species Eschrichtius robustus. The sequence goes on from NC_090841.1 coordinate 50,078,664, forward strand.
AATGACAAATTAATTCCTAACTCTTGTACACAAAATCTGCCAGGAGAAACAGTATTATATTCATTTATGCATTAAAGGTTTTTTTTAAAGAACATTATTTGCTGAATCCTGTGCTCGTTGTTTTTGTAATAAACATGAATATAATATGCATCTGATTGTAGGAAGCACAAGGTCTTGATGGAGAGAAAAAGATGTAAATAAATTGGTAGGAGTGGTGAGTTCTACAAGCAGAACAATGACCTATACCTTCAAATCTCCAATAATATTTAAGGTTATAGGTTCCCCTCCAAAAAACTTCACTTCCTAAGATGAAGGGACATTATTTAAAGTTTTTAAATACAGATCAGAGCTGGTTTTCTAGGAATGAAGACTTGAAAGAGACAGATGTCTTGAGTATGTCATGTGTATGGCCTCTACCTCTCACTTCCCTGCTGCCCTTGTGTAAGGGCCAGGGTTTCTTCCATAATGTGGGTAAGAAGAGGTGGTGAGGGTGATAGAAACCGAGGCTGAGGTGAGGATAGAAACTGCAGACTAAATAATGACAAGGCTATTATGCCATTCTATGGTATTTGGACTCTAAGTGATGGAGAACCATCAAAAGACAGGTGTCATCAAGGTGAACAGTCACATCTCTATGCAGCCTAAGCTTTTCTAAAGTTAAAAGAAGAGAAAAGGCAAATACAGGTCTCTTCGAGAGATCGAGCATGAGGTTAGAAAATGACGGGGCACTATGGAAGCAAAGTTGATCAGCTGAAAATGAAAAACTGAACTTTCATCAAAATTTTGAACCTTTTAAAACTGATGTAGCTATGGGTGAGTGGAAATTTTCCTTTTACCTTTCTTTTGGATATAAGGATTGTTGAAGATTTTTTTTTTGAATGGACTGGGGTTCAAGAGAAGCTTTGCCTAAGGCCCCTTATTCTTCCTGTGCAACTAAAGCAAAGATTTTTCTACCTGGCTTGTCTGCCTTTGACTCCATGTTTCCTTAAGGAATAATCCACTATATTTATTTTAACTCCACGGTACTGTCACTTTATGTACCTTAGAGTTGTCTACTCCACAAGAACATTATTTCAAATGGGAGATGACATTACTGGTATTAAGCTACTGAAGAAGTAGTATCTAAAATCATTACTGCTATTCCATCTGGGAGATGCAAAGGCTAAGCTGTTTATTTTGATTGTCTTGTTTATATTTTCAATTTGAACCACTGAAGACTTGGTTACAGAAAGCAAGAATTTGGAGCAGGTAAGCTAGATGCTGTAGTCTCAGCAAAGGCATCCATGACTGACAGACCCTTAAAACCTGTTAGTCAGTTTCACTGTCTTCACGTGGGTCTCTCCAGTTACACTGAGAAGAGGGCCTTGATTCACTCTCTATAAGTGTTTCCTTGGAGAAGAGCTATTCAGCTTCCAAAAGACAGGAATCATACCTTTATATTTCTACCTGTTTTTGCAGAGGTGGTGCTGCAAAATATTTTTAGCTTTTTAGAAATAGCACTTTACCAGCTAGTATCAGGAGAATACTTTTGGAGCCAGACACCAGCGTCATTATTGATGCTATGAAAATCAGTATTCTATATTTAAATTGGGGGCCAGAAGAAAACAAATTCTTAATTCTTATGAAATAAACATTTCCTCTACTAGAGATATTTCTTTCTTGCATCCCTGCATTGAACAGACTATATCAGCAGAGTTTATACCTATGATAAATGCCATTCTTAAACTTCCAAGAGGAAGACATTTATTGACTTGATCTGCAAGTGCTAATGTGATAAAGAGATACGACCATTTGGTGGTTCCTATTATGTTATTTAAGCTGCATTGTTCTCAGTTCTCCAATTGATATAGCGGTATGTATCTTTGCTCTATTAACTTATTTTGTGATCAACAGAAAGAAGAAACGTGTAAAACTTTGATATATTTCCAAACATCAAATAGAAAGTATTATTAAAATAATTTAAATCACTTAAAATTTCTAAAGAACAACAAAGTAGATTCTTCTTCCCCTTGCTCGTCAATGTGTGATCTGAGGGCAGAAGCATCAGCATTATCCGGAAGCTTGTCAGAAATGCAGAATCCCGGGCTCCACCCTCCGTCTACTAAATCAGAATCTGCATTTGAACAAGGTCTCCCGGTGATTACAATGCACATCAAAGACTGAAAAGCCCCTCTGTGGCTGACCTTTTCAAACGTACTACTGTACAAATCTGGTCATAAAAGCTGTAACTTTACCCAGAGAATAGAATCCGAGAGGTGTGAATTCATTATAGGAAAGATCATGATTGTAGTTTAACAATGATCAAATTTGGAATTGCTTAGAAAAAATAACCTAGGTGAGTTAAATTATACATAAGTGGAAAAGTAATTTCTATGGTAACCCAGGTTTCCTAGGTGTTTAGAATTAGGAAATTGAAAGGGAATCAGTATAGTTGCTAGGGTGTGATGGTAATAGATGAAATCCTTTGCCAAATGGCAAATAAGTGAATGGCTGCAATTTGGCACCAAACTGAGATTCCTGCTGTTTTTTCAACGGTAACGCATGAAACGCTTGCTACCGATTTTGAAATTGCTGTGACATGATGAAATATAAAAAGTCATCTCGATATGAGAAAAATGGTGTACAAAATGTCCATATTTATAGTACAAGGGTAAGAGCCTCTTGACACACAGCTAACGTAATGACTGAGAACCCACAATGATGATAATCCACCTTGGACATGCAAAAACAATGTTTTTAAAAGAAAATACCGCTGGAAGAAATAACTCATAATCGTTAAAATAACATTTAGGTTTTTTATACTGTAAAAATCAGGATTTCACCACAGTAAGTTTGAAAATATTTTGTTGTTACGATGCTAACAAATTGACTTTTGGCTGAAAGTCATAGGCAGGTGTAAAAAATAAAATCTCATGTTAGCTCCAAATTCTTAAGCTTAAGCAATTCCCTGAGTTGTTACTCTAGACACTAAACTCATTCAAAAGCTAACAAAGCAGGAAAAGGAATGAATTCCTTGCATCATGTTGAAGGGTTTGTTCTCTAAAATATACAATGCCCTCCCCAAAATGCTTTGTTGGTAGTGTTTTCAGTGGCTAAATAACCAAAAGATTTTGAGTTAACATTGAATTATGAATGTCCTCACATGTTCTCCAATCTCTGACAAAAATTAATTTGTCAAACTTTCTTGAGCCCCTGGTGTGCGCTGTGTTTTGGAGCATATGTCAGTGATTCAGGGATAAAGCACATTCCCTTTCAAAGAAAGAATTTGGCCATTTGCCTTTGCCTCCCATTCATTCTCTATATGTATTTAAAATAGTCTTATGGCCCAGGTAAATCAGTCATGCTGCTAACTTTGCAATAACAATTTTCCAAAATCTAGGTCCTGTTTGTGAAATTTAGTATAACAGGGCCTGAGATGTCCATCCACCTTTAAAAAACTCTCATTTAACCTCTAAGTGTGCCTATCAAATCTTACCCATTCTTCAAGACACATTTCTAATTTCACCTCTTCCATGAAACATTTTGTAATAACTGCTTTTAACACCCCTAAATCTTCGGTGTTATCTCCCTCATATGTACTCCCATTAACACCTTTCTCTTATGTCCCTCTACTCCTTTCTCTTATCCCTTCAGGATAAAGTCTGTGTCTTATTTATCTTTACATTTTCATTACAATTTGCAGTGGCTTGCATATAATAGTTACTTGACAAAGATCTGTAGAATTTGAGTTAACTTGATTTCCCAGTGTCCAACACCCTGCACCCCAATTGTTGGGTCACTGCACTGTTTTCATGATTCCAGCAACTGGCTACAAATTCTGAATTCTTTGGCTTCTGACACTGATTACTATGGTATCCTAATTCCGATTCCCTAAGATTTATACTTAAAAAAAAAAATTGCTTCTCACCTACTTAGTGAGATCTTTATCTCACATTGACCTTCATCTAACTCATGACTTACACTTGAACTGAGCTCCAGACTTGAATCTACTATCTGAACCTACATCTCCACACACCAGTTCCTTGGATAACTGTTCCTGGCTGTGCTCTTGTCTCTGCCAGTGTTCAAGACCTTCACTAACCTGGAGCTGACTGGCCTTTTTCCTGATCCCAGGTATGATAGTATGTCAAGCGCTAAGCTACATGGAAGGTACCAGAACTCAATCTCACTATAGGCTGCCTTGGCTGATTATTGTGAAGAGGTATTTGAAGTAGATTATAGGAGAAAAAAGTATTGCTTCATACATATACTCTTTCATGCATGTAGGACATTCACGGTCCATTTTATTCCATCAAGTGAACTTTTACAAAAGCCCTATTCTAGAGCAGATGCTTTGCTAGAGGCTGGAGATGGGTGCAGTAGAAAGTGGAGGAGATGAAAGATGAGTAAGACAGTCCCTACCTTCAACGGGTTCATTAGCATCAACCAGATAGCCTGGCTCTGCCACCTACTAGCTACGTGATCTTGTTCAACCTACCTAAACTGTTCCCTAGTGTCTTCAGTTGTCAAAAGGAGGATAATTATTTCTACCTCCCAGATATGTTTTAGAAAGTATCTAGCATAGTACATATGCATATATTACATGCTTAATCCATGGTAGCAGAAAGCTTGCCCAAATCTTTTCTTCTTTATTTGATAATTTCAATTGTAATTAGCTTAACACATATTTTAGATCTGGCTTTTGTACATTTCTTAAACCTGGTTTTCCACCCTGGAAGATCATTAGAATCCCTAGGGAAGCTTTTCAGATTCCCTAGTTCCCAAATTCTGATTTAGTTGGTCTGGGCTGGAAATGAAGGAAGAGGAAGTCAGTAATTTTAAAAGCAGCCAGGTGGTTCAAATGTCCAGCAAACGGGTAGAACCACCTTGATAAGACACCTGAATTCAAGTTTATTCTCTCCTGCTTGCCTACAAAGATATAACTCACCTGGACCTCGCAGACTTTTACTCAAAGCCCTTTCCCTAAGACAGGGAAATGACACCAAATATGTCTCTACGGCAAAGGTGCCATGGTCTAGGCAAGAAAATCTAGATAGTTACCATCTAGTACAACTGGATGCTGCTTTCCTCCCCAGAAACATTTTTAATTTCCTTTAGAAATAAGGACTAAAATTTCCCTTGAAACTTGTGGTTAAGTGTATGTAAAGCCTTCTGATATAATAGTTACCAACAAGAATCTAGCTTAAATTCTGGGGACCATGTTGTTTGAGTTCCAGAAACATTGTCTAACAATATGAGTATACTTATGGGAATAATGGAATAGAATATTTGATATTGGTCTACCCTTCACCACATGATACGTATGACTATCATTTAGATCTTTTAAAAATGTAGGTTCTACAGAAGGTCTAATCAATCTCACTTTAATCTGAGAGGTAAAATCATTTCTCATGTCTATAATGCCTTAATTTTCAATGACCTAGAGATTTCCCCTGTGTTTGCTTATAACTCAGTGTATGTCTAAAAATTGTGAGCCAAAGTTCTTGAAGTAGTTTCTGAGTCTCTGATTTCACTCAATCTGCTAAAGCCCAAAAGGATGCTATCAAGGTCTCAAGATCTGTCAGTGATGAACCTGGTACTAAACCACACTGCAATGATCTCTAAACCTACAACGACAGGAGTATTAAAGTCAAGTGTAATACAAGGTCCTGTCACTCCCTGAAGTTCTACGAATTTCTCCAGCTTTTGAGAAATTCTTTGGAATTTTTTTGGAAGCCAAGATGCAGGAGATATTATTCAGTGGAGGTACCATCATATCCCCTTGGCTCTGGGAGACACTGAAGAAATTCAATGGAGGAAAGAGAGTGAGCAGGGGATAAAGAATATTTTTTTAAATAGAAGATATAAAAATTTTTTTTGGTGGAGTGAACATGTCTTTATCTAATAAGAATCTTTTTTGATCAGCACACCTTTCTCATCTTTAGTTCTCACAGTCTGTGTGGGGCTGACACCACTCCTGGCTCCAGGCATGAACTCCATGACAAGCAAACGTTCTCCCTAGGACTTATTTTGGAATCATTCTGAAAGTGACACTCTTCTCTTGGATGGCTAACTGCAGGATATTACAAGCCTAGAGTTACCCATGGTCTTATTTTACATTGTGTGGGGAATTACTGTCCAAGAAAAAGTCTACCAAGAAAGAAGCAAGGCTTGGAAGTTGTAAAAAATAGAGTCCTGATGCCAGCTTCCTCTTGTTCTACTCTGCTTACAAAATATCCACATCAGTCACATGAAATAGCTTTGATTTCTCTGTTAGATGGGAGATAAACTTAACTATTCTTTCCAGCTGTGAAATTCTAAGTTTTCATTGTAAGATATATATAGCTATATAGCCAATTAATTGTCTCTATGTCACTCCAAAGAGGATTTGAGATAGTCAGTACTAGTACTAAGTCAACAAGATCAATCATGGAGATGGCTTATGTAGTTCTCTGTGATCCGTCAATGGTTGAAATCAGTCAATTTATCTCCAATGTAATTTCAGGTGCAGATTGGAAGGTGGATAAAGAAACAGAGAAAAATCCTTCACACCTCTGGATACTCTTTCTCAAAAACTATATTGATAATTTCTCCCAGATAAAATACTATATCTGCAGCAATAATTGTCAGAGAGAGAAGTGTCAAGGGAAGATATGTTGAATAATGAAATAACAGCCAGCCGTTTAAAGAGGGCTTGGCAGTCTCATCCCATAAAGGGAGCACTTATTTCCTCTGCCCAAAACTGGCCCCAGTGATACACAGTAGATCTAGAAGTACTACTATGGCTTTACTTCACACCTTAGATGTAAACGATCTAGCACTCTTAAGGCTCCTGTATACCAGATCCTTCTGTAACACAATCAACTTTAATTCAAGTCTTCATGTTTGCCTTCTATGGCCTTATTTTAAGTGTAACTGGCTTAAATTAACTGGACTCTATAGGAGCAGAAAGTAATTCCATTCTTTCTCAACAAAGCTCCTTTAAATCTACTCTCTCAACTTATACCACCACTCCTCAACCCCTTAGGTGAAATCTCTGCCATCTCTCATAGCTTTTATTGTCAGTTTCAGGTAATAAATGATTTAATCCAGTCTAATAATCAAGAGACTTCAAACAATCTTCCTGTTAAATCTCTCCTATCTCAGCTGAACTTGGGATCATGGGACATGGTAAAGTTTCTTAATTTTTCGCACCTACCCCTTCTAGTATTTCTGCATGATGACTAGTCTCTGGTTTCCTTCCACTGAATCTTCAGTTGCTGCACAGAAAACTCACATTTGTTTTGTTGCACCAGATTTTGTCATTAGAGCAGCTCTTGCTGTTAGACCCTTCAGGTGTAAGTCAGTATACGGCTATTAGCATAACTACACCATCTTGGGCCTGTCCAGCTCCTCCTGTTCTTCCACTGACCTTACCCAGGACTGTACTGTGTGGTAAATCACTTCTCTGTCATCAAGGGCTTTGTATTTAACAGATACTGTTTAATAGTCATTAGGACCAGGTGGCCTCTGCTCTGTTAGTCCCCAAACAATGATGAAGACCTTCGCTGACGTATTCCTAATGCCCACGAGCCTAATTACAATGCATAAATCTTGACTTAGGCATGCACTTCGCGTTTCCAAGCATGTACCTGCATACCCTAGAATTAACTACAGAATTGTTCCAATGGCCCCTTGGTGGTGTGGCGTGTCGCTGTGAATGCTTCCGTTTTGTTGTTCAACTGATCCCACCCTGTGAGTAAGTTACCCTATAATAAACTGATTTGTTGATTATATGGAGTTGCCTGACTCGTTTTTTGGTCTCAAGCTACCTTCTCAGTTCGGTGGGCACTTTTCGTTTCCTCTGTCCTCCAACAGTCAGGTATCAGGTCCTGGTGTCAGGATAAATGCTAGGAGACACCAATTCAAACTCTCTAAGAAGTTCTCTTGAACCCCACCACTTGCACCACAACCCACCAATTTGACTTGAGTTACAGGTAAAAGAAAATCCTCCCTCCTGAGACTGGGCCCCCTGGGAGTTTTTAACTCTAAGCTAGTCTTAGGAGGGTCCCCATACTTTTGAAAGTTTTAACCTCCAGGATCCCTATCAGATTCTCACTGTGAAGATATGAGAAAAATCCCCTTTTGTTTCTAGCAAGGGTAAGAGAAAAATAACAATTTTGAAATATGCCCAGAGCTCTCTGTTTTCCTTAATGAGGCCTTCCTTTCCCATAAGGGAAACTATTTTACCTGAACCTAATCAACCTAGAGAAAGAGAAATACCCATCTCCAGCCCCCTCTAGCTTTTGACATGGGGGAAGGGAAATATCCAATTCAGTCTCACTAAAAGACTGAGACCTAACCATAGCACTAGAAAACACGTCTCTGCCCCTACACCTCACCTACACATCAACAGGCCTCCTGTATAATAACAGGGCTTTGCAGCTAAAAAAAACTGCAAACCGCAAACTCTATTTAAGAAATATCTAGGAAAACTCAGAGACAACAGTGGAGACAAAAAGGGCACAGTAGAGGAAATTTTAGTCTCTGACACCACAACTACGGCAAACAGGAAATATAATCTAACCTCTAGCTAGAAAAACATAAAATCTCATACAAAAGGCCTATCTCCCTCTGTTCTTTTTACTTGATACATCATGTCTTCAACAACAATCTATAAGGTATGCTAAAAGGCAAAAAACACAGCGTGAAGAGACAAACACAGCACTCAGACAAACACTCAGAACCTGAGTCATATATGATAAAGATTTTGGAACTATTAGAACAGGAATTTAAAACAACTATGAATAACATACTAAGGGCTTGTTATGACTTTTTAAAATTAACATTTGCTAAGTGGAGCCAAGGGTGCCAATGGTGAGTCACAGTTCTGCAAAAGACCACAAGAGAAAGTGAAATAGAGAAGTTTATTACAGGTTCTGGAGGAAGTACATAGCATGCCTTTGGGGGGCCACACAGGGAGGTCAAGGAAGGGTGCAGGCAGAGAGAGGCAGAACCTGGGTTGCATGTCTCAAGAAGAGTCTGTGGATGGGGTGATTTGGGGTTCTTGGCTAAGGCTGGATTGAATTCAAACCAAAAAAGCAGAGTTTTGGTGAGCTCCATGGGGGTCTTGTCTAAGCTGTGCACAAGGGCTAGGCCCAGAGAGGCAGGGGGGACTACTGATCACAATATGCTGTGGGAAGCCTTCTCAAGAACTTACATTTGCTTATGACTCCATAGACTGTTATCTAGAGCATGTGCTTAGATGAGGGAGCTGTTGTCAGTTTAAGGTCCATGTAGGCCACTTTGGCAAACAAAATGAACCCAGGCAGCAATACCATGGAATAGCTTAGCTAAACTCTTGACAGGGCTCTAATGAAAGAAATGGACAATATGCAAGAACAGATGGGTGATTTAAGAGAGAGATGGAAATTCTGTGAAAGAGTCAAAAGGAAATGGTAGGAAAAAACCCACTGTAACAGAAATGAAGAATGCCTTTGATGGACTCATCAGTAGACTGGACATGGCTGAGGAAAGCATCAGTGAGCTTGAAGTTATGTCAATAGGAACTTCCCAAACTGAAATGCAAACAGAAAAAAGAATTAAAAAGATGGAATAGAATATCCAAGAACTGTGGAACAATTACAAAATGGGCAACATATACATAATGAGAATACCAAAAGGAGAAGAAAGGAAGAAACAAGAAAATATTTGAAGTAGTAATGGCTGAGAATTTTCCAAAATTAATGACAGAGCCAGGAAACTAAGATCTAGGAAGCTTAGAGAACACTAAGCAGGCTAAATACCAGAAAATCTACACCTAGTTACTTCATATTCAAACTGTTAATGAATCACAGACAAAGAGAAAACCTTGAAAGAAACCAGAAGAAAAAGTCACCTTACATACAGAGGAATAAGGATAAGAATTACATTGGACTTCTCTTCAGAAATCATGCAAACAAGAAGAGTAGAGTAAAATATTTAAAGTGTTGAGAGGAAAAAAAAATCCACCAACTTAGAATTCTGTATCCAGCAAAATTTTCCTTCAAAAGTGAAAGAGAGGGCTTCCCTGGTGGCGCAGTGGTTAAGAATCTGCCTGCCAATGCAGGGGACACGGGTTCGAGCCCTGGTCTGGGAGGATCCCACATGCCGCGGAGCGACTGGGCCCGTGAGCCACAACTGCTGAGCCTGCGCGTCTGGAGCCTGTGCTCCGCAACAGGAGAGGCCGCGACAGTGAGAGGCCCGTGCACCGCGATGAAGAGTGGCCCCCGCTCGCCGCAACTGGAGAAAGCCCTCGCACAGAAACGAAGACCCAACACAGCCAAAAATAAATAAATAAATTAATAAATTAATTAATTAATTAATTTTTTTAAAAAAGTGAAAGAGAAATAAAGACTTTCTTAGACAAACAAAAAGTGAGGGAATTCGTCACCTATCTTGCAAAAAAATGTTAAAATAAATTATACAGAAAGAAGGCAAATAATATTGTAATTTGAACCTACCTAAAGAAAGGAAGCACATTATAAGAGACACAAATAAAAAGAAAACAAAATCTTTCCTTTTTTGAACTCTTCTTTTTTTTTTATTGGAGTATAGTTGCTTTACAATGTTGTGTTAGTTTCTGCTGTACAATGAAGTGAATCAGCTATATGTATACATATATCCCCTCCCTCTTGGACCTCCCTCCCACTACCCCCACCCCACACATCTAGGTCATCACAGAGCACCAAGTTGAACTCCCTGTACTATATAGCAGGCTCCTACTAGCTATCTATTTTACACATGGTAGTGTATATATGTCAATCCTAATCTCCCAATTCATCCTGCCCTCCCCTTCCCCCCATGTCCACATGTCCATTCTCTATGTCTGCACCTGTACTTCTGCTCTGCAAATAGGTTCATCTGTACCATTTTTCTAGATTCCACATATATGCATTAATACACGATATTTGTTTTTCTCTTTCTGATTTACTTCACTCTGTATGACACACTCTAGGTCCATCCAAATCTCTACAAATAACCCAAGTTCATTCCTTCTTATGGCTGAGTAATATTCCATTGTATATATGTGCCACATCTTCTTTATCCATTCATCTGTCGATGGACATTTAAATTGTTTCCATGTCCTGGCTATTGTAAATAGTGGTGCAATGAACACTGGGGTACACGTGTCTTTTTGAATTATGGTTTTCTCAGGGTATACACCCAGTAGTGGGACTGAAAGAAAAACGGGGCTGGAGGAATCAGGCTCCCCAAAGTCAGACTATACTATAGAGCTACAGTAATGAAGACAGTATGGTACTGGCACAAAAACAGAAATATAGATCGATGGTACAGGATAGAAAGCCCGGAGATAAACCCACGCACCTATGGTCACCTAATCTATGACAAAGGAGGCAAGAATAAACAGTGGAGAAAAGACAATCTCTTCAATAAGTGGTACTGGGAAAACTGTACAGCTACATGTAAAAGAATGAAATTAGAACACTACCTAACACAAAAATAAACTCAATATGGATTAAAAACCTAAATATAAGACCAGACACTATAAAGCTCTTAGAGGAAATCACAGGAAAAACACTCTTTGACATAAATCATGGCAAGATCTTTTTTGACCCACCTCCTAGAGTAATGAAAATAAAAACGAAAATAAAGAAATGGGACCTAATTAAACTTAAAAGCTTTTGCACAGCAAAGAAAACCATAAATAAGATGAAAAGACAACTCTCAAAATGGGAGGAAATATTTGCAAATGAAGCAACTGACAAAGGATTAATCTCCAAAATATACAAAGAGCTCATGTAGCTCAATATCAAAAAAACAAACAACCCAATCAAAAAATGAGTGGAAGACCTAAATAGACATTTCTCCAAAGAAGACATACAGATGGCCAACAAACTCATGAAAAGCTGCTCAACATCACTGATTATTAGAGAAATGCAAATCAAAACTACAATGAGGTATCACCTCACACTGGTCAGAATGGCCATCATCAAAAACTCTACAAACAACAAATGCTGGAGGGTGTGGAGAAAAGGGAATCCTCCTGCACTGTTGGTGGGAATGTAAATTGATACAGCCACTATGGAGAACAGTATGGATGTTCATTAAAGAATCTTTTTTGTACTCTTAATTGATCTAACAGATAAAAGGTTGTTCAAAAGAATAATAGAAACAATGTGTTTAGTGATTTTTGCTTGTGAATAAGTGAAATTAATGACATCATTATTCTAAGGTATGGGAAGGAGGAATTGAGAATTCTCTGTAATAAGCCACCTGCTCTGGCCATGAAGTGTTATAATGTTATTTGAAAGAGGACTTGGATTAGTTGTAAATATATATTGCAAACTCAAGGGAAATTTTTTTAAAAGTATAACTAATAATATAATTAAAAGGAGAAAAAAACTGAAATAACATAAAATGCTCAGTTAAAACCAGAGAAAGCAAAAAAGAGTAGAAGTTAAAAAAGGGAAAGAAACAAAGAACACAGGAAATCAATAGAAAACAGTAACAAATATTTCACATATTAATATAAACATATCAATGATCACTTTAAATATCAATGGTCTAAATACACTAGTTAAGTCAGAGACTTTCAGATTGGATATAAAACCAACTATATGTTATCTACAAGAAACTCACTTTCAGTATAAAGCCACAGATAGATTAAAATAAAGAGATGGAGAAAGATATACCACGCTAACACTCATCAAAAGAAAGCTGAAGTAGCTAGATTCATTACAGACAAAGAAGATTTCAGAGAAAAGGAAATTATCAGGGATAAAGTAGGGCATTACATAATGATAAAGGGGTAAATTCTTCAAGAAGACATAACAATCCATAATGTACATGTGCCTAACAATAGAACATCAAAAATATGTGATATTTTTGATATATTTGCAAGGAGAAATATATAAATCCACTATTATAGTTGGAGATTTTAACACCCTCTATTATTAATTGACAGATCCAGCAGGCAGAAAGTCAGTAAGGACATAGTGAACTAAACAGCACCATCAGTCAACTGAATCTAATTGACAGCGAACAACAATAGAATACACATTCTTCTCAATTCACGTGGAACACTCACCAAGATAGACCACATTTTGGGCCATAAAATATAACCTATCAAAGTTTGTGGGATGCATGGAAAATAGTACTTAGAGGAAACATATAGTATTGAATGCATAATTGGAGAAAAAACAAAGATTTACAATCAACAATCTAAGCTTCCACTTTAGCAATCTAGAAAAGGAAGAGAAAATAAAATCCAAAGTACACAGAAGAAAAGAAATAGTTCTGGTGCATATTACACTTGCAAGAATAACCTTTATAGAGGAAATGCAGTTCAATTTGAATTTTTACTGTATTTTAAACAAACAAGTTCGAATTCTGTATCTACCATTAAAAATCTGGAGAGCATAAAAAATTATTAAATCTCTCTGTTAACTGATATGAGGATTAAAAGAAATAATTCGTGAAAAATGCTTAGCACATTAACATTCAAAAATGGTAGGTGTTGGGCTTCCCTGGTGGTGCAGTGGTTGAGAATCTGCCTGCCAATGCAGGGGACGCGGGTTCGAGCCCTGGTCTGGGAAGATCCCACATGCCGCGGAGCGACTGGGCCCGTGAGCCACAATTGCTGAGCCTGCGCGTCTGGAGCCTGTGCTCGGCAACGAGAGACCGCAATAGTGAGAGGCCCGCGCACCGCAAGGAAGAGTGGCCCCCGCTTGCCACAACTAGAGAAAGCCCTCGCACAGAAACGAAGACCCAACACAGCCATACATACATACATACATACATACATACATTAAAAAAGAATGTAAGCAGACAAGAATAGTATTAAAAAAATAAAAAATTTAAAAAAAATAAAAATAAAAATAAATGGTAGGTGTTGTCTTCATCACCAACCTCATCATCATTATCATCATCATTACAATTAAATGTACATTGATAGACAATATTGAACATACAAGAATAAATGAAACCTGGTGAGACAGACAAATTTTGGAATGTATAAGAGAAGCTTCCTCTTTGCTAGGGAATCTACTTAAACACCACCTTCTTTGGGATATGTTCCTTGGTGAGTCCATCTTAATATTGGTGGCTTACCTTCTCCTGGTCCCCACAGTGACCCAGTAGTAAGACACTTCATATCTTCAAGTTCTGCTAAAATATCCTATTCACAAACAACTATGGGAGATTTTGTAGCAGAAGGGAGAGGTTAGTATCATACACTTCACATTATGCTAAGTGAAATAAGTCAGACAGAGAAAGGCAAATACTGTATGATTTCACTTATATGTGGCATCTAAAAAATACAACAAAGTAATGAATATAACAAAAAAGAAGAAGACTCACAGATGTAGAGAACAAACTAGTGGTCACCAGTCGGGAGGAAGGAGCAATATAGTGGTGGGGGAGTTGGGTTTACAAACTACTGGGTGTAAGATGGGCTCAAGGATGTATTGTACAAAACGGGGAATACAGCCAATGTTTTGTAATAACTGTAATAACTGTAAATGGAAAGTAACCTTTAAAATTGTATAAAAAATTTAAAAATTAGAAAAAAAGAAAGTTTGCTGTAAAAGAAATGGTAACTAATAGAGGAAAAAATATATCATATGCCTCACAGAAAACAATACAGAAATTCTTATTAGACATTTCTGTTCTGTCAAGGTCCTTCTTAGCAGCCCTGTCAATAATGGTTTTGCTTTCTGACCTTTTCCCCCTGTAATGTGCTGATTTCCCTTGCTTTTTCTCTCCCTCTTTCGAGTTTCCCTTCATAAACTTCAAATTCCTCCCTCCCTGTTATCCAGAGTAACTCAGCTCTCCGTGGCTATGCCTCAAAACTTGTATAACAGGTTGTATAACCTGAATTCAAAGAGTTATCTTTTTCACCCTGCTTTGTAGACTGTTTCTTGCCTGCCCATGAATGAACTCCCAGGCCAGTCTCACAGTTTTTCCATGTACTTTAAGGTTTTGTTAGTTCATCTATGTTCAGTCCAACCTAACAACACAATTATTCTCATCCAGATTGAAGCTCCTGCCCTCCCCCAATCTAAACCTAGCTCAGATTGGGAAAACTACAATGGGGAAGGGTTTTGTGGTGTGCTTCTTCATGATTTCCCCTCCTAGCTCTTCTCACCGTGTGGTCTCTTGGTGAAGAGGGAGGAGAGGTAAGGTTCAGAAAAATCTGGAATTTACAGTTGTAACCTGTTACTCATGCCCTCTAGGAGTTTTGGGTGCTCAATGGCCCTTTGGTGCAGAGCAATCTGAGGACATCTCAGTAATCCCCAGTGGGAATCTTCCACTTGTGGCTCCATGAAAGATGGATGTTTCCTGTGCTGGCCGCCTACAACTCTCTGCACTGTCCTTGACTCCTTTAGTTCATCTCTGTAAGGGTCCCATCATTCCTTCAAGCAGTCCTTATGGGCAAGGCCCCTCTGAAATGACCCAGTTCTCCACCCTTCTACTGAATTCAGATCTGGCCCGCAGGAAATATAAGCCTCCTCTAAGCTACACTCTGGGAGGTGTAGGCTATTCCTAGCACTGTCTCTTACTTAGCTCTGCAGCTACAGATCCTCCAGGCAGCTATACTTAGAGACAGCTGTCGCTATCTCCCAGTGTTCAGATGAGAGAGATAACACCGTACTCTGAAAATAGACTCTCTAAAGAAACCCTCTTTAACAATACCCTCTCATTGGTCACGTCTCCTTCTATATATCCTGGAGGTGGTGACAGTGTATGGTATACTGGACCAGATTTGGTATCACCCCTTAGCAAATTGTGCATAGGTGTTTCGGCACCACTACTAAAAATGTGTGAGCACTGAACACCGTTTGTCTTAACTTTAAGGCTTTATCCAAAATTAAGACAAAGGATAATTCCCATTTTAATACCCTGTTTCATTTGCATAGAGAAAACCATCAGTTTGCTCTGCAAAACTTAGGAGTACAGATAGCAATTGTGTTCTTTGTATGTATAGTAACTTAATGCATTAAGTCTGTAGTTTTAGGAACATTATTTTTGTTTTGGCTTTTTTTTTTTGGCTTCACCGCACGGCATGTGGGATCTTACATCCCCGGACCAGGGATCGAACTTGCACCTCCCGGAGTGGGAGTGTGGAGTCTTAACCACTAGACTGCCAGGGAAGTCCCTTGTGTTCTTTTTTATGTAATGTACTTCGTGTTAAATGATAAGTTCTTTAAGGGCATACTCAAGAGATAGAACTGATAAAAAGAGTTGGAGAAGTCAATTCAAGTGTGAAGACCCTTTTCCTGTGGTAAATTCTCAAGGAAAATTCCTTGTCTAATACTGGCAGTGTGGGTTGGGTAGGGTCTCTCCAATTTTTTAAACTTTCCTTAGCTCTATTTTCTAATGTCTAGAGGTACAGACAATACTTCTACACACATCTACTATCTTCCACAAATTTACATTCTTTAAAAGAGCAGTAGTAAAAAGCACTGTAAACTGAAGAGTTCATAGCCTTTATTTAAAACTAAAAATCTAAAAGTTGAATTAACTTTTTTAAAAAATAGCTTCCACTCTCTTTTCATTTGCATTCTAAAATTTGAACTTCCTAAACCACCAGTGGTATAAATACATTAGAAGCTAGGTTGCCAA
Organism: Eschrichtius robustus; assembly: GCF_028021215.1. NCBI lineage: Eukaryota > Metazoa > Chordata > Mammalia > Artiodactyla > Eschrichtiidae > Eschrichtius > Eschrichtius robustus. The sequence continues at coordinate 50,095,248 of NC_090841.1, forward strand.
TTAACATCTTTTAGGCTGGGCCAAGATAACCAAGCGTAGAAAAAGTTAAACAAGTTTGACTTTGTAATTACGTTGGAGGCAAATTTAATCAGATATTTATCAGATTTCCCTGAGGTTCCTTTGAAGCAGCAGCATTAATATTGTTTTCCTAAATATTCACCAGAGCCAAGTCTTCAATGGAAATCAACAACGGCGCTCACTTGCTAAGCTTCTGAACCCAGTTCTTTCTACGTATTCTCCCTCTCTGCAAGCACAGAAGCCCTTTACTGGCAATGGTGCTATTTGACTTAAGTACGTTGGCTGTTGAGTCCACGTCGACCAGCTACTGTTGAGACTGCAGTACAGTAATTGCTTGTCTGATGGCTCAGAGAATCCGCTAATGATCCTAGTGAGACAGGGAAATACGAATGTAATGGCAGGTGTGCACAAGGGTGTTAGAGAATATGTTATCAAGTTAAGAAGAGGCTTTAGCGTTACAGCTTTGCTCCAATCCGTTTTCCTACTTACTCTGCCTTTTCAGCCCATCAGAATGGTTTTCTTTACTCAGAAATGTGAATGGGAGTGCTTGAATCATAAAAATTTGTGACCATTTTGTGTCCAAGGATCTCGTATGTGTTAGCATTCACATAGAGTAAACACGTTTGCAACGAAAGCAAAAGAAATAGAAAAGCTTGACACATTGACTAAACTATTTATGTCATAGTACTGGTTTTCACCTACTCTCACGATCATTCAAGTCTCTGAAATTTAGTGCTATATCATCATTTGTATGTTTTCAAGTTCATCTCCAACTGCAGTGGATCCTAAATTGTCTGTAATAGATTCTTCCCTGGAGCAAGATTTTATTCACTTTTTGAAATGTTTCCTAAATATATTATAGACCATCTCATCCCCCTTTTATTCTGCATTAAGGTTTCAAATAAAAACATGATAAATGTGCTTTGATTTCAGTGTTGCAGTTCACAGATATCTTAACACTGAATCGTTGGGGAATATAGAGATGAATAGCACTGGTTTCTTATCCATTTACTGTGCTTTAATATAAGGGACAAAACAAGATGCTACCTTGCCCTTGTCTTTCTAAAAATAAACCGAGGGAAGGAGATGGCACATCTGGTAATTTCCAATGGTCATGTTTTGGAAGGAGATAAAATATGAATTTTTTGTTTCTTAAAATGTGCTTGAGTCTCTAATATAGATTGATGCATGCTGCTGAGTGGAAGAAACAGGACAGGAAAGCATAATAAGCACTGATTTAGGAGCTACAAATAGCTTCCCGCTTACGTCCGGTAATATCATTGGCCATCTCATCACCTGTAGCCATTGATTACCATGTAACTTTGTGTGCGTGTGCATTCCAGTTTTGAAAGAAATGGTATGCTATATGACCAATTTCCCTGCTCTTAGCGGGAAAGACAAACTGTAAATTACTGTAGAAAGACATGAAAGAGAAAAACAAATACCATATGCTAACACATATATATGGAACCTAAAAAAAAAAAAAAAAGGTTCTGAAGAACCTAGGGGCAGGACAGGAATAAAGATGCAGACGTAGAGGGCTTCCCAGGTGGCGCAGTGGTTGAGAATCTGCCTGCCAATGCAGGGGACACGGGTTCGAGCCCTGGTCTGGGAAGATCCCACATGCCGCGGAGCAACTGGGCCCGTGAGCCACAATTACTGAGCCTGCGCGTCTGGAGCCTGTGCTCCGCAACAAGAGAGGCCGCGATAATGAGAGGCCCGCGCACCGCAATGAAGAGTGGCCCCCACTTGCCGCAACTAGAGAAAGCCCTTGCACAGAAACGAAGACCCAACACAGCCATAAATAAATAAATAAACCCAAAGTTTAAAAAAAAAAAAAGACCCAACACAGCCAAAAATAAATAAATTAATTAATTAATTAAAAAAAAAAAAGATGCAGACATAGAGAATGGACTTGAGGACACGGGGAGGGGGAAGGGTAAGCTGGGATGAAGTGAGAAAGTGGCATGGACATATATACACTACCAAATGTAAAATAGATAGCTAGTGGGAAGCAGCCGCATAGCACAGGGAGATCAGCTCGGTGCTTTGTGACCACCTAGAGGGGTGGGATAGGGAGCGTGGGAGGGAGTCGCAAGAGGGAGGGGATATGGGGATATATGTACATGTATAGCTCACTCACTTTGTTACACAGCAGAAACTAACACACCATTGTAAAGCAATTATACTCCAATAAAGATGTTAAAAAAACAAAAGACAAACATTTCGTTCAGAAGCAGAAACAGACTTTAGTACAATTTTCCCTGGTTTACAAGGTGCCTGAAATGTATTTCTTCTAACGGGTGTTTTGAGTTTATACTTATTACATCTATCTGTCTGCTATGCTACAGTTTCAGGAAGTCCAAGAAAGTCCTAGGATACTCAAGTTAAACAACAGTCAAAGATCATATTTTTTCCTATTTCCACAAAGAAAAAAAAATCCCTTTCTTACTTCTTCCATCCCTTATTCCCACTTTCCAATGGAATAACAGCTGTGTTTAGACTGATGCATTTTAATAAGATATAACAGATGTTGGGAGACCTATGTTAATAAAAAAAAAAAAAACTATCCACAATTTTTGCTCTCCAGATACAGTTCCAATTTTTTAAGCCATTTATAATTCAAGGATCTGAAGTAAAAAGGAAGGATAATTCCAATCATGGTGGACTGCTTACGTCCTGCCAAAAGTGATAGAAACACTTCAGGTTTCCTTGGGAGAGGAGAAACAGTACTTTAGGTGTGAAAGATTAATGTATCTCCTATTCTTTCAAAAAGTAAGTAATCAAGTTAGCAAATATGTACACTCATGACAAACAAGAGATGTTTACACTTAAATCTTTAAGGTTGCTTCAACCATGTGCTAAAGATTGGTGTTGAGGTTTTAAAAAGGAACTTGGTTTGGAAGCAACTGTCATTGTTAATGAGCTGTAATTGAGTGCCTGGCTAATTCCCTGTACACTGTCCTGAAAACAGAGACGAATGCTCTCTTAGTACCAACTCAAGCCTCTCTATTTGTTGCTGTATCACAGAAGAAAGAAACTAACATTTAATGAATTCCTACTATGTACCAAGCATGAAATTAGGATCTTTTACTTCATTTTATTCTTGTTTATATCTGCACCAGAGTAAACCAATCCTGGGAGGGTTTTAGAATCTTGTCCAACTACCTGGCAAAATGTCTGGTTGTCTAATTCCTACTCCTCCTAATGCCCCCCTCCCCTTTTTTGAGAGATGCCTGTACCATACTATCGTTTAAAGAATCACCATACAGAGGAGCTTCTGTTGAGTGTTATTTAGAAGTTTTGCTCAGGCATGTCTGTATGAAGCCAGGTCTGCATATTTCTGTATCATTTCAATGTTCATTTACTCATGAGGGGTTCAGACATTTATAGAAATATCCCAATGTTCGATGTTAGCATCTTTCTTCCTTTTTTAAAGAAACAGTAATACTATTCATGCATTTTGCTGTTTCACTCCACTATCCATATAATTTTTGACTCTTCTGAAAACTTTAACTATACAAATTCCTTCAAATGAAGTATTCTAAAGGATTTGGCAGACATGGAAATTGTAAGGCTTGGTCATATTTGTGGCTGTATTTAGGTTTGGCATAATTATATTCTGAGAAATCTAAAATGAATTCAAATAGTGTCCAAAACCTGAATTTTTCATAAGCATTTTACATTTTCCAAATATAGAAAAGATTCTGCTAGATAACTGGAAGAACTTATAAAACCAACTTATAGTCATGAATGCATGAGCTTACATTAAGGAAATGCTTATCTTCCAGACAAATCAGAAATGTAAGCGTTAGACCCCTTCAAATGCTCACAGCTGGAAGGTACACGTGTTTTGGCTTATTTGCCTCTTATCAAAAGTTTCTCAGTCCAGATGTTCAGTGACTGCAACATCCTTTTGCGCTCCGCATCCATCCTGGACTATCCCACTAGAAGCAAAGAGAACTTAGGCTTTCTTGGAATCTGTGGACACGACTGGGTTTCTTATTTGTACCGAATGTCTTACCTATCCAGTGCTTCTTGTTTAAAATGTTAATATTTAGCCTTGAAAAGAGAAAAATACCTTCCCTACTTTATGACTTGACAACTAACAATTCAGTCTGAATTTTCACATAATGCCTGGGGGCATATCAACATATACTTTATGTTCATATTAGAAGAATAGTGTCTTGTATAGTTTCAGGATAACAAGTTCAATTCCTCCTGTAAAACAGATGGCAATGATTTACAGAATTCATTTATCCTTTCTTTCTTACTTGAAGAGAGATAACAGTTTAAAACCCCTCTGTTTTGCTGTGTTTTCTTCCACTATGTCTCCTTTGTTTGGAAACTGCTTCAGAACTTCCAATCCCAATGCCTCCCCTCCACTGCTTGAAATCTTACCAATTATTTACAATCCAGTTTAAACACCAACTCCTCAGTAAAACCTCCCCAATCTTAACCCCCTAAAAACCATGAAAATACCATTCTCACCTCCTATAGCATTTTCACACCACTCAGAGCATACATTGTACTGCCAACTTTTACAGTCACCTCTATTCATATTTATCTCCTTCATTAGAATTAAGTTTCTTGTCGGGATTTTGACTTGTCCATCATTCTATTCCCATTGCATAGTATATTTCCAGGAAGACTGCTTCACACGTAGCATTTAAGAGTTGTAGATTTTTGGGCTTCCCTGGTGGCGCAGTGGTTGAGAATCTGCCTGCCAATGCAGGGGACACGGGTTCGAGCCCTGGTCTGGGAAGAGCCCACATGCCGTGGAGCGACTGGGCCCCTGAGCCACAACTACTGAGCCTGCGCGTCTGGAGCCTGTGCTCCGCAACAAGAGAGGCCGCGATAGTGAGAGGCCCGCGCACCGCGATGAGGAGTGGCCCCCACTTGCCGCAACTAGGGAAAGCCCTCGCGCAGAAACAAAGACCCAACACAGCCATAAATAAAAAAAAAAAAAAAAAAAAAAAAAAGGAGTTGTAGATTTTGTTTTGTTTTTAGTGGAATTAAACCCAGAGAGAATACAGACAATCGTGCAAGAGGTTTCCATAACCATTATTTGGACTTAGGAAGTCTGAACCTCCATTTCCTCAGCTGCAGCCAAAGCTTTTCATTTCTTTTGCTAATCCTCTACCTACACAGAGAACAGCGGGAACTTTGGGGTCTCACCTCATCGGCACTAATTGAATCTTTGCTGGATTTCATGGTACATATGGTTAGGATACTAACCTTGTGCAGAGCTGAGGCAACTCATAATTTTACTTGAGATGAGGCTAGGGAGAGAGAGGTCACAGCAAATTGACTGGAAGCGGGCTCTCCTGATTCATTCAGAAAGGCTTGAGTGAAGGAAGTGTCAAAAAAACCCCTCTGATCATAAAAAGCCACTTTGACTTCTACATTCCATCTTTTGTTTGAACGAACTCTCTAGGATTCATTCGTGAATACCCTTTCCATTATTCTCTGATTTATTGTACTTTATCGTCAGAATGTGAGAAATACAGAAGAGCCAGTTCAATAATATCTTCCTTGATAATACAGAAAAAAATGTGTCAAGCACATTATGTGCCTTGTGGCACTTATTTAAAGGTGGGTGAAGTCTGAACGAACTGTAGCCACATTTTAATGCTCACCTAACAGAGGAGCTGCCTAATAAATGCAGTGCAAATATTTAATAAATGGTTAATGTAACCATACTTTCAGAATGAAACTTTAAAAAGTACTAATCTATTTTTTTAGTTCTAGAAATTACTCATGCCTATTTAAACCCTTCCTACTGAATAAATATTCTGAGTTCTGTAAGTTCTGTAAAGTCCAATCCACTAAACAAAAATAAATGTGGGATTTCTCAACTTCTAAATCAAAACACTTGAAAACAAAGAATTCATTTTAAATATTTTCCTGCCACTTTAAAGTTTCTGGACAAAAATCAACCCTGATAAACGAACAATTTTTGTCAGGTTTAAACTAAAGTCATGGTAACATGTGGAGCATGGAACATTTCCAGTCCACAAATTCTCTTGAGGTCTCTTTGGAATGAATGTCAGAGTAAAATGGAGTCACCCTAAACATAATGGCTATGAGTAAGCTCCTTCTTTATAAGTAAATAATTAGACAAAGTGAATATTTTCTCTCTGTAAGTGCTACTATATGGTACCTTCGGAGATCAGATGCCACTTCCTTTGCTTCTATGTTAGTGGTACCTACTTGTTTTGATTGGCTGATAGTTTTAGGATACCATCCTGGGGTATGCCTCAAAGGCAAGAAACCCAAACATGTGTGCACCTTTTTCTCTAGCTCAATGCAGTTGTAGAAACAGAATGGAGTAGGGAAAATCAGAGAGGGCGAGAAGTTAGATTTAAACAAGGATAGTGTTTTCTACCGGTATTTTTTCTGCAATTCTAGTATATTGAATTCAACGTACATCTATTGAGCACCCACTATGTGCTAGGCACTGTCTTAAATGTCATGGGGAAAACATGGCAGTTATCATTAAAGGAAATAATAATCTAGCAATGGAGACACACACAAATAAGTCCTCTGCCAGCTGAAGTATAATCCATGCTGGGTAGAAGTATACAGAAAGTTCAGGGCGGATGGGGAAAACAATTCAGGTAACAATTTAATTACAACTACGAGATCAAGAAAGCCTAAGTTTTCAACAGGCAGAGATGGGAGGAACAGGCTTCTTGGAACATGGAAAAGGAGAGTAAAATGAAACAGAGGAGTACATGTTTGATTGTACATGGCAAGGAGTATAGTAGGCCTGGAAAATTAGACTCATGGAGATATGGGAAGGGTGGGGTTATAAAAACAGAGTGGTGTCTGGATTTTGTTTGTGGACGATGGGGAGCCATTGAAGACTGTTGGAAAGGAATAATGTTCGTTTTTATCTTCCACATAAGTCTTTTAGAGAATAAGATTGAGAATAAATAGGAAAGTTTTAAGAGGATTCTTCATACAGCAATGCATCTTGTCTTTGAGGGGTGGAGACTTATAAGTAGGGCAATCAGGTAGGATGCCGTTTCAGTTATCTAAGGGGTGAACACTAAGGTGATGGCAATGAGAATTCAAAGGAGGAAACCAATTTTAAATACACTGAGAAAACCAAATTATGAGCACTTAAGACACCAAGTAGGCATTATGTGAGAGGGAGGGAGGATACCCAGATGTTTCTGAGGAGAAAGTTTCTGAAGAGAATTCCAAGATGGGGAACTTGGAGGATGGCACACGTGGGGCTATGAATGGAAGAATTTGCCACCTCCAGGCTGATACTTGGGATCAGAATGGACAGCAAAGACGGTACTTGTGGTCATGGTGTAGTACAAATCTGAGGGAGCCAGTGAACCCGGCAATTAGGCAGGAAGTCAGGGTACAAAACAGAAGTGCTGGGTGTCAAAGTGCCAGAAGAAGGTGCCAAATCCAGAGTATGAAGTCCGAAATCTAGGTCCTGCAGAGAGAGAGCAAGCATATGTGAGCCAAGAGCACAGGGGAAGAGGTTCTAGGGAAAATGCTGTAATTTAGTCTTGGCTGGCCAGGATGACTCTGTAGGCCCAGCATAAAGGACCAAGACAGGAAAAGCAACTTGGCATCTTGAGAGAGTTTGAAATGATTATAGAAACTGCTTGGAAATTGGACTGGAATTTAGGGGAAAGATGGAGGCTAAACATGAAAAGGGTTTGGATTCCTCTTCACAGAGGTGGAGTTAATATCATGTGAAAAAGTATATCATCAAAGAGAAAATACAGTGAGAGGGAAAATGACATACAATGCAACTTTGGTGGGATGTGTTCTAGTAGGAGTTGAGTGGAGTAAGAGTTACAAGGCCAGTGGGTACAAATGTTCCGGTCAAAAAACACCCAACTTTGCCAAAAATGTAACTTTATCTACTTTTCCAAACTCCTGTGTTTTTTTCCCCAAGAGGAAGAAACCTTACTCTGGTGAATAAATTCCAGGTTTTTTCAGTCATGTCAGGTTTAAAGTTCAGTTAATTCAGGATTTCCCCCTGCTTGTGCTTCACTGCTCAGAGACATCTTAGTCCTTGAAGGCACACAAGGTGCCACATGATCGGTGAGGAGAGAACATTTAATCTTGGGTCAGAGTGGGCTGAGTTGTATCTCTTTCTATCTGATTTTCAAGAATCTCAAGTGGGGGATCATACATCTGTCCATGTAGGATCTGATGAGACTTTAATTCCCCATGGGATGCCTGTCCCCCTTTTCCTAACCACCAGATCACTACCAGATTTGCTAGCCCCCTCTCAGCTAGCTTCCTCTGTCTTCTAGAGAACACAGATGTTTCTAGTGCTGCCTGAGACTTGCTCAGAGAAGTAACACCCAAAGCAGTCATTTGTATTCCCACCACAACTGCACAGCAAACTCATTTAGTCTGTAGACATCTAGGTATCAGATGAGAAGCAGACATGGATTGTTTTCTACTCAAGGATCGTTCCACGTTTCTATGAGGTGTCCTATTCAGTCACCAACTACTACAATAATTACTACGTAAAATGCTAACTGGAGTCAAAGAAGATAAAGAAGGTGAAAAAATTTTGGAAGACTTTCACTGACTGTAACCTTGAATTGAGTATTATTCAAAATCAAGATATATTTATAGAAGCTTTAATTCTGAGCATTGGATGATGCTGGATTAACCTCCACTGAAATTCATGCATAGAAAGTAAACTTGGTCAGTCAGTTGATGAAAGCTACAAGTTTCATGATGTCCTATTTTTAGACTCTGCTGTATGTGCCTAGAGCCCTTCTGCAGGGGGTTAGTTCCTCAAGTTTTCTGAGGCAGCAAGAGTCTTGAGGGTTGCCCAGAAGCATGGGACCAAGGAAAGGATTTTAATCGTTCCTTAGGTAAACTTTCAGACGGCCATCCTGTTTTATAACTAACCCCTTATCCCCATTTTCAGAGTTAACTGGTGCTTCCAATTTTTGATCCTTTCTAGGATTCTGTGATGAAAATTGGCTCTCACTGTAGGAAGATATGCTTCAATGTTGCTGCTCTAATAATTACACTTCAATTATCTGCTGTTCGATTTTCAAAATTGTGTTAAAATTTCTTGTCTGTTTTCATATCCTTCCCTTTTATCACTGTTTCTATTTAAAATTTTTGTATGCCTCTTAATACTTTCTACTTTAATTCCTTTAATTTCATAATAGTGGGGTTTCAGGATGGGGCACAGAAAAATGATATAGCTTATCTACCTTGTTCAACTAAATTCCCTTCCATAGCATTCTAAATCCTTAAGAACCTGTGATGCTGATTTAAGTATGATTCAAAATAATTAAAGCAATTTAATGAGCAAAGTCTGGCAAATAATTATTACCACTATCATTTATGGAGTGTTTACTCTATGCCAGACTCTCTCTTAATCTCTTTTCAGCTATTAAATAATTTAATCCTTTCATCTATAGGTATGTTCTATTTTAAAGGTGAGGAAATTGAGACAGAGAAGTTCAGTAAATTGGAGGTCTTTCAGTCTCTAAATGGTAGAGCTGCTTTACACCTTAAATAGAAACATGTTAATATCTACTTGGGCAAAAGGGATTTGGGGGTTAGAATTTGGCCTGAGTGGAAGCCAGATTGCTGTCTTTCCCTTCTGCATTTAAATTCTACATCTATTGTTAGTATGCAAGACCACTAACACAGTCCATCAAGTCTAAGCTACCATATTGCAGAACTCCAGGAAGGCCATTCAGAACAGCCTAGGCTTATCTCTCTTAATCATGATCTAGTAGTAAGAAGCCTGCCCTATAAGTGATTCTCTTGTATGATATGGAAAAAAATCACTACACCATTCAGGGACCTGGAGATCTTATCCGTAAATTGAAGAGATTATACTAAGAGACAGTAATAGTAGCCAAAGTTTATTCACTTTGTTTTATGCTGAGAACTTCATATATACAAATATGCAGTTTTTTCATTTAATATTTTTTAAATTTCAAGATGATATAAGTAAATGAATACAAATTGGTTCCTTCACTTTCCCTTTTAGGACACTGAAATAGATCCCAGTTACCTAAGTGTCAAGTCCAATTGCTCTTTGTACTTTTAGGAACCTGTATATTAACTGTATTTTCATTTTAATAGTCATTGGAAGTTGAATTCATTTCTCTTAGTTTCATGAAGTCTTCTCTTTTTATTCATCCAGCAATACTTATCTCCTTTCTCAATTAGAGTATATATATAAAAACCAATGTATCAGTGATTAAACACAGAGCTATGTTCATCTTATTTTATGCGTTTGCTTTGTTTCACCAAAGAAAATTATAAGCTCATGAGGTTAAATACAACATGTTGTTCTTACTTTTAAAATGTCTCCCATGGAAACTCATATAATGCTTGGCCCAAGTTGAAATATTTTGTTTCAATATTGATTCAGAAATAAGGAAAGACCGAACTGAATTTTATATCCAGGCTTGGGGATACAAACCTTTTTTCTGTGCTCCTTGAAAGACAGAAAGTTCCAAATATTTTGGATAAAGATTTATTTTTAATTGAAAGTTGATTTTCTGCTTTTTCACTTTATATTTAATATGCATAGGTTCCACGCAAATATCTGAGAGTTCAGTGGACTTGCCAGATTTTCATCTTTCTCTTTGCTTCTCAGTTCAGTGGCTGGCAGAGGATGTGACATATGAAATACAATAAAATTAGAAAGTAAAACAAACGCACGTCCATGAGAAAAGAAATGATTGTAATCTACAATTACTAGAGAAGCTCACCTTCCTTTTAACATCCCCCCTTCTTTGCCAGAATAATAGTGACTAAAAACAAGTCCTAGGAAGAACCTGCTTCAATAAGAACATTGTTTACAGTTTTTAGTCTTAGCTTTTCTGTAAATTTGCATGTCATGTCAGCAGATGTTTATTGATTATATATGATGTTTTTAGTTTGATCCACAAACTTAGTGGTTCCAATGAAGTGGATTTCCAACACAGAATGATCAACTTCCTTGTCTTCCATATCTTTATTTTGCTTTCTTCACTGCATTCTCTTGTAATATTTTAATATCTATATATTGAAGCCCCAATGATACTAAAAACCCTTGAATATCACATGACTTTAAAAAATACTGGTATCGTGCTAGGCTCATAGGGCTCAATTAGAACATTAGATTAGTTGAATAACTATGGGAAACAAAGTGGTTTTATGGGAAAACATTAGAAAGCTCTTCATTCTTTCCAGAGTTTATAGCAGATAAAAGAGAAATCTCATTGAAGATTGTGTTTCCATAATTATACCAGGAAATAAAAGTCACCAAGGGCTGGGATTTGGAGGAGGAGATCATGAAGAACTCTTCGAGTGTACTTCTCTTGACAGTCTTCTCAACCCAGGTTGAAACTGTAGGCTACTCCAATGGAGCAGGAGCTGGTAAATACACTTTGAAAGTATCCAAGGCAGGAAAAACCTTTTGTTTGTAGCATTTCAAAAATGAGTATCTATTCTATCTATTTAGTTCAGAGTTTGGCAGACTAGGGCAGGTGGGTCAAATCCGACCACTGCCTGTTCTTATAAACAAAATTTTATTTGAACACAGCCACACCTATTTGCTTACAGATTATCCATGGCTACTTTTGCAATAAAACAGAAGAGTAAAGTAGACCACGGAGCTGACAATATTTACTATTTGACTCTTCATAGAAAAAGTTTGTCAACCCTGATTTAGATGATCTTACTTCTCTTTCAAGTGCTGATATGTGCTCTGTACACAGTAGTTAATTAATCAAATCACTGATTAATTAATTCACTCATTCATCTGATTGAATCTATCTGATTTGGACCACATAGCAGCTTCCAGAACATGAAACACAAGATTTAATCTGGTGCCAAAATCCTCTTTCACATTTTTCAAATTCCAAATGATCGGAAATTATAGGGTGGGTATTATAGAAACCAAAGCATTAATTTAAAAATCACAATTTATAGACTGACCATGACGAGTGTTAGTCTGGAGGGAAACTTTATTCTCTTACATTAACAAAACAAATATTACTTGTTTGACAACATCCTGCTTAGTCCTGCTCTGCATATTTACCTGGAATTAATGGCTGTTTTCATAAACAAATAAAGTTTGCATCCCTGCAATTTATCAAATCCTATAGCAATTATAAGGCCCACAAATGTATTCATCAGTTCTAATACAAAAAACAATGTGGCAAATATACTGCCCTGGGCAGCTTAACACTGAGAAAATGTGGCTTCTCCTGATGAATTATTCTGCTTCCCTTTATTGTTTCCTTTTTGCTTGGGATGTGAGCTTGAGGATCAAATGCAGTGGGAGGCTGGGATTAGCAGATGTAAGCTATTACATATAGGATGCATAAACAACAGGACCTACTATATAGCACAGAGAACTATGTTCAATATCCTATGATAAGCCATAATGGACAAGAATATTAAAAAAAGGATGTATGTATATGTATAACTGCATCACTTTGCTGCACAGCAGTAACTAACACAACACTGTAAATCAACTATACTTCAATTAAACAAACGGAGTTATTTTAGCTTAGTTTTCAAATATGTCCTTTCCTTCATTACTTGGCTGTTCTTTTTTGCTCCTTCTCCTAAGGAGTCTGCTTCACATTTGTCTTTTTATGCTGTACTACTTAAATTTTACTTGAGAGACTAGTTTTTAAGAAGTGCGTATGAGAAACTAAAAATATATAATCAGGTTGTCACATCCAGCATCTATGTGAATCTCTATAAAGACAGTTAAATCAGTTGATTGACGTGGGGTCCATTGTTAAAAGCCAAAATAGGTATCCCTGATTAGCTGTGAGATAGGGGTAAGTCATGTGGCTATTCCAGTCATGGTACAGAAGACATTTAGCTTCATCCTGTAATTAGCATTTTCAGAAGGACCATAATTATATATTACATTACTTCTCCAGGCCATTGCACACAAAGGGGTCTTTTTGTGAATTTAGAAATAACTGTAATAACATGAATTTTAATGATTGACAGTCATGGGCTAAAATGTAATCATGAACTAATGGCTTGTTTTGTCTGAGAAATTTTACTGACTTTCAAATATATTACTTGGAGTAAATACTTGTTATAGGCTAAGTGAAAATGTAAACAACATGTCTTCTAAAAAAATAAACAAATAAAACCAAAACCAAAAAAGGAAAAACCTTTTTTTGGATAAGTAGTCCTGCTGTTGCCAATTACGTAACTTTTATAGTTCTTTTATAACTTATGAATTCACTCCTGTTCACAAGCATGAATTAAAGAAATAATTATTTCTATTTACCCCATCTTCAGGTACTATACAGATGTAACTTGAAGATTATGTTGTAAAGAAAAGAAACTAAGCTGAAACACAAACGTGCAAGGTATTATGATCAGGCTTTCCAAATACAATTTGCTTTGTATTTTAAAATTTACTCCTTCTATGCAGAACAAGAGCTGAATACACATGAACTGTAATCCACAAACAGTCCAGCTATCAATCCAGAAGCACTAGTCAGCAGTGAGATGCAAGCACCCCCAAAATAAAGCTGTAAAATCTACTAACTACATTTCCTTCAGTGATATTTATGCAAAGCCTGAGCTTCATGGCTTTAATGCAAGGCCGATTCTACCATCAGAAAAGACCAGCTCATTTTGTCCTGTCATAGAAGTTTGGTTCATAAAGTAGTTCATAATGTTTGTTGAATGCCTATGTGAGGGCAAAAAACTCCCTTCATAGCTCCTGGGTGAAACCTCTTTCTCTTTGACTGTTTTACTTCCTCTCCAAGATTGGAGAGACATCCTCAATAGTTTTCAGAACTTGAGAACCACGGAGAAGTGTTTTTCTGATGAGCATATTCCCTCAATGACAGGCTTAAAATGTCAAAATGCTGTGTGAGAGGGGCTGTAAGTTTCACCTCCATACAACACCCAACACCAATGTGGTAGAAACTCTATAGGAAAAATTAAAAAACAAAAAATCTCCGGCATTTAGTTTATATTTGTGGATGAGGCAGTTTTTAAAATACATCAAAAAGGCTTGGACAACTGTGGCCACTACTCTAAGCTGGCATTTATCTTATAAGCACAAATGTCTTGATATTAACACCCATCAAAACAAAATGGGGGGGCAGAGTCAAGATGGCAGTGTGGGAAGATGCAGAGCTCGCATCTCCCCACCACTGGGGTGCCTGCTGGATGCTGGTGGGGGACCCCAACGCCCAAGGAGATGGGAAGAACCCTGAAGCAAACTGGTAGGACATGGGGGGACTGAGAGCGGAGGAGAAGGGGAGGTCAGAAAGGATTGGCGCCCCTGAGGAGTGGTTGAGAGGGGGGAGGGGTTCCCACACCTGGAGGGACCCTTGGGGGCTTGGATCAGGAGGGAGTGGGCCCAGCGTTTCCCCCACCCAATCAGCCGAGGAAGTCGGCCTGGCTCTCCGGCCAGTTGCCCCACCCAATCAGGCTCTGGGAGCTTTCTGAGCTCCCAGGCCCATCGCACACCCTCCAAAGCCCCCTCCAGGCCAGGTGGGTCCTGGGGGCATAGGATGGAGGCAAGGGAGATCAAGAGAGGCAGGTGGGAGGGGACCTCCGGACCAGGACCAGAGGAGCAGGAGAGGAGTGGAGGGCATTTGCCCTGCCCACTCGAGCCCAGGAAGCCTGCTGGGTTCCCAGGTAGGATCCCCCACCCTCTGAGACCAGAGGTGAGAGGCACGCCTGGGCCCCTTCTGCTCTGTTGAAACTCAGCCCTACTCCCGTGCCTCCCCACCCCTTTTCAACCCCTGTGGGTCCTAAGGATAGGCCCCGCCCCCTGACAAAACCTCACCCCTGCTTAGGCACTGCCCTCCACAGCAAAGGCTGTTTCCACCATTTTTTTTTCTCCTCCTCTTTTTTATTATTGTGGTTCTGTTTTACCTTCTGGTTGTTGTTTCATCTATATTTTTATTTTTATATTTTTTCTAACATAGCTGCTAGTTTCCTAGTCTAATCTTATTTTTTACTTTGCTGTTGTTCTTTTTTTTTTTTTGCCCCCCCCATGCAGCTTGCAGCATCTTGGTTCACGAGCCAGGGGTCAGGCCAAAGCTTGTGCAGTGGCATCTCCGAGTCCAAACCACTGGACTAACAGAGAACCTCCGACCCCAGGGAATATTCATTGGACTGAGGTCTCCTGGAGGTCCTCACCTCAGCACCAAGACCCAGCTCTACCCAACAGCCTACAAACTGCAGTGTTGGAAGCCTCAGGCCAAACAACCAGTAAGACAGGAACACAATCCCACTCATAAAAAAAGAGGAAAAAAAATGAGAGAGCAAAAAAATATATCACAGATGAAGGAGCAAGGTAAAAACCTACAACACCAAATAAATGAAGAGGAAATAGGCAATCTACTTGAAAAAGAATTCAGAGTACTGATAGTAAACATGATCCAGAATCTCTGAAATAGAATAAGGCACAGATTGAGAAAATACAAGAAATGTTTAACAAAGACCTAGAAGAACTAAAGAACAAACAGAGTAAACAAACAACATAATAACTGAAATGAAAAATACACTAGAAGGAATCAATAACAGAATAACTGAGGCAGAAAAACAGTAAGTGAGCTGGAAGACAAAATGATGGAAATAACTGCTGAGGAGCAGAATAAAGAAAAAAGAATGAAAAGAATTGAAGATAATCTCAGAGACCTCTGGGACAACATTAAACGCACCAACATTTGAATTATAGGGGCCCTAGAACAAGAAGAGAAAAAGAAAGAGTCTGAGAAAATATTTGAAGAGGTTATAGTTGAAAACTTCCCTAACATGGGAAAGGAAATAGTCACCCAAGTCCAGGAGGTACAGAGAGTCTCATACAGGATAAACCCTAGGAGAAACACACCAAGACACATATTAATCAAACTAACAAAAATTAAATTCAAAGAAAAAATATTAAAAGAAGCAAGGGAAAAACAAAAAATAACATACAAAGGAATCCCCATAAGCTTACCAGCTGATTTTTCATAAGAAACTTCGCAGACCAGAAGGGAGTGGCAAGATATACTTAAAGTGATGAAAGAGAAAAACCTACAACCAAGATTACTCTACCTGGCGAGGATCTCATTCAGATTCGACGGAGAAATCAAAAGCTTTTCAGAGAAGCAAAAGCTAAGAGAATTCAGCACCACCGAACCACCTTTACAACAAACGCTAAAGAAACTTCTCTAGGCAGGGAACACAAGAGAAGGAAAAGACCTACAGAAACAAACCCCAAACAATTAAGAAAATGGTAATAGGAACATACATATCGATAATAACCTTGAATGTAAATGGAATAAATGCCCCATCCAAAAGACACAGACTGGCTGAATGGATACAAGAACAAGTCCCATATATATGCTGTCTACAAGAGACCCACATCAGACCTAGGGACACATACAGACTGAAAGTGAGGGGATGGAAAAGATATTCCACGCAAATGGAAATCAAAAGAAAGCTGGAGTAGCTATACTCATATCAGACAAAATAGACTTTAAAATAAAGACTATTACAAGAGACAAAGAAGGACACTACATAATGATCAAGGGATCAAACCAAGAAGAAGATATAACAATTATAAATATTTATGCACCCAACATAGGAGCACCTCAATACATAAGGCAAATGCTAACAACCATGAAAGGGGAAATCGACAGTAACACAATAATAGTAGGGGACTTTAACACCCCACTTTCACCAATGGACACATCATCCAAACAGAAAATAAAAAAGGAAACACAAGCTTTAAATGACACAATAGACCAGGTAGATTTAATTGATATTTGTAGAACATTCCACCCAAAAGTGGAAGCATACACTTTCTCCTCAAGTGCAAATGGAAC
Source organism: Eschrichtius robustus (assembly GCF_028021215.1). Lineage (NCBI taxonomy): Eukaryota > Metazoa > Chordata > Mammalia > Artiodactyla > Eschrichtiidae > Eschrichtius > Eschrichtius robustus. The sequence goes on from NC_090841.1 coordinate 50,112,089, forward strand.
ATTCTCCAGGATAGATCACATCTTGGGTCAAAAATCAAGCCTCGGAAAATTTAAGAAAATTGAAATCTTATCAATCATCTTTTCTGACCACAACACTATGAGATTGGAAATGAATTACAGGGAAAAAACTGAAAAAAACCCACAAATACATGGAAGCTAAACAATACGCTACTAAATAACCAAGAGATCACTGAAGAAATCAAAGAAGAATTTTAAAAATACATAGAAACAAATGACAAGGAAAACACAAAGACCCAAAACCTATGGGATGCAGCAAAAGCAGTCCTAAGATGGAAGTTTATAGCAATTCAACGTCGCCTCAAGAAGCAAGAAAAATCTCAAGTAAACAATATAACTCTACACCTAAAGCAACTAGAGAAAGAAGAAGAAAGAAAACCCAAAGTCAGTAGAAGGAAAGAAATCATAAAGATCAGAGCAGAAATAAATGAAATAGAAATGAAGAAAACAATAGCAAAGATCAATAAAACTAAAAGCTGGTTCTTTGAGAAGATACACAAAATTGATAAACCTTTAGCCAGACTCATCAAGAAAAAAAGGGAGAGGACCCAAATCAATAAAATTAGAAATGAAACAGGAGAAATCACAACTGAAACTGCAGAAATACAAAGGATTACAAGAGACTACTACAAACAACTATATGCCAATAAAATGGACAACCACGAAAAAATGTAAAAATTCTTGGAAAGGTACAATTTTCCAAGACTGAACCAGGAAGAATTAGAAAATATAAACAGACCTATGACAAGTAATGAAATTGAAACTGCAATTAAAAATCTTCCGACAAACAAAAGTCCAGGACCAGATGGCTTTACCGGCGAATTCTATCAAACATTTAGAGAAGAGCTAACACCGATGCTTCTCAAACTCTTCCAAAAAACTGCAGAGGGAGAAACACTCCCAAATTCATTCTATGAAGCCACCATCACCCTGAAACCAAAACCAGAAAAAGATATCACAAAAAAAGAAAATTATAGACCAATGTACTGAGGAACACAGATGCAAAAATTCTGAACAAAATACTAGCAAACAGAACCCAACAACATAGTACAAGGATCATACCCCATGATCAAGTGGGATTTATCTCAGAAATGCAAGGATTCTTCAATACATGCAAATCAATCAATGTGATACACCACATTAACAAATTAAAGAATAGAAACCATATGATCATCTCAATAGACGCAGAAAAAGCTTTTGACAAAATTCTACACCCATTTATGATAAAAACTCTCCAGAAAATGGGCATAGAGGGAACCTACTTCAACATAATAAAGGCCATATATGACAAATCCACAGCCAACATTATTGTCAATTGTGAAAAAGTGAAACCATTTCCTCTAAGATCAGGAACAAGACAAGGTTGTCCACTCTTACCGCTATTATTCAACATAGTTTTGGAAGTTTTAGCCACAGCAATCAGAGAAGAAAAAAAATTAAAACGAAGCCAAATTGGAAAAGAAGAAGTAAAACAGTCACTGTTTGCAGATGACATGATATTATACACAGAGAATCCTAATGCTACCAGAAAACTACTAGAGCTAATCAATGAACTTGTTAAAGTAGCAGGATACAAAATTCATGCACAGAAATCTCTTGCATTCCTATACACTAATGATGAAAAATCTGAAAGAGAAATTAAGGAAACACTTCCATTTACCATTGCAACAAAAAGTATAAAATACCTAGGAATAAACCTACCTAAGGAGGCAAAAAACTTGTACTCAGAAAACTATAAAACACTGATGAAAGAAATCAAAGATGACATAAACAGATAGAAAAATATACCACATTCTTGGATTGGAAGAATCAATATTGTGAAAATGACTATACTACCCAAAGCAATCTACGTATTCAATGCAATCCCTATCAAACTACCAATGGCATTCTTCCCAGAATTAGAACAAACATTTTACAATTCCTATGGAAACACAAAAGACCCCGAATAGCCAAAGCAATCTTGAGAAAGAAAAACAGAGCTGGAGGAATCAGGCTCCCTGACTTCAAACTATACTACGAAGCTACAGTAATCAAGACAGTATGGTACTGGCACAAAAACAGAAATATAGATAAATGGTACAGGATAGAAAGCCCAGAGATAAACCCACACACATATAGTCACCTAATTTATGACAAAGGAGGCAAGCACATACAGTGGAGAAAAGACAGGCTCTTCCATAAGTGGTGCTGGGAAAACTGGACAGCTACATGTAAAAGAATGAAATTAGGACACTACCTAACACCATATACAAAAATAAACTCGCAATGGATTAAAGACCTAAATGTAAGACCAGACACTATAAAACTCTTAGAGGAAATCATAGGAAAAATACTCCTTGGCATAAACCACAGCAAGATCTTTTTGACCCACCTCCTAGAGTAATGGAAATAAAAACAAAAATAAACAAATGGGACCTAAGTAAACTTAAAAGCTTTTGCATACCATAGGAAAACATAAATAAGACAAAAAGACAACCCTCAGAATGGGAGAAAATATTTGCAAATGAAACAATGTACAAATGATTAATGTGCAAAATATACAAACAGCTCATGGAGCTCAATATCAGAAAAACAAACAATTCAATTAAAAAATGGGTGGAAGACCTAAATAGACATTTCTCCAAAGAAGATAATACAGATGGCCAACAAACACATGTAAAGGATGCTCAGTATCACTGATTATTAGAGAAATGCAAATCAAAACTACAATGAGGTATCACCTCACACCAGTCAGAATGGCCATCATCAAAAAATCTAGAAACAATAAATGCTGGAAAGGGTATAGTGTAAAAGGAACCTCCTGCACTGTTGACGGGAATGTAAATTGATACAACCACCATGGACAAGAGTATGGAGGTTCCTTAAAAAACTAAAAATAGAACTACCATATGACCTAGCAATCCCACTACTGGGCATATACCCTGAGAAAACCATAATTCAAAAATAAACATGTACCACAGTGTTCATTGCAGCACTATTTACAATAGCCAGGACATGGAACCAACCTAAATGTCCATCGACAGATGAATGGATAAAGAACATGTGGCACATATATACAATGGAATATTAGTCAGCCATAAAAAGAAATGAAATTGAGTCATTTGTAGTGAGGTGGATGGACCTAGAGTCTGTCCTACAGAGTGAAGTGAGTCAGAAAGAGAAAAACAAATACCGTATGCTAACACATATATATGGAATCTAAAAAAAATGGTACTGATGAATCTAGTGGCAGGGCAGGAATAAAGATACAGACATAGAGAATGGACTTGAGGACAAGGAGGGGAGAGGGAAGCTGGGGCGAGGTGAGAGTAGCGTCGACATATATACACTATGGAATTTAAAATAGCTAGTGGGAAGCAGCAGCATAGCACAGGGAGATCAGCTCAGTGCTTTGCGATGACCTAGAGACGTGGGATAGGGAGGGTGGGAGGGAGGCTCAAGAGGGAGGGGATATGGGGATATATGTATGCATATGGCTGATTCACTTTGTTGTACAACAGAAACTAACACAGTATTGTGAAGCAATTATACTCCAATAAAGATGTATTTTAAAAAAATAGGAACCTCAATTGGGAGAATATTCTCCCCTGAGCATCTTTCAGTTTGATCCACTTACTGCTGTGGCCATGCCTATAGATGACTTGAAGTGGTATTTTTCACGGATGAGAATTGTAAAATCAAGTAGTTATGAGAATGCCTCTGTAAACTCTGTAGTAAGATCATTATACTTCCACTTCACTCAAAATGTCTTTATATGAATGCAGTTGCCAACTTCTATAATTTGGTCAAATTTTACATAAGCAGCTTGAGAAACGTTATCAACAAAGAAGAAAGGAGAAATCAATCAGAGTATGCAAAATATACCTCATAAATATCCGAATATTTTAAAATGCAAAGACTATGGAAACCTAATATAACTATGAAAGATTCATGATTTTTAAATGAAAAAAATTGATTCCAGGTCTGCCCAGTGCTTCCTGCGGGTTTAGCGGCCCTCTGAGTTAGCAAGGTGGATTATTTTTTGCATTTACAGTCTTACCCTGACTCTCTGACTTGACAAACAGAACAGGGTGAGGGATTGTTAAATGGCTGATATCTGAAGGAAGGACTGATCTCAAAGGCACTTTCCTTTTGCTTTAGGAAGGCACAGCTAACTGGCCAGCCATGAAGAAATAAGGAGGCAGACCTACACCTCAAGTCTCTATGATGTCCTTTCAAGATCAATAAACCTGGAAAAAAGCAAAAACAAAAACCAAAACCAAATAAATGGAGGAAAGTAAATATTTGAGGAAATGATAAACTAGAATTTTTCACAACTAAGGAAATACATAATACCTTAGAGAAAAAAAGACCCATGGACTGATAAATAGAGTAGATGAAAAAAGAAATCAAACCTAGGAGCAATATACTAACACTTAAGTCCATCAACCAAAAAAGAAAAATTCGACCTTCAAGATGGCAGAGGAATAAGACGTGGAGATTACCTTCGTCCCCATAAACACATCAGAAATAACATCTACATGTGGAACAACTCCTACAGAACACCTACTGAACGCTGGCAGAAGACCTCAGACTTCCCAAAGGACAAGAAAATCCCCACGTACCTGGGTAGGGCAAAAGAAAAATGAAAAACAGAGACAAAAGAACAGAGATGGGACACACACCTCTGGGAGGGAGCTGTGAAGGAGGAAAGGTTTCCACACACTAGGAAGCCCCTTCACTGGTGGAGATGGGGGGTTGGGGGAAGCTTCGGAGCCACGGAGGAAAGCGCAGCAACAGGGGTGCAGAGGGCAAAGCAGAGAGATTCCCGCGCAGAGGATCAGTGCCGACCAGCACTCACCAGCCTGAAACGTTTGTCTGCTCACACACCAGGGCGGGTGGCAGCTGGCAGCTGAGACTTGGGCTTCGGAGGTCAGACCCCAGGGAGAGGACTGGGGTTGGCTGTGTGAAGACAGCCTGAAGGGGGCTAGTGTGCTACAGCCAGCCTGGAGGGAGTCAGGGAAAAAGTCTGGACGTGTCAGAGAGGCAAGAATCTTTGTTTTGGGTGCACAAGGAGAGGGGATTCCTTCCCAGTGTGCCCACAGAAGGCAGAGCACCACCTAAGCAAGCTCCAGAGATGGGCACGAGCTACGGCTAACAGCTTAGACCCCAGAGAAGGGCATAAACTGCTAATGCCTGCTGCTGCTGCCACCAATAATCCTGTGTGCAAGCGCAGGTCACCCTCCATACCACCCTGGGAGTCTGTGCAGCCCGCCACTGCCAGGGGCCTGTGGTCCATGGACAAGTTCCCTGTGCGAACACTCGGCGCCCCTCATGCTGTTGCAACGTCTCGCCGGCCTCTGCCATTGCAGGCTCGCCCCGCATTCCAATTCTGACTACCGAACCCCTCCCTTCCCCCCTAGCCTGAGAGAGCAAGAGAGCCCTAATCAGCTGCTGCTTTAACCCCCTCCTGTCTGGTGGGGAACAGACTCCTGAGGGTGACCTACGCGCAGAGGCTGGGCCAAAACCAAAGCTGAACCCCAGGAGCTGTGCAGACAAAGAAGAGAAAGGGAAACCTCTCCCAGCAGCCTCAGGAGCAGCAGATTAAATCTCCACAATCAACTTGATAAACCCTGCATCTGAAGAACACCTGAATAGACAATAAATGTTCCCAAAATTCAGGTGGTGGACTTTGGGAGCAACTGTAGACTTGGGGTTTCCTTACTGCATCTAATTTGATTCTGGTTTTATGTTTAGTGTTTCGTGCTTATTATCATTGCTGGATTTGTTTTTTGGTTTAGTTGCTCACCTCCTTTTTTTTCTTATATACATATTTATTTTTCCTGTTTCTCTTTTTGTCAGTGTGTACGTATATGTATCTTTGTGTGATTTTGTCTGTATATGTTTGCTTTTACCATCTGCCCTAGGGTTCTATCTGTTTGTTTTTCTGTTTTTGTTTTTTTCTCTCTTCCTTTTCTTCTGAGCCATGTGGCTAGCAGGGTCTTGGTGCTCCAGTCAGGTGTCGGGCCTGAGCCTCAGCTCAGGGAGATCAGCTCGGAGCTATGTGACCATCTAGAAGTGTGGGAAAGGGACGGTGGGAGGGGGCACAAGAGGGAGGAGATATGGCGATATATGTATATGTATAGCTGATTCACTCTGTTATACAGCAGAAACTAACACACCATTGTAAAGCAATTATACGCCAATAAAGATATTTTAAAAAAAAGTGATTCATTAAAACACAATAATAACAATAACAACATTGCCACACATATGCCGATTTCATACAGGGATATTTATTGAGTGTTGGGAGAAGGAAGTATTAGACTTGCTTCCTGCCCCTAAAGAAACTAAAAATAATACTGTTTTTAATGGACAATTTAAGAGACCAACCTTAAAATTTTCCAACTTCTAGATTTAGTAGGTATTTTTACACCATTATCACTAATATAATTCAGGAAATGGCATGGGATAGTTATGGGAGAAATTCATTTGTCTTAGGTAGACATTCTCCCCATCTTAAGGCAGTGATGGTTAGGTTTTCTGGGGGAAGGTCTATGAATTATAATGTTTGTAGGATATAATGTTCTTACCATTCCCCTTTATGCCTGTTAATACTACCACTGTTACTAAATACAGATAATAATATATGGCATATGTGTGCATGTGTATTTAAATCAATGTGGATCTTATATAAGAACTGGCCTTATATAAGATCATTATAAGAACTGGCCTTATCATCAAATGTCTTAAGTCACAGCCCTTTGTTATGTGAGCTCTGGTCCTCATATTTCAACAAATCATGTTGCTCACCTCCACCTGACTAAAAATAATGAGCAGCAACAGATATTGAACTTTACATAACATTTATTAATATAAACCAGGATCATGAATGAAAGCAATAACTGCAGCAGTGTCACTAATGAGGAAATATTTTTAAATGTTATGGATTTAATAGCACACAGACCTTGGCTGACACAATTTAAAATGACAGATAAAATTTAAAGACTAATATTTTACCTTTATGATCAATAAATTATCAGTAGTCATGTCATATAGTGTCTAATCATTAATATAATTTTAAAAATTTGGTAGTCATACAACATAGTTAACTCTTTACTCCAAAATTATTTTTTCTTTGAAATAGCTAGCCTACATTCATAGTTTATGCAAATGTATGGCTGCATATTTTTTTAACATCTTTATTGGAGTATAATTGCTTTACAGTGGTGTGTTAGTTTCTGCTTTATAACAAAGTGAATCAGCTATACGTATACATATATCCCCATATCTCCTCCCTCTTGCGTCTCCCTCCCTCCCACCCTCCCTATCCCACCCCTCTAGGTGGTCACAAAGCACGGAGCTGATCTCCCTGTTCTATGCAGCTGCTTCCCACTAGCTTTCTGTTTTACATTTGGTAGTGTATATATGTCCATGCCACTCTCTTACTTCGTCCCAGCTTACCCTTCCCCCTCCCCGTGTCCTCAAGTCCATTCTCTATGTCTGTGTCTTTATTCCTGTCCTGCCCCTAGGTTCTTGTGAACCACACACACACATATATATATATATATATATATATATATATATATATATATATATATATATATATATATATATATATATATATATATATATATTTTTTTTTTTTTTTTTTTTTTTTAGATTTCATATATATATGTGTTAGCATACGGTATTTGTTTTTCTCTTTCTGACTTACTTCACTCTGTATGACAGACTCTAGGTCCATCCACCTCACTACAAATAACTCAATTTCATTTCTTTTTATGGCTGAGTAATAGTCCATTGTATATATGTGCCACATCTTCTCTATCCATTCATCTGTCGACGGACACTTAGGTTGCTTCCATGTCCTGGCTATTGTAAATAGAGCTGCAGTGAACACTGTGGTACATGACTCTTTTTGAATTATGGTTTTCTCAGGGTATATGCCCAGTAGTGGGATTGCTGGGTCGTATGGTAGTTCTATTTTTAGTTTTTTAAGGACCTTCCATACTGTTCTCCATAGTGGCTGTATCAATTTACATTTTCCCACCAATAGTGCAAGAGGGTTCCCTTTTCTCCACACCCTCTCCAGCATTTATTGTTTGTAGATTTTTTGATGATGGCCATTCTGACTGGTGTGAGGTGATACCTCATTGTAGTTTTGATTTGCATTTCTCTAATGATTAGTAATGTTGAGCATCCTTTCATGTGTTTGTTGGCAATCTGTATATCTTCTTTGGAGAAATGTCTATTTAGGTCTTCTGCCCATTTTTGGATTGAGTTGTGTTTTTTTTGATATTGAGCTGCATGATCTGCTTGTAAATTTTGGAGATTAATCCTTTGTCAGTTGCTTCATTTGCAAATATTTTCTCCCATTCTGAGGGTTGTCTTTTCATCTTGTCTATGTTTTCCTTTGCTGTGCAAAAGCTTTGAAGTTTCATTAGGTCCCATTTGTTTATTTTTGTTTTTATTTCCATTTCTCTAGGAGGTGGGTCAAAAAGGATCTTGCTGTGATTTATGTCATAGAGTGTTCTGCCTATGTTTTCCTCTAAGAGTTTTATAGTGTCTGACCTTATATTTAGGTCTTTAATCCATTTTAAGTTTATTTTTGTGTATGGTGTTAGGGAGTAACTATCGTACTTTGAAAAAGTAAATTGCTCCAAATATGACTGAGCTAGAACTATATCTCCTAAGGTAAAATGTCCTTTTTACTTAGGGCATTGGAGTGGGGTCAAGTACAGAGGTTTGAAGAAATGATTTTTCCCCAGTTGCAAAATGTTGCTAGTTCTTGCGTGGCGTGCGTGCGTGCGTGCGTGCGTGCGTGCGTGTGTGTGTGTGTGTGTATTTGCATATCAATGCAAATAGAGTGAGGAGAACTCTTTGGGAGGATGAAGATACCAGTAGAATGAAAGCAGGAAAGCCAATACTTCATGTTTCTTAGGTGAAAAAACATCAATTGTGTAAATGGTTTGCATACATTAAATAATCCTTGCTCAGACCTTCAGGAGCACAAACAACTTTCTGAGGATACAGGAATGCTACAATGTGATGGTGCTCTTGTGGTTTTGAAAGGGCTCCAAAATGCTATTGAACTCAGCTTCTTGAGCTTCTAAATTAACCTCATTTTTTAAAAGATTGTTTTGTAAATTGTTGTTTCTACTTGGATTTTACCATGGGTGTCATATTGCTTACATTGTTTTACATATTTACTAGTGCAGTGTATTTATTATATTAAAGTAACCTGATTCTGTTGAGTCGCCTGAGGGTTAGAGACTCATGTGCATCTAATGTAGAGAAGAGTGAGCAATCCTCAGGAGATCTGCACAGCGGACATACCAATACTGAGCCGTATAAACAAGAAAAGATGCATTTTCCAGAATCAAATAAGGTGTCAGTATGCAAAATAGAAAAATAGAATCAACAGAATGATTAAAAACAGAACCCATCAACAGAGATAATGAAAGCAGAAACTGACTAAAATGCTGAATGGAAAACTGTCCTCTCTTTAGAACTTTTATCAGCTCTTCCTATTAGAAAATAAAAGCTTGAAACAATGTATGACGCTAATATAATAAAATATAACATAATAATTAGATTATATATATACATATATAAATACACACGCACATATATATAATCTATTCTGACAAAAAAGTAGATACATACTAATTTTTAAATATAAAATTTATGTAGAGAAGGCCTTTTGAAGATATTTATAGAGCTATCAGTTAATACATGTAAATACAATTTCTGAGCAATGGCTTCTTCAGAGGAAAGAACAAAAGGAAAAAACCCAGTATCTAATATAATATCATTATGGCCTGTAAGTCCCAAATCATATCAATCAATATAGCAAATCAAGCCAAGAAAAGCTGATATGATGATAGAAGGAGCAAATACATATTGAGGTAATGAATAAACTTTTATCACCATAGAATGTTAGCTGAGGTTAGTCACAGCAGTTTTTCTGGATTTACCAAGATCTTACATGGGGTTAGCGTGACTTTACCTCTTCAGTAGATCGCTGCTAGTTTTTAGGGCTTTTTCTGTCTTGGATATCATTAGAGATTTTGTTAATTCTTACAGACTTCTTTCTAGTTGTTTGGTGTACCAGTGGCCTGAACCTTAGCCTCTATTTCCATGAACTTCTAATTAATACTCAAGGAAATGTTCAGATGGAGAACACCTTGTTTAACCCAGTCAAGTCGTATTTAGGGATCCACTGGAGATCGGCACCTCACTTGGATGCTATGTGAAGAATGTGATTCACGTACAAAAAGTGTGTTCTGAAGTCTTATTTGGAACACTTATTTGCGAAACTTCCACTTTGTAAAAGCAGCTGTTTTTAAAATAAATTTATTTATTTTTGGCTGTGTTGGGTCTTCCTTGCTGAGCGCGGGCTTTCTCTAGTTGCTGCGAGCGGGGGCTACTCTTCGCTGCAGTGTGTGGTCTTCTCATTGCGGTGGCTTCTCTTGTTGCGGAGCACGGGCTCTAGGCGCGTGGGCTTCAGTAGCTGTGGCTCGCGGGCTCTAGAGAGAGCAGGCTCGGTAGTTGTGGCGCACGGGCTTAGTTGCTCCGTGGCACGTGGGATCTTCCCAGACCAGGGCTTGAACTCATGTCCCCTGAATTGTCAGGCGGATTCTTAACCACTGCACTACCAGGGAAGTCCCTGTAAAAGCATCTTTGATTGCACTTAAAGATAATCTATCCACCAGTGTACCGGATTGTTTCCAAAAGAACTTTCCCCATACTGGATTTTGTTCCTGGATCTTCCACCTCCCCTTCCCTATTGGCTATTTCTCCCTCTCCTCCCCTCCCCTCCCCTCCCTTGCCCTCCCCTCCCCTCCCCTCCTCTCCCCTCCTCTCCTCTCCTCTCCTCTTCCCTCCCTCCCACCTTCCCTCCCCTCCCCTCCTCTCCCCCCCTCTCCTCTCCTCTCCTCTTCCCTCCCTCCCTCCTTCCCTCCCTCCCTCCCTCCTTTCGTTCCTTCCTCTCACATACAGACATACTGAAAATCTCTCCGCAATATTTACTCAGAAAAGCTCCTTAAATTCTGAGTTTTGGCAGCCTAGAGTTGTACTTCCCTTTTGTCCTTCTCTGCCAACTTTTATAAAAGATTTTCCCAGATACACTTTATTTGCTTTCTACCCCTCAGTACTTCATATATTTTTTTTTTCATGTCATGGCGCACACAGAAAATGATAAATGGCTAAAGTTATCAATGGCTATGGGGACTGTCTCAGAGGATACGGCGGTCTCAGGCCCCTCCTGGGCCTCTCCAAAGTGCTGAGAGGCTCAGCACGCTCACAGGACGGTGCACCTGTGACCCAACCAGGCTCACCACTGCGCTGAGGGACAATGAACGGGCACTGCTCCATTCAACTCGGTGCTGCAGGGCTGAGTTGCCCCGGCAGTGCCGGGCTGCCAGCAGACCCAGCAGCCAGCAGCTTCCCCTCCCTCTACTGGCTCTGCAGCACATTGTTTGCGGGGTACCATGAACATCTTTCCCCAGCACCACAGAGAGCAGATTTCCAGCTAGTTCCAAAGGGCAGATTTTCCTTAAGTTCTGTCAGCATGACACCACAGTGACTCTATTGCCACCCAGGGAGACGCAGCTGTGTCCTCTCCAGCAAGGTCTTGATCACAGCCTGGGTTGGGGGGTTTCTTCTTTGGATGCTGTATCTCATCCTAGGGGCACTGGCTCTCCTTACATCTGCTATTTCTGTATTCTTTAGAGTTCCCTTTGTTTCTTGCTAGCTAATCCCGCATTATTCAAATATTCACTTATAGGTAATAATTCTTCTTTCAGCTTTATTGAGGTATAATTGACAAAAATTATATATACTTAAGGTGTATAACTCGATGCTTTGATATACGTATGCATTGTGAAATGATCACCACAATCAAGCTATAGCCAGTAATTCTTTCATTAAACTTTCCCTGTTCAAATTATGGTGTGATTTATCTTCCCTGATTGGACCCAAACTGATAAACCGTGGTAGCAGGGAAGAGAGCTATGCATGGGCCCACCTGAATGGTCTCCCTCTCACTAAGCTTGACGTTGGTACCAGCATTGCTAAATGCCTTTCTTTCAGCAGCCGAAACTACTGCTGAGATCCTGTTCTGGCCCCTTGAGGATTCCAACCAGCCACTTGGTGGCAATTTGATTGACATCAGACCCCGAGGAGTACACCTAAGGTCCCGCCCGGTGAAAACTATAAAGGAGCAATAGCAGCAACCACAGCAATCACAACTCAACAAGAATTGGGCTTCCCTGGTGGCGCAGTGGTTGAGAATCTGCCTGCCAATGCAGGGGACACGGGTTCGAGCCCTGGTCTGGGAAGATCCCACATGCCGCGGAGCCACTGGGCCCGTGAGCCACAACTACTGAGCCTGCGCGTCTGGAGCCTGTGCTCCGCAGCAAGAGAGGCCGCGATAGTGAGAGGCCCGCGCACCTCGATGAAGAGTGGCCCCCGCTTGCCGCAACTAGAGAAAGCCCTCGCACAGAAACGAAGACCCAACACAGCCATAAATAAATAAATAAATAAATTTAAAAAAGAATGAAACGACTGTGAGCTCCATCTTCTCATGGATGAAGTCACCCCACTGTGTGAGCAAGCAAGCTGAACACACACACTTCAGTGCTGACCGAGTATGAGAGAAATCTTGAGTGGGTGGTAGAAGAAAGATGATGAATATTAATGAAGGCATTAGGAAGACATTAGCTGGAACTGTAGTTGGTCCGCTCACCCTTGTATATTAAGTATTTTATTCTTAGAGATTACAGACAGCTGCTAAATCAAAGCCTATGATGGATCGTGTTTAATGTGGAACATGAGCGGATACGAGTGACGCAAGGAGTAGATGTATTTGTGTTCCACCTCTTACCCTCTTGGCACTGCTTCTTTCTCTAGCTGTTACTTATGGTACCCAGCTGCACACCCTGCTCATCTGAAAGCATCTCCCCTCATAGGTCTCTTTCTTTCTATCCCAGAGCTTCCTCATGCCACTGGGTGAGATATCTATGGGAACCCTTTCAGTCATCCTGACACAAGCATAAACCTGGAAGTGCAAGGGTATTAACAACCTGAGGGGCAACTTGACCACTGCGGACTGGAGCCTACCGATAAATGCTGCCCCTTTATGTCCCCTGGGGTGGACAGTTTTGGGGTGCATTATATATGGCTCCTCAGTGGTGCCCAGTGGGACTGAATCCCTGTTGCCCACAGTCGTGGTGAACTCAATGAGATACAAGACACCTCAGATTGACTCTCCCTCCTTATTCAACTTTTCCCAGTCCCCCACTCCTACTCTTTGGAGGGACTTATCAAAATAAACTACCTGCACCAAAATATTGTCTCAGGCTCTGGTCTGGGGGGAACCTAGGCTAACACAGATCTCTCTTGCCTTTTATTCTCAGCTTTCAAATGCGTTTCTCTTCTGAGGCTGTTCCTCAAGTGTTGAGAATCCATAGGGTTCTGACTGTGGCACACTTCTCCATTCACTTCCCTGCTTCATCTCATGTGCTCTCGCACTTTAACCATGATTTAACTACTGGAAAGTCCCAATCTGTTCCCTCTGTCCACTTGACTCTTCTGAACCGTACAACCACGTCCATACTCTACTAGACATTTTTGCTTAAATGTTCTAATATAAGTTCAATGTAGCATTAAAAGGGAAACTGAGCTCACGTTTGCCAGCCCTGGCTTCCAGCTGCTTCTCCTCTGGTGTTTCCCATTTGGTGAATGGCATCATCATGCTCTGAGCTACGTAAGTCAGAAAGCTGTAAACGGATCTCGATAATCCCCTTCCTACTCCCCCATCCACCCCCTCACCCAGGACAAACAATAAGCAAGACATGCTGATTTCTACCTTCTTAGTGTCCTCAATCTTCTGTCTCTACTTTCCATTGCTGCAGCCCCTGGTTTACCACCAACTCCCCTTGTCTCTCATGTCTGTACTAATCATTACAAAGGGAAGTCGTAAGAACAAGTTGAGACAGTGGATGCAACAGAGGAAGCACGAGATACCTAGTTGTCTGTTGGCTGAACTAGCTGAGTACCTCGTCCATACTAAACACTCAACAGACGTTTGTTGAGGAGCTAAATACATGCTTAACTCTTGGAGCAGATGTTGGAGACAATAAGGGATTGCAATTTAAATGAGTGAGAAAAAGAGGAAGAAAAGATCTTCTAGAATACTTTAGGTTTTATACATCTTCAAAGCACTAATGGATTCATCTGAAAATATAAAGACATTTCATTTATTAAGACTTTACCAGTAATGCCGGGTTTAGTATCCTTTTATTCTATATGTTGATGACTTGGATCTGGGAGTCTTCCATTCCCATGAGAATCCTGGAATGAAGTTGGCTAGTGTTTATACTGGCATGTCATATATCTCCCAGACACAAACTGTCCAGAGACTTCTGGGCTTGGGAGGTGCAAACATAATGTTTTAGCAGACTTTTCTTGGGGTGCAGAATGTGCCATAGGATGGAGGGGAAATACAGAATCGGGAGAGGAGCAAAGTGTGAATCATTAGTTCTGAAGCACAACCTGGAAATATCTGTTGTCACCCTTCCCAATTTCTTCATCTGCTTTTCTTAATCTGGTACATATTTTTGTATACCTGTTTAATAAATGCCTTTTGGAACAAGGTAGGTAGAAAAATGATGTTAATTGTTAGAGAATTGTACCTCGTGTGGGAAGCAATAAGCGATTTATGCTTGTGAGTCCAACAGAAATAATACTTTTCTGTTAAGAAAAACTTTCGTTCATATGTCATTAATTAACTTAGTAAGACAGGGATTAGAGCTACACAGATGTTGAATTATTCTCAAGTAACCCTGGTTCTAGATGAAATGACCTGTTTTCCAAGTGTGAACATACCTATGCTTACAACAGTTATTTGTCTTATAGGTCAGTCTCTTGTTTACGTTTTTGGCATCTTTATTGACATAAATAGAGACATACTCTAACCTGTTACTAGAGAACACTGATTTAGAGGTTTTTTTAAAAGAATTATCAGACTTCAAAATAATAATGCAGTATTATTAAAAGTATCGAAGGTATTTTTTACCATAATAGTTCAAAATGAAACCCCTTCCTAAAAATATTATATTATTTATCTAAAACGTCCTAGATCAACTGGGATATAGTTATTGGGCCTAACATATTAAACTCTTTATTTTTGCTCTGGATTGAAGCCAAGTAACAATAATTGCTTCTATGCGTTGCCTGGGAGCAGGTGACTCTGCCATCTGGATATGTGTCCTCCACTGAGCAGGGCTCTGATAAAATGCTGTATTCCTGGCCTCTGGGCAAAGAATGGTGGGGGAAGTAAGCAGCCCTATAGATCGTGGTAATAACTTTCCTTTCCCTTTGGGATTTAGAGCCTGCTTGCATTTTGTGAAGATTTTTAAAGAAAAAGCTCAGGATATGGGAATGGAAATGTGGCTGCTGTCCCAGACATTCAAGCTTTGTTTGCTGTTGAATGTTTCAGGATACTAGAGAGTCTTTATTTTTTGGTTGTGATCCAGGGAGTTTTCATAGTTACAGCTTCGTAAAAGATTGTCGGGAAGCCTGTTGAATCTACCATTGTGGATGGTGAATGCAAGAGTTGTGTTGCCCATCTGTGGCTCCTTTTTTGATCAGGTTTAACTTAGTAGTTCTGGCAAATAAACTAGAGTGAGGGACCTTCAAGTTGCCCTGAACAAGCTATCTATCTTCTTCTTTCCATGTTTGACTTAACGGTCCATTTCCTAAAAATCCCTACACTTTCTCTCCTCAGATCAAAAAACATTACAATCTTGGTCTTGTGTCTCTCTGTGATTTATATGTTTTTTTCCTTATGTGTTATTTCTTAATCCAACTGGTCGAAATCACCCAAAATTCACTAGGAGGGCAGTCACGGGTTGCCTCGTAGCCATTACTTGACAAGGTTATAATTAGTTTGTCCATTTTACACCTGCTTTCTCAGCTGGGCACTGCATTTTGCTTTGCAGTGATTTGTATCAGAACTGAAAGGGCACTGCTTCAAGAATGAGTTCACAATACCCACTGACAATGAAATTTGTGCAGATTCTACATTGTAGAGAACTTACAGCAAGAGAATTCATTCATTCATTTTTTTTCTTCCAAGTGTATCTTTCTTCTAACATTTAACTCTTTGGATAGTTTTCAGTGGACAGCTTCTAACAGAGAAATAAAAATTGGACCTTCCCATGTTGGTAGCTCCTTATTTAATATTTCACTTGACTTTTGGAGAGATGCATCAGTTTAGGGTTAATTTCATAGTAGTCATGGCTACAACTTTTAACCCACAGAAATATGCCTTTCATATAATTCAGAGAATACATTTGATAATGCCACTTGTATAAGCTAATTCTCATGCTAAATTAAATGCTTTTAAATGGAGAACATACAGATATGTTTTATTTAATGCTTGATGTTTCTATTATTGTTCACAAAGTATTGGCCAGGAAGGCATGTGGACCAGGAAAATGAAACAAGTCCCTTCCTAAAGATTTCTTCTTGTCAGTTCAGAGTGCTTCCCATTCTTCTTGCTCGGAAATCCACTTTATTGCAAGCATTCTATGTCATTTTGTAGGCTTATTTACTGAGATGATTTGATGGTAAATTGATATTTGCCCAGTGAGCAATCCAGAAGAATCTTAGAAATGTGAGTAAGGTCCAGCAAGTATTCTATAAAGTCAGTGATGCTGTGATTTTCAACCCAGTGGGTTGTCCCTTGAGCCAGTAATGGGTGAAGATTTAATTAAATTAAAGTAATTAATTAACTAATTTTTTTGACTGTGTCGGGTCTTAGTTGTGGCATGTGGGATCTTTCGTTGCCGTGAGCGGGCTTCTCTCTAGTTGTGGCACGTGGGCTCCAGAGCACACAGGCTCATTAGTTGTGGCGTGTGCGCTCAGAAGTTGTGGCGCGCAGGCTCAGTAGTTGTGGCGTGTGGGCTAAGTAGCTCCCTGGCATGTGGGATCTTAGTTCCCTGACCAGGGATCGAACCAGCATCCCCTGAATTGCAATTGTAAGATGGATTCTTAACCACTGGACCACCAGGGAAGTCCCTGGGTCAGTATTTTAGATGACCATTTTGTAGTGATTAGTTACTCCTCTTCAATTAATTCTTTAACCAGAAGCAGGTTAGTGGGTCTCCACAGCATGTTAATCTGAGAGCCTTATCATAAACGTAACAATGTCAAAAAAGCTCCTATCGGATTGTTACTACTTAGAAGATAAAAAACATACATTTACCCTTGCTTGTTTTATTTAGAGAATTAAGAAGCAAAAATCTTGCCCACAATTTTTAATAGTTTTCCCCTTTGAAACTCCATCTGAAAAGAAGTCAAACCTCTTCTTTGTCTCTATCTCTCCCTGTCTCTGTCTCTGTCTGTCTGTCTGTCTGTCTCTCTCTCAGTCTCCTTCCATCTTTCTCCTACTGTTTCATCAGGAATAAAAAATACTTTCATCACTTTTACAATGCTACCAATTATTCTGTATTAAGCACCAAGCTCTCCTCTCTTCTTTAAAAATGTCTTTCACCTCCATACTCCCCTCTTTCTACTCACATCTGTCACTCTGGTTTACACCCTCAGCATATCAAGCCTGACTTTCTGTAAAACTCTCCTCCAGCTTGTCTCCCTCCATTCAGATTGTCCCACTCACGTTGGACAGACCTATTTCATCTTCTCCTCTCCTGCTGAAAGCCCCGCAGTGGAACTGCCTCATCCACTAGCTCCTTATCTTGGCATCCAAAGATCTCCACACTCTGTCTCCAAACTACATTTTTTGTTTCTTCTTTCTACTGGTCCCCTCTGAATATTCTCTACTTCAACAACTTTAGCTATACAGATTCATTCAAATGCATTTTGACCGTGTTCTTTTCCACTCTTGGAATGCCCTTTTCTTCCTCTCCACTAATTCTGTTCAACTCCTACCATCTTCCCACCCTCTGCAATTAATTTTTTTCTTCTTTTTTGGTCCATATCAGGCCTCAGTAATCTCATGTCTGTAACATTTAACCTGTAAAACTTCGTATTTACACTAATATGTATAAAATAGATAATAAGAACCTGCTGTATAAAAAAATAAATAAAATTAAATTTTAAAAAAACTTAGTATTTATATTTAATCATGTCTTACCTTGTATTTTTTATTTAATTTTGATTATTTGCCTTTTCATCTGTGTATAATTTGCCCCACCAGCTAGATTGAAAATCTCTAAAAGCAGAGGACTCATCTTAAACTTTGTATTCCTACAGCACCTGGTAAATGTCAAGCTTGGAACAGAGGCTCAATAAATGTATGTTGAATATACTGTTTCCCTTAAATTTTGGGAATCAAATGTTTACTGCAATTCTAGATAAAGAACTTCTGTTAGACTATTACATAATCATGAAAGAGTATTCCTTTCTGTGAAGAACCTGGCTATATGAAAATAAATGGGTTCATTCATCCTAAGAGGATTTCGGAAGAAATGTCTCACATCTCCTCTTCAGAAAATCTTTCACAACAATGCCTTATTAAAATGGATATTCTTCTAACACTTACAGAAAAATGGAATTCCACATAAATTGACTCTTTCTGGCCAGATACAGCTTGTATCTTGGGATGTACGGATGATCACATTTCCTATGGCTAGCTTTAACGCTATACCATGTGGGCAGCGTACTTTGGATTTACTTTTGGAAGCAACTTGTTTTGATGCATTTTTGGTTTTAAATTTCATCCAATTCCTTCTTTATCACACAAACGCTTAATATGAGCAGCTGAATGGATGCCTGATTACTCATGTTATTTGTTTATAGAAAAATAGAATCAAAATAAAAACGAAAAAGCTTGGTCCATTTTCTCTATGACCATACTTCCTCTGCGTCCTAGAAAAGGTTATGACCTGTGATGGTTTTTATTAGGTATTAGCTTGGCTGGAAAGATCTACATGAGTCCAACCATGTTTCCCATGCTGTCTTTTAGATCATCCTTTGTTTTATACTGGCAATTTCTATTTGTCAAAAATGCTGCTCTCTGAGAATTCCACTTTCCAATCTTCCTAAGGTTTTAGTTAAAAAACAACAACAACAACAACAAAACAAGCCCCCAAACCCATGCTCTTTCTGCTATTTTTGCAATTCAAATATAATACTTTCTAACATCTTGTATTTCTGCTTCTTCTAAATTAGACTTTAAGTGGGTCTCATTTTGTAAAGCATCTGTCTCAGGCCCTAGAGTTGAGGATACGTATTAAATAAAAATTTGGTTTATTAGCTAACTGACTAATTATGATAGCTGACATTTACTGTGTACTTAATATGTTTCAGGCACAATTCTAATCCAATTATTCTCAGAAAACCCAGTAAGTGATATAATTTTATTTACCCTATTTTATATTGTTGAGGAAACTGAGGTACAGAGAGGTTAAGAGATTTCCCAGAATCATATAGCCAGCATGGTCTGGATACCAGCCTTGCCTCCCTGTTGCTAAAGTTTCTGTTGTGCTAAAGCTATGCTACATTTTTTTTTTTTTTTCTACTGCTCTGTTTATAATTCTATTTCAGCTAGGGCATTATACTGTCTTCTATGCTTTGAAACTGTTAATTGAGCAAAATATCTAACTGAGAGTGGTGTTGCACTAAATATGGCTTTCTAACTATATTGTGGCATTCTGTCTGGGGATTTGGTTTCACGATTTCGTATGTGACTGTCAGGTGATGAGGAAACTCGTCAGACTTCTCACAGCCCATAACCTTGGACTGGTCTAATGACTGACCTTCTAATTTATTAGGAAGGAATTAGAAAACTGAACTTGGCGGAGCACCTTGTTTTGGGGGAGATGAGAGTTCTAAGCCATTTATAGTGAATTATGTGCCTTTATATAATGCTGGGGCTGGAATGCTAAAATTACATTTCCCAGAATCCCTCCTGGTTAACATTCGTGATGTTCTTCGGATTCCATGAATCAGATGTATTTCTGTGCGTCTTGAACCAAGCTAGATTGGGAAAGAGTCAGGGTTAGAAATATCAATTTTGTTTGCATAGATTATGATGACCATAATCACCAATTTCCCAATCTCACTGGCAATTTTCTGATTTTACAGCTTCCTAATCAAGGCAAAAGTTCCACGGCAGCTCAGGTGGTCCATGTTCTTGCTGGAGGCTCAGTCTAAAGTCTGTGTCTTTAGCCTTCCTAACAAATCTTTAGCTGTTTAATACACTATTACAAATCCCTTCTGCTTAAGTTTGGTAGAGTGAATTCTGTTCTCTGCAAGTGAATCTGACTGAGGCAACTGTATCTGACCAATACACTCTTTATGTTTGAGTTATTAAATATTAAGCCAGATTTTATAACTGTATTTTAGGATAGGAAAGTAACAAATGTTTGTTTCAGAATAAAATGTTCTGGGCATTTGTTACTTATTCCTGTTGGTAATCGTTCATTACGCTCATAAAAAATAAAAACTCTAAAATGATGTTAATAATTTAGCATTCAGGTTTACTATCTACTCAGTATATACTTATCTAGTGCTTACTCAGTGTCAGTAACTGTTCCTGGTGACAGGTATGCTGCAGTGAACAAAACACATGAAGTCTCTAGTCACATGTAACTTACAGACTTTCACCATCAACTTATAGGTTGAAAGAACTTCCCATGTGCAGCTAGGTTGCCAAATCAGTTCAAAGTATTTCAACAGCTTAAGCGATATTGGTAATACCTCAGAATAGAGAGAGCTCATTTTGGCATCGATGTTACTAATTTAAAGGGTGGCCTGCTTACTGGTCTATAAAATGGAGATTTGTATTTATTTCATCTGATGAGAATGGCAAAAATATCTCATTGGGGAGAAGCTATGAATCACTTATATATGTGGAATAAATGATTTGAAAAATCAATTTGGCAACAGTGATGGGAATCATAGTCATTTTTAATTCTTAGTACTAGTAATAATACAGAAAACATGAGAAGCAATAAAAGCTTTCTCCAACAGTTTGTATTAAAATGAAACTCAAGCTATTATGTAACACATATACCATTTAAATCATTGCAAGTGCAGGAAAGCCCTATAAAAATGGTCTATCAATTTTATCTACAATATGATCATATTCAAAGAGCATAAGGGAACTTCTTGAAATTGTGTTAAATTAATTCCAGTTTCAAAAGCAGTGACTGCACTATGGACTATGCATGCAATTTTGTGTGATGAATTAGGAAAGGGTGTGGAGATATTTTCAGCTACAAAATGATTAGATTGCTTATAATGCATGACGGTTATTTTTCTATGGAAATTGTCAAGCTTGATATGATTTGTTTCAACAGGTCAGTATATATATACCTAGCCAAAATTAGAATATATATTTTATGTTTATTTTGTAAAGCAAAAATAGGGAAGTATGATTCCAGCACATTCATTGGGGATGAATGTTAACAGAGTTAATCTCAAAGCAAAGATCTTCATGGTAAAGGAGAAGATACCTGCAGTTGTCACTGAAGGTGCATGCCTGTGCCTAGGTGCACGTGTATGTGTAGTTTTCCCATGACTGAGTGAGGGTGGTAAGAAACTAAAGGATAGGACTTCCCTGGTGGCGCAATGGTTAAGAATCCGCCTGCCAATTCAGGGGACACGGGTTCAAGCCTGGTCTGGGAAGATCCCACGTGCTGAGGAGCAACTAAGCCCGTGCGCCACAACTACTGAGCCTGCGCTCTAGAGCCCGCAACCCACAACTACTGAGCCCGCGAGCCACAACTACTGAGGCCCGCGTGCCTAGAGCCCGGGCTCCGCAACAAGAGAAGCCACCACAATGAGAAGCCCCTGCACCATAACGAAGAGTAGCCCCCGCTCGCCGCAACTAGAGAAAGCCCGCGTGCAGCAACGAAGCCCTAATGCAGCCAAAAATAAATAAATAAATAGATAGATAGATAAATTTATTTTTAAAAAAAGAAACTAAAGGATATTACAAAGTTCTCAGCGTAGCTGGTGGAAGGGACAAGATGGTGCTAACGGAAAGGACATGAGAAGATGACAACGCGGATCCATTGAGAGAGGTGAGACCTCAAAAGCATTTTTCTTGGAACCTTTATTACAAACGAAATAAAATACAATGATTAAGAAATTGATGATGAAGGCATCTAATATATAAAATGGTTCTGAGCTTTGCAAAGAATGGTACAGACCTCCTATGATCAGTTCACGCCTATTCACCAGTCCCCCATTTTCTCTCAATTGATGGTGAGTTTTATGATTTGCACATTACAACAAGGATGTAATAAGATGCTTAGCCTTGACATATAAGCTGTATTTCTAATAAATTAAAAATGGCTGAGAATTTGTCAGAATGTTGAATCTGATTTCTTTAGAAACCAGGTGAATATAGAATATCAGAAGCCCAAAATGAAGACAGGAATTGAACTATGTGTTTTTAATCTTTAATAAAATTTTTGAGTATCAATTCAGGCAGATTGTTGAAGGGATTAAATAATCTGTATTCAAAGATAAGACACAGTATCTGGGGACTGGTAGATATTTCATAAATTTTAGTGATTATAATTATTAATTATAAGAAGCATAAATATAATTCCCTTTGCCACCGGAATTACTGTCTAAGGACATTAGGGGAAATGTAGCTTTCCTAAATGTAGCTTTCAGCTTTGTATGCCAGATTCCAGCACTGAGTTCTTGTCTTATTATATATTGAGTTTTATTTCTTATTTAGTAATAAGAATCCTAGTTTCTTAAAACCGAGACCCTATATTGATCTTTTCATCTTTTTGGATCTCTCTCACACCAAAGTTGGAGTTCAGCCCCAAGGCAGGGTCCTGCTACCAGCTGTTGATGAATTCTTCCTGAATTTTCACAGGATGCCTACTTCCAAACTCCCCTATTCCTGCTTGAGTATCCACACTCTAGCTCACACTTGACCTCTGGATGAGATGATCTGAATAACAATGTAATGGGGAGAAATGTAAACAAACAAATGAAAAAACCAGAAACAAAAGAAGAGATGCTTGCTGCTTTTCTCTGTATTGCAGAGAATGCTGGATAAAAAACTGTTCAAAATGTCAATATAAGCCATAGAAAAGGAAACCTTCTAATTATATTGTTAAAAATTCTATTCCATGAACTAAATTAAAATTAACCATTTTTAAATAACTCTCATTTTCTTTAGTCCCTGGTTCTCTTTCTTTTCTGAGAGTACTACAATAATAAATTGTTGTTTTCTGACATTTGGGACTTTAGGCTCTTTTTAAAGAGCTTCATTTTGTTTGTTTCCTAGAGGCATAGTTCTTATATTCATGTCATTTAGATTGCACTTTAATTATCCTTATGTCAAAGGAGTGATACACAAGGGTTTCCACTGGTCACCTGCAATCCAAAGGAAATCTTTACGAACCAAGACAATCTAAAGAAAGTGTCCATCTCAGTGGTGACCCTAATCACCTTTATAAGGCCAAGTTTGCTTTAGAGCTCTATGCCCAGGTGGGAATAAAGAGAAGTGATATCTAAATGTAGCTCTCTTACTTATACTGTCTAGACAGTGAGTGTGAATAAATTAATGTATCTAAGCCCGTTTTCCCATTTATATATTATATCATATCATATTATAGCTCATTAGAAAATATATGCACGCATATTTAAAGTTCTTTGCTTCACTGCACCTCTGGAAGTGACATGGGTCACCTGCAGCTCTCCTGGAGCCGGTCACAAATATATGGCCAGGGGACTCCCTCTTGCAGCATCTACTCAAACCAGCATGATCTGATCTGGAAATATGTCCTCAATATGTGCCCTTAGTGTTTCTGTAAGTAAGACAAGGATAGAGGCTTCATCAAGTTGGACTAAGTAATCTTCCTCAAAGGAATCATCCAGGACATCTACCCAACAACAGAAACAATGCTAGCTCTTTGTACATTAAAAAAACCCAAACCCAAACCTCCAAAACCCTTCAATTATGAGTATTTTAATGCAAATGGAATATTTAATTAGCTATAGAAATCTCCTTTTTAAAATTTAATATTATCTTCTCCATGGATTCATCTTTAAAATGTGTGGCTTATTTTCCCTCAGTTATATAAAAGTAGTTATGCTAAAAAAATAAAGATCAAATCCCTTTTGTTCCTCATATGGGATGTTATGTAAATTCAATGTATTACCATCCATCAAAGACCTAGGGCCTACCAACTGGCTAATGTCAACCAAAGATCATCAAATTGCTAGATTATTCTTATTCTTCTGCCTTATACTTACTGGCCTTTCAATTATTTTCAATAAAAATTATATTATTCTGACCGTAAAATTAATGCATACTCCTTGCAGAAAAAGTTCAAAGAGAATAAAGAAGAAAAACGTAAGCCTGGTACTAACCAGTAGCCAACGTTAACAAAGACTTCAACTGATTTTTCAAGCTGCAAAATTCTATTTGCAAGTTGTAAGATGATAGATTGTTTTTTGACTTTTATTTATCCTAAGGCTTATGGACTTTTAACCTTACCTTTGAATATTAATTGTTTCTAATGAGAATATAAAACATTTACAAAATAAACCATTTAGTTGTAAGAGTTAATTTACTTTCAACCTGTGATCCCAATGAATACTGATAGACTTTAGCCATGACACCTATTACGTATAATAAATGTAAATATAAGCTATGATAAAATGTCTCAGAAGTTACAAAACTGAGAAATAACTTACATTCGACAATGTTTTCCTTCACTGTAATTTTACCTACAATTCAATATATTGTTTACCTTCTAACTTTTGTCCCTTTTGGTGTTTTCCAAACACTTATTGTTAATTTAGAATTTTAGCCTCACTCCCTCACTTTACAGAGGAGGAAATTAAGACTTAGAGAAGTTTAGGAACATATAAAGGGCTAGCAGGACAGTAAGAAAAACAGAACCCAATTCTATTCACTCCTGGTTTACTGCATCACAGCCTTTTGGCCATATCATGCAGAGGAAAATGAAATGCATTTTAATTCACTTGAAACTGAATTTGTTTAATGCTTTTTTCCCCCAGCAGATCTGCAAGGAAGCTTCCTAATTATATTTTGTGCAGGCTAAAACTCAAATAAGTTTGCATTCCAAAAGTACACATGAATTAGGTGAATGGACGTGAAGGGAGATAAAGATAGAGAGGATTCTTGTCTGGAAGCCTGCAGATATTTTGGGGAAAGGCCTAGAAACAAGATTAAAGATTCACCATGGGTAATCCATATATATCTCAGACATTTTTGCCTGGCTTTTGTTAATACTTCCTACCTTCACCGTATGCCCTTGCTCCCTTCCTTACACCCTTTCTCTCAGACTATGGATGATAGTCCGTGTCTGCAACAGGATGGCCATGCAGATGGTTAATAATTTATATTGGTTGATTTATAGCTTCTTTCCTGAGCCCCCAGGTGCCACTCCCTCGTACCTACCCCCTCTACAGTACTGCTCCACGATCCAGCAACTAAAGGGTTAATGCCTCATGGAAGGGGAGCTTCAGTGTTTGCATCTATTTTAATTGTCTGATGCCATATCACATCGCTGTTAGATTTTTTTTTTAATTAATTAATTAATTAATTAATTAATTTTTTTTGGCTGTGTTGGGTCTTCGTTTCTGTGCGAGGGCTTTCTCTAGTTGCGGCAAGCGGGGACCACTCTTCATCGCGGTGCGCGGGCCTCTCACCATCGCGGCCTCTCTTGTTGCGGAGCACAGGCTCCAGACGCGCAGGCTCAGTAGCTGTGGTGCACGGGCCCAGTTGCTCCACGGCATGTGGGATCTTCCCAGACCAGGGCTCGAAGCCGTGTCCCCTGCACTGGCAGGCAGATTCTCAACCACTGCGCCACCAGGGAAGCCCCTAGATATTTTTAATATCACCCTCTAGACACCAATATCTGTTTGTCTTCAATAACTTCATAAGAACTTCTGGGGGAAAAGAAAAATGGATGGAAGGGAAGATCAGAAAGGAAAGAGGAAGGATGGAGAGGTGGAATGGAGTCTGACAGGTAGAGAGAGAGGTAAGACAGAAGTTAATGATATTTTTCTAAGGGACTTTGTGTGCTTGTGGGCAAAAGCAGGGCTGCTTCAGGGTCTGGTTACAGAAAATGGCACAAAGTTGGGGATGAGGGCCTTCTCCCAGTCCACTCATAGAACCCTTGACCACTTGTGCCACTGGTGGATTAGGAGTTAAGGGAATTATTCTTCGCACTTCACCATGATTCTTCTACCATGTGTAAATACCTATTTTGGAAGGGGGTCCCTGCCTATCAAAGAGGACAGTGCTAACTTTGCCCTTCCTAAATTAGGTGAGAGAGCAGGGGAGCATCTTTTGTCACAGCTCTGTATCAGGTATCTGGGGCAGATGCACGTTCTTCAGGAACACAGCTGCACTTGTAAACTGTCCGCTCAAGCTGCACCAAAGTTCCCCTGCCCCTCTGGACTCTAAGTGACACTGCCTCACGCTCAACCACTGAATACTCTGCCAAGCTGACGGGCCCACTAATGAATATCCTGAAGACTGGTGGTGATAACACTACCCCAGGCAAAGTCAGTGTATTTGAGAAGTAGAAGTCCTGCCCCAAACCCAAACTGCACACACCCGCACTCCGGCCACACGTCCCAACCCATGTTTACCCATTCATAGTCATGCAACTAATGTTGCAGAATGGGCTACATTTTTGTCGGGAAGATCCCCTCTCACTCCAGATAAGGGCCACAATCTCCCCCGGCATCTTTACAGAGATATAACTGACATATAGCATTGTGTAAGATTAAGGTGTCGATCTGATATATCTATATATTGCCAGATGATTACCACCATAACATTAGCTGACACCTTCATCATATCACATAACTGCTATTTCTTTGTAGTGGTGAGAACCCTGAAGATCTACTCTTAGCAGCTTTCAAGTATATAATACAGTATTATTAACTATAATCACCATGCTGTATATTAGACCCGCAGAACTTACTAATCTTATAACTGGAAGTTTATACTCTTTGGCCAACATCTCTCCATTTCCCTCACCCGCCCCCAGTCCCTGGTAACCAAACTGAAATTTCTCTTCTTGTACCTTCCACCGGTTGGTCCTATTTTCATTCTTTGGGGTTTTACAGAGAAATCTAATCCTTCTTTAAAGTAATTCTTCCGACAATTAAAAAGTATAGTCCTGTGTCCACAAACTCCTCCCTTGTGGGTAAACACTGTCTAGTTCTTCCATTATTTCATATATGTCATGGTTTCCAGTGTCTTTTTCATCCTATATCTTGGTTTTGAATTTCCTTTGAATTCCTCTTAAAATGCAGTACACGGAACGTGGCACCATACCACTTAAAATGGCCAGCTCAAAATAGAAACCACCACGAAAATCGCTGTTTTTCAAACGCTGTTGTGTCTTGCTCGCTCCCCATACATCTTTCCTTAATTAAACTTTTTATTTTGAGATAATTGTAGATTCGAATGCAGTTGTAAGAAATAACACAGAGAAATTTGTGGATTCACATGCAGTTGTAAAAAATAGTACAGAGACATTGTGTGCACTCAACCCAGTTTTCTTCAATGGTAACACCTTATAGTATCACAACCAGGATATTGACACTAATACAGTGAAAATACAGAACATTTTTATCACAAGGATCCCACATGTTGACCTTTTATAGCCACATCTGTTTCCTTCCTATCCCCAACCTCTTCTTAAGCCCTGGTAACCACTAAACTAACCACTAAACTGTTCTCCATTTTGGGAGTGTTGTCATTTCAAGAATGTTATATATAAACAGAAACATATAGCATGCAGTATTTTGGGAATGGCTTTTTTTTTAATACAAATTTATTTATTTATTTATTTATGGCTGCATTGGGTCTTTGTTGCTGTGCATGGGCTTTCTCTAGTTGCGGCGAGCGGGGGCTGCTCTTCGTTGTGGTGCGCGGGTTTCTCACTGGGTGGCTTCTCTTGTTGTGGAGCACGGGCTCTAGGCATGCAGGCTTCAGTGGTTGTGGCACAGGGGCTCAGTAGTTGTGGCGCACGGGCTTAGATGCTCCGCAGCATGCGGGATCTTCCCGGACCAGGGCTCGAACCCGTGTCCCCTGCATTGGCAGGTGGACTCTTAACCACTGCGTCACCAGGGAAGCCCCAGGAATGGCTTTTTTACACGCAGCAAAAGTCCCTAAAAATTTGTCAGGTTGTTGCATGAATCAGTAGATCATTCTTTTTTTACTGCTGAGTAGTACTCCACGGAATGGATGTATCACAGTTTATTTAGCCATTCACCCACTGAAGGACATCTGTATTGCTTCTAGTTTGGAGCTATTATGAATAAATCTGCCATAAACATTTGTGCACAGGTTTTCGTGTAAATATAATTTTTCATTTTCCTGGGATAAATGCCCATAAGTGCAATTGCTGGGTTGTATGATAGTTGCATGTCTAATTAAAAAAATTTATTTTTGATTGGCAGTACCATTTTACATTCCCACCAGCAATGCTGGAGTGACCCTGCTTCTCTGCACCCTCACCAACATTTCGTGATATCACTATTTATTATTTTAGCCATTCTAATAATATGTAGTAATATCACATTGTGGCTTTAATCCACTTTCCCCTAATGGTTAATGTTGTTGAACATCTTTTCATGTGCTTATTTGCCATCTGTGTGTCGTCTTTGGTGAAATGTTTCTTCATGTCTTTTACCCATTTTCTAATTGGATTGCTTGTTTTTACTATTGAATTTTTAATATATTCTATGAATTAGTCCTTTGTTGAGTAAGTAAATGGTTTGCAAATATTTTCTCCCAATCTGTAGCTTGTCTTTCATCCTCTTAACAGGATCATTCACAGAAGAAACATTTTTAATTTTCATGAAGTCTAATTTGCCAGTTTTTTTCTTTATGGATAGTACTTTTGGTGTCAAGTCTAATAACTCTTGGTCGAGTTCTAAGTCCCTTAGATTTTCTCGTATTTTTTCATTTTATAGTTTTATGTTTTATATTTAAGTGTGTAAGTTCTAGGTTGAGGGCTTTCTTTGGTTTGTTTGGTTTATATTTATTTTTTGCCTATGACTTTCAAATTGCTAAAGCACTATTTATTGAAAAGATTATCTTTCCTCAATTTAATAGCTTTTGCATCTCTGTCAAAAATCAGTTGGGGATATTTGTGTGGTTCTGTTTCTGGGTTCTCAATTCTACTCCATTTATCTGAGTATCTATACCTTTAGGAAAACTGCACTGTCTTGATTATTGTACGTATATAATAGCTGATTATACAGCTGACGGGCAGGAGGAGTCCTCCCATTTTAATCTTGTTTTTCAAAATGTTTCAACTATTCTACTTCCTTTCCCATCTTATATAAATCTTAGCAGAGTCTTGTCTTTATAAATATTCTTGCTGGAATTTTGGTAGACGTGTTTTACATGTATATCTTTAACCTGTTGAGTTAAAGGTTTGAGTTAAACCTTTGATTTCTTTCATCAGCATTTTGTAGTTTTCAGCTTATAAATACTGTACATGTTTGTTTATTAGATTTATACCAATTTCATTTTTTAAAATAATTGTAAATGGTATTATATTTTTAATTTAATTTTAATTTTTTAAAATTTCAGTATCTACATTCTTATTGCTAGTATATAGAAATACAGTTGATTTTTTGTATGTTTCTCTTATATTCTGTGTTTAGTGGGGGCCTGCAGTAGTCCCTGCCCCCCTGTGTCATGGAAGAGGTCACTCTCTACTTTTTGTCCTTCCCCCAGGGGGAGACCACTGTTGATCCTGCTAGGCTCTTCCTTTCTCTCTACCAGAGGCAGGATGGTTCCCCTTCTGTCCTTTACCTTGGTGGCCTTGGGTGCCAGAGGAACTGCTGCCCCTCCCCTGGTGGCTTCTATGAGTAAATTGCCTGGGGACGTGGGTGATGTTTCACACTTGTCCTCTAGCAGCAACTAATCACCTCCTTCCTGTAGGGCACTAGTGGAGACCCACGGAAAAGAGCGCGAGAGTGAGTACAAATTCTCCTTCTATCTGGGCTCCCGGATACTCTTTAAAATGATATACCAGCTCATGCTCGACGCCTAAGAATTTGTTAAAATTTCAGATGATTTCTTCGCATTTGCTTCTGCCTCTTCCTCTTGGGCTGTGTCAGACCTGAAAAAAATGTGAGCTTCCTGGTTTTATTCAAAGAGGCTTGTCACTCTGAAATTAAGTTCATCTGACTGTTCTGCAACCTTAGATCTCTGATGGGTTGAAGAAAGTATATGATTTTGTTAATTATTCAGTTAGCACCAGGGCAGTATTATCTTGAAGATTTCTAGCTGCTAAGTGGGAGTAGAACTTCTCAGGAAATATAATCAGTTCACAAATCACACTAACCAGAAAAAAGGGGAAAAAAAAGATACCGGACTTTATAATTAAAGACGCTTATTTGTTGGCAGACACGTTAATAGCATGAATAAACAAGCCAAAGAGTGGGAGATGATATCTCCTACATATATAACCAACAAAGGGCTCAAACCCAAAATATATAAAGAAATCCCACAAATTCATAACAAAAAGAAACAAAAACAAGAGGAATATGGACACGAGTGAATAAGCACTTTACAAATGAGGATATCCAAATAGCCAGTAATCATTTTAAAGCTACATAACCTTATTTTTCATCAGGAAGGCGCAAAAGAAAACCACAGTGACGTACCACTACACACACAGAATTGTGAAAGTTAGGAAGATTGCATATTGGTATAGCCACTTCAGAAAAGGGTCGACATCATCTACTAATGCTGAACATATGACTCTACTATGATCCAATAATTTCTCTCCTAGGCATATAACAAGTAAAAATGTGGGGATCAGAGGGTGGTAGGATGAGGGGTGTGTGTGGATATTCATAGCAGCATTACTCTTAACAGCCAAACTCTGAAAACAAACCAAATGTACCACAGTAGAAAGAATAAATGGACTGTGGTAAATTCATTCTATTGAATATTGTGCATCAATGAGACTGAACTACATCTATACTTGACAATATAATGTTGAGCAAAAAAGTCGAGCAGAAATGAATATGCCCTGTATAATTCCAATTATATAGTGAAAACTAGGCAAAACTAGTCTAGGAGATCAGAAGTCAGGGTAAGAGATACCAAATGGGAGTGGAGTGGACCCTGTGGAGGACAGGGGCCTAGGGTGGCTTCTGTTGCACAGGTGCTGACCTATTTATTGAATTGGGATCCGGTTACATGGGTGTATTCACTTTCTAATATTTAATGAGCTTATCATCTGTGCGCTTTTCTCAATGTAAATTATGCTAACAAACACGTTATTTAAAAAAATGAGCCTATTTCTCCCCTTCTTCTGCCCACAACCAGAGATAAATGGCTCTCCACGATGGCCAACTGAACGATGAGATTTTTCTGAGCCTCACTTTTGACATATATCCCTGAGATTTTATCGGTGTGCATTGACCATGTACTGAATTCAGTTATTTTCGAGGAGCGCTCTGTGATAGCTTCAGCTAGCCGTCCTCTTATGCTGTTGTAAAAATCACATCAAGAGCTGTATCATTTTCATAACACCTTGAGAGTAGCATTTTAAAATTTATTTTCCTCAATTCAAAGTAAATTTCTCAATATTGTGGTTCTAGCAACATATTTCTCCTATTTTATTAACATATTAATGTCCTTGGCATTCAAGCCTGATAAAAGCACAACTTGCCAGTAGGCAGTGAAACATCCAATAAGAATCGCTGCCAGACGTTAAAGAGTTCTGGATGAAAGCACTAGGACACTGAGAATTTAAAACTTGCACCAGTTCCACACCCTGAAGATGACCAGACTCAGGATTTGAGCTACTTATCTGTTTATGAGGTGAGGGAAATCCAAAGTCTGCTCACCCAAATACCCATAGCCCAAAAGGTTTACAGCATGACTATACTCAGCCAGGGTGCATTTAGTTTTTAAAAAGTTACATTTACATCACATTGGCTGTTAATCTTTCTACTTTTCCAACTTAAAAAATCAGCTAAATGTGTCTCTTTCATCTTAAAATCCTCTGTAATATGCCCATGAATGGTGTCATTTAAATAAAGAAACTTCGAAGATTTGTTACTGGCAATTCGTTGTCTTCTCTAAATTATTATCACCGTATATAATTTGGGGGAGAGTTGTGGGAAAATATCAAACTCCACTGTATGTGTAAATTTCAATTCAAAACATAATAATATTCATATCCCCACTTTTTTTTTCCAGTTACTGTACCCTCTCCAACAAACAACAGTCAAACTTAAAAATTTTTTTCTACATTTGTTACTTTTTTTTCATCTCCCTTTCCATCCTCAATTTACTCCAATGTGACTTTGCTCCCATGGCACAATCAAAAATTCACTTGTTAATGTGACGAATGACTAGTCACTCTTCTCTTTACTTGCTTGACTTCTAGCAGTTTTCCCCCCATTTGAGCCTTCCTTCCTTCTTGAAACCCTCACATCTTTTGCATCCCAGAACACTATACTCCTTTAGTCTTCCTCTTACCATACTGTCTGCCCCTTAATTATCTCCTTAGCTGATGCCTCCTTCTCTGTCCAAAGTTATATATACACAGCCCATTTTCTCTCCTGAAGACTCAATAAGTTCCCTTAAGTCCAACTCCTAAATACCTTTGCAATCTGTCTGTTTCTCTCCCTTGCTACTTCCGTCACATCAGTAAAACTAACGTACCCTCCTACCCAGGCATTCTGGGCTTCTGGGCTTCCTTACGGTCCCTCCACATCGTTTACTCCTCTCCAGTCCATTCTTCACATTATTACTCAATTGCATTATAAAATGTCAATCTGATCATGCCACTCCAATTCTTAAAGTCTTTCAGTTATATCCCTGTGTCCTTTAGAATTCCAAAATCCCCAACATAACACACCAGATACTCCATGATGTGGTGGTCTCTTTTTTCACCTTTGATTGGTTATCTGCACTTGCTATTTAGTATACATGATTAAAAAATAATAAAGTGCAGGAGATAAGCATTTTCAGACAGAAAGACCACCATATGTAAAATCCTTGTGGCGAGAGAACAATTTCATATAAGGAAATGACGATTAACAGTATCAGCTTTCAAATGCCAGGTTTGTGGAGCACTCGACACTTGAGCCTAGAATCATGTTAAGGCTACTGGATGAAGCTTCTAAGCCACCAAGCTTTGGGGTCATGGGAAATTACAGGCTGGGTTTATATAAAACATAGGTAGTATGATGGTTAATCTTGTGTGTCAATTTGACCTGGCCATGTGGTATGCAGGTATTTGGCTAAACATTATTCTGGCTATGTTTGCCAGGATGTTTTTGGATGAGATAAATATTTGAAACACCCAATGTGGAGGGTCCTTATCCAATCAATTAAAGACCAACAGAGAAGAAAATGGTTGACTGGTAGAAAATTCCTTCTGCCTGACTGCTCAGCTTAGGATATCAGTCTTTTCCTACCTTTGGACTCAAGCTGAGACATTGGTTTTTCTTGGGTTTTGAGCCTGTTGTCTTTTGGACTAAAATTTACACCATTGGTTCTCCTGGTCTATAGGCCTTTGGACTTGGACTGGAGCTATACCATTGGCCTTTCAAGCTCTCCAGCTTGCGAACTGCAGACCTTGGGACCTCTCAGCCTCCATAATCGTGTGAGCCATTCCTTATAATACCTCTCTAGATCTCTTGCTCTGTCTCTCTCTCCCTGTTTCTCTTCTGTTGGTTCTGTTTGCCTGGAGAACCTTAATACAAATTTTGGTATAAAGAAATGGGGTGTTTCTGTAACAGATACCTAAACATGTGGAAGAAATTTTGGAACTAGATAATGGGTAGAGGCTAGAAGAGTTTTGAGGTACAGACTAGAAATATGGATGTTAAGGGTGATTCTGAGGAGAACTCAGACAGAAATGAGGAACATGTCATTGGAAACTGGAGTAAAGACAACCTTTGTTATAATGTCACAAAGAACCTGAATTAACTATGTTCTAGTGCTCTGTGGAAGATAGAACTGTGAGCTATAAAATTAGATATTTAGCTGAGGAGATTTCTAAGCAAAGTATTGAAGGGGAAGCTTTGTTCCTCCTGACTTCTTATAATAAAATGAAAAAGGAGAGAGATGAATTGAAGAAAAAAATGTGAAGCAAAAAGGAACCAGAAGCTGAAGATTTGGAAATTTCTCAGCCTATCCATACTACAAAAAATGAGAATGCTTGTTCTGAAGAGAACATTAAGATTTGGCCAAACAACCATTTGATAAAGAGATCATGGATGTGACTCATTGATTTAGTCAGTCATCTCAGCAGAAGCCAGGAATAGAGATTGGATTATGGCAGCAAATGCATTGCTGGTTTGAACTAAAGAAGACAAAGGAAGTAGGATGGAATGAAGTAGGGTTGTTGAACTTCTTGGGAGTCTACAGAACTGGACCATAGAACTGTTCAGCTGCAAATATGCACTATTTTTCAAGGAAAGGGAAAAATAACTCTGAAGACAATTCAGAGATCATCGGGGCTGCCACTGCCACCATACGCCCAAGGGGGCAAGTCTATTTCCTCCTTCGTTCCAAAGGGTGGAGCTGAGGGGATAAGGCCACCCCTCAGAGCTATGTGAGTGACGCTGCCACACCAGTGGGCCTGGATAACAGAGCATCAAATCAAAGAGGGTTGTTCTTGAGCCTTAAAATCTACTGAGATTTGCCTTTTTAGGTTTTGGACTTGCTTGGGACCCATCACCCCCTCCTTCCTTCTGATTCACATCCTTTCAAAATTCAATGCTGAATGAAACACGTCTTTTCATCTAAATCAAATTGCCTCATGTGCCTGTATCTCTAGACAGGGTGTGTAAGCTAGAAGAAAACTCTACAGAGCCTGGCCATGCTAGCACCCTGATGTTGGACTTCCAGCTTCCAGAACTGTGAGAAAATAAGTTTCTGTTGTTTCAGCCATCCAGTCTATGGTATTTCATTTTGGCTGCCCAAGTAGAGTGAGACATGCAGGAAATGGAGGCTGAACAGTACTGCCATAGTGCTTACATGGAGGAATCTGAAAGCACTTGCTAGAGTTGTCCTTTATTGGTTATAAATAGTAAATCTACAGTTACTATTTTTTTATTGTCTTACAATGCTTGTTTAAAATTTTGCAATAAATTCTTTTGGCAGCAATAAACTCAAAAATGAGAGTGCATGTTTAAAGAAAAATTAACTACTGAATTTCCATTTCTCAAGATAACTAATGATGAATGTGTAACTTGCAAAAAATGCTTGTTGACATTTACTATTTACTGTGACGGATGGTACAGAAGCAGCTACAGAAGATGTATTTACATACCAATCCACAAAACACGTCTTTTCATCTAAATTAAATTGCCTGTTATTCTAAATTAATGATGTTTCTTTTGATTCCAAGTTTCCTTGAACACATTTGAAACCTGAAGTGATAGTGGCGAATGTCTGGCTTTATGATCAAAAGACCATCACAGACAGTTAAATGATGCCAGGCTTACATCAGGGTCATTAAATGTTTCAAGGAGAAAATAAGTGAATTCCAATAATAGATTTGTTTTGTGCAATTCGTGAAGTCAAAGAAAAGCTTTTGGACGTTCATTCTGTTGAAAGTGAAAGATCTGATAGTACTGTGAATGCTACTGTAAACTTGATTAAGTTCAAAATTGAACAAAAAATTATTTGTTGTGGAGATAATATGAACATAATACATGTGTGGTGGAGCACAGCATTTTGGTAAAAACAATATGCTTACTAAATTAAGGAACTTATGGGGTAGAAATTTTCCTCTACCTGCTGTGGTGTACATATAAGTAATAATTACACCCAAACAAATAGCAATATCTACTAATCAAAATAGAACCTGTAGATGTCACATTTTACAATTTTGTTATATATATGCACAGATAAACTAACTGGACTATAAAATTGTTGCAATGAGGCAGAAGTTGAATTAATTAGAAAAACCTTCAGCAGAACTGGACATACTTTCCCACTTTGCTGCTCAGCATTGTTTGGGTTTTAGAAATGTTTTAACTTCTGAACTACTTTGAAGTCAACCTAAGGGTCCTACAACAATAATAAACCTTTTGTAAATTAAATCATCCCTCTAAATTTTGGTTGCATTTGTTGAAAATCACTTGAATATCTTTGATTAAAGTGTTTAACCAAAGGGCTATAACAATTCTAATTTTCAAGCTTTAAAACTTTGCAATTATTACAGCCAGGAAGATATTGACAATGTCTGTCATACAGAGTGAAATAAGTCAGAAAGAGAAAAACAAATACCATGTGCTAACACATATATATGGAATCTAAAAAAAAAAAGAACCTAGGGGCAAGACGGGAATAAAGATGCAGACCTACTAGAGAATGGACTTGAGGATACGGGGAGGGGTAAGGGTAAGGTGGGACAAAGTGAGAGAGTGGCACGGACATATATACACTACCAAACGTATAATAGATAGCCAGTGGGAGCTATCTGGGAGCAAGCTGATAGCACAGGGAGATCAGCTTGGTGCTTTGTGACCACCTAGAGGGGTGGGAGAGGGAGGGTGGGAGGGAGGGAGATGCAAGAGGGAAGAGATATGGGGACATATGTATATGTATAACTGATTCACTCTGTTGTAAAGCAGAAACTAACACACCATTGTAAAGCAATTATACTCCAATAAAATGTTAAAAAAAAAATCCATATAATTATTTTGTCAATTGACCCACGTCAATATATAGCATTATTTTTCTTCCAGGGCAGGATTGAGGATCCAGTGTAGTATTATTATATTGTATTATTTGTTGCATTAATTATCTATTTCTGTATAACAAGTTATCCCAAAACTGGATGGCTTAACACAATAAACATTTATTATCTATAGTTTCTGTAGGTCACGAACTTGGAAGTAGCTTGGCTGAGTCGCTCTTGAGGTTCCCATCAAGGTATTGATGGAGCTGCATGCATCTAATGGCTTGACTGCGGCTGGAGGATCCACTTCCTGGAGGATCCACTCACATGACTGGTAAGTTAGTGCTGGTTGTTGGCAAAAGGTCTCATTTCCTCCCCACACGTGTCTCCTCTGAGGCTATTTGAGTGGCCACTGGCTTCCTCCAGAGAAAGCAATTCAAGAGAGCAAGGAAGAAGTGACAATGCCTTTTGTGATCTAGTCTTGAAAATTTCACACTGTCACTCCTGCCATATTCTGTAGTCACACAGACCAACCCTGATTCAGTGTGAGTGGGGACTTTACAAGGGTGTGTACATCAGGAGGTGAGGCTAATCGAAGGTCATCTTGAAGGCTGGCTACCAAACTTGCCATGTTTCTTTTTATCTCTTTTAACTAAAAAGATTTATTTAAAAAAATGTTTCAAAGATCTGTTGTATAAGCCGGCCCATCAATACAATAAAATAAAATACTCAGTGAAATAAATTATTTAATTACGTTTATTGCCACTTTGTACTCTCAAATATGTCCCAGTTGGGACCATAACTTATGTGGTCATTTCTAGAAACCATCTCTTCCTAGAGTGCTTTCTGAACTTACCCCAGAATCAATTAATTTCTCCCTTTACAGTCTCCTCTTGCATCTTGAACTTTTTACGCAACACTTATTCAACATTCTCTTCCCCGCTAGAATGTGACTTCTACAAAGGCAAAAAGTAGGTTTAAAATGAATAAATGGATCAAATATTATACTAATTATCAAGATTGTTTTAGTATTTGATCATTATACTCAAACATAACTGTACTCCAGGGAAATGCAGCCATATAGCAAAATATGAAGGTAAATTTAGCCAATTCAAATGCCAACTACAAACTATTTATGCATTTATTCACTCAACACATGTTTACTGAGCACCTCTACTGTGTGCTAAAGGCTCTTCTAGACACTAGGGATTCAGTGCCTGGGTGTATGTGTAAGGTTCTTTTTCTCACAAAGCTTCCATTCAGGAAGAGGGACTCAGAATGAGGCAAACAAACTAATAAATAAAAAAAAGTCCAGACTGTGATGCGTGCCACATACAATAAAAGACCTTAATGTGATAGGTAGGTCCTGGGAGTAGTAGTAAGAAAAGGCTGCTTTAGACAGGGGTTTAGGGTGACTGCCCTGAGGAGGTGGCATTTGAGCTGAGATTGGGACAGACAGGAGCTATGCATTCCAAAAACAGCAAGCTCTTTTTACAGGAAGGGATTGTGCATGAAATGTAAAGAATCTATTTTAGAATTGCCTATATACAAGAACAACTAGATATTAAGAAATAGACCCACAGACATAGAAAACAAACTAAGGGTTACCAAAGGGGCAGGGGAGGAGGGATAAACTAGGAGGACTGGATTAACATATACACACTACTATAATAGATAACCAACAAGGACCTACTGTATAGCACAGGGAACTATACTCAGTATTTTGCAATAACCTATAAGGGGAAGAATCTGAAAAAGAATATATATATATATATATATATATATATATATATATATATATATACACATATATATGTGTGTGTGTGTGTGTATATATATATAATCTGAATCACTGTGCTGCACACCTGAAAGTAACACAATACTGTAAATCAACTATACTTCAATTAAAAAAAAGAATCTATTTTAGAATTGCCTATATACAAGAACAACTAGATATTAAGTCATAGGCCATGATGAGAAATTTTCTCAAAGTGCAGTTAATTTCCTTAAATGGAAAAGTATTTCTCTGGGCTATTACTGTTACTGTTATTATTACAATACTATTACCTGCCTCTATGCAGTTGCTGTTGTCTGGTGAATACAAATGTGGTTCAATGATTTACTCACCATATACTTTGTAAATTTAAGCCATCTGTGAGTTATAACATAACATGTTATATAATACCATGTTAATACATGCACCTGGTTGTGTCTCAGCTCATAATAGAGTATGAATGATCATTCCTGGGTTTGAGGGTTTGCAGAAATCCTGTCCTTTTCCTTGAAGTCATTCTGATGTATTCAACCTACTCAAGGAAATAAGATGCTGATATGAAAATACAGCCATAACTCATTCAATTCAGGTCACGTCCCTAAGATGACGCTTTTGACACATGGTGTTCCTTAGCAGTGGTGGACACAGTTACTTTATAAACCAACCCTGACATGGATTTTTGTATCAGAATAAGCAAACACTGGAATTTCAGATTGCTGAGTATGCACTTGGGTTTCTAAATCTTGATCATGACAGTATATTTTTCCTTATTCTGCACTGTATATGATCAAAAGAAACTATCTGGTTGCACTGGGTTGTGCATATGGTTTTATTATTCCAAATTATTTGCTCTTTGATCCTCTCTAAATATTACATTTATGGAAGTACATTTACACTTGGCTTATGGTATTTTGTGCAACGCATATACTCCCGAGAAATCTTGTGCAAATCCAACTATTGTCAATGAAATTGTTTCTAGAAGCATTAGAAGAGCTTGGATTTTAAAAGCATCCTGCAGAGTCATTTTTCTAAGTAAGAATCTTCTTATAAAATGATCATCACTTCTTATTAAATCTGTAGAAAGGTCAGATTTTCATGGGTTATGTTTTCTTAGAGTACATCTGTATACATCACATTTCTTATTCACAGACGCTGCTGTACTTTAAGAAACACTTTAATACCTGCATGTAATCTATAAGCATGCAGTCTATTTTAGAAATGATCAGAGATGATGACAAACAGACCCTGTGTCTATGGTATTCATGAAACAATGTCCACAATATTGCTCTTTGATCTCTGGCCTTTTCTAATTGATTTTGCATATGGATGGCCTCAGTACTGCATTCCAAGAAAGTCTGCACGCTATAAGGATTTTTTTTCCCAGCATTTTATAACTATATGTTTCTTGAAGTTGAACTGTAGAGTGTCCTAAGAGTATCATTTTGTTCATAATTGGGGTTTTCTTTTGGTCACAGTGCTTTTATTTGACATAAAACAGGTAGTTCTTAATAGCACGTAACAGTGCAAAGAGCATTGATTTTAGACTCAAAAAAGTCCTATGTTTTAATGATGGCTCTTTTTCTTTTAAACTGTATGGTCTTCAGCAGTTTATCTACATTCCCTGGACTCTGATCCCTCATCTGAAAGTCAGGTAATGAAAGCTCATAGGGATTTTTTTTGTTGATTAAAGGAACTAAGCGGTAACTATCATTGATATTAACAAGAGGTACTATTACTTGAGAGAGATTTTTAAAAAACATTCTCCCTTCATATATAGGTATGTATGTAAATGTACATACACATATACGTATGTACGTCAATGTACATACATGCCTACATTTCTCCCGAAACATGGTCACCAGGGGAGAAAGACACCAGATAGTGTCACACCAGAATTTCAACCTTCAATCACCTTTAAATTTTTTTTTCTTGATACTTAAAAAAAATCGATGCATTAAAATAAATATAATTTTAAAATGAGATAATCTTAGAGAAGGTGCACACTCTGCGTCCTAAATGCTTTAGCAATCTCTCATCAGTTACCAGGGTCACTGAGACACTCCATCTTTCTTGGACATAGTTTTATTTCATTAGGATGAAACAAGACATTTGT
The DNA here is from genome assembly GCF_028021215.1 of Eschrichtius robustus. Classification (NCBI taxonomy): domain Eukaryota; kingdom Metazoa; phylum Chordata; class Mammalia; order Artiodactyla; family Eschrichtiidae; genus Eschrichtius; species Eschrichtius robustus. Next base: position 50,152,644 of record NC_090841.1, read on the forward strand.
GGCCATCTTACCTCAGCATAACTTACTTTAACCCCTTGCCCTGTGAGTTTATAAATGTCAAGATACTGCCAGAAATTCCCTACACAATGTTTCACCAAATATTTGCCTTAGCTTGCTGAAAGGAGTCCTGTAACAATTTTTAAGAGCTGCATTCTGCATACAAGTTAGAACTTATAAAATGATGCTAAAGGCAACTTTTCCTGTTGTCTCTCTTTCATATCAAATAGAAGAGACTTTAAGACTAAAGTATTACTAGAGATCAAAAAGGGCATTTCATAGTGATAAAAAGATAAGTTCTCCACTTTCATAATAACCTTGCATGTAGCTATTAACATAGTCTCGAATATATAAAGCAAAAAGAAGAAACTAAAAAGAAAAATAGACAAAATCACAGTTATAAGTGGAAGGGTTTAACACCAGTTTCTCAGTAACCAAAAAATTTAGTAAGGATATAGATGATTTTTCACTATGCAATTAATGTTTTACCTAACTGACCTTAATAGAATACTGCACACAACAATCTCAGAATACACATCTTTTTCAATTTATTACAGTTGGTACACACTCCTAAGTCTCAATAAGTTGCAAAAGACTACAATATAATAACTTAGAAACCGATAACAATAACTAGAAAATCCCAATACGGACTTTCATTATGGAATTATGGAAAATTATAAATAAAATTCAAAATAATACTGGGTAAAAGAAGACATTAAAATGAAAAACAGAAATAGTTCTGCACTGAATGAAAATAAATTTGAACATATAGATTAAATGGGCAAATTCCTAAGAAAAGCACAACCAACAAAAAACAACCCAAGAATAAATAGGAAATCTCAATAATGTTAAAACTCTGAAAGAAGAATCTTTCATTAAAAACTTCTGTAAAGAAAACTCCCAGTGGATAATGTCTTTTATATTGATATATATACTTTCAAAATTATTGTTTGGTTTGAAACACAACAGTTTAAAATTTGATCCTTTAATTGCAGTCTGATGCAATAATATTCTATGTAAATAATTTTCTAGTAGTAATTGTCCATTGCCACTAAAAATTAATTGTTTTTAATATTTTAAAAAAACAAATGCCCATAAAAGGCACAGTTACAACTACCAGTAAATCATATTACTGATATATTCTTGAATTGTTCAAGTTTTGTGAAACTTCACTTAGTCACTAGATATTTACATAGAATATTATTACATCAGTGTGAAACAAGCCAAAGTTCAAACAGTTAGGTACCTATAAAAACTACTGAATAGATGGTTGTGTTCTTTTTGTCCTGAAATTATTTGCACTTTTTTTTTGGAGAAATCAGGAATTTTGTAGAGAAATCTGTAAAGAAATTTTGTAAGGAATTTCAAGTGAGGTACTAATATCAAAAAATAATATTGAGGGACTTCCCTGGTGGTCCAGTGGTTAACACTCTGCGAGTCCACTGCAGGGACCACCAGTCTGATCCCTGGTCGGGGAACTAAGAGCCCACATGCCATGCAGCCAAAATGACTAAATAACTAAAATAAAATAGAACAAAATAAAATTATATCCGGCATTTAAAAAATAATAATAATATTGACTCAGTTGGTACAACAATAGCAACAAGAAAATATCCCAAACGTAAAGTAGTATAATTAAAAATATTCACATATTAACTTTTTTTACTTTTGAAAGGTGATATTTCTTTTGCTCTTATTTTCTTATTTTCCTTTTTTCAGCCTTTTGTTTTATTTTTAAATTTTTTCCCCGTTCTCTGTCTCTTTTTTAAACTGAAGTATGATTGACTTACAATGTTATATTAGTTTCTGGTATACAACATAGTGATTTGGTATTTTTATTGATTATACTCCATTTTAAAGTTATTATAAAATATTGGCTATAGTTCCTGTGCTATACATTCCATCTTTGTATCTTATGTATTTTATGCACAGTACTTGTGCCTCTTAATCCCTTTCCCCTATCTTGTCTCTCCTCCCACCCCTCTCCCGACTGGTAACCACTAGTCTCTTTTCTGTATCTATCAGTCTGTTTCTGTTTTGTTATAGTCATTCATTTTATTTTTTAGATTCCAAATATATGTGATATCATACAGTACCTGTCTTTCTCTGTCTGACTTACTTCACTAAACATAACACCCTCCAGGTCCACCCATGTTGTTGCACGTGGCAACATTTTTACCTTTCTTATGGCTGAGTAGTATTCCACTGTGTATATGTACCGCATCTTCTTTACCCATTTACCTGCTGATGGACACAGGCTGCTTCCATATCTTGGCTACCGTAAAACAGCGCTTCTATGGACACTGGGGTGCACGTATCTTTGCTAATTAGTGCTTTTGTTTTCTTCTGCCCTATATACCCAGGGGCAGAACCGCTGGATCGTATATGGTAGTTCTGCTTTCAGTTTTTCGAGGACCCTCCCTACCGTGCCAGCAGCAATCGCCTTGGTGGCGGGTACAGCCGTAGCTGGAGGGGCTAGAGCGAGAGCCAGAGCCAGGTGCAAGCTGGGCCTTCTCCCGTGCTCGGTGGCCACCGCCACCCTATGGGGGGCAGGGCTGGGGTCTGAGCCGGCTCAGGTGCCCCCACGCGTGGGCACTCCCCTTGGCCACGGCAGCCTTCGCCTCAGTGGGGAGCAGCACCAGAGAGAGAGAGGGGGGGTGTAGCACTGGGTGGGTCACGGCAAAAGCCAGCCAGAGCCCCAGGTGGTTGTCGACCTGCTGTCTCCGTACTGTGTGCCCTTTTCAAGAGCAGAGTCTTGGTCTCTTAGAGCCTTCTGGTAAGTCCCACTGGTTTTCAAACCAGCTGAGGGGGCTCATCTTCCCGGTGTTGGACCCCAGGGCTGGGGTACCTAAGATGTGGCTCAAACTCACTGCTCCCCAGGGAGGAACCGTGATCCTGTGACATCCCCCTCTTCTCCCCTGTCCCCCAGGAGGTGTGCGGTCCAGACCAGATTGCTCGTCCTCCCTTTCCGCCAGACTCCGTGATCTTCCTTTACAGCCTTGGTTTTAGAAGAGCTCTCCTGCTTGTCCCCAGCTGGGTTTCAGTGAGAGTCACTCTACATGCAGCTGTAGTTTGATGTGTTCGTGGCGGGAGGTAAGCCCAGCATCCCCCTACTCCACCATCTTGATCTCTCCTTGTATTTTACTCTAATTTTTCTACGAGCACAATTATTTATCAAAGCTCAATAAAGGAATATTTTCATGGCCTCATTACGTAAGTTCTTTGAATTACTGATTTTTTACTGAAAATAATTTAGTTTATAGAGGAAGGAAGGGGTGTCAAATGCACTGAGTAAAGGACTGATAATTTTGAGTAATTAATAAGGCCTGCTCTTCCCAAAGATACCATGAAGACAGTGTGAGGTGAGCCATAGACTGGGAAGAGATATTTACAACATGTATAACTGATAGGGGGCCTATATTCAGAATAATAGGGAACTCCTAAAATTCAACAAGAAAAGAATAACTCACAAAGGAAGCTAGCAAAAGACTTACCGCCGCCTAAAGAGGGTATCCGAACGGTCAAATACCATGTAAAATTAATACCAATTACATTCACAGTGAGAATCTCACCACTATCACTAAATTCAAAGAACTGACCATTCCAAGAGTTGATGGGGATATACAGCCAAAAGGAACTTTAATATAATACACTGCTATTGGCAGAGTAAATTGGTGTAACCGCTCAGGAAAAGTTCCAAACTTGAAGACGTGCAGTCTCTATGACCCAGAAATTCCACCCTTAGATATACTAATACACATGTGTACCAGATGTTCATAAGAATACCCAAAGTATATTCACAGCAATATCATTCATAGCAGCCGAAAGCTGGGATCAACTTAAGTGTTCATCAACAGTGAATGTGATAAATTTGGATACAAGGGAATACTATATAGGTACGTAAATGAATGAACTGCAGCTACAAAGAGCGTGGAGGTATCTTGCAATTGCAATGATTAACAAAATAAATGAGAAATGGAACAAATCATGATGTGTGACTCTTCTCATAAAAGCAGATGAAATTAAACTGTGGTCCTTAATGATTCCTATTTAGGTAGTAATTTGAATGAAGAAAAGCAAGAGAAGCTTCACTCTTAAAGTCAGGGTAGTGTTTATCCTTGAGGAGAATGAGAGGCTTTGGACGGGGAAGGCGTACACGTGGAAAATGGCACGCTGGTGGTCTTTTAGACTAGGTGTTCACTTTATAATAATTCAATGAGCTGTATGTTTTTAATTTGTGCACTTTATATGTGTTTTTTTTTTTTTTTTTTTCACGGTGAAATCTGTTTTTTGTCCTTTTAAAGGAAAGAACTCTTGCTAATATTTTTTGGTTTCTATTTCTTGTTGTTTTTTTTTTTACATTAATTTTTATTGGAGTATAGTTGCTTTACAATGTTGTGCTAGTTTCTGCTGTACAGCGAAGTGAACCAGTTATACATAGACATATATCCACTCTTTCTTAGATTCTTTTCCCAGAGAGGTCATTACAGAGTATTGAGTAGAGTTCCCTGTATATACAGTGGGTCCTTGTTGTTATCTATTTTTTTTTAACATCTTTATTGGAGTATAATTGCTTTACAATGTTGTGTTAGTTTCTGCTGTATAACAAAGTGAATCAGCTATACAGATACATATATCCCCATATCCCCTCCCTCTTGCATCTCCCTCCCACACTCCCTATCCCACCCCTCTAGGTGGTCAGAAAGCACCGAGCTGATCTCCCTGTGCTATGCAGCTGCTTCCCACTACCTATTTTACATTTGGTAGTGTATATATGTCCATGCCACTCTGTCACTTCGTCCCAGCTTACCCTTCCCCCTCCCCGTGTCCTCAAGTCCATTCTCTACGTCTGCATCTTTATTCCTGTCCTGCCCCTAGGTTCTTCAGAACCTTTTTTTTTTTTTTTTTTTTTTTAATTCCAGATATGTGTGTTAGCATACGGTATTTATTTTCCTCTTTCTGACTTAATTCACTCTGTATGACAGACTCTAACACTGAGTTATTTGTAGTGAGGTGGAGGGACCTTGGTGTTATTTTTGTAACACTGTCTGAAAGGTAGAGTGACGCTAGCAGCCATGGAAGAGGAGAGTTTTCATGAAAACAATAATTAACTTATCAGTCAACAAAACACCAAACCACAACATCTGGAAGACAGAAACGAACAAATCGGCTCTACAGCTCTTTCTTGTAGAATGCATGAGACCTAGAACAGACTTAAATATTACAGGCATCTACAACCTACTGTGTAAGGTACTGGGGGCATTTGCGGAAAAGATTATAAAAGGTTTCACCTCAAAGCATCCTAGCATCCTAGCTAAACTGGTATGTCTTGTGAGTCCCTTGGCTGGGTCTGAAGTGCCATACACATAGCTATGTATAACTATGATCCCAAATAGTAGAATCTGATGCTCTTTGCAAGTGTTAAACACTGCCTGGGTGGAGTAGTTTCTTTATAGGGCCTTTTAGTGAACCATGAAAAAACTGTTGGTGCCATTCCAATTTAATTTTGTAAAGGCATTTGTATTACTGCTGCAGGACAAATATTGTTCTAGAAAGTAGACTCTGGATTATTCTGTGTCCCTTCTTATCTCCAATAGCCTGTTTCTTTACTAATAAAGAACCATTTTCTATGTTTAGAAACAGCAGCCGTGGCATTCCTAAACATATTCTGCATTCCATAATGAAAAAGTGAGAACAATATAAATAATTTTAAAATTTAACAATCAAATTATGGATAGTCATATGGAAAACAAACTAGGGAACTTGGAAAATGATTGCACCTTAAATAACATTTAATTTTTTAACAATAAAAAAACCAAAGAAAGTATAAAAATAATCAGGGCTACAAAATGAAAAAAAAAAAAAAATTCTACAAATATCAAGCTCAGAACAAAGATATTTTCTACGGATTAATGAAAAGTATCATACTTTGAAGTTTTCTGTAAGCTAATCGTCCACTTCAGTATTTCTAGACAAAGCCTTTGATTTACAACCAATGATGGGACAAAATTTTTGAAGAGAGAAAATAAGGATAGCTACAATAGGAAAGAAATCATTTGCCAAGTAAACGGACAAGTTATTTTTTAAATAAAGGTCCTTTGAAAATAATGACAGAAGCTGAATTTTGTTTCAATATTTAAAAACATAAAGAGTCAGTCCTAATATGAAAAATATATACTGTTTTACTATCATGGGCTAAGTAACAGATACAGCAGCAGAGAGAGTCAATAGGATCCAAAGTATTGTCTCCTACTTGATAAAAGTGGTTCCGTTTGCCCACAGTCTGCCAGGATCTCCCTCCTTCCAGTGGCTGAATTCTTGCTCTTCCTCTTCTGTAGGCTTCCTGTGAGTACGGCTTATGCTTCTCATTCATAGCATTTCCATGGTATCCAAATAAAAAATATTTTTCATGAAATAGGAAGATCCCATTTATTTTCTTTTACCTTTGTTCATTATAAAGGGCACATTAAATCTATACATTCCTTTATTATAAACGGTCTTGATCATAAAAAAATCAACATGGTTATATTATTTTTATGCCTGCTGGCCTCAACCGATATTTCTAGCGTGATATTTTCTCCATTTGCAGCTTCGGAAATATACTATCACTCAACCTAAGTGGGTTACTAAGCCAGTCATCTTCCACTCTTGCATTTAAGTGACTATTAGGACATACTTTATGAAGTTTGAAGTGACCCTCTATTCCTTCTCATGTAAAATATCTATAAGATAGCAGTGACAGTCAGACACCATTTCTAGGGAAAAGCTACTGTATTTTCTCCAAGGTCATAATTGTACTAAAGCATCCAAGGGCAATGTTTTCAGACTGAATCCTATTTTTCCCTGAGACATATAAAAGAGGATTGATAAGCCTATAATTCAGAACCCACTGACAGACTTACAGGAAAATTATATATTTATAACAGTCTTGATGAAAGAACATAGGTCAAAGGCAAAAAGGAAACAGGGGTAAGAAAAATACAAAGTAGGAAAAAAATCCCTGAGTCTTTCTTGACTGTAGAATACATTTCTTGGAATGCTAAAGTGGTCTTTTAAAAAATACCGAGGACCAGGACTACCCTGGTGGGGCAGTGGTTAAGAATCCGCCTGCCAGCGCAGGGGGCGCGGGTTCCATCCCCGCTTAGGGAAGATCCACGTGCCGCAGAGCAACAAAGCCCGTGCACCACAACTATTGACCCTGCACTCTAGAGCCCGAGAGCCACAACTACTGAGGCCACATGCCACAACTACTGAAGCCTGCGAGTCTAGAGCCTGTGCTCCGCAACAAGAGAAGGCACCGCAATGAGAAGCCCGCGCACTGCAACGAAGAGTAGCCCCCGCTCGCTGCAACTAGAGAAAGCCCGCGCACAGCAACGAAGACCCAAGGCAGCCACAAATAAATTGATTAATTAAAAAAAAAAAAAAACAACTGAGGACCTGCCTCAACAGGCGAGCACATGCTGTAACTGAGCATCAGGGTAAGCACTCTATGAGCGCTGAATGGACTGGATTTCAAGAATGAAAGAAATTGACGAGCTGTGCAAACTAGATTTCAAAATGATATCGCCACAATGTCCATCTTACTGGTCTTAATATGAGTGTCTAGCATTGGAGTTTTCCTGAAAAACTGTTGGTTTGGACACAGAGTTCTCTGTGAATATCATTTCCTCTTGCATGCCATACTCTAAATCGTTGGAAGTACAAGGACCTGAGTTCATTTCAACTCTTTGGGGGAAGGAGGAGTTCCCTCAAAAGACTTTTATCATCTTTCTCCATTTCACTCAAGATACCTTTAATATGAGAAAAATTAAGCCATCTATTGTTCAAGATCTTGATTAGGATGATAGTGTCATGGGTGTATACATATGTCAAAGCTTACCTAATTGTACACTTTTCAATGTGCAGCTTATTTTATGTCTTTTATTTTATGTCTTAATAAAGCTCTTAAAAAAAAAAATTAAGCCATCAAGTGTAAACACTAGTGTCCATCACTTTGCCTTAATCCCCGCCAGCACCATACATTTCCTCTTTATCCTGGTCACCTTCCTCCAAACTGGAGGTGGTTAGCCCTTCTCCTTGCCAAAGCCAATCCCTCCATCTTTCCCCTTGATTACGTCCATTCCCGACTCTTTAGGAATCTTACTCCATCAAGTGTCCTCTCTTGCTCCTGAATTTGCCCCTTTCCAACTCTGCTTGCACTTTTCTTTGTGCTTTCAAAGGGCTCAAGTTTCTCTCACCCTAAAAAGAATTCTCTCGCTGTAGATATATTCTTCAACACACTGCACTGTCTTCCTCATCTTCTTCTGATTTAAATTCTCAAGAAAATGGTGTCTATCTATTTTTTCCCCTTTACTTTTTACTTTCAAATTGTGTTGTCCAGCTTCTTGCTCTTAAAAAATTAATCAATTGCTTCCTAATCACCCAATCTATTGGCCATTTTTTACTCAATTTTTAAAAAACATTAACTTAATAATGTATTTGACTACCTTTTTAAAACATTCTTCCCTTTGTTTGAACCTTGTAGTCTTCTGTCACCTTTCACAGGCAGTTTCTTTTCATGCACTGTAAATTTCCGCTTTAGGAAGACAGAATTAGGTAAGCTATCTTCCAAACTCATTTGAAAACTGCAATTTTGTATGAATGACTGACATTTTAGAAGATGTGGAAATGAGACCCTTTGGGGAAAAGAAATTATCAGATAGAATGAGGTGTTTCTGTAAAACAATTATCCTTATTTCCCTGAGGAAAGTTACCTGATAGATGCCAATTTCAACAGGTAGTTGAGCAGTTGTCACCTGGATGTGAACTTTGGCGCTTTGAACTATAGCAATTATCATATTGTTTCTTACTATCATTTAGCTACAGCTCCTACTTTCCCATTGGAGTTTAAAATGAGCCCTATTTCCTAGGAAAGAATCTGAAAAAGTATTTTAATAGTTTTTCTGAATGCTGATGGGACCAGTGAGCAATATTTCTGTGCTCACAACCCAAAAGCTCCATGTTCTCAGCTGAGATCATTCCATTAGATGCAATTGCTTTCCTGAGCTGTTGTCCTCTGCAGGGAGAAAGAGGCTGACCAAAGTTCGTCTACTAGATTCACTCCTAATGCAAGGCTAAAAAATAGCACTTTAATTGTACACCACAAAGCTAGTCAATATTTTGACCTGCTCTGGAAATTAGCCAAGATATATGTACAAAAACTGGAGCTAGTCAGAAAGCCACAAAAATGAAGGTCTACACCTTTGGCAGTGCTACAGCATTGCTGGTTTCAGGGTCACTCATTTCCATGGACCTTTACCGCCATCCATACATTAAAGATGGAACACCCTGTACTGAAAATCAGTAACACCAAGAAAAGTGCCAACTTAAAGTTTCCAGTAGTTTCATGCTTTGCAAACATTGTTTTTGTTGATGATCTCATATTTGCACAGAAAGAGTTCATATTAATCTTAGTAGTCACATCCAAACCATGAGATTTAACTAATGTCAGATGCTCTTTCACATGATGGTGTGCCGAGTTAAATTATTTTAATGAATAAGTAAATAAATAAGTGATAACATATAAACAAAATACTACATTTAACATAAAGTGAAATATATATTACAATATATAGAAATATATATTGAAATAAATACTATATATGTATTTAATGTGTATATGTATATATAATATACTTTAAATAAATTGGAATTATTATGTGAAAAAAGAAAACCAGATATCTGCCACATTTTTACCTGAAGAAAGTACTTGGTTTCCAAGAAATTTATGCTCCAGCAGCCTTGTAATAATAAATAAAAATCTGAGGGTTAGAATGTGATTCAGAGATATCCAGGACCTATAATTTATTCCCAAACAGAAGGAGTCAATATAAATCCTGTGAATTTCATTGCTGCCAGAACACCTATTTAATTATGAATAAGAAATGCTTAGAAATGTTGCCTCTTTAGGGATCACAGTCCTTATTCGGGACACAAGACCTTGTAAGCCCTTTAAAAATTACCCATCATAAGTACAACACTGTCATTTTAGTTCAGCATTAGGGAACTCTGCACTGGAGTAACCCCAGGGCTCCTTAGTCTGTTGGAAAAGATGGTCATGAGAGTGCATTGCGGCTTTCTAACATTCTAAGAGATTTTGGTTAGTGGACCTGTCTTTAGTTTTTTTTTTTTTTTCACTTGAGTTGGCTTGGTGTGATTTCCATACTATGAATTGAATCCAGCTGTTCAAATAGTAAGTTAGACAACACTTTACAGTTGTTTTTTGTTTTTTACTGCAAAGATATGTCCTCTATATGTTAGCCTACCATAATATGCAAAAGCCATTCAATTAAAACGATGGTATGAGTACAAAGATGTCAATCTCTTTCTGACCCAACTCTCCCAGGTATATTCCAAAAGATGAAGAAGTTTCCAAACTCTGTCCAAGTTTGGAAGATCACCGAAGAGTACAAACATGAGCCTACTTTTATCAGACATTATCTGATGGGTCAGTTTCCCGTCAGTTTCCATGACGGGAAATACTTTCCATGGGTTTAAATCTGCGCTTAGTACGTATCATAATTAGGATGTATTCAGTCCCAAATTACAGAATATGTCCAAAACCAGAACTTCTCAACTAGTGTGTGACAGTATGCCATGAATGGGTGGCAGGTGGTTGAGACGCTAATCTTGGGCACTGTTACAGTGGGCAGGACGGGCAGCCAGAAGCAGCTGAAATCTTCGAGCAACTTGTCCTTTGTGAGGATTCTTACCTGTTTACTCCAGTATACCATACAAATATGATTTTATATGTTGCCATGATGTGTAAAGACTGAAAAGCACTGGCTCAATAACAGACATTTAGTTTTCACTGAAGTAAGACATTTGGAGGTAAGCTTTCCAGGATTCGTTCCAGAATTGATTTCATGGCTCAGTAATATCATCAAAGACCTAACCTCATTTCTTACTTCCATTGTACCTCACTTTCTCAGCATGTTGACACTTATCTTCAGGCTTATCACCCTGAATGGTTGCAAGGGCTGGCAAAGTCCTAGAATTCACATTCTCAAATAAAAATATGCAAAGCAGGAAGGAGAGAAGGGGTCAAAAGCAATCTTTTTGTCATGTGGCCCCCTCTGTTTTACAAAGGAGAAAACACCTTTCCCTAAAGTGCTCCACTATACTCCCCTTTACATCTTTACATTGTATTGACTAGGGGTTACCTTCGTATGTATATTGGCAAAGCCATTACCATGAATGGCTGGGACAATCATGATTCATTCATAGGGGTGGGCATAGAATAAAACAGGAGTGCAGTTAGCAAGAAATATAGGAGAATGACTGCTAGGTAAGCAACAGTGTCTGTTGCTGAGAGATTAATCAAAAGAAGAAACAGTGTTGCTTATAATTCTGAGAGTGATAATCCATTTCAAGCTAAAGGGAATATGTAATTTCTTAAGTCTAACTGGTCTTTTCTCTAACCTTCAAATCTACCTGCTTCAATTTTTTACAGCTTCAATTTAGCATTTTCATTAATTATAAAAAATGTTTTAATATATTACTGTAGTCACAGCAATATTTACAAAAATATTTCAAAACAGATATCTGATAAAAGATTTGTATCTAAAATATACAAAGAACTCTCAGAACTCAACGATAAGGAAGCAAACAACTCAATTTTTTAAAACGGGCCAAGGTTCTGAAAAGACATCTCACCAAAAAAGGTGTATGAATGGCAAATAAACACATGAAAAGGCGCTCATGCTATTTGTCATCAGGGAAACTAAAACAATGAGATACCACTACACAGCTATTAAAGTGGCAAAAATCCAAAAAACTGACAATATCAGCAGCCAGTGATGATATGGAACGATAGGAACTCTCATTCTGCTATTGGGAATGAAAAATGGTAAAACCACTTTGGAAAACGACTTGAAAATTTCGTAAAAATCTAAATATAGTCCAAAACCCAACAACCATGTTCGTGGGTATTTAAACAACCAATCTGAAAACTTATATCCACACAAAACTCTGCATGCAAATGTTTATAGCACCTTTATTTATAATCACCAAAAACTGGAAGCAACCAAGATGTCCTTCAATAAGGGAATGGATAAACAAACTGTGGCACATCCACATAATGAAATAATATTCAGTAATACAAAGGAATGAACCATCAAGCCATGTAAAAAAAAATATGAATGCATTTTACATGCATATTACTAAGTGAAATAAGTCAGCCTGAAAATGCTATAGAGATGGTCATCCAATTAGTGGTTGCCAGTGGTTAGGAGAGGTGAGAGGGTTAAATAGGAGAAGCAGGGAAGATTTTTTTTAGAGTGGTGAAATTATCCTGTATGGTGGTGCAATGGTGGATAAATGACAATATGCATTTGTTAAAACCTATGGAACTTTACAGCACAAAGAGTGAACCTTGCTCCGCAACATATGTAGAAAGGGAAATACAAATTAAAACAATGAGACATCACTACACATCTATTAGAATGGCCAAAATAGAGAAACATGCAACACCAAATGCTGGTGAGGATATGGAGGAACAGGAACTCTCATACACTCTGGTGGGAAAGCAAAATGGTACAGTCACTTGGAAGTTTGGTGGTTTCTTACAAAACTAAACACACTCTTACCATATGATCCAGCAAACACACTCCTTAGTATTTATCCAAAGGACTTGAAAACTTACGCTCATGTAAAAACCTGCACACGGATGTTTACAGCAGCTTTATTCATAATTGCCCAAACTTGGAAGCAACCAAAATGTTCTTTCCTTCAGATGAATGGATAAATGACAAATAAACCTGGTATATCCAGATAATGGAATATTACTCAGCACTAAAAGAAATGAGCTATCAAACCGTGAAAAGACATGGAGGAACCTTAAATGCATATCACTGAGTGAAAGAAGCTGATCTGAAAAGGCTACATTCTATATGATTTTAACTATACGACATTCTGAAAAAGGCAAGACTGTGGAGATGGTAAAAAGATCAGTCAGGGGTTGCCAGGGGTTGAGGGACGGGATGAACAGGTGGAGCAGAGAGAAGTTTTAGGTCAGTGAAAATACTCTGTATGATATCTTAATGATGTCATTATGTATTTGTCATGTCAGTATATATTTGGTCTAACCCTCAGGATTAGTACAACACCAAGAGTGAATTATAATGTAACCTATGAACCACAAGGTGATTATGATGTGTCAGTAATACAGTCCATCAATTTTAATAAACATACCATTCTGATGTGGGATATTGATACTAGTGGAGGCTATGCATGTGTAGGGGCAGGGGGTACATGGGCAATCAATCTCTGTACCTTCTGTTCAGTTTTGCTGAGAACCTAAAACCGCTCTTAAAAATTTGTCTGAATTTTTTTTAAAGAGTGAACTTTAGTACATGTAAATTAAAAAAAAATCATTCACAAAATCAGGAAGTCCTGGGACAGAATGCAGACCGTGACAAAAAGAATCTGTGTAAGGAATGTATGAAATAATCTCACTAAAAGAGTTGGACAAAAAGGTGCCCTCCTAGGTAACTTTGGAAATGTGTGGAGACTGCAAGACTAAAGACAAAAGGAACTGTACATAAGAACTATACTTTAAGTGAGAAAGCTCTTTCTTTCATAGCAGTACAAGTTAACAATTCTGAAAGAACTATACATGTATACTATAATCGAGCAATTAAGTAAATGCACAGCAGAAAGTGGGGGATAGTTTCTCAATGTTGGGCTGAGAGGTTACAGACAAGCAAGAAGAGAAGGCTGGAATCATCCCTGTGGTAATGGATTACAGTTGGAGGCATCAATATGAATTCATATTTACCTTGATATGCACACAGGTGGATACATCCAGAAATATTTAAAGGTACGTGCACAATGGAATATTACTCAGCCACAAAAAGGATGAAATGATGCCACTTGCAGCAACATGGATGGACCTAGACATGATCATACTAAGTGAAGTAAGCCAGACAGAGAAAGATAAGTATCACAGGATATCGCTTATATGTGGAATCTAAAAAAATAATACAAATGAACTTATTTACAAAACAGACATAGACCCACAGACATAGAAAACTAAATTATGGTTACCAGAGGGCAAAGGGGGGAAGGGATAAATTAGGAGTTTGGGATTAAAATATATACACTACTATATATAAAATAGATAACCAACAAGGACCTACTGCATAGCACAGGGAACTGTACTCAGTATCCTGTAATAACCAGTAATGGAAGAGAATTTGAAAAAAGAATATATATATATATATTTATATGTATAACTGAATCACTGTGTTGTACATCTGAAACTATCACATTGTAAATCAACTATATTTGAATAAAAATTTTTTTAAAAATTTAAAAAAGCAATCTTAGCCACTTTGCAAGGAAAAAAAAAAAAAGCATGTGTATAGACACAGTTTACTATGCACACACATATATTTTCTTTCTTTGCCAACTGAGAGGGCCTTGAAGCAACAACACCCCAGGAGCAACAAACACACCTAGTGCCCACATCTTGGTTTCTAATACCATCCTCCAACAAATGAACTAAGGCTTCTTAGAGAAGTGGATGATTCTATAGCTGGGGCTGGGACTATACTAGATGAGTCTGGACCATTTGGAAGTGCCAAAAAGTAAGGAAATGCTCAGACACACATAACCATGACATTAGGGGTATGTCAAAGGGACATAGGAACCAACTGAAAGAGTTTCCAATGACCAAAGCCACAACAATTGGAGCTGCAAAATAAAGAAAGTAGTATTGGATTATAACCCCAAATATAAACTAAGTATCTGAGTCCATAGTGTTATAAATAAATGGTTATATCATAAACAAATGGCAAAGAATATTCTCCAGTGCAGAAGATTCCAAATAATTATGTAGGTTCTCCTCCCCCAAGGAGATGGACTGCAGCTCCCTAAGTATGGCCTGCTCACAGAGACTTCCTTTCAAAGAAGATAGTATGGAAATGGGGAGAAAAGAGTAACTTTACAATGGAGAAATGTAACAAACACTACCTCAGCTCGGTGATTATGAGTAACAGCCACAGAGATAAGTCATGTTGATAATGTGTAGCATTGATATGATGCGATGAGAATGGTACTTTATCTCTGTGGTCTTCATCCCCAGAACCAATAACCCCAGTTTAATCATGAGAACATCAGTCAAATGTCAATTGAGGTATGGTCTACAAAACACCTTACTAGTACTCCTCAAAACTGCCAAGGTCATCAAAGAAAAGGAAAGTCTGAGAACTATCACAGTGCAGAGGGGACTAAGGAGACATGATGACTAAATGTAATGTGGTTCCTGGATGAGACCCTTGAGGGGAAAAGGACATTAGGTACAAACTGAGGAAACCTGAATAAAGTACAGGCTTTAATTAATAATAATGTATCAGTGTCAGTTCATTAATTGTGACAAAGTACTATACTAATAGAAGACGTTGATGGGGTACTCCCTGTACTATTTTCACAATTTTTCTGTAACCTAAAACCATTACAAAAATTTTAAAGTTTTTATATTAAAAAATGGGAGAAATTAGTGTTGCTACTTTGAAAAATGGTTACTTACTGAATTAATTATAAACTGTTAACTACCCCCCCCCCCCAAATCAGATTAATGAATACTGGCAAATAGCATAGGGAAGTGAACAAGACCATTGTTCCAGACCTGAGTTCATGTTTGCCCAAACTACCTATGGGTGTGATACTCAGACACATCCTTTAGTCCCTTAGGACCTTGATGTTTTCTCCTATAAATTATGGAAATTGGATAAATGGTATTACAGGACTCTTCTAAAACAATGCTATAGACAAGCAAAATACATCAGCAAAATCAACAAGAATGCCAATGGATTGATTCTATCATATCACACATAATTTGGGAAGTACTTACTGGCTTCTCCCACTGATAAAATACCAGTTTTACTTCTATTTAATGAAGTCTATTTTTGAGATTTGGATGGTAAGTTATACTGGAACATAAAGAAGAAACAACGCTACTTTATCCTGGTGAACAGTAGTATCTCCTTTAAAATTACGCTTTTCTCTTGAAAGCATACAAGGTAGGAGTAAAAGGGAGAAGACTTTACACCTATTATACTGTTCACATATTCTCAAATAATACCACATTTTAAATAATATCACTTTCAGCTCCATAAAATGTACTGCACTGAGAAACCATAACTAAGACACAGGGGGTAAGAGCTAAGTGTCTCATCCGTTTTCAGTACAAATAAAAGATTAGGTCTGCCTTTTTCTTTCAAAGAGGACCCTGATGGAATGGATTGGATGAAAGTCTTTCATGACTCACCTCTAAATTTGGTGGTCTGTACTCCCAGGGTGATTGCAAGGCCACATAAGAGGCAGGAAGTAGAAGGAAGTAGCGCCAGCAGCCCAGAATTGGAGTCAGGACACCTGCGTTCTAATGTTGACCCTTTCATTACTTAACTAGCAGTTCCACCTTGAACAAATAATTTTAATCTTGCTGAGTTTCTCATTTGAAAAACGAGATGTTGGATCAGATGCTACATTAAATAAATGGAACTCAAAAATGTTGTGGATTTGCTCCCTTCTTTTGAATAGCAAGGGCCAGGGATGGACCATTGTCTGTTCAGGGCTGGCTGAGCTAACCCCTGACCTCTGTACTGAGCAGTATGGTTAACATTGCAGACGTGGAGAGGCCACAGCCCACCTGAAGGGCAGAGGAAATAGTCCAGGAGCAATTGTTTCCATATGCATTTCCAGAGCTGAGACACAGGAGTGCTTTGGAGCTGGCAGGAAAAGGAAGCAATTTATCCCCTTTCACATCCTTCAGAAAGCTTCCTGGGGAGTTCATGACTTTGGTCTATCAAACACCTTACTAAGTATTATTTCTTGAAAGGGAGGCCAGAAGCAACCTTAAGAGTTAAAGACCTTTCATTTTGAATTTTACTATATAAACCTTGTTTAGAAGCCCAGCTTGTAAACCAATCTCTTTGTACACAGGTTTAACAAAATCTGTTTAAACAGAATTTGGAAGAGTAATTTTGTGATGATATTATTAGGCAATGCATATTAATGCCATAAAGAATGAAGTGTGTGTGGTTATTCTATTTTGCTTAGTCACAAGTAATGTTCGTTCTGGTAGCAATTTTTGAGGCTGTGCCCATTGTATTGTTTTGTTCAGTTGCAAATCAGGTAAAAATTAGCCATGCCTTTGTTTCTTCCATTAATTCCATAAGAATATCCAACCAATGTTATGTCTAACACACATAGAGGAACATTCATTTCCTGACTTTTCCTTATACTCTTTGCCTAGACACATATCAACCCACTCCCTACCAACATAGAGAGGGAAAAAATTGAATTCCCATTAATGATATATATTTTTTAAAAAATTCTCACAATATAAGTATAAATGTACACTGGAAAAAAAAAATAAGGTAATGGCCAGGGATATCCCATTGCCATCTGATATTTTTCCCCATCCCTCAATTACACTGACTTTTGATCGTCATTTGGGAAATTTATTTTCAGTGGTGCCTGAAGCCAACAATTACGTGCGTTAAATTGTGTACTTCAAATACATAGCCCTTCTCCTCACACATCTCAGGCTGCCACCAAGGGTTCTGGCTGTTCCTGTCTCCAGCTTGGTTACATGGGCATAGCATAGGAGCAAAGGACCAACACTACCATTTCCATTTCTGGAAGACGTGCCAATACCCCACCTTGCAAATATAACTAGAACGTCCCACTCAGCAGCTCAGTGTACGAATAAGGGACTGCTACATAACAATACATTATAGATTTTGTATGGATACCATTAAAATTGTGGCTTAGTTGTTTTTAAGACTAAATGCATATACCATAGGGAACACATAAAAAACCAGTGGCTTTGTTTCTTCAATTGCAACTTAAAAGTAGACTAACTAGTATCATATTTAATATAGGAAGGGGCATTTTCATCATCTTTATATACATAAAGATGTGTGTGTATGTATATATACATACATAAACACATTTCATATTTCATATATATATATATACATTTTCATCATATATATGTTGGAGAGTTAGAAGCTACCTTCCTATTGCGGCATGAACATCTTTAAGTAAATGTTACTCAATTTCCATAAAAATTGTTCTTTAGAATGGGAAAGCGCTGTAAGCTTAAGCTTTGTGTTACACAAATATCTCATAAGAAAAAGGGTATCATGAGAGAGATTACTATAAAACTAAAATTATATAAAAAAGGCAACAAAACCCCCCATAGAGCTGTAGTATTCTAATGTGTAGCACACAGTATTCCAGTGCATTGCACACAGTAAACGTCTTCTTTTGAACGGGTTACTGGAACGAATCCCAGAGGGACAAGACATCTCCGGGGATAGTAGGAACCTGAGATGGCTTCTGCTTATATCTGGGGAATGATTCTCAGGAGGCTGCAGGTTTGCCACTGAGCTCCTCTTTACTCCTGGGGTTTAGACGAGATGTAACCAGGTGTAGTAGCCTACAGTCTTTAATAAAGGAAAACCCAAGTCTTTTAATATATTTTAAACAGGATGTTCCTTTCCTAGACTGAGCATGTCATGAACGGTGAGAGTACATCGTTCTCTCCTGTAAACAGACTCACACAACAGGGCTGCTGAGAAAAGAGGTAATAGGGCCTGACAACTGGAGAATTGGATTACCTTTAGTTACCAGGTGTTCAGATTTTTCAGTGTGCTGGTTCTTTAGAAGATCAGAATTATGTCTAAGAATTGGATCATCATTATGAGAATAGCAACAACCTGATTCTGTTGGAATGGTTCTCAGAAAAAATTGTTAGTTACCACCATTTGGGAAGCTTACTAAGTCCTAATAATAAAGGTGAAAGTTAAAAAGTAATGATACAAGATAACACTGAGAGGTGACTATAGGTCAAATATATTGTTATTTGCTTGAGAGATACTCTCAGCCACTTCATCAGCTCCCTCCTGAATAAATACCTGGATTCAGGTACTTACATATGATTTCATTAAGTACTCTAATATTCTTCATCTCTTTCTCTCTCTCACATACACACACACACACACACACACACACATCCATAAATACATCATAATATGATGCCGAAGCTAGATAAAGGCACTTTCCACTTTTCTAAAGAAATCCAGAAATCTAGGTTCCTATGAACTAAGTAAACTAAATGGTCAGGCTGTGCTATTAGAGACTCTCTAAATGACTATAAGCATTGAATTCATCATAAGTATGTTATGCTTCATTTCTTGAAAAAGAAACAAAATTCCAGTGCATTCATTAATGTGTCAGCTTACTAATACATAAATGCAATCACTATGCAAAATTGCTTCAATGATTTGAAAGGTATATTTGGAAAAAAAATAAACTTGTCTCTGGGTTCTATTTCAAATCAACTGTCATGGTTTAAATATAAATAACCAGGGGCAAGTTACTGAGGAATCGAACTGTATAGTATCTTTCAAAAAGTGAAAATTCACAGAAAACAATTTCAAACGCTTCTTTTCTTTATATTTGCCATTTGAGGAAAGATTCCTTTTGTCTGGACAATGTTAATAATTTCTTAGTCTTTATTCTAGTTACATTCATAACTATATTGATCAGGGCATTTTCACTAGCCAATCTCAAAGTTAAACAAAAAACAGATATAATTATTCAAAAGTACAGAGAAATCAGGCGGGGCTGGGTACTCAAGTGTGCTGCATCAAGTCCTTGAAACTAACTAGCTCTCTCTCTCAATCTCTCTCTCTCTCTCTCACACACACACACACACACACACGCACACACGCACACACACACACGCAGTTCTACTTATCTTTCTATTGACATTATCCTTAGGAAAACTTTCCCAAGGTGGCCAGGCTAGGCTAGCAAAGTGTGTTTCCCAGAACAATTTCCAGGTATTATTAACAGGGTGAGGGGTAGTTACAAATAAATAATTTTAGGACATGTTTGGTTTAATCAAAGTTAACTTTCTCCTTTACCACAGGCTTCTCTGAGCCTTTAATACACTATGACTCTCCAAGAGGGGGTAGAAATCATACCTGCAGCCGTTGCCAAAATCAACTGCCCCCAGAATCTTCTCTTCCCTTTTACTGAGGCAGATCACCTAGCACTAGTGTGACAGGGAAATAAATCAGGAAGCACATGATAAACTGTCTCAGAAGAGTCGCTCTGCATCTCCGTTCCATGCCCCCATTTTCTTGGTTGCTTGGCTTGTTCTTTGAGGACAGTCATACAGTTTGAAATGGCCTCATCATTTGAGCCCTGAAGGGGAGCCCTCAGACCCATCACTCCTTCCATCAGATACATGTATGGCTCCAGACCCTCCAGGCTTATTTCCTTTTAAGATCTTGTTAGAAGAGTATGGGGTGGGGAAGGGGGGGAGGCGGGGAAGAGGGGAGGAAGGATGTCTGAAGATTAGTGACTCACCTGCTTGATCTCGCTAAGGGAGAGAAACCATTTGATACCAGCTATTTCTCTGACCATGTCCTGCTCACTATGCCAGATTTCTCTCTCTTGGTAAATTTAAAAATTAAATAGAAAATGTATTGCCATACAGATATTTACTTTAGGAACTAGCATATATACTAAAACTTGTGTCTCTCTCTAAAGGAAAATTTCATAATAATATTTTGTAGGGAAAATCCCAGGATACATGCTGACATTACAACTCTCCTCCTCACCCAAATTAGATAATCACAAACAGAGTATTAAGAAATTTCCTATGTATGAAGATGAAGGAAGCTCATTCAAAATAAAACAGGAGTTGGGGGAAATTGGCTTACCTTTCTTCTTCATAGGACCTTTCAATCACATCAACGACATTTTCCCAGTGAACTCATAGCATTCTATAAGTTGCACCTTGTTTGCATAACTTGTTTTGTATCTCTTGGCAAGCTCCAAGCCATCTCAGTTTTGTATATTTGCATGTAACTCTGATCACAGGGAATGTGTTTTGAGACAGAAGGTATGGTTCAATAAATCAAGGTGGGAGGGTTAGGCACAGAATTTACTGTGAGAGTGTCCACTGATTCTAGAATAACTTTCTGTTCTATGCTTAGTAGAATTCCTGGCACTTAGTAGAACGTAAGTTAATATTTATTGAATTAATTGAAGATCATGTAAAAGCAACTGATAATTTTTCAATGTTATAAACTTTGGATTTTTGATTTAAAAAACAGTCTTTCAGTTTGGCTCAATTGGGTTCAGGTTCTAATTTGTCATGTAAGTCTTCTAATGGGTATTCACTATTGTGGATTGTGTACCTTAACTAGTAAGTAAACAAACAAAAACCTAGGTCCCTGGTAAGCTAATGACAGATTCTGAGAACTGAAAAGAAAGGTCTCCGTGTACTTGATATGCTACATAATGATGGTAGTTATGTTTTACTTTACAACTAATAAGTGAGACATTAAATATATGCATACCAATTTACATTTCATTATATGCTTACTGGAGAGAAATGGTTTAATAAATGTTTTATCTATGTACCCACTCTCCCAATCGCCATTCAGAATTTTATTTGTGGCCTAAAATCACATTCCAAGCCTACCAATCCTTGGAATCTCACTTTCGTAACACATTTTCCTGATATTTATTCTCTGTAGCATACTTCTTTCAAATTCCATTTAATATTTTCTATTCTAGGAATTTCCCTTTCTATGGTAAAGTTTATTTTTATGTCTACTGATTTTAATGTCCCTAAAATATTCCTGAATTTTCATTACTGACCTCTAGTCCTATGTAAACTATTTAGTTTTGGTATGTCACTAGAAACACATTATCAGAGGGCTCCTTTATAAGTCTGGCCAAGCCCACTGGAAATAACACAATTTGTATTTCCAGTCTCTTAGATTCTTGCTACCCAAAGGGTAGTCCTGGGACCACCAGCATAGGTATCACCTGAGATTTTGGTAGAAATGCAAATAGCCAGGCCTTGATCCAGATGTACTGAATCTGAATCAGCATTTTAATGATGTCACCAGATAACTCGTATGTATGTTAAAGTTCAAGAGGCATTGTCTTAGAGCATTTTTAAAGAGTCATTAAAAATAATTGACTACATGGTTCTCAGAAACACTTTTCAGAACATATTTTAATGTTTCTACCATTCTACTATCCGAGCTCTTAGAGGGAAACAGGCAGATTAGGCCAGACTAGCAAATGTATCCCTTGTCTCTATTTCCCTAAAGCCATATCAAGTTGAACGATACTCAGATACAACTCTGTCTTTTGAGGCTTCTTCAAATGGCCAGTTATAATTCATTCAGGAAATAATCTCCAGGTTGTCGTCTTGTTTCCTTTTTGATTGAGTGTTACTCTTTTTATGTTTAACCTGTATTCACTCCAACAGCATTTTATTTATGGTTGAACTAAACTCCCATTCTTAGAACCATTTCTTCCCCACTTTGCGAGGTCTGCTGGTATGTAATATGCAAATATAAACATTCAAAACAGTAAGGTGTGGGATACACATGGCATAAAAGAACTGGGGTTGGGGCAATGCCTTCGAACACACAGCCTTCTCTACTTTTTAACTGTTAAGTAAACAGCGCTACATATCGTTGTTTGTTATATATGTGTATGTATTCAGTAACTATAACATCTATGAAATCAGAGAATCTCATCTGTCAATCACTCCAGTGACTAGCACAGTGCTTTGTACAGAGTACACACTCAAAAAAAAAGAGGTAATGATATTATTCTCTTTTCATTCTAAAACACAAAGGATTAAAATACGCCAAGACAGAGCAGAAGTAATAAGTATTTTGCAGTTTATAATACCTGCGACCATAGCAAACACAAAGATCTTTGGATGGCACTATTACTTTATACTGACAAAAGTCTTCTGAGGCACAAAAATAAGCCTGGACATAAGGAGTGGAGGAACAGTTTTGCTAATTGCTTCTCCTTGACATTTAAACACTGACTAACAATACAGCCAGGTAGTGAGGTTAGGAAATATCAAGTTTTATCTTTAAAAATATAATTTCCTCTCATTCTGAAAGATCACATTGGAGAAGTGACATAGAGTGTACTTCAAAACCCAAGTGAGTCAGCAGACATCAAATAAAAACACCCACTAACACTGATGCAGATCCCAAACCCCCAGCCAATAAACAAGGTTTAAAGCCCCTTAACAGCCTCCAGCAGCTGGAAGGACATAGGGGGTGGAAGAAAAATGCCTCCCTTTCCCGTCACCCTGTTCTCCAATAGCTCCCCATGTTGCCCACCCATTCAGTTAATTTACTAAAAGCTTACTTATATGGAGGACAGAAATAAGAACTTCTCAGTGCAATAAAACTCAGACACTGATGAGATTAGAGGAATAAGCAGACTTTCAACAAGAGGTATGTGACATTTCACACTTCTGAAAAGTCTTCAGCCAGGTAAAGCACCGTATTTCCTCTTATATTGGCTTTGATAGCACCCAGCTGGAGCTCAGCGAAATTCACACATCTTCCGGTGACAGCACTGGCTTTGGGCTACCTAGGCTGAGCCTTTCACAGCTGGAAATAGTGTAAACCAAGTATAAAATGTAGGTAGGATTACTAAGAAATCCTTTGCTTTCATTCATTTTATCTCCCAAATATGCCCTGTCCCGATAACAGATTATCCTAGTAGCCTGCCTAATCACCTCCAAGCATCCACACAAATCCCAAAGACGTCAGTATGTGTTTTGTTGCCCATATTTCTACTGAAAATCCTGCCTAGGTAGCAGTATCTATAAATACTCCCAAACACTGTTGCTTTTTCGGAAGAGGCATTCTGAAGACTGCTTCTGTGCAGTGGAATTCCAGAAGGATTATTTTGCCTGTTCTGTTCATTAAGGTCAATTATATTTATGTTCAACATCACTCAGGACACATAAGTGCATAAGTGTGTTTGCAACTCACCCTGGAAAAGGCAGGACACGAAAGTAATAACGCATAGTCACATGGCATTTATTTTCCTCTATTGATATCAAAGGGATTAAACAAAGCCTAATTCCATAGTCGAATGCTCCTGTGAAAGTAATATTTTCCTTTTTTTAATGTAGGGAGGTCCTGAATCTGCTCTTATTTCCAATTATATCCGTAATCAGGTTTACCTGTGTGTCATCTTCCCCCATGTGGGCTCACTTATTCCCCTTCTAAGCCAATTTAAGGGACTGGATCTTGTTTAAAAGGATTTTTAACTTTTTTCTTGACTCCTTGCAATTTCTTAACAGAATGTTTTATCTTTTTTTTTTTCTTTCTTTTCAGATTGTTTTTCTACTGCCAATCCCTCACCCCCATTTCTGATTCTGGATCTCTATTTACTATGAACTTCTAAGCACTTCTGGGCTTTGGCACCTTTGCCCTCTGGCTAAATGCTGCTCACTATTCCACTGCGAATCAGACCTTGACATTCAACACATGGAGCTAATGAGAAAAACCTGTTTTGTAGAAAGGACTACAAGCTTAATGAAAGTTTTAAAAGGAGTCATGCAGACAGAGTGCTTGTTATTGTTGAGTAAACCACATGGCTTTAGCATCCTCTTTAAGAATTAGGGCTTTTGTGGGTTCCAGGAGGGAAGTATTGCTGCAGCAAAAAGAAGGCATAGTAGTGCTTAAGATCAAAGCTTTTCATCTTACCTAGAGATAGGATAACCTAAAGTCTTATTCCGTTAGTGCTCCTTTATTTAGTTTTAGAAAATATCATCTGCAGTGCAAAGAATAACCTATCTCTTGCATTCTCAGTTATCTAAGTGTGTGGCCTATTAACTACGCTGGAGTGCCTCTTGTAATAATTATATTAATTTTCACTTCCATTCAATTAAGGGCACTGAATATCTACAAAATGCAAAGCCCATACAATGGTGTACCAAATCATCCTAGTCTTCAAGAAGATTTTAGTCCAATAAGAGAGGCAGAGGAATCCACCCTGGAGGGCAGTGAAAGTGGGCAGGAGTTTCTATCAGGAGTTTGGTTTTGCACTAATAGACCTGCGATTATTTTAAAATTAATACTGATTAAACAAACTTCTATTGACTACTACGTTCCAGGTATTAAGAGGCTATAAAGATCAACAAAAGAAAAGCCATGATGAGATGAAGATGACAATGATGATGGTAGAGGTGATGATGATGATTTTGAACTTTGGTGGCCATTATTCTGCCTATCACAAGTGGTATAGGTAAAGGGGAGGCACGGCAGATTTTTAGGAGTGTTATAGGGAAAGTCATCAGTATTTATGTTGGATTAAAAGAAGCAAAGTCAGAGGCCACTGGGAATCTAATTTGACAGTCCTGGTGGGAGGTAACAATAATCTATACTCAGAAAGTAGTCACAGAAAGAGTGAAATAAATTGCATTCTCTTTGGGAATTAGAATATGTCCTGCAGTTTTTGAGAATAAGATATCCAGCCATGCACCTAAATAGATGGGAAAATAGATAATGAGTCTGCACTGCACATATCTGGGCTTGACTTCTGGTTCTGTCACGTAACTATAATATTAAACAAGATAGCTTACTTTTTGAGCCTCAATTTCTTCATCTATAAATATAACTAGTTATATCCATACCACGGGATCATTTTCAGGACTAATAATTATGTAATAATTATATAGCATGGTGACAGACATTTAGCAAGTTCTCAGAAATAGTAGCTATTATCAGTCTCATGCTGTAGCTTTTATTCTCATGTGTTAGCTTTGTAATATCGGCACTAAGATGGAATATCTAGATTGGGATAAACCTGTCTTACAAATGGGTCTCACATATCTGTTCAGATTACTAGCCAGAGGATTTGTCATATGGTTATGTCAAAATCAATTACTGAGACAACTGAAATGAATAGATAGGAGAGATACAAGATCTGAGACCCAGAACTCAGTTGCTTCCAGGGACCAAGCAGGTAAAATGTGAGTGTAAACTGAACCAGATGAAACTAAGATCAGATGGTACCTAAAGAATGTGTGCCGTGAATGATGGACTTCAACTTTAAAATGTCTGCAGGATACTGGCTTGCAGCTCAGAGTGTAGTTATTTACAACAAACTATTTTACTGTTATCCACAGTAAGAAATAGATTTTAACACATCACAACAGCACATATGTAGATATGCATAAAACAAAATTTCTTAATACTTAAAACATGTGAATCTTATTGATATTCTCTATTCTATACTGATCCATTCCATCCCACTCCGTTTCTTTACATTCCTTTCTATCTCATCCTATCTTATCGCGTTCAAATAAATCCTGGGCCAGATCTTTTAAATTTATTTTTCTAGCCACTAATGGGTCACAACCCACAGTTTATAAAACTCTAGTTCATATCAGCAGATTAAAATATTTTTTGGTTTACCTCCACCAGTAAATTTATTTTTGAAATAAAAAACATATATGGGGGGGGGGCCTTCAAGATGGCAGAGGAGTAAGATGTGGAGATCACCTTCCTCCCCACAAATACATCAGAAATACATCTACATGTGGAACAACTCCTACAGAACACCTACTGAACACTGGCAGAAGACCTCAGACTTCCCAAAGGCAAGAAACTCCCCACGTACCTGGGTAGGGCAAAAGAAAAAAGAAAAAACAGAGACAAAAGAATAGGGATGGGACCTGCACCAGTGGGAGGGAGCTGTGAAGGAGGAAAGGTTTCCACACACTAGGAAGGCCCTTCGCGGGTGGAGACTGCGGGTGGCGGAGGGGGGAAGCTTCGGAGCCACGGAGGAGAGCGCAGCAACAGGGGTGCAGAGGGCAAAGGGGAGAGGTTCCTGCCCAGAGGATCGGTGCCGACCAGCACTCACCAGCCCGAGAGGCTTGTCTGCTCACCAGCTGGGGCAGGTGGGGGCTGGGGGCTGAGGCTCGGGCTTCAGTCGGATCCCAGGGAGAGGACTGGGGTTGGCTGCGTGAATACAGCCTGAAAGGAGCTAGTGCGCCACAGCTAGCCAGGAGGGAGTCTGGGGAAAAGTCTGGACCTGCTGAAGAGGCAAGAGACCGTTGTTTTGGGGTGTGCAAGGAGAGAGGATTCCTTCCCCGTGTGCCCACAGAAGGCAGAGCACCGCCTAAGCGAGTTCCAGAGACGGGGGCGAGCCGCGGCTATCAGCTCGGACCACAGAGACAGGCATGAGATGCTAACGCTGCTGCTGCTGCCAGCAAGAAGCCTGTGTGCAAGCACAGGTCACTCTCCACACCTCCCTTCCCGGGAGCCTGTGCAGCCCGCCACTGCCAGGGTCCCGTGATCCGGGGACAACTTCCCCGGGAGAACGCATGGCGCGCCTCGGGCTGTTGCAATGTCACGCCAGCCTCTGCCTCTGCAGGCTTGCCCCACATTCCAATTATGACAACCGTACCTTCCCTCTCCCTGGCCTGAGAGAGCAAGAGCACCCTAAGAAGCTGCGGCTTTAACCCCCTCCTGTCTGCGTGGGGAACAGATGCCTGAGGGTGCCCTACATGCAGAGGTGGGGCCAGAACCAAAGCTGAACCCCGGGAGCTGTGCGAACAAAGAAGAGAAAGGGCAATTTCTCCCAGCAGCCTCAGGAGCAGCAGATTAAATCCTCACAATCAACCTGATGTACCCTGCATCTGTGGAATACCTGACTAGACAATGAATCATCCCAAAATTGAGGCCGTGGACTTTGCAAGCAACTGTAGACTTGGGGTTTGCTGTCTGCGACTGATTAGTTTCTGATTTTTATGCGTATTTTACTTTAGTTTTTAGCACTTGTTATCATTGGTGGATGTGTTTATTGGTTTGGTTGCTTGCTTCTTTATTTATTATTATTATTTTTTTATTTTAATCATTTATTTATTTTTTAAAGATTTATTTATTTCTCCCTTTCCTTCTGAGCCATGTGGCTGACAGGGTCTTGGTGCTCTGGCCTGGTGTCAGGCCTGAGCCTCCGAGGTGAGAGAGCCGAATTCAGGACATTGGACCAACGGAGACCTCCTGGCCCCGTGTAACATCAATCGGCGAGAGCTCTCCCAGAGATCTCCATCGCAGTGTTAAGACCCAGCTCCACCCAATGGCCAGCAAGCTCCAGTGCTGGATGCCCCAAGCCAAACAACTAGCAAGACAGGAACACAACCCCACCCGTTAGCAGAGAGGTCACCTAAAATTATACTAAGTTCAGAGACACCCCAAAACACACTGCCGGACACGGCTCTGCCTGCCAGAAAGACAAGATCCAGCCCCACCCACCAGAACACAGGCACCACTCCCCTCCAGCAGGTAGCCTACACAAGCCACTGCACCAACCTCACCCACTGGGGGCAGACACCAAAAACAACGGGAACTACAAACCTGCAGCCTGTGAAAAGGAGACCCCAGACAAAATGAGAAGACAGAGAAACATGCAGCAGAGGAAGGAGCAAGGTAAAAACCCACCAGACAAATGAAGAGGAAATAGGCACTCTACCTGAAAACAAATTCAGGGTAATGATAGTAAATATGATCCAAAATCTTGGAAACAGAATGGAGAAAATGCAAGAAACATTAAACAAGGACCTACAAGAAGTAAAGAGCAAACAAACAATGATGAACAACACAATAAATGAAATTAAAAATTCTCCAGAAGGAACCAATAGCAGAATAACTGAGACAGAAGAACGGATAAGTGACATGGAAGATAAAATAGTGGAAATACATGCCACAGAGCAGAATAAAGAAAAAGGAATGAAAAGAACTGAGGGCAGTCTCAGAGACCTCGGGAAAACCTTAAACTCACCAACATTTGAATTATAGGGGTCCCAGAGGAAAAAGAGAAAAAGAAAGGGTCTGAGAAAATATTTGAAAACATTATAGTTGAAAACTTCCCTAATATGGGACAGGAAATAGTCAAGTCCAGGAAGTGCAGAGAATCCCATACTGGATAAATCCAAGGAGAAACATGGCAAGACACATAGTAATCAAACTATCGAAAATTAAATACAAAGAACAAATATTAAAAGCAGCAAGGGAAAAGCAACAAATAACATACAAGGGAATACCCATAAGTTTAACAGCTGATCTTTCAGCAGAAACTCTGCAAGCCAAAAGGAAATGGCAGGATATATTTAAAACGATGAAAGGGAAAAACCTACAACCAGAATTACTCTACCCAGCAAGTATCTCATTCAGATTCGATGGAGAAATTAAAACCTTTACAGACAAGCAAAAGTTAAGAGAATTCAGCACCACCAAACCAGCTATACAACAAATGCTAAGGGAACTTCTCTAGGCAGGAAACACGAGAGAAGGAAAAGACCTACAAAAACAAATCCAAGACAATTAAGAAAATGGTAATAGGAACATACATATCGATAATTACCTTAAATGTAAATGGATTAAATGTTCCAACCAGAAGACAGAGACTGGCTGAATGGATACAAAAACAAGACCCATATAAATGCTGTCTACAAGAAACCCACTTCAGACCTAGGGACGCATACAGACTGAAAGTGAAGGGATGGAAAAAGATATGCCATGCAAACGGAAATAAAATGAAAGCTGGAGTAGCAACTCTCATATAAGACAAAATAGACTTTAAAATAAAGACTATTACAAGAGACAAAGAAGGACACTACATAATGATCAAGGGATCAATCCAAGAAGAAGATGTAGCAACTGTAAATATTTATGCACCCAACATAGGAGCACCTCAATACATAAGGCAAATGCTAACAGCCGTAAAAGGGGAAATCAATAGTAACACAATTTTAGTAGGAGACTTTAACACCCCAGTTTCACCAATGGACAAATCATCCAAAATGAAAATAAATAAGGAAACACAAGCTTTAAAAGACACATTAGACCAGACAGACTTAATTGATATTTACAGGACATTCCATCCAAAAACAACAGAATACACTTTGTTCTCAAGTGCTCATGGAACATTCTCCAGGATAGATCATATCCTGGGTCACAAATCAAGCCTTGGTAAATTTAAGAAACTTTAAATCGTTTCAAGTATCATTTCCAACCACAACGATATGAGACTAGATATAAATTACAGGAAAAAAACTGTAGAAAATACAACCACATGGAGGCGAAACAATACACTACAAAGTAGCCAAGAGATCACTGAAGAAATCAGAGGAAATCAAAAAATACCTAGAAACAGATGACAATGAAAACACAATGACCCAAAACCTGTGAGATGCAGCAAAAGCAGTTCTAAGAGGGAAGTTTATAGCAATACACTCCTATCTCAAGAAACAAGAAAAATCTCAAATAAACAACCTAACCTTACACCTAAAGCAATTAGAGAAAGAAGAACAAAAAACCCCCGAAGTTAGCAGAAGGAAAGCAATCATAAAGATCTGATCAGAAATAAATGAAACAGAAACAAAGAAAACAATAGCAAAGATCAATAAAACTAAAAGCTGGTTCTTTGAGAAGATAAACAAAATTGATAAACCATTAGCCAGACTCATCAAGAAAAAAAGGGAGAAGACTCAAATCAACAGAATTAGAAATGAAAAAGAAGAAGTAACAACTGACACTGCAGAAATACAAAGGATCATGAGAGATTACTACAAGCAACTATATGCCAATAAAATCGATGACCTGGAAGAAATGTACACATTCTTAGAAAAGCACAACCTTCCAAGACTGAACCAGGAAGAAATAGAAAATATAAACAGACCAATCACAAGCACTGAAATTGGAAGTGTGATTAAAAATCTTCCAACAAACAAAAGCCCAGGAGCAGATGGCTTCACAGGCGAATTTTATCAAACATTTAGAGAAGAGCTAACACCCATCCTTCTCAAGCTCTTCCAAAATATAGCAGAGGGAGGAAAACTCCCAGACTCATTCTACGAGGCCACCATCACCCTGATATCAAGACCAGACAAAGATATCACAAAAAAAGAAAGCTACAGGCCAGTATCACTGATGAACATTGATGCAGAAATCCTTAAAAAATACTAGCAAACAGAATCCAACAGCACATTAAAAGAATCATAGACCATGATCAAGTGGGGTTTATCCCAGGAATGAAAGGATTCTTCAGTATACACAAATCAATCAATGTGATACACCATATTAACAAATTGAAGGGTAAAAACCATATGATAATCTCAACAGATGCAGAAAAAGCTTTCAACAAAATTCAACACCCATTTATGATAAAAACTCTCCAGAAAGTAGTCATAGAGGGAACCTAACTCAACATAATAAAGGCCATATATGACAAACCCACAGCCAACATCATTCTCAATGGTGAAAAACTGAAACCGTTTCCTCTAAGATCAGGAACAAGACAAGGTCGCCCACTCTCACCATTGTTATTCAACATTGTTTTCAAAGCTTTAGCCATTGCAATCAGAGAAGAAAAAGAAATAAAAGGAATCCAAATTGGAAGATAAGTAAAACTGTCACTGTTTGCAGGTGACATGATACTATACATAGAGAATCCTAACGATGCCACCAGAAAACTACTAGAGTTAACTGAATTTGCTAAAGTAGCCGGGTACAAAATTAATGCACAAAAACCTCTTGCATTCCTATACACTAACGACAAAAAATCTGAAAGAGAAATTATGGAAGGACTCCCATTTACCATTGCAACAACAACAGCAAAAATACCTAGGGATAAACTTACCTAAGGAGACAAAAGACCTGTATGCAGAAAACTATAAGACACTGATGAAAGAAATTAAGGACGATACAAACAGATGGAGAGATATACCATGTTCTTGGATTGGAAGAACCAACATTGTGAAAATGACTATACTATCTAAAGTAATCTATAGATTCAATACAATCCCTATCAAACTACGAGCGACATTTGTCACAGAACTAAAAAAAATTTCACAATTTGTATGGAAACACAAAAGACCCCGAATGGCCAAAGCAATCTTGGAAAAGAAAAACGGAGCTGGAGGAAGCAGGCTCCTGGACTTCAGACTATACACAAAGCTACAGTAATCAAGACAATATGGTACTGGCACAAAAACAGAAATATAGATCAATGAAACAAGATAGAAAGCCCAGAGATAAACCCATGCATCTATGGTCAACTAATGTATGACAAAGGAGGCAAGGATATACAATGGAGAAAAGACAGTCTCTTCAATTAGTGGTGCTGGGAAAACTGGACAGCTACATGTAAAAGAATGAAATTAGACCACTTCCTAACACCATACACAAAAATAAACTCAAAATGGGTTAAATACCTAAATGTAAGATCAGACACTATAAAACTCTTAGAGGAAAACATAGGCAGAACACTCTATGACATAAATCACAGCAAGAACCTTTTTGAGCCACCTCCTAGAGAAATGGAAATAAAAACAAAAATAAACAAATGGGACCTAATGAAATTTAAAAGCTTTTGCACAGCAAAGGAAACCATAAACTAGATGAAAAGACCACCCTCAGAATGGGAGAAAATATTTGCAAACAAAGCAACTGACAAAGGATTAACCCCCAAAATATACAAGCAGCTCATGCAGCTCAATATCATAAAAACAAACAACCCAATCCAGAAATGGGCAGACATTTCTAAATAGACATTTCTCCAAAGATATACAGATTGCCAACAAACTCATGAAAGGGTGCTCAACATCACTAATCATTAGAGAAATGCAAATCAAAACTACAATGAGGTATCACCTCATACCAGTCAGATTGGCCATCATCGAAAAATCTAGAAACAATAAATGCTGGAGAGGGTGTGGAGAAAAGGGAACCCTCTTGCACTGTTGGTGGGAATGTAAATTAATACAGCCACTATGGGGAACAGTATGGAGGTTCCTTAAAAAACTAAAAATAGAACTACCATTATGACTCAGCAATCCCACTCCTGGGCATATACCCTGAGAAAACCATAATTCAAAGAGAGTCATGTACCACAGTGTTCATTGCAGCACTATTTACAATAGCCAGGACATGGAAGCAACATAAGTGTCCATCGACAGATGAATGGATAAAGAAGACGTGGCAGCACATATATACAATGGAATATTACTCAGCCATAAAAAGAAACGAAATTGAGCTATTTATAGTGAGGTGGATGGACCTAGAGTCTGTCATACAGAGTGAAGTAAGTCAGAAAGAAAATAACAAATACCATATGCTTACACACATATATGGAATCTAAAAAAAAAAAAAAAAGGTTCTGAGGAACCTAGGGGCAGGACAGGATTAAAGACACAGACGTAGAGAATGGAGTTGAGGTCATGGGGAGGGGGAAGGGTAAGCTGGGACAAAGTGAGAGAGTAGCATTGACATATATACACTACCAAATTGTAAAATAGATAGTAGTGGGAAGCAGCTGCATAGCACAGGGAGATCAGCTTGGTGCTTTGTGACCACCTAGAGGGGTGGAATAGGGAGAGTGGGAGGGAGATGCAAGAGGGAGGGTATGTGGGGATATATGTATACATATAGCTGATTCACTTTGTTGTATACCAGAAACTAACACAACGTTGTAAAGCAATTATACTCCAGTAAAGATGTTTAAGAAAAACATATATAGAATGATATAGTTACACATCTACTATTAATATGTTTATTAATTGTGAAGAAAACTTTCTCTTTTTAGGTGAAAATATAAATAGCAGTTACATTGTTTTTCCTCCGCACCCCTTGCAGAGGTCTAAGCCAACCTCCCCACCTGACCTCTTGTGTGACTTTCAGCCAGTTAGTTAAATCTACAAGCTTAGAATTTCTTTTCTGTTAACTGGGACTGATAGTATCTATTTCATAGATTTGTTGGGATAATTTAATTAAATATTGTGTCTAAAGCAAGTAACCCAGCACTTGACCTCCTCACCAGAAAATGTTATTTTAAAATTAATATTATTTGGGTAAACTTTTACTGGCTACTTACTATGTTCCAGGCACTGAAAGGATTCAAAGATAAATAAAAGATACGATGAGGAGGAGGAAAAGGAGAAGGAGGATGACGATGATGAAGTAGAAGAACGCAGATGATAAAGAAGAGGATAAAGAGAAAAGAGATGTTATAATCTAGTAGGAAAACCATCGTATATAAATATTACAAAATGAGCCAGAATACAAATGTCTTTATAGCACTGTGCGTATCATTCTGTATGAAGTAAATATTTTTGAGTACATGCATATTCATGAATGAATGAATGAATGAATGAATGAGTTCAAGCTTTGGCCATTGTCCTGTGTCACCAAAAGGTGTGACATATTGCAGATCCTTCATTAACGGCACTTGGGCATCTAAGGTAATAAATAAATGTGATTATTGAATTTCCCATAGTAACTTCTGAAATTACAAATGCCACATCAAACGTGTGAATTTCTAAAACAATGATTAAAAGAGAATCACAGTTCTTTATATTTTGAACAGATTATTTTATTTGCATCAAAATGTTATGGAGAGGAAATAACTGCTATTAAACTTCTCCTCTTCTTACTCAGTAATTAGAGAGCAGAGGCATCTAACTACATACCAGTTAAGGAAACCTATGGTCATATATTAATAACACAACAGTTTTCTTCAAATAAACTGAAAATTAGTTTAAACATTTTATAGATAACTCACTTTATAAATCAGCAGACAAGGCAACTGTAACTATATTACTAGTTCTTTTCACATAAATATTAAAGGGCCATCTTCAAATATATGTTCATTTTAAAATTTTCTCTCCCTCATCACTTCTTTTCTTTCGAAAAGCCAATAGAAAATCTTCCTAAACAGGTCTCATGTTACGGAGAATGTAGAAATGAGTTTCAGATTTACTTTTTGATGCAGTAAATTATGTTTTATCGTTCAGAGGATGCAACCTATAAGGTGACACATTGTAGCCAGATAGAGTAGTGACATTTTTCAATTGCTACTGGCTCTAGTTCTGTTTTTATTAACCCTCTTGCAGTTAAATCTAAATGCAAGATCTATGGAATCAGATGTGAAATAATAACTTTCTTTAGTGCCATTCAGGCAATGGAGAATGATTTTCCATTTGCAGAAATATCATCTAGGAAATAACCTGCAATGGCAATTTGTCAAGAAAAGAAAATCCATCACCAAACTTGATAACACTAGTAGAGAGTGAGGCATGGACATAGTTTCACAGTTACCATTTGACCCTAGGTATCCCCAGGATTATCAGTCTTCCTAAGTTTCTCCCATTCCTCTGTCATTCTCTCAGCCTCCACTCACCCTTCACCAAAGGGGCAGTTGTGTCTCTCTATTCAGCATTTGGAGTGCACATAGCTTTCAAAACACTGCCCCAAATATTCTCTCATTCAATACAATAATCCTGTGAGGTTAACAAGGTAGGATCACTATCTCTATTCTATAAAAGAGGAAACTGAAGCCATGATTAAGTGACTTGTCTAAGGTCATGCATCGAGAAAGAAGCAAATACGTGAATAACACCCCTTTCAGAATCATTGCTCTTTGGCACGCTGATGCTCATTTAGGCATTAGGGAAAAAATGAACAGAGTCATAAAAACCAAGAAGCCTCGAGCCCACAAATACTGTGCTTCACTACTATCTTATTACTTAAGTCATTATTTACTTAATTATTTTTGAGCAATTGATCAATTTGTTTTATAAAGTATACCAATCATCTATCGCCATAATAATGCTGTGTACAAACCTCCCCCAAACGCAGAGGTTTAAAACGATAAGCATGTATTCTGGCTCATGAGTTTCTCGATCAGCTGGGTGGTTCCACTGATCTCAGTTGAGCCTACTTGTGAATCTACAGAAAGCTTTGAACTGGACTAATGGCTCTGCTGATGGTACCTGGATTCCTTTCTGTGTTTGGACGTTGACCGGACATAGGTTGATTCTGAATGGTGTCAGCTGGGACAACGAGATTCTCCTCTATGTGGCCCCTTAGTGTCCAGCAGATTAGCCAGTCTAGTTAATACAGTGGTGACAGGGTTCTAAGGGAGTGAGCGGAGGAGCAGAAGACCTCTTTAGGTCCAAGGCTCAGAACTAGAATGCTGTCACTTTCATCACACTCTACTGGGCAAAGCAAATGACAAGGGCAGCCCAGGTTCCAAAGGTGGAAGAAGAGACTCTATGTCTTAATGGGAAGAACTATAAAGTTACATAGCAAGGAGCATGGCTACAGGGTGAGGAGCCATTGGGGCCATTTTTGCAATCAATCTAATAGAGAGACAATCCCTCATCATCTCCAAAATAGCAAGGGTTTGGAAATACAAAAATGACTAAAACTACTCTCTTTAATATGTACACATTTATAGGCTAGTGTGAGAGACAAACGTGTAAGAAGGTCATTAAAATACAGAAAAATAGAAGTATAGTAGGCATGAAAACAAACAGTGTGATCTACAAAGCTCAAGAGTATAAGACATGTAACTTTCTTAATTTTTCTGTAGCCAAGTTAATTTGTATCTTGAGTCCTACTTTAATCTATAGCCAGATTCAATCAATTCTAGGTAACAAATCAATTCCGATTTTCCTAAATTAATTCAGTGTCTTCTCAGCGAGGTCAGTTTCCCACGTTCCCCCTTGTCATGGCACCAGGGGCCCAGACCTTGTCCTTAATTGTGTCTCACTGGTATCCATGGAGATTTAGTATCCCACCTGGTCCTCATTTTAAATACACAGATCCTTCCTCATTCCCTAATGAGTTTAGTGCCTAAACTCAGCCAAATATGTGTGACTCTGTAACAAATGTTAGAAGACACAATTTAGTGACCTGGAGAGTAAACAGATAATAAAGAAGCATAAGTTTTATTTTGCACCAATATTTAAAAAGTAATATTCATGGATATGATAATTTTGATATAAGCACTGTTTCAGAGTGAAGAGGATATTTATTTTTTAGAAACCTAAACAAAATTGAATATGGAAAGAACACGGATCTGGGAGTTGAGAACATGAATCCCAGCCCATATTTCATCACTAATTAGCCATGTGCTTCCAGCAAAGTCTTTTCGCTTCTCTGGTCTCAATTTCCTCATTACTTTATTAAGGGAGCTGGGCTAGAAAAATATCACAGTCCCTCTGGGAATTCAAATCTCATAGTTCTTACAAAATTGAAAAGAGCCATTTGTGGCATTAAGGAGAGAGAGAGAGAGAATCAAAAGAAAGATCACAGATTATAGGACATCTGAGGATGATTTATTAAGCTAGCTGAGCTAATAGTCATGATTGAGTAATACGTATTTTAATATTATATAGGGATATTGTTATGATAGGAGAGTTTTAATAGTCAAAATACTATATACTCCCTTATGGTATGAACATTCAATTGCAAAGTAACATAGTTCATTGTAATTGTCTTAATTAACAATGTCCATCTCTGCTTTGCTCCTCAATGTTAACATAACTGTCAATGACTAAAATATAGAAGGAAAGGAAGTCACTTTTAAACTCCCTAGTAAGAAGCATAAATGCCAACACATTCTAATTCAGAATATTATTATTATTATTTTATACTATAGTTAGTTATGAATCATTCCTGACAGATTTACAATCATTGAAGTGATCTATCTACTAATTAGGGAGGCATTTCAATACTGATAAATGCCACTTGCTGACCATATGATTGGTTTCTCAGTTTTAATATTATATCAATATTTCAAGAGTATTTGGTAGCCATAATTAACAATAATCCAAATGAATTAGACTGTGGTGAGTGCTGATTTACTGTAATCATAAGTAAATCAAATTTCTAGGTAAACTTGACAGAAAAGACTTTGGGCAGAGGACATCTCATGTTACTGAAACTGATGTGAGTTCTCTGCTTAACTCAAGCTACACAACTTATAATCTCATGTTGAAAAGCATTAATTCTGAGTTTTTTGGTAACATGAATCTTGAAAGCAAACTACTGCTCATGTTCTAGTTGTCAAACTGTAAGTCATACAACCCCATGCCCTTGAGATTGACCAGTTTCAAACATCTATGGTCCATTTTATTTAGTTGGCTGCTAGTGTCAACCAAGTCAAAAAAAAAAGTTATAAAAGCTAATTATCAGACATAGTTCTTACTTTTGT
Organism: Eschrichtius robustus; assembly: GCF_028021215.1. Taxonomy (NCBI): domain Eukaryota; kingdom Metazoa; phylum Chordata; class Mammalia; order Artiodactyla; family Eschrichtiidae; genus Eschrichtius; species Eschrichtius robustus. The sequence goes on from NC_090841.1 coordinate 50,190,552, forward strand.
AAAGATATTAATTGCCTTGTTAAGGATGAGGAAAGCCAAGTACCTTTTACTATTTCTACCTTCAAGAAAAGCTAACAGTCTAGCAAATTGATGTTGCAGATGGAAGAAACCATTTAACACTGACATACAGTGTTGATTCTTCAAATGTAAAAGATGTAGACATAAACATCCTGTCTTTTCCCCCATCGCCCCAGCCACTGCCCAATAGCAACAATCTGGGAAGGGACTAGGTATTGCCATGCACTTGGCAGACATTCAATAAAGTTAGAAAATAATTAATAAAATGTTAACAATTGGTGTTATAAAAGGTACTCCCATCCCCCAATGCGACGAAACAAAGCACGTCAACCCTGATAAAAGTCATTTAGCTCTGATATCATGAACTTACTTAGATAACCCTGCCATTTGTCTTCTTTTTATTTTTATTTTTGTCTTTCGCCTTCTTACTTCCCTCCGTTCTTCAGGCTACTCTGCAATGGTCTCGGGTGTTTGAGTCTGTTGGGACCCTTGGCCACCCCAAGCCTGCAGTAGAGTAAATCAAACAGGAGTTTCGAGTGCCACAGGGGACATGCCTCTCAGTAAAACAGTATGGCATCCTGCGAAGCTTTAGCTCAGAAGGGCTCCACTGCTAGGAAGGAGTGATTGGCTAAGAGAGTTGAAGCTTTTCTCCCCAAAATGGGTGTAGTCACACAAACTTCCTGAAAAATAAAATGGGTGGAAGTGGGTTGGTGGTCCATCCTTCTCCATATGTCGGTTCGTATGGAAACTGCCCATGCACAAATGCCGTCTGTCAAAGGTAATGTCCTCTGAGGGGCCCATTCAGATTCCCTGGGCTGCAGAGGTAAGCAGATTGCCTCTGTCTCCTGCATCTCTCTAAACGCCTAAAGCCATATGGTCTTTAGAATGCTTTTACGCAGAGACAGGTTAAGTAAACCATAATAAATCCATATAACGGATTACAAGGCAACTATGAAAATTCATGAGGTAGAAGGCTATGTATTGGCATGGGACAGTTACTGATCAATTGTTAAGGCTACAAAAACTTTATTCAATGATGTGATATTTTTGTAAAAACTCTAAGAGACCCACGGCATTCATATTTCCTCTTACTTAGGGTACATCATCAATTTATACTAAATATTAAATAAGAGTTATTCTAATTGAAGAAAAATTTAAGTTGAGGTCAAATATATATCTTAGAATTAAAGTAATGTTATTTGATGTATATTGCATGTTATATGTTTTTATATTGAATACTACATATTACATTGTAATATATTATACATTATGTGGCAAACTGTCTATGCTATATATTAAACAATATGTATTATAGTTGTATTCAGTATTTTGTTATATGTTAAATGTATCTTACATTTTCTGTAAAGACTGGCATGAAATCACAGTTGAGGGTTTCTTGTTTGCCTTTTTCAGTGTTTTAAAATTGTTTCTGCTTTCCACAGGTACTACTCTTGCAAATTAGGAAAAAATGTTTAAACTTCTAAAAAATGAAAACGTAGGCAGTTAAATAAATCAGATAGCCAACAGGCTTGCATTTTTGTCTCCTCTCTTGATTTTCTATTTCCCTGATGATAAAAATGAGACAGAAGGAGAGTGGGAGTACAGCCTAGACCTCTACCTTGGAAAACCTACCCTCTGGGGATCTGCAGAGTCTGGCGTGTTGTCTGCATAGAGTTTTTGCAGGGAATGGAGAGTGGGTATGATAAATCAGGAGGCAAATGTGAAACAGGCACAGTGGCCAAAATCAGGCTGTTTCCCCACGAATGGAGCTTGGAAACCTGCCACAGTTGCGTTCAGGTCCACGCCAGCCCCTATCTCTGTGGGCACTGTCAACGCCTCTGGGAGCGAGCAATTCTCACCGGCTGGCTGTCCCTTTGTCAGTGGCCTTAATGGAGGCAGCTGCTCCCTGGCCCTGGCAGCTGGCCCCAAACTGCTGACTGCAGCGATCTGGGCAGCTTCTGAAGCACAGTCAGTCACGTCTCCACCTTTTCTCAGAAATACAACTACAAGGTCCAAATGGGAGAAGCCAACAGGGAGCCTGACCATCACCTCCAACTTCTTAGAATGTGGACAGCCGGCGTACTTCTCTTCAGACAGACTGCCGGACAACAGCTGGCCCTCTCTCATCTGCCTTCTCCCCATCTCCTTCCTTCTTCACTCTGCCTTTCGCCCACTGGTAGACCCCCATATCTTTTTCCAAATTGTATGACTTTGGAATTTATCATTACCACTTCTAATGGATCTGGGTAAGTTTTACAGAAGGGGAAAAAATAAAAGTAGAGATGGAAGAAAGGGAAAGCATTTAGACATGGTATTGGGCAGATATGTAATTTCAGAATTGGGACTGTTGAGCAAAAAGGCTGCTTTGGCTTCCACTGCATTTTGCTTATTGAGGAAATTGTCAAAAAGCGTCTGAGGAAACCTTTAGTTTAGCAAGAGTAAGACCAGAACCGTGAACTTGACTGCTAGTATTGGATGGCCAAGATGGAGCTGCCCAGGCAAGGCCAGGGAAGAAGCCCAGGGAAGAGGAAGAATTTCAAGCGGTTTCAAGAAGGCAAGTGCTCAAGAACAGAGAAAGCAGCAGAAGATAGCCTCCGGTAGATCTCTGAAAGTTTGACACCTACACAGGGCTTCTGCCTTCATGCAGTCAAGGACAGAGATGTACGAGCGAGGAGGGGGACTCCACGTACACAGGGTGGGTTGTGGGGAGAGGAGAGTGGGAATAGCTGATCCAGGACCGACCAGAAGGAGAAGACCCAAGAGGATCGGCAGAGGCCCCAGCCAGCAAAGGGAAGTCAAAGACAGAGAAGGTGGCCAAAAAGATCACAGGGAAGAAAGAGGAACGACGTGGCTATTAGGGCAGAAGAGTAAAATTAACATCAAAGGGAGCAAGGAAACTGTCATTTTTTTCTCTTCTCTATTAATAGGAGTCTGAGATATGAGGGGGAGGTTTAAAAATGAACCAGGGAGCAAGCAGAAATGTGTCACAGATATGAGAACCTCTCCATTTTCAGTCCGAAAAAGTCTGAGGGAAGGCCCACAACTTGAACTCTGGGAAAGATGATTCAATTCTCCTCCCCGGCCTGCCCCTCACCAACATGGGCAGAGTGAAGAATTAGCATAGGTTGAAACTTGCTGGGCACAGAAAATGTTGACTTTCACATGAAACTACCAGTGATTCTTGGTATGTTTTCTTTGGAATCTTAAAGTTCTGTTTAGAAAATTCTGTTAAAATCACTGTTGTATATTTCAGATATTCCAGTAATACTGTGAAGTGGAGGAAGGAGATTGGTAGGACAGCAATTTATTTAATTTATGCAGTTTCTTTTCTGGTGGGAGTATTTAAACTGGTGACTCACGGACAAAGGTATTACACAAGGATTTCTTCATGGGAATGAAAAGAAAGGAGTGAGCTGTCTTTAATTATGGAGAAGAAGTGTCAAAGGGCATTTAAGAATCTTCACATAGCGATAGGATACAAACATTTGGAAGAAAGAAAAAGAATTAAATATTCAAGTTAAATCAATTGCACGCAGTTATTAGATATTTACCTAATACCTGCTATATGCTAGAACTATATTGGGTGCCAATCATACAACAGTGCATACCATGTGTCCTTACACTTTTGGCATTCAGAGTTAGTGGAAAACACAAGCTTGTAAAAGCAAAAAAATAAATGCCACACATTGTGACAGGTTCTCTTTAAAGTTAAGAGCATAAAGTAGCACAAAGGAAGGGATTCTCAACTGCAATGTTTACTATTTGATTTCAGTGGTAAAGAAAATTTGAGTAGAATTTCCGGAAGGAAAATAAATTGAATAGCTTTGATCGTGTTAACACTGAGATGCTTCTGACTTTTTACATCAGTCTAATGAATAAATTCCAGTGGACATAACCTATTCAATCTATTTATGGTTCCTCTGACAGAAAGCAAACTTACGTATTTTTTTCTTAGTAGCCATTTAAATGTTTATCGGATAAGCTTGCAAATGGCATATGGTTTTCTATAACTTAAAAGAGGTCTCAGAATTTATCCTGCAACCTATCATTTTCCTACTTGTACCCTCACCTCCAGGGACCTGGAACAGATATTCCTTAAATGTTTTATTTTATATCCATTTAAAAAACTACCATTGCTTATTCATGAAGACTTGCCCCTTGTGCAGCTGAGTTGCCTGATGCCAGAGAATGATAATGTTCTAACCCACGTTTCAGGTTGAGTTTGAACTTCAGTGTTTACCATCACCTCTGTGTTTAACAGAATACCATAGTAATCATCACCTCTTGCCAGACCTTTTGAATAAATGAGTGACGTATTCTCCTGTGGCTAAGTCCCTTTGGTTGCTTTGAATAGCTCTCTCAAGCTTTCTTCTTTCTTCTGTTCTTTCCTTCATAAATACTTTAGAAGAAAATACCATGAAAACACATCACTTTCATCACAGACAATACTCATTAAAAACTTTAGAAAAATAGTTACTTCTCTGCATAAAATTCACAAGGTTAATAAAGTATTACAATAGCTCTCTCTCTTCGCTAAAAAAAGTATTAGTCTAAATAGTCCTTTAGTCTAGGATTATAAGAATATTTTAAACTACTAATATACATCTCAGAATGTTAATAGAAGTCTAATGATTATACCAACATGCCCATTATTATAACAAAGTAATATGAAAACTTATATAAGATATAAAACACAGATCCAGGTCAGTCAACAACTACTAATGATTGTTAATGGGTTGCAAAATGCCCAGGCCTAATAGTGTTATTCAGGGTCCAACGTGTGGGATCATGAGCTGTAAAGATTTGATAGAGGTGACATTACATGACCATTGAAATGGAAATTCTCTAATGGCACTGAGACACACTAGATGTATTAAAATATCACAACAGTAAAATGATCCATGTAATGATTGGATTTTCTTCCACAACCAACAGTTTTCTTGTGGGTTGAACCTAAGAATGTTTGTACATACACAGCAGGAAATAGAGATAAGTAACAGTGATGAAAGAATTGAAGAGAAAGGAAAGGAGATTTTCAAAAGAGGATAAGGAAGTGATACTTTTTAATTAAGCGATTTCCAAAGGCATACAGGAGGCAATAGCTATCACTGCTGGTATAATATGCTATCATACTAAAACTTGTAGTATTCAAAATATCTCTGGTGCCATGACAAATGCTGGGTTATTCCTCTCTTCAAAGAAGGGAAGTTTCTTAAGTTTTATGACTTGCTAGAAGGGTTCAGTTGTCATTTACTGTATTTCTAAAAATTAATTTTTACAACATCCAGTTTATAGTATGAATAAACTAGATACAGTATGAATCTCAGTCCGCAATCTCAGGTGTGCGTGAAATGTGATATTGTAATTTTATGATAATAATTTAATTTCTATTTCAAGCTACCATTTCACTGGATGGTAGAAAATTAATTTCTTAAGGCTCTACATAATGTTGAGGCATCAGGGGTAGGGGTATAACCAATGGTATGCCGGTAAACCAGCTCTCTGAAAAAAATAAGGGGGCGGGGGGGAAGAGCCCTAATTAGTGCAATTTCCATAGTGTAACTACTCCTACAAAGGCCATTTTATGCTACCTTTCCCATCACTGAAGGCGTACAGCTGGGAAGGAATGTACACAATTGGCTCCCGCATGCCAGGGTGAACCAGTGCCCACACAACACTGGCACGTTATCTGGTCCTAAATGTCATCAATTATTCCCTTTCCAGCTTGATTTCCATCTCTAGGTCCCTCCCACTCGAGGCCTCTCCTGATCTTCCGCTCCTTTGGGTTAGGTCCACAATGCTCTCAGTTATGCAAGAAATATCCTACTAGGTACTGTGAAATTTTATGAGGCCTGGGCACATGAAGCAGACATTTTCTCTTCTCCAGCACTAGGATGGGAACTGAGGGACGGCTGGTTCCATGGCTACAGCTCTGTGCTTTCAGAGTCTGAAACCCATCAGTTGTTCCCTTGTCTCCTCAAGGCAATGGATCAGGAGAGAGATGCCTGCCAATTTCTCGGCTGTCTTTTGATTGTGGGGTGACTCCCTCTAACCTTCCCCTTATCCCAAACACCCTTTACCCAGTTTCAGGAGAGGTTAAAATAGTTACTGTTTCATTATATGGTCTCACAAATATTTTTGTTTTGCCCTGAATCCTAGGTTTTGGATATTCCAAAGCCAGGAATTTTAATCCTTTGTCATCTGCATTCTTCTGTGACACAGTGTACTTTAGATGCCATAGCTGGGGAAAGTCCATGGGGGATGGGGATGTATGGAGACACAGGAGAATTTACCTGTTAATATTTTTAAATATTCCCCTCATCTATTTCCTCTTCTGTTAAGCTTGATTCTGAGCACTCTAAGTAAATGAATATAATACACACATATTTTATATATATAGGCATATATACACATATAGAGAAGCTGCATATATGCAGAAATATGTGTGTTGTGTGTATATATGTATGCATATATATATAAGCTAAGTTAATTTTTTCATAACTTTCATAATAGATTCATTTTTCCTTGAAGATCATGCATTGCAATTCCTTCTTGATTCAGAAGTCTCTCTTCCCATGCACATTACAGATTGTCACACCTCCTGTACTTCGACTATGTTAGAAGAGTTAGTTAGAAAAAAGAAATCTAAATATTATATGGAAAAGAGGTCTGAAAGCCGAGCCTCTCTGAATTTCTTCTTTGTCTCTATCCTGGTTTTTGTTTCCACATGGTGAATGCAGCTCTCTGGTATTCTCTTATTCTAATCCTCTATAGAATAAGTATTTTCCAACTTTTAACTGTTCCTTGTATATCATCATTTTGAGATCCATCCCCTTCCGGATCCCTCCTTCAGACACATTTCATTTGGCAAATACTGTTAGAGGGCAGCATGGGTACAGTGCTCGAAATGTGGTCCAAGCACCACCAAGCAGCCTAAACGTACAATAGGACTCTCTCTTCTTTGGATTTAGATTTTACGCCGTTATTAGTCAACTTAATTTATATCATTAATTCCTACTCGTATGCTTCAGTCTACTGTACCCCTAAGATCCTTTCTAAGTGAGCTACTGTGCAGACAGCCTAGGGCAGTGAAAGAGCATGGGCTCTAGGGTCAGGCTGGCCTGGGCTCAAGTCCCAGCCACGCCCACTGCAGTCCACTGAGTTATCATTTACTTAGCCTGTCCCAGCATCTCTGATCTATTAAGGCAATTCTTGTGAAAGCACTCGGCACAATATGTTCACTTAGCAAATGTTCTTTCCCCCATTCTCTTTTTCCTGGATTTTACATTTATCCCTGTTAAAATTTCTGAATTTTATCTTGGGTTTGGCTCACATGTGCACATGACTAGGAATAGTTTAGAATCTCCATCTAACTCTTTGTTCACAACTTATTTAGGTTAAATGAAGAGTATCTGTTGTACATTCACTGCATGCAAAGCAATGAACTAGCTGCTAAGAGTAATGGAAGATGCAGAAGGTAGTTCGTATATATAAATATTAATGAAGCATGGTCCCTCTCCTCAAACAGTTTAGAAGCTACTGGATGACAGCTCTATGACAACAACACACATGGTGTAAACAGAACAGAGGTGTATGCCTAGTTGTGTAGGGACACGCAGGAGGAAGTCATTATATAAATTTGAATAGAGCTGTTAGAGTAGAGGAGGTTGTTTTTAAACTGATCCTTGAGTGATGAATAAGAAGGAGGGAGAAGTTTCCATACTGGAGGAAGCCGGAGCACAGAAACAGAGGTTAAAAGATTAAAGTCTCACCAAGAATTGGTGATTAAATTGGATATTATTACATCACAGGCTGGCTGGAGGGAGGGGTGTGGTGCCATCTTTAAGCTGATGACCAGGGCTTAATTAGCCTTGGTCACATTTCAAGAGATGAACTAAGATTGTTTGTCTCCAGGGTTAGAGAGCGATTTTCCGATGATACCTAAAATGAACTTCTGGTTTCTGAAAAAATCAGTTCTGTATAGTGCAAATGCTCCCTAGCTCCTCCGTGCCAACTTGTATTTTTGATTTTCTGATGTTTTCCTTCTCATAAATCTCTCAAGAAATTAGTTTAGTTTAAAATGTTACTTTTAAAATTGTCCTTTAATTGACCAGTGGGAGCCCTTTTAAGCTGGCTCCTTATTTCCTTTGAAACAACTGTGTTATTTTTTATGCACTTCCTTACTTTATAGCACAAGATTTTCTAGGCTCTTCTTTTCCCTTCCCTGCTGCAATCCCAAAATAAGCTATGGCTAGCGGGAACTGATATTCAGAAACAAAAATCTAGATGTTTAAACATCTAGGGATGTTTATTTTTACTGGCATGTCCTTGCTTTTAGGCCTTTTCAGCTGACCTAGTAAGGGAAACAAATTACATATATATACATGGATATATATGAATATATAATTTATATATGCATTTATATGTATTTTTATATATGCATACATTATATATATATATATACCATGTATCTACATATAATCATGAGTTCATACTGATAATCGAAATTTTAATCTAACACCACAGGGTTCTTAATCAACTTCCCTCTTTCTGTGTATATATCTTTCTTCTCCCACAGTGAGAACTCCAGCTTTCAAAAACCGAGAAAAGAAAACTACAGACCAATGTCCCTAATGAATATAGATTCGAGAACTCTCAACAAAATATTAGCAAACTGGATTCAATAGCACATTGAAAAGGTTATACACCAGGATCAAGTGGGATTTATCCCTGGGATTCAAGGATGTTTAACATATACGAATCAATAAATTAATAGATTGAAAGATAAAAAATCATTATCATCTCAACGTGTGGAGAAAAAGTATTTGACAAAATACAACACCCTTTCATGATAAAATGCTCAACAAATTGGGTATAGAAAGAACATAACTCAACACGATAAAGGCCATATACGACAAACCTACAGCTAATATCATACTTAATGGTGAAAAGCTGAAACCTTTTCCTCTAAGATAAGGAACATGGCAAGTGTGCCCACTCTCACCACTCTTATTCAGCATAGTAGTGGAAGTCCTAGCCAGAGCAATCAGACAAGAAAAAGAAATAAAAGGCATCCAAACTGGAAAGGAAGGAGTAAAATTATCTTTGTTAACAAATGACACAATCCTAAATAAAAAAATTCTAAAGACTCTATCAAAAAACTCTAAACTAACCAACAAATTCAGTAAAATTGCTGGATACAAAATCAACATACAGAAATCAGTTGCATTTCTATACACCAACACCAAAACATCTGAAAAAGAAACAAAGAAGACTATCCATTCACAATAACATCAAAAACAATAAAATACTTAGGAATAAATTTTACCAAGAAGGTGAAATACCTGTACACTGAAAAGTACAAGACATTTTTTTTTAAATATATAAATTTTATTTACTTATTTATTTATTTTTGGCTGCATTGGGTCTTCATTGATGCAGGCGGGCTTTCTCTAGTTGCAGTGAGAGGGGGCTACTCTTCGTGCAGTGAGCGGGCTTCTCTTTGCAGTGGCTTCTCTTGTTGCAGAGCACAGGCTCTAGGTGCACGGATTCAGTAGTTGTGGCATGTGGGCTCAGTAGTTGTGGCTCGTGGGCTCTAGGGAGCAGGCTCAGTAGTTGTGGCGCATGGGCTTAGTTGCTCTGTGACATGTGGGATCTTACCGGACCAGGGCTCGAACCCATGTCCCCTGAACTGGCAGGTGGATTCCTAACCACTGCGCCACCAGGGAAGTCCCCAAACTACAAGACTTTGGTGAAAGGAATTGAAAATGATACAAACAAATGGGAAGATATCTATGAAACACGAATTCATCCTGGATGAGAGGACATGAGGTCTCCAGGGAAGAGACCTTAGAGTGAGAAGGTAGCCAGGGGCAAATCTTGGCAATAGAATTAGTAGAGAAATAAGAGATAGAGAAAGGTTCTTCAAGACAGTAAGAGATGAACTGAAGTGTGACCTACTATGAAATCAACTAGAGAGAGAGGAAGAGGAAGGTGGAGAAAGGCAGGACTGGGATGGGAAAAGGAGGAGCAGTACCTGTCCCCAACCCCTAAACCCTGACCCCCAGCACACCTTGTGTCATCTCTTTTTCTGCTGGGCTCCATAGCCAGGCCAATGCATAGCCATAGATCTGATGAAGCCCTTCTGTGTATGCTGAGTTTCCTGCTCCTCTATCCCTGAGAAGAAAATAAGCATTTTGAGAAAAACCCAAAAAAAAACTCTAAAATTCTTCCCTTGAAATTCTTCCTAGGAAAAACAACCACCACCACAAGAACTTTTTCCCAAGAAAGAAATTCCCATACTCAACCAGAACCAAATCCACGTCCACTCAGCTACTGGGTATTTTAAGCTTTTGGAAAAGCCTGTTTAACTGCAAAATAAATAATTTTTTTCTTGCTAAAATGAGCCAAATGGACTACACCACATAAAACTTCTCACACCATCTCCTTAACTGAAAATTGTTTCCCAAGGACACTATCCACTCAGCTCCTATTTGGGTGTCAATGTTAAACATTAAGGTGAAGTTTGTTTACAATTAGGGACCCTGAAGTATTTGTAATCTGCCTTGACCTTTCTTTCCTGTGGACAGCCCCTAAGATACTACACGCACAAGGAATAATTTTTAAAAAATAGGAATCACAGAGCCACTTTATTACTACCTAAAACAGCACCCAATGCCTCAACACAGGGTCCCTTTGGTAAGGCATCTGAGCATATCCTCAAATCAGTTTTGACTTGATTCCAAAGAAGAGCTGCCCATTTTCCCCTTTCATATAAATTTTAGGACCAGCAATCCCAGGTGTGCCTGGAGGCTCAGAGAAGGAAAAATGGCTCTGCTGGTTGCTTGGAAGGTAGAAGATTGAAGGCTGAAGGTTGAAGGTGAATGTTGGGGAAGAAAAATGGGGGAAAAAAGCCACCTGGATGCCTTGAGTAGGCAGTCCTGACAAGGTCTGCTCCCACATGGTCACAGGGAGTGCCAAGGAGGACAGTGGGGTCTCAGTTTCTGCCTTTCAAGTGGAATAATCCACCCTACTAGCAAAACATAGTCCAGTAAATAGCATGGGCTCAGGATAGGCTGGTAGGATAAGCAACTCATCCTCCCTTAGGAGAAAGCCAAAAAGAAGCATGGGTGGAGCCAACTTGCCTTGGAACGAGGATCAGTAATAGCCTCCTCCCTTACCGAAGCTACTTGCTTTTCCCATTGACAAGTCATTTTTGCCAGTTAGAAAAGAAGTTGCTTTAATGACAGACTGGAGAGATTTACGGGAAATCAGAGACACGATCTATCTTCACAACTGCAAAGACTCTGATTTAGTCTCACGTGGCATGGGTATGTACATCAAGATGAGGCAACACCATCACTTACTAGATACATAACTAGTTTTAGGATCTTACCGGATAAAACGTCTCTGAGTAATTAATGATAAAAAGGAGGGGCATCAAGGAAATGATATCACAGGGTGCTCAGTTCTGTGCTTAGTACCCTTCTGTGTTTTAATCAGGGAGCGGTCCGAGGAAAGGCTCACAGGTGAGTGACTTTGCAAAGAGTGCTGCCCTTAATGAGCGTGCTCAACGTGTCAGAAGATAAATGTAGAACAGAGTGATCCAGTAAACCGAAGAATTAACAGAAGAGGTTCACACAGGGTAACTGCTGCATAATATACCCGAGAAGAGAGACATTGTGCAAGTTCAACAGGCAAAGATTTGACAAAGCATGGGGTAGACAGGAAAGTACGACAGGGTGGGTGACAAGCTTGCTTTGAGTCTGCAATGAAGCCATGTCTACAGTGTGAAAAGCATGTGTGACCTTGCATGTATCAAAAACATTTTTTCAACAAACTTATGGTTACCAAAGGGGATAGCAGGGGTGGCGGGGGGGAGGGATAAATTAGGAGTTTGGGATTAACATGTACACATTACTATATAAATAGATAAACAACGAGGACCTACTGTATAGCACAGGGAACTCGACTCAGTATCTTGTAATAATGGAAAAGAATGGAAAAGAATCTGAGAATGTACAATGGAAAAGAATCTGAAAATGAATACATATATGTGTGTGTATATATATAACTGAATCACTTTGCTGTACACCTGAAACTAACACAACATTGTAAGTTAACTATACTTCAATTTTTAGAAAATGGTTTAAATAAATCTTCTTTCATGAGGTAGTAGTCTAGCCATTGTCAGGGAAAAACTGGTCAGAACATTACTGGCATGTGTGTGACAAACTAATGAGGGTTGTAGAGGATAGAGGAGAGCTGCAAAGATTCTGTAATTGAATATCACATCTGAAAGAAACATTGAAAGAATGAAGTCTGTTCTGTTTACAAAAAATAAAGCTGAGGAGAAATTTAATAGTCATTCAATAGAAAAAGAGCTGGCAGACAATGGTGATAAGCAGCTTTCTTGTCCCAGAGATGAAAAAAATCAAAGAAAATTGGCCTGAGAGATTTATAATCACCTCCCTATTCAGCCAAACTTGAAATTCACTTCCTATTCATGAACTGCAATTACCTCCTTGATTTATAGATAGATAGACAGATAGATATGTATTATATGTACATATCTATATCTATCTATCTATCTACCTACACACACAAGCTAAATTCATCCCCTGGTCATATTACTCAAGTTTTTTTTTTTGTTTTTTAAGTCCAAGTCCTATTACACAGTAGTTAACATGACACTACTTGCAATTAAGTCCTTGATATGGTCTTTGGCTGTTGTAATAAACAATAAAGATTTTCCTGTCTTATAACTGGTAGACATTGGTCAGGTGTGGAATCTCATTCCCTGAAGCAATTCATTCTGTTTTCAGCTTAAGAAAGTTTAGGCTTCCTTGGATATTGATTTACAGAAAGAAGGCAAATAGAAAATTAGCTCCCATGTGAATGTGTTGGCTTTTATGATAAAGTACTTTGGGCTAGGCTGTACTGTCATTTTCTTAAGTGGTCATAGTCTATTAGGCAAATTAATCTTCCAGGATCTAAATTACACCAAAGTATAACAGTATAACATCTTTGTGTATTATAGACATTAATTCTTATTTATGGTATGTATATTACAACTCTAATGTAACTAATTTACAAGGTTATGTATTTTGCCAAGTTAAATGCTTTTTAAAGATGTGTTTGTGTAAGAATCCAATACATGAGCTGTTCCAGGATGCTCTTCCAGGTGATCTTGAAGAAAGGAATGAATTCTAGTGGTGTGCAATAGTTTAAGAAAAAGTAGCACTTTGGTAGGAGGATGGAATGTGGAATATTCTTTTTAGTTCTGTGTTTAGTCGTTTTTTATTAGTCCAAATACATTAGGTAGAGATGACTGGAGATACAAGCCATCTCTTGTATCAGTTATAACTGATAGATCATGGGTAGATAGATAGATAGATAGATAGATAGATAAAGATAAATAGAATGATTTCAGACATCTTTCTCTCCAAACTTTTATTTCACTGACAAGTAAGAAAGGGAGGTCCAGAAGGGTCAGATAGCTGGTCAGAGCTTAGCCCACTCTGGACTTCAGAATGTCTTGCTCATATCTGTAGTACATGGTGTTGTAAAAGACATTATCTGTTAATAACGCCAAAAAAATAGAGAAGCACCAACTTCTTTTGTAACTTTACATCTTTTAACCAGGATAAAATAATTTCTTTTAATCAGTAAGACAGTTCTACTCTCAGAATTTGCTATTAAATTTCAATCCAGAGAACAAGATGCCTTTGAAAATTTATAATAGAAATTCTAACAGAGTTTTAACTTACTAACCAATATGAGTCTGTGCTATAAAACCAGCCATGCAAAGACCATGGTTCATTTAACTACAATGTTATCAACGCTGGTCTTAAATTAAATCTTCACACAATTTAACAAGATAACAACAATACAACACCCATGATTTATTTGTGATATATATGATGTAATCATAGAAACATCAGGTCACCAGAGCCAGCATTTTGCATCTTTATAATTCTTTAAATTATTTTTCATTTGTCATTTGTAAGAAGTCAAAATAACATCCGTATGCATAGAATACAGAGTATCTAACAGTTAAAGTCTTCTAAAAGATTTCTTGTAACTAACAGTAATTTACTAAGTAATAAACCAGGAAGCTCATTAATGCAAAACCATTCATTTTCTTTTAATATTGTTATGAGAGAGACTCCATTTTAATTTCAGCTGTTAAGTGATTGATATGAGTGCAATTTTTCTACCAGTAGTTAAAGAACGATTACATTTTGGTTATGTCAAATAATTCTCAGGGTTTAATAATTTTTGGAATGTTACTTAGCATTCTATTAATGATAATGCTCCTATAAATTACCAATTCTTACTATGCATCCTAATGCATCCGATGTGTGTCAGGTGCGGTGTGAGGCCTTGGCAATAGACAAAGTACAAGCTTTGTCCTCAAGGTGCTCACGGTTTAACTAGACACAAACATAGACACAGAGAAGCACGACGAGGTCTTACAACTGCAATGCCCAGGACGTTTATCAAGTAGGACATTTTGGGTCACACAGAGGTATGACTTTGTGTGGCCTCTTGGCACACTGGCCGACCGGCCCTCGTAGTTTGACATCCAGACACCTCTAAGAAACATTTCTTGACTCTCTTCTCCACCCCAACGCTCCTACTACATGCATCCCTATATTTATTATCTAGTCAGTGCCCCACATGTGTCTAGGATTTGGGGTTACTCAATAAATGTTGGTCTAATGAGTTATCTTAATTAACGCCCTTTGGCTCAGAGGCAGGCTCCCAACCATTCAGGTTGGGAATCTGGTAGAACCTTTAGCTGAGGTGTGTGCTTCTGCAGAATGAAGTCTGTAACAAAACGGTATGAACTAACAATGAGTGCCCCCTTCTTGTTTCTTCAGGCTACCTGCTGGCCCCTCTCACTCATATATAGAAAACAATGCAGAGGAGAACAAATATATTTATATTATTCAACTTCTAAAGTTCAATGAAGCATCTGTTTCTGGTAGCCAGACACCCTACCCCAGGTTCCTAGGCAGAGTAAACAAATAAAATAAATTATGTTAGTTCTCCCACTCCATCACCCCTGCTCTCCTCCACTCTCCACTCCATGGCCTATACACACATATGTCTGGGAAGTTAGAGGAAATAAGAGCTGGGGACAGAAGGGAGATGTAGAATGACACGTATGGCCTCCTCCTGGTTAATCTTGGTAATGAAGACAGCGGATGAATTTCCTCCCAAGCTTGGGGGTGATTTTCAATGTATAGCTGCATCTCTCCTGGTACTTGCTGTTTAGCAGAACTCCAGATCCAACTAGAACTGTTGGGCAATAGGGAAGGACAACAGAAAGAAGGTAGAGTGATAGAGTGAGGTGGAAGAAGGCAAAGATTACCCCATGTGTGCAAGGTAAAAATTCCCAGGCTTCCTATAGCCGGACAGTAGGGTAGAGGTGTTAGCTGGGAGTGTTCTCAACAACAAAAGAATCTTCCCAGGATGGCAAGGAGACCCAAATAATAGAGCTCTGATGGGTAGAAAGCTCGTTGGTTGGCAGGTGGGGAGAACTGGGGAGGTGGTAAAAGCCCAACCACACCTTATCAGGATTATCATCTCCAACTAGTACTGAGGAAGCCCAGCCAAAGGTCACAAGAGTATTCAACATGCCTTGTGAGAGACCAGCAGTGGCCTCCATGCACACTAAGAGGGGCAGCCATCAAGGCCTTAGATGCCGTGCATCAAGAGCCCTGGGACAGTGCTGGGTTTTGGTCTTGCCCTTCTCTGAAAGCTCCTTCCTGTACCCAGAGGAAGCAGCTTTGCACTGAACAGTGCCTACGGCAATAATGCCTACCTGAGGCTAGAATACTTTTTGATTACACTGATTTTACAGAAATGGGAGAGCATGACTTGCTTGCTCTAAGCAGATGGGGGGTCTCAAGAGTCAAGGGAAGCATATCAGGTATGAATTAAAGCAAAGCTCTTGTTTGCAAGCATCTGATTTGTGAAAGTAAAATTTATTCTTGTTACATGCTGGAGGAATACTCATTGCTTCCCTTTTGGAACATGTGGAAATTAACTGTTTGTTAGAAAAAGATTTGGAACGGAATTCCAGTTCCTCAATTCTAGGAGAGGAAAACCAAAACAAAAATTAAGATTAACCAGGAAAGGGCATGCAGCAGTATGAAAGTATAAAATATTATTTTCTGTTGTAGGCTTTTACACTAAATCCTCTTGTCAGCTCACTGAACTCTCTCAGATGAATCCCAAAGGCCTATTCACCTGCCCCTCCAGATGCCCCTCTCCTTTGCAACCCGTTCACATTAAGGATTGTGAATAACCACTGTGGAAAGAGAAACAAAAAGGAGCAAATACCATTCAGGATTTGAAGGATATCTATAGAGCCAGTGTTTCTGCAAGGACAGATTGAAGAAATGGCTACAGGCTAGGGAAGAAAAAGAAGGAAGTCCACAGAGGAGGGTGAAGAGACATCTTTATAACCCAGGAAATGGGAAACTTTGGTTGAAAGTTCCAGCGAACTGAATCTGGAAGGGAGCTCAGTGCCAAGCTGCCCTCAGAGCCAGCAGATGGAGATATATTTTTATGTTTAGTCATTCTCTAGGACACTGGTTTCTGAAAATGTGATCCCTGGACCAGCCGCATTAGCATCATTTGGAAACTTGTTAGAAATGCACATTCTGGGGCCCAACACCAGATTTACTGCAACAGAAACTCTGGGTTGGAGTCCAGCACTGTGTTCAACAAACCCTTCGGGTGATTCTGATACACAAGTTTGAGAACCACTGCTCTCTGATATGAAGGACGCTGGGGATAAAGCATGTCTTCAACACTTCACTCTCCTCTTTGGCATTTCTTCTAACCTACTGGCACTCTTTCTGCAAATTTCAGTGTGGGTGCATTCATGAGCTTACTAGGAAGTGCCAGCTGAAGGTATTGGGCAAGTTAGAATTTACACTTCATTCTAAAATGGTCCTAAATAGTTCGTTGACTAAAATAAGGGGTCGTAGTTATCTACTTATGACACCAGGGATATCAACCAAGTATGAGTAATGAAAACCATATCACAAATGCCTAGAGATGCCATTGATTATAAGACACATGTGAAAAGATGTTAAAAGACGAGAGGTG
Source organism: Eschrichtius robustus (assembly GCF_028021215.1). Lineage (NCBI taxonomy): Eukaryota > Metazoa > Chordata > Mammalia > Artiodactyla > Eschrichtiidae > Eschrichtius > Eschrichtius robustus. Next base: position 50,207,697 of record NC_090841.1, read on the forward strand.
TTAAAAGATGGAAAAAAAAAGAGGAGATGATGAATTATGATCAGCTAGAAGAGCAATATATTAATTTATAATTATAATTAACATAATCTAGGTAATATTAGTAAGAAAGCAAAGCAGATACTCAGTGCTTTAGGGACAGGGCCCAGTTATTAGGAAAAAAACAGACATAAGTTAACTCTAGAACAACATCCAAAATGATGGGATGCTGGGTCCCTTGACTATGGAACCTGAGTGAGGCCTGGGGTGAGGCAAGTCCATGGGTGGGAGGTTTGTGGTGTGGTTATGGGAATTAGAAAGATCCATTCAGGTCACTGTACAACCATGGAAAGGGAAAAAACTCCAGATATTGAAATATTGAATTAGGATGCCACTAAGAATAAAAAAGAATGAAGAAGGTTATCTAGAAACACCATAGAATAATATTATGCACTTTCTTCACAATTTTGCCTTCAGTTTGCTCCATCTACCTCTAAGTCTCTGTTCCTTCCTCTGTAGAATGGAGCTCACAATAACTGCCTCTCAGGATTACTGTTAAGAGGCGTAACTTATGTGTGATACGGTCACAAAATTTAATCCATCCGACAATTCAGATATGTAGAGAAAAATGTAGTACTTTCATTGTATTTCATGTTAATCTGCTCTCTCTCCTGAGCCCCACTTGTGCTTAAAGGAAAAATAAATAACAAATGCCTACATTAAAGTAACACTAACAGATAAACTCTCAAATCTCAGTGACTTAATCTAGAAAGCAAAGTGTATTTCTCTCTCATGCAACAACCTAGTGTGGATGTGGTCTAGTGACTCTCTTCCAAGCAGTAACTCAGGGATCAAGGCTCCCTCATCTTTTATCTCTGCCATCTTCAGCACTCTCACAGTCACCATGGACATCAACATCTAAATGGTGGATGGGGAAAAGGAGTTGAAGAGGGCATACTGACACTTAACCATCTAGAGCAAGAAGGGATACAAGTTACTTATGATCATGGATTGTAACAATGCAATTGCTTACATTTCATTGAAGATAACTATTCAAGTGGTCCACCTAGATAGAAGAGGAACTAGGAAGACATCTCCCAATTACAGTTCTACAGTATGGAAGGGCAGCACAAATGTTTGCCATGAATCATCTCCTCCAGAGTCTAACCCTCAAATAGCCAAGCACACCTTTCATACAAAACTCACTCACCAGGCTTCCCTGGTGGCGCAGTGGTTGAGAACCTGCCTGCCAATGCAGGGGACACAGGTTCGAGCCCTGGTCTGGGAAGATCCCACATGCCGCGGAGCAACTAGGCCCGTGAGCCACAACTACTGAGCCTGCGCGTCTGGAGCCTGTGCTCCGCAACAAGAGAGGCCGCGATAGCGAGAGGCCCGCGCACCGCGATGAAGAGTGGCCCCCACTTGCCGCAACTGGAGAAAGCCCTCGCACAGAAACGAAGACCCAGCACAGCAAGCAATCAATCAATCAATCAATCAATAAATAAATAAATAAATAAATAAAACAAAAAAAACTCACTCACCGTCTCAAGAGAGACAACCCAAAGTTCACCCGGTTACTGTGGCTAGCTCAGGGTCCAGGATTTCTGAATGATATGCTCAACACTCCATCAAAAGTACATGTGGCTGCATTTGGTCTGGCAATTTACAGACTAAATAAAAAAAGCTACCTAAACCTCCTCTCATTCTCTCAGTCCAACATACATACTCAACCAGTATACAAAGATGGAAGAGGGACAGGATAAGAGCCGTGGAAACTTCCACTGAATGACAGTGGGAGATACACAGCGGATGCCTGTCTCTAGCAGCGTTACTATCCTGCTGGGGAGGCACTGGGAAGGCCCCCTAGTATGGAGACAGGAAAAGTTCCTAGACTGGACCCTGGTGTGCTCTCTGGGAAGAGCCCCTTGTCCACTGTTCTCTGTGGTCCCTGGCTCTGCCTCCTGGGAGATTATCCCGGGTTTATTATTCCCATGCCCACATTTGAAGTAAGCCCTGGGAATTATGCCCTCCCCAGTGACTCAGTACCCTCATGCCATTTGCCAGTGATGCAAATTTGGAGGCCCAAAACCTCTTTTAAGGCTTGAGCAGTCAGAGACATGCATCTCTGGCAGTATAATTACCTTGAAAACTTAGCAGATTTTTTAAAAAAATCTATTTGCTTCCAGACAGTGCCCTGTGACAGTAATCACACTCAAAGTTCTTACCTAGACATAATTATAATCCAAATAAAAACATGTTTGTTTCTTCGCCTCCATACTTCTCTCTCTCGACTAGCTGTTTATTATTTTGAGGTTATCAGGTTCGGATGAGAAAGGCCACGAAATGATGCTTGTCCCCTCTCTGTACCCTTGAGAGACCTCCTAAGGGCCAAGGAAAATGGAGGCACAGGCAATGGGGGACATGAGTTTCTTCTCCTGTACTGAGAGCAGGGATAATTCTTCTGCTTCTAACTTAATGCTTCAGAAGAGTAGGTACCCCTCCATGGGGTTGGTGACCCCATTAGACGATGACCTCTTGGAGGGCAAGGCTGAATTTTTCAGTTTCGCATCTTCAGCAAAATCGCCCTGGGCACGTAGAAAATGCCTAATAATGTTTGTAGAATAAACACGTATGAAATTGTCTTTCATTAGAGCAATCAGTAATACGTCTTTACTTTAGTTCAGTGACTTTCAAAGTATGATCCCTGGACCAGTGGCATCACCGTGATATGGGAGCCTGTTAGAAATACAAATCCTGGGCCCTACTTCCGACCTACTGAATCTGAGGTAGGACACCAAAATCTTGTGCTTTAATAAAGCTGTCAGAGGATCCTGCCGCACACTAAAGTTTACGAACCATTACATTAGTTCATTAACATTTTTTCCTAAGAGTGTCTAGGTTTAAAAACTTTTCTCTGCAAAGAAGCTAAAACTTTTTCCTTTTAACGTAAAAGCCTATTGAATTTGATAAGCAAGGAATTTCCTTCGATATTTAAAAAATATTTTTAATATGGGGGTTGCATGTAAAGATTCCATGAGTTTATGAACAATGTGTTTTGAACCCTGACTTTCTGTAACTTTTCCAGAGATATCCTGGCATTGTTTCATGTACAGGATTTCCATTAGAAGTTAGGTGAAGTTCAGAGAACAGGTCAATAGCAGGATACGGTCTCAGATTACCCGGGCAGAGATTCCACTGCCCCTTCCACAAAGAGTCCTTCCATGCCATCACACTTCATTGTACGCTGCTCTGGTGACTTCCTCATCCAGGGTCCCGAGGCTGCCTGTAATCTCACATTGCCCACTTATCACAAAGTTGAAGTCTGAGTCGTTTTCACACCATTCTTTGAAGAGACTGTTGCCATCTAGAAGGATACTGTACCTTTATATTTTCAATTTTATTTAATAGATAATATTGACGTTATCAATTTTTCCTAATAAACTAAAACAAGTTATCTAATAGTCTATTTATCTAATAGGCTAAATTTAAAATCACCTAGTACGACTTTATCTGAGACATATAGCTTCAATTTAATTGGCACTGAATGTCATTCTGAGCTGACTTTATGACAGCTAATCAATATCTTCAATAGTACACTTCGTGATGCCATCATTTCTTTGAAGTAAATGTCCTAGAGTAATAGAGCAGTGTCTAACGTGATTAAAGCAAACATATTTCAACTACAATAATTCAAAGTGTATAAATATGCATTGCTTTGCTTTTATTACTCTTGTAATTCGTCCAGTGCTATCCATTTCAGCCAAAAACACTTAGAAGGTTTGTAACTTTTTCTTCCTAATCCCTATGTAAGTGGACATTAGTGACTAATGGCTTGTCTACCTAGCAACCCTTGATAAATATTACAACCAGCATTGCCTGAAATAAATAAAAGTTGCAACTAACTACAAACAAGCTTTCCTGATAGTATAGGACAGTTTCTCAGATTTTAATGTGTGTGCTAATCACATGAAGATCTTCTTAAAAATGTAGCTTCTAATTCAGTAGGTCTGGAGTGGAGACTGAATCTTCAGTAGAGATTCTGCCTTTCTAACAACCTGATGTTGATGCTGCTAATTCACAAACCACGCTTTTGGCTGGCCAGTCACTAGAAGGCGACATAATGGGAAAGAAAGAAAAGCGAATGCAGAATAACTTATAGGGAGCTATTCTGTCCTGCTCATCTTCTTTATATGAAAATAAGCAGTTATTAAAAAACATTCATGGGCTTCCCTGGTGGCACAGTGGTTGAGAATCTGCCTGCCAATGCATGGGACACGGGTTCGAGCCCTGGTCTGGGAAGATCCCACATGCCGCGGAGCAGCTGGGCCCGTGAGCCACAACTGCTGAGCCTGCGCGTCTGGAGCCTGTGCTCCGCAACAAGACAGGCCGCGAGAGTGAGAGGCCCGCGCACCGCGATGAAGAGTGGTCCCCGCTTGCCGCGACTAGAGAAAGCCCTCGCACAGAAACGAAGACCCAACACAGCCATAAATAAAATAAATAAAAAATTTTTTTAAAAAGTCTATGTTATCTCTGTTTTTAAAAAAAAAAAAAAAAAAAAATTCATGCCCAGACAGGACACTGCCACTGAATTTACGCTTACAAATTGTTAGAATCTCTATATTTGTTGGTTTGTTCCAACAAATATTTATTTAGATTTCGTTTATGTTTATTAACTATCCAACTTTTACGAATTTTTGGAGTAGTGTCTTTTGGTGGGGACATTTTCTTGCATTTTTGGCCAATGCAGAATAAAAGGGCTCCTACTTTTCACTTCCATGCTAACAGGGAAACAAAGGTGAGTACAGGATGAGTAGAGATGGCAGATCCGTTTGCAAGCTTGTAAGAGTAAACAGCACACAGATCTTTTGCTCTAGATTATTCACCATCCCTGTAAGAACTGGGGGGGGCAGTCACTTGTTCTGAAGTGCAAGCTTTTTCTTTTCATAAACATGACGTGCTTTCTCCCCAGCAATCCATACGTTATCGGTGATCACAAAGCTATGCTTTCACAGAAAATTCTTTCCAGCACACGACTTGGCCAGTTTTGCTTGGGCTTCCAGGTATTTCCCATTTCCCTGCCGTTAGAGCAGAAGCCTCTCTATTTTCTTACCTCCCCAGACTTCCCGCTTCCCCCTGCCCTCCCCTTTGGGTTCCTCTTGATGATCCTGATTGAACAAGGAACACTCAACTTGGAGCGGCGCTCCTCTTTCTTCGTCATTACTGTTATTTTTAACTTGAGAAATCTACCTGGTCGGACACCGGCCCGTTTGCCAGCCAGAGACAGCTGCTCTCGGGGGCTGCCATAGCCATGGCGCAGGCCACGCGCCGGGAAATACGCCATGCGCGGAGGTTGGCGTGGAGTCGGCTTGGACCACAGGCCTCGCTGACGGCTCATCTTCACTGTGATTTGCTGGCATCGGGAACGGGCGCTCCACCGGCCCAGAGAGAATTCTGCTGATCTCCTGCTCTGTCTCTTCAACACACATACACACATGCACAGACACAATCACATGTGTGCGCACGTGCACACACACACACACACACACACACACACTTATACTCACTCTCCTTGGAATAAAATGGAAAGTCTTGCGAGGAGACTGGCTGTGTGCCACGTTACCACAGGCTAGACTGTAGGTACTTTGGAGAAAGCTTGCAAAGGAACATATGGGCCTCATGAAAGAAACACCTGCTTGTTCAAAGTGGAAAATAAAAAAATAAAAGTTGCCCCACTGTTCATTTGGAACCCCTAGAAGGAAAGCTGACTGTGATTAAATGAAGAGGATGCTGGAGGCTTTTTTCAGACAGTATCCTTTCTGCTGAGGCATCTCTATTCCCTTGATTTTTAAACAGATATCATTACGGATGTGCTCTGTATTTAGATTCCGGAAACATATTTAAGAAGCTCTCATACTAGGCAAGTTCCAAAATTAAATCGCTCCCCTCCCTCCAACAAGGATTGCTTTTTAAAATCAAGATTTAGTTTGGCACCAAACAGCCACTAAGGTCAAGATTTTCAATAGGATCCTTGCACCTACTCCCAAAGTGTGGGACATTTTGAAAGAGAATTAACAACTGAAAGCAACTGACCATTGCTTTCAGAAGTACCACTCTAATACCCAGAAATAATCTGGTAGACAAAAATAACTTAGAATAACTTTTTGAAAAAATTTTACTTGTGCACTTAAAAATGATCTAAAAGTATATCACGAAGACTAAGTTCCTTTCAATTAAAATTAGAATTTAAGATCACAAGAGGGAATATTAAGTCATTTTAATCTCTATATTCCAATATAACAAATAAAGGCTATGGTCTTTCACTTATATTCAACAAGAGTAGAACATGTAGAAAAATTCCCTTCCACATGATCGGTCAAGTAAGGGTTCTTAGAGGCTAATGAAATTCATTATGTGTCTACCAAATGTGTTACTGCACACACACACAAATATACACGCGGATGTATATATGTATACATATATATACACACATATACATATATAAAGTATAATCTAATTTTGGTAAACAAAATTATGTATTTACAAATACATGGTATTTCTTCACGTAGTAAAATATGTGAAATCATATAAAACAAAGTATTTTTTCTGAGGAATGAGATTAAGGATGTTCTATTTTCTTCTTTTTGTTAAACTGTACTTTCTGATTCTTCTAGACTTGGCAGCCGTTACTTATGTAATAAAACAACAATAAAGAGTGAGAGGAGGGAAACAGGGTACTAACCTTACTCAGCGTAATTTAGACCTGCTTTCAGGTCACCCCGAGAGGTCCTCGAGCTCATGAAGGAGAGCAGGCACTGACGTCGAGACCCTTCTCTGCCAGGATACACTCCTGGATCTTGGTAGGGACTCTCTTTATCGAGAGCAAACTACTGCTTGTGAGCTAAATTCAGCCAATAGCCTGTTTTTGTAAATAAAGTTTGACTGAAACACAGCTACACTTATCTATTTATGTACTGTCTGCGGCTGCTTTTGTGCTTCAGCCCTTCCCTGCTACAACAGCAGAGCTGAGTAGTTGCCACAGAGACTATGTGGTCTGCAAAGTCTAAAATATTTACTATCTGACCCTTTACAGAAAGTTTTTGACTCCTGATCTAGAGAATGTCTCAGGGCAAAAAAAACTTCTAAGATGTTCTCATTGTATTCAATACGGAGCCCACCTACTTCAATGTTTGCAAGCCGATGTCAAAATCTGAAACACATCATTAAGCTCTTTAGCCTTATAATTTTCAATACCATTGTTCCAAATAAATTCAATTCATGTGTGTCTGATTTAATTGGATGTAATTCAACAAAATGTGCTTTCAGAAGATTTGTTTAATGTTCAAAATAAGCACTCATACCATTCCCAGATCCTGGAAGTTGTGTTTCTACTTGAGTAAGTGAACTTCAAGCCCCCCAAAATGAGTTGAAATTGAACTCAGGATAGACAAGGTCAAGTATGTATGGGTATTTTTGCTGTCTTTAAAAATGACGGTTTGAGGAAGGACTAGCCCTGACAAAATTGCCTTAAAAATCCTATTTTAAAATTTGAGTGTCACTAGTTTTTATTCTCAACACCAAGATATGCCCCTCCATCAAGCTTCTTCCTTGCATCTTACTTAGCTCATGCAAGGGTATCAATAAAACACTGTATGTCAAAGCATTCACTTAAAATATGCCTGTTCTCCTAAAGAAGTACTCTTCAGTTTCAGAGTAGACAACCAGAGGGAAGCAAGCACAAATTTACTGACCACAAGCCCAAACGCTAAGAATTCCAATCAAGTTTGACAAACAGGCATTGCTCACCCACCTGTATTGAGTCTCTTAGATACTCAAGCAAAAGACCAGCTCAATATTTGAGATGCTTCTAATTTGATTCATTTTGGAATCCATAGCTCCCCATTCCTTTGTGGTACGTATGAAACCACCCTGAAGGACAAGGACCTCTTATTCCTCCCTGCGCTATTTTATTATGACTTTCTTTGCATCATAAGTATTTTCTTATCATATCAGGAGGTCTTTTCCAAGCCTGCTGAGAGAAAGGTTTAGCATCTGTACTTAGCCTTTAATCTCCTGTAGTAACTATCCGTTAACCAATGTATTAAACCCCCCCAAACAGCCTCTAGTTAATGCAAAAATAAGAAGATTGTGACAGAAATTACAGGAAGATTTCCATGGAAATATTAAGGTAGTATCATGAATGGAGTTCTCATGGTTTAGAAAATTACAATTTAACATGAAACTACTAAAAATAATTTTAAAAATAATAGTAGATTTGCATTGAGCTAGGCAGTTGACATGAATTATCTCATATCATATATTCCTCCCAAAAATTTTATGAGGAAATTTCTATTATTGTCTGCATTTTGGATTCAGTAAGACTAAATAACTTTCCGAAGATCATTAAGTTAGTAAAAGGTAGAGCAAGAACTCAGAGCCAGGTCCACGTGATCGCGCTGCCTACGTTTTCCTATCTCCCACCTCCCTGCCTCACACATTTCTATGTGTTTCCCTTATGGCTGACTCCATATTTTCTTTCTGTTATACAAGAAATGCCTATTAGTTTTAGAAAAAAATGTAAAATGAAACAATCTGAGAATGGAGGTTAAGTGGGTAAGTTTAAGATAAGTCAAGAGCACACAGACAAACTTTTATGATTTCATGATATTGGAACAGAGTGTTAGGACGAAGGGAGAGGGAATGCTTTGGAAAAACTTGACCTGAACATTTTTGAAGCTTAAAAAATGGTCATTTTTAAAGTAAAAACCATTTTTTTTCTCTTAGGGTGGAGACTAGAGTTTTTCTTTCTTATGGAAAAATTACTTAAATGGACATTTAGTGAAGCATATCTAAGGGCAAGTTCCCCAAGTTCCTGGGGAAGCTATAAGTTCTGTGAACTTGCCTCATAAATGATTTAGGCTGAGATAGGAGGCATTTTACTCAGTAAGGTAAACATGTGTCCATAAGAGTTAGAAGAGTTTTTCCATTCTTAATCTGCAAATGCATCATCTATGCCTAAATGCATTCTCGGTCGCTAGGTGTATGTACAACGAAGCCTTTGATGATAAGAGCTTGGGAAGGGTAACCTGATTCACCCCTTAACTTCTCTTCAGCTTACACTAGAGAAAAAAGAGTGACAGGCGTTAGACTAGGTTTCGTGCTGCACAACTTGAGCGAGATTGTTTGTGTTTATTCCAGATGGAATAAATCATATTAGAGGGTAATATATACCCTTTTACTATTGAGGTTATTTTGTCAAAGTCATGGGGAGATTTCACCTGTATGGATTTTCCCATTGTAAATTGTCCTGGGAAAGGCTTAATCATGAGGTGGGCCTGGCTTTGGGGGGAAAAGGTCTTCTTTATTCCCCCTCTGGGTCCAGGTGTTAACCTGCTCTGGAGGCAACGTGTTGCAGTGTTCATGGTGGTGGGGTGAGCTGCCCTCTGTCGCCGGCAGCACTCCAGAAGCTGGTCAAGGGGTGAGGCTAGTAAGGAGTTATGATGTTGGCCTAGATTCTAGGAGTAGCCACATCTAACAGCAGTTTTAAGTGACTGTCTAAAAGATTTTGTCTTCAAGGCTTTAGTAAAGCCAATGGCCCCATGAGCAATTGTAGAAGGACCACCTCTGTACGTGATGTGGTGTTCTCCCTCCGACTGGTGTGGATGTGTGCTGGGCAGGTGTGCTGAGGGGAATGGAAACCATCCCACTGCAGCCTGGCTCAGCCAAGCAGCACTACTGCAAGGGTCAACAGCAGCTGAGGTGGCCAGGTGAATAGAGGATGAAGAACCAAACAGACCTGATCCCACACATGTATGAGATGGCACCGTGGGAGTTCCTAGAAACAGCCTGGAGATACTTTGGGGAGCGGACAATCTCCAACAATCAGGCCATTGGACTATGTTAAAAACAAAAAAAGAAATGACAAGTTATTTGGTAACCCTAGACTGGTGACACCTGGGATTTATGTATTACGAGATGACAATAATAGGTTCAGAAACAGCTTCTTTTTTTTTTAATTGAAGTACAACTGATTTATAATATTATATTAGTTTCAGGTGTATAGCATAGCAATTCAGTATTATTATAGGTTATACTCCATTAAAAGTTATTACAAGATAATGGCTGTAATTCCTTGTGCTGTACAATCTATCCTTGTTGCTTATTTTGATTTTAATTTTTTTTAATTTATTCTTTTTTGGCTGTGTTGGGTCTTTGTTGCTGCACGCGGGCTTTCTCTAGTTGTGGCGAGAGGGGGCTACTCTTCATTGCGGTGTGCGTGCTTCTCATTGCGGTGGCTTCTCTTGTTGTGAAGCACAGACTCTAGGCGCGAGGGCTTCAGTAGTTGTGGCACACGGGCTCAGTAGTTGTGGCTCATGGTCTCTAGAGCGCAGGCTCAGCAGTTGTGGTGCACAGGCTTAACTGCTCCGCGGCATCTGGGATCTTCCCAGACCAGGGCTCGAACCCGTGTCCCCTGCATTGGCAGGCGGGTTCTTAACCACTGCACCACCAGGGAAGTCCCTGCTTATTTTTTTATACATAGTAGTTTGTTTCTCTTAATCCCCTATCCCTATCCTGCCCCTCCCCTCTTCCCTCTCTTTAGCGATAGCCTTGTCTTTACCAAAGACTTCTGCTGCTGTGGTGGCAAGCCTCAGGCAGCCTGTCTCTGACTTCTGTCAGGCCCAGTAGCTGACTTGTCCACACAGGGGTCAGTGTGTTCAATGCTGTGTAAGGAGGCAAATTACTTAAGAGTATAAATGAAAACATACTTCCAGATGAAGACCTACCCTATCTCCCACCTGTCAACTGCTGCCCTCCATGGGATTAAAAAAAAAAAAAAAAAAAAGGACAGGGAACTCCTTCAAAGAAAACGATGTTTTCTGTGGTATATATGCAGACATAAATGTGATCTATATATGGAATATTATTCAGTTATAAAAAAGAAATGCAATCCTGCCTTTTGTAAAAACATGGATGGACCTTGAGGGCATTATGCTAAGTGAAATAAATCAGACAAAGGCAAATACCATATGATCTCACTTATATGTGGAACCTAAAAAACAAAAAACAAAAATCAAGCTCATAGGTACAGAGAACAGATTGGTGATTACCAGAGACAGGGGGTGAAGTGGGGTTTGCGGGCAAAATGGGTGAAGAGGGTCAAAAGGTATAAACTTCCAGTTATAAAAATAAATAAGTTATGGGGATGTAATGCACAGCATGGTGACTAGAGTTAATAATACTGTATTTCATGTTTGAAAGTTGCTAAGGGAATCAATCTTAAAAGTTTTTATCACAAGAGAAAAAATTTCCTGTAGTTATATGTGGACAGATGTTAACTAGACTTATTGTGATGATCATTTTGCAATATACACAAATATTGAAACATTACATTGTATACCTGAAACTAATATAATGTTATATGTCAACTATGCCTCAATTAAAAAAAACAAACAAACCAATGTTCAAATGCAAACCTGCCCCCTTCATTCCATGCCCCTTCCCCAGGACTCCTCCTCCACAGAGGTTCATATAAAACATTCCCTATACTCCCAAGTTGGGAGCATAAAGAATTTTTATTACTGTGTCAGAAACCTGGCCAGAGATTCCAAGTGGTATATGTTGATATCTTTTATTAATTTATTCAGTAAATATTTACAGAATCCCTCTTTGTACTAGGTGCTACATGACGGGATTAGGAGATCACAGCGTTTGCTTTCATGTTGCTTATGAGCTATATCTGAAAGGATTTAAGAAGACATATGAGTGACTATAACACAAAACATGGCAATTTGGGATCACAATATAACAGAGACCATGCAAAGATTGAAGGAAAATGGATGGTATTGATTTCCTAAAGGAAACTGCTTTCTACCGACTGTGAATTTCTTTCTAAGGGTTCTGAGCATGTAGAAGGGATTGGGGAGAGCAAATGTGTCGCATATGCTCTGTGCATGTTTTCTTTTTAACCTAGGCTAAATAAACTCAAATTGAAATTTTTCCTATAGGTCTTTGTATAAGAGAACCTGAAAATCAAAGAGGATATTCTTTTCAAATGTAGTTTTGTGAAATACAAAAAATTGGAGCAAATAATTTTTCTGATGGCCCTCTTTTTTCTGTTATGGCTTCACAAAAGGATACAGAGCTGCAACAAAAGGAACTCAAAGTATATGCCTCAGAGCAATTAAATAGCCTGTTAGATAATCTCTCTCAAATATGAGCTATTTTCAATACACTTTGGATGCTGTCCTATCTATCTATAATCTATCAATCATTTAGCTATATGCCTGATATACCTGGAATACGAACAGCAAAGCTGTCATTAACTGTGAAGATTTGGAGAATGGACTTTGCCCGGAATGTCTCCTACCCATCAACATGGACTTTGCCCACTGGAGTAACATATATATAGAACCTATATTTGTCTCGGAAAAAAGATCTTTGGATTCTCCCTGGCAATTGCATAATTGTTATTTGAACTTCATAATTCTATTATGAAGGCAACTGAAAAAAATATGTCAGGCTTATGATAATGACTGACTGTTTCAGCTATTAAGAACAAACAAGCAGACACAAAAAACCAGAACTCCAAACCAAAATCTTCCGTTTGGCCCTGTGGAACATTGCATTCCACAGGAAGATGGATTTATCTTCTCCCTGGGTCTGTCAATATGAATAAATTTCAAAATACTCCACCCTCTCGGCCCATGTAGCTGGGGGAAAAAAAAAACACAAAAAAAACCCTGATCCACTGATAAGGTTTTATAAACTTGCAGATGCCTACAAAATAATAGTTTGTGGTAGCTGATTTAGAGAAGTGTCCTCAGAAAACAAGTAGCTCTATGGTTCTACCTGCTTATCAAATATTGAACCAATATTTTAATTTTTTTCTATATTTCAGGCACTGTGATAGGTACTGGGCATGTAATGGCTGGAAAACCCACATCCTGCCCCCAAGAAATTTAAAGTCACTATGAGCACCTTCCAGCTTGCTATAATCAGAAATGCCACTTGAACTTGTCCTAAGACTAAAAAAGAAGGTGACCAAAAATAGCCAAACTTCTACTTCTTAATGATCATGAAAAGATCTGTTCTGGGATATGGTAGCAAAATAAAGCTACCAACACAACCACAGGGTCTGTCAATTCCAGATTATTAGCTATGTGTAGGTCCTTTCAAAAATGTATCCTTCTCATCCCCAAGAAGCCATCGCTTTCTCTGATCCCTGGCCTTTAAAGAAACAGGGGGGCCCTGCCTGATTGGCTCCGGGGATCTTCTCCCTCTTGAGCACGACTGCTCTTCTGACAGTTCTTTGGGCCAATGCATTGTCCTTTTTGGTTTGAGACCCTCAAACAATCTGTACTTCACTTGCCTGGCTCAATTTTTCAGGCTGATGCCCTCCAGCTCTTGCCTTTCTTAACTCAATCTGTTGTATATTCCTTAAGTGCTTGTAAAAAACCCTCCTTATCCTTACGTGCGCCCACACACACACACACACACACACACACTCCCTACTACTCTGGTGAGCCTTCTTTGCCCCACAATAAATTAGTGTATACAAGTATATATATTTACATGATATATGAGAAGTAAATAATGAAGCACACAGCTCACACAGAAATATTCCTACCAAGGACTGTGCATTCATTTTGCCTGGGATAAGTTTTTAAGAAAGGTTTTAGGGATGTGGGAAAGACTAGGAGGAGAAATAGTTTCTGGCACAAAAGCCGAGAATGGGAAATGGAATGGAAGTGATTTAAAACACATGATTTCATTTTCCATGAGCTATGGAAAAAATATTACATAATATTTTTAATGTAATATTTTTATATATTATGTAATATAATATTACATAAAATAGACGTAAAACTATTAACGTCTCTCTATTTTAGAGTCAGAAAAATGACACATTTCACCAAAGAAAAAGGCAAAAGGAAAACATTTTTAAAGGTATAAATATTACAGAAGAAATCAACTGAGTAACAGTGTTGTTGTTTTTGGTTTTGTTTTTAAGAAAAAAGTAAAGCAGAAAGATAGCTGCAGGTTGTGACAGAATCAGCTGATAAGATATGCCTTGGAAGAGAGATCTGTGATTTAGGAGAAAGTTTGTATTATAAGAATTTCTTTTTATAATCTGACCTGACCACCCCCCTCAGAGCGACTCCATCTCTCCTGCAATCAGCAGTGCCTCCCATCAAAGTCAGCTTTGTATAAATATTAACTCATCTTCAAAGAAACATGCAAGCACTAAATCCAAATCTACTTTGCTTTTCTAGGCAGGCAATAGATTATAACTATCTGCTTGGTTCCCTGTTGCTGCCTCCCCCTGACCTTCAGAGCTGAGATCACTAAAACCCTAGAAGTTCAGCCTTCTGGGCTTCACTTTTTCTTTTGGTTGCTCTTTTCAGTTCTAAGTAGATATAAGAAAACCAGTGTTGCCTATACTTTGTGCCTATACTGAGAAAGGCATGTAAAATTGGGCAAGCGAACTTTTCCTAATGAACTATAACATAACTGTAATAATATGCATTGGTCAGTGTCTTTATTTTATAAACCTGATTTCTACTGCAGCATCTCCAAATACCAGGTTCGGTTTTGTTTAGGGAAGTAATTATTGAGTGCCCACTATGTGCTATCCTGTTTAGGAATAGTCACGTTGAGTCCCATCAGATCCATCAAGGTTTTGAGTTAATCCGAATGCCCTCAGGTTGGTCTCCAACAAGCCTAGGATAGTTCCTGAATCCCCGATTGCCCATAGCACCACAAACGACCCTAAGTCCAGAGTCTATTTGCCCTTATGTTTGAATCTATGCCTTAGATTGCAACTGAACTCAAGTGCCCTGCAGAAAACTTGAGTCCACTCTTGAATCCCAGGCTTCATACATCAGACTGTGACCCCCCGCTTCTTTCTTGTCCACTCCTTGTCACTGGAAACAGGGCACTGTATCTATGACCCAGACTCAGACTAAAAACTGTTGCCAGGAGACTTACAGAGCTTTTCCTCTCAACTTAATTTACTAACTACTCATTAACCCCTGGCAGCAAATCCTTTAAGAGTTTATTTCTGTCAACCTAAGGAGGATGCTTCAGTTTCTCCCCTTCCCCTAGCCTGCAGTGAAGGTCCCCAGAATGCTTTGCAGCCATGCTCACGTTATGGACTAGACACACCCATGTTATATACACAGGTTATGATCCCAGTACAATCTCCATCCTGTTGAAAACCCTCGTCAAACCTTGAATTCTTTTCCTAGTTTTTGACAGAAGAAAAACGCGCAACCTAAACGTTGAGAATCATGTTCTACTTGGTGACCTTACTGAGGACTACAGCCTGGGAAGACAGCCTCTCAGATAGCTCTAAGGAACTGTTCCAAAGTGGTTAGAGAGGATCCAGGACATATAAGGGTTTTTGCTGGGGAAAAAAATGTAGTCGAACATCAAAAGATGACTGCTAATCACACACACAAAAAACAGACATCTTGAGTTAAAGATTTTAGTGCTTTTCTATGTATGGGAAGATGGAAGAATCGGAGCTCATTGAAATTATTCCTCTGATGTGCATCTTAACTATCTGGGGCCAGTATCCTGTTTTTCTCTCCATCTTGAATTCCCCTCAGGGCACTCCATCTGATGGCTGATGGCTTGATGGCAGGCAACGTTCTTTGTTTACTGAAATGGCAGGAGACATTCTTTGGTCCACTTAGCGTAAAGCCCCAAACCAAGCCCATCCCTGTTGCTCCTTTAGCTTCTACACATTTCTCTTTGGTTTGGCTGAGAAGGATCCTGTTTTCGATACAGTACAGTATCCCATTGAAACTGAACCCTTAAATCTAAATGCTTAGGAATTGTATACTTCAAATAATCTCAGGCACTTACAGCCTCGTGGGATAGTCTCAGGTCTGTAATACATGCAGACACCAGCTTAGTTACACATCAAAAAATTCTAGCATCTCTCAATATGAGTGATAGATTTCCTACACAAAGCCAAAGATTCAGATCAGATTCTGGCACCCTAGTTTTCAGTGAGCAGTGCCTGAAATTTAATTACTTTGTCTTGACCTAAAGCAGAGGCTGATACTCAGCGCTTCCTTTTTGGAGCCAGAGTTCACGTTTAGAGATGTTCTAATTTCCCCTTTGCTGCTTCTTGTCGGCAATTCCAGTTTCTGAAGCAAGAGAATCTGCTGTGCTGCCAGATGGGGTTGAGCTTCTACAGAGCAGCTGGTGAAGTATGTGTTGATTGTGGGAAGGCAACGCCCAGGCTGCTTTTCAAAGCCTGATTTTGTGATTTCATCAGATCGTTGTGAGGATACTCAGTCATTAATGAGCAAAATGCTCAGGAAAAATTCTGATAATCGCCCTATTTCTCTATCTCTGGGAATAACTCCTACAGCTCCATATGAAATATAGCTTCAAAGGGAAGCGCTGGGAAGAGGTTTCTAGGAAAACTCACGTATCAATTGGTATAGCTTTAGGTGCCTAAGCTTTTCCAAGGGTGAATTTCTGGTTTAGTTGATTTTTCAATCTGTCTTATTTGATTTGGACGGTAGAGAAAAGGCAACCATTTACTTTACAAGAAGAACAAATATTAACAGCTGCCTGGCTGGACTTTTTCACATAAGTACAATTTTTTTTAAAAAAGGAAAATTTCAGAGTTTGACAAAATTATCAGATTGATCATGATGTATTTCAATTATATTGAATTAAATTTCACTTTCACATAGCTAACATTTTTTACTAAAGATATCGCTGTTTGAATTTGAATAAACCATTCATCTTAAATATAACACTAAAGCTATCTTGTAAGCTCTGTATATTATGTTAGCCTTGGGGCATTAACCCGAGAAAGGGAATTAGTTTGATTTAGATGGCTTAAGCCAAATCCAATTTTTAGATTTGCCTGTAAACACAGGATCACGACTGTTTTTTTGAAGACTTGCTATGTTTCTACAGTTATGATTATACCACAATGAAATGCCATAAGATAACAAGACAGGGGAAAAAAAATAAATCTCACATATTAAAAGTGGTCTTGTTATTTATTACAGGTTTGAAACCACACAATCCTCTTGCCATCTTTAAATCCTATTTCCAGTTTAATTTGTTATTATATACCTAAAAGTGGGGCATGACATTATAGAAAGAATACAGAGCTGGTAACTCTGTTCTTGCCCTTTATTCACTAGAAGAGGTGCTCAAACTCTTTGAATGACAGGATCTCCCTCAGAGAATGGACACGATTTCTGAGGATACGTTAGTGAAATATTTTACGCTATTCCTTGCAAATTATTACTATTTATGATAATACCACCTAGAGCCTTCACTACTAATATTCAAATGTAAAACAGCGATTTACCATAATAATAATAAAGGTCTAAGTTACATGGATCTTTGTTGTGCAGTAAAATGGGTGAAGTGTCTCAGTATCTTTGTCCTACAGACCTTGCCTTGAGTTGAACATGGAGATATTGTGTTGGGTATTTTAAAGGACAATATGGTTGACCAAGAATACAAATAATAAGTCCCCACACAAAAGAGTAATATAATAACTCATAAAGCACTATTCTAAACTTGATATAGCGATATTAGAGTACTGTTTTCCTTGAAGCTTTCTGCAGGAGAGCCCCAAGACATTTTCATGATTCTGCCTACAGATTTGAATTTTTTTTTTTAATAGCCTCTGGCATCAAATCCCAAAAGTAGAGGAAAATCCAAAATGTGTGTGATTCTATTGTATGAAAATTAGACCTCAACTAAAAGTAGTTTCAGGTACCTCTGCCATTGTTCTTCCTGGCAGCTATTTGCCAGGGTAGGAGACCCCCAAGGGGATGTAAGTGGACAGATTTTGTAAAATTTCTAATAATTCACCAGTGCGACTGTTCTTTTAAGGACAGCTACATGTAAAAGGAAGTTTTAGCTATACTGAAAAAGAAAGCAGTAAAGAAGGAGAAAAAAGACAAATTTCCACCAGAAGATTCACCAAGAATTGCTCTAGTAGGTGAGGTTGTCTTTGAGGAATTCAGGAGTCCAGAGGCTGACTTAAAAGTGTTCAGATTATGGGAGACAGTGAGAAAAGGTGATTCCTTACCTTTGCCCATCTCCTGACAACATTATCCAGAGAAATACAACTTAAAATCTACAAGATGGTCTACCATTTTGATTGTGCTCAAGGATTTTCTTGACCGATACAAAGAGTACCTAGCCATGTGCAGGATTAGAGAAAAAAAGCTAACATTTGTTAAATAGTTTTTTTGTCTGTCATCGTTGGACACTGTATATAGGTAATTTTATTTATTTCTCACACTGAGCTTGTGCAGAAAATACTATTAACTCCATTTACAGTTGAAAAACTGTTTATTTTCTACCCTACACTAGAATTATCTTTCTAAAAAATGTTTCTTAACATATTGACTCTTCAGTACCTAGCATTTCATGTAAGACCCTTCACAATTTGTTAGCATCATTTTAGCCTTTACCTCCTACTATGTTTTATCATCTACTTGACATTATGGCCATAACTTTGCAGAGGGGAAAACAGCAGCAGATTATTATCAGAAGGTTGCATAGTTTCTGTCATTTTGAGAGTAGACACTGCGTTATTATTTCTTTTGAATTTCCAGGGCTAATCTCCAGGGCTTATTATCCTCAGGTAGACTGTAGACAACCAACAAATATTTATTAACTAAACGTTATGCCATTCTCCAAACTTATGTCCCAACCTCAAGTCTTCTTTCTCTCTCTGCCACCAGAGTCCTATTCCTAAGAATGTTTCTGTCACTCCCCTACTTATAAACCTTCAATGGAACTTCACTGCATATAGAATAACTAAGAACCTCTCCAGACTGATCTCCAAGGTGGCCAGAATTTTTCCTTCATCCTTTACTTCCATTAAAACATCCCTGTCCATCCTGATAGCACACATTATAAATTATACTTCAGTAGCTCCCCAAACATTCCAAACTATTTCATTCCTATCTTTACATAAGCTATTATCATATCCTGGACTGCCATTTTCATCCATGTCTACCAATTACAGTCTTAATCTTCTTTTAAGGCCCAATTCAAATCCTACTTCATTTAAAAGTTGACCCAGATTTTCCTATGCAAAACTAAATTCCCCCAACCCATGCTGTCATAGCTCTACATCTGCACATTTTTACTCCAATGAGGAATTTATGCCTTAAATTAGAATTAGTTACTTATGTTTGTCTCCCCTACTAGAATGTAAATTACCTGTTTGTATAAACTGTATCTTATCTGTATATTTCTCAAAGCACCTAATTTAGTACTATCAGCATAATAGTTTCTCAACAAATATTTGTTGGTTTGAATTAAAAAGCAGCATTAAGCTTACTAATATCAAAACAGGGTTGTTGGTGAAAAGGAAAAAATAGTACATATTTCACTATTTTAATAAAATTGTGAGGTTTCCCAAAGAATGAGGTTAATACAGCACCACAATAACAACAGCAATTTTAATTTGGTGATAGTATTTAAAAATCAAGTCATGAAAATTTGAACTTGACTAAATTTGAATGATTCCTGGGCATTTTATTGCAGTTAGTATCAATAATAGCATTGGAAATGCATTGTATATTTACAATATGAGTCTTATCGCTTTTATTGATTAGGTTTCAGGACTCAATACTCTATCACAGACATTGGAAAATGATACATCCAAATTTTACACAATACAACGGAATAAACAGTGGTTTAACAAATGTGTCTGCATGTGCCGACACATTTGTGAATAAGAGAACGTATTCCTTCATTCACATATCCATTCATTTTCCAAAAGTAGCACAGTTAGGTATGAATAAAATATTCTTATATTACTCTACTCATAGCAGTCCCTCAGCTACAAACTTTTCTGAAGCTCACCTGACCTTAACTCCCACCCAATTATCTCATTAGAATGTGTGTTCCTTCTCCTGTTGTAATTGTTAATTTTATATGTCAGTTTGACTAGGCTATGAGGTGCACAAATATCTGGGTAAACTTATTTCTGGGTGTGCCTGAGATGGTGTTTTTGGAATAAATTAGCATTTGAAAGCATACTGTCTTCCCCAATATGGTGGGTATTATCCAATCTGTTTAAGGTCCAAAGAGAACAAAAAGGTGGAAGAAGGAAGAATTCTCTCTTTCTGTCTGACTATGGAGCTGGGACATTGGTCTTCTGCCCTCAGACTGGGACTTAAACCGTTGGCTTTCCTGCATCTTTAGCTTGCAGACAGCCATCATGGAACTTCCAGCCTCCATAATCATGTGAGCCAATTCCTTACAATAAATCTCTTGATAGATAGATAGATAGACAGACAGAGAGACTGACTATTAGTTCTGTTTCTCTCAAGAACAGTGACTAATAATATACCTGTCCACACCCACCTCTCCACCTAGGCCTTGAATTTTTTTTTTTTTTGGTTCTCAGCCAATTACTTCCCAATCCTCCTGCAACTTTTAATTCTTCCTGTCTTCTGACTTTTTAGCCTAGAGGGTTGTGGTAGGTATAATTCTAAGATTGTTCCCAAGATTCCCATCCTCTGATGTATATGTTTTATATAATTCCATCCCCTTTAGTATGGAAAGGACCAGTGAATATAATGGGACAGTCACTCTTGTCATTTTATTAGGGTATGTAATACTCTGTCATAGCAAATTAGAGAGAGATTCACAGACTAAGAGGCCATGTTGTAAGTGGACCATGTGTCTAGGACCTCAGGGTATCCTCTAGGTGTTGCCACTGATCCCCTGCTGACAGCCAGCATGATAACAGGGAACTCAGTCCTACAACCACAAGGAACTAACTTCTACCAACAACCTGAATGTGTTGAGAAAAGGACTCTGAACTTCAAGTGAAAACACAGTCTGTCTGACACCTTCCTTTCAGCCTGGTGAGACCCTGAGCAGAGGATGCAACTACAAACTGTGCTCAGACTTTGGACCTAAAGAAATAGTCAGATAATAAATGTATACTGTTTTAAGCTGATAACTTTATATGGTAATCTGTTACATAACATAGAAAACCAATACAAAGGTGCAGGGAATTAACACTTGTTAGGTTACCTGGCACCTAACATGAGTCAGGTACTGAGTTAGGCACTGTACACAAATGATCTCATTTAACCTTCACAAAAAACCCTCAGACATAGGCCTTGACATCTCCATTCTATGGAGGAAACAAAGAGGTATTTCTCAATATGTAAATGAGGAAACTGAAAGAGGCTAAGTGACACACAGCCAGGAAGAGATTAAGCTGAATAAAATATATGGTGCAATGTCAAGTCAAGTGTAATTTCTACTGTACTACATTCACATGAAAATGTAACAGGTCAATAACATAAAGCACCACCAAATGAATTAGCCAATCAGCGTGAAGGAAATAAAGTGGAAAAAGTATGAAGTACAACTTATGACTGAGGTGTCCAGAAAATCTGATGGAAATGATGAGATTTCAAATGACCCTTAAAGGTGGGTGGACTTTTTCAAGGGGAAAGAGAAGATGCGTAGAGTAGACCAGACAGACAAAATGGCAGGTGTGAAGCTCTGAGTGTCTAGTTCGTGATGCAAACATGTTTAGAGATGAGTTGTTAGTGGCAAGCATTGGGAAATGGGCAAGGAAAGTTAGATGTAGGCAAGTTCATGGCATTATGATGAAACTAGTGTGGCCTCTGAAACCCTTTGAGGACTGTGTAAGATAAAAATGATCTTTTTATATACCATACATTAACATAACGAGGTGAGAAAAAATAATTATCTTAGTAGTAAGTAAAAATATGTTTGCTTGGTGGGAACAGAAACAAAACATGTTTTGTAAAAAAATATTTAATTAAATACTTGATGGAGCATGTGTGTCCTAAGTGGCTGGTATCAGCTGATACCAAGGATTCAGAGAAGAAGGAGAAGCAAGGACATATCACCTCACAACTGTCAGAATGGCTGTCAGCAAAAAGGAGACAAATAACAAATATTAGCAAGGATGTGGAGAAAAGGGAACCCTCGCATACCATTGGTGGGAGTGGAAATTGGTGCAGCCACTCTGGAAAACAGTATGGAGGTTTCCCAAAAAACTAAAAATAGAATTACCATATGACCCATCAATTCCACTCCTGGGTATATATCCAAAACAAAAAACAAACAAAAAAACCCACTAATTCAAAAAGATACATGCACCCCAATGTTCATAGCAGCATTATTTACAATTGCCATATGGAAGCAACCTAAGAGTCCATCAACAAATGAATGGATAAAGAAGATGTGGTATACATATATAATGGAACACTACTCAGCCATAAAAAAGAATGAAAATTTGCCATTTGCAGCAACATGGATGGACTTGGAGGGTATTATGCTAAGTGAAATAAGTCAGACAGAGACAGACAAATGCTGTATGATATCACTTATATGTGTAATATAAAATATAACACAAACCAGTAAATATAACAGAAAAGAAGGAGATTCACAGACATAGAGAACAAACTAGTGGTTACCACTGGGGAGAGGAAAGGGGGAGGGAAAATATAGGAGTTAGGGATTAAGAGGTACAAACTACTGTGTATAAAATAAGCTACAAGGAAATATTGCACAACATGGAGAATACAGCCAATGCTTTATAACTATAAATGGAGTATAACCTTTAAAAATTGTGAATCACTATATTATAAACCAATAACATACAAAATATTGTATATACATCAATTATAATTCTATAAAAAATTTTTAAAAAGAACCCAAAATAACTTTGCAAAATATCAGAATACTAAAAAAAAAGGAAGACCTTAAAAACTTAGAAAAATTAGGTCACCTGCAAAAATAGAAGAATCAGATGGGCTTTAGAATTTAATCAGCAATACTGAGTGTCAGCAGTCAGTGAAACAATAAGTGCAGGGTGTTGAAAATTATTTTGAACTGCTAATTCTGTACCAATCAAACCAACCAAGTGTCAGAGCGAAGACAGCAAGCAAAAACAGAAGCAAGAAGAACTACAGAAGCAAGAAGACAGCAGAAGCAAGAAGAACTACAATCTTGCAGCCTGTGGAACAAAAACCACATTCACAGAAAGAGAGACAAGATGAAAAGGTAGAGGGCTATGTACCAGATGAAGGAACAAGATAAAACCCCAGAAAAACAACTAAATGAAGGGGAGATAGGCAACCTTCCAGAAAAAGAGTTCAGAATATTGATAGTTAAGATGATCCAGGACCTTGGAAAAAGAATAGAGGCAAAGATCGACAAGATGCAAGAAATGTTTAACAAAGACCTAGAAGAATTAAAGAACAAACATACAGAGATGAACAATAACTGAAATGAAAACTACACTAGAAGGAATCAATAGCAGAATAACTGAGGCAGAAGAACGGATAAGTGACCTGGAAGACAGAATGGTGGAATTCACTTCTGTGGAAAAGAATAAAGAAAAAAGAATGAAAAGAAATGAAGTCAGCCTAAGAGACCTCTGGGACAACATTAAATGCAACAACATTCACACTATAGGGGTCCCAGAAGGAGAAGAGAGAGAGAAAGGACCCGAGAAAATATCTGAAGAGATTACAGTCGAAAACTTCCCTAACATGGGAAAGGAAATAGCCACCCAAGTCCAGGAAGCACAGAGAGTCCCGAACAGCATAAACCCAAGGAGAAACATGCCGAGACACACAGTAATCAAATTGGCAAAAATTAAAGACAAAGAAAAATTATTGAAAGCAGCAAAGGAAAAACGACAAAAAACATATAAGGTAACTCCCGTAAGGTTAACAGCTGATTTCTCAGCAGAAACTCTACAAGCCAGAAGGGAGTGGCATGATATACTTAAAGTGATGAAAGGGAAGAAACTACAACCAAGATTACTCTACCCGGCAAGGATCTCATTCAGATTCGATGGAGAAATCAAAAGCTTTACAGACAAGCAAAAGCTAAGAGAATTCAGCACCACCAAACCAGCTCTACAACAAATGTTAAAGGAGCTTCCCTAAGTGGGAAACACAAGAGAAGAAAAGGACCTACAAAAACAAACCCAAAACAATTAAGAAAATGGTCATAGGAACATACATATCGATAATTACCTTAAACGTGAATGGATTAAATGCTCCAACCAAAAGACACGGGCTTGCTAAATGCATACAAAAACAAGACCCATATATATGCTGTCTACAAGAGACCCACTTCAGACCTAGGGACACATACAGACTGAAAGTGAGGGGATGGAAAAAGATATTCCATGCAAATGGAAATCAAAAGAAAGCTGGAGTAGCAATACTCATAACAGATAAAATAGACTTTAAAATAAAGAATGTTACCAGAGACAAGGAAGGACACTATATAATGATAAAAGGATCAATCCAAGAAGAAGATACAACAATTATAAATATATATGCACCCAACATAGGAGCACCTCAATACAAAAGACAACTGCTAACAGCTATAAAAGAGGAAATCGACAGTAACACAATAATAGTGGGGGACCTTAACACCTCACTTACACCAATGGACAGATCATCCAAACAGAAAATTAATGAGGAAACAAAAGCTTTAAATGACACAATAGACCATATAGATTTAATTGATATTTATAGGACATCCATCCAAAAACAGCAGATTACACTTTTTTCTCAAGTGCACATGAAACATTCTCCAGGTAAGATCATATCATGGGCCACAAATCAAGCCTCAGTAAATTTAAGAAAATTGAAGTCATATCAAGCATTTTTTCTGACCACAACGCTATGAAATTACAAATCACTTACAGGGAAAAAAACGTAAAAAACACAAACACATGGAAGCTAAACAATACGTTACTAAATAACCAAGAGATCACTGAAGAAGTCAAAGAGGAAATCAAAAAATACCTAGAGACAAATGACAATGAAAACACGACAATCTAAAACCTATGGATTGCAGCAAAAGCAGTTTTAAGAGGGAAGTTTACAGCTATACAAGCCTACCTCAAGGAACAAGAAAAATATCAAATAAACAACCTAAAGTTACACCTAAAGGAACTAGAGAAAGAAGAACAAACGAAACCCAAAGTTAGCAGAAGGAAAGAAATCATAAAGATCAGAGCAGAAATAAATGAAATAGAAACAAAGAACACAATAGCAAAGATGAATAAAACTAAAAGCTGGTTCTTTGAGAAGATAAACAAAATTGATAAACCATTAGCCAGACTCATCAAGAAAAAGAGGGAGAGGACTCAAATCAATAAAATTAGAAATGAAAAAGGAGAAGTTACAACAGACACCGCAGAAATACCAAACACCCTAAGAGACTACTACAAGCAACTCTATGCCAATAAAATGCACAACCTGGAAGAAATGGACAAATTCTTAGAGAGGTATAACCTTCCAAGACTGAACCAGAGAGAAATAGAAAATATGAACAGACCAATCACAAGGAATGAAATTGAAACTGTGATTAAAAATCTTCGAAACAAACAAAAGCCCAGGACCACATGGCTTCACAGGTGAATTCTATCAAACATTTAGAAACGAGCTAACACCCATCCTTCACAAAGTCTTCCAAAAAATTGCAGAGGAAGGAAAACTCCCAAACTCATTCTTTGAGGCCACCATCACCCTGATACCAAAACCAGACAAAGATATTACAAAAAAAGATAATTACAGACCAATATCACTGATGAATATAGATGTAAAAATCCTCAACAAAATACTAGCCAACAGAATCCAACAACACATTAAAAGGATCACACACCATGATCAAGTGGGATTTATCCCAGGGATGCAAGGATTCTTCAATATATGCAAATCAATCAATGTGATACACCATATTAACATACTGAAGAAGAAAAGCCATATGATCATCTCAGCAGATGCAGAAAAAGCTTTTGACAAAATTCAACACCAATTTATGATAAAAACTCTCCAGAAAGTAGGCATAGAGGGAACCTACCTCAACATAATAAAGGCCATATATGACAAACCCACAGCCAACATCATTCTCAATGGTGAAAAACTGAAAGCATTTCCTCTAAGATCAGGAACAAGACAAGGTTGTCCACTCTCACTGCTATTAGTCAACATAGTTTGGGAAGTCCTAGCCACAGCAATCAGAGAAGAAAAAGAAATAAAAGGAATACAAACTGGAAAAGAAGAAGTAAAACTGTCACTGTTTGCAGATGACATAATACTATACATAGAGAATCCTAAAGATGCCACCAGAAAACTACTAGAGCTAATCAATGAATTTGGTAAAGATGCGGGATACAAAATTAATGCACAGAAATCTCTGGCATTCCTATACACTAATGATGAAAAATCTGAAAGAGAAATTAAGGAAACTCTCCCATTTACCATTGTAACAAAAAGTATAATATACCTAGGAATAAACCTACCTAGAGAGACAAAAGACCTGTATGCAGACAACTATAAGACACTGATGAAAGAAATTAAAGATGATACCAACAGATGGAGAGATATACCATGTTCTTGGATTGGAAGAATCAATATTGTGAAAATGACTATACTACCTGAAGCAATCTACAAATTCAATGCAATCCCTGTCCAACTACCAATGGCATTTTTCACAGAACTAGAACAAAAAATCTTAAAATTTGTATGGAGACACAAAAGACACCAAAAAGCCAAAGCAGCCTTGAGGGAAAAAAACGGAGCGGGAGGAATCAGACTCCCTGACTTCAGACTATACTACAAATCTACAGTAATCAAGACAATATGGTACTGGCACAAAAACAGAAATATAGATCAATGGAACAAGATAGAAAGCCCAGAGATAAACCCACGCATGTATGGTCAACTAATCTGTGACAAAGGAGACAAGGATATAAAATAGAGAAAAGACAGTCTCTTCAATAAGTGGCGCTGGGAAAACTGGACTACATGGAAAAGAATGATATTAGAACACTCCCTAACACCATACACAAAAATAAACTCAAAATGGATTCGAGACCTAAATGTAAGACCAGACACTACACAACTCTTAGAGGAAAACATAGGAAGAACACTCTTTGACATAAATCACAGGAAGATCTTTTTTGATCCACCTCCTAGAGTCATGGAAATAAAAACAAAAAGAAACCAATGGGACCTAATGAAACTTCAAAGCTTTTGCACAGCAAAGGAAACCATAAACAAGACGAAAAGACAACCCTCAGAATGGAAAAGAATATTTGCAAACCAATCAACTGACAAAGGACTAACCTCCAAAATATATAAACAGCTCATACAGCTCAATATTAAAAAAACAAACAACCCAATCCAAAAATGGGCAGAAGTCCTAAATAGACATTTCTCAAAGAAGATATACAGATTGCCAACAAACACATGAAAGGATGCTCAACATCACTAATCATTAGAGAAATGTAAATCAAAACTACAGTGAGGTATCACCTCATACCGGTCAGAATGGCCATCATCAGAAAATCTACAAACAACAAATGCTGGAGAGGGTGTGGAGAAAAGGGAACCCTCTTGCACTGTTGGTGGGAATGTAAATTGATAGAGCCACTATAGAGAACAGTATGGAGGTTCCTTAAAAAACTAAAAATAGAACTACCATATGACCCAGCAATCCCACTACTGGGCATATACCCAGAGAAAACCATAATTCAAAAAGACACATGCACCCCAATGTTCATTGCAGCTCTATTTACAATAGCCAGGTCATGGAAGCAACCTAAATGCCCATAGACAGAAGAATGGATAAAGAAGAAGTGGTACATATATACAATGGAATATTACTCAGCCATAAAAAGGAACAAAATTGGGTCATTTGTAGAGATGTGGATGGATCTAGAGACTGTCATACAGAGTGAAGTAAGTCAGAAAGAGAAAAACAAATGTCGTATATTAACGCATATATGTGGAACCTAGAAAAATGGTCCAGATGAACTGGTTTGCAGGGCAGAAATAGAGACACAGATGTAGAGAACAAACGTATGGACACCAAGGGGGGGAAGCGGCGGGGGGTGGGGGTGGTGTGATGAATTGGGAGATTGGGACTGACATGTATACACTGATGTGTATAAAATGGATGACTAATAAGAACCTGCTGTATAAAAAAATAAAATCCAAAAATTCAAAAAAAAAAAAAAAAGAAGACAGCAGCCAAACTGTACCTTAAAAAAACATCATTCAGGATTGGTTGGTCCTCTGCTCAAAACTTTAAGTTGGGCTTCTCATTCACTTAGAAAAAACTGCAGTCCCTACAATGGCCTACGAGCCCTCCACGATTCTGCCTCTGTTCCTGCCTGATGTCACCTTCCACCACCCTCCTTCTGCCTCATGCACTGCAGCCCCTGTGGCCTCCCCACAGTCCCTCCCACCCACCAGGCACACTCCTGCCCCACAGAGACACATGTGTTATTCCCTCTGCACGATTGTTCTCCCACAAGTCTTGCTCCCTCACCTCCTTCAGGCCTTCCCTCACATGTCACTCTCTCAATCAAAACTTTCCGGATACCCTATTCTAAATGTCCAGTGACAGAGGAATGGATAAAGAAGTTGTGGTACATATATACAATGGAATATTACTCAGCCATTAAAAAGAATGAAATAAGGCCATTTGCAGCAACATGGATGGACCTAGAGATTGTCATACTGAGTGAAGTAAGTCAGACAGAGAAACAGAAATATCGTATGATATCGCTTATATGTGGAATCTAAAAAGAAACGATACAAATGAACTTATTTACAAAACAGAAACAGACTCACAGACTTAGAGAACGAACTTATGGTTACCCGGGGGGATGAGTGCAGGGAAGGGATAGTTAAGGAGGTTGGGATTGACATGTACACACTGCTATATTTAAAATGGATAACCAACAAGGACCTACTGTATAGCCCAGGGTACTCTGCTTAATGTTATGCGGCAGCCTGGATGGGAGGGAAGTTTAGGGGAGAATGGATACATGTATACGTATGACTGAGTCGCTTTGCTGTGCACCTGAAACTATCACAACATGGTTAATCGGTTATACTCCAACTAAAAAAATTTTTTTCCTAAAGAAAAAACACCGACCAAGTGTGAGTGGAAAGAAAACCACAAGACGGTCTCTACTATGGCGGACGTTCTGCCTGAGGCATGCCAAGGTTTTGTAATAAATGGGTGCCGTATATCCTCAGTTTGCTGTCAGCATCAAGAGTCACACAGTTCTATGTGGCTCCTCGTTCTGTCCTCCATGGCCCCCTATGGAGGGGGTGTCAGGTCTATGCCCTTCGTAGGACCCTCAGCTTTTGCAACTCACTTCCTCCTCATGCAAGTTTGGGTATCTGAGGGTTGTTGTAGACCAGGGTCTCTCCATCTGGGAATTACTGACATTTGGGGCTGCATAATTCTTTGTTGGGGGGGGGGGCTATTCCGTGCATTCTAGGATATTTAGCAGCATTCCTGGCCTCTACCCACTAGATGCCAGCAGCATTCTCCCTGCTGTGACAATCAAAAATGTCTTCCAAATGTCCCCTGGGAGGCAAAATTGCCGCTATTTGAGAACCATTGTCTTTGAAGGTTAATAGTCTTTCCCATGAGGTTTGTGGGGTTTTTTGCAATAAAATTCCTTCAAAAATATGTAAACTGTTGACCTATTTGTTACCACTCATGTTAAGACACCAGTAACCATGCAAGCAACCCAAAAGTTTATTTCTAGACATAAATTTCAAGCTTGATTTCTTGGCTACCCTGGAGCCATTATGGTTGAGTGGGAAGGCAAAACCGGAATCCTAATGAATGACAGTGGATCAAAGACGCCTTCAATCTCATGTCCTGCAGTTTGTATTCTACAGAACAGCTGGCTTTTCCATTCCTTCATGACATTCAATTTCTGGATTCTATTTCCTTTCATTTCTGCTTTCAAACCAGCCAATTCTTATCTAAACTCATCTCATTCTTGTAATACCTCGGCCAATAGCAGCCAACATAGATGTTCACTCTGACTCTTCCCAAACACTTCCTGAGAGTTTTAGCCTCAGTTGGCATATAGTGCCCTTCAAAGTGGTCATAAATAAAAGTTTAGCATAAATGCTCCCACTGTATAACTGGTCTTCATAGGGTTCTACCTAACCACTAAGCCACGTATTTTAGGTTTTGCATTTCTGCAGTAGCCCACTTCAAGGTACCAATGTCTGCATTAGCTGGGGTAGGGTAAATGCTCCGATGAACAGTTCCCAAATCCCAGTGGCTCAGCACAATATACATTTGTTCCCTGCTCTTATTATAATCCAGCTTGAGTCAGTGTGTGTGGGATATATGTTCTACTCTTTCACTTAGGTACCCAGGATTCTTCATCTGGGTGCTATCTTCTCCCCCAGGTCTTCAGAGTCTTCTAACCTTTTCCATTCAGTTGGTGAACAGAGAGGGTTGCGCACAGAAGACGTTTGTGCACCAATCCCAGAAATGTGCACGTCACTTCTGTCCCTGTTCTATTAGTCACAACTCTATCATGTTGTCCTTCTAACTACAAGGATCCTGGAAATGTAAGAGCTATGTGCCAAAGAGGAGGTGAAGATGAATACTGGCAAGCAGTAGCAGGTTCTGACACTAAGTCCAAAATAAAATGGAAATTCAGGGGCCTCCAAGACAAATCTGTTCTGTAACATAGAAAACGAACACAAGGGTACATTAAAAAGATTTTAATGGATCGTAACTCGACAAATTATTTGATTGGGAGGCTGAAACTCTTACTAATGTGTTAGAAAGTATGTATTTCTTTTCTCAACAAGAAAAAATAATGTAACGATAACATAGGAACAAAATAATCTAGGGAAAATATAGCATAATAATAAAACTAGGAATTTCAGGAGGGAGAAAAACTGTACAAAATGGTCATGTTCTAAAAAACAAAGCAAATTATAATCTCCCTGATTTTGAGGAGTCGATGGGGTGAACAAAAAAGAAAAAGTCTTGACTTTGATATACGAAACATGTCCTTTGTGTGTCCAAATTTAGAGATATAGGGATACATTTTCTTTCTCAACAAGTCCTAAATCTCACTACTCAACAGCGAATAATACATTTACATTAATGTATGGTAAACAAAATTATTTGCTTTAAAATGTTTAGACACTATAGAAAAAGTACAGAAGATTGAATCAGACTTCTAGAATAGAAATCTAATGGTTTTTATATTTTACAATGTAAAAGATTATTCCACGTATGAAGAAAGAAAAGTGCCTGAACTAAGGTCCAGAAGGGTTCAGAACGATGCCTATCCTGGTATTTGGGCATAGAAGAAGTTACTACAGTTAAAGCTGAAAAGGAAAAACAGAACCAATGGTACTCAACTCTAAACATTGTCACTCCCAACTGTTCTTACACTACTATGAATGTTATTATGTCTAGTAAAGTTTCCCAACGACGTTTCCCTTCGGCGTTTTGTTTATTGATAATTATCTGCTATTACTTGAATTCAGAAAATCCAGGACTATTGTGAGACGGAGGCAATTTTCCCACCAATTACAGCTTTGTGTGAAAATGGGGCTCGTGACTCGGAGATAGTAATAGCATTGGATTAGAACTACCTTTGTAAAAGCCTCACTCTGTAGGGCTCCTTCTATCGTTCAGATAATGTAGCCTTGTTATTCGGGGTCTCAGGCTTATCAAAAGGGACGGAATTAATCATACTGGGTTGTGTGATATGTTTTGGAGAATGGACATGACTGCACTAAAATAAAAAAGGCAGAATAATTTTCTGTGGGCTTTTGAATCCTAAGGTTACCCTCCTGTTCCCCCTATCATTCCTCTCCAGCTTAAAGCACGGCACAATCATCAGATTTTAAAGTGATGGGGGAGGGGGAGGGAGGCAGTCTGCACCTGGAAACCATTTTCTTGATTTGTGCTGGCTGGAGTCCTGGAGATATAACAGCAAGAATGCCTCTCTGGGATTTCTTTGAAATCTGGGCAGGATGATTTGTCCGAAGGGAGGGATTGGGGGGTGAAGGGTGGGGGAAAATTCATTCCTGGTTGCCACATTGTTGTTCTGCAATGGATGCACTTGGCCTGACTTGGGTTTGAGTTAAAAGGAAGAAACCAGCCAGGCAGCCTCAAGTGTGCAGGAATTCGCGGTCCTGAACTTGCCAATTTTTCAAACATAACTGGGTATTGTATCCGCTCTAGGGGATTGCCAATATCAAGGCTCGTACAGTTGTCTTGAAGATCTTTCCAATAGCTGTGCAAATTACAGTGTGTTTTCATCTGCTTTAGCACATTCAGAGGATGTCAAATAATGATCTCTTTGCTTACATTACCTGGAAATGCACAGTAATAAATTTGCTTGTGAAGTTCCCTTTGTGGTGTCATCAACACTCACACATTTGAAAAAAAATTTTTCTTCTGTTCGTACAGACTAGTGAGCTCCAAAACATGAAACGTACTTTGCCCAAGAAGGAGGACAAAAAAATCCAACAGGACATTTCTCATACAATTGCACACAATATTCAGTATGGAGGAATTTGCACTGCTATGTTCCTATCCTCATGCAGCGCAAAGATGTACAGCTAACTTCTGAAGGCACTGACTATCATAAGAATAATAACGTTTTTGGAGTGCCTACTATGTGCTAGAAACTTTATACACATTTCTAATCCTCACAATAAAACTGCTCAGGACAGGTACTAACATCTGTAATTTAACAAGGAGAAGACACACTCGGAGAAGCCAGCTGACTTCTTTAAGGCCATGCAGCTGGTAAATGGCTACTCTCAGATTTGTACTACGGGCATGGAGACGTCAGCGCTCACACTCTTTAGAGAAGGCCTTTTTATTATACATCATTTTACAAATCTCTTCACTAGAGCAAGTTGTGGACCTAAATATCATTTTTACTGTTCTCATCAAAAGAGGCCACATGGCCTGATATTTAGGTCCAGAAGACCTGGGTTTGAATTTTGACTCCATCACTATGACTTGGTAACGTTAGGCAAGGCCCTGAATGGACCATGACATCACATTTCTCCCATCTGCAAAATGGGTATAATTAAACATGTCTGTACGACAAGGTCACTGTTCGAATTAAAATACAGTAAGAAAAATTTAATTACTTTACAAATGTGAATTAGTACTTCTATAAACTTAGAAAAATTATGCCCAAAGAAACATAAATAATAAATATAAGTCAAGTCTTTTTGATCATCGCCTCCCAGATTCTCCATGTGTAGTCCTCTAAATACTTTATCAACTTTTATTCCATTTTCTCTTAAATTTTCATAGGTACCTGCTAATTAGCAAAAACCCAAACTCCTTCTTGTGCTGATACAATCACTAGCAGTTCTATTCATTAATTCCTTCTTTCTTTTTTTTCTTTTCTCTTGCTTTCTTTCATTCATCCTCTCATTTTTTTCTTTATTTAGAATATGTATTGAGCACCCACTATGTGCTAATCCTAGCGCCACTCACTGGGAATACAGGTCCAAAAGACCCAGTTTCTGCCCTCAAGAAGTTCCCCTTCTGGTGGGCAAGAGAAGAAAACAATGGTTTATATCCAGGATCACGTAGCTGTGATGGGGTCTGAACAGTGAGCTGTCTCAGTACTAAACACTGACTGCCTGGCTCTGAAGAGCCAGTATCTCAAATGAGATTTGATGGATGAGTGGAAGTAAATCAGGCAAAGAAGGTGAAGGAGAGGCAGAGGGCATCGCAGAATGAGAGAGCAGTGTGTGCAAAGGTGCAGCACCACTAAAAAGCAGGACGCTCTCCATTGCTTTCGGTCATTCAGGCCAGTACAAGCACAGGGCACAAAGGCAAGTGACAGGAAGTCTGAAGAGGTAAGCTCACACTCCAGGGGACCCAAATTATCACACAAGAATTCAGATGTTCGTAGAAGTCCACAGATGATACCTCTGTGCTCAAAACAGAATACGCCCTGAAGAGGATAGGTGAGTGAGGGTAAATTAGGAGAGTACACAGATGGTTGGGTTTTCTGAGAATTCTAATCAGGGAGCCATTCTAATTCGGCGACTTAGATTGTAGCTCATCCGTTGACCAAGCCATCAGCTGGAGAGCAGTGAAATGTCAGCACACTTACAAAACAAGACCTGCAGAGTTTTCCAAAAAGGAAATGAACAGCAGAAAGTATTGGACATAGTAGGTTTCATACATGTTGCTTTAAAGTGTGAGAGTTAAATTTTTCTTACTGAATGGACAATACTGTAGATTAGGCTAGGTTACAGGAAGGAGCTTTTCTAGAAGTTTATGCAATTTTTATGAGATAAGCTCTTCTGAGTTGAACGATGTTACCATGGCTTACCTACATTACGAAATAGGTACTAAAGAAGGTGGGCAAGGGAGAGTAGTGACAAGAAATTGCCTTTCTCTAAACCCTTATGTTCTATTGTACCTGCTTAGGTGAAACGTGATTTTTCAAAGCTTGGGTACATAGAACTTCCTGCAGAAGGTACATGAAGGCTTGCTTTACCCAGAGTGAATGTTCTTTGAAAGAAATCTGTCCTGTAAATGTCCTGCAATTAAAAGGACTGATTCTGGCCAGTAAAAACCCCTATGGCCCTCCTCACTCTCATGCCCCATGTGTGGGGCAGGTGCTAAGCATCCCGCAGAAGGCCGGGTGCACTGTCAGTGGCTGAGTCACAGGGTAACAGGAGCCTGAGTGCCCACACGGCCATGTGGAAGGCCACTGTCAACCTGGAATATTTTCACCGGATCCTGAGTGAGCAAGTGTGGAGCTGTAACTCTGACTTCGGAGGAGGAGACAGTGGCCTGCAGTGCGGTACTGATATCTCTGGCAGCTTGCTGAGGCTCATTCTGGGAAAGAGGAAAAAAAGTAGAAACCGGAACCAACTGCTCCTAGAACTACCTGCTGCCACCAGGGTCTCATTGAGTGATCTTCTTCTCTTCTTATGGAGCTTGAATCCTTGTGATATAGAGCCAGGTATCACTTGGCCACCTTCAACTGCATCAAAATCCTGCTGCTATCGATTGCCAGCCACGTGGCTGACAGGGTCTTGGTGCTCCAGCCGGGTGTCAGGCCTGAGCCTCTGAGGTGGGAGAGCTGAGTTCAGGACACTGGACCACCAGAGACCTCCTGGTCCCCCGTAATATCAGTTGGCAAGAGCTCTCCCAGAAATCTCTGTCTCAACGCTAAGACACAGCTATACCCCCCGGCCGGCAAGCTTCGGTGCTGGACACCCCAGCACTTGCTAGTTGTTAGTGCCAAACAACTAGCAAGACAGGAACACAACGCCACCCATTAGCAGAGAGGCTGCCTAAAATCATACTAAGTTTACAGACACCCCAAAACACACTGCCGGACACGGCCCTGCCCAGCAGAAAGACAAGATCATGTGCCACAACGTTGACTGCGGCTCTATTTACAACAGCCAGGACATGGAAGCAACCTGAGTGTTCATCGACAGATGAAGGGATAAAGAAGATGCGGCACATATATGCAATGGAATATCACTCAGCCATAAAAAGAAACGAAACTGAGTTATTTGTAGTGAGGTGGGTGGACGTAGAGTCTGTCATACAGAGTGAAGTAAGGCTAGAACAGGGCAGTGGGTAGTCTTTGAGAAAGAACGAATCCAAAGGAGTCATATAAGTCCTGTTGAATATCAGTCACAGTTTGCAAGGGTGAAGAGCAAAGTAGAAGGTTACTTCTCATTCAGATGGTCTTTTGATCCAGACCCTATGGACTCCTGACAGAAACTGGGTTTGAGGAGAGGATACAGTCGCTAAAAGTAAAATCTGAAAGAACTGTTTTCAGAGGCATCACCTTGAGGCTTTGGAAATGTAAGGTGTCATTGGTTTGGTGCTTGATAGCAAGTAAGCTGACATTTAGAGGGTCTACCATGTGTCATGTACTGTTCCAAGTATATTTAAACTACTAAGTCTTCTCAGCAACCTTATGAGATAGGTATTGTTTTATTTACAACATTTAACGTAAATTGCAACATAGAGAAGTTAAGAAGCTTTGTCCAAGGTAACACAGCCAGTAGGTAGAAAAGCTGGGATTTGAACCCAGTCACTCAGCCTCCAAAGTCCATGCTATTAAAATGGTACAACTTAAAGGTAGTAGGAAAAAGGGTCCTTTGATGTGGCACCCTTCAGGGTCCCAGGGCATTGTCATCATTAACAGCATTTGCAGTTGTGCGCCTTATGTGGGCTTTGACACAACGAGGGGGTTTGTACTGAAGGACCTGAAGGAGCATGACTTCGACAGCCATCAACTTGGGCCAATGGGGGCAACACTGGAGGGGGAGGGAGAGCTGGGGGAGCTGGGGGAGTCCCAGGGTTCATTACCGACAAAAATGGGAGCTGAAGAAGGAGAGAAGGAAAATCAAGCCAGTCACGTAGCAATGAGTTAGAGCCCACAAGAGACCCCCACCACCACCCGTTGAGATATGGGAGAGAGAGCAGAGTGGGCCATCTCCTTAAGGAGGAGGGACAAGATTCAGGGGATTATTGTTCACGAAAGTGGGATGACCCAGTTTCGAGTGTGGCCTGAGGACACATTTGTAATTATTAACTGTAATTAATGGTAGTGTTTGAAAAGTCTCCCACGATCTCATGTAGCTCAACTGTACAACAATGGAAAGCAGTGCAGTGAAGTTGTGAGACCATCCAACATCGTCTTGCCAGTGAAACTAGCAAAGGATTGGATTTTAAGAAATTTAACTCAACCACTACCCAACTTGGTCAGAAGCTCTCGCGGTTCCCAGAAACGTCTATATATCCCAGTTTCTTTATTGATAAATGGTAATACAGCAGTTATCCTCTAACTTATAAAGATTAATGTTAAGACAGGACTCTCAGGAATAACAGAACAATAACATTCCACATAATGACTTAGAACTATATCTGAAATTTTATTTTTAACCGTGGATGTACTATATCTTCCCTTCAGCATTATTTTGCAATTCTACAGTGCCTAAGAAGGCCATATGCCAAACCAACATTTCCATCGTAAGTGGTGATTTCAATGTTATATACAAATGAGGAAGATGATTCCAATTCAGCTAAATGGAATGTAAACCAAGCTTTGCAAACCATCCCAGAAATAATAGTAGAACTTAAAGATAAAACTCTAAATTTCGCAAAATAAAAATAATCTAAACCCATGCTAAGCAATATCTTTCATAAAGCAAAATAGCACAGAAAACAAAAAGTTGACACATGGTATCTGTGAAATCATAAATTTACAAAGCCAGTTTCCTAGGAGAGAATCAACAGCTGGAAAAGTCTCTAAGAACTCTCTTCATTCAGGATTCAAAGAAAGACAGCTATCCTATAAAGTCCTACTTGTTCACATTTCTGGGTATCAGAGACTTTATGTCTTGCATCAGTCTGGGATTCTAACACCACACTTTTTTTTTTTTTTAATTGAAGTATAGTTGACTTACAATGTTGTCTTAATTTCTGCCCTACAGCAAAGTGATTCAGTTACACATATGTATACATTCTTTTTTATATTCTTTTTCATTATGGTTTATCACAGGATATTGAATATAGTTCCCTGTGCTATATAGTAGGACATTGTTGTTTATCCATTCTATATATAATAGTTTGCATCTGCTAACCCCAAACTCTCACTCCATCTCTCCCCCACCACCCCTCCCCCCTGGAAACCACAAGTCTGTTCTCTATGTCTGTGAGTCTGGTTCTCTAACTCCACACTCTTACTGACAGTTTTCCACATGTTTAAGAACGTCCCAGTTTGATGTTGCTAACTTCCTGTATGCAGTGACTATATTGTTGTAATCATAATCAAACCTCTTTTTTCCTTAATCCCCCATCATGAAACTTATGTCTGTCTTGCGTTATGACTTGCTATGCAGAGATGGAAAGTGTATCTCCATGAGTCAACAGTAGCATCATAAATACTCTGTTATGGGACACTAATGAAAGGGACAGCCAATTCCCCATCGCACAGGCTTAGCAGAGGGTGCACAGAAGAGGAATAAATCAGTGACTAACAGCTGATTTGCAGTACTTAACATATAAAATATGGTCTGTGTCAGACATATAGTTGCAGATTCTCCTAATCCAGTGGTAAACTGATACACGTAACAAAATAATAACCAGTATATTAACCTCAGACTGTGCCCACCTGCCTTTGTGTTCCCTGACCCCTCTATGTGCAAAGGCAATTGCTGAAAGGACATCAAAAGACATCTGTTAGCTGAGTAATGTCCCTCACCATCTGGCCCCCGGTATACTGTCAGTGAACTTTTAACAGGTGCCTGGTGGAGATGGCTGCAAAATAGTCAAAATAACGTTGACCATGGCCATTTCTCCCAAACACCCATTTGTCATTCTAACAATGGACTCCCCACTCAGGAAACCATGCTCAGTTAGACAATGCTGAATCCTGTGGATCAACAGATACATGGTTTGAGCTATGGTGGTTCCCTCTGGACCCCTTATTGAATATTTATTCCATATTCAGCCCCCATGTCATACACGTCACAGCCAAAACAGTCTTTCACGGCCTGGCATTTCATGGAAAGACAGTCTCTTTGGAAACCTAAAGAAAAGGTTCAGGGGGGAATTTTAGCCCCGGGCTGCTTTAAAAAATAAATACTTCAACAAAGCCATTTGCATAATGAAACTGTATCATCCATAACAGATTTAGGAAATCATATCAAATGAAGCTACACTACAGTTTAGGGGTATGTTTTAGAGGGTAGATAAGTAAATCTTCTTAATCCACACAGCTTTATATTCTGTTTTGTTTCTTTCTGGGAGGGATCTCTTCACTCATTTTTAGAATGGAAAATGCTCATTGGAAAACAACAGCCTCTTGCTCTTGTGTATGTACGAATTTTCATGATTTATCTGAGGCAGCTTTTAAAATTCCTGGTGCTTTTTTCATTCTTTAACCTTGTAGTTCATATACTTGGTAAATAGGTCAATAGATGATTAGAGTCTCAGGGATGCCCATTAGTACAAAATGCAGGAGGCATCCAGGAATCACCCTGAACTTTTTCCCCTAAAACTGAGTTTTTCTTACTTGAAGCATAGATTCATGTTGTCACATACTCAACGATGCCCTGCCAGAAAAAGGCAGCTCTGTGCTCAGAAACTCTACCATGCATTTGCTTGCACTTATGCTAGGTTCCAGAATCTTTGAGATATTGTTCCGTTTGTTCCTTTTTGGAGACGAGCAAATGGAATGTTTTCATAGAATTCAAAAAATGCAGTCAGAAATTTGCATTCTGAGCTTTCCGCAAATCGTAATGTCCTCTGGGGTCTCTGGATCGTATTCTTAGTTTTTTTTAACATGGTCCCTTGATAAACAAGAAATTTCTTTTGGGGTTGGAAAACCCAGATTAAAATCAAAGAATAATAGAGCTTTAAATCTTAATGAATAACATAATGAAGGCTCTTATGTCCAATAAACATTTTAATTAATTGCTTTTATTCTTATTTCCTAAGAAGCTCTGGTATTTCCAGATTCCTAAGTGGTTTTGGACCATGTTCTCCCAACAGCATAACTGTCAACATCAGACATTTACTGAGTACTGTTGCATGCTAGGCACCCTAATTACTTGAGTTCTGAAACTAATCAAGGATCATTTTATGGAATTGAATAACCAGAGCTAATTTGTATGTACATCTCCTCTCCCTTCTCCCAAGATGAACTACCTGATTTTGGCTGCTGGAAGGGCTTAGAGAGTCTTTAATTCTGGCTTTCTGGCTATGGAGATGATGAAGGGAAACTGACTGAAACAAACAAACAAACAAAAAACACAGATGCCATATTATTAACTTCATTTTAATCTATAGCCAGCAATTTTAGTGGGCCATGCCTGGAAAGAATTTGGGGCTAGTGTCAAATATGAAGAACAGAGGAAGGAAATACAACTTTTCCTGATCTTTTCAGTAGTCTTAGGTCTGTAATTCTTTCAAAGATATTCCTAACATTACTCTGAGCCCCCTATACACATACCATAGGTGGGCTTTAGATCTGGAACTATTATCATGGTTGTACAGTCAGGACAGGCTAGGTTATGCTGTTATAAAAAAGTAAATCAAGAATCTCAGTTACTTTGTACAATAAAGGTTTTATTTCTTGCCTAGGGGAATTCTAATGCAGGTCAGGTGGCTGGCTTCCCAAGGAAGCTGTTCTCCAGGCAGTGATTCAGTGGTCCAGGCTATTCTGATCTGTGAAACTGCCATATCAACATGCAGTTGAAAACACAGTTATCAATTAATAACTGCCATTTATTTATTTAAAAAAACAGAGGTTGAGGCAGTTCATTTTGCAATAAGAGAGGAAAATGTTAGAGCGATAAAGGGAAAACAGGGCTTCTACCACAGATTTTGAAAAGTTTAGTAAGTAATGATATTGAGTTGACATAGTGTTTTTATCTTTTAAATACTTTTAATAACTCATTTGATAGGGAACAGAGCAATGTAGTAGAAAGGAGGGTAGGTTTTGAATCCCAGCTCACCTCAGTAGGAAAAGAGACACGTAGAGAACTTCCCACCGGTTCTTAAATGCTCTGGGCCGGAAGTGACAATACTCTTAACAACACTTTGGTCAGACATAGCCACATGGCCTAACTGCAAAGGTCTGTGAAATGTGGGGAAGCACATGGCTATGTGGTGAACAGTGAACATCTCTGCCCCAGTGATCAAAAGCACAGGCTACTGGTATGTAATAATGGTAGCCATTATCATTAATCTCACTTTAGAGATGATAAACCTTGAAGCACAGAAAGGTAAGTAACTTTTCCAAAGTTTCAAAGTGGTTAAATCAGGGCTTAAACCCAGGTAATCTGGCTCGACAGCCCACACTCCTAACCATAAGAGTGTGTCATTTGCACAGGGTCACTATTAATTATCT
Source organism: Eschrichtius robustus (assembly GCF_028021215.1). NCBI lineage: Eukaryota > Metazoa > Chordata > Mammalia > Artiodactyla > Eschrichtiidae > Eschrichtius > Eschrichtius robustus. The sequence goes on from NC_090841.1 coordinate 50,248,426, forward strand.
ATGGCTTTTAGCAAACCATTTGATTTTTCTTCGTTCTCCCGTTTGCAACTGGGGGTAAGGATATCTATCCATTGGACCATATTGATCACAAATAAAGATATGTCTTTTGCGGATAGAATTTTTACCATTCTTGAATTACCACTGGATGCCAGGGATGATGTGTTTTTTATCTGCTATAGTCTCCCTATTCCCCAATAATGACGAGAATGATGATGATGATGATGATGATGATGATGATGATGGTGGTGGTGGTGGTGGTGACAATGAGGACAATCGGTATCTGACAGGTACGAAGACTTAATATCATGCTCTATACTAAGCACCTAACAAACACTATTCCATTGAATCCTCATGATAATACTATGCTCAATATTATACTCCACTTGACAGAAGGAGAAAATGACGTTCAGAAGGCTTTCAATAATTTGACCCAGGCTGAGTAAGTGACAGAACTGGAATTCAAAGACCTGCCCTCATTTCTACTACACTGCTCTGTCCTCTATCAAATGAGTTGCAATAAAAGAAGTATTTAAAATATAAAACACTATGTCAACTCAAATTGTCATTACTCACTAAAATGTTTTAAATCTGTGATAGAAGTCCTGTTTTTTCTTTAGCACTCTAACATTTTCCCCTCTTATTGCAAAATGTATTGCCTCAAACTCTGGTCTTTTACATAAATAAATGACAGAAGTAGAAGTTTCTTGAAGATTGTGACTAGATCGTCGGCTTAATGTATATGTCACATAGTGGTAGGAGTTTAATAAATATAATCAGAATTATATATAATATGCCATAACACACAGTTCCACGTGTAAGTCTTTGTTTCTCCCTTTTCCGGGTTTGTTTTGCTCATCATTATTTCATTCCATACAAAGTCTAATTAGTATTCACATCTCTAGTACTGGTCTGGTCTTTTACAAACCTCATATTGCTTTCTATTAAAAAACATCCTCTTTGGGGCTTCCCTGGTGGCGCAGTGGTTGAGAATCTGCCTGCCAATGCAGGGGACACGGGTTCGAGCCCTGGTCTGGGAAGATCCCACATGCCGCGGAACAACTGGGCCCGTGAGCCACAACTACTGAGCCTGCGCGTCTGGAGCCTGTGCTCCGTAACAAGAGAGGCCGCGATAGTGAGAAGCCCGTGCAGAGTGGCCCCCACTTGCCGCAACTAGAGAAAGCCATCGCACAGAAACGAAGACCCAACACAGCCAAAAATAAATAAATAAATTTATAAAAAAAACAAAAACAAAAACAAAATCCTCTTTAAGCGATATCTTTTGTTCTGTCAATTTCTATTTCCCTGTATCTAGAAAAATAATAGTGTTTCTTAATAGGTGATGATCCCACCTGCCACCAAGTTATGGCTGGTTTTATCATTCAGATTAGCAGAAGCAGGAAGAGTAACAGAAAGTGTATTTTAAGGACCATGCCTGTGCTTAACAACAATGTCTGTGAGGGCTGGCTTTTATTTTATTTTATTTTGAGACATTAAATAGACTATGGGCTAGAGGAATTCTTCCTTTACTGTGAGATCTCTGGTCTTAACTTCTGAGATGAAACTGGTTTTTTATTAAAACAAATCCCACAACCCAGGACTCACTTAATCCCTCAAGGTCAGGGACTGTGTCTCATCCTTGTCAATCCCTGCCCCATCACAGGAGCCTGTGAGCCCAAAAGATGTCTGCTAAATATTTGTTGAATCCTCCAAGTTCAAAAATAAAAGAGTTCTCAGCAGTTCTATACACTAATGCAAACATTCACTCTCTCTCTCCCCCTGAGGTAGCTTCCTCTTCAGAGTTTTCTCTGAGAGAGTTTTTTCTACCACTAGCATGTCAGGCCCCAGGGACATAACCCCATCCAAGTATGAACGCAAACATTTTAACTATTTTGTTCAAATTCTTTGAATTTCGAAGTTTTGGTCCCAAGTCCTCTCCACTTTGCTCCTGGATCTATGTGATAAAAAATGAGAAACTTCCTTTTCCTCCTATCGTGGGGAATTATGTTGTATCTGCTCCCTCTTCTCCGTGGTGAGTAGATTTCTCATCCCCTTCCTCCAGCCCCAGGTTTGCCCTGCCTTTGGGAATGGAAAATACTGCTTTCCAAACACATCTCTTTATCTTCACACCTTAAGCTTAGACGTGTCTTTTTCGAGTCTTTGTTTCTGCTTTGTTTCTCACAAATACGATAAACTGTGTAGAAAATTGACCTCTGTGGGGAAAGTTCAGTGGACATTACTAGAGCAAAGAGAATGAGGAAAGGCAGGGTGAAAAATATTATTCTTGAAAATTCCAGATTCTGAAATGACCAGAAACACACCCTGGTGAAAGTAAGGGCGTGCTTTCGTTCCAACATTCATCTAATTCCATCCTGGCTGCAAACTAATCTAGGTGAGTCAGTTGCTTGCTTTTAACTCTGTCTCCCCTCAGTTTACACCTACAGAGGTTCCACGTCGTTGGAATCCTTCATAATAGGCCTCATGTTCTTGGCATTTGGCATTTATTTATGGAAAAGGCCTTTGCATTACAGTGTGATAAAGACAGAGTTGCATGTTTACTAACTTCTCTATGTTCAACTAACCACTATGAGAGTGTATTTTCCTTATGCTTATTACATGTTGATCTTTACTTGGCAACATACAAAATTAGAAGAGTCTATGATTCTGAGTTTATTACTTTTGCAAGAGAAATAACTCAATTTTTTTATCTTTCTCTTTTTAATTAAATTACAATTTATCTAGTTTTTTTTTTTCCCTTCACTCCTCCACGTCCTTTTTTTTATGTTTCCTCGCCGGTCACACTCCATGTCTGGTATTGTATTTGTGGGCAAGTAATAACTCCTGTTTACAATTCTTTCTGAAACTGTTCTCAGAGATGCTGAGCATGCATCCATTTTAATCATTCATTGATTCATTCATTCAACAAATATATGTTGACCATCAGCCATCTACCAGGCTCTACTGTAGACACTGGGAACAAAATAGCCCCTGCCTTTTGGAACTTAGTAAAGGGAGACACACAATAAACACAAAAATACATATATACGTGTGAGTGTATACACACACACACACACACATATATATATATGAAAAATGTAGAGGGTGACACGAGTTTTAGAGGAAAATAATGTAGGATAAGTGAATCAGGAATGCCAAGGATGAAAAAATATATATATTTTTATAGGATCATCAGGGAGAGTCAATTAGGAAATCAATAAACAGCTATAGTAGTAATCCTACCTAACTTTCTCTAATTCATATTGAAATTAGAAGACCTGAAGATAAGGGAGGTGAAAACCACTTTATTTTACTTTGTTTGCGAATGGAAAGTATGATGCTATTTACATTTCTAGTTATCCCTAGAAATTCATAATCAACATTTTAAAAAGATCCCATGTCTAAATGGGAGGGAAATCCAAAAGGGAGGGAATATATGTATGAGTATGGCTGATTCGTTTTGCTGTGCAGTTGAAGCTAGCACAACATTGTAAAGCAACTATACTCCAATAAAAATTAATTAAAAAAAATAAAACAATGAAAAGATCCCATGATATACATCTTCTGTCTGTCTGCCTCTCTATCCATCCATCCATTCATCCACCCACCCATCCATCCCTTCTTCCATCCACACATCTATCCTACCCAGTCACTGACAATATGGGCCAGGAGAGTCATGGCCAGGGCTGAACTCAGAGGTCCATGGGAGTAGAAGAAACATGTTGCCTGGACACTAGCAGAAGGCCATTAATTATTTAATTAATTATTTCTATTTTCTTGAGCCTACCATGTGCCAGGCACTACAGTATTCTAGAATCCGGAGATATGAGATTGACAGGCTCCTGGCCCTCAAAGAGCTTATGTTCTAAGCTTTCAAAAAAGGCAATACAGCTCCCTACAATGCAATCTCACCATTGGCCTGGGTAAATGCTCTAAGGCAGTGGGCACTTAGAATTAAAATCCATGTGACTGATTTTTTTAACTTTAATAATATGTTTTATTTAACCAACTATATCCAAAATATTATCATTTCAATGTATAATCAATATAAAAATTCTTTTTTCATACTAAGTCTTCAAAATCCCATATATGTTTTATACTTACAACACATTTCAATTCAGATTAGCCCTAATTCAAGTGTTCAACTGCCATCTGTGGCTATTGGCTGCCATACTGGACAGCACAGCTACAGAAAATGGCATATGACAATTTTTAAGGGGCTAGTCCCACTCATATACATGTACTAGCCTAACTCTTTTGTCCCAGCCCTCTCTCATCCATTGCTTAGGAATTCTCTCTTCTTACGTGGTGGTCAACTTCACCAACCATTCCCACTTTTCCATATGACACCTAACCTTTATATATAAAGTAATGTCTTCCCTGTTACAACCTTGACACTTTAACAATGAGATTCTTACCTATGTTTACTCAGACTACCTTATGTGTAGGCTATTCCTGGCCTGATCTGGCCTCTAGAACTTTGCTATTGGTGGCTGAATCTCAATATATCAGTTAACATGGTTTGGCCACAAGTGACAGAGTTCTCTAACAATGACTTAAAATATTTTGGCATTTATTTTTTTTACTTGTCATGAAGTCTGGAACTAGGGAATCCCAAAGATGCCTTGGAAATCAAGGCTCGGGTATCTCTCCACCCTTCCCATGCCATCCACCTCTGCCATCCTCCTTAGGTTGGCTTTAAACTCTCATTTATTGCCTCAGAGTCTCAAATCAGTTATTTAAGCTCCAAAAAACATTCTAGTCACACAAGCTCATACATGAAAGTGAAAGAATGGAGAACAGGCCAATGGCTTGTTCCTGTGAACCTCTGTCTTTTAATCATGGAGGGAAAATATTTCTGCGATGTTCCCAGGAGATTTGCCTTATATCTTATTGGCCAGAATTAAGTCATATACCCACCTCTAGCTAGAAGGATAATTGGAAACGTTCAGGGGCCAAAGGACTAGGGGAACTGACATTTTTGTTGGGCACCATTCAGACACTTGAAGTGAAGAAGAAGATCAGGGCAAGGGTCAAGCATGAGCCTGACTTAATCTGAAATCAGTAAAATGGATTATGAACTTTTTTGGGGTGGGGTGGGGCTGGAGAGATACTCTAGGCTGAGATGAAACCATGTGTGTGTGTGTGTGTGTGTGTGTGTATTGGTGTGTGTGTATGAGTGTGCACACTTGTGGGTATTGGGGGACAGGGTAGATGTCCTTGGATGAGGAATAATGGGGAGGACCAGTGAGATCATCATGGGTGACAGGACCAATTTTGAGAACATCTGAATGCCAGGTAGAGGGATTTTTACTTTATTATGTGGATAATGCGGAGCCATTGAAGGTTTGTGAGCAAAGATTTGACAATAAAAAAAAGTTTTAAGTGGCACTGTGCAGCCTATGTGTGGAGGTTAATCAATGCTGCCTCTGCTGGGGACTCTGCCTACGTGCAATGCTTTTCTGTTCACCCAAAATAAGAGAGCAAAATCCACATGATGTCAGCTATATAGTTCACAGAATCACCTCGGAGGAAAGTCCATAGTGTCTGGGAAGAGGATGAGGAATAGGAGTAATCTGACACTTCCAGACTGGAGAACTTTTAGTTCACTAAATTTAAAAGTTGACTAGTTATAAGAAGTACTTCCCATATAAAGATGAATAAGTAAAAGAGACTCATAGGGGTTATTTTTCAATTCCACAAATGATTATATCACAAAGGAGAATAAATGATTAATGAAAAAGTTGAAGGTCTGGAATTCAGGTAAAAGAAAATATCTTAAATTAGTATTAAAGATAAAAATAGTAATAAAATTAAGATATCATTCCTTAAATTTAGCTTTTATTTTTAAGCAGAGTGGCTCTTCATTCTCAAGAATAACCACAAGAGAAATGTTATAAAGGCATAGTCAGTGCATATTTGTATGGTTTTGCCCTCTCTTTCTTCAGGTAGAAAAAAAATGAGCTTAATTAGTCTACAATCATTACCGTTTTTTCAGTCCTATTGCTCTATAACCTTATAGCAGATTCTCCCTGGATAGCTTAATATTCTCTACGATTTAAAATCAAATTTCCCACATTGCTTTTATTTAAAAAGGTCACGTAGCCATAGATATAATCACCTGATTAGAAAACCTTCAGCTCCAGTGTTAAAAGTATACTGCTTTTATCTTCTAATGGGATGAGTTCAGACGGTCCCAAGCAATATTTTTAAACTGTCACATAATCCTTCACAGCTAATAAACTGTTCTACAAGATTATGGTTGATTATCTACAAGGTTGTGTAATTTATCCTATAGAGTGTTTTTTCTTCAGTATAATTGATGTCAACAAAATTCAGGAGTCATGATAAATTCATATCAATCTTTAAAATGGCAATTTATTATAGGATACAAACCAAAATTCACAGATATATTTCCAGTTTGCCTTTAACTAAAGCAAAAAAAAAATTCTGCTATTTGTTTTAACTGCTTAGATTTTATTGCTTTTGATCAAAGGCCATCACCTGATGTTTTAAGCAAGGAGCTGAGTATAATTTGATATTTAGAAGAACCTGCAGAACAGTGATTTTTCTAAGCATGAATATATGTAACACATCAGAGATAATAACCTAATAGGAATGATCACAACATTGTACTGTGTGAGTTTAATGACATTAGTTTAGCTCTGATTTTTTTTAATCAGCAGATTAAAAAATGGTAGATGCTAAATACTGGGTTGGCCAAAAAGTTTGTTCGGGTTTTTCTGTACTGTCTTAAACGAACTTTGTGGCCAACCCAATATTAAATACATATCTGTTGTAAAGAGTGAACAACATCTTTCCAGAATGTTATTTCCATTTACTAGGTGTTACCCCAACTGCTACTGGATCCAGAAATAGTGGGATAAAACTGGTATGCAAGACATGTGGCTTAAATATTTGTAAAATGCTTATCTGCTGGGCTAGGAGAGTCCGCTGTGAATTGCAGCTAAGGGGGTGGTCTAGCAAAGCGCTGAAGAAGTGTTTGATCTTGGTAAGTTATGATTTCCAAGAAGACTGAGTCCTCTGATTACTTCAAAAGATTTCCAACAAACTAAGGAAAACACGCTTTAAAAAAGAAAATCTAACTTATGGTTGTAGAGGATTTGGGTTGACTTTCCAGTTGTAGAGATTAACATCTTTGTTACAAACAAAGCAACAAAAAAACCATTCAGTTTCAGGAGTCAAAGATGGCTGACCTGATGCAGCTGTGGTCATGCTGTCCCTCTGCTTGGCAGAGCCAAAGCAGTCTCTGAATCTGTGTCCCTACTACCAAGACTGAGTAAATTAGCCTGAGGCTCACCTAGGATAACCGCATACCAGAGACTATCAAGAAACGGCAGAGGACTTCCCTGGTGGCGCAGTGGTTGAGAGTCTGCCTGCCAATGCAGGGGACACGGGTTCGAGCCCTGGTCTGGGAAGATCCCACATGCCGCGGAGCAGCTGGGCCCGTGAGCCGCAATTGCTGAGCCTGAGTGTCTGGAGCCTGTGCTCCGCAACAAGAGAGGCCGCGATAGTGAGAGGCCCGCGCACCGTGATGAAGAGTGGCCCCCGCTTGCCACAACTAGAGAAAGCCCTCGCACAGAAATGAAGACCTAACACAGCCATAAATTAATTAATTAATTAAATTTTAAAAAAGAAACAGCAGAAGGTCCCACCTGGCTTTCCCATCCCTGCAGACACAGGAATACAATTCCAGGCTTTGGGTGCCCTTTGCCTTAGCTTCTTTTACCTTTTCCAAGTCTGTAAGGCAGAGAATTTACTCAGCTCCATCAACACCACTTTTTTTTCCTCCCGAACTGTAATTAGTATCAACAGTAAAAACAAACTCAGTCTTTAAAAGTCTGTGGTTGATCCATGCAGAGTTTGATGGATAGATCTCAGAGAAATCTCAATTTTTGCCTAGACCTCCTGAAATGAAGGACTCTAAGGAGAGTTTTACTTTCTCCCAATCCAGAATAGCAACACCAGAAGGTTGTTGAGAAATTATTTTATTATTTCGTAAGATTTCCTGTTCTGCACTGCTCTTATATCAGCCTAACTCCACCTGTTTTCACAGAGAATGAAATTTTGGGGTTTCAAATTTAGACAGTGTATACTACAATTAGCAATGCAGACCTCTCTGTTTACATGCACAGAAACAGAAACTCTGAGACTGTACAGCCATTTGACAGAGGACACAAAGTAGTAATAAACGGGGCACCCAAACTTGCGCCTTCTGACCCTCAGTACAGTAAATTTTTCACAGTTGGTTTTGGTCTCTTCCTGCACCACTATCATATAAATTAACACCCAGTAACGGCATTTACATGTTTGTTTGACTCGATATGAATAACACAATTTTGGCTATTTTTATGCAGCATCAACTCTCTCAGTTGCAGTTAATCAGGATCTGAGTAGGCACTGCAATTTTGACAATGCCGGCAGGAAATATCACGAAGTTAGTAGCTGCCAGTAAAGGCAGCAAGACAGAAGGTACAGTAGACCAACATTCCAATCAGCCTTTTCCTCCCATCATCCTCATTTTCCTTCGACAGGAAAAAGAACGTTAGAAACTAACAGTATCTTCCATATTTTAGATCACTGTGGGAGGAATAAAATCCAAAATTCACGCCTACAGGATTTGAGTTGAGTAAAGAAGTAGCTATAACAACCACACTGAAGAATCTAGAACTTCTCAGTTATTGAACAAATCATTTTATAGTAGAATGCATACCTGAAATAGAGGATGTACTATCCTCCCGCTCATATTTCTTTGAAGAACCTAGTCACACCCGATTCACACACCTGTTTCCCTTTTGATCTTAAAGGATATATGGGATGCAACTTCTCATGTATCTGATAGCTCCTTTTGTTGCAAGTGACAAAAACAAGACAAATCAAAACAAACCAACCCTTACGCTTCTTAGCCCCAAAAGGAGGGAATTTTGCTCACATCACTACCATGGAAAGGGCCTGAATTTGGCCTCAAGGACAACTCAGGGCAGGGGCTCGACCACTGTCCAGATATTTCTCTTTCTCTTCATTGCTTGTCTCCATCTTTCTCTAAATATTAGTTTCATTCTCTGCTGCTACGTCTGATACGGTCTCTCTCCACATAGTAAGGATATGTACACCAGCAACTCTGGGATTATATCCATTATAGTCTTGCAAAAGAGAGAAGAGAAAAATTCTCCACCAGTTTAACTCAGGTAGCCAAAACCTCAGGAAAGATTCTGTTTGTCCTGTCTTGGATCATGTGCCTGCTTTGAGCCAGTCAGAATTTCTGTAGACAGAAATTTTGCTGGTCCTAACTCTGGCCATGTCCAGGGCATAGAGTTTTTGCCAGAGTAAGGTAAAGTAGCACAGACATCACCACGTTAGGAACCCTAGGTGTAGTAACTACCCCAGTTTGCACCTAATAATAGCTAATAGCGAACACTCAGTGCATGCTTACCATATTACTACCAACAGTCTAAGTGTTTCACGCTTATTAACTATCTTATTCCTCATTGCCCTATGAGGACGGCTCAACTGATACTTCTACATTAGATGAAACTGAAGCTCATTGGGGTTAAACAATTTGTCCAGGTCACACAGGTAGGTGGCAAAGCCATTGACCCTTGGCCAAGGACATGAGCTATTAGTTTGTACAGTGTATTTTTACATCCTGGAGGCCCACTGGCAAACTTTTGGCCACATCTACAGAGATCCCTCCTTCTTTATCTCTCGCACTTAGGGATAGTTTCTTATTTAAAGACAACTCCTTCACTTTTTAACCCAGCACCTTTTGCTTCCCCAAGGACTTGTCTATCAATCATTACTCCTTTACCTATATCTTTAAACACTTCCATTTTACTAGGTCATCTCCCTTAGTTTTACCAACACCCAGAATCTCTTTACTGTTATCATTCAAGCTTTTTAAAGCAATATGTTTTACTCACTGCCTCCACTTCATTACCTTTTTTCCATTCCCTGCAAACCACCACATCTGCCAACTGCCCTATTCTCACTCTCTCTTACACACAGTATTTCAGGGGAGTAGTTTTATTAGTGATTTTACTGCCATTGAGTTTCCAAAGGCTAAATCCAATGGACACTCTTCAGTCCTTTCCTCTACCTCTGCTCCAGTTAACATTCTTACCCTCTCCCTTTGTAAAGTTCAATGCCTCTCCCACTCCTAAGACTATTTCCTCTCGTTATTTTTTGAACCATTCTTCTTTGGCCACCCCTTAAATGACACACCTCTCCAGGGTTCTGTTTTTTACTCTTCCGTTTCCTTGCTCTGGGAGAACTCCTTAGGAATTCTCACACACACCTATGAATCTAACTTTTATCTTCATGCTGGTAACTCCCCCATATATAGTTCCGGTTCTGAGTTCTTCTCCCTGAATTCTAGATCCATATATCTGATTTCTTCAAATACCTTCACTTGGACCTTGTCTTATAAGTCATAGGGATCAGTGAATAGCTTCCAGCAGTATAGGAGTATGATCAGATTTTAATTTTATAAAAAAGAAAATACTTAGGAAGCATCATGAAGCCTGAGCTAGGACTCTTCGTAAGATCACTTAAGAAGAGATTGAAATAGTGCTGAGATAATGAAACATCGAATTAGAACACTTTGGATGGAGAAAAGGGTTATGTGAAATATTTCAGACATAAAATGGACTAAATCTGGTAATTCATTGAATGTAGGTACAAGAGAGGAGTGCTTAGGAGTGACTTCTGGATTTCTGACTGAGATAATTGGATGGATGGAGATGCCATCAAATGAGACTGGAATAAAAGAAGGAGAACAAGTTCTGAAACGGAAAACAATACACACAGCTGTAAGACTGTTTGAGTACTTCCTCCTCTCTCTTCTCTGCCCACCTTTTTAAACATACAGATTTACTTTAGCTTATATGGGCTCCAGGTTCATCCCTACATCTGCTGGATAGGGACCCACATAACCCCCTTACAAAGCTGGAACGGAAATATTTTTAAGAAAAACAAATGAAGAAAAAAAAATCTGCTGCTACTCTAGGAGGAATTCTCTAGGTTAAAACAAACTGCCTGGTCCCAGAGCAAATGAATTCTAGCTATTTGCTCAACTTACTTCTATGATGCAAAAGCTCTTCCCTGTCTGCCTAACTTCCTGGTCCCCTGCATCAACTTTAACTATTAACCTTTGTTCCCTCTCACTCACTAAACTCTCTTTTTGTACCTGTCTGTTCTTCAAAAAGCAACTTTGTATCATCAATCCACTGGGGATACTGTTAGTCACTTCAGTGCTTTATTTTGAGGGGCTACAGTCTATTTCATCTATTTTCTTCAGTATTCCTCCCCATAGCTGATAGTAGACCACTTCCCAGCCCCAAACTGGGACTTTACACTTTGTTTTGCACAGATACAAGGAAGTCTGGGCCAAATGTTCCTTGTCTTAGTTTAGTAATCTGTTTATAAGTCACATATGTGCATCACAACAATGTACTAGACCTGGCTAATATTAACATTGTTATCACACACTAATGCCCTTAAAAAATAGGCACAACTTGTGCTTCATATGTATGAGACCGGCATCATATACTGAAATATTAAACAAATCTCCTCTGGCTTTACAATGCCTACAATGGGCCATTCTCTAGCTTTTTATGTTGTCACCATGGGTATGGAACAAAGAAACAGATTTGGAAACATGGAATAAATCTTAACTCTACATGAAAGCAGAGTCCACTGGAATTCCACCAAGGAGAAAGGTCCCCTGATCTCCCTGTGCAGTGGCCCAGTGTTTTATACGAGGAAACTATTCCTCTATTCTCAAATTTACATATCTGAGAGCAGGGCATAGTGGGTAAGGAACACGCACTGACCTTTATGGGTTTACTTACTATAAACACAGATTTATCCTCCGATGATGATGTTTACACTAGATTATAAGATAGGAGTGGAGGCAAAAGAATCTCATGACACAGGACACTAGCAGTAGAGAAAAATACAATACCACCTATGATACTATAAAAACTTGCCAATGTATGAGAGTGGAAATTAAATTTCATACTTATCTATCTACAAATTTGATTGATAAACTCCTGCCACACCATCTACCACGTCTGAATTCTATTCTCCTGCGTCTCCCCTTCAAGGACATTTTCATTCGATATAAGCTTGATAGAAATATGTGGGAGCTAGAGGAGCATACAATTGATCTTTACAGGGTGCCGAGTCTCCCAATGGAAAGGAAACGTAATTTAATATTTTTCAAGGAATGAACTACTAAATTATTTTTATAGACCTTCGGGTGGGATCCTCAGAAAACAGAGAATGACTTTGCTGAGTCAAGTATTTTTTAAATTCCTTGTTTAAAAAGTATGTGATGAATGAATTCTATTTCTTTAATATTTATTTTAAATTAAGAGCAAATGATGCCTAGTTTCTCAATTTTGAAGCAAAAAATATTCAAATCTACAGGGCATACATATGAGCACAAACACACTGGCCTCTAGCATTTTTCATGTTGCTGCTTTTAACACATGTGGAAAAGTGCTTCACCTGGCCCAAAATCACAGTTCATTTATTAAAAATCGCTATCGAAACCACACCCATAAAAAGTATTCATAGGAATTCCATAGCTCCTGAGCATGTCTCCAAGGCTGTTTTAATGATTATAACGCTCTGAGAGATTGAGGGCTACATGTGAAATCTTAATTCCTGCTCTGAGACTTACAGATTTTATCAAGAACTAACAGTGTTAGCGTAAACATACCCTAAAGGGTCAGACTTGCTAATGCACGTTTAATTCTTTCCATGGACGACCATCTCCCTTGAGAAAACTATCCAATCATAAAAGTAACAAAGATGTGCAGCAAGGGTCTGACACTGAATATAGAGTAAGTAGAGAAGGAGAGAGCTGGGTTTTGATCACAGTCTTTAACAAAATCCTTTTACCACTGGGATTTCTGGTTACCTAAACTCATCACTTCTAATCTGGAGAAATGCAGGAGGCCCTCAGGCCCAAGTAGGAGAAAGTTATGTGGCCAACATGGAAAATACATCTCTGAAAGGAGAAGTGTCATTTCGTAGTTAGTGCTCATGAAAATTCTGATAACTTAGAAAGAAACCATCATTATTATTCATATTCTCTGAAAGTGCTCGCTATTTACTACTAGGCTTAATGTAAAAGAAAATATAAATTCTTTTAGCAGCATAATTCAACAGCTCTACACTGTATGCTTGCTATTGCAGCGAAATGGCAATCCTCAGGAGTTTTGTAATAGAGTCTCTAGCAGCATTCACTCATTTATTAGGACAGTAATAAACAGTTATTCTGAATAAAATTCTCACTAGGGTATTAAAGCTTATTGGAAATTATGACAAATGAGCAAAGCGGATTTGTTGTTTGTAAGTAAAGTAGTTCAGAAGTTTTGCCTTAAGATTGGGCTCTAAGTTAACCTCATCTAACTTAACAACTCTCAATTTTAGGAATTTTTTTTTCTATCTGTAAATATTAGTGAAGGTTAGAAACTGGTTTACTTCACGAAGCTAGTTCTCTTTTAGAAAGATATTACTGCCATAATCACAAGCTCGGATTAACATGGATGAGAAGTTCTCTGCCCAAACTTCAAATAAATGAAATCACCTAGGTGTGTCTTTTTATTCACTGCCACCCCCAATTCTCAAAAGGGGTATGACAGTCCTTCCCTGACACACAGTTGACATTGGGGAGGAGGCTCATAGACCATGTGCCAGTTACCCCAACTTCTACTCCAATCGGGCTTTGAGTTTACATACAATTCAGGTATCCAGGGTGCACCGGACCATCGACATAATAACCAGCTGTATAATAGGACACTTTCAAAATAACTATACAGAACAAAGTATAAACTGCTTCACGTGAAAATAAACTTATTTTCTTAAGGTGTACTACTGATATATCAGGAGCTTGATCTTGTCGAGGTTATAGGCAAGTTCAACCACTACTTTTGTCCTTCAGCCTACTCTAAACATGCCTCTGCTACTCACTTCTTTAACATTTACCTCTCTGAAGTCATGTTGGTTTATTACTCTGCTAAGTAATTAAGTTAGTTAATTACTTTAAGCAATTACAGCAGTTGTTTAATTGTAACTGAAAATTTATATGAACGTATTCAGAATTCTAACTAGAAATAAAATTACCTTATGTGGTGATTAATTTTACATGTCAACTTCACTGGACTGTGGGATGCCTAGATAGCTGGTCAAACATTATTTCTTAGTGTGTCTGGGGGGGGCGGGTATAGCTAAAAGAGGTTTGCAGCTGACTCAGTAGACTGAGTAAAGCAGATGGCCCTCCCCAATGTGGCTGGGCATCACTCAATCCGTGGAGAGCCTGAAAACAGCAAAAAAGGCAGAGGAAGGTTGCATTCGAGGATCTCTTGCCTCGTTGCTTGAGTTGATGTTCCTGGTTCTCAGGCCTTTAGACTCAGATCAGAATCTATATACCATCAGCTCTTGAGATCTCAGGTCTTCGAACTACACATCTGTGGCTTTCTTGGGTCTCCAGTTTGCAGAAGGCAGATAGTGGGACTTCTGAGCCTCCATAATCACATGAGCCAGTACCTTATAATAAATCTATACATATATATGTATTTACTATAAATACATATATATACACATACACATAACTACATATATATATAATACACACGTATATATATGGATATATCCTATTAGTTCTGTTTCTCTGGAGAACCCCAATATACCCTACATTTGAAAACCTGTTTTTCCCCCCAAACTGTAAAGGTTATCGATGGGACCAATGAAGTGTGCATCACTGAAACACAACACATCCACAGCCCAATCACAGTCGCCTCCTCTCTGTCAAGTGCCCTCCCAGACCAAAGGACAAACTCATGGCCGATTACACTGTTCTTCTGCAGTCCGCTTATTATGTCATTGGGTTTGCAGACCTCACAGGAGAGTTAGCTAAGTACATGGTTTCAGGGATTTTATCCTATTTATTCATTTAGTCAATACTTCATAGTCAGTAGATGTTCTTCTATTTTAAATTAGTATATGCTAATGTCTTCTGCATCTTGCCAGTTGATGGCTTTTGTGCAGGAAAAGACTAACTTTGAGTCCCCAGAACTAGCCGATCATCCAACAACCATGGTGGTCTCTGGTTCTCTGAGATGCAAAGCAAATTTCAAATCATAAATTCCATTTGGCTTAAGAGAACTGAAACAGTCTAGTGTGTTTATTCCCCAGAGTTCCCTTTGTTTCTGTCAAAGGTAATGCATTTTTAATGTACGATTAAATATTATGAAAGAAAATACATTAAGTATATAATTCTGAACTTTTCTACAGCTGAGGGAATCCTACATGTATTTCCAATAACTATTCCACTGAATTTAATTGTAATATTAAAGAAAGATCTTATTGAAAATTATTAAATGATTTGCTCTCTGTGATGAGTCAACCTAAAAGATACATTTATATTTTAACTATTAAATATAACTAGCACTAAAACCTAAAACCAATCAAAGAGAATAACTAAACTAAGTTTCAGCTTTATACATCCAAACAAAAGAGAGAAAACAGAATTGAGGCCCCTTGATTTGCATTAGATTTGGGCGATTCCTCATCTAATTTAATTCTCTCATCCAGAGAGTCAAGTTGACTTGCAGGAATGAGCAGAATTGAATACTTCCTAAGAACTTACCTAAGAACTGGGGAGGTCTATACCCATATAGGTTCATGCAAATCAGCCCTATTTGGGTCCATGATTGGTTTTGGTCTTTGGTACCACCATGCTCAACCCCCTGTAGGAGAATGTCAAAAGGTCATTGACTATGAATTCAGTTAGGAAAGCAAGGTCCCTCCTACAAAGAGAAGGGAACTCCAGAAGAATTTTTTCTGTCTTCTCCAAATTCAGAGGCTTCTCAGCTTATGGTTCTAAAGATGGAGAAAATGTTGAGTAGAGGAAAACACAGTTACTACAAAATAATAATTTGGCAGCCTAAATGAGAATAAAAGATGCATGATTTAAAAAGTTTGGTGTTGTCATTGTTAAAACACCTCATTTGTTCAAAACAAACTTCCAGGAGCACAGCTAAATATTACAGCATAAAATGAGTACCAAGATATAGCTGGAGTAATAAGAAATGCTGACAGATCATCATGTAAAATAAGGGAGTTTTCATTTTAGAGATGAACAGAAAAGACAAGAAAATAAGTAATTATCTGTCTGCCTTTTGAGTACAAATTCCAACTGCCAAGAAGGTACCATTAATTATTGTTCAAAGTAAATACATCCTTGCCTTCTTTTCAGAGGACTCTTTGTTTAATCTCTCTGGAATTTTTGTTTCATTTTTTAAGTCCTCTGCCTCAGTTGCTGACAGACAAGGTTTCTCTCCTCTTAGGCTAGACCTTTCTTTCTTTCTTTTTTTTTTTTTAACATCTTTATTGGAGTATAATTGCTTTACAACGGTGTGTTAGTTTCTGCTGTATAACAAAGTGAATCAGCTATAAATACACATATATTCCCATTTCACCTCCCTCTTCCCTCTCCCTCCCACCCTCCCTATCCCACCCCTTTAGGTGGTCACAGAGCACTGAGCTGATCTCCCTGTGCCTTGCGGCTGCTTCCCACTACCTATCTATCTTACATTTGGTAGTGCATATATGTCCATGCCACTCTCTCACTTTGTCCCAGCTTACCCTTCCCCCTCCCCGTGTCCTCAAGTCCATTCTCTGCATCTGGGTCTTTGTTCCTGTCCTGCCCCTAGGTTCTTCAGAACCTTTTTTTTTTTTTTTTTAGATTCCATATATATGTGTTAGCATACAATATTTGTTTTTCTCTTTCTGACTTATTTTACTCTGTATGACAACCTCTAAGTCCATCCACCTCACAGCAAATAACTCAATTTTGTTTCTTTTTATGGCTGAGTAATATTCCATTGTATATATGTGCCACATCTTCTTTATCCATTCATCTGTCAATGGACACTAAGGTGGATTCCATGTCCTGGCTACTGTAAATAGAGCTGCAATGAATTTTGGTTTTCCCAGGGTATATGCCCAGTTGTGGGATTGCTGGGTCATATGATACTTCTATTTTGAGTTTTTTAGGAACCTCCATACTGTTCTCCATAGTGGCTGTATCAATTTACATTCCCACCAACAGTGCAAGAGGGTTCCCTTTTCTCCACACCCTCTCCAGCATTTACTGTTTGTAGATATTTTGATGATGGACATTCTGACTGGTGTGAGGTAATACCTCATTGTAGTTTTGATTTGCATTTCTCTAATGATTAGTGATGTTGAGCATCCTTTCACGTGTTTGCTGGCAATCTGTATATCTGCTCTGGAGAAATGTCTGTTTAGGTCTTCTGGCCATTTTTGGATTGGGTTGTTTGTTTTTTTGATATTGAGCTGCATGAGCTGCATGTAAATATTGGAGATTAATCCTTTGTCAGTTGCTTCATTTGCAAATATTTTCTCCCATTCTGAGGGTTGTCTTTTGGTCTTGTTTATGGTTTCCTTTGCTGTGCAAAAGCTTTTGAGTTTCATTAGGTCCCATTTGTTTATTTTTGTTTTTATTTCCCTGTCTCTAGGAGGTGGGTCAAAAGGATCTTGCTGTGACTTATGTCATAGAGTGTTCTGCCTATGCTGTCCTTTAAGAGTTTTATAGTGTCTGGCCTTACATTTAGGTTTTAATCCATTTTGAGTTAATTTTTGTGTATGGTGTTAGGAAGTATTCTAATTTTATTCTTTTACATGCAGCTGTCCAGTTTTCCCAGCACCACTTATTGAACAGGCTGTCTTTTCTCCATTGTATATTCTTGCCTCCTTTATCAAAGATAAGGTGACCATATGTGTGTGGGGTAAGTCTAAGAGCAGAAATTATGAAAACCAGAAGACATAAATCTGCTAAAGAACTACTAGCATCTACCTCAAAAGCTAGTAGTTATATTGACCGTTTAATGCATCCATCCGAAGACAATGACTTAACACGTACTCACAGGGGTACTTGCATATCATTTGGTGAAGCATAACTTTTCAATTAGATCAAATGACTACTCTTCTAAATTAATTTATTTGCAGTTCAAGTTTTCTTATGCATATATAAATAAAGCAATAGCTGTTAATATATTGGTTCCAAGCCAGTATTTTTTGTATCATCAAAGGCCTCAGATAGATAATCAGATTAATTTTTAAATGCTTTGTTCTCATCCAATTTATCAAATCTAAGTAAGACTCTTTTTTAAGCTCATTCTTTCACTTGAACGTACAACAGGGTCTGAAACCTGTTGTAAATTCAGTTTTAAAGTTCAACATTAAAGATAAAATTAATGCATGTTTTGGTGATACTTCAAATACAAATTTTGATTGAGGTCAGCATCAAAATAAAAACCTTTTTATTAAATGAAGAAACATATGGAGCAAAAATTTGGAATTGGCCATGGTACACACATAATTCAATATTGCATCCAATATTTTTTAATATTCTGCCAATTGAAATAGAAGTTGTATGTATACAAATTCATAAATATTTTTATATACATGAAGAATAATTGAACTATACATTTTTTGTTAAGCTGATCTTAAATATAAAATAAATACTTCATCACTGCACTATATGCTTTCTCTTTTTTCTGATCAATGTCAATAGTCAATAGAATTCTAGTATATTTGAGAATCTGGAGAACTACTTTTTAAATTAATTGTCTTAAAATGGTATTGACTGAACATTTGCAAACGAGTCCTCTAAATTTCAGCAGCATTTTGTTCAAAATCATTTAAAAATCTTGAATCAAATTACTCAACGAATGAAGTGTCAGAGCACTTCAGCTTTTGAAGCTTTAATTGAATTGCTATTACCGAAAACTAGGCTTGAAAACAGGAAGACATTAAAATGTATTGCTTAATAGCAAGGGAGCAATTGAACAAATTAAATAATAAGAGCACAGCTGGCATACAATATGAAATTTTGAAATTCTATAATTGTGCTTCAGAATGATGCTTTCCAAACTATCCGTGATGAAGAACAATGTTTTAAAAAAATGTTCAATCCTTCACAAAACAAAACTTCTGTAAAGTATAATAAAAATACGTTTATGGAAAAATGAAATGGACAAAAAAGACATACAAAATTCAAGCCCACATTTTTTTATCATTAGCGTATATGGACATAAAATTACATTTTAATAAATATAATTAGAGCAACCATAACAGAGAAAAAATTCAGAATTACAAAAACTATACAAGTTGCTCACTGTACATAAAGGCAACTAATACATAGAAAGGCTATTAGATGCCTAACTTTTTGTCACTCTGAAATTGTAACCCAGAAAAAATTCCAATTGAAATATGGTTCTCTATGTTAAACACCTATACACACACTTTCAATGAGTAGCACGTACAGCAATATTTTTTTGAAATCATATATAATTAGATTTTGTAATATGTATAATTTATCATATGTAATTAGATCTTTGTAATTTTATATATAGTTGTTTATAGAGTATCAGATACAATTTGGAGGGGGCTGTTTTTTCTTAATTTATTTCATTTTTTTCTTCTTTTGATTTTCTTTTTCCTGGGTATTTTTTTTAAATTGAGGTAAAGTTGATATATGCTATTATATACATTTCAGGGGTACAACATAGTGATTCACAATTTTAAAGGTTATATTCCATTTATAACCTTTGAAATATTGGCTACATTCCCTGTGTTGTACAATATATTCTCGTAGCTTATTTATTTTGTGCATAATAGTTCGTAACTCTTAATCCCCTACCATGCCTTGCCCCTCAGCCTTTCCTGCTCCCTACTGGTAACACTAGTTTGTTCTCTATATCTGTGAGTCCCTTTTTTTGTTACATTCACTAGTTTGTTTTATTTTTTAGATTCTATATATAAGTGATATCATACAGTATTTGTCTTTGTCTGACTTATTTCTCTTAGCGTAATACCCTCCAAGTCCATCCACGTTGTTGCAAATGGCAAAATTTCATTCTTTTTATGGCTGAGTAGTATCCCGTTGCATATATGTACCACATCTTCTTTATTCATTCATCTGTTGATGGACACTTAGGTTGCTTCCATATCTTGGCAATTGTAAATAATGCTGCTGTGAACATCAGGGTGCATGTAATTTTTTGAATTAATATTTTTGGTGTTTTGGACATATACCCAGGAGTGGGATTGATGGGTCACATGGTAGTTCTAGTTTTAGTTTTTGAGAAACCTCCATACTGTTTTCCACAGTGGCTACACCAATTTACATTCCCACCAGCATGTACATCAATATTTAAAGTTTTTAATGTGGCAATTGAACTTTTTCTTGGTTGTTAATTTATCTAATCTAGGTTGAACTGACAACAATGCTAACTTGCAAGAGATAATATGCATCTAAACTATTTCCTTTTTTATTAGTATAAAAACACAGGAGAGAAACCAGAGTCACAAATACATGCATGGGAATGGAAAACGATTTTTTTTATAACTTCAACAAATTCAAGTTATTATTTTTTTAACTTTTATCTAAAATCAAGCAAATGATACTGTAGTTTCAAAATTCATAACCCTTCATGGGTAACCAGTTCTGACAATTAGTCCTATGAAGTTATAGTTAAATTTGTTATATAATTTTATGAAAGCAATGAATTTCCTATGCAGGATCTTCTTGTGATGGAAAATAAAATTCAAAACCGTTCATCAAATTCATGAGGTATTTGGTGATAAACGTTTTCAGCTGTACAGTATCAAGATCATCACCTACTTCCTTGATAATTATTGGTTAATCATGGAAAGTGTTATGATAATCTATAGAAACTCTGTCTTCCAAGCTTCTCACTTTAAGTTGTGCCCTTTGGTCTTTTCTGCCACTGAAAAATGTGTTGCATTCCTTCACTGTATAGATGCAATAAGAGCATCAAAAATTCCAAAAATATCAGATAAATAAGCGAGTCAAGAGTCCAATTACATCTTTAAAAACCTGGGACCAAACTGTTTTCTTATCTTGCAGAAACACATTCTCGACAGAATTTTACCCTTGATAACAATCATATCTCCACATGCAATAGCAGTTATATATGATCAGTTTCTATATTATCACATAATAAAGAATATTATGAAATTTAACATCTTTGTAAAAGCGGTATGAAAACTATTGGTCTTCTTTTCCCTGAAATCACTTCCAACACCGTGTTCACCATTTTCTTTACTGTAACTGTCACATTCAAAGAAGACATATCTTTTCAAGTATAAGAGCAAAGTTTATCTGCCATCAATAAATTAGGGTCAAAAATAAATAATACGCATCAGGAGCCAAAACAATCCACTGAGCTATATAAGTATACTTGTTCTTGAAATTCATTCAAGAACCGAGTACAAGAAGAAACCTAAATGAACCAAACTCTGGAAAACAACAAGCTCGCAAAAGAGAAAAACAATCCCCAGTGGCTATCATCTCTGAAACAGAGGGGGAGCAATCTGCTACTGATAAAGGTAATGAGTAACCAGGCTAATGTTTAACAAACCTTTTAGGGCTGTGTGTGAGCTGGCCTGATGGATTAGTAACCCAAGGAACCCAAGTCACAAAGGGAAAGTATATCACCCTCCAACTCTTTCCCTCACATCTTTACAGGGGCTGATACCCTAAAACTGGGGCAGGGAAGGAGAGTTCAAAGAAATTACTGTTGGCACTCCAGGTTTTTGGTTAAGGAAAACTGGGGGAGGGGCAGGAAAGCTGAGAGAAATCTCTCGGGGGTAATCCCTGGTTTCACAGAGTGTAGGCCAGCTATAACCACCTGCCAAAGGCCAAGGGTGGTGCAGCAGGAATGAAAAAGATAACCCAAGGCACAGGAAGCAGAGAAAAGAACTGGAGATCAAAGAGAATTCCCCAAACCACCCAAAAGTGCTGGCAACCAGAATGTAAAGCCGGGAGAGATCTCCCACAGTAGTACAGAAGGCACATGAAATGCAGCAGATGTCCTGAAACTTGCCAGTGCTAAGATCCCAGGCCCTGCTGAAGGGAAAGGCTAGGTCTATTTTAGATCCTACAATGCATCATTATCATTGTTTTATTGACTCAAAAGTCATTTAGATTTACCCATATAATTGATCTTTCTGTTGCCTTACATTTCTTCCTGAAGCTTTGAGTTTCCTTTTAGAATCACTTTCCTCTACTTAAAGAACGTTCTGTAGTACTTTCTTTAAAATAGGTCAGCTATTAGCTAAATGTCTTTATTGTGTCTCTATTTTTGCTGGGTAAAGAGATTTATTATGTGGATGGACCTGCCAGTTTAAATGCTCTTTATGAGGTGTATTCTAGATGATTTCCCTCTTCATAACCAGGTCACAGCTTATTTGCACAATGTCTTACCAGAAAGCATGTGTCTAAGCAGACATAACTAGCAGATCTCTGTGAAGTAACAGACCCCTCATGGTCCAAAAATTTACCAATATTGCCTGGATTTTAGGGACTGAATTCATCAAAATTCAGACTGACCTAACCGATTCTTTACCCAAGTTTGTACAATACCCTTTGAAACCAGAACCAAAGGAAGGATTATGGCCCACAGTATAAACACCAATAGAAATAGATGTAATATGCTATGAACTATCCTTTGAAGTACTCCTAACCTGCAATGGATAGCTCAAGATCTTAAGGCTGTTAATAGAATGATCATACCTCACTTTCCAGAATTGCCTGATCCTCTGGATAAAATTCTAATAGTCATTACCCTACACGAGTTAGAGAGTCATTTTCCTTCCACTGGCCCCTTCTAAAATATTCCCACATTATGAACCCTAAATTCCAGTAATAGAAAAAAAAAAAAAGGATTATGACCCTGGAAGAACAAAGTGCTTCTGCAAAAATCATTACAGTAATGTCTACTGAGACCAGGAATGCAACAGAGGTAAGAATAAATATTGGAACAATTTTTTCGGCATCGTTCATTTTTTCTCCCTAGAGAGTCTTCAACTGCTTTACAGAAGTTATTCAACTCCAGGGAATCTGCCCCTCCCAAAACAGAGCTGATGTACCTGTCATATGAAAGGATTCCTACACTACCACATAGTCTGTGCCCTCGAGGACACTATTTTGTTTTATTATATGAAAGCAGTCCTTTGCTTGTTTATCACAAACAAACCATCCCTTGTAAAACACGATTCCTGGCAGCAGGCAACCAGGAACATAGAAAATGAAGCCACATAGGCTACTTTGGAGAATTACCCAGAAGAACCACTAATTTACTGTTGGAAGTACAACATCCAAGCAAGAGTTCCTATAGTGAGGTTTACACAACTGGAAAAGGCAGTAAGAAATTTACACAATTGAATAGGGTGGTAAGAAATTAAATCTTAGCTGATATTCCCTAGCTTTTGAAGTTAATTAGACAAATCTAAACTCTTCAGTCCAAGTGGTAATGATGAAAGTAATAACTTTAGATTTTCTATTAGGTTGTCAATGCGATATCTGTGCCATTACTAGCACTTCAGTTGCACTTGGATAAACACTACTGGCCAAATAAGGACAAACAATTCATCTCTAAGAAGATGTCCACATAAATCTTCAAAGTAGACCCAAACAGACTCTGCATGTGTTTCCTTGCTTTGGATTCTAATCATCATTCTGCTTTCAGTCTGCTTTTGTCAGTAGAGTAATTGCCAAGTGTAGAGTCTCCAGAATATTAAATACTTCTGAACAGCCATTGTCATATCGCATGATTTAACAACTCCTCATTTGATGAGAGGAGTAAAAAGGATAGACCCTGGTCCAACTCCAAATAGTTTGTCGTTTCTGAGATAATGCACATCTGGAGATTATGATAGTAACGTACACCTGGAAAGAGTCTTCTCTTTGGTCTGGTTAGAGACTGGTCAGAAGGAGGAAGGGGTTCAGGAGAGACTAATTGTTCAGGAGAGAACAGTCACCCCATCATATATGCAAGACAAAGAACAATGGCATTTATTAGTTATACAATTATAACCACACAATGTTATATGACCCGCATTAACTTCTGAGCTCAGAATATCGTCTAGTTTTGCACTGACCCTCACCTTAAGAAATCAATCAATCTAAAGGCTCACTCTGCTTGTAATACAGCATACTCTAAGAACTTCTGAGGTCAATTCATAAGCAATAAAAACATCTGCTTTCTTTGTTAACTAATATGCCTTTTCTGAGTTTTCCTTGTGTTGTTCCCCCTTGCTGTAGTATGTCGATAAATCTCCAGTTACTTATATCATAGCAGGTTTCTTTATTAGAGTAAAAGGCTGTTCACCCATAGAACAGAGTATAGGAACATAAAGTGGATATAAAATATATCCAATTAGGTTATGGATTAATACAAATATTCACGGCTTAAAAAAGGAAGCAAATGATTAAGCAGACCTTGAGAAGCTACAGCAGCAAATTGATCTGCTCATCATGACGCATCAAAATACTATATTGTTTGATAACTCTATAATATTATTCCTCTAAAGAACTCAAGAGGCATGGAAATATCTTGAAAAATGGCATTTTAAACTATACTAGTATTTAAACTAGTATTAGTAATAGTATTAGTATTAGCAGTAGTAGTACTGAGTCACTGTTAATATGAAATTTTTTTTTTAATCCCAGAGTAAAGTAATGAGTTTTGGTACAAACAAGCACTAGAGAAACAACCTTGGATTGAAGACAGCTCTGGAAATCCATAATAACGCCACACAAGGCAAGTCATTTAACTTTTAGACCTCAATTTCCTCATATATAAAATGGAGGGACTTCCCTGGCAATCCAGTGGTTGACACTCCGCGCTTCCAATGCAGGGGGTGCAGGTTCAATCTCTGGTCAGGGAACTAAGATCCCACATGCCGCGCGGCACAGCCAAAATTTTAACAAAGTGAAATAACAACATCTGCCATGTTTAACTGAAAGTGTTACACAAAGAGAAAAATTGAATAATGAATGTGAAAGGAATTGTAAAATGGCAAAGTATGACACAAAGTGGCGATTGAGACTGTGCATATGCTTTAGGTTCTATATAGCTTTTTTCATGGATTTACACTATCATACACAAACCCACTCTGCTGTCCCCATACCCATCCATCCTAATTTTCCATGCCAAAAATATCAAAATATTACAGCTTCTAGAAAACTGAATCTACATATTGTGAATCAAAGATTCCATTCAATTTAGTTATTTACTTGAATTTGAACCAGTGGTAGGAAATAGGGTTGAGGGCTCAGGGGTGCAGCATAGCAAATCAACTTCAATAAATGCCAACACTGAGAAATCAACTTCTCCCAATGCTTTGGGTATCTGTATGATCCAAAAACAATTCATTTAAAACATAATTTTGCATGTGATTAATCTATCAACCAGTCTGATTGCCTGTGGTACATTTTTATAATTATAAATTGAATGGAGAAAAAAGATTATTCAAATAATCTTATTGGCTAAGGCACAGGGCATTAATTCAGTTTATAATAGCAATAATGACCTCAGCCCAGGACATTTCCAGGCAATTAATGACTGGTTGGAGTTAATGACCCGAGTTCCAGCCAAGGACCATCAACTCCTTCGAGCTGGTCATCAATCCTCAGAAAATGCCCAGTGCTCAGAGCACAGTTAGACCCATTCAGAATTTGACATCATTCCCACTTTTTATTTTCAAGGAAATTTGTTGCTCTACTCTTTTCTTAAAAGCCCATTTTACTTGTAAACTAGGTAAAAATGACTGATATTGTTTTTGAATAGTAAATTAATTCATGGAACATGGTAACTAAATGTTACGTAGGCATAATACACTAAATAGTATTGTGATATTGAAAACACAGTACAGACCTGAAATATAAGACATCCATGCTCCAACTCTACAAATGCCTAAACATCAGTCCTACTAAGGAGAGCCTGGGGACTGGGCCCCCTTTCCATGTTTTTATTTTCTCTCTTTCAGAGAGAGAATCGGAGTTAAACTATAATCGACACATTTCTACTTTCTACCCAGCAAGCTGCCTGGCTTGTCTCTATATTCTTTTGCAGAATGAGTAGGAGACGCAGCCGAGAGGAACATGACTTTTCATATACAAGCCCAAGAGATACCACATGACAATATCATCAGTCATTTCAAGCTCTTCTAGAATACTTCACGTATTTTTTTCCCATCTCACAGGAGGCATACGACACAGATGACCTGGATCACCGGCATGGCATGCACAGGCTTTCTGTGAGCCATTCAAGCAGAGAGAAGGATTCACCACCTGTGACTATTGATGAAGGACAAGATGCTTCATTCAGATATCACGCACATCCATAGTCCTGCCTTGGTTGAACTTTTTGTCTTCTACTCATTACCAGCCTGAAGAGGGAAACCTTTTAAAACTGTGTATATTCGATTCAAGTGGACAATTCATGAGCGTTGCCACTTACATTAATAGCTAATGTCCACACTAGGCTTCATGCAGGCTGTGCTAAGTCACTGTCTGTACGGGGAAGAGAAAGCCCCTCAGTAACCGAACTAAGGGCTCCCAGAGGGGATTTCTCAGTGGGGATGGGAGACGTGTTGCCAAAGAATAAAGTCTAGTCATCGAAGCTGATGGATGATAAGAATAGTCAAAATAGTGTTAATAATAACACATTCTTCCAAAGAAAAACATCACATGCCCATGTTTTTTTACTTACTGGGATGATGGGTATCTACCATTAAAACCATTATTTCTCCTGTCAAAAAGTAGACATAAAATAACTTGAAACTATCACAAAGAACACTGATGTATTGACGGTTTGATGTTTGATGAAGCCATGAAAAAAAAGAAGTTCAGAACACAGATGCTGCCCATGTCTTGGTGTACTTCCAGCCAGGGGCCACTTGCAGGTACAGGAAAATTAAGATATTGAGAACTGTGAAGCAGGAGGAGAGAAATACTAAAAACATGATCTATCAAATTCTGCTAAGGTACATTTGACGTGCTGGAATAATACACATCATAATTTAATCGAGAAGCTATGTTTATGCAAATCAACAATAAATTTGGAGGCAAATTAATAAGTTCTACAGAATAAAAATAAAATTTGAATTTGAGAAAGCAGTAATTTTTATATCATTTTATAAAAAGCAGCTGATGGTCCATGTCAAGAGTCCTAGTTTGATTTCTAGAAGCAGATGACTTGGAAGAATATATATATTCTACAGATAAAGCTGTAACTAGATAATTGGCTCAGGAGCATATTTTCTATGCTGGAGTTCAGAGGATTCAGGAATCTTGAGCCCCACTTAGCAGAGCTAGGAAATGAACTCATGTCTGTCTTAATACAAAGCTTATGTGCTTTCTGCCTCACTGTGGGCCACATGTTAAAATCTCTTCCTATCATTCCATACAATGTGCTATTTCACTTAGGAAGATTTCACAAATCATTTAAATATGCAAACAGGAGGAAAGCTAGTTCATGGTGTCTCCACTGCTAACCATCTATCTAACCTGTTCAGTTATAAAACAAGAAGACAGGAAAAGCCCTCAAGAAGCTCTGATTTGCATCTAATCATAGATTAGAATTTGGAAAATCTTTTCATCTAAGGGACACCACAGCTTCAATCAGAAGATGGCAAAGAAGTGACGTCAATACCCAGATTTCAAAACATGTTTTAAAACACTCCCCAGAGAACATTCAAACGTTAATAATCAAGATCATCAGTTTTGCAAGTAGCATAAAAGTTGTGTGTTATTTAAACTAGGCATGTAAGAAGAAAAGTCATATGGTTAAACATTATTCCCAACTCAGTCTAGGAGCAGAAAAAAAAAGCACTAGAAGTATGTACACCTTTCTGGGTACCAAGGTGACAGTCTCTGTCCTCATAGCTCCTTGGATTAAAGGGTCTCTAAGATGTGTTTATCTTCTGAAAGCCTGTATTTAATTTACATTACAATTATATATACAGTGAGTGTTAATGAACTGCCTTCTCTCCATCTACTGAGAATATGATATGTTATTTCTATATATGCTTATGAGCACTTGCAGGGGGTTTGTTTTACACTGAGAGAGCAGAGCCGGGAAACTGATGAATTGCAGTCACCTGTCAAAGGAAATGCCTTTTTATTCTCTTTTAAAATAAGTGTTGCAGGAGGTTATGATGGAAAGTGCTTCACTCTGTTCCTGTTTTATGGAACTGACATAAGATGTTCTTTCTAAACTGAGTCCATTTTTAAGATGTGGTCCACTCTCTTTACAGATGTAAACAACAACAAACCAACCTGAAATATAGAAAGAAAATTCTCAGTTTAAAAATGGGCTTTGTTCTAAAAATCTATAAAAGAGTTGTTCAAACTGCTTTTCGCCTATAAACAACTGTACACCTAACAATCATGTAGCTGAAACATCACACAAAATTGACCCAACTATTAATATTGTTGAAATGGGGCCTAAGATCTATTGAGTCCCAAGTTCAGATCCAACCACACAGAGAGGGAGGGAAAAGGATGACAAGTAAAGCTTTTCTTCCTTCTAGCTAATGGCAGGATGAGCTTCAAAAGAGTCTTGAAACAGGCAAATTGTGTCTTGGGAATTCTCTCACTTCCCTTTTTAAATTGGTTCCCTAGTACCTGGTGCCTTCCTCCACTGATGACCACAAGTCCAGGGCTGTGCTGTTCACCTCCTCTCCCCCAGCCTCAGTTACTTCATTTACTTCTCAGAAATCACTGACTTCATTTTCCTGAAACCACACCTCAGAATCTCTGTGCAGTGGCTCTTGGGTAAGAGTCAGGGGAAAAGACCATTAACTTAAACCTCTGTATCTCATTTTCCTCTGGCAAGAAGGGTAATAATCCTTCACCTAAATCACATGATAGTAGTGAGGAATAAAATGTAAAATATAGAACATGAATGCAGGGTGTCAACTAAATTGCAAGCCAAATTCTAAGTATTATTTTGTTGAACTAATTTACACAAATGTGTGAAGCCCATTAACACTTGGAGAATTATATATTCTTTAACAAGTGAATGATAAATAACTCTAATTAATCTCTAATTGGTAAACTTTCAGGTAGTATTAAAAAGCGCATGTGAAAAAGACTCAGTAATTTCAAAGAAACGTGCTCTGGGCAAAGCGATCTTGCCAGTCTCACAGAGTCTGCCAAAGTCAGGGTCCCAGAATGTCATCCTAATTTCTCACTTTTTTTCCCATATTTCTCTTCTCTTGCCATATAGTTTTATGGCAAGGACAAAAGAGCCTTCAAGTGTTTCTGGGAGTTTCTGTCCAGTGGTTTCTGGGGAGAAAGAGTCAAGGGGTAAGGAGTGGCTTTTTGTTAGAACATTAGGACAGGTCATCTGTAAGTGCTAAGGAGTGGTCCGTGGTAAACTCACCCAAGTGGCCACTCTGACTATAGTCTCTAGTATGATGTTTCCAAAACTTCAGTTGCAGAAAATGATTCAAGTCTGTGGTTTCTCCTATCTGGGAAAAGGTCACCCATTTTCTTGCTAATAAATGGCACATAATCTAAGTCTGCATCTTAAGAAGGATGAGTGATGTTCAACTACAGGACCTGAATTAGAGCATGTTTTAGATTTATAAAAGGGAATCGGCTATATGAAATGGTATATGATGGTGCCCTCTGCAGGAAAGTCAAAGAGACAAAGACTTCCTCTGGACTGAGAGTGGACTAAATAACTTCATCATCATGGTGTCTTTGTAGTGCATTGCAGTGAGATAATGGCATGGATAATTTGATATCATGCTTTAGGATTAAAATACTTCTCTTTACCACATCTTCTTCCATCAAAAAATTCTTATAACTTGGCAAGTCACCTAGGTTAGAGACTTAAGGCATAATGTTGCAGGTCTTCAACCCACAGTGCTCCTTGTGTCAACCCTAGCCACCTACTACAATGTCTGAAATTTTCTCTGGGCAGGTGAGTCTTGATGGGAACAAGACGGCGTTAGGAGCATCTGAAGTCTATGATGGGCTCAGAGCGGAAATCCTGGGCAACTGGAGGGCAGCATGTTGTCTGGATCAGTTAGTTGTCACTGCATAAACATCCATCCCAAATTTAATGCCTTAAAACCACAATCACTTGTTTGCTTATAGATCTACAATTTGGGTAGGCTGGGTAGAAATGACTTGTCTCCATCTGGTGTCAGCTCACTAAAAAGCCTTCAGTGAAAGCTAAACTAAGTGATGGAACACCCAAGATGGTGTTACATTCACATCTGGTGCTTCAGCTTTGATAGCTGGAATATATAGGGGCCTGCTGGTCATCTTTCCCTCTCTCTCCAGCAGGGTAGTTGGACCTCTTTATATGATTGATGGCTCAGAGCTCCAAGAGAGTCAAAGCAGAAGTTCTAGGCCTCTTATGGCTTAGGCCTCGCACTGGTACAGTGTCATGTCTACAGCGTTCCTTTAGGTCCAAACAACTCACAAAGCCAACTCAGATTCAAAAGGAGGGTAGATTCTACCTCATGGTGGGAAGAGCAGCAAACAATCCATCTTTAATCCACAATAATGTCCCTGCATGTAAAATTTGGCAGTCACTTTAAACCAGATAGAAAGTAGTTGAGAAAGGGAGCTTGAGAATGACCTGAAGATAATTGTTATTTTTTTCTTTCTGTTTTGCAGATTGCTGGCCAAATTCACTCAGCCACACGTGTCTCTGGTCCTACACTTAAATCTGGCCATTCACAACCTCATCAGCACCCATTTATCTGAACACCAATGTACAGAACAGCAGTAGCAAACTATAACCCATGTCAACTGTGTTTGTAAATAAAGTTTTATTGGAACACATCCCTCCCCTGTCATTTACATATTTTTATGGTTGCTTCTGTGTTACAAGAGCAGAGTTAAGTAGTTGTGACAAAAACCATATGGTTCACATAGCCAAAGATGTTTACTTTATGGCCTTATTAGTTTGCTAGGCCTACCATAACAAAGTAGCACAGACTGGGAGACTTAAGCAAAAGAAACTTATTTTCTCACAGTTCTAGAGGCTAGAAGTCTGTGATCAAGGTATCTTCAGGATTAGTTCCTTCTAAGGGCTATGAGGGAAGGATGTGTTCCAGGCCTCTCTCCTTAGCTATAGATGGTCATCTCCCTGTGTCTTCATATCATCTTCCCTCTGTGCATGTCTGTGTCCAAATTTCCTCTTTTTATAAGGACACCAGTCATAATGGATTAGGGCTCACCCTAGTGTCCTCATTTAAACTAGATTACCTCTCTAAAGACCCTATCTCCAAATAAGGTCACATTCTGAGGTACTGGAGGTTAGGACTTCCACATATGAATCTGGGGTGGGAGGGACACAATTCAGCCCATAACAACAGCCCCCAACAGAAACAGTTTGTCGACTCCTGGAAAAGAGAAAAGAAGGCAAATCCAGCTGTTAGAAGCTTTGGGTTCTAGTTTCAATTGTGCACCTTACTAGGTGGGTCACTACGGACAAGTTATGAAAACTCTTCAATTTTCTTTCTACATTAGTACATTTCACTCAGTGCTTGGACTGCTTAACTCCCAGGGTAATTGTAAGATCAAATTGGGATACTGTGCAGGAAAGCAGTATGAAAAATAAAAGGTGTTACATGAGTTATATATATATACTATACATACTTTGAATAATTTATTGGTGTTTAACTCTGGGGCTTTGTCTATTTGAACTTAAGCTTGGCCTCCATTGAGTGGGAAATATATTAGCAGCTTCCTCCTGGTTGGAGAAGAAAGTGAATCCAGTGGTTAAATTTCTACAGTTTTTCTGAATCACGCTGCTCAATATATTCTGACCTGTAGCTTCTTGATTTCAGAAGGCTTCCTTCAGGAGCTTTTGACTCACAATTTCTTTTCCTGTGTAACCCGTGGTCCTTACCTGCCTACCTGGTTTGCCCATTTGCCTTGCAGCACTCTTCAGTAACTTTACCCTGGGAGCCTAAGGCTCCAGTCTGATTGAGGTCCAGGACCTTATTTTAACTTCCTCTGTGTATCCTGCCACTGAATAGCACAGCTAATCTCGGACTTCTGCCTTGTACCTGCGAGAGTTTCTAGAACAAAACTTCCGATGCCTGACCGATCCTGGATGTCTGTTGGTTCTACAGTCCTTCCATCTCGGTGTTCTACCTCCACACCTCAAATAAGAAGCTAGAAAACTCATAATTTTCCCTTTGATACTAAGTTGCATGAGTCAGATCACTCCAATTCAAGGCAGAGCTTCCTAAACCTGCTATTTGTATTGAGACCTCATAAGGCATGTTAGGTAAGGGAGCAAGTATGATTCTGTTAGATTTCATAAGATGAAGATTATTGTTAGTTTGCCCATTTTTGAAACTAATTTCCTCTTAGTTTGTGTTTTTCAATTAAAAATTATTTTAAAGACAAGTTCAGGAAACAAGTCTAACTTAGACCTGGGACCTATGAGCTAACACTTTTTCTTTATTTATAGTTCACGTTGGAATTTTTATATGTCTCCCTCTAATAACATGTAATTATTTTTATATTTTAAATTGATGCCTAGGACTATGTCTTTTATCTGTTGTTTACCGTGTTTCAATCCGTAAGTAAATCATGCAACAAAATTAAAAAAAAAAAAGCGAGTGCAGGAAAAATGTGTGCATTTTTATGAAAGGGAGGAAAAATGGTTCTAAATTAAATGTCGATCTAAAGTAGTAAACTCAACAAAAGTCTCCCAAAGAGAACAATAAAGGCATCTGTATTTAGCAAAGCTAAATATTAGTCTTCAGTGGCCATGTGTTTGGGTAGATAGTTCCACTCGACAGTGCAAAGGTAGCTCTCATATTGAATTGCCTTTAATGGAGAAAAACGAATTGCTGTTAATCTCATCTTGATAAATTATGAAATGCTATGCCAATCTTTCCCATTTGGATATGCCACCTTGTCTTTTCTATTTGCTGAACTTGAACTTTTTAAACAAAATGAGCCATACAGCTTGGTAAAATCAATTTACTGAAATGGGTCTGTGCACTCTCACTCTGAAAAAAGGATGTCAGTGATATATGCCATAACCAAAAGGCACTCTTCCATGGAATTCTACCAGTCTGCCATGTATTTGCTGGAGATTTCATGCCAAAGGACCCCGAAATCCTCAGCAGATCTAATTTTAACATTGTCCAATTACTCCTAAGCTATCTTTATTTGCCCTGACATCTTAGCATCAAAGATACTATACACACTCAATGCTATTAGTGATTCAAGCATGATTCTCTTCAACTAAACTTCACATAAATTGAAATATTTGAGCCTAAAAAAATCCAGTTTCTTTGACTTCTAGATGAGTTCTAACCAATTCATTAAGCTTTAACTTGGTGCTGCATCTATGTTTTGTTGAATTGAAATTTATGGAAAAGATTTAGCCGAAGACAAGCATGAAATTAAAAAGTGTAAAATGAGCAGAGGTCTCTACTCTGTCACTTTAAAAAAACATTGGAGGTCTCCAATTATCCAATAGAATAGAATTAATAAAAACCATGTATAATGTCATAATAGATTTTATTCCAGTAGAACAACATTATTACATCTGATTGCAAATCACATGAATACTTTCTGGCAACCAAAAGGAAAAAATTCACACTGTTGATAATTGCGTAGCTTTCCATATATCAAAATGTATGAGGGGTATATGTTACTTGTATTATTAAATTCTTATTATATTTTAATGTTGTAATCTAATTTCTCTAAGTGCCTCATTATTTTTCATTTCAGCTGCCAAATGCACATATATTTTATGTTGTTAGTGAATTTAACAGAGGCATGCTAAACAGATTGATATTCTGGATTCACTCTGTGATTTAAATGTACTGATTATAGTGTAAAATAAGACAAGGAAAAATGTGCTGTTTCCTGTAGGTCACAGCCAGTGGTTTATAATAAAGGCAATCTCTATTGTGCCCAGAAACATACTGTATGTAAACAACTGGTGTGAAAAATAATATAATTTCAAATAAGTGTAATTGCTTATTTGCAACAGAATATCTGAGATATCAACAAAATTTGAACTTCTAAAAACGTCTGTGGGTAAATTGTGTTGTACAAGAACCAGCACAGCCTAATGAGAGTTTAGTCACTTAATAACTACTCACTGTCCCTGGCAATGACATCTCTTGGGTGATGATAGACATGATCAGCATAAAGAGATACAACAGAATGATGTATCAGCTAGCTGTTACTGGGTAACAAACCATATCAAAGCTTAGTCACTTAAAAAGTAGCTAATCATTTAGCTCATAATCCTGAGTGTTGGCAATTTAGGCTATGCTCAGTTGAGATGTTCTGGTGTGGCACCTTCATGTCTTGTGGTCAGCTGCAAATTGAGCCAGTGGCTTTGCTAATCTTAGCTGGGCTCTCTCCACCTCTAGGGCCTCAGCTGGGATAACTGTGTTTCACAGCTCTGGTGACTGGTCCATCCTCCAGGAGACTAGCCTGGGCTTGTTCATATGGCCATGGTAGGGGGTCCCAAGAAAGTAACCAGAAACACTTAAGGGTTCATGAGGCTTGGGTATGGAGCCTCCATACCATCACTTCCACTGAATTTTACTGGATAAGAAGGTCTTGATTTAAGGGTAGAGAAATAGACTGTAGTCCATCATGGGAAGAGCTGTAAGGTTATATGACAAAGATCACAAATAAAAGTAAAGGTAGAGGGCTTCCCTGGTGGCGCAGTGGTTGAGAATCTGCCTGCCAATGCAGGGCACATGGGTTCTGAGCCCTGGTCTGGGAAGATCCCACATGCTGCGGAGCAACTGGGCCCGTGAGCCACGATTGCTGAGCCTGCGTGTCTGGAGCCTGTGCTCCACAACAAGAGAGGCCGCGATAGTGAGAGGCCCGCGCACCGCGATGAAGAGTGGCCCCTGCTTGCCACAACTAGAGAAAGCCCTCGCACAGAAACAAAGACCCAACACAGCCAAAAATAAATAAATAAATAAATTTTAAAAAAACAAAAAGTAAAGGTAGAGATATGCAGCTATTTTTTCAAACAATCTCCCACAATGGTGACTTATTAAAACAGGTATTTTGGATAAATTTATTAAAAGAATCTATCACCTCTATTGTTACTAGGACTTGTCGAGGAACCACAAATATTATTTCCAGAGACTGCGGAAAAGTCCAAATCCTGCCTTACAAATCATTATCCTTTTATGTCCCTCGCCATGGGTTTTCAAAGAATGATCACACAGAAAACCAGTAGCCAAATGAAATTCAGTTATTATTTTTTATACCCGCTGCTAGGCCCTGATAATCCATGGCCAGGTGCATGGAGGAAGGACATTGGTAAGAGCTGCCCTTTAGCCTCTTGATCATCAAGTCTCATGGGGAAAAAGCCGTGGAGAAGAGATTGGCTACACGTCTTTAACATAGAAATCTCTTCTTACTTGGAAAACTGATTCAGAGCATATTCTAGAGCTCTGACCATTAAGATTAATTGCTCCTCTTTTAGGATATCAGTAGCTAGGAAGGGGGTGGTCAGAAGTGGGCTTGGCTTGCTTCCACACTTCAAATCCCAACACTATGCAAAAATTGATGGCAACAATAAAAATTACAATAACAACAAGATACTTTTAAGCTAGGTCTCTCACCAAAATCTCAGCCAGACTCATGCAGGTGCTCTGTACAAATCACCAGCTCCCTCCATCCCTTGTCTCAAAGCAGTAACTCAATGTGCTCATGGTTCTACCCTCTGGGACAAGCTGACACACAAATACACTTACTTCATAATAACATTACAACTGACCTGGCAACTCTTGCTATAGCTTCTCCCTCTTCCATAATTCAATATGTGTAAAAAGACTATCTAATGCTCTCAAATGATATTTTTTCCTCTGTTTAATCCAGGTTTATAATTTAACTCTAGAATAGTAAAGTAAAATAACCACAACCCCCAGACTAGAACTGCTTATCCCAGCTCTACCTGGAACTATATGATCTTAGAGGAAGACTGAGGTAACAATACCTTCCTCTCTATTTATTTCTCCTTATCAGAACTTACATATGCTTAAGTGTCTAGCACTTTATAAAAAATAAAATAAAACATAATTTAAAGCCTCCTATAATCCCCCAATTTTTATCTAGTAATCGCCCTGCCCCACCTCTTCCTCATGGTCACATTTTACTTTAATTCCCTCCTTTTCTTCTGCTTCCACTCGCCTGGAAGCCCACTCCAGCCCCAGTTTGCCTTTAGCTCCCGCAACACCACCAAATTTCTCCTACTAAGACTCCGATGACCGCCATGTTATTAAACCCAGTAGACACTTTTCCACTCTTATCTTTTTGGATGGCTTAGAAATGTGTGATACAACTAACAGTGTTATTCCTTCTCGGAATACTCTGTTTTGAGTGTCCTTTGCCTTTCCTGGCTCACCCTCCTCCACCTAACCAGAGTTCTCAATTTCTCTCCTCTTCTCTCTTCTCAATCCATACTCTTCAGTCTACCCCCATACCTTCAATTATAGCTATGCTGATAAATCTCAAATTGAGCTCCTCATTGATATTTCTAGCAGTCCACTTGACCTCTCCATGTGTATGTTTCAGAGGCAGTTCAACACAAACATCCCAAACTGATCTCATCATATGTCCCCCTAAATAACCCCTGCCACAAGCATTCTCAAACCAGAAACTGGAAGTCATCCTTGACGTCTCCCTCTCCTGCTTAACAATATCCAAACAACCATCTCTATTTCCCGAAGCCATCCATTTATGTTCATTTTCCCTTCCTCATACTAACTCAAGTGAATCTTATCTCCTGGCTGACATATAGCAAGAGTTTTCTGGTTGACCACTCCCTTCCATTCTTACTCTCTATAATCCATTTTCTACTTTCCAGCCAAAAGATGTAACCCTGATCCTGTCAATCTTCAACTTCAAATCAACTCTTCAGTGCTATTCCATTTCCCTTGGGATGAAGTTCACATCCCTGACAGACTCTGCAAGGCCCTAGATGGTCAGCCTCCTGGTTATCACTCCAGCATCATCTCTTGCCATTCTCCCCTTGCTGCTCTTCACATTTGGCCTACCTTGAGCTTCTTAATCATTCAGTGTTCTTTCTCATCATCGTACATGCTTTTATTTCCCACCCATCTTCACGCTAGTTTTTTCTGCCCCTCCTGGTAAACGTGCACTTCCCATAACACTTCCAACTGTTTGTTCAATAGCTGTGCTCCCTGGAGACTGTGTGCTTCTCAAAAGCAGGGGCTCTGCTATAACCTTTCTGCCTAGTAAGGTGCCTGACACTTCCAACTGTTTGTTCAATAGCTGTGCTCCCTGGAGACTGAGTGTTTCTCAAAAGCAGGGGCTCTGCTATAACCTTTCTGCCTAGAAAGGTAGCCTGACACATTTACTCAACAAACTCAAATGTTTGCTGAGTAAATAAAGAATTTATAGACCTCTGGGTTATCCCCCATTTCTAAAGTGGAAATGTTCGTGTTTGATCCTAATCCTGTATCAGCTACTTTTTGAAGTTGTCTAGATTATATAATAAGTACTATTAGAAAAATAATAAAGGTGAAAGTTCTCTGAAACACATAAAGCCTTTTACAAATGAAAAAGGTATTAGAACAACCTCTATGTATTATTCACACAAATGGTTCAAGTAGGTTTGGGGAAGCCCTGAGAGTCCAAATTTTGATGAAGGGAAAAATAGCTTCAAGTTTAAATGACAAAGTTAGCAACCGTAGGCATTTCAGTTGGAGGCTGACTCTTACCAATATTTCTATCATCTGGTTATCCAAGTCACTAATTTTTATGCTCTGTCATGACCCCTGTTATCTTCTGTCTACCCAACACCATCTCAGTGTTTAATCACTCGCTTTCCTCTTTTTTACCTTCAGGTTTCACTTTACAAATATTTACTGTAAGACAATCACTGTACCAGGCTGTAGAGGTATAAAGATAATGATCACATAGTTCTAGCCTTTCCACTTACTATTAAAACTATGGAAACTGACATAATGTAGTGCATAAGAGGAAAGAACCTGAGGCCAGAAAACTGTGGCTTTGCATCTCATCTCTGCCATTTACCAAATCTGGGAGCTTTGGCACATTTTTGCTCATTGGTTTCATTATCTTTAACATGGGTAAAAACTACTACCCCAAACAATTATCAAAACAGCTACTAAAATTACCAATAGAATTAAATGAGGTAGCATTTAAAGCACATAGTATGTGCTTTGTATATAAGTGCTCAATAAGTAGAATTACCTGTTAGGACTCTAACAACCCAAAAAGCCAACTAAATATACTTTTAAAATAATAAAATAAGGAAAACTACTTTAAGTTGTTTTTCACTGCATATGAAGACTATCCCATCACTCTGATCATACAGTGTAACCTAACCAAGTGGGTAACTATCCCATCATATTCAGAGAGTCCATCCACACTCAAGGCAGGAGGATCATACTGGGTGTGTACACTAGGAGGAGAGAATCTCGGGGACCATTTTAGGATTCAGCCTACTACAAGGAGAAAGACAGCAACTTGAACAGCATAGTAATAATACGAAGGAGTTTCTGTGGCATAAAAAAAAGAAACATATGCTTTCTCTACTACACAATTTACTAGATTAAGCATACCCACAACTGAGCCCAAATATAAAGCCAAAAGGAAAAAGTGAAAAATACGTCAAAATGTAAATGGATGAAATCTTAGAAAATTCAAAAGAATTGAAGGAATGATCCAAGAATCCTGAAATAAGGCTACTATACTTCCAGAAAAAATAAAGTGACAAAGAGGGGATAGGCAATAAACAAACAACATAAGAAAAAGATTTTGCATTAAAAATATGCCAAGTCTCAATCCTGACTGATGATAAAAGACACAGAGTCAGCACAGCATGGTAAAATCTAAGAAATTAATGAATTAAGAGGAAAAACTACAATTATTAGAAAGAGAAGGTGTCAACTTCAAAGAAAAAGTAATATATTGACACTCATGGTATCACTTATGCCACTCTAAAAGCTAGAAAGTACGGAATCACTACTAACAAAAAAGAACTTAACAGTCCTATAACCAGCCACAATATCAGCCATCTGTCAGGGTATAAACAGATATTTGAGAATATGCAAGTCTGAGAGGGTGTTACATAACAAATCTTAGGGAAATACTTGACTAAGTACTTAACACATAGGAAGCAGAATCAAAATCTCACAATAGGGGAAAATAAATAAGAGCTAAAACAGTGGTGAGAAATGACCTTTACAATTTATATCAATAATATAAACAGATGATGACAGACCATTTGGAAATATGTGATGCACGCTCTTGAAACAAAATAAAATATTTAGGAAAAGATTGCGATGATAAAAGGCAACATTTTAAAGACTATAGTAATAAACCTCTACGGAACACATTGCGCAGTATCAGACTAGAAAATGCAAATATTCAAGAGAGTTCAAGAACCAGATAAAAACATAGTTGGAGTCTTCAATATGCTTCATTTGGAATTAAACTACTCTAGTAAACTAAAAATAAAAGGACCATGGAGGATTTTAATACAAATAAGAAAAAAACTTAATAGGCCTACATACTCACATCTCCACAAATAATATAAAAATTTTGCATTTACATGGAACGTTTATGAAAATCAATATGAACTTGTCCACAAAGAACATTTTAACAACTTTAAAAAGCAAAGATCACATTTTCTGATCATAATCCAATAAATATGGAAATTAATAGTAAAATTGCAGCAAGAAAAGTACTTGGAAACTAACATATATATTCCTAACTAATGCTTCAATCAAAAAAGAAAGGGGAGGGGACTTCTCTGGCGGCCCAGTGGTTAAGACTTCGCCTTCCAGTGTAGGGGGTGCGGGTTGATCCCTGGTCAGGGAGCTAAGATCCCACATGCCTTGTGGCCAAAAAGCCAAATCATAAAATAGAAGCAATACTGTAATAAATTCAATAAAGACTTTAAAAAGGGTCCACATCAAAAAAAATAAAAAATGAAAAAATAAAAAAGAAAGGGGAAGTAAAATCTACCTGGAAAAAATTAAAAAGTGACTACTTCATATCAAAAACTATGAAAGACAACAAAAGCTGTTCTCAAAGAAAATTACATAGCCTTCATTATTAAGGGAAGAAGAAGGAGGGAGGGAGGGAGGGAGGGAAGGAGGGAAGGAGCGAAGGAAGGAAGGAGGAAAGAAAGGGAGGGAGCAAGGGAGGAAGGAAGG
Source organism: Eschrichtius robustus (assembly GCF_028021215.1). Taxonomy (NCBI): domain Eukaryota; kingdom Metazoa; phylum Chordata; class Mammalia; order Artiodactyla; family Eschrichtiidae; genus Eschrichtius; species Eschrichtius robustus. Next base: position 50,288,530 of record NC_090841.1, read on the forward strand.
AAGGAAGGAAGGAAAGAATAACCTTATTATTCATCATATGAAATAAGAAAGAAAGCAGTTCTTAGGCTTATACACTTTGGGTCTTTTTTATAAGTTTATTCATAGCTTGTGGATTAGAACCTTAGTTGTATGTATAACCAACAAAATTTGCTCTGTTAAAAAAATCCCAATCTGTGACAAATCAAAACTGCAAAGATTTGGTTCTTAGTAAAAACTGGCTAATTCAGGCAGAATGAATAAGAACATCTGTGTATCAGATCAGAGCATGAATTTGAAAAATTATTAGGTGCTGGTAAAAACAATAACAAAACATCCAAAGAACTATCCAGTACTTTCTGATGATGTCTACAAGAATCATTTGTTTAAAGCTCTTTTTAGTAAACATTCAGGCTTTGTGTTCAGGGTTGCAAATATGATGTGAGAAGTTCCAGAGCAGAGGTGCTTTAAGGATGCTAAGTAAGTCTTACAAAAATCCCCAAGGAGCCAGACCCAAATGAGACTTCTATTTTTCAGGATACAAAATTTCTTTAATGAAGAAAACCCCATTTCTGGAGGCCCACACAGAAAAAACTCAAGAATATATTTTTTAAAAAACCACTAGTAGATGAGTAAGTAGTATCTAGCTCCCTGTGCCCTCCCCCCAAATTATCATAAAATGGCCGACATTCGGATAGATAAAAAGTGGGAGGGCTTCCCTGGTGGCGCAGTGGTTGAGAATCTGCCTGCCAATGCAGGGGACACGGGATCGAGCCCTGGTCTGGGAAGATCCCACATGCCGCGGAGCAACTGGGCCCGTGAGCCACAATTACTGAGCCTGCGCGTCTGGAGCCTGTGCTCCGCAACAGGAGAGGCCGCGATAATGAGAGGCCCGCGCACCGTGATGAGGATTGGCCCCCACTTGCCGCAACTAGAGAAAGCCCTCGCACAGAAACGAAGACCCAACACAGCCATAAATAAATAAATTAAATAAATTAAAAAAAAAAAAAAAGTGGGAAATCTACAACAGCACGGAAAACCAAAGTTAGAAGCTCCACACACACCAAAACCCTAGAGGTTCCAAAGAACACTACAACCAAACTGGGTGGCAAACCATAGACTAAGAATTAGCTACGTAATGAGTACACCTAAATGGAGAAGAAAAAAGAATTGTCTTTTATAGTGAAATAGGCATAAGAACGAATTTCCCACACACATACAAACATTTATATATATAAACAAAGAAGTAAAACAGCTAATAAATATAAAAGTTCAACCTCAGCACAATTAATTACATACATTAATTTGCCTCTCAAATTACTAAAAAATAATTATTATAATATTTAGTACATAAGAAGGTACACTGAGATGGACACATTCACAAACTTCTAGTGAGGCTGTTATTGAAATGACATTTCTGGAAAATAATTGTGCAAATCGTGTCCAGAAATTAAAAAGTGCTTATATCCTTTGACCATAATTACTTTTCCAGAATTCTATCTTCATAAAAACTCTTCACCACAGCCTTATAATAGGAAAAAAAGTTGAAAGAACATAACTGTGTAACAACAGATGATTAATTAAGCATATTTTTGGGTCATCCATAATGTTTTACAATCATTAAAATATCATTTATTAAAAACTAATGATACAGAAACATGCGGCCGAAAACTCATATCTATCATTAAATCACAACGTAAAACATGTAAGAAAAATGCTGGAATAAAATGCAACAAAATCTTAGCAATGACTATATCAGGGAAAAATTAAAATTTTCTTTTAAAGACTGTGCTCTACTTTGGGGAAATAATGTTTGCAGGATTTGTTAACTGAATTTCCTATTTGTACCCTATCTCCATGACAGTTTTGTGATCTACATCATGAGTCATTTTATCCATTTCCTAAAAAAAAGTGTTCCCTCTTTGTTTTAATTAGATTTAGGATCTTCGATCAAATTATTCCTTTCTAACGCCATCTTTTATTAGTTGAGTTTCAACTGAAGTCTCAAGCTATGCCTATCACAACATTTTGCATTCTTGTATTAAAATTTTCAGTGCTTTGGTAATCACTTGTACTGTGTGCTTTTAATACACAGGTACCTGGAACCAGAAAAACTCCCTGTTATGTCCATCTAAAAATTACAAATTTTTTTCCTGCCAATGGTCCTTCTTTACCTGGCTCTAATTTTCTGTCTTCTGCTTGCAATAATGTATGGCAGTTTTATTAGGAGTTTTTCTTTCCACCCATTAAAATTTAGATTAAAGCCAAGAGATAAGGTTTTATGATTCTTACTTCAAACATCTCTTTCATAGTATATGCTAAAACCTTACTAGACATTCTTTTTTTCATTCAGTGTCATCCATATTTTGTGCTGTTTCCTTTTCATAGTTTTATTCTCTTCCAGTGTCACAATCATCAACCAGAAGAACTGAAAGTGTCACTAGTACCGGGGGACCATACCCAGCCAATCCTGGAATGTTATTCCAGAACGTTAAATGTCTAGAGTTGTATCAGAGATTTTTATCCCGATGTGTGATACATTTCCACTTGCTTTAGCAGAAATGAGTAGCCCTCGGTAAATATAAGAGATCTACCAAAACCCCATTCACATTTTTTGAAATACAAGTCCAGGAACGCAGTCACTACAGATAGCTGCCACTTAACATCTTTGTGACCTCTTGGAGTGAAGGTGTTACCAACCCTCAGGACCTTGTAGAGGTGACAGGCCCTCTTCTACCTGCAGCCCCTGGGCCTTCCTGCCTGAATCCTCCTCTAACTGGGTAGCAGTGAATCCTTTTCAAAATGATCTAAGCCACCACTGATGAAAAAATCCCCTACTTCTTTAAAATGTCTAAAGGCTTTAAAATGTCCTACGCACTTTCTTTCCCCTCTGAATCTTCCACTTGTTTATCTCTTACAACAGATTTAGTACCACACTCAGAATTCTACAAGGATTCCTTCCACCCCAAAACCCTTTAATATGAAGCTGATTCTCACTTCAACACTTTAATAAGCTGGGTATAAAAATCATTTGGAAGGAATTTTTTAAATGCATGCAGGTTCCTGGGCTCATCCCCTGGAAATTCTGTTTCAGTAAGTCTAGGTAGGGTACAGGGAATCAGCATTCTTAACAAACATTGCAGTTGATTCTAATAGGGATGCTCTCCCAAGTACACATTGAGAAAGTGTTTCCACCTTTCTAAGAACCTGGAACATCATTCCTCGAGCTCCTCCTCCTGCAACAGGTTCTACTCCTCAAAACACTCTGCTTCTAAAGGTTCCTATTGCTTATCTTGTTAAACCTATTTCGTTCTAGTTCCATCCATTTGATGGTTGCTCAGTATTAACATATGGAAGATTTAAATACCCTTCATGGGAGAAGTACATTCATTGAACAAAAAACCCTACAACCACGGGCTCCCCCTCCTTAGAGTAGCAGGCGGCACCATAAGTAGTATTGACTCACCTTTCCTGATTATTCCTGGCCTCCTCCTGTACCCAGGCACCTGGATCACAGATGTCATTTACTGCATTCTTAATGGATAAGCAGCTTTCCATACCTACATTTTCATGGTCAATTATGTCATATAACTAGCAGTTATTTCTGATTTCCTCAATAAGTTTAAATCAAGAAAGTTCCATTTTATTTAATCTTAATGTCTGCTCAGGTAATTCGTCATATTCAGCTTCTCTTTCTCCTGCTCCTTTTTGCCCTTTCTGTGGTTTTTCCTACTTGCTCCTTTAATTACCAAACCTGCATAAACTCCTGGTGCATTTACAAACCCTTTCCAAGTCAGCCCCACTGGTAAACGAAGCTTATAATAACAGTGTTTACTGTTAACACCTGAATAAAAAATGATGTCCATTAATATTTAGGACTTTTTCAATCATGACGTGGGTTTCCATTATGCAATCAAGGCAGAGCAATACAAAAAAAATTATAATATTCTTTCTTCTCTTCTGTCAAATATCTCACTTGAAGCTCCTTTAATTACCAAACCTGCATAAACCCTGGTGCATTTACAGACCCTTTCCAAGTCACCCCTACAGATACATAAAGCTTATAACAGTGTTTACTGCTAACACCTGAAGAATAAAATGATGTCTCCTAATATTTAGGACTTTTTCAATCATGACATGAGTTTCTATTATGTAATCAAGGCAGAGTAGCACAATAAATTGTAATATTTTTTCCTCTCTTCAGTCAAGTATCTCACTTGAAACAAAAGGTCTGTACCCCAAAAAAGTAAATTCTGTTTTCACTTCCAGGATGATGTTTACATATAAGAAAACTTAGTTTATAAAAAAGACTTTTTTTTCATTCTCAAGTCAGGGGACTGACAGTGTGCAAAGAAGGAAGAATTAACTGGTTAGGAAGAGAAAGATAAACAAGCTTAGCCCTTCTTAGAGACCATGAATATACAGTTATTTCTCACAAATGCACATTAAATGTAGTTGAGCAATCTTTCTGAAATATGCATACTATCAGCTCACCAATAACATCTTTTAAGCTAATGTACTCAGATGTTTATTGGGAGAAAAATGATTTATGTGATGAATTTTAAACCAAGTAACAAAAATATATTACACTTTCAAAGTAGATGACATTGCATTTAAATGTATCCCCACTTACAAATATTATAAATACCTAGTGACTATAAATATGATGAATATAAAACAAGTGGGAAGTGTTTTCCCTTGCAATACAACTTAAGTCAGAGATTATCTCAATATTTTTCAACCAACTCCTAATACATGGGAACTGTTTCTGAAAATGCCTCGAGAGCGTGAGTAAACTGACGTCCCACAGAGACTAAGGAAGAAGTCCCTGCAATTTAATGGATGCAAATCCCCCTCCCCAGCACAGCGTTAAGGTCACTTAATCTACTTATTCCTTTTCCATGTCCGTACAATGAAGGTTATTAGAGTTCCTAGGGTTGTTAGGAGGATTAGATATAAAAATAAATGTAGTATATTCTGCATGCGTGTATTTTTGTATGTATACGTATTTATGTATGTATATATATATTTTGTACCTATGTATGGGCAAATTAATATAAAGAAGGTAATAAATGTAAAAGAAAAGTATATATAGTGTATATATATATGTATGTATACTATATATAGTATATATACTCACTAATACACCTTATTCTCATTATATGCAGTTTTGGGGCACTGAAATTTTCCAAAATGGTTACACTGGGATGTCTTAATTTATTATTAAACTGGTTCCTTGTGAAAAAAGATATTTCCCAATAATACTCTGTCCTCAAAGTCTCAGATAAAAAGCAAGTAAGATGATACTAGGGCAAAGTACTTTCAAAAAAGTCCTCTACAAATTTCAGGCATTATTAGTGTTGATGACAATGGTGATAAGAATGATGGTTACACATTTCTCAAATCTTAATCTCATCCAGATGGTACCATTTTCTCCAGCCTTTGGGAGTCACTCTTCCTTTTTACACAAGTAACAGTAATTCAGTCACCATCCTTTGTTTGGGTTTCCCCCACCCCTGAGGACTCATTGAGGAATGCATGCATGTGACACCGTTACACTCTCTGGGTCACTTCTTCTCAAGTATGTAATGCCTGCCCTGCAACACCCAAAGCACAGCTAAGACCAAGTGGAAGCCGTAGACAAATGGAAGGTCATCGTAATGCAGGAAAAGAAAATGCAACTCTTCAGTAGTCCCTTCACAGGCAGTTGCTTATTCTTTTTAGCCCCTCAAATAGTTCTCCTCAGAATTTTACCTGCTAACACATTATAGAACTCGTCTATCTCTTCCCAATTGACGTTCTTTCAGACCATGTCCTTCCTACTGAGAACTCAGGTGCCTGTGTTCCTGGCCATAGAAAGAAAAGTAGCATGCCTGCCCCCTCACTCCAAAACCTCAGCCCAAGACCTGCCCCCTGCCCCCCAAACGTAGTCAGGGTACGTTTTCCAAAGTTTGAAAAGCATCACAACCAGTTCCCCTGAACAATCTTCAATATACTGTAAGGAGATTATGTTTACATAAGCTTCCAGTCTATAGATCATCAGTGAACAAACACGTGGAGGGGAAAAAAAAGACAGAGAGAGAGAGACAGACCCATCTGTCGATGACAGACATTAATTTTCAGGAAGAGTCTAGCCAAAAGCCGTATTTAGGAGGAAACATATTGGGCTCTTCTAGACCACACCCTTAATAAGTACACACCCAATTTAACATTTCAGTCTGAGGCATCTGTATTTGAATTACTCTCGAGTTCTGGGTTTCCTGAGTGCCATGAATTAGATGCTTGCTTTATATCTAGTTGGTTAAAATTACCCACAAAACTGGTCTCTGCCATAACAAAAGAGGCTTAATCCCCAGCCTAAATTCCCTCTTCTGCTCTGAAATTTAGACACCATTTACATCTCTCAAATGGTATTTTTCCAGCTTCAATTATTTTATGATCTTGGCATCTGACTTGGTAAATATGAATATGGATTCATATTTAAGTAAATACAGAGTACAAAAAGAAACTCGAAGAACTATTATTTGGGAAGGGAAACAGTAAGCATATACAAACAATTCATGAAAGGCTATGAATTCTAACAAATATCAAATTATTGATCTGGGATTTGTAGCTGAGGAAGAGGAATTCCAAGTAACTCTCTCAAACCCCAAAATAGAACAAAGTCAAATAACCAGTTAGAAGTTGATTTTTAGATAGCTTGTTAGAACAGGTGCATATATGCTTTTCTAATCCTTGGTGAAAAAAATAACATTACTGTCTATTCTTAGACAGCTCAGCCTACTTATTAATTAAATATAAAAAAAGCATATTTAGAATTAGCTATGTAGTCATTTTGAAATGTCAAATATTATCTTTCTAAGAGAAAAAAAAAAATCATTCCAGAAACAACTAATTATACCCAGATACTTTAACAATATAAACACGAGGGAGCACAGAGTCTACAGTGCAAAAACACCCAGGCGCCAGTTTTACTTACAGTCTGAAGTGAGGGTCTGATGGTCCTATGAGAATCTTACCTCCAACAGTGAACTTGGTGAGCATAAGCTCTTAGATGTAGTTTGCAGAGTGACGAAGTCCCATAAAGCAGATGCTGAAGGCTCAGACCGGCCCTCACGGGACCTGTAGGGGATCAAATAAAAGTACCATCTGAAAAACTCTGTGTAAGCCGTGAGAACATATTCTTATTTGATCAGTTACTGATAATTAAACGTTAAAAGGAAAGTGATGAAGCGGCCATAAACTTACTACCTTTGTGCATTATCAAAAGGAACCGCTTTAGGGCTTCCCTGGTGGCACAGTGGGCTTCCCTGGTGGCGCAGTGGTTGAGAATCTGCCTGCCAATGCAGGACACACGGGTTCGAGCCCTGGTCTGGGAAGATCCCACATGCCGCGGAGCAACTGGGCCCGTGAGCCACGATTGCTGAGCCTGCGCATCTGGAGCCTGTGCTCTGCAACAAAAGAGGCCACGATGGTGAGAGGCCTGCGCACCGCAATGAAGAGTGGCCCCCGCTTGCCACAACTAGAGAAAGCCCTCGCACAGAAACGAAGACCCAACACAGCCAAAAATAAGTAAATAAATAAATTTTAAAAAAAAGGAACCGCTTTAGTCCAAAGGGGTTTAATTACCCTATGTAATTAAAACATTACAAGAAGTGTTTGAACTTCCAGAATCTCGATATTATTTGCAATTTTCTAAGCAAATATTTTCCAAGATTATAGTTTTTCAAACTTAAATCATGATTTAATTTCCCCCTTGTACTGAAAAATAACTAAAATGGACTTTCTTTTTTCTCTCTAGAACATTTCCTTTTCTCTGAAGGGATATGGACCACTTATAAATCAAATTTACAAGAAGAATGATACAAAAGATGACATGTCAAACAATTATGCAATTCAAAACATCAACTGATGTAACTGTTTTAATCTTTTTTCAGTAAATTAACTGACTTCACTCATATGATTGCCCAATTCTGTCAAATTGCCAAACTTGTACGTATGAAACAGATCTTGTTGATTTTGATATTAAACTATGCTCTGTTTAAACCTAGATGATCTTTTATAAATTCCTGAAATTCTGATATTTGCAGAGCCATCCTTTCTATGGAAAACTTGTATCTTAAGAATGCTCATGGACTTCACATTACTGTTGCTTAAAAAAATTAACTGAATTTTCTTTAATTATGAAAATAATTCTTAATCAAATGCTCTTTTAAAGATTTATCTTACATGTCCACTCAGGTAGGAATCAGCAAGGATGTTTTTCTTTTCTTTAATTCTCAAGCTTTTATGGTAAAACAGAAGAGGCTTCACTAAGAGACTCCACAACTTTTACAAAGACCTACTAATACTGATCACCTATGAACACGGTTCTCTGGGAATGCAAATTTAGCCATCAATGGTGATACACAAAGATTCTGTAAACTGTGTTTCAAAGCTCAAGAAATGCTTCACTTTTCCCTCCGTCAGGTAGTGCATAGCTCATAATAGCATCCCCATCTCTTCAGGAGAATGCCTTGGCTTGTGTTGATTGATGGCAATTTTAATCATGTTGGAAGTAAAGCTTTTTTAATGGATGACAAGCAATGAATCCCTTCAAATATTTCTTTTTCTTTTTTTTGCATTTTTATTTTTTATTTTATTATTATTTTTTTAATCAGTCATCAATTTTATACACATCAGTGTATACATGTCAATCCCAATCGCCCAATTCAGCACACCACCATACCCACACCACCGTGGTTTTCCCCACTTGGTGTCCATAAGTTTGTTCTCTACATCTGTGTCTCAACTTCTGCCCTGCAAACCGGTTCATCTGTACCATATTTCTAGGTTCCACATACATGTGTCAATATACGGTATTTGTTTTTCTCTTTCTGACTTACTTCACTCTGTATGACAGTCTCTAGATCCATCCACGTCTCAACAAATGACTCAATTTCATTCCTTTTTATGGCTGAGTAATATTCCATTGTATATATGTACCACATCTTCTTTATCCATTCGTCTGTTGATTGGCATTTAGGTTGCTTCCATGACCTGGCTATTGTAAATGGTGCTACAGTGAACATTGGGGTACATGTCTTTTTCGAATTATGGCTTTCTCTGGGTATATGCCCAGAAGTGGGGTTGCTGGGTCATATGGTAATTCTATTTTTAGCTTTTTAAGGAACTTTCATACTGTTCTCCATAGTGGCTGTATCAATTTACATTCCCACCAACAGTCCAAAAGGGTTCCCTTTTCTCCGCACCCTCTCCAGCATTTATTGTTTGTAGATTTTCTGATGATGCCTATTCTAACCGGTGTGAGCTGATACCTCATTGTAGTTTTGATTTGCATTTCTCTAATAATTAGTGATGTTGAGCATCTTTTCATGTGCTTCTTGGCCATCTGTATGTCTTCTTTGAGAAATGTCTATTTAGGTCTTCTGCCCATTTATGGATTGGGTTGTTTGTTTCTTTAATATTGAGCTGCATGAGCTGTATATATATTTTGGAGATTAATCCTTTGTCTGTTGATTTGTTTGCAAATATTTTCTCCCATTCTGAGGGTTGTCTTTTTGTCTTGTTTATGGTTTCCTTTGCTGTGCAAAAGCTTTTAAGTTTCGTTAGGTACCATTTGTTTATTTTTGTTTTTATTTCCATTACTCTAGGAGGTGGATCAAAAAAGATCTTCCTGTGATTTATGTCAAAGAGTGTTCTTCCTATGTTTTCCTCTAAGAGTTTTATAGTGTCTGGTCTTACATTTAGGTCTCTAATCCATTTTGAGTTTATTTTTGTGTATGGTGTTAGGGAGTGTTCTAATTTCATTCTTTTCCATGTAGCTGTCCAGTTTTCCCAGCACCACTTATTGAAGAGACTGTCTTTTCTCCATTGTATATCCTTGCCTCCTTTGTCATAGATTAGTTGACCATAGGTGTGTGGGTTTATCTCTGGGCTTTCTATCTTGTTCCATTGATCTATATTTCTGTTTTTGTGCCAGTAGCATACTGTCTTGATTACTGTAGCTTTGTAGTATAGTCTGAAGTCAGGGAGTCTGATTCCTCCAGCTCCGTTTTTTTCCCTCAGGACTGCTTTGGCTTTTCGGCGTCTTTTGTGTCTCCATACAAATTTTAAGATTTTTTGTTCTAGTTCTGTAAAAAATACCATTGGTAGTTTGATAGGGATTGCATTGAATTTGTAGATTGCTTTGGGTAGTATAGTCATTTTCACAATATTGATTCTTCCAATCCAAGAACATGGTATATCTCTCCATCTGTTGGTATCATCTTTAATTTCTTTCATCAGTGTCTTATAGTTTTCTGCATACAGGTCTTTTTTCTCCCTAGGTAGGTTTACTCCTAGGTATTTTATTCTTTTTGTTGCAGTGGTAAATGGGAGAGTTTCCTTAATTTCTCTTTCAGATTTTTCATCATTAGTGTATAGGAATGCAAGAGATTTCTGTGCATTAATTTTGTATCCTGCATCTTTACCAAATTCATTGATTAGCTCTAGTAGTTTTCTGGTAGCATCTTTAGGATTCTCTATGTATAGTATCATGTCATCTGCAAACAGTGACAGTTTTACTTCTTCTTTTCCAGTTTGTATTCCTTTTATTTCTTTTTCTTCTCTGACGGCCGTGGCTAGGACTTCCAAAACTATGTCGAATAATAGCAGTGAGAGTGGACAACCTTGTCTCGTTCCTGATCTTAGAGGAAATGCTTTCAGTTTTACACCATTGAGAATGATGTTTGCTGTGGGTTTGTCATATATGGCCTTTATTATGTTGAGGTAGGTTCCCTCTATGCCCACTTTCTGGAGAGTTTTTATCATAAATTGGTGTTGAATTTTGTCAAAAGCTTTTTCTGCATCTATTGAGATGATCATATATGGCTTTTATTCTTCAATTTGTTAATATGGTGTATCATATTGATTGATTTGCATATATTGAAAATCCTTCCATCCCTGGGATAAACCCCACTTGATCATGGTGTATGATCCTTTTAATGTGTTGCTGGATTCTGTTTGCTAGTATTTTGTTAAGGATTTTTGCATCTATATTCATCAGTGATATTGGTCTGTAATTTTCTTTTTTTGTAGTATCTTTGTCTGGTTTTGGTATCAGGGTGCTGGTGGCCTCATAGAATGAGTTTAGGAGTGTTCCTTCCTCTGCAATTTTTTGGAAGAGTTTAAGAAGGATGGGTGTTAGTTCTTCTCTAGATGTTTGATAGAATTCACCTGTGAAGCCATCTGGTCCTGGACTTTTGTTAGTTGGAAGAGTATTAATCACAGTTTCAATTTCATTACTTGTGATTGGTCTGTTCATATTTTCTGTTTCTTCCTGGTTCAGTTTTGGAAGGTTATACCTGTCTAAGAATTTGTCCATTTCTTCCAGGTTGTCCATTTTATTGGCATAGAGTTGCTTGTAGTAGTCTCTTAGGATGCTTTGTATTTCTGTGGTGTCTGTTGTAACTTCTCCTTTTTCATTTCTAATTTTATTGATTTGAGTCCTCTCCCTCTTTTTCTTGAGGAGTCTGGCTAACTGCTTATCAATTTTGTTTATCTTCTCAAAGAACAAGCTTTTAGTTTTATTGATCTTTGCTATTGTTTTCTTTGTTTCTATTTCATTCATTTCCACTCTGATCTTTATGATTTCTTTCCTTCTGCTAACTTTGGATTTTGTTTGTTCTTCTTTCTCTAGTTCCTTTAGGTGTAAGCTTAGATTGTTTACTTGAGATTTTTCTTGTTTCTTTAGGTAGGCTTGTATAGCTATAAACTTCCCTCTTACAACTGCTTTTGCTACATCCAATAGGTTTTGGATCATCGTGTTTTCATTGTCATTTGTCTCTAGGTATTTTTTGATTTCCTCTTTGATTTCTTCAGTGATCTCTTGGTTATTTAGTAACATAGTGTTTAGCCTCCATGTGTTTGTGCTTTTCACATTTTTTTCCCTGTAATTCATTTCTAATCTCATAGCATTGTGGTCAGAAAAGAAGCCTGATATGATTTCAATTTTCTTAAATTTACTGAGGCTTGATTTGTGACCCAAGATGTGATCTATCCTGGAGAATGTTCCGTGCGCACTTGATAAGAAAGTGTAATCTACTGTTTTTGGATGGAATGTCCTATACATATCAATTAAATCTATCTGGTCTATTGTGTCATTTAAAGCTTCTGTTTCCTTATTTATTTTCATTTTGGATGATCTGTCCATTGGTGTAAGTGAGGTGTTAAAGTCCCCCACTATTATTGTGTTACTGTCAACTTCCTCTTTTATAGCTGTTAGCAGTTGCCTTATGTATTGAGGTGCTCCTATGTTGGGTGCATATATAATTGTTATATCTTCTTCTTGGATTGATCCCTTGATCATTATGTAGTGTCCTTCCTTGTCTCTTGTAACATTCTTTATTTTAAAGTCTACTTTATCTGATATGAGTATAGCTACTCCAGCTTTCTTTTGATTTCCATTTGCATGGAATATCTTTTTCCATCCCCTCACTTTCAGTCTGTATGTGTCCCTAGGTCTGAAGTGGGTATCTTGTAGACAGCATATATAAGGGTCTTGTTTTTGTATCCATTCAGCAAGCCTGTGTCTTTTGGTTGGAGCATTTAATCCATTCACGTTTGAGGTAATTATCGATATGTATGTTCCTATGACCATTTTCTCAATTGTTCTGGATTTCTTTTTGTAAGTCCTTTTCTTCTCTTGTGTTTCCCACTTACAGAAGTTCCTTTAGCATTTATTGTAGAGCTGGTTTGGTGGTGCTGAATTGTCTTAGCTTTTCCTTGTCTTTAAAGCTTTTGATTTCTCCATCAAATCTAAATGAGATCCTTGCCGGGGAGAGTAATCTTGGTTGTAGGTTCTTCCCTTTCATCACTTTAAATATATCATGCCACTCCCTTCTGGCTCGTAGAGTTTCTGCTGAGAAATCAGCTGTTAACCTTATGGGAGTTCCCTTGTATATTATTTGTCATTTTTCCCTTGCTGCTTTCAATAATTTTTCTTTGTCTTTAATTTTTGCCAGTTTGATTACTATGTGTCTCAGCGTGTTTCTCCTTGGGTTTATCCTGTATGGGGCTCTCTGCGCTTCCTGGACTTGGGTGGCTATTTCCTTTCCCATGTTAGGGAAGTTTTCGACTATAATCTCTTCAAATATTTTCTCGGGTCCTTTCTCTCTCTCTTCTCCTTCTGGGACCCCTATAATGTGAATGTTGTTGCGTTTAATGTTGTCCCAGAGGTCTCTTAGGCTGTCTTCATTTCTTTTCATTCTTTTTTCTTTATTCTGTTCCACGGCAGTGAATTCCACCATTCTGTCTTCCAGGTCACTTAACCGTTCTTCTGCCTCAGTTATTCTGCTATTGATTCCTTCTAGTGTAGTTTTCATTTCAGTTATTGTATTGTTCATCTCTGTTTGTTTGTTCTTTAATTCTTCTAGGTCTTTGTTAAACATTTCTTGCATCTTCTCGATCTTTGCCTCCATTCTTATTCCGAGGTCCTGGATCATCTTCACTATCATTATTCTGAATTATTTTTCTGGAAGGTTGCCTATCTCCCCTTCATTTAGTTGTTTTTCTGGGGTTTTATCTTGTTCCTTCATCTGGTATATAGCCCTCTGCCTTTTCATCCTGTCTATCTTTCTGTGAATGTGGTTTTTGTTCCACAGGCTGCAGGATTGTAGTTTTTCTTGCTCTTTACTTCTTTTGTTGTCCCATTCCTTTTTGTGGATTTTCAAAGAAACATCTGCTAGTGTTGGAAGGTCTCCTGCAGAGGCGGGGGGTAGCTCTGTTTCACCGTGGGGACAAGGACGCTGGCAGCAGAAGTTCTGGGAAGTACTCCTTGGCCCAATTATTTCTTTATTAATGTCATTCTTTCCTGTGTAGTTGTCATTACTAATTCCCTCACCAATGTTTCCTGTTACATTCCAAGAAGAGTTAGGCTTCTGCCATTTGATGAAATATATACTGGTTTCAAATTACTACATTTTTTCTCTTTCAACTAAAAAGTAGTCACTGTTAGGTTTTTTTGAGGTTGCTTGTATGGGATCTTCTAATATATTCAAGGTTTCTAGTCATCGGTGGTGCCTCACAGTGAGAATGTATATGGTGCAAATATGGTACCTCCATTCATGTACATAGTCAATAATGCTTCAGAAGCTCTCTCCCCTTCAAGCAGCACTCCAAGTAGTCAGTCCAAGACTGACACATAGAAAGTACTCGGGGAAGCATTAAAAGAAAAAATGAAAGGAATGAGAAAAAATGAGTATTTAGCACCTATACAGCTCTATAATATCTTGCCTAATCCTCATATAACCCTATGAAATAAGTATTATCTACTATTATAATTTTTTCCTAAAAAGAATGTTTAATGAATTTCTCAAGATCCCACCTTGACTCCAAAGTCCTACTCTATACATCTTAGTTGCAAACATTGTCCATGGAAATAAAAATCAGTAGGTGGGGTCTGTATGTCTTCTAAAATATTATGATAACGTTTCATTAGATACTTCATTATGAGGGAGGATACTTTCAAGGCTGCTGATATTTTAGCAACAGTGTAGAGAGGGAAGGAACAGAGTTGTCTGTTGTATTTTATAGGGTCCTTGTCACCACATGGTCTTTATGAGAGCCTATATTCTTGCAAATGCTTCTGAAAAGGAAAAATGATGACTTCAACAATTATCATTTAATAGCATTGTAATAGATGAGTATCAGCAGAAATACATGACAGAAGTAAAACAGTTGTATCTACAGGACTCTAGGAATGACTGGATATGGAGACTGAGTGAGAGACAGGAGTCGGGGATGACGCCTATGTTTCTAGCGTCCATGAATGAGGAAATTTTCATGCCATTCATTTAAGGAGAGAATACAGTTGAGAAGCAGATTTGAGGTGAAAATTACTAGGTCATTTTAAATCACATAGAGCTCAAAACTCCTGTAAGATGTGTAAGTGAGATTTTCAGAAAGCAGCTGGATTTATGGGTCTTGATTTCAAGGAGGATTTTAGGGCAACAAATAAAACATGTAAGTGCTAACTGAAACCATGAACGTGGTTTAAGTAACCTTGTAAGTGTGAAAAGTAAAAAGAACCAGGGATGATGAAGTAGCCTCAGAAAATGTGACTATTTAAGGAATGGGCAGAAAAACATAAGCCTGCAAAGGAAACTAAGAAGGAAAACCTAGGAAATAGGATGGAATCCAGGAGAAGATAAAGTCACAGAAGCTAAGGAGGTATTTCTTGCTTAAAAGAGAGAATGACCAACAGTAACAAGTAAGATGAAGTAAAAAGGGTTCATTTTATAGGCCATTATTCATCCTGGGAAAAAACAAGGAATGAATATGTACTGAAGTGATGGCAATAAACGTTCATCCCTCTATAAAGCAGTTCCATTTTCACCAGAAGTTTGGGACTTAGGTATAACTAAAAAGGGATGTGATGTCAAAAAGAGGTATTTTAAACATGAGAAAAACTTTCTGTTACTTCTTTTTTCAGTAGGCTTCACCTGTGAAAAAGCACAGAGGTAAAACTGTTAAATCAATCCAAAGTTCAGATTTTTATAAGGGGTTGCAACTGAAGGGCAAGGAGGAAAAGAGGCAGAGTAATAGTGACAGAGAGATTGAAATGACAGACTTTGGAATCTCGGGTTGGAAGGGATGAAAGTGAACCTAGAAAGAAGGGGACAGATTAGAAGGAAATACAGTGGTCCAGGGCCTAAATGTTTCCTAAGGTCAAAGAGTAGGTATATTAGTTTTACAGAGTTGGAAGGAGAGATAGGTTGTCATAGTTAGAGTGATGAATTGAAGTTTAATATTTCACATGTAGTATAGTGCTAGGTTTTGATATTTTTCAAGATGTGGCTATATGTGTCAGATACTGAATTAACATAATGGTAAAGACCATTAGAATTGAAATCAAAGCATTAACCTTAATTAAGTCATCCACAAAGTCACTGAAGTACTCTTGGAAATTATTAAGATTAAAGTAAAAAGTTGGCTGGAAGAAATGGACAAATTCTTAGAAAGGTATAACCTTCCAAGGCTGAACCAGGATGAAACAGAAAATATGAACAGAGGAATCACAAATAATGAAATTGAAACTGTGATTAAAAATCATCCAAAAAACAAAAGTCCAGGAACAGATGGCTTCACAGGTGAATTATATCAAACATCTAGAGAAGAGCTAACACCCATCCTTCTCAAACTCTTCCAAAAAATTGCAGAGGAAGGAACACTCCCAAACTCATTCTATGAGGCCACCATCACCCTGATACCAAAACCAGACAAAGATACTACAAAAAAAGAAAATTACAGACCAATATCACTGATGAATATAGATGCAAAAATCCTTAACAAAATACTAGCAAACAGAATCCAGCAACACATTAAAAGGATCATACACCATGATCAAGTGGGGTTTATCCCAGGGATGCAAGGATTTTCAATATACGCAAATCAATCAATATGATACACCATATTAACAAATTGAAGAATAAAAGCCATATATGATCATCTCAATAGATGCAGAAAAAGCTTTTGACAAAATTCAACACCAATTTATGATAAAAACTCTCCAGAAAGTGGGCATAGAGGGAACCTACCTCAACATAATAAAGGCCATATATGACAAACCCACAGCAAACATCATTCTCAATGGTGTAAAACTGAAAGCATTTCCTCTAAGATCAGGAACGAGACAAGGTTGTCCACTCTCACTGCTATTATTCGACATAGTTTTGGAAGTCCTAGCCACGGCCGTCAGAGAAGAAAAAGAAATAAAAGGAATACAAACTGGAAAAGAAGAAGTAAAACCGTCACTGTTTGCAGATGACATGATACTATACATAGAGAATCCTAAAAATGCCACCAGAAAACTACTAGAGCTAATCAATGAATTTGGTAAAGATGCAGGATACAAAATTAATGCACAGAAATCTCTTGCATTCCTATACACTAATGATGAAAAATCTGAAAGAGAAATTAAGGAAACTCTCCCATTTACCACTGCAACAAAAAGAATAAAATACCTAGGAGTAAACCTACCTAGGGAGAAAAAAGACCTGTATGCAGAAAACTATAAGACACTGATGAAAGAAATTAAAGATGATACCAACAGATGGAGAGATATACCATGTTCTTGGATTGGAAGAATCAATATTGTGAAAATGACTATACTACCCAAAGCAATCTACAAATTCAATGCAATCCCTATCAAACTACCAATGGTATTTTTTACAGAACTAGAACAAAAAATCTTAAAATTTGTATGGAGACACAAAAGACGCCGAAAAGCCAAAGCAGTCCTGAGGGAAAAAAACGGAGCTGGAGGAATCAGACTCCCTGACTTCAGACTATACTACAAAGCTACAGTAATCAAGACAGTATGCTACTGGCACAAAAACAGAAATATAGATCAAAGGAACAAGATAGAAAGCCCAGAGATAAACCCACACACCTATGGTCAACTAATCTATGACAAAGGAGGCAAGGATATACAATGGAGAAAAGACAGTCTCTTCAATAAGTGGTGCTGGGAAAACTGGACAGCTACATGGAAAAGAATGAAATTAGAACACTCCCTAACACCATACACAAAAATAAACTCAAAATGGATTAGAGACCTAAATGTAAGACCAGACACTATAAAACTCTTAGAGGAAAACATAGGAAGAACACTCTTTGACATAAATCACAGGAAGATCTTTTTTGATCCACCTCCTAGAGTAATGGAAATAAAAACAAAAATAAACAAATGGTACCTAACGAAACTTAAAAGCTTTTGCACAGCAAAGGAAACCATAAACAAGACAAAAAGACAACCCTCAGAATGGGAGAAAATATTTGCAAACAAATCAACAGACAAAGGATTAATCTCCAAAATATATATACAGCTCATGCAGCTCAATATTAAAGAAACAAACAACCCAATCCATAAATGGGCAGAAGACCTAAATAGACATTTCTCAAAGAAGACATACAGATGGCCAAGAAGCACATGAAAAGATGCTCAACATCACTAATTATTAGAGAAATGCAAATCAAAACTACAATGAGGTATCAGCTCACACCGGTTAGAATAGGCATCATCAGAAAATCTACAAACAATAAATGCTGGAGAGGGTGCGGAGAAAAGGGAACCCTTTTGGACTGTTGGTGGGAATGTAAATTGATACAGCCACTATGGAGAACAGTATGAAAGTTCCTTAAAAAGCTAAAAATAGAATTACCATATGACCCAGCAACCCCACTTCTGGGCATATACCCAGAGAAAGCCATAATTCGAAAAAGACATGTACCCCAATGTTCACTGTAGCACTATTTACAATAGCCAGGTCATGGAAGCAACCTAAATGCCAATCAACAGACGAATGGATAAAGAAGATGTGGTACATATATACAATGGAATATTACTCAGCCATAAAAAGGAATGAAACTGGGTAATTTGTAGAGATGTGGATGGACCTAGAGACTGTCATACAGAGTGAAGTAAGTCAGAGCAAAACAAATACCGTATATTAATGCACATATATGGAATCTAGAGAAATGGTACAGATGAACCTGTTTGCAAGGCAGAAATAGAGACACAGATGTAGAGAACAAACGTATGGACACCAAGGGGGGAAAGCAGGGCACGGATGGTGGTGGTGGTGGGATGAATTGGGAGATTGGGATTGACATGTATACACTAATATGTATAAAATAAATAACTAATAAGTACCTGCTGTGTAAAAATAAATAAATTAAATTTGAAAAATAATAAAGTAAATAGGTTGGACACTAAAAAGGCATTGCTAAATCAGTTTTATGTCAATCAACTAATAATGTCTTATTTCTCTTGGAATTTATCTAAAAGAAAAATCAGTTGAAAATATGCAATATACAATAGATTGAAATAGTCAAACAGTTGCTGACTTTTTTGAAAATTAGCCACTACAACTCAAACCATAAATAATATTGTGGGAAAGAAGAGAAAAGTCTTTGGATATTAACTTAATTGACAAATATTTTTCTAGCAAAAATTTGCTAAAGAGTTTTATTTCCTTTTTATACCAGCTTAAAAAATTGTCCTTCTTAAACTTTTTTGGTTAAAAAATTTCAAAAATAGATTTTGATGTCATCTTCATATGACATATGCAATATCATTGTGTAATGGTATATATTTTACTAAAGCACACAAATATATTACTGTTTCTTTTTCTTCCACAGCTTTATTGAGATGTAGTTGACATATAACATTGTGTAAGTTTGAGGTGCACAGCATGATGGTTTGATGTATGTATGTATTGCAAAATGATTACTACAATAGGTTGGTTGACTCATCTATTACCTCACACAGTTATAATTGTGTGTGTGTGTATGTGTGTGTGTGTGTGTGTTTGTGTAAGGGCTTTTGAGAGCAACTCTCTTAGCAGTTTTCAAGTACACAATGCAGTGTTGTTAACCATAGTCATTATGCTGTACATTACATCCCCAGAATTTATACATCTTGTGACTGGAAGTTTGTATCATTTGACCACCTGCACCCATTTCCCTCACACCATGGCAATTATCAGTTTACTCTTTTTCTATGAGTTTGGCTTTTATAGAGGATGTGGAAAAAAGGAAACCCTTATACACTGTTCATGGGATTGTAAATTGGTATAGCTACTATGGAAAACAGTACGGAGGATCTTCAAAATGTTCAAAATAGACCTACCATATGATCCAGCAATTCCAACTCTGGGCATATATCCTAAGGAAATGAAATCACTATTTTAAGATTATCTACATCCTATGCTCATTGCAGCATTATTTACTATGGACTAGACATGGAAACAATCGAAGTGAGATGAATGGATAAAAATAAAAATAATATATATGTATATATATATATAAGCACACACGAAATGGAGTATTAATCTTTTAAAATCATCTCTCATAACCTGACATTCAGGTGTCCTAGTTTTGTTCTCTACTTTTGATCAATTGGAAAATACGTTTAGTAGACCATTGGCCCTAATTGATTTATGACTAAATAAGTTCTAGCTATCAAATTGGAAGTAATGCATTATTGTTAGGCTGGTTATTTTAGTTCTTAAGTGGATGGTTCTCAAAACAAAATCTTTGACTTTAAATATATATTATATATATATGTGTGTGTGTGTGTGTGTGTGTGTGTGTGTGTGTGTGTACACACACACATACATAGAAGAGAGGTAATATTTCTTAACTTCTTATATTCCAGGAGTAGATTTAAATACATTGTAGTAGCTAATTTATTGTCACCACAACACAAGATAGGTAACAGATTTTGCACTTATTTTTATTTTACGATAGTCCATTTATGTAGTATGTATCCAGGTATGTAATGGTTAATACATTGTAATGGTAGAAAATGTAAAAAATATAAGAGGATATACAGAAAAAGTTCTCCCTCTGACTTCTGTCTCCCATTTCCCCAGTTCTTACTTCCCTTTACACTTTGGTGACAACCACTGAGCCTAGGACTTCTGGAATATCTTTGAGAATATTTTCTAATATTCTTTGCAAATATGTCTGTTTATATGCTCTATATATGAGATTTATGAAATATATCTATGTGGTGCTTTCACTGTGGTTTATTATTATAAAGAAATGAAGATTACTTTTGCTTTTTAAATCTCCAGGTGGAAGGGGCTTTTTTCCCAATATTATTATCAATTTCTAATTTCATTAAATAGTGATCAGAAAAAATAATTAATTAGAAATAAATATCCTAATCTAGACATAAAAGTACATTTGAGAACATGACCATTAGTAGGCAGATGGCAGCCACAAGAAGGGTGTATATTAACTGCATGAGCTTCTAAAGTTCTTAGTTCTATAAAGGCAGGTGTGTTTGCTAGTCTCCAAAGATTATTTCCCAAAGAATAACTTTTCCATATACATCCCTGAGCAGTTTCCTCCCCTTGTATCTGGCGAAAGAATGAGGCAGAGCTGACACTGAATGGCTTCATCACTTCTCATGAACATAAGCCATAAGAATCTTACCACTCACCACTGAGTTTCTTAGAATGCTTGCTCTGGAAGATGCCAGCCACGTTATAAGATAACCAACTACCTGGTGATCACATGCTGTGAGGAAACTAGCCTTACAGAGACAGAGAGAAATGCTCAGCCCAGCCATCTCAGCTAAGGTTCCAGACATGTGTGTGAAGGAGCCATCTCTGCCAGTCATCCAGGCGACTCAAGCCTTCAGATGACCTCAGAGCTGGTCTACATCTAACTGGAACTTCATGAGAGAACCATCCAGGTGAGCCCAAGCAACTGACAAAAATTTAAGGAATAATACATTTTGACTTCAAGTCATTTATGTTCAAGGTAGTTTTTTAGGCAACAATGGGAACAGCAGGAAATTAAGCAATGATGTGGACAGAAGGGTGACACCTCTTCCTATTACATAAAGCAAAAAAGGAAAGTAAGGCTGGAATTTGATGGCTTCTTTGTTTAGGATGAGGTGAACTGATGAGAGTAAGGGGTATGCAGATGAGAGGAAGGGTTTGAGAAGAGTGATATGGTTTGGAATTGGTACCGTGGGGAATGGGAATGAGAGTTGAAAATGGAAATGGAAAAGGATCTCTGGATTATGTTATGGGTTAAGCTGAAATCCACCAGTTTGCATTGGTACCATTTACCCAGTTAGGTGAGTTGCTCTAATAGTTCTTAAACTCATTCATGGGAAGGAAACCAAGGATCTATGAATATAAAATAACAAAAGTGTAAGTTATATGGACAGTAAAATTACTCACAATGAAGGCAGCATTTAGGGTGGAAAGGAAGGAAGTGAGTCAGGTGTTAAACTCTTCAGTGAAAGCCAGAGAGGTCAATACATGGCAACTGCAGAGAGGACAACTGCAGTTGAAGAGAGGCTAGAAGTAGTAACATGGTATGATACTAAAAAGTTTCACCCAGATATGGAAACATATCATAACTTTAACAATATCTAATTTTTTTGCCCACGCCGCATGGCTTGTGAGATTTTAGTTCCCGAACCCTGGACTGAACCCACGTTCTCGGCAGTGAGAGTGTGGAGTCCTAACCACTGGACCACCAGGGAATTTCCAACAACATCTATTTTTAAAGGAAAGGGTTTATCCTGCTGAAGGGAAACATTTTTTAATGCTTTGATATATAATATCAAATTAATTTCCTCAACAGTTTATATTACCAATAGCTATTATGGGAGTTTCCTACTTAAACTTGAAAGCTTTTGCACAGCAGAGAAAACCATCAACAAAACAAGACAACCTATGGAATGGGAGAAAATATTTGCAAATGATGTGACTGACAAGGGGCTAATATCCAAAATATATAAATAGCTCATACAACTCAATATCAAAAAAGCAAACAACCCAATAAAAAAATGGGCAGAACACTTGAATAGACATTTTTTTGAAGAAGATATGCAGATGCCTAAAAGGCACATGAAAAATGCTCAACCTTGCTAATTGTTAGAGAAATGCAAATCAAAACAACGAGATATCACCTCACACCTGTCAGAATGGCTATTATCAAAAAGAACACAAATAACATATGTTGGCAAGGATGTGGAGAAAAGGGAACCCTTGTACACTGTTGGTGGGAATGTAAATTGGTGTAGCCACTATGGAAAACATTATGAGGGTTCTTCAAAAAACTAGAAAAGGAACTACCATACTATAAAGCAATTCCACTCCTGGGTATATATCCCAAAAAATAAAAACACTAATTTAAAAAGATATATGCACCCCAATGCAGCACTGTTTACAACAGCCAAGATATGGAAGCACCCAAGTTTCTATCAACAGATGAGCGCATAAAGAAGATGTGGTATACACACACACACACACACACACACAATGGAATATTACACAGCTATAAAAAAAGAAATTTTGCCATTTGCAACAATATGGATCGACCTGGGGGTATTACGCTTAGTGAAATAAATCAGAGAAAGACAAATACTGTAAAATATCACTTATATGTAGAATCTAAAAAATAATACAAATGAATGTATATAGCAAAACAGAAACAGATATAGTAGACAAACCCGTGGCTACCAATGGCAAGAGGGAAGGAGAGAGGGGAAAGTTAAGGGTATGAGAATAAAAGGTACAAACTACTATGTATAAAAAATAATCAACAAGGATATATTGTAGAGCACAGGGAATTACAGCCATTATCTTCATAACTTTTAAAGGAGTATAATCTGTAAAAATACTGAATCACTATGCTGTATGCTGGAAACTAATGTAAAATTGTGAATCAAATATACTTCAATAAAAATGAGAGTTTCGTATTTAATATTACACATGGTCAAGTCAGTGCCATATAATGCACCTATCTGAACCTAAGCAAAGTAAGGCAAGACCTTTCATGACATCTTTTAAACAAAATAGAGAAACATTGCTGAAGGCTAGATTAATGAGTATGGTTTGTAAGGTTCAATCAGGAAGCAAAAAGTACAAGTTTTAGCCATTTAGATTTGGGTTTAATATAAGGAAGAATTTTCCAGTGGTAAGATCTCTCCTTTCAGTGGCCTCAAGAGATGATGATTTCTCTATCGTTTGGACATGTTCTAACTAGGGAGCAAGTTGGAAAGGGGATTCTACTACCAGGAGAGTCCCTTAAAAATCGATGAACTTGCAACCATAAAATTTGTCTATGAAGTTGATATAACAAGTTCCAGGCATTCCATTTATAAACCACATCTACCAAAAAAAAAAAAAAAAAAAAAAAAAAAGTCATGTGATTTTTCTATTAGGGCCTCTTGAGAAAGCAATAAGCAATAAATTTAAACAGTATTGTCCACAGGCACAGTATTGTCCTGGGTATACCCACAATATCTAATCTACTCAAGAAGCTCCTTCCAGCTCAAGCATGGGGGTAGGGAAATTCGAACTGCCATTTCCATGATTTCTACCTTTCTTAGTGTTGTCTCTTGACCAGAGAGATGTTTCAGTCACTCCCAATTTGATTGGCACTAGTGATCTGGTGCTCCCAGAGGTACCTCCTGCATAGACCAACCAGCAATTTAATTGGTGCAGTTGTCTGAATAACAAACCCTCCACAGTGAATGAATCTTCTTGGCATGTGCCATGAAACCAAGTCATTTTCATGGCTACAGGTGCCAAGCTGGGTGACAGTCTCATGTCTCACTTAGACCAAGACTAGGCTGTTTCCACAAAACCACGTTCCCCAAAGTCTGTGCAAACCTAGGGGAATACATTCACTTCCTCTCTCCTAGATGACAAAAATCCCTGTGAATTTAGGTTTATTCTCTTTCCTTTGCCCTCCTCCATTTGCCTGCTCACCATATCATATTGGCTCTATCATATTATAGAGCCAATTTCTCCCCAAGAGGATTAGTGAACTACTTTCCCATCCCTTCCTGTATTCCTTCCCCTTTTTTTTTTTTTTTTTGGCCTAGTTTCTCTGATAGCTTTGTCAGCTGATTGGCTCCTTATTTTGAGTTTTAATGGTAATTGTGTGGTTTGCCATTTTACAGCAGAAACATTCACAATACAAGACATCATACGTCTATCTCTGGAATTATGCTGGTAGATCTGTATAATTTTCTACACATTTTTTTCCTAAAATTTCCCATAGCCTATGTTTTCATAATTTCTTTTTGATTATTGTATTTCTAGCTTTCTAGCTGAGCTCTGCCAACCTAAGGAAGTCCCATGTGAATGGATATATCCTCAGAGTGAATTTAAGAGGAAAAAGTACTTACAATTGCAAATGCAAACCAAAACAACTCTTGAGTTCTGTAGGAATTTATGGTTAAGAAAAATGGTTTATTTGCACACTATTTAGGCACATTTTATCTTGGAATAGGGCACTCACCATAATTTGTGGGCAGTGTTCATTAAAAATACAGATGAATTTTAGGAAATAACTGATGAAGAGAATACTATCAATAATTTATAAATGATGTAACTATAGTAATAAATTCATTTTGTGCCAGCATAGATAGCATCAGTTCTTTCCCTTTTCTTATTTAAATTGCCTATACAGTATTCCTCTTCTGTTCTATCTTTAGAAAGATAAGAAATGGCCTGAAAATGCTTATATCCCTAACCTAAATATACAGAATCATAAAGTATACAGCTAGGGTGGAGTTGAGAGTTACATTAAACTACTTGGTATTTTAGTCGATGAATTTGAGACCCATAGAAGTTATATGAGTTAGCTACAGATCCAGAGATTTTTTTTTTTTTTGTCCATGTAAGGAGGAGAACCAGATCTATTGCCCCTATTGTATTTTTTCTAATAATCTGGGAAGTCTATAACAGACAAAATGGTTTCATCAACTTCAGCTATAACTGATTATAACGGGGAACTCAATTTTCTCAAAGCAAATTTCAAAGAAACATTAAGTCCATTTCTAGTTTAATAAAATTCTACTTTTGTTTTAAAAATGGCCTTTTCCAAAATTCAAACATTTTAACCAAATATTCAGAACACATTACTCATTAAAAAATTAAAGACAAACTATTACTCCTTAATCACTTCTTTTGTCTTTCAAAGGAGACAATTCTAACTGGAAAAACTTGAAAGTAAAGCTACAAGAAGATTAATTTCCTTTCTCATCACAAACGCCATAGTCCTTCAGTCATTTATAACTTTTTCCTGGCAGAGCTGCCCAACAGCATTTGTATAGCCTTTTCCCAACTCCTGGCCAGGTTTCCCTGGTGCTGCTTTCCAGGAATGTCTGGAATTAGAATCATATTTTTTTTGGTCATTCTTTTCTTTTTTCCTTTAGTAATTATGTCTTTATTTTCTGTCTCACACTTAACTATTGGATATGCTGGCTAATATCTTAGTGATAATTTTAAAAGAAAACAAATTTTAGTCCGCATCTTAAATGATGGTATTGGCCCATCATCAAGTCCCATGAGTAAAAGCTGAATGGAAGTAATAAATTTCAAAAATTTTTATAAAGACCTATAAACTATGATGTCTCTTTTTTAACAGTTTAATTGAGGAATAATCAACATGTAGTAAACTATCGCAAGTGTAAAATTTGAAAAGATTGGACAAATGTGTACGCCCATGAAAACTATTACCACAAAAATAACGAAGATACCCTTCACCCCTGATTATAATTCTTCCATCCATCCCCCCGCTCCCCGAACGCCTTGCTCACTCCCAGGCAACCACTGATCTGCTTTCTGTCATGATAGTTTGCATTTTCTAGAATCTTATATAAATCATAGTTTGTACTCCATCTTCTCTAGCTTTTTTCATACAACATAGTTATTTTGAGACTCATCCATGTTGCAGCATGTTTAAATAGCTCATCTGTTTATTGCCGAGTAGTATTCAATTGAATGGCTATATCAGAGTTTGCTTATCCATTCATTTGTTAATGGACATTTGGGTGGTTTCCAGTTTGGGGCTATTAGAAATAAAGTTGCTATGAGCATGTGTATGTAGGTCTTTGTATGGACATATGCTTCTATTTTTCATGGGTAAATACTTAGGAGTGGAAAAGCTGAATCATATGATAAACGTATGCCGAAGTTTTTTTAAAAATCCACAGATGCTTTTCACCAAGTTGTGCTATTCCACATTCCCACCTGCAGTGTATGAGAGTTCCACTTCATCTACATCCCTAGCACACATGGTAGGGTCTGTATTTTTCATTTTAGCCATTCTTACCCATATGTAGTGGTACCTCATTATGGTTTTAATTTTCCTTTCTCTAATGACTAATGCTGTTGGGCACCTTTTATTACTCTGCTTGGAGTAACAATGGGACCAATCGCTTTGATATTTATACACTTATCCTGGGGTCTCAGAGCCTGAGGTCTCCACACAAAAATGGTTGGACTAAGTAAGATCCATAGAACTCCTCTAACAGGGAACCCTAGAAGTGCATAAATCTCCCCTCAGTCAGAATGATAAATAAATAAATAAAACATGTAGCTGGTGGAAATTATACTCTAAATCAAGAAAAAGGAACTATCTTAAAAATTCAAAGGGAAATCATTCTGTAGATATTATTTACTAAAAGAATTTTTTTCAGAAAACTACTTGATCCTTAATAATATGTAAAAAGGAATGATCTGAATAGAACAGGAGCAGAAAACCAGGAGAAGAGACTGGGCTGAGATTAAAGAGCAACTGTATAAAATGACAGCGAGTGTAGCATCTCTAAACGCTTGAAGGGAAACGTGTCTAGTGCCAGATTTTTATTCCAGCCAAATTGGCTTTCACCTATGAAAGTAACAGGAAGACATCTGCGGATATGTGAGAGCTCCAAAAAATCAGTAAATCACAAACTCTTTCTGGAAAAAAAATAAAGACGTACCTCACTAAACTGAGGAGTGAGTTTATTTATTCATCTATCTATTTGTTAAATAAATATTTATTAAATCATTATTGCAAGGTAATGTGTTTGGGGTCCTGGAAAACCACAGAAAAGGTATCACTTTTCATCAAATGGATGTTGGTCTTTAAAATGTATTGTTAATTATGGATTACTGAAATGTTAAATAATGCTTCCCATTTAAAGGATAGGAATTCAGTTACTATTAAGGTGTTCTATAGTTAACTATTTTATCTGGCAAGGTCACTACAGACCCGTTCTGACTAATCCAATACTATGGTTAATAGATACTTCGTGGTTATTCACTACTTATACTAAATGGGAGTAACCAGTTAATAAATAAATGAGTAATTAAGCAAGTAAAGAAATAAAATTGTTTGATTGTTAAGTCATTGGTCACCATCATTTTAAGATTCATAGAAGGCTTCAAGATCACAGAGTACCTCAGGGTTCTAACTATAAAAGGATGAGCTCTCATTGTCCAAGAGACGTCAACAATGCCCATTTCTGGAATTGTAAATAACAGATAGTCTACTTCACATAGACGTTTAGATTCAAGTGACAGCTTATCTGTCACCTCCTGCTCTCCAAATGATTAGGTAAGGAGTGGGAGGAGAGGATATTTGATCTCCATGATGCCTCTGCCCCACTGATTCTGGGTTAGACACATTCTTGACAAGGTCTCTTGAAAGAATATCAACAACCTGGAAAATGTTAGAACTTTGATCCTTCTCGGAGAGCAGCACCTGAAAAGCTTCTCTGGTAGTAAGCTAGTGAACTAGTTGGCTCTGGTATAAGTATGAAGAAGGAGAAGAGCCCCTTTCAGGAAGACCCTGGAAATTGAACGTGCAGTCTCCCCTCTTTACAAATCTAATTTCTCTCGCGTTATTTCGAGCATTCGCTTCACATAATGGAAGGTTTTTGTTAGAAGCATAAGGGCGGTGGGGAGATGCTTCAGAAAAACAACATAAATTTCTCCACTATTATTTCCACATTCCTTGTTGACTCAGATGCCTCTTCTGCAATAAATAATTTACTGTAATAAAAAATTTACTACACTAAAACTATCATTAAGGTCACTGAAAGAATAAATCTTCGTGTTTTACAGAGTACGCCTAGCTAACCAACTTTACTGCTTGGAGTTTTATTTGCTGAGTGATGAGATGTGCAGGGCAGTTAGAGGAAGTAGAGATAACTGAATAAAAGTTAAAACATTCTTATAGCAAGCCACCAGGATTGAACTTGACCTTTGGGAAACAAATCGAAGAGTCTCATAAAAGTTGTGCTTCAAGCAATCAGAGTTATTTTCATGGACAAAATCTCCAGTGAGATCTTTGACAGTATGTGTACTCATGACTCTCAAAGGAAAGAACAGGACATGTTGCCTGATTGTTAGCAATTCTTCAAAAACAATATGGACACTTTCAAGTCATTCTACATCTTCAAATACTAACAAAATCTCCAAGAAAACTCTCTTTAGTCTTGTGTTTTATGTACACATATGTAATGTATTACATATATAACGTATCAGGTCTATTGGAACAGATTTGGCTAACTGCTTAATAACTATAATTTAGGTAACAATGTAAATAGACCATTTTCTAATTCCAACTGTCAAAATGAAATTTTAGATATGCTCAAATTGCCTCGTAAAACTTCCTTTTCTAGGGATGAGGTATTGCTCAAATGTTAAATGGTATTGTGTAGTTTTAAAATATATTGAGAATAATTTCAAGGAAAAAAAGGATGCCCTGTGATTATAGAGAAAAAATTATAATTCCTAAACCTATGTTATTCATATTTAGAATATCTCAAAAGGGAGAATACTATTTGAACTTGAATAATAAAATATCTTCTGGATCGTAATTTCCAATTATTATTCCCAAGACACTGACCTCACTCAAGCTTCATTTATCATTCTTGATTTTATGGCTATACTTTCCAAATATTTATAGATTCATTTAATCAACAAATATTTATTGTGCTCCTAATATATATTTAAAGAGCTGTGCTAGTCATAAGCACAGTCATACCTGTGCTAGGTATAAGATGGCTATGACATCCTTTATTCCTTCCATCGAGGGTCAGGTAAACATGACACCTGTACCTGTGACTCTAAAGCAGAGTGGAAAGTAAAGATCACTGAAGTTGAGGTTATAAACCAAGGGAAGCCAGAGTATTGGCAGGGCTACCCATGATGACACTGAAGTCACTGGAAATGTCGCCGGGAATTAGAATGAAAAGAATATGAAGTCAGGTACTAAAGTCTTAGGGAAGCCAAGAATTGAAAATGGCCTCACCTTCATGTGTTTAGCATTTCCCTTTTTTTCACTGAAACTGTGCCCTCATGCTCAATATACAAAATTATGTATATTACTTCTTTGATATAAGGTTTTTGAGATTTCTTTATGGTGACCCAATGCAGGTGAGTAGGAAGAATGAGCCAAGGTCCTGTTCAGACATACATTAGGGCAACCCTGGACTGGAGAAGCCACCTTAGATAGTATGATGTGATGCTAAAGTACAGCGGAAGGGCCAGTGCCCAAGAGAGGTTGTGATCAAAGCACTCTGGGAACCAAAGAGCAGTGAGTGAGGCATGATGGTGGGAGATTACAGTGAGCATGCCCAGAATTCTGAGGACCAGCAGGCAGGCATCATTCACTCCGAGTGTCCTGGCCTCAGATGCCAATCAGTCTGAGAATAAGGGTAAAGGCTCCCTGGCAAGGAGACTGGCAAGAGGAAGGGAGGGGAAACACCTTCCTGGACCTTGAGCAGAAGCAGGGAAGTGCTCTAACGGGCTGAATGATGAGATGGGATTTAGGATCAAAGATCAAGGCACACCTCCACATCAAGCCAATACATGAGTAAGTGAAAAAGCTGCCAGGTGTGCAAAAGAAGTTTGCAGAGGAAGGCAGGGTAAATCCAGATTGTGGAGCCTGCAGTTTATATAACAGTTAGGCCCTTTGAAAGAATGCTAAATTATAAATACAGAAGGTTAGGACTCCTCTCGGAAACCTGAAAGGTGTCCATGCAAATGGGGTTCTGTAGCTTCAAAGCAGTACAGGGACAGGGGCTTGAAAGGGATAATATGAGAACTTTGTTGTTGCTCCCGAAGCACCTATAAGTCCCTAAAGCAAAAATACTTAAGTATTTACTTCCCTGTCTGAGTGGCCTGAGAATCACTGTGGCCCTTACCTTTATTTGCTATGATCATGGAACTCAGCCATGGCAACGTGGAAAAGATGGAATTGGGAGAAGTGAAATAAGAAATATATATAGGAAACTCTTATTTGCTACAGTGAGATAAAAATACTGATTTCCCTTGCCAAATGTCAAAAGATGATTTTGGATGTCAGAAAAATATAGTTGTATGAGCATGTATGCAAATTTGAACATGACTTTAATGTATATAAAACAGAGTATATAGAAACATGAGGGATAAAAATACCACATACCAGAATAGAGTAGTAATGTGCATAGGTTGATAATATTTTTAAATTTTTAAATTATAAAACATGTGACTGCCGCATTACAGGAAGGGAAAAAAAGGAGTAATCATTATCAGTTCAGATACATTCATTTTAGTTTCTTTTCATTCTTCTCAGATTTTAAAAATATATACCTTTGCTAATATAATTCCCTATGTCCTTTGAAATAGAGGAGTTCCTCAGTGTTAAGACGTATCTCTATTACTTATTCACTCACTTCTAAACTGCATCCTCCTTTCTTTGAACCTGGTCAAGCTGCATTTCATGCTTTAACCATCATTTTCATCCCTGTTGCTAACTGCTTAACAACAGCTAATGTAGCCCTCAATTTCATTAATGGAAGCGTAATGCCCAGAACACGGGTGTTAATAACCCCACTCTTTCCTGGGCTGGGCAGACAACATGTAGATCACTATGTTCATTCCCAGAAACACATTTTATAAGGGTCATTGACAAATGGAATTACATTCATTCAAAGGAGGATTATCAGGATGGTGAATGCCAAATGAGGGACATTAAAGAAATTGAGGGTGTTTAACCTTGAGAAGAAAAGCCCTGGAATGAAATGGGAAGATATGATAGATCCCATCAATTATCTGAAGTTTTGTCATGTGGAAGAGGCATTAGGCTTGTTCTGTGTAGCTCGACCATTAGGTGGAAGTTACTGGGAATCAAGTTGCTGCTCAATTTCAGTGAACTTCCGAACAAGGAAGCCTCCCTGAAATTTTAATAAGCTCTCTGTTCCCCATCCCTGAGAGTGTTCAAGCAGAGGCTGGATCACCACCTGGCAGATGTGCTTAATTGGAAGGTAAGTCGAACTGGCTGGGGTTACAAACTCAGATGTCTTCAAAGGCTCAAGCAGGTATGGGATAGGAGGCAGACGAGAGTGTTAATATGCCCCCAGTGACATGCCTCAGCTGATGGCTTTCACATTATTTTTGAAGCATTCAGAATATATACGTAGACACACATAGTTAGCCGACCATATTCAGCCTGTAGGTACTTAATTCATGACCTTTAAACCATGTCATTTTTGAGATCTCTTCCAAGGTTAAGATCCGTACATTCTAGGACTATGTTCAGTACTGTGCCTTAGGGATTTTATAATATTTTTATGTTAATGATCACAAATAACTTTCGGTTTAACTTAAACCAAAACTCTATCACTTCTAAGATTTCACTGATATTCTACATTATTAAAGGAAAACATGGATTTTTATAAGTTGGAATGTGTTTCCATTTTTTTCTCATCACCACCTCAAAACCCAAGGTGAATCAAGAATTAATAGAAGCAGTCCTCATTAATGGCACTGTATATTATTACAGATGCAAGTAAACAGGATCCTTTGAAACCGAGGATTTGAATCAGCTTTTCCCATTGAATAATCTGTATGTGTGCATTCTTTTTCTTCAGTATTTTACAGCAAATGCCCTACCAACAAATAACACAGAAAAGGGTGTTAAAATTAATACCTACTATTTTAATAACTTCCTTTTGTCCAGAGAGAAGAATAAAATCCTTAACTTTGTTCCAAATAGCAAAATATAAAGAAAAGTCTATTTTGACATAAATTTTATAAAATACAGTTAAAATAAGTTTTCTATGTGTAAATAGTCAGATCATGACAACAAACTGCATGCTTTAGAGCCACAGAATGATTTTCAAGGGGAAAAGCAACCTTAAATATGCAATATATTGTATCTTGTTTAATACACCACTATTTTGAGTCTCTTGATACTTGAGGAGCCTGGTTGATACATTTACATGTGGGATTTGATAAAAGTGATATTTTAATGGACAATTAACTAGTACCTATAATTGATCCCTGAAGAGGAGGAAAATATTTGGGAATGAGAATAAAGCTTATGAATTTAGTTTTGGACCTGTTGGGTTTGAAGCTTCTACGAAATTCCCATGTGTCTAGTCAACAGAGGGATGTCGATGGTTCTAGAACTCAAGGGAGAGGTTTGCACTAAAACTGAATTTTGAAGTCTAGGTGCTACTTAAAACCAAGGGAGCAGAGGAGCTCACATGATAAGAGCAGGTCAAGTGAGAAGAGAGTGAAGAAAACCCTGGGGTCTGCACTCGTGATGATGTGAGGGGGGTTAAAAGGGTCTGAAGAGAAATCAGAAAGTGGAGGGGTCAGAGGGCTAAAAACAGCTCCAGGGAAAATTGTTTCATGGAGTCCAAGTTAGC
Organism: Eschrichtius robustus; assembly: GCF_028021215.1. NCBI lineage: Eukaryota > Metazoa > Chordata > Mammalia > Artiodactyla > Eschrichtiidae > Eschrichtius > Eschrichtius robustus. Next base: position 50,321,501 of record NC_090841.1, read on the forward strand.
CCAAGTTTCAAGAAAAAAGAGGTGGCCAACAAAGCCAAACGTCACGGAGGAAAAGTGTCCAATGGCATGAAGGGCCCTTGGTGACCATGGCCAGAGAAGTTTTCATGGAGGTGAAGAGCCTGAATCCTAATGAGAGTGGGTCGAGAAGGGGCGCATGAGGCTGCAGACGTTCGTTGTGAGTTCTTCCTTACTTTGTGCTGTTACCTTATGCGTATATTAGCTTTTTTTTTCCCCAAAAAGATCAACATCTCTTTGAACACTTTTAGATAATGCCTTATCTTTTTCCTTCTCTGCTCAGGTAGGTTTCGCAAAGTTATACACGAGCTCATCCCTGCTTCCTCAGCTCCTGCTTACCTTTCTATTTGTTGATATCCATCCTAAGGAATATGAACACTAGGACAGATGTACAACAATGTTCAAAACAACATTATTGAAATAAAGAAATTTGGAGAAAACCCAAGATATCCCAAATAGAGGGAGAATTAAATAAATTACGGTATACTATGGAGTATGCAACTAATAAAAACGAATGTGGTAGAACCGTTTGTACTAATATAGAAGAAATTTAACACGTTGATAAAAATTTTTAAAACAAATTTCAGAAGTGTCATATAATAATATTTTAATATGCATATATATTTATCTACCTATATATCCATCCATCTATATATTTTTTTAAAATATTTATTTATTTATTTATTTATGGCTGTGTTGGGTCTTCGTTTCTGTGCAAGGGCCTTCCCCAGTTGCGGCAAGTGAGGGCCACTCTTCATCGCGGTGCGCGGGCCTCTCACTATCGCGGCCTCTCTTGTTGTGGAGCACAGGCTCCAGACGTGCAGGCTCAGTAATTGTGGCTCACGGGCCCAGCTGCTCCACGGCATGTGGGATCCTCCCAGACCAGGGCTCGAACCCGTGTCCCCTGCATCGGCAGGCAGACTCTCAACCACTGCGCCACCAGGGAAGCCCCATCTATATATTTATGCTTTAATGAGTAACAGGTGCAAAAGGATACAACCCAATTGCTAGCAATTTCTTATTAGTTGAATGTTTGTAACACACAGGTACTGTTTCCATATTTTCTATAATTTTTATTTTTTTTACAACAAAGAATTTTTGCATAGTTTATATAGGTTTAATTATGATGATTATTTACCCATTAATATACTCTATTAAATTAAGACCGCTTTCTTCCATTCTTAACTTATGGAGAGATTTATCAAATGGATATTGTATTTTTCTTCACATATCCTTTTCACCACTAATTCTACTCCTCAATATCATTCCTAAAGAAATATGTGCATTAGGGTAGATGTTCCCAAAGTGTTTACTACTATATTACTTGTAATAGTCAAAAGTAAGAGGATACCCACATAGTCGCCAATAGAAAGAGGGTTGAATAAATTATGGTACGTGGACATGAAGTATGCAGCCATTAGAAAGGAGCCTTGCCAACAAGTACACGAAAAGACTTTCAACATCACTCATCACCAGGGAAATGCAAATCACAATGAGATATCACCTCATACCTGTTAGAATGGCTATTTTCAAAAAGACAAGAAATAACAAGTGTTGGCGAGCATGTGGAGAAAAGGGAACCCTTGTGCACTGTTGGTGGGGATGGAAATTGGTGCAGCCACTATGGAAAACAGTATGGAGGTTCCTCAAAAAATTAAAAATAGAACTACCCTACAATCCAGCAATTCCACTTCTGGGTATTTATCCAAAGAAAACAAAACCTCTAACTTGAAAAGATATATTCACCATGTTCACTGCAGCATTATTTACAACAGCCAAGATATGGAAACAAGCTAAGTGTCCATTGATGGATGAATGGATAAAGAAAATGTAGTGTGTGTATATACTACATATACTATATATTATTCAGTCATAAAAAAAGAAGGAAATTTTGCCATTTGCAACAACATGGATGGACCATGAGGACATTATGCTAAGTGAAATAAATCAGACAGAGAAAGACAAATACTGTATGATCTCACTTACATGTGGAATTAAAAAAACAAAGAAATAAAAAATCAAGCTCATAGATACTGAGAACAGATTGGTGGTGGCCAGAGGCAGAGGGTGGAGGGTGGGCAAAATGAGTCAAAAGGACCAAAAGCTACAAACTTCCAGTTATAAAATAAAGAAGTCAAACAGGATGTAACGTACAGCATGGCCACTATAGTTAGTAATAATGTACTGCATATTTGAAAGTAGCTAAGACAATAAATCTTAAAAGTTCTCATTGGAAGAAAAAAAAAAGCGTAACTGTCAATGGTGATGGATGTTAACTAGACTTATTGTGGTGATCTTTTTGCAACATATACAAATATCAAATCATTATGTTGTACACCTGAAACTAATGTTACATGGCAATTATTCCTTAAATTTTTTTTTATAAAAAGAGATTTGTTTGCATTTATGGATATGGTTTTGTTCTTGTAATAGACTGCTACATCCATTTGCTAATATTTTATTTTGCATTTTTGTATCTTACTCATAAGTGAAATTAGTCTATACAGTTTTTTGTTGCTATTATTGTTATCATTCATTTCTAGGTTTTGCTTTTAGAGTTAATCTAATCTCATCGAAAAGGTGGGCACTCGGGACTTCCCTCGTGGTCCAGTGGTTAAGACTCCATGCTCTCAATGCAGGCGGCCCGGGTTCAATGCCTTATCAGGGACCAAAACGAAAAGATCCCACATGCTGCAACGAAGATCCCACGTGCAGCAACTAAGAGCCGGCACAGTCAAATAAATAATTTTTTTTTTTTAAAGTAGGCACTCTTTCCTCATTTTCCCATGATTCCGTATTTCATTATGCTACATAAAAATTACCTTTTCCTGGACTTCCCTGGTGGTGCAGTGGTTAAGAATCCGCCTGCCAATGCAGAGGACATGGGTTCGAGCCCTGGTCCAGGAAGATTCCACATGCTGTGGAACAACTAAGCCCATGTGCCACAGCTACTGAGCCCACATGCCACAACTACTGAAGCCCGCTCGCCTACAGCCCATGCTCTGCAACAGGAAAAGCCACCACAGTGAGAAGCCCGTGCACTGCAACGAAGAGTAGCCCCCACTCAACGCAACTAGAGAAAAGCCACGTGCAGCAATGAAGACCCAATGCAGCCAAAAATAAATAAATAAACTTATTAAAAGAAAAAAAGAATTACCTTTTCCTTTAAAATCATGAAAGAGCTGACCTAAAGACGATATGGTCCTGAATGTTTTGATCGCTTTTAATTGCCCAACCAACTTGTTCTGCTGTAATAAGGAAAGAAGAGAACACAATGGAGAAAGTTTAATAAGTTTTTCTTTTGGAAGAAACCTCATTTAAGTAAAAGCCTCGAGGTGAAAGGAACATTCTGAGATCAAGCTAAGAATGTGGGCGACCCTGCTTTCAGAGAGCAGAGTCGACTAGATGGACAGAGGGACAACGGGAGGTAAAGCCTCAGAAAGATAGGGAAAGAAGTGTCCTGGTGACCAGAGGAACCTTCAATTTGGGCAATGTCTGGGGACTCTGGGTAAAAGGCAGCCTGGGTGGAATTAGTTAGCCTCAGGGCTCCCAAATTTAAGACAAATCACTTTGCTTTGGTATCAGAACTACCTGAGGCAGCGTCTATGAGAATCCTGTCTTATTCAAAAGGTCAGAAAGTAGATTTCGAACAAAGTCTTGTGGCTTGGAAGAATCAGTGACTGAGCCTCAAGTCCTATCCACCTTTTGGGGCCTATCATATGGCCCACTCCTTCCAGAAGCCATCTCTACCAATTGTGTTGCTCTGGCCTTCCTCTTAAAACTAGCATCCTAGTTTAGTAACAGATAGTTGTTCAACAATAATGTTCTTTTTAAAAATATTTTACTTTGAAATAATTTTAGAATTTTGGAAAATTCGTAAAGATAGTTCAGAAAAAGCATACAGACTTTCTCCCAGTTTCCCTAATATTAATTAGGGTTACATTTATCAAAGTTAAAAATTTAACATTGGTACAAAACTAATAATTAAACTACAAACTATATTCAGATTTTACCAGTTTTTTCCATTAGAGTTCTTTCCCTGTTCCAGGATCCAATAGAGGTTACCATGCTGCATTAGTCATGTCTCCTTTGTCTCCTCCAAACTGTGACAATTTCTCAGTCTTTCTTGTTTTTTATGATGTTGAGAGTCTTAAAGAGTATTGGCCAGGTATCTTATAGGATGTCCTTCAATTTGGATTTGTCCGTTGCTTTCTCAGGATTAGAGTGAAAGAGCGAGAAAAATAGCACAGAGGTAAGGTGGCCTTTTGCTATGAACTAAATGTTTTTGTCCCCTGAAAACTCATATGTAGAAGCCCAACCCCCAGTATGATGATATTTCGAGGTGGGGCCTTTGGAAGGTAATTAGGTCATGGGGGTGGAGCCCTCATAATGGGATTAGTGCTCTTATAGAAAGAGGCAGGAGATACAGAAAATTTTCAGGGCAGTGAAACTATTATTTATGATACCATGGTAGACACATGTCTTTATACATTTGTCCAAACCCACAGAATGTACAACACCAAGAGTGAACCCAAATGTAAACTATGGACTTTGGGTGACAATGATGTGTTAATATAGGTTCAATTGTTAACAAATGTACAACTCTTGTGGGGGATGTTGATAATGATGGTGGTTATCTTTGTGGGAGGGTAGGGGATATAAGGGAAATATCTGTACCTTCCTTTCAATTTTGCTGTGAATCTAAAACTGCTCTAAAAAAATAAAGTTTTAAAGAAGAGACATGAGAGAGATAATCTCTCTCTCGGCCATGTGAGGACACCTCAAGAAGACCACCATCTGCAAACCAAAAAGAGGACCCTCACCAAACACCAAACCTGTTGTCACCTTGACCTTGAACTGCCCAGCCTCCAGAACTGTGAAAAATAAAAGTTTGTTTTTTAAGCCACTGAGTCTATGATAATTTGTTATAGCAGCCCAAGCTAAGACACCTTCTCATCATAAGATACCAGGAGTCCATATCAACATGACGTATTACTGGTGATGTAAACCTCGATCCCTTGGTTAAGATGGGGTCTTCCAGCTTTCCCTACTGTAAAGTCACCATTTTTCCCTGTCCATACTCTATTCTTTGGAAGCTAGTCACTAAGTCCAGCCCACATTCAAAGGGAGAGGAATTAGGCTCCACCTCCTGGAAAAGTATTGTTTACATACATTATTTGGAATTCTTCTATAAGGAGAATTTGTCCCTCTCTCCTATTTATTCAATAATTTATTGATATGAGTACAGTGTCTCAGATACTTATTCTTAGGATCAGAATAATACTGTCATTATTTATTTTGTTGCTCGAAGTTATTTTAACAAGTCACCTGGATGCATTTATTATCCACACCCCTCACCCACCTCCAGATAGTCCCAGATCTTCCACCATCAGATTGTAAACTAGTGAATCTAAGAAATGCTGTCTAGAAAACCTTTGTTTTCCTCCATAGTATCCAGCATATCATTGAATGTAGTAAATGTTTATCAAATACCTGTTGATAGATGATAAGTAGAGAGAGAGACATAGAGACAGATGTATCTCTCTACCACAAGGTAAATCCATATAAAAATCATTTTCGTCAGATAATTTCCTGCCTTAATCTTATAGATCTCAGGGGAAAAAGTGTTGATAGAGAAATCAAGGGCAGTATAAGCACACTTAAGGAAAAAGAAAGACATTTTCAAGACAATCCTCAGAGGTAAAGAGCTGTTTATATCAGAGCTTACTTCCCACTTAACATAGGCCTTGACTTCTCTCTTCCTACTATGTCACATCTGCGTTAAGCATTCTGGCCTTTCCTACAAAACTGCCTATTTACAAAGAGCCACAGATTTTAGAAAACCAAAACCCTGAAGACTGATTTTAAACCAACTTACAGTTAAAAGAAAAAAAAAAAAAACACACACACACACAACTAACGCTTACCCAACATAAAAAGGAAACACTACAGATTTTAATTACCCTAATTTTTAAAAAACCAACTGTTATTATTGCAATAATCAATTCCAAAGCTGCATATACTAATGAGATAAACACACTACTCTGATACTCAAAAGCTCTTGACCCTAATGTACTAGAGATGTGTGATTCTCTAATTAGGATTCACACCATCGTGTGCTATTACATTTATCAGCCGAGGAATGCGTTTGTAAATTCCTTCCCGTGAGCGAAATGCCAAGTGCCCAAAGGCCAAGTCTAAACAGTCAAGATGAAGCAGAATATCAAGTAATTATATAACAAATTCAGACAGTGTAGACAATAATTACTGAGGCCAAAGCATTCATCCCAGGCTCTGGGACAACTAAGCAATCTAAGTACTGGGCCAGCTCCATATAGAAATAACACTGAGTTAAATGTAGGTATTAAGATAAAGTTTAACAAGCTTGATTGCTATTTATTCCAATTAACAAAAACTATATAGCAACAACTGTTATATATATATTAGGATTGAATTCAGGAAATACATTAACGGCAAGAAGGACATTCCAGAGCCTTAAATAGGTTTGCAGTAGAGTTGGAAGACTGTTCGGGGTGGGGTAGGATGAGGTGGGGGAAGCTCATCAGTAAAGAAAGTCTACTTTTCTTTGTATTTTACACTGAAGTCATCAGATTTGACAAGCTGCTAGCCCAAGAAGCACTTAATTTTCTAGTATTAATTCAAATAGGCTGTCTGCTCTTTTCACACCAGGTCAAAGCTACAGTGTGCACGTTGTACATGGACAGCTTCTATAAATACTATTTTCCTTTTGCTTACTTCCGGAAACACACCACCTGATCCCCAATTAACACAATGATTTATGTAAAAGGAAAGCTCCTATTTCTTTGTTTCACTGTCATCCATCCTGGATGGATGTGTTTCCAGGGCCACATTTAAGGCAACATCTGACAAGTATTTCTACTGGAAGTGAAGTACACACACACACACACACACGCAGGAAACCACCACTGTTCTCTTTTCCACAAGTTTGCAGGTATTCCACAGGGAGAGAAAAAGACTCCAACTTCTTACATTTCCAGCACTAACACCTCTTGCTCCTCTCTCTGCAGTTATTTCAAAGCAGAGTTTCACCCAGCAACGGGGACATCAGAGCAGAGACCTCAGTCATGGTGGGAAGCACTGCCTCTTTGCCCCAGAAAAGCCTCAGGGATGAAAGGGGGGTCCTGATAACTGTTGTTTGAAATTCTAGTTTGTTACAGTGAGCAGTGGAAATAAAATGATTTGTTTGGGGAAGCTAGCAGTGGTGGCAACAACATCGGGAGTGCATGGTGGTGTGCCAATTACCCAGCTCCTCTGCACTCCTGGAAGAGTGGGCCAGGAGGGCGCCATCTCTCGGTTGGGACCACGCCCCTCTGCCCCACTGCCATCACTTCTGAAGACTTCAGTTTCAAAGGGTTCCTTAGGAAAAGAGAAAATCTGATTATGGCTACTGAATGTGGCATATTTTCCTCTGAAAATGACTTGATCAAAATATATTAGGTAACATTTATTTCATTATTAATCAATGTGGGTTAGGCCAGGCTGGTTAAAATGTGTTTTGCCTATGCTTTTCCAGTGTTAAATCAAATTCAGCAGGAGCAGCTGGGGGATCAGACACTATACTCCTTTTCATATTTCCAATTATTCTTTACCAAAGACCAATCTTTTTTCTACCCTGGTACTTCAATGCTATTTGTTTATTATTAGTATACATGTATTATAGGTAAAGAGTTTATCTTGCAATATTTGAGATCATAATTTAAATGGAAATAAAATTTTCCCTTGGCATAAAGGTATGGATTATGGGCTACAATTATAAGTACAAACCTAGAAATGTCCAATGCCTTAAAGTTCTGAATCTGAAATTCTGAAGGTATATGAATGACTATCTTGAAACAGACTAGATCTTTGTATTTGCCTAAGAAAGGGTAGAAAGAAATTTGATATTTCCATTTCATTACAAGATAAGGAACTTTTTTAAAAATGTAAGAAATGGCCAATAATATTACACTGGAATTTTACAACTAGAAAAGCATACTAAAAGGTTCAGTGATAGGAGATCAGAAAGGAAAGACGTAGGATCAATTTAATATTAAGAGATGGTTTAATTACAGGAAACATAAGAAAACATTAAAATATACTTATTTAATATCTTTGGACATGAAAAAGTGCAATTATAATTAAATCCAGGTGGTAACTTTTACCAAGAAGTATTCCCTCTGTTGGGGAACTTCATGCCATGTCACCCAGGAAGGAAAAATAAATGAGTAAAAGTGGACCTGTGACAAGCCATGGAAAGCAAGTCCATAAAGGGCTTGGGCAACTGGCGTGAGAGGGTAACAGCCTAGCATTGCTACCAATTAATTTGTAATTAACTTTTACTCCTTACTAATTTTTCAAAAGAAGATTAGTATTTGGATCTATATGAGAGATCTCTTATTTTCCAAACACTGAAAATTAATGTTTTCCCTCAAGTTTTCTGGCCAAACGAAACAAGGCTGGATTAGATTAGACCTTTAGAAAGCCAGTTTCTCTCTCATGTTTAGGACTCTAGAGGAGCAAAGGATAGACAGGCAATCCATCAAACTGGAAATGTGTCTCACTGAGCACTGTCATGGCCAGTAAACTGAGGGTACAATGCAACTTTCAAGATTTTTGCTGTGGACTGATGTTTCTGTCCCCACAAAGTACATATGTTAAAGCCCTAATCCCCAGTGTAATGGTATTTGAAGTTGGGGTCTTTGGGAGGTAATGAGGTTTAGATAAGGTCATGAGGATGGAGCCCCTATGATGGAATTAGTGTCCTTATAAGAAGAGGAAGAGACCAGTGCCCTTTCTCTGCCATGTGAAGATATATCAAGAACCTGACCTTGTCAGCACCTTGATCTCAGACTTCCAGTCTCCAGAACTGTGAGAAATAGATGTTTGCTCTTTAAGCCATCCAGTCTATGGTATTTTTGTTATAGCAGCCCAAACTGACTAAGACAGATGTTTAACTTAAAATTACTGAATAACTCTTGATGAAGCTAAATATCTTTTTTGTAATAACTTTCAATTTCACATTAATATATATAGATGATGATGCAATGTTCTGTTTTTATGAGCCTTTTTGTTTCTTAGGAAGGAACAGATAAGTCATTTATGGTGTCTGGCCAGGACTGCCCAAATTTTATGACAGGCAGGGCCTAATAGGAACTTGGATCAGAAGGTCAGGACACAAATGTCATAGACTCCAGGCTGAACCAAAGTTCTTCCTTGCTCTATGCTTCCAAAGAAATTCCTTGCTGGAGAGGAAGAGGTAAGACTAGCTTCCAGGAGACAGAGCCAAGAGTAGGAAATCAGGTAGGTTTATCAGTGTTTCAAGCAAGCAAATGGTAAACCACACAGATACAGAGATCAATCATGGAAAAATGAAGATGGTGCTCTAGAGGAAGTTTACTACCATTTGTACACTACAGTATTCCTTATGTAGGTAACCCTGGTCAACCTCATAGAGGAAACAGTGACATCTCAAAAGTACACAAAGGGATCAGACAAGGTTAGACTTGGGAAAGACCCAGAAACTCCATGGAAGGATAATTGTGCACCAGCATATTATTAAAAACAAGTATGAAACATGGAGGAATTTGAATGCTGCTTTATATTTGATGCCGTATAAAAGATTTTCATTTTAAAAATATTTGGGCACAGTTGAGGTAGATTTAAGTTATAGCTCTATGGTGCTGAAAGGTGTTGCTTATACTTGTCATTCTAAGCCTTTACAATTAAATAACACTTTAAAGATATAAAAACATTTTTGGCAAAAGGGTGAAGGTGGAACCAGGAGTAAAAGATTTTATCCTTGAATGACAATTAGGTGAACCAATAGAAACAACCTTAAAAAGAACAAGACAAAGACTCCCCCAAGTCCCATACCATTCAGCATATTTTCTTGAAGAGGCCATTAACGCAGGTCTAAATCAAAGTTGAGTAGTATGTGTGATATTCCCCCAGTGTCATAATCTTGGCACGTTTTTATAAATCAGTGAGGCAACACACTCATATAAACAGTGTAAAGCCACAGTATAAAACTGTGTACTGATGTGATATGGCCACCACCTCTGTAGAATCTAAGTTGATTTTCAAGGATCTCTAGAGGGTCATGAAATCCACTTTTTGCTGCATGTAAGCACTGATTAGACCTGTTTCAATATCTATCCCACCCCTTTTTTTGGTTCTGTGCTTCACATTGAACACACACCCCGTCTTGGCAGGATGTTCTTTGGCTTAACTCCAATCTTTTCCATGATATAAAACTCCAGGGAAGCTTTCATATCACTGACTTCCACTCAAGTATAAGAGCTCTTTAAGGTCTACTAAAAATTGTAGAATGCATGCCCCTGTGATATGCTTTATCCATTACCTTTCATTTCAAAATGGCTGAGTGAATTAGAAATAGAATTGTGGTTCTACCTTTTAGCACTACTCTACACATTGGCAAATCTATAGTCTCCTTTAAAGGTAATTATAGCTTCTTCTAACCTGAAACTTTTAGCATAATTATCCTCCCTGCTTATCAACTTAACTACCCTCATATATACTTGCTTTATATTATTTATATAGACTTTTAGTTGTTTCAGTCTTACTACATTTTAAGAAGTCGTTTGCTTTGTGCATCCATTCAAATGTACCACTGAGTTATTTGTGTGTCAAGTATAATACCCACTTATCCTAGCCACATAGTATCTCTTTGGAAAGAGATGAGGGTTACGGGTTACTGTTGGTAAGTAAATGACTTGAGAATGTTTTTAAATACACTTTCTGAGAACTACTGTGGCTTGAATAGTGTCCCCCCCCCCGCAAACCAGTTCCCATGTTAAAGTCCTAACCCCCAGTCACTTCAAATAAAGTGATCTTATTTGAATATAGGATCTTTACAGAGGTGGTAAAATTAAAATGAGATCCTCAGGATGGCTCTAACCTGATTGGTGTCCTCATAAATAGGGGAAATTTGGACACAGAGGTACATATAGAGTGAAGACAACGTGAAAAGACATGCAGAGAAGAAGGCCATCTATAAGCTAAGGAGGAAGGCCGGGAACAAATCTTTCCCCCAACCCTCAGAAGGAACCAACCCTGCCGACACCTTGACTTTGGACTTCTAGACCCTAGAACCGTGAGACAACAAAATGCTGTTGTTTAAGCCACCCAGTCTGTGGCACTGTGTTACAGCAGCCTTCGCAAACTAATACAAGAACATACAGCTGTGGTGTATTTAAATGAGTACCAAATAAAATAGGAGCTCTCAAGGTGATTTTCCTTTCTAGACATCCAGTAATACCTGGAAACACTTTTGTTTGCCACAACTTGGGGGGAGGGTGCTCCTGGAATCTAGTGGGCAGAGGACGAGGATACTGCCGCAATGCACAGGACAGCCCTCCACAAGCAAGAATTATCTGGCCGAGGATGTCACTGTGCTGAGGTTGAGAAACCCTGGCATCAAGTGTCAGAAGGCCAGGTCTGCCTTTGGCACCTACTATGACTTGGTTAAGTCAGACATTTAAATAATTGTGAAATTTCCAAAATTTACAGATGAGGAAACTGAAGCACACAAAGGTTCAGCAACTTGCTCAAGTCACTGAGCTAGAGATGCTGTCATTCTGATAGCAGAGTGCGTAACCTCAGCTACAGGAGCCAAAGCCAGGCACCAAGCTACGTTCAGGGGATAACATGGTAAGGTTGACATTGTACTTGGTTCCAGTGGGTATTAGATGTTTCTGGAATAAACCTGGAACTGTGGTGGGTGCCCCAGAAATGTCTGTTCAACTACAGTAAATCAGCATGAAACAACAGGCCACCAAGTTAAGCAGGAATCAAATGTTGACGAAGTAAATGCCATGCACTGGTGTATTAGATATACAATTCCAGTGTCAGAAAAAGGCAGCGTGGGAATGGCCAATGAAGGCAACAGTGGCCACACTTCCAGAGTATATTCAAAAGTTGTATGGTCCGGGTGTAAAATGTTAAAGCGGCATTACATTGTATAGAAAAGTGCCTCTACCTTGTTCCTGGAAATTACTGAACCTTAGGCAAGAAGAATGCTCAGATAGTATCATGTTAGTCTCTAGGGAGACAAATGAGCTAGATCTGTTTTTTAAATTTTTTCTCTTGTATATTTCAAGGTTTATAACTCCCAGAGAGATTCAGTGCATCCCTGCTTGAACGCAGTCTCATTATGTTTGGAACAAAAAACAGGAGCAATGTGTCCTGCAGGTGTGATTTTTTTTCAAGCAAATCTATTAGTCCACCAGGAGTTGCCCATTAAATGTGTGTCTTTTTACAACCAGCTGGATCACCTCCTATTACTCATAACAGGGTTATTTACAAATGAGACGCTGAAGGTATAACTGTAGTCTACCACAGTCAAGGCACCTTCTGTTCTATTAAGAATATATAAAAGTAAGCAACAGAAAGGAAACACATTTCCTGCCAGTTAATGAGATGCTAGTTAAGAGCCCGAGGCAAAGCCCAGGCCCCTTAAACTAGCCGGTCATTAACTGCTAGGAAATGGCCTACAGAGAGGTCACTGCTGGTGACAGCGAGAGAGCAGCCCAATCTAGGGGAAACATTCACCTCTGCATGATGGGGAAGCTGAAGAACTCAAGAGGACAAACGTGGACTAACCCAAGGAGCTTTTCCTCTTAGTTTTCATCCAAAATCAGTTCCATCATACTACAGCTTTTTTACGGAGGGAAAATAATGGCATCTTACTTTTCCCTTCTTCTTGCTTCATTTGTTTTTCAAAGCTTTTACTTTCTCCTCCTCAATGCAATGGCAAACTCCACATGTAAGATCTGATTACAGATCTGGACCCAAACATTAAGAGTTTTAATAAAAGAACTTACAATGAATGTCTGCTCTGTTCTCTTCATTTTGGTTATAAATTACATGCAGGGCTGTTTTGTTTTGACCAAGAATCAAAATGAAACCAAACTACCTAGGAAGGGGTAATCTTAAAGCAGTGGTAAATTTACTCCCCGGAAGTATTCACAACATGCCATTTCTACTTGATTAAAGATTTTTTAAAAATCAATTTTGGTTTGAAACAGCCTTATGCCTGGAGCTGCTTATGTGATATATTGCTCTTGGCTTTGGTTTCCAAAATGTCAGCAGATGGAGAAACTGAAAAGAAATAGAATGATCTGTAAGGGTCCAGAAAAAGAAACCAGAAGTTTTCTCCTACTGCTGCAGGTCCCAAGTTCATTCACCCCCCCCAGCCCTGACTCACTTGTCTTATATCTGTGATACTTGGCTTCTCCTTACCCACCAATACACCAGGCTTCAAAGTTCTCCAGAAACCCCAGAAATTATCAACTGACATCAAAAGTAGGAGGGAGCAATGCAGAGAGTTCCCTAAGATTAAACTGAAAAGAAGTAGGTGGGTTTTACATCATTTACCCTATTGAACCCCATTTCCAAATGTAACACGTCTCTTGACCCAGATATCCCTGCTTTTGCTATCAACAAGAGGCATATTTTTATAATCTTTCCAGACCTCGTGCTCAGTCTTTCCAAGATCGTCACAAGCAATTAAGCATTGCGCCAAACTTGCATGAAAACTAGAGTTAGCAGTGACCACCCCTCAAGAATACAGTGTGGTAACCATTTGCTTCTACTTATTCTTCCACCTGGCACAAGTCAGTCAACTGCCAAGGAACCTAGTAAGTGAAATGTTCTCCATCTTTGTCACATATGTATTTTCAAGCGTGCGGACCCCACAAACATGGGTAATGTTTGACTTATTTTTGTGAGATAATTGCTCATGTAAAGTATTTAACAGAGAGGAAAAAGCACGTGACTTTGTCAGAACAGTCCTTCTTAATTCAATATGGAATATGTCTTATTGCTATGAAAAGCTTACTGCTGTTATAGAGAGAGATTCAGGGGAAATGCGTTAGAGATGCCGCTCTCAGTGGAGGCTCTTCCAGGTGGAGGGATTTCATTAGGGACCCTCACTCTGGTCCTGAACTTTTCGTGGGGCAGAAGGTAGGGATGGCAGTCCTCAGTCTGCTTTAATAAAGTGGCAACTACGATATATAAACGTATCAATATAACGTTGTACAACTTAAATTTAAAAATTATAATATATCAAATTTACCAAATTAAAAAAAAAAATTTTAAAGAAAAGGGTAAAGCTAAAGAGAAAAAAATAAAAAGAGATGAAAGGGGAAGCAGAAGAGCTATGTTTTACTTAAAATTTTCCTATGGGAGGATTTAAAAGATATTTCTCCCTCTTCCATCATCTCATCAAATTCCACATTGTAATCATGTTCAAACGTCTTCATTTTTCTAGTTTTCTGGCAATGCAAAGGCAGTTACTGCTATAAATGGTCATTGACTGTTTTAATATATTTTATGTGAGTAGGGCTTTCGACCTTGGATACAAATACTTCAAGTAACAGTTTTATGACACTTTGCCATCAGTGCCTCATTGTTAGCTAACCATTCAACGACAGAGGGTTTTAAGTGACCAGTTTATGATTGAAGGAAAGGTCACCCAAATTGGGAAGAATTGGGTTTCCCCAAGTTGCTATAGGTTTCTTGGCATTCTGATTAATACTATAAAGTAATGCAAACCTAGTCTAGTTCAAATTCTCCAACAAGTTAAACGAGGAATGTTATTCTTCTTGTTTCTGTTCTAAATTATCATACTGGAAAAGAATATAGTTGTTTCATGCCATTCCATCGAGAAGTACATATTCAAAACATAAAGCATACCATTAGCAATTAATTAGCACTCTGTATTTACATGATACTTTAAAGTCATTACTTAAATTTTTAGTGCCTGTTTATGTTTGCAATTGGAAAATATTAGACCTTCCGTTTTGCACGTAGAAAAAACATACTTTTATATGGTAAGTGATTATTAAAAAAATCAAGTTCTTTAGTCCTAGAAAGAAGATTCTCCTTCAACTGCCGTTTCCTAATTCTACCCTCATTTAACTCAGTTTCCATAGAAAGACTGCTCTTCATCCGACCATTTGTCTCTACTCCTTTTACAAAGTGAGTTGGGTTTGGAAATAGAGATATATTTTACATGTATAATGGAGGTAACTTTTTCAATCTAAAAATCAAATCTCTGGGACAGCCTGACATGAATCTATAGATCAATATAACTGAGCCCGCACTATTACAATTAGTTCATTTCTTGTCATTACACGTGTCAGTAAATACTTTCCCTTCTGATTGCTACTTGTTCTTGTTATTTACTAAGGCATGTAGAGCTTTGTCTCATGTCATTCTAAGACTTTTTATGCAATGACTTTAGAAAATAACTCTAAAACCTTTCTCAGTTTGCTGAGAAGGGAACCATAGCCTCAGTCCCCTAAAACATCGACCCAATTTCTCTCAAGGTATCCATATTAAAAATATTTTACTGAGTTATAAGACCTTTCATAATCATGAATAGATATTCCCATATCGTAAGAATGTATAAAGGTCAAAAGAATGTTTCTCTTGTGTTTTGATGAAAAAGAATCCATAGTTAATTTGTCATGGCATGCCCTCTGCATGCCTTTCTGTAAATGATGGCCTGGCCACAAAATGAAGCTAGATTCTTGTGAAATCTAGTGACTTGATTTGCACTCATACAAAATAGCAAGACTGAAGACAGTTGCTTAAAAATTATATGTGGGGACAGACTTATAGGGAGAAGAATAACCTATAGAAAATCTTATTACTAGATGTGTACAATGCTTTAAGAAACAGCTATGAAACAATAAGTGCAGTATGGTTCTCATTTTAATATGTTTCTAAATATAAATAGATATTACAAATATATCTATGTGGATATCTGTTGACACATATGTATGTGCATAGCTTCATATCTAGGAGTTTATTCACAAAAATCACCATAGAGTTTCTCTCCATGTGGTCAGATTTATGGGCCTTTTAAGTTTCCTTCTTTACACTTCTTTAGACTTCAATTTTTCTATAATGATAGGTATTAACTATATAATCAGGAAGAATATCTTTAAAAAAATAGAGAAATAGACATATGATCAATCATAAAATTCTAAGATTAGAAGGGCTGTGTCTTTAAATTGATAGGTATTAACTATAAAATCAGGAAGAATATCTTAAAAAAATAGAGAAATGGACGTATGATCAATCATAAAATTCTAAGATTAGAAGGGCTGTATCTTTAAATTCTTTGGAAGGAAATGCTTAAGTTAAAAACTTACTAGAAGAGTAGTATTACACCTTCAAGATTCTGAAAACAATTTACTGACCAGGTAAATGAGTAACTCCCATTTCCTACTGAAAGTGAATAAGGTACTAAAGATATATAATCATTAAGGACAGAACAAAGAAAAGGAAGAGATTTTTTAGACCTAGAGGGTGGTAATATTTTCAGCATCTCTTCTCTTTGATTGTATTGCATCTAATCGCAGGGCTCAGTTTGCTTGGGCTCAGTTAAGTGGATTCATAATTACATCATTTAGTATTAAGGAAACCAAAGGAAGATAACTCACACAGTATGGACAGATGTCTTTAAAAGATTCTTGCAAAGAAACTACAGATTGCAGCTAATATTACTCATCCAAGCTCAAGCAAATATTTAAACGGTAGAGAAGACATCTCACACTCCTTATACAAGATCTTCATTATACCTTAGAAGCAATTACCATCTGATAATTCAAAAATGATCAAGAAGAGTACTTGGAATATGTATGTGTATGTGTATGTATGTGTGTATATATATATATATATATATATATATATATATTTGATAATAAATTAATCTCAATCTAAGTGCATTCTGTGCCTTAAGATATTAGTGATCATATGAAGCTGTCACATTAGCAACATACAGCAAATGAACAACCAAGACATAAACATCCTTTAAAATCGTCATGTTCTAAGTCATGTCATATGCAGTGCAGCATTTTATCAAATTTCTCTATTAAACCTTATGGCAAGTGTTTGGCAGTCTCTTAAGGTTTTCACTGTGAAGACCAAGTGTCATGTTCCAATGAGGAAACTCTCCTTGCGGTAGTAAAAATGGACTGCAATGATGCACTGAAAACAACAGAAACAATCGAAAGCCTTTTTCTTTTCCAGCAAATATTGCTGAGAGAGAGAAAATATTGCCAAAGACTGGAGGAAACAAGTCACAAATCACACACTGTGGGAGACTTGTTCTTCTGGATGAAACTATGGATTATGATACATCTCAGCTTATGGTATTTGCTATGTGCTGTTTCAGTAATGAAATGTACAATGAACTCCTTTTTTGTGAGCCACTAAAGGTAGATGCCTGTGACTGGACAGAGAAGGGAATCTGCATTAAGAACTCAGAGACAGCCTCGTTGTGAAATTCATTCATTGCATCATTTACAGGCAAGCTATTACAGCAAAGGATTGAAGAAAGTAAAATTAATAAACTGCTACAGGATGTCAATTAGGGCTCCTATTGCATAACTCCAATCACCTGTATAAAATATGAATAGTAAACCTTGAAACTGGGCGATAGTGGGGCCCTTGCTTTAGGTTGTGGCCCCAGCTTTGTATCACCAAAAGAGAGTTTTTAAAATATGGAGGAATACTTATAATATTTAATGGCATGGGGAGTGAATACGTATAAATCTTTTGGAGCATCCAGAGATTCACTGACTATCTCACAGCAAAGCACTTAAAAGAGCTGTCATTTAAAGGATGAGTTGGGTATTTTTCTTTTACGAAAGACAAGTGTGTCAACTTTGCCGACCTTTAAATCTGATGAAAAATAGTCATAAGCAATGTTACCCTAAAAATGCAACCCTGAAAAAAGTTAGCATACCTAACCTGTACTTTTAAAATGAGGATGATATTTTTAACATCATAAAATATCTGTTTTTTAAGAAAATTCATGCTATGAAAAGAGAATTTTAAATTGATGTTTAAAAATATTTCCAACTTTAGGGGATCTTTGTCATTGAAAATGATATAAATAAGTCAATTAAAAACTTTCGTATCTGTACAACTGAAAAAACTTGAAAATGGGCCTTTCTAATCTGTTTTAAGAACATTCAAATAAAGATTTTCAATAGACCATGAATTTACTAGTTAATACTATTAAAATGTAGCATCTATTGTGTTTAACATTAGGCAAAATTTATAGTTAATCACTCTATTTTCAACAAATGCTTTGGAAAATTGGGGGTGAGATTGAAAAATGTTTAATTATTTGCTAAACAGACCCATTTAGATCTATGTATATTTGTGAAATAATTTTTTCAGCTGTAATTGCCTGAAAATCTAGTATCAAAATAAGCATCACCTAGAACCAGACCTTAAGTTACTATATCATAAAGAGCAAAACAGATTTTTTTTAAGGCATGTTCAGTTATACTGTTTCAGTTTGGGCTAATTTTTGTGACTAGCACAGTAGTATTTAATAGTATTAAAGGAAAAAAAACTTTTAATTAATATTTATTTCAGCTTTTTTCAATCTTCTGAAATTTCTATTTCATGTATGTTTTATACTTTTAATAATATTAGTTCAATAGTATAAGTAACTAATGTATAAATATATATGTATATATTTATTGAGAGTTTGGTATAAAAACTTACCTGATAAGATACGTAATTTTAAAAATGTAATCCACTGGCCTACAGGATAGAGGTATGTAAAACAAGTTTTAAGCACTTCAAATGCAGTAAGAGAACATTTAAAGGAGAGTTCTATTTCATATCATAATTAAGCACATCTAAATCAATGTATTTGTTATGTGAATTAGATCACAAGGTAAGGAGATATTTTCCCAGGCAAAATATTGTTCCCTATTTGTGTTGTGCCTGTTTGATGCAAATTGTTTTTGCTGCCGTCAAGGTTCCTAGGACCTAACTGTTCTCGCAGTACAGCCAGAGCATCAGGAACGCAGGGCAGATTTCAGAAAGAGATCATTTCCCAAAATGAGACAGTGATCTCCAGAGAGAACAAGACCTTTATTTTCTCAAGCCTGTGACAGTTCATGCTTCTGTTTAAATACCAACACCCTATAAAAATCACAGTCATTTATCTTACAATTCAAGAACTCTCCGCAGTTGCCACATAGCAGTTCTATTACAGAAAAAAAATGGGAAGTAAATTTCTTTAGTATCCCCAAATCAGATAATGGAATTCACATCTATCTCCTTGTCTTACTTATTTATCTGGGACTTCCTGGTAAATATTCTGTACTTCATGTGAACATCATATCAGGTACACAAAGCGATCATTTAACTTGGGAATGGGGAGGTTATTTGTTTTCCATTTGTTTTCCCAACAGCTATAAATATATTTTAAAGTCATAGTTAACTGTCAGTAAGATCTATCACATCAGTTTCAAAGGATTAAAATCTCATTCTGTATATATATATATGTGTGTGTATGTGTGTGTGTGTGTGTATATATATATATATATATATATATATATATATACTTAAATGGACAATATAATAATGTTTATTCCCTTTGCCAGGATAGACTTTTTGGAAAATTAGTAGGAAAAAGACCCTTTTCTGATAGTAAATAGCATACACACTCATTGTAAAACAAATTTAAATATGGAAGAGTAAAAGAATAAAATGTGAAACAATGTGAATTATCAGATGAAATGGGTGGAAGAGTACAATAGCCACTTGGGAAAACAGTTTGGCATTTTCTAGTAAAACTGCAAATACGTATCCCTGTGACTTAACAACTCCAGTTCCAGGTATATGTCCCAGAGTAACCCTTACACACCGAGCACCGGGAGATAAATAAAAGAATCTTCTTAGCAGTATTATTCATAATAGCTCTAAATTGGCAATAAACAAGATGCCCACTGAAAGTAGAAAAACTTTTTGAAAGCTCACACATGAAATAATCTACAGCAAAGAAAACAACTGAACTACAGTTACATGCTACCTGGAATAGTGAATAGAAATGTAAATAAAATGAACTACAGCTACACACTATGTGGAATACTGTATAGAAATATAAGTAAATGAACTACTGCTACATGCTACAGGAAATCATTGTATAGAAATGGAAATAAATGAAAGCTGCATGCTACGTGGAATATTATACAGCAAAACTTCCAGCTGAATACTATATTTATGTGGAATGTTGTATATGTTCACATGGATCAATCTCACAAACAATGTTGAGGAAAAGGTGCGAGTCACAGAAAAATAAATATTCTAATTTATGAAGTTCAAAACAAAAGAACAAAACTAAACTCTAATTTAAAGATATATACATAGGGTCTAAACCTATGAAACAAGGGAATGGTTACTTTGAATCAGTATAATAGTTATCTCTTGTCTTAGTCAGTTCGGGATGCTATAGCAAAAATACCACAGACTGGTGGCTTAAACAACAAACATTTTTTTCTCACAGTTCTGGAAGCTAAAAAGTCTAAGATCAAGGTGCTAAAAGATCTCATTTCTGGTGAGAGCCTGCTTCCTGGCTTGTAGACAACTACCTTCTCCCTGTATCTTTACATGGCCAAGAGAGAAACCATTTATGTGTCCCTTCTTATAAGGGCACTAATCTCATTCTTAAGGGTTCCACCCCTCATGATCTAATTACTTCTCAAAGTCTCCACCTCCTAATACCATCACACTGGGGATTAGGCTTTAACATATGACTTTTGAAGAGACACAAACATTCAGTCCATAGCGTCTCTAGACAGAAGGGCACATAAGGGTGGTTTTTAACTCAAAAACAAGGTATTGATAGAGTTATGCTTGATATACAATATCTACCTAACTAATCATAGCATTTACCTCTATATTTATTATTACAACATCTACTCAAAACAGACATAAATGAGAAAGGATACAACATTTTCTATGTCTTGATAACATCATTTGAAAGACACTTAGAAGACTAAGGTTGTACCAATTAAGGACTGTAATCACCTGTAAGTGACAGAAAATATGACTAATAATGGCTCATCCTAACAAGAAATCTTGGGTTAGCAGTCAGGGGTGGTACGGTGGCTCCACGATGTCATCAAGGAGCAGGCTCCTTGTTTTTTCCTGTCCCCCTGTCTTCTGTATCACTTTTGTCTTCATGATAGTATAATGGCTGTTAAATCGCCAGGCATCGTGTCCACAGTCTAGGCAACAGAAAGATGAAAAAGGAACACAGCAGCTGAATCTGTTTCAACTGATGCCTGGCATTACAGCAGCTGCCTTGCTATCAGGAAGACACAAGTCAAGCAATGAACACAACAGAGGAAGAAAGGATGAGATGAAATATCTGCACCCTCCTCTTTTGGAGGACTTGTTTAGAAAGGGCTATGAAGGGAACCTTTCTATGGAAATAAAGTATCTTGGTTTTTTATGACCGTTAGGACAAATACGGAAATGATTATTTGGATGTAAGGAAATTACGACAAATAATAATTGTTTTCTGCTCTCACTTTAATTTCCAGTTTTGTTTCTTCATGTAGCCGTGAACTTTTACCCCCTTAAAACCACTGAGAGGGCTGCAAGTCACAGAAAGAGTAGGTAAAGTCGGAGTTTCTTTTGGAATGATCTGTCTCTCTCACTCTTTCTCCCCTTTTTAAAGAGTTCCTATGCCTTCTGGTTCCAGAAACAAGCAGAAGAGGAGGAATTCAGAAAATTCAGTTCGGGTGAATATAACTGGCAAAGAGGAAATGTGGAAATCCAGAGTCTCTGATTGTAATGCCATCAGAACCTAATTCTTTTTTCTCAACAAACCAGTCGTTCAATCCAGTTTATACAACATGATTAATATCCTATGAACACAGATATTTCATTTATAATGGTCTTCTAGACCAGGGGTCCCCAACCCCCAGGGATTGGGAACCGTTAGGAACTGTGCCTCACAGCAGGAGGTGAGCGGCAGGCAGTGAGCGAAGTTTCATCTTCCGCTCCCCATTGCTCCCCATCGCTCGCATTACCGCCTGAACCATCCCCCCCCCCACCCCCGTCCGTGGAAAAACTGTCTTCCACGAAACCAGTCCCTGGTACCAAAAAGGTTGGGGACCACTGTTCTAGACCTCTCCTGAACCTTACTTTATAAAACAGTGACCTTCAGATGCACCGATTCCTTCTTGAAGGAACATGTATTTTAATTTCCACGCTTATCATATCTTCTCTTCCAGGATACAAAATACTTACACTGAAAATGTACAGAACCCTTGAAATATTTGCAGTGCATACTTTAGAGTTATCTGGGTTCTTCCTCATCTCAAAAATATTTTTTTAAATATTTATTTATTTATTTGATTGTGTTAGGTCTTAGTTGCAGCAGGTGGGCTCCTTAGTTGCAGCTCTCCAGCTTCTTAGTTGCAGCATGCATGTGGGATCTAGTTCCCGGACCAGGGATTGAACCCTGGCCCCCTGCACTGGGAGCGCAGAGACTTAACCGCTGCACCACCAGGGAAGTCCCCATAAGGATTTAAAGGCATTATGACATCGTAAGGCAAACAAAGGCTGTGGAGACCAACCCGGTTTTAAGTTCTAAAGCCAATATTTATCAATTATATAAATTTCTGAAGCTATTCCTCACCTGCTAAATCAGGACAATAAAACCTATTTCATAGGGTGATTATGAGGATTACATGAAAAGAACATGTCTCAGGCTTCTCAAAATTCCTCAGAGTACTTTGCTCTGAGCCAGAAAAAATCATGGTGCAGCCTCCTGGAACATAAATTTTATTCTAAGATTGAGGAGTAAGGGGAGTTAAAATAATGGGATTCTTAAATAATGCAAAACAGTGTTTATATATTAAAACAAGCACGTATCATAGAGTTCAAAATTCACATGAATATCTAAGTTAAACAGAAAACTTCAAAGAAATTTGATTTTCAGCCAGCTGCCACAAATTTCATGCTGCTCTTCCATTAGATATACTCTGGTGATGATTTTTAGAAGCAATGTATGCACGCCTTGTGCATTGTCAAGCACTTAATAGATGTTCCACAGCAGTAAAGATAAAATTTCCCCATCTGGGTAAAATTCCTTTTTTAGTGGAAATTCCTCATCGAGTTAGCATTGCACATGACACCAACTGTAGCAAATCCACAGGGATGAGCAAATAAATGATAATACAACAGCGAATAAAGCAAACACGTATGTGACAGAATCAATAACCCCTTGAACCTTGTAGACTAGGAAAGAAAGGTCATTTGGGGGAATTAAGAATTTTTTGGAGAATTGATAGCCTGAGGCAAAGCCAGGGGCTATTTGTCCCATGCAGTCATTAGCTTTTTGAAATAGCTGCCCGTAACCTCCTTACCAAAATGATGTACACACATATTGGTGATAGCAGCACATAGAGATCCTTGCTAATAAATTTTTAACAGGGCAGTTTGGTGCTTAAGGAGCAGGAGAATTACACACCCTTCTCTTTTCCTCCTTTTCATCATCTTCACCTTTCGAGCAAATAACCCTAGATGAGTCTTGCAGTTTTGGAAGTAGCTGTAGAAATCATAATGCTTTCAAATTGAGGATTGGAATTCATTAGAAGGTAATAAAAAATGTAGTTGGGTCAACTCATAATGTTTTCTTAAATAGAATAAAGCATTTTAATGAAATAGAATAAAACAGAAAGGAAAATACCACAGAGCTTTGTATTTTGTAAGAGTAAATATTGTTTCTAGAAACTTTTGTTCTAATTATCTGTGAACTGGTTCCCTATGTGTATACCAGGCTGGTTCCTAAGTAAAATGAATTTTGTATTGTGGGTTGCAGACAGAAAAGCTTGAGGGACTCCCCTGGTGGTGCAGTGGTTAAGAATCCCCCTGACACGGGTTCAATCCCTGGTCCGGGAAGATCCCACACGCCGCGGAGCAACTAAGCCCGTGCGCCACAGGTACTGAGCCTGCGCTCTAGAGCCAGCGAGCCACAACTATTGAAGCCCACGCATCCTAGAGCCCACGCGCCGCAACTACTGAAGCCCGCGTGCCTAGAGCCTGTGCTCCACAACAAGAGAAGCCCGCACATCGCAATGAAGAGTATCCCCCACTCACCGCAAAACAGGCCCATCGCGGCTTAAAAAAAAAAAAAAAAAAAGCTTGAAAGCCCTTGATGGAACGTTCCCTTTGATTTTACAGAAAATGAAACTAAAACACAAAGAGTTTATAGGCTTTGTACAAGCAGATCATGAATTTTTGTTAATGTTAGGCTTCAAAGTAGCACTCAGGGCTCCTGATTCATTCCAAGTTGATTCCTCTGTTTCTGCCAAATTTTTCTGCCTTGTCAAGTGATCAAAAGCCTTGAAAATCTATTTTTTTCTGTAAGAAATATCCTAATGATATCTTAAAGAAGCACATTTAAGTCAAAGTACCTACATTTATAAAAATTTAAGTTTTTTATATTTAAGTCAAAGTACCTACATTTGTAAAAATATAAGTCAAATTAAGTCAAAGTACCTACACTTGTAAAAATATAAGGGAGTATGTTTATTCCCAACATCTTTGTCCCCTTCCCTAAAGAAACTGTGGTAGGCAGTCTCTGAAATGGCCCCCAGTGATCCCTACCTTCTGGTATTCATGCTCTTGTGTAACCCCCTCCACTTGAAGGTGGGTTGAACCAAGTGACTCCCTTCTAATAAATAGAATGGGACAAAAGTGATGAGATATTACTTCCAAAATTAGATTCAAAGAGACTGTACTCATCTTGCTTGCTCTTTCTTTCACTCACGCTGATGAAGCCAGCTGCCATCTTGGAAGCTGCCCTGTGGAGAAGCCCATGTGGGAAGGAACAGAGGGAACCTCTAGCAACAACCAATCCAACAACTGGTGAGGACCCGAATCCTGCTAACAACCACCTGAGTGAGCTTGGAAGCATCCTGCATCATGAAGCCTGAGTGGAAATGGCAACTCCGGCCTATACCTGGATTGCACTCTTGAGAGACGCCCTGAGCTTGAGGATTAAGCTGCCTATGAATTCTGGACCAACAGAAGCCGTAGATAACAAATGTTTGTAGTTTTAAACTGCTAAGTTACGGGGTAACTTGTTATGCAGCAATAGGTAACTAATACACCGTTTCCCCCCATGGGTATATAAAAAATATAGGAAAAGACCATGATGATTTTTTCCCCACCAATAAAAGGAATGGTTACACTTGTTCTTAACACAAATAACCTCAAGGGGCTGGCAAGACGGAAAATGGAAAAAAGTGAGATGAAGGTATAGGAGACTGAAATGTGAATATAGGGCTGACAAGAATAAATTATACAAGGCAATGAGATGTTATTTTCAATTTAAAAAAAATATATATAGGTAAGCGTTGACAACGATATGGAGATATTGGAAAACCTCATACACTGCTGATGAGAATGTAAAATGGTACAGCCAATGTGGAAAAGAGTTTAGAGGTTCCTCAAAGAGTTAAACATAGAATTTTCATTTGATCCCAGCAGTTCCACTCCTGGGTGTACACCCAAGAGAATTAAGAACACATGTCCACACAAATATTTACACAGGAATGTTCATAGCAGCATTAGTCATAACAGTCAAAAAGTAGAAACAACCCAAGTGCCTATCAATGGATGAAGGGATAAATAAAATGTGGCCTATCCATAGGATTATTATGCAGCCATAAAAAAGAATGAAGTATTGATTTACGCTGCAACATGGGTGAACCTTGGAAACACTACACTAAGTGAAAGACGCCTACCCAAAAGTCTCCACATCATATGATTCAATGTATATGAAATATCCCAAATAGACAAATCCTTAGAGGCAAAGTAGACTACTGGTTGTTAAGGCTGAAGGAGATGGGGACTATGGCATAACCACTTAGCAGGTATGGGGTTTCTTTGGATGATGATGAAAATACTCTGGAATTAGTGGTGACGGTTACACAACACTGTGAATATACTGAAAATGCCAAATTGCACACTTTAAAACAGTTAAAATTGTGAATTTGATTGTTACCGAATCAGGTCCATCTGGCTGCTTTCCGCTCAAAGATCAATACTTTAGAGAGAGACAAATATTGGTAGAAAGGAAAGTTGCTTTTAATCAGAATGCTGGCAATCTGGGGAGATGGTGCCCTCAGTGTCCTCCCAAAAACCATCTCTGAAGATTCTGCTCGGCCATGAGAGTTGTTAAAGGGAAAAAAAGACTTAATCTCAGTTAATTGTTGAGCTAGGGGGTCAGAGCAGTCGTCGTGCCCCACTGTGTGCAGGCTTGTGTGCAGGCTTGTGGACTTCTGATGATTTTTCTTTAGATGCTACCTCGTTCACACAGTTTGTTCGAGAGATTGCTGAAAGGGAAGCTAAGGAAGAGATCTGGTCATCTGTTCATTACCTATTCTTCATTTCCACTTCTTTGATCTACGGAAAAGATCAACAAGTTAGGCAAGGTATTGTGTGATCAAAAGATTTGAAACGTGTGCTAGGGCTGGCGATGAGTAGAGCATGGGGGGGGGGGCTTGCTTTAAGGTTAGTGACAAGACAGAGAGGCCGCCTGCAGAGAGCTCTTTTCTGCCAAAAGCTGCTTAAATGATGTTATGTAAGTTTTATCACAATTTTTTTTTAAAAAGGCAGTCAGAGATGAGGGAATGACATAAGAGATAAGGGAATGAAACAAAACGGAAAGAAAGGACTCTATTATTTGTCCTCCAAAGGAGCTGCCCTGTTGGCTCGGAGCAGTCACTAATCTAGTAAGTGAGGAACAGCAGTGCCGTACGAACCGATTTTATGGGGATTAACCCATCTGATTTATCACACTACCACAACAGTAACTGCTTCAAAATAGTAATATATTTTTTAATACCACCTCATTAAAGAGCTAGCCCACTTCTTCCCAAAATCATCAGAACATTTTTTCAACTTTAGAGTACATTAAGGCCAGAGACTTATTTTCTTATATTTCTTTCCATGTAGAATTTTATAGGGGTCAAACATTTTCTTCTTTTCAAATGATTCCCTAGTGGGATTCTGTATATAACCTACTAGATAAGAAATTCTTTTAAGTGCTCAAGGAAAAATTAAAAGTCTGTCATGGTATCAGAAAAGGAGAAAAGAACATTCCTTGAGTGGGATCATTTAATCAGAACCCTAGATATAAGAAAATGTGTGTGTGATGTGGATCATTTTGATATTTTTCAGGAAGGAGTTCTCTTATGCTAAAAAGGAATGTATTAAGTCCACAAATGTTAATATTAAAGTCTATAGGGGCTTCCCTGGTGGCGCAGTGGTTGAGAATCTGCCTGCTAATGCAGCAGACACGGGTTCGAGCCCTGGTCTGGGAAGATCCCACATGCCGTGGAGCGACTGGGCCCCTGAGCCACAACTACTGAGCCTGCGCGTCTGGAGCCTGTGCTCCGCAACAGGGGAGGCCGCGATAGTGAAGAGGCCCGCGCACCGCGATGAAGAGTGGCCCCGGCTCGCCGCAACTGGAGAAAGCCCTCGTACAGAAACGAAGACCCAACACAGCCAAAAATAAATACATAAATAAATAAATAAATTTATAAAGTCTATAGATTATAAACTCTCCCATGTGTTGTTCTGGATTCCTTCTCTCTCAAACCCCATATCTGAACTATCTCTGAAACTGTTTCTCTTGTTATAATGGCAATTTTTCTCTCTAATTTCTCAATCGAAACACTCACCATTTCCTACCTAGATTTTTAAAAAATAATTCTTTGCCTGGCTCTGGACCTCAGGTCTGGCCACTAGGGTCATCTTGCTCTAATCCTTACTCTCAGGAGCGATTTTTCTAAAACGTAAGTATGGGAGGTCATTTCAAATATCCTTTGTCACTACAAGCAGTGATCTCTTGCTGGGTCAATAAAACAGTTTAGTGAATCTCAAACTAGATTTTTCAATGAAGTATAGAAAAGACTAGAAGATAGAAAAGGAAAGGAAAGGGAATAAAGGAAGAGGAAAAAATGAAAGACAATACGAGCGGGGAAGACTTGTTTCGGGAAACTTTTAATTACAATTAAATAGCTGTTTAATTACACTTTGTTTAGAATTTCTTACTGTCAGGGTCAAAAGCTTGATATCTACTGAACAAGGTAAAAGCAAGCTGTAGCCTGATTTACAAAACCTGTTTCTCCTGGCTTTCTGCCTGCCTTTCCTGCCCTTTTTTTTGCCCCTCCAGTCAGTTCTTTTTTCACCCCTGTGCTTTTGATACTCCAAGAAAATCTCCCCCACCTTACCTGGCAAATGTCTGCTTATCCTTCAAGAGGCAATTCAAATGTTTTCTCCACAGAGAGCTGCTCAACTCCCAGGCAGGAAGCAACACTACCTGTTCCAGGCTGCCGTCAACCCTATTCAAAGATCTTTTATCACACTGTAATCATTTGTTGATATGCTTGCTTTTCTAAGGCTTCAAAAGGTAGAAGTCTGAGCAAGCACACTGTCTGACTTATACTAAGTATTCAATAAATGAATATAAAATGTATGAATAAATAGAGGTTAAATACTCTTCATGTGTTTACATACCATTATACTGCCTCTTGATTAAATTATTCCTGCAGAACTTTTGCCACTTATGGTATAAGAATTAACAATTGCTTGGAAGCATTATTACCCATCACTAATTATACGAGTTGAGGCTGCTTTCCACCCGTATGGCTTACTCCAGAGTTCAGCATCAGTGTGGAAACATTCACCACTGGTTCTGCATCCAAGCTCCCACGTTCAAAGCCCAGTTCCACAACTTCCTAGCTGTGACTTTGGGGCAAATTACACAGCCAGCTCTTTGCTTCAGTCACCTCATCTGATGATAATAATAGTAAGGTTTAAATTATTTAATACCTCCAAAGACCATAGAACTGTCTCCAGCACATAGTAAGAGGTCAATAAATATTAGCTATAGTTATTGCCCAAGTAAGAAGCAGAAGATCAATGCCTATAATTCAGAGCTTCTGTGCTAATGACTTTCAATTTGAAAAGCACTATTTAATTTATCTGAAAGCCCTATTTGTTCTCTCTGTCCTCAGCTCCTGGATATGTATGGTAGACTTTTCTACAATACTCATGTGGGCCTCTTGTTTTATCTCTTGGATTCAGCTATTCTGGTTGTTAACTACTTGCTTCTTTGAGTTGCCCCCCGGGTTGTGTATCATAAAGTCTACATTTAAAGTCAAACCAGGTTAAACATAGTTCTCAAAGATCAAGAAAAAAAATCTAGCCTTTTCATGTGATGAGGAACAGACCCAAAGTAGTTTTTGTTGTTGTTGTTTTTTTTCGTAAAAATGTCACCTTTTTGTTTTAGGACTGATAGCATGCTGATTGCCAGACTGTCATATTTAGTAATTTGCAGGTGTTATTCATGTTCTCTTCTGTAAGCTGGGTGTTGATATACGTGTGTTATGTGTGAGAATTCATTACTCTGAGCCCTTATAATTTTTATCCTTCAATAAAAACTTATTTTAGAAAAAAGCAAACTTATTTAGCCAAAGTGATGAATGCCCTAGTAATGTTCATCTTCTATGTTAGAGACCTGCCTGTGCCGCAGTATTTCCAGTGAGAGAGTGCTTATCTCCCTCCTCTCCCCTAGAACTCTCTCCCTTGATTAGCCAACCACACAATACTATCCACTCAATTCCCCAAACCAAAACCACAGAGTAAAAATTGATTCCCCACCTCCTTTATCACCATGAATACACAATCAATCATCAAGTCTCATTAATTCCGCTTCTAAGATCTCTCTCAATGCCCATAAAATGCCTTGTCAGTCCCAAGGTCAGTACCCTAACCCTGGCTCTCAGCATTTTTCACTTGGACTATTGCAGATGCCTATTGACTTAATCCCTGGCTCATGGTTGTCTCCCAGCATCCTCCACAATGCCACCAGTGTCCTTTCTACGAATCATAGCTGGTTATGCAGTTTATACGCTTAAATGCAACTGATGTTTTTCCATTACCTACAAAATGAAGTGTAAAGTTTTGATAGGGTATAGTATTCAAGTCTTCCCCAAAATCACTCCACCCTCCATTTCCAAGATCACCTGCGGCCATCCCCCACTCATCCACCGTAGGTTCCTGTTACCTGCACATTCTTCACCATTTCCCAATACTCCAACGGAAGTTCACACTTCTGTGCCATCATTTCTTCACTTCTTTACTTAGCAAAATCCTGTTCATCTTCAAGGTCAGTTCAAATGTCATCCCTTCTGAGGCTTTCCCGTCCCTGCCTTCCCTGCATTTCCACAGAGAGCATGGTAACCTTCTGAGTGTTTTCACTTCTCTAACACTGCCTTCACACTTTTAGTGTAGCATTATCATGCAGTATTGTAGTTAGTTGTTTACATATTCATTTACGCAAAAAAGTGTTTTGAGCATCCGCTATGTGCCAGGGTCTCTGCTTATTCCCTGGAACTCAATTATCAGCAGGTAGTGTCCTATTTTGCCTTCTAGACTAAGCTGCTTGAAGTTAGAGAACATATCTTATTTATCTTTGCATCCTCAGGTTAGATTAGAGCCTAACATATAATTAGTAAATTTTCAATTGAATGTATGCTCTCCGAAGAATAGAGACGTGTACCATTGGTACCTAGAATAGAATCTGGCACATGGTAGTTTTATAATTAATGCAAGCATTAATAAAGATTTAACTCAACCAATTTATCAATTCTGTTTTCCATCCCAGTGTCAGTGCCCTAATCAAGATCCTACGTTATTTTCTAAATAATATCAAACTCTAATTTGCTAAACAAATTTAGTTTTTGATAATTCTGCTACTGAATTTAATCAGTGTTCTAAGAAAATTAAAGACAAAATGTTTCTGAGTGACAAATCTTCTAGTGTTAAAAAGTACATTGCTGAATTTCTGATATTTAGGATAGTAAATAATCCTGATGATCAGACTTTTCAGTGAGAGCCCCTGACTTTTTTTTCCCAACAAGCATCACTGATCCCGTGTCTGTAGACTCAGACCTATCCAGTTTTCAAACTGCTCCATATTAGACTAAAGCAATCCATCAGCAACCTCTCCTAAACACCTGTGTTCTAATATAACTTAGATGACCTCTGGTTTCCTGTTTGACCACTGCGTCATTGTTTACACTTTCCTAGGCTATCCTACTACCCTGGTAATCCAGTTATCACTTGTGACTGAAACCTTGACTTGAAACAATTGACCATCAGACCTAAAACCCAGTTCCTTTCTTACAAACAGAAATTTACAGTTTAGGGACCAACTCTGTAGCTGAATCTGTAGTTTATCTCAGCATCCTACCCTGCTTAGTTCTTGCTTCTACCCTATCTCTACTAGTTTACATTTCAAAGGCCTGATCAGGCTTTATGATTAAAATAAGACAAGTAACACACTAAATTAGTCTAGTATGGCCTAACCACAACCACTGTTACCTACTTCCTTCCAGATGAAACTGTGATATTGTTCAGATACTCATGTGCTTTATGGAATGCTCCTCAAACCACAGACTAAGTGCACATTAATTACTCCAAGACAATTATAGCAATTCCATTCCCACTGAGAGCAAGCTTGCATGTGACACATCCCTAGCCAATGAGACACGAGACAATCTATTGGAAGGCTTCAAGGAAAGTATCCCTTCAAGGACACAAAACAGGGACCTGTGCCCCCCTAACTTTGGGAGTTGCCATAGATGATATAATGCCTGAGGTCGCAACAGTCATCTTCCCACTACGAAAAAAAAAAAAAAAAAAGAAGAAGAAGAAGAAGAAAAGAAAAGAAGAGAACAGAAAGGAAAATTTCCAAGATTCTGAGCTGGAGTCTCACTGAATTAGCCAAATCTGTAACCCTCCACCTCACCTTCTTATATTTTCCTCATTGTTGAAGTCAATTTTAGTTGGGTATTCTATATTTTCAGGCAAAGGCATCCTATCCTTTGGATTCAAGTTCCAATAAAGGCCTGAGAATGAACCCAGATGGATCCGAAGTTTCCTTCAAAAGTTACAAACACATAGAAGGTAAATATGTCAACTCATAAAATGAGAGAATGGGGGGCGGGGGGCAGTGTGGTGGTGGTGAGTGGATAAGTAGGAAAATGCAAACTATCAGAAGGACTTCCGCTCTGGACAAGATGATGGAGGCCCATTTCTCCCTATTCTTCCCCACTCAGTGCAACGATAAACCCTAGAAATAATGCAAAAGGCAACCAAAAGAAGTGTCCGAAGTCTGCTAAGACTTCAAACTGGTTTAGGACTTCAAGACTAGCAGAACAAAACAGTGGTCAACTATGTTATTTCCCCCTCCGAACAGAAGAAGACCACCCAGATCCAGCATTTCTGACCCTCATCCTAGCAGTGAAGGCAGCTCAAGTAGGTCCAGTCCTCTCCCAGACTCATCAGGAGCCCCATGGGGGGAAAAAAAAAATAGATGACCCCTCACCACCCACAAGGATCCATCAGGGGCCCATCTAACAATTAGTGGCTAGGGCAAAAACTTGGAGGAGAGAACTATAATGAGTGAGGAGAAAAAGCCAATTTCCAAAAGTATTGAATAACATACTATATGGTTCATTTATGTAACATTTTTGAAACAATGCAATTTTAGAAATGCTTGAACAGATTAGTGGTTGCCAAGAGTTTGAGGGGGAGGGAGTATTGGCCGAGGTGGCTGTAGGGATCCTTGTGATGATGGGACTGTTTAAGATCTTGACTCTGATGCTGGATACACAAACCTACACACATGATAAAATTGTATAGAACTATATACACACATACACAAGAGTACAAGCTAAACTGAGGAAATATGAATAAGATCAGTGGACTGTATCAATTCCAGTATCCTGGTTGTGACCCTATATTACAGCTTTGTAAAATGTCACCACTGGGGAATACCTTGTAAAGGATACAGGAGGTCTCTCTGTCTTACTCTTTACAACTTCCCATAAGTCTACAATAATCTCAAAACTTTCAATTTAAAAACACCACATGAGGAACAAACAAAACACAGTTGGAACCCTGTTCTTCAGTTTGCGACCCTACTTAAGAGAATCTCTGGATGATCAGACTAGTTCCAGAAATACCGAAGAAATACAAGACCTCTCTAGGTTCAGATCTTGGGAACCTTGATAAGCCTCTCGACCCATCTCTTCACAAAAAATATCTAAAAAGGTCTAGTAAACTCTGAGGAACCTGTTGTGTCAAACTTTTTTTTTTTTTTGTCCACCTGTATTTGCTCTTCTGCTTTCAACATACAGACCAATCCTGGTTCCTGAGGATGCAAAGCTATACTGACTGTGTATCATCTTCTACCAAATTCTAGGTATTTCAGGAAGCATAATTTACTCCTGGGAGGGAAAAAAGCCAGGGGAAGAAAGGGATAATGAAGGAAGTTTCCAGTGAACATTACAGTTGTGAATAAGACGGTGAAGTGCCATGCTAATTATGTGAAAGATTTGTCAAGAAGTCCTTATGAAGTTGATACTGTGGATCAAGCCATATGCATCTTGTTTAATATCTACTGCTGTTATAAAGCATCCATCATCTTTCATTTGCTGGGACATTAGTCATACCCATGTAAATCAAAGTTGATACTGAAAGCCATCAATGACTGGGTTTCAGAGTGATGCATAAGTTATTTGCTTTTCTAAATATTTTCCATTCTGGGACTCTTCCCTGTTCCTTTGACATGCATTCCTTGTGCCTCATCATTTGGAGGATAATGCAGTACAGTACATACCAAAGAGCTCAGTGTTAGCGACCTCTTGTATGAATTCATTTCTCCCTCCTTCCTGGAAGGTTTCAAGGAAAGAGCGCCCTCCCACTTCAGGAGAGGAATTAAACAGATAGGGCTTGGGTCTTCCCAAAGTTCATATATTGAATTGCAGCTTGAAGAAAGCTATTCCCTATATTCCAGGTCAGTGACAATAACTTTACAAATAATGGTTTTCTTTATGAAAAGTTATATAGTAAGGCCTAATTTGTAATTTTGTAGCTAAAATATTTGATTTTCTTTTTGGCTCATGATTTGATCCATTTATTTTCTGTAAGAATCTTGTTTGCTTATACAAATTGTAATAAAAAGAAATAAGGCAACAACCTGGATAAACCTAGAACAATAAACTTTTGTCACCACTGTCTGCATACTCAGCTTAATATTTTAGTTTTTTGCTACCACACAGTGCATGGACCCACTGATGATTTAAAAGATCAGGGAAGAATCACATTGGAAGCAAAGACAACACTTTTCACTCAGAGTCATGTTTTTGACTGGAAGGAAAATACAAAAGATGGAAGTGTTTAATTCTGCTTAAGGTTATAATTCAATAAGTCATACTGCCTCCTGAGGCCCCTAAACATAAGTCCCTGTGGTTATTCAATTTATGGCTTTTTGTCAATCTTTCTCCCAATTTATTTCTAAGCCACTATTGACATCAGATCTAAACACTGGATTTATGAAAAAACCCAAAGGGCATGTTGATACCTGTTGCAGGCTATCAGTGAAAGCCACCTTTATGAATATATGATTCTCATGGCAGAAATTCATTTAGAAAGGATAATATGGAACCAAAAAACATCCAAAAATGATGTAATTTATTTATGAATTCAGCTAAAAGGCCCATAAAACCAAACTACTCTACCTAGTAATTTTCTGTCATTGTATTGTTTATTATAACTTTCTGGTTCACGAGTGCTATAATATGCCACAATTACTTAAGCTATATCTTTAATAAAGCATTAATAAAATATGAGTTGGATAATTACTCCAGCAATTTTATTATATAATTAGTGACCAAGTTAACATGAAATTGCACTTTGAGACTTTATATAAAATTTAGTATGTGCATATGAGTAGCTTAATTTAATGACAGGAACCATCTTCAAAACAAAAATAAGAAGGATTTTTCTGGGAGTTTTCTTATTTCTAGAAATAATTCCCAAGGAGAAGGAAACTTTTCAAATCCTTAGCTTAGAAATTTTAGAAGTGAAAATAAGTATGCCTATGCGTGGCTTTCATTCTCCGCCACTGTCCAGGGT
Source organism: Eschrichtius robustus (assembly GCF_028021215.1). Lineage (NCBI taxonomy): Eukaryota > Metazoa > Chordata > Mammalia > Artiodactyla > Eschrichtiidae > Eschrichtius > Eschrichtius robustus. The sequence continues at coordinate 50,356,391 of NC_090841.1, forward strand.
CTCCTGATCGTCCCTCTCTCTCTATGAACCTTCATTTGTAGCACAATAGATCACGGTACACCTTTGTTACAGAGAAGGAACTGAATTCAAAGCCACAGACAATTTAAGCTACATGTCTAGTCATCCCACCTTTTGGAGCTGAGGCTGGCTCCCTAGTTCCCAATAGGCCCAGTTTCCCCTTTCCTGCTTACCTCACCCTCTGTGCAATAGAAAACATTAATACTTTAATGATATGATAAGAAAATATTCACTAAGTTTATTGCTAAGGAAACAGATTTTTAAATAATTAATTTAGCATCATGATCATTTCTGTTGGTTCCTTCCCATTATTTTCCTTTTGGAGGCTTTTATAGCCAGTCACTTTACAGTTCACTTTTTTCCAAATAAACTTTATATAATTTTCTCATGCTTGTTTTTTAATCTTGAGGTTTATTTTAGCTGACATCTCATTTAATTTATAAATAAAATTGAGAATTGCCTCTTTATAATTTTATAGTATTCTGTCTTCTCTAAGAACAAGATATGTCTTTCCGATTTTTTAATAAATGGATGGATATTTAAGGTTTTCTTTATTTAGAACTTAAACATTTCTTATCAGTTTATTCTTAGGTGTTTTTATTGCACTTTTGTTCATATGTATTATATATGTTGTTTGGATGTAAAATATATGTGTGTGTTTGTAGTTAGAACTATTATCGCCTTATTGCATTCTCTTGTTTTTAATATATTTTCACTCGATACCTTTCAATTCTTCAGACACAATACTTGCATATAATGATGCTTTTAACTTTCTAACATTTTTACTTATTTCTCTCTTGTCCAGTTGCATCAGCCCATAACTCCAGAGAAATATAAATTTATAGAAGTAATGAAAGAATATTTTACTCGCTATAATTTTACAGGATGTCACATAACTGTTTTAATCATTAAGCATAATAGATTTGGGACTTCCCTGGTGGTGCAGTGGTTAAGAATCCGCCTGCCAAGCATGCGACACGGGTTCGATCCCTCGTCCGCGAAGATCCCACATGCCGCGAAGCAACTAAGCCCATGCACCACAACTACTGAACCTGTGCTCTAGAGCCCATGAGCCATTACTACTGAGCTCGTGAGCCACAACTACTGAAGCCTGCACACCTAGAGCCCGTGCTCTGCAGCAAGAGAAGCCACCATGATGAAAAGCACGCACACCACAAAGTAGAGTAGTCCCCCGCTTACCGCAGCTAGAGAAAGCCCGTGCGCAGCAATGAAGACCCAACACAGCCAAAAATAAAAATTAAATAAAATAAATACATTTTAAAAGAAGCATAATAGCTTTTGTTTGATCTATATATACCTAGAAATATAGAAAGGTATATCCACACACATTTGTGACTGTGTGTGTGTGTGTGTGTGTGTATATATATATATATGTATATATATATGTATATATATATATATATATATATATATATATATATATATATATATATATACACACACACACGAGTTACACATACATATGTTGTATATAACTGCCACTTAAATCTATTTATAATTTATAGACACCTCAGGGAGGAATATCTATTCCTACAGGTTTTAGGTAAGATAGAAATTGTTTCATCAAATGCTTCTGGGAGAATCTACTGAGGCAATTATATGATTTTCACCTGATTAATATGGTTAATTATATTAGCATAACTTCTAATATTAAATCATTGTACTCTTGGTACAAACCTCATTTTTTGGTGCTTCATTATTTTTTTAAAGTATGATGAATTTTATATTTCAAGTTATTCTATAATATGGTTACTTTGGAAAACATAATGAAGGTTCTTCAAAAAATTAAAAATAGAACTTCCGTATGATCCAGCAATTTTACTTTTGGGTATAGATCCAAAGGAAATGAAATCAGTGTCTTGAGATTATCTGTACATTATCTATTGATTGCAACATTATTTATAACAGTCAAGACACAGAAATAACCTGTGTCCATCGGTGGATGAAAGGATAAAGAAAATGTGAGAATATATTTTATATATACACATATTATTCAGCAATAATAAATAAGGAAATCCTGCCATTGGCCACAACACGGATGGACCTTGAAGACATGATGTTAAGTGAGATAAGTCGGATAAAGACAAATAATGTATGTTCTCACTTATATGTGGAATCTTTAAAAAAACACACACACACACACACAAATTTATACACACAGAGCACAGATCGGTGATTGCCAGAAGTGGGCGTGGTGTGGGGAGTGGACGAAACAGCTGAAGGTGATCAAAAGGTACAAACTTCCAATTAGAAAACAAATAAGCCCTGGGGATGTAATTTACAAAATGCTGACATTTTGTAAATTATTATAGTTAATAATAGTGTATTATATTTGAAAGTTGCTAAGCAAATATATCTTAAAAGTTCTCATCACAAGAAAAAAAATGTAACTACGTATAGTGATAGATATTAACTAAACTTATTGTGGTAGTCATTTTGCAATGTATACACATATCAAATCATTATGTTGTACAACTAAAATTAATACAATGTTCTATATCAATTATATCTCAAATTTTTAAAGATTATCCTGCAGTTTTAAAGACTTTTCGCAATGGTGGTGATAGATGCGGTTGCTTTTATAACTGTATGTTTATGTACATGTATGTGTTTGTAAGTGAAAGTGTATTATTTTAAGGTTTAGATTTCAAAGTGATACTGGTCCTGTAAAAACATATGAAAAAACTTAAGTCCTTTTGTTCCTTCTCTATGCTATTAAAAAGGTAGACATGTAGTGGAATAACCTGTTCCCTGAGAGTTAAGAACATTTACCAGTAAAATCATTTGGAACCTGATTTTATCAATTTTTTCCATTATTATTCATCTACTAGGGTTTTCCACCTCTTCCTGATCTCATTTAGATATTTTCATAGTTAATTCTTCATCCTGTACATTCTTTCAAATGTATTTGTATAGAATCTTTTGAAGTATAATTTTATGAGTCTTCTGTTTCTTTTACATTCCTGACTATTTTCAAGTATTCCATTTTAACTTTTGCTCACATTTTTTCTTGATTAGGCCACTTAATGATTTACCTACTTTATTATATGTGAGTAATGTATGTTTCCAAAGAGCCAGTGGTTAGATTGGAAAACAAAAAGCACTCAGTAGAAAAATGTTTGCCACAAAGCAGAAATTGGGACCAGATATCTGTATAAATTAAAAAAAAATAAAAACTTAAGAGAAGGAGTTGCCTCTATAAAATAAACCCAGAAATATAATAGTAACAAGCACTGGTCAGCAAGGTGCTGACCATGTGTAAGGCACTATTCTAATTGCTGTAAATAACTTAACTCATTTAATCCTCACTATATCTCTATCAAGTAGAATGATTATTATCCCAATTCTAAGGTAAAGAATTGAAGGCACTGAAAATTTACAAGTTCACATAGATGGTAACAGGCAGTATCAAAGCAGGGATATAAAGCTCAGGAAAGCTGTGACAGAAGGAGATAACACACTAACTTTCAGAGAAAGAAAATAAAACATTCTCAATTTTGATTACAGAAAATTGGTACAGAAAACAGATAACAGACCAAAAAGTAAAGTAGACCCTGTGAACATCATGAAGTACCAGGCAGGGAAAAGGAAGTAAAATAAAAGGGAAATTTTAAAAGAGTTAAAAATTATATAGAAAATATTATAGATGTAAAAGTCATATAAGGACATCTAATATATGTACAATGAGTACCCCAAAATAAAGAATTAAAATATATCATAAAAATATTTACAGATATAATTCAGGAAACCTGTTCAGAAAAAAGAAAGCTTGAATCTATAGACATGAAAGGTCATATTTTCTTAAAAAGATTGATGTAGGAGGCTCAGTACCATAACATACCATAGTAAAGTTATTGGAATTATCAGATAAAGAAAGTAGGCACTTATATAAAAAGATCAAGCAACCTTTAGAGTAAACGTAAAGAAATCAAGCTAACCTGAGACTTCATAACAATATTCTGTGCCAGAAAACAATGGGAAAATGCCCAAAGAGTCCTCAAGAGGAAAAAAAAATGACCCAATAAATATCTTAACTTTCTCTCATTTGGGAATAAACGTAATTGAAAGTATAGTTCCCATGAGCTCTTCTTAAAAAAATAAAAGAAAAATTTCATTTAGCCAGGGGGTATAAAACCTATTGTGAATAAACTGGCCATGGGTGTTGATTCCTTTTAACTGCTGGACTAAAATTAAATGTCAGGATTATGGTTACAAGACAGATTGTAACTGTGATAAATGCAGCAAAATTTGGAAAAAGAAATGTGAGAGAAAAGTTAAGAATACAGACTTTTAAATTTTTATAGCTGGCTTCAAATATACGTCATTAAGAGCTTATAAGCCAAATAAAGGTATAAGTGTATTTAAAGGTATAAAATTAAGAACAAAAAAATATAATTAACTAAAATCAAGTGATGGGGGATATGGAGAGGAGGAAGTAGCAATATAATAATCTGGTCATTTCTCAAAATAGAAAGTCAGTAGTTAACTTCTGCAGAGATTAGAAATTAAGTATATTATATATTATGGATTGAATGTCCCACCCCCATCCCCAATTCATATGTTGAAACCCTACCCCTCCAATGTGATGGTAGTAGGAGGTAAGGCCTTTGGGAGTTGATTAGGTCATTAGGTCAGAGCCCTCATGAATGAGATTAGTGCCCTTCAAGAAGAGACAGGAGAGCTTACTTTTTTTTTTTTTTTTGAATATTTGAATTTTATTTTGTTTATTTTTTTATACAGCAGGTTCTTATTAGTTATCTATTTTATACATATTAGTGTATATATGTCAATCCCAGTCTCCCAATTCATCACACAGGAGAGCTTACTTCACTCTCTGCTCTCTACCATATGAGGACACAATGAGAAGTTGGCTGTCTACAACCCAGAAGAGGACCCTTACTAGAACTCGACCATGCCGACATCTGATCTCAGACTTACAGACTCCAGAACTGTGAGAAGTAGATTTCTGTTGTTGATAACACCCATTTTATGGTATTTTCTATAGCAGCATGAGCTGACTAAGATATTATACAAACTTTATTTTCTTGGTCAAACCTCCGTGGCATTTAGACAATAGCTATCAAAATAAAAGTGTGTACCTTTTTGACCCTAAGCTTTCACTTTGGGGAATTTATTACAGATATACCTAAATATGCTATAAAAATATTTATGGGGATATTTTTTATAATGTTGTTTGTAATAAAAAGATTTGAAACACTCTAAATGTCCATCTATGTAAGATTCATTAAATTTTGCTAACTTCAGATAATGAATTCTATAATTGTTAAAGAAACATTGAGTCAATTCTGAGACAAATGTCCAAGATGTATAAGTGGAAAATGTAAGCTTAGAACAATGCATACAATATGCCATCATGTGTGTAAAAATATTTAAAAAGGAAAATGTGTATATTTCCATTTGCACATAATACCTCTGAAAGAATATATGCACACAAAGATAACTGATAATTTAGCTGCCTCTATGGAAGGAAACTGGGTGGGAGATACAAGTGGGGGACAGTCTATTTTCTTACTGTAATTACATTTTCACTTTTTGAATTTTATACCGAATATATGTATTATCTATTAAAACTGAGTTGTATTTTATAGCTAACTTGCTGAAGAGATGGATTTTTACAAATGAATGGGAGATGGAGAAGTGGACTGAATTTAGTTTACAAGAGTATGTACTATTCTGTCGCGGAAAGTGGCTGTGAAGAGCTATGAGGGATCAGGAGACTCGTAGAACCAGACTTGATATAAAGGAGGAATTTGCTTTTGATTTTGTTTTTTGAATGACAGAAGATATGGGAACATTCTTAAGGACTACAGGGGTAGAGGAGGCTGAGAAAAAGAGTGAGGGAGAAAATAAGTATATTCCTGAAATATGATTGTATCAGCTAGAAACTGCATTTAGCTGCATGTATCAGACATGAGACAACAGGGCTTCAACCAGATGGAGGCTTATTTTTCACTCACGTAACACAAAGTATAGAGATAGGCAGTCTCGTTCCTCCACATTGTCACCTATGCTCCAGGCCTTTTATCTTTTCATTGTATCACTCTTAGCATATTCTCAAGGTCACAACATGATTGCAGAATGACCAGTAAGGGGTAAGAACAAATGGGGAAAAGAAGAACATTCCTGAAAAGCCAAGTAGCCCGAATTAAAGAGTTTCCCCAAAAACCCTCCCTGGTGACTTCCTCTTACATCTCACTGCCTCTCCTCCCACAGGGACCGGGCAATGTCAGTCTGTAGTTGGGCACATTGCTGCCTAATAGGGCAGAGGGCTTTTCCTAAGGAAGTCAGAGTAGGAAACTATCAAGGGTAGGAAAAATAGGTACTTTCCTCTACTACAATTTCAGGGATTAGATAACATCCCAATCTAGCCCCAAAACACTGGCCTCTCAGTTTGCCTTAGGGACTTGAAGCCCTCACCATTAGAATTTTTACTGAGACTTAAGCTTTTGTTCTTAGAAAATTGGGAGTAAGATGAATATTACTAAGTTGGAGGAGAGAGTTAACACTTATGTAAACATTAAACCCAAACGCTGTAACACAAAGACAACGTGATTTGTAGCTTCCTGCAAGTAGAGCTAGACTTGGGTGCAGCACTTTTGAGTTCCTCTTGTGAAATCTCTGACCCGGAGCAAGCTACTCTCATTTCCTGGGTTTCAATTTCCTTGTCCCCAAAATGGAACACTTAGTCTCGATTAACTCTAAGGATCCCTCTATCTCTAAAGTTTTATGTAATCACTTTATTGGATTGGCTAATTTCCTTCTAGAAGTAATGGAAATTGGTGACCCAGTGGATCCCATGGTAAATTGAAGCTTCATACAGACTGGGAGGATGAGATGGGCGCTCACATACAGGGGCTGCCAAGAGAGCAGCAAGCATGAAAAAGAAGCACCAGAATGAAGGCCTGGTCAATTAGAAAACAGCAGGGACCCCGCTGAGTTAAATGACTGCAGAAAACCCAGAGTGGTACTATAAAGACATGGGGACCGCCAGAGAAAGAACTGGATTCAGTGTGACTTGGTAATACACACACACACACACACACATATATACATACATGCATATAAGTATCAGATAACAATAGAATCAGAATGATATCCATGTTTGTCAAGCAGCCACCAAGTGTTTGCTTAAAAATAAAAACACTTTCAGGTGCTAATTGGCTGCATAAGAACAGCATCGCAATGTCCAAGATTTCGCTTTGGCTCCAGCAAAGCTGAGTTTATGAGGCACCCAGGTATTTAAATGAAATCATGGCTCTAATTGATTAAATGCAGAAGAGTAAAATGATGCTATGTAAATACACTTGCAGTATAATGACGTGAATTAACATGAATAGGGAAGCCTCCGTGTCACATGTCCCCAAGCTCTGAAGCAGGCTCTGAGGAAAGCGAACCTCTCTGCACAGACACCCACCCACCACCAACCCCACCAGGTCAAGCACAAACCAGCTAGATGTTTCCATTGTTATTCAAAACTGGTTATCAGGAACAGTTGAACCTCTTAATGAAGCTCACAGCAAGTACAAACTATAAAAAAGCATTCATTTGTCACTAACAGAATATGAACAGGTTTAGTGCATCTACTTTTCCACACTTCAAGTTTTCAAATGAGACTGTGAGGCGATTATCAAGGGATTTTGCAGGAAGATAACTTTCCCTCTAAATCTTTTCATCCAGGCGTGATACACAAATGTGCAATATATCTTTTCTATAATTAAGTAAACTGTTCCCCTGCTTCATAGATCCTCGGCAACAAATGACACCTACATGATTTTTCTGGAGGGGGAGAAAATGAGGATTTATCTGTTACTAAGTAAATGCCTAGGAAATGGATATTTTAAATGATTGTTCTGGTAGTAGAATAATTGAGAAAATTCTTTATCACGTTTTTTCTTTACAAACCCCTTTAATCATTGTTTTGAATTCTAGCTATACTGTTTTGAATTCTAGGTATGCATTTTGTTACTCTGTCATCTTGCCACAAGAAAAAATTTCTGCCTGGGGACAGACTAAACTGTTTAATCAAAAGGGAATATGAGGTGCCTGAAGGAAAAAAATATTAAATATATATATGTATATGTACATATATCTATATATATATGTATATATCTATATGCACACATACATACTTCTTTAGTAACGCTACCAGGAGAAGATACTAGTGCTGATAATGTTTTCAAATGCAATATAGGATATCTAAAATAAGATCGAAGACCGTGCCAGATTGTTATATGTAACAGTCTTTCAGTTCCGTTTGCAATCAGCTTCTGAGAACTTATCATCTGCCAGAGCTGACTTTGAAACTGGGACACAAAAGTCATTTTCTGCCTTCAATGAGATCCTAATCTAATAGTGTAGATGTGTAAACTAAGAAGAATTTTAATAGACTATGAGATTGCAAAAAATAGTCTACATATGTGTAAATGATTCATTCTGATTGGTAGATGGTAAGTGAATCAGAATTATTTGTAAAGGATCTAATGGAGTTCAACATCAGAGGAGGCGGAAAGAGGAAAGGAATTCCCGGCAGTGAGAACATCATACACAAAATCATGAAGGTGTGATCATCATCATGCTTTCAAGGACCAATAACTGAGTACTGCCAAAAGGTAAAATGTTGGGTGTAGTGATAGGAGATCAGGACTGGTCAAATTAAAACTTAGGTCAAATTAAGACAAACCTTAAACTTTAAAGTAGGTAGGATTTTGGAGTTTACCTTGAGAGAAATGAGGCCCTTTTAATCAGTTTTCAGCAGAGGAACAGTAAGATCAAGCTTGCTGCTGAGGAGAGGCAAAGTAGTTGCAACTATGTAAGGGCCTGATTAGAGGCCAGAAGGCTAATAAGCAGTCATATTACAGCTTCTGAACTAGGGTCTCCAAAATTTCTCGAATTTTACCTCTGTGTTAATTTCACTTTTTAAAATACATTTGGTTCAAAGAGCAAAAATGCTAGACTGAAAGGGTATATGGCAAGATTTCCTAGCCACTCTTGTCCATAAGCCACCCAGGCTCCTTCCCTGCAGATAACCAATATGACTCGTTTTTGCCTGTTCTTCCAGAGATATTTATGCACAAACACTTAATTCCTCAGCCCCATTTTATTTTACACAAATAGGTGCATATTCAACATACTGTTCTGCATTTTCCTTTCTTCACTTAACAACCTCTCAGAGATATTTCTATATTCATGCACAAAAAACACCCTCAATTTTTAACTACTGCATATACTTTCCAGTGTGTATATAACCCTTAATTTAACCAGTCTCCTGTTGAAGGATAGATTGTTTCAGTGCTTTAATAAATATACTTGCATATGTTTTATTTTGCACGTGAACAATTATATCTAAAGGATTCCACTGCCATCATCCATTGCTGTGTAATAAACTACCTGAAAACTTAGTAGCCTTAACCAACCATTATTGCTATATCTCACAATTTTGTGGGTCAGGAATTGGAAATCACTTGGCTGGGAGATTCTTCTGTTCCATGAGGCATCAAAAGAGGTCCTTTTTCTTATTCTGCCTGTTGGATAGGTTGGTTGGATGGTCCAACATGCCTCAATCACACATCTAGCACCTTGGCAGTGATAGCTGGAATGCTGCACTCAACAAGAATAACTGCCTAGAGTTTCAGATGACTCCTCCAACATGGTTTGAACTCAGGATTATTGAACTTCTTACACGGAGTCTTGGGACTTCCAAAAAGATAGTTAACTCACCTTCGTCCTAGCCCTGCCAGGTAGCATTGTCTTGAAGTTGAGGTTATTGTCATCCATATCAGGTCCAAGTACAGGTCATACTTCTCAGTGCAGTAACTTGAGTATGGTTCTCCTTGATCTGATAACTTGTGAAACTAAAAAAAAAACAAAACAAAAGTTATCTGCCATTCTTACACTACCCCCTCCCAAACACACACATACCCCCAATGGCAATACAGAGACCAAATAATAGCACTGGACACTCTCATTCAAAACTGGTAGAAAAGGCAATAACAAAAAATATAATCTTGGGCTTCCCTGGTGGCGCAGTGGTTAAGAACCCGCCTGCCTATGCAGGGAACGCGGGTTCGAGCCCTGGTCTGGGAAGATCCCACATGCCACGGAGCAACAAAGCCCGTGTGCCACAACTACTGAGCCTGCGCTCTGGAGCCCGCGAGCCACAAGTACTGAAGCCCATGCAGCTAGAGCCCAAGCTGCACAACGAAGAGTAGCCCCCACTTGATGCAAACAGAGAAAGCCACGTGCAGCAATAAAGACCCAATGCAGCCCAAAATAAATAATAAATAAATTTATTTTTTAAAAAAAATATATATATAATCTAATTAAAATATTGGCAAAGGACCTAAATAGATAATTTTCCAAAGAAGATATACAGACAGCCAACAGCTACATGAAAAGGTGCTCAACATCACTAATCATCAGGGAAATGCAAATCAAAACCACAATGAGCTATCACTTCACACTCCTTAGAATGGCTGTCATCAAAAAGACAAGAGATAAACAAGTGTTGACAAGGATATGAAGAAAAGGAAACCCTTGTACACTGTTGGGGAGAATGTAAATTGATGCAGCCACTGTGCAAAACAGTATGGAGGCTTCTCAAAATATTAAAAATATGTAGAACCACCATATGACCCAGCAATCCCACTTCTGGCTATATATCCAAAGGAAATGAAAGCAGGGTATCAAAGAGATATTTGCACTCCCATGTCAACTGTAGCATTATTTACAATAGTCAAGACATGGAAACACCTAAGGGTCCATCAGAAGATGAACAGATAAAAGAATGTGGTATGTGTGTGTGTGTGTGTGTGTGTATGTATATATACAAATATATATAGGAATACCATTCAGCCATAAAAAAAATCCTGCCACTTGTGACAACATAAATGAAACTTGATAGCGTTATACTAAGTGAAAATAAGTCAGACAGAGAAAGACAAATACTGTATGATCTCACTTATGCACGGACTCTAAGAAAATGAAACTCATATAAACAGCAGATTGGTGACTGCCAGGGCCTAGGGGTTGGGGGAAATGGGTGATGGTGGTCAACAGGTACAAACTTCCAATTTTAAGATGAATAAGTTCTGGAGATGTAACGTACAGCATGGTGAACATAGTTAACAATACTGTATTGTATACTCGTAAGTGGCTAAAAGATCTTAAATATTCTCACTACAAAAAGAAAGGTAACTATGTGAGCTAATTAATGGATTTTATTAATTAGCCTTATTGTGGTGATCATTTCACAATTTTTACATATATCTAATAATCACATTATAGACCTTAAATTTTTACAATGTTATATGTCAAATATATCTCAATAAAGCTGGGAAAAAAAGTGGGGGAAAAGGAAAGCGTATGTTGCCATTGTCTTGATTAGGGGCCAGTCCTATTTTGCAGAAATGTTCTCTGTGACACTTGGCTTCACCCTCTAGGTCCTGGGAACTCCCCTCTTAGTCATCTTTTATTTTCCATAATAAATAACCCATTTTGCTTCTTGACATTTTCATCTTTCTTTCTGCTCTTAGTTGAGGACTCATAGTTTTTGTTTTGTTTGAAATATTTCTGTCCCTTTTATTCCAAGTTGATGGTACTAATACAATTATCTTATAAACTTTGTGGGATTCCTATGAATCTTAGTAAATTTCTCTATATTAGATTAAAACCATATCACAAATATCTCAAGATAGGTTCTCCTGGGCTTGGGATAAGGGTCAGGATGCTATGGGAAAATGGCTTTAAATTTCCTAGAAGGTGTTTTGTCTAGTTGAAAGCTTCTATGAGACATGCCCTTAAATATTTATAGCACCTTAATAAAGAGTCTTACATGCATATCCTTGAGATGATCTTTACCTTATAGTAATTTCTTAATTTGAGAGCCTTTTAGAGAAACTGGAAATGAGAAATACTTATTTTCAAATGACTACTACTCTGTATTTTCTCTAAATTTTTCTTGAAAGCTGATTTTCTCCTTTTGTAGCTCATTTCCCCTCTATCCGTGCTTTATTATATAGGGCTAAAAAATGGAATAGCACTTTCAACACTGTTTCTGGACAATGCCTCAGCCAAATTCACCAGTTAATTAGTTACATATACATGTTATCATAGATGACAATGTTGCCAAACTTCAGACCACTACATAGCAAAGTTGCCTTTCTTCCCAGCCTCCAATAACAATTTCCTCCAGTCTTCTTCTAGCTTTCACAGGCAGGCTCCATAAGGCCTTCCAGCTTCTACCTCCCCCCTGGTGGCAAAGTCAATGCAACATGTTTCAAATTTTTGTTATGGCAGCTCTTCACTCCCATATAGCAAATTCTGTATTGGTTATCTATTACTGTTAACAAAATACCCTAAAACTTAGTGGCATAAAGCAAAAACAATTTGATATCTCTCAATTTCAGAGGGTCAAGAGTTTGGGCAGTGCTCAGCTGGATAATTCTTCTCTACCTAGCATCAACAAAAATCTTTTGGTGGCACTCAACCGGCAGATGGGCTGACCTGTACAGTCCAAGATGGTTATACACATGTCTAATTGATCTCTACGTTCGAAGTAATTTCTATGAAAATCCTAACAGAGTTTGTGAGACATTTAACAAACTGATTCTACAATCAATATAGAATAACAAAGATGCAAGAATAGCCTAAACAAAGAAAACAATATAGAGAGGAAAATGCCCCCACTAAATCTCAAGACTTACTATTAAAATATGATAACTGAGATGGTATATTATTGGCATACAATTTGACCAACAGAGCAGAATAAAGAGCCCAGAAGCAATCCTGTGCACTTATGGAGATGTATATATGTTAGAAGGAGCATTGTAGGAAAAAAATCATTCAATAAATGGCTCTATGAAAATTGGTTAATATAAGAAAAACTTTTCCTGGGATTTCTACCTTATATCATACAGACAAAAATCAACTCCAGATATACAGGGGTAAAAATAAAACTTGTAGAAGAGCACAGAGGAAAATTTTATATTACTTCAAAAGTACTAATGATAAAAGGGAGGTAGCTGCTTAATGTGGTTGGATTTACTTTTTGTTCAAACACACACACACACACACACACAACCAGAGAGAGAAATGACAACCACAAAGTTGGAGAAGTATTTGAAACACATATGACTTGTAAAGATTAATTACCCATAAGGGATCAGTAGATAAGTAGATGGATTGTAGAGAGGGTGGCAGAGAAATATTTTACCTATTATTCAACAAGAAAATGTAATAGAAAATGACAAAAGATATTGAACAGTAAAGTCCAGGAGAAAAAACATGGATGATTAATATAAAATAAGAAGCTCAATCTTATTAATAATCAAGGAAATTTCTATTAAACTCTATTCTATTAAACAATGAGTTACAATGTTCTATTCAATAGATTTGCAAAAATTTATAATTGCAATACTAGGTGTTTAGGCTTGCAGAAACAGAGACTCCAGTGCAAATATAAATGGATACAACAACTTTGGAAATCAATTTGATATTTTCTTACATCTGAACATTCACAAAACTCACAATCTTGCACCCTCAGTACCAGGGTTGCTAAACAGTGTTACTAAAAGTATGTTCCATAGGCAGGTACTGGTACTTAAACTATCTGTTAACAGACGGCACTAAGATAAGGATCTTGCACCAGAACATTAACAAACACAATGCTTCCTTCTCTGAGGAAGTCTGAAAATAACAACAACTTGGCTGAATTAAAGAGTGGATCTTAATAACACAGTTGTTCTATATTTGAATGCAAGCTACATATCTCATTGTAGACTGGTGTTTTGAACAAGCACTAACCTAAAATATTGGTGGTTGATACTCACTAGTGGGATGTGAATTAAATTTGGTGGGTCACAAGTAGCTTTTTAAAAATGAAATAAAATAAAATAAAATGAAATAGAATACATATAGTAAACTGAATTGAATAAAAGATAGCAAAGCACAACACAATTTTGTTTCAGATATAAAAGTACAGGCCTCCCCACACATACATACATGTACACACACACACACACACACACACACATATGTATACTGGGTTGTTATATAAAACTTCTCTTCTACAGGTCACTGCCAAAATTTTATGAAAATAATATTCCTAAAGAAACCTCATGTATATGCTCTAGACAATATCTAAACGCCTTAAAATCATATAAAGTATTCTCCAACCACAACAGAATGAAATTAGAAATCAATAACAAAAGAAAACTTTGGAAAGTCACAAATGTGTGGAACTTTAAAGCTACATACCCCTAAGTGACTAACAGGTCAAAGAAAATATCATGGAGAAATTAGAAAATACTTTGAGATGAATGAAGACTAAGACACAACATACGAAAACCTATGGGACACGGTTAAAGCAGTGTTCAGAGGGAAATTTATAGCTGTAAATGTCCACATTAAAAAGACAAATATTCAATAAATAAGCATACCATCTCACTTTAAGAAACTAGAAAAAGAAGAACAATCTAAATCTAAAGTAAACAGAAGGAAGGAAAAAATAAATATTAGAGAGAAAATAAATGACACAGGACTTTCCTGGTGGAGTGATCTAAAATGATATTTAACAACATTTATAACAGCATCAAAAAGAACAAAGTACTTAGGAGTATATTTAACAAAATTATAAGACATACACATTGAACTACAAAATATTGTTAAAAAAAATCAAGACCAAAATAAATGAAAAGACATCCTATGTTCATGGATTAGAAGATTAATACTGTAAAGATGGCAGCATTCCACAAAGTTGATCTACATATTCCATGCAATCTCTATCAAAATTCCAACTGCCTTTTTACAGAAATGGATAAGCTGATTCTAAAATTCATATGGAATTGCAAGGGAACCAGAATAGCCAAAACAATCTTGAAAAAGAAGAACAAAGTTTAAGGACTTATACTTCTCAATTTGAAAACCTACTACAAAGTTATAGTAATTGAGATAGTGTAGGACTTGCCTAAGGATAAACTTATAGATCAAAGGATTAGAATAAAGGATCTAGTAGAAAACCCATCTATATATTGTCATTTGATTTTTGACAAGGGTACTAAGACTATCTGTATTAGTTTCCTGTTGCTGCTGTAACAAATAAACTGGAAGCTTAAAACAACAGAAACTTATTCTTTCACACTACTAAAGGCCAAAAGTCTGAAATCAAGGTATCGGCAGGGTCTCACTCCCTCCGGAAGCTCTAAGGGGGAATCCAATCTGAGAGCTTCCTTCCTTTCTTAGAATGGTGGTTGCTAGCTTCCTTGGCTTGTGGTCATGTCACTCCAATCTCCAGCATCATCTTCCCATTGCCTTCTTCTCTGTGCATCTGTATCTTCTCTCCTGTTTCTCATAAAGATGCTTGTCACTGAATATATGACCCACATGGATAATCCAAGATAATTTTATCTCAGGACCCTTAATTAAATTGCATATGCAAAGATTCCTTTTTTCAAATAAGGTGACATTCATAGGAACTAGAGGTTAGAACATGGACACGTCTTTTGGGGGGTTACCATTCAACCCACTACCTCATTCAGTGGGGGAAGGAAAAGTCTTTTCAGCAAATGGTGTTGGGAAAACTGCATATCCATACATTAAGAATGAATCTGGGGGCTTCCCTGGTGGCGCAGTGGTTGAGAATCTGCCTGCTAATGCAGGGGACATGGGTTCAAGCCCTGGTCTGGGAAGATCCCACATGCCGCGGAGCAACTAGGCCCGTGAGCCACAACTGCTGAGCCTGCACGTTCTGGAGCCTGTGCTCCACAACAAGAGAGGCCACGATAGTGAGAGGCCCGTGCACCGCGGTGAAGAGTGGCCCCTGCTTGCCACAACGAGAGGAAGCCCTCGCACAGAAACGAAGACCCAACACAGCCCCAAAAAATAAATAAATAAATAAATTTTTTTAAAAAAAGAATGAATCTGGGGCTTCCCTGGCGGCGCAGTGGTTGAGAATCTGCCTGCCAATGCGGGGGACATGGGTTCGAGCCCTGGTCTGGGAAGATCCCACATGCTGCGGAGCAACTGGGCCCGTAAGCCACAACTACTGAGCCTGCGCGTCTGGAGCCTGTGCTCCGCAGCAAGAGAGGCTGCGATAGTGAGAGGCCCATGCACCGTGATGAAGAGTGGCCCCCGCTCGCCGCACCTAGAGAAAGCCCTTGCACAGAAATGAAGACCCAACACAACAATAATTAATTAATTAATTAATTTAAAAAAAAAAAAAAAGAATGAATCTGGGGGACTTCCCTGGTAGCACAGGGGTTAAGAATCCACCTGCCAATGCAGGGGACATGGATTCGATCCCTGGTCTGGGAAGATCCCACATGCCTCAGAGCAACTAAGCCCATGAGCCACAACTACTGAGCCTGCGTTCTAGAGCCCGAGAGCCACAACTACTGAGCCCATGCATCTAGAGCCCATGCTCCGCCAACAAGAGAAGCCACAGCAATGAGAAGTCCGTGCACTGTAACAAAGAGTAGCCCCTGCTCGCCACAACTAGAGAAAGCCCACGTGCAGCAACAAGGACCCAACGCAGCCAAAAATAAAAAAAATAATAATAGAAAAGGAATGAATTTGGACCCCTACCTCATACCATACGTATATAACAGCTAAGTAAAATGGATCAAAGTCATAAATTTAAGAGCTAAACCTATAAAATTCATAGAAGAAAACAGGCGTAAATCTTTGTAATGTTGTACCAGGCAACAATTTATTAGATGACTTCAAAAGTACAAGGAACCAAGTCACAAGCAACCAAAGGAAAAAATAGACAAGTTGGAATACTTCAAAGCTAAGGACAATTTATGTGTCAAAGGGTACTATCAAGAAAGTAAAAAGATAACCTACAGAATGGGTTTTTATTTGCAAATTATATATCTGATAAGGCTCTAGTAACCACCACATATAATGAGCACTTACAATGCAGCATTTTAATAAAAGTAACCCATCTTAAAATGGTCAAAAGATTTGAATAGACATTTCTTCAGAAAAGATACACATATGACCAATAAGCACATGGACAGCTGGTAACCATCATTAGTCATTAGGGAAGTGCAAATCAAAATCACAATAAGACACTACTTCACATGCTCTAAGTTGGCTATAATTTTTTTAAAATGGGGGAAAAGAAGGTGTTGACAGGGATGTTGAAAAATCGGAAACTTCATACATTACTAGTAGGATAGAAAATCATGCAGTCACCTTGTAAAATGGTTTACAGTACCTCAAAAAGTTAAAAAGAGACTTGCCATATGACCTGGCAATTCTGCTCCTAGGTATATTCCCAAGAGGATTAAAAATATATGTCCACACACAAAAAAACTTGTTCATGACATAGAGAATGGACTTGAGGACATGGGGAGGGGGAAGGGTAAGCTGGGACGAAGTGAGAGAGTGGCATGGACTTATCTATACTACCAAATGTAAAATAGATAGTGGGAAGCAGCCGCATAGCACAGGGAGATCAGCTCGGTGCTCTGTCACCACCTAGAGGGGTGGGATAGGGAGGGTGGGAGGGAGACGCAAGAGGGAGGGGATATGGGGATATATGTATATGTATAGCTGATTCACTTTGTTATAAAGCAGAAACTAACACACCATTGTAAAGCAATTATACTCCAATAAAGATGTTAACCAAAAAAAAACTTGTTCATGAATATTTATAGAAACTTTATTCATAATAGCTAAAGAGTGAATACTGCTCAAGTGTCTATTATCGGATGAATGCATAAAGAAAGGTGGTGTTATCCATACAACGGAATATTGTTCATCCATAAGAAAAAATAAAATAAAATATTGATGCATGCTACAACATGCAACAAAGGTGGGTGAACCTTGAAAATATTATTGTCAGTAAAACAAGCCAGACACAATATGAAATGTTCAAATAGGAAAATCCAAAGACAAAGTGGTTTCCAGGACTGACTGAAGGAGGAAACTGGGAGTGGTTGTTAACAGGTAAGAGTTCTTTTGTTTGTTTGTTTTTGTGGTGATGAAAATGTCCTGGAATTAGGTAGTGCGAATGGTTCACAGTCTTGGGGATTTACTAACAAATGAATTGTGTACTTTAAACAGGGGAATTTTATGGTATATGAATTATATATCAAAAGAAATTAAAATAAATATGAAAAAATAAATGAACTACAGCTACCCACAACATGGATGGAACCTTATAAAAGTAATGTTGAGTTAAAAATATTAATGTCACAGAATTTTCCTCTTTTTTGTAAAACCTGAAGGTGAGAAAATCTGAAAAGCAAATAAATAATAAAAATAAGATTCAGGAACCCCTTCAGTTGTGGGCGTAGTCCAAGGGTATATGCAAAGCTAAAGGCAAGGTTTTTGTTATTAAGTGTAGTTGGTGTGCGAATGTTAATTTTATAGGTATGCTTCTTGCTAAACATATGTACCGTGGTGTGCTTCAAATATCATATAATAAAAACATTTAAGTGATTTGCTTTTCAATTTTATGTGGCTGGGGAAATGCTAGTGTCACTAATTAACAACAGTGGCATTAAAAGCAGATGACCTGTCATTTCATGACATGGGTCAGCCTTGCTTCCTTTAGTCAATCTGCCCCACCATTCATCCTCTAATGATCACTTCTCATTGCTTCTGAGTCACCAATCTGTTGATGCCCAGCCAGCTGAGGCAGAAGATGGGCTTTTTATAGAGCTGGAGCATCAAAAGTGAGTCATCTACTCACTTCTGGCACGGTTCATCTCAAAAGTTATCTTCCACCTCCTCTCAGCTAAAATTAATCTGCCTATTATTTTATCTAAGCCTACATCATTGTTATTATGCTGTGTTTAATACTTAAATTATTAATTCCCCCTAAATCACAATGTCCTGTGATTCACTACATGTTGAATGAAAGCATTTCAGTGCTTTATGAGAAAGTTGTATGCTGGACTAGAGCAATAACATCCTTGCTCAGATTCTAAGTCAAATTGGACTTTCTCAGTTCTGGGTATGATAGCCATCTTGAAAAATATTTATTGCAAGAAGAAATCATTTTTTAAATTATTATTTTGGGGGTTTTGGGAGGTTTTTGTTTTTAAGTCTAAAAGCTTCTCTTTATATGACTTTATCTTAAGGGAGATCTCACAGGAAAAAAAAAAGAAGCTGCAGTAAGCCTTCTAGGTTACAGGAGGAACTAAGGAAGAGACAAGTAGGTTAAAGAAATGAGATCAGAAATCAATGTCCCGGATGATATATATGCCTAACTCACCTCAAGAATATATCCACGTAGACTTGAAGTTAGGGACCAGCTGTTGTAAATTTGTGTGGTTATCTCCTGACCTAACCTTTTAGCTTCTTTTTGTTCCTTGATTGTAGTTAAGCTTCATCTTGCCTCAGGGCCTTTGTATTTGCTGTTCCCATGTTTTGGAATTATTATTTCCAGAAAAATTGTCCATAAATGATTCTTTTCTATTCGTCGGCACTCATCTCTTAAATATATTTTTTCCTTGATTGTCCTACTAGCCTAGTTTAGTCCCAGTTTATCAGATTACCTTACTTCTTTCACAGAATAATAATAAAAACAAATATTATCAAAAAAAAAAAAAAAAAGAAATGAATGTCCCAATTCCCAGCCTTGGGATCAAACATCAAGTGTAAAAACTTACATAAAGGAGATGAAATGTATGTTGTGTGAGCTTGCAAACTCTCTCTCCAGCAAAAGAATCATTAAACTGGTAAAAATTGTCAAACAACAACTAATTAAAGTCTCCAGAAATTGACCTGAGGACAGGCGGCAAACTGAGAAGCATTTATTCAAAAAATTTTATAGCGTATCAGTAAGAACAGTGGTAACCTGTGACATTTGAGCCAGAAACTGCTCCCATCACCTGTCCCCTACTTCCTATTACATTTTTCAGAAGGTTTTTTCTGGTTGGACATGGCCAAGAAGAGATTGGCTACCTTCTCCTCAACTCCCCAGCCACTTCTCAGTTATAAGGCAATGGTTTCCCTTGGGGTGGTGGGTCGCCCATAGCCAACCCCAAGATGTTTCAGAAGATCTATTCCAGGAGGGTGCGGCCAAGCAGATAGGGTCTCCCAAGTCTATTCAGCTCCCACTCATAGTGTAAAGGCTCTATCCTAGTCAGACACATCAAGCCATGAGCTGCTGGCCAAAGAGACTACGGCTTCCATTGTCACATCCTCTCCCCCCAGCATCTGCTCATAGGGCAGAAGTTCCATGCCAGTTAGGTTAATGGGACTACCATTCTCCAAGCTCCCTCGTAGGACAAAGGAGTCACTCTAGGAGAAGTAGACCTAGACCCTAACCCCTCTCCCCATTCAGCTCCATCACATCTAACAGAGCTTCTGGTTAGTGAGGAGGCAAGTTGAGGACTGTCAGCTCCATAGCACTGTCTGAGGGGGGCACCTTAATTTGGGATAAGGAGCATACCAACTCCTGCCTAAAGGCACCCTCCCTCCAATAAAGACCATGAAGAAGCAACTGGATGCAAGAAGCAGCAAACAGAACAGCAGACTCACCAGAAATTTAACAAGGAATGACATGAGGAAAAAAGACAGCAAAAAAACAAACAAACAAATAAACAACAACAACAAAAAGGCCCTGATAACATTACATTCATCCCTAGTGGAAGGCTGTGCACATATTCTAGGGTCAATCCACTCTGCAGCAATTGGAGAGCTGTTAATCCCCGGCTAAAAGCAGTGTAGATTTGAAATCTTCCTGAAATGGATGGAAGTCTTACTGGCTCAGGAGGTTTAATCAAAATGCCAAATCAGTCAATGGCTGAAGACTAAGCTATGCTGACCCAGGAGCAACTACCAGGATTCCAAGCTTAAAACTTCAAAAGAACAGAAAAAAATTCTAAGCACTGACATCAGGAATTGCACACTTAGGAGAAATAGACTTTGTAGAATTAATCCAAGCAATCCACTAAATAAACAGAAATAGGCAACAATAACAAGTCACAGGGTAAAAAGTAGAAACAGGCTCTACAATATATTATATAAAATATCTAATTTTTATGAAAAAGTGAGACATGCAAAGAAACATGCGAGTGTGGCCCATAAACAAGAAAAGACAATCAGGCAATGGATATACTTTTGAGGGGGTCCCATATGTTGGACTTAGCAGACAAAGATTTCAAAGAAGCTATTAGAAATATGTGCAAAGAACTAAAGACAATCATGCCTAAAAAAATGAAAGGAAAGCAGAATTCATCAAATATAGAATAGTAATAAGTATATAGAAATCACCAAAAAAAGAACCAAATGGACATTCAAAAGTTGAACTATACAAAAACTGAACTGAAAAATTAACTATGGTGGACTCAGCAGGTTTGATCTGGCAGAAGAATGAATCAGAAAACTCGAAGAAAAATCAATAGAGATGGTCCAATGTGAAAAACAGAAAGAAAAATAAAAGGAATGAAGAAAAAAAGATGAACACAGACACTGAAAAGTTTGAGGCACCATTAAGAGCAGCAGCATTTGTACAAAGGGGAGTAACAGAAGCAGAGAAGAGCAAGGCAGAAAAAATATTCAAAGAAATAATTGCTGAAAATTCTCCAAATACAATGACAAACATTAATCTACACATCCAAGAGCAAGTAGCTACAAGTAGGATATACACAAAGAGATCCACATCTACACAAATAGTCAAAATGTTGTGAGCCAAAGACAACAAGAAGACCTTGAGACCAGGAGAAAATTGACACCACATATAATGGAACTAAGTTTAATTCTTACTAATATAAGTTCAAACATCAAAGTTGCAGATGTAATTTTAGAAAACAAATTCTCAATGAGTGGTCAAAGTAAGGGGTTGTTAGGACACTTTATAGCTATAGTGTGTTCTTGGGAAACATTGAATCAATAATTGATTTTTTTTCTCAAAGTAAGCATCTAGGCCTGAAGATTTTACAGAAAAGTTCAACCAAACTCAAGAAACGTGCTGATTCAACCCTGTACACAACTCTCCCAGGGACATGAACAAGAGAGCATTCTCCTATTTATTCTATGACCTTTTTTACTTGGAAATGTCCCTTATTTCTTGTGAGTTTGAAAAGGCACTAGAGATCATATATGCTTAAAGTTTTCCAGGGTGGGGAAGCCCTCAGCATTGTTCATCACTGTTTTACCAAGAGAAACTGGGGGCATAGATCACACAGACCTTTGTCGCATAGCTAATAATGGCAAAGTTAGGATTTGAGGCCTTAGTCGTCTGGTTCCAGAATTCACGCTCACACTTACTGCTGAATACTTAGCATCCAGCTTGGCATAGAGTACATTCTCAGTAAGTGATAGGTTAAACTGCTAATGTGACATTCTTATTTGGGTAAGCTAGTCTATCCTAATCAATAGTGAGATATCTTCTGCCTACAGATGCATAAAAATAAAGAGAGCTCCTGTGTTTCTCTAGTATTTCATACTAAATTTACATTACATATAAAATTACTGACTCTGCACATTTATATATTTTTAAAAGACTTTGTTTTGTTAATAAGAATTTGCTACTACAGAATAAAAATACCTTAAGAATTATAACTGAATATTTTTACCAGTCCTATACAATGTAAAAGTATTTACAACATTTGCTTTCCTTATGTCATTTGTACCGAGAAAAGATTCTGAAAAGAATATGAAGTACTTTAATGTCGTCTTCAAGACTATTTTTAAGCTAAAACTAATTGCTTATAATTATAATTGCCGAAATTCACTATAAATATAGCCTTAAAAACTAAAACATTCTAAAAAGAATATCTTTGGTTACCTACTGACCAAAGGGTACTCAAGTTAAATGTTTTCCAAAGAGTGATTTGGCTACCCCTTGATACTATTTCAAGTTCTCTTTGAAGCCACTAACTCTTAGGGCATTTGAAAACCCTTCATTTTCTTCTTCTATGCTACCCCCTCTACAAACTTGCTGTGACCACCTAGAGTAGAAACTTTTAGGTCTTCTTTACTATAGAAGTGACCCTAGTGACAAATCTGGCATTTCATCCACTATCTGCAAAGTAACCCTAGAGTCTGGAATCTTAGTCATTTTTGCTGTGATGGCAGAGTGAATTTTTAGAAGTTCATGGCCCCAGAGCGTTTTCTTCAGGTTTCTTGTTTTAGGACAACTAGGACAACTTAAACATTATATTCTACCAGATAAAAGACACAAATAGGTAGCTTATAGAAGAAATGAAATGACTAAGAAACACCCCAAATTTTAATTCTATCAGTAATCAAATTGAAAGAATGATACACCATTTTGTGAGTATTTAATTGCAAATATTTTAAATGATAGCAATGCTTGTAAGGAGGTAGAATAATGTAGAAGTTAGAGCAGAGACCCTGTGTTTGAATTCTCAACCCACCATGTATCAATTGTTACTTAAAATCTTGGTTTTAAGTCTTTAAATCTTGTGCCTTGGTTTCCACATCCAAGGGTCTAGTAGTGTCTAACTCACTATTGTGATGATGGAACAAATCAGTATTTGTGAACATTCTTATAACATTGCCTAGGACATATACATAGTTCCTCAATTGTTAGTTATTGGTGTAAGTATGAACTCCTATAAAGTGGCACATGCTTTCCAAGAAGAAATTTCCTCCATGTGTATCAAGAGCATAAAAAGTGCTTAAATTTTTCATGTAGTAATTCTCCTTCTAGGGAAACTATCCCAACAAAATAGTCACTAATTCAAACATCTATGTACAACAATTTTTTTATTAAAGCAAGAGTTTTGATAAATTGGAAACAACTTAAATCTCTAACATTTGGAACAAAATCAATAAAATTATGACATTTATAGTAAACTTTTAAAACACAATTAAAATAATTAGGATGGGACATTTACTACAGGCTAACATAGAAAACTAAGGACCTAATTTATTTTCCTGCCTTAAATAATTAGAAAACTAGATAAAACACATGAAAAAATACTTTTCAGATATCAGACAAGAGGCAGATCAGGACTGTGATTTCTGAGAAGATGGAAACAAATGAGTTTACACAAATGAGTTGCCCTGGTTTATTCAGAAGCAATTTCCAGGTCATCCTGCAGTGAGGAGGAATCCGAAAGAACCTCACTGTTTTGCTGAGTGAGGGCAAGTATCAGAAAAGAAAAAGCTGCAAATAAGAAGCACTGTAGAGATCTGCGGGGGTGGGGTGTTGTCCCCATCTTTGGCTTGGTACTAATCTGCATACATGTGAGAGGAAACGTCTTGAGGCTGGAAAACGTATCACTGGAAAAGATGGCAGAATAATTTCTGAAGCTCATACAGGAGTGGGAATTTGGGGGAACCCCACAAACAAGAGCGGAAAAACATCAAAAAGCAAGAGGCGTATGGTTGAGTTGCCAAAATGTACTGCCTTAGTAATGGCAGGAAACTATCACTAGATTCAAGACATCTTTTTACCTTCTCTAACAAAGCTTACAGGCTTCAAAATGATTTAACTAATTCCAAGTAACTTAACTGCATACCATAAGAAAATACCACTATGTGTAAAGCAATACAAAAAATTTAGCATCCAAAAACATAAAAATCTAAGTGTCTGGTAACTAATAAAAGATTACTAGGCGTTCAAAGAAGTAGGAAAATATGACCTCTAACTGGGGTAGACACCAATCAATAGAAACATATACAGTCAGAAATGAAAGAGATAAACGGACAAGGATTAAAACACCCATTTGTAATATGCTTCACATGTGCAAGATACAGTATAAGCCATGAACATAATGAAAAATGTAAAATGTAAAAAAGACCCAAATATAGCTTCTAGAGATGAGAAATACAGTATCTGAAATTTAAAAAGAAAAATACACAAAATGGGATTAACAGCAGATGAGATAAGGCGGAAGAGATGATTAGTGACTTGAAGATATGGTAATGGAAAATATTCAAAATAGAACACACAGCATGAAATGAATAGAGCATCAGTGAGCTCTTGGGACAGCATGAAGTGTCTACCACATATGAAACTGGAGTCCCAGAAATCGAGAAGAGAAAAGGCCAGGGGAGGGGGAAATGCCAGAAAAAGTATTTGAAGAAATAATGGCTAAAATATTTCTAAACTTGATAAAAACATAAATCCATAAATGCAAGAAGTTCAATGAACATTAAAAAGAAAAATCTTAAAATTACACCAACTTATATCATAATCAAATTGCTGAAAACCAGTGATAAAAGAAAATCTTAAAAGAAGCCAAAGGAACAAAGGTAAAACAGCAGACTACACATCAGAAACTATGCAAGCTAGAAAAGAACAGAGACGTGTCTTTAAAATACATAAAGCAAATGAAAAAGATGACAGGTATTGGCAAGGATGTGCACAAACTGGAAACCTTGCACACTGTTGGTGGGAAACAGTGTAAGGATTCCTCACGTTGAAGCTAAAACTATTATATAATCTAGCAATCCTACTTCTGGTTCTGTATCTAAAAGATTTGAAATCAGGATCTCAAAGAGATATTAGTACTACCTTGTTCATTGCAGCACTCTTCACAATAGCCAAGATGTGGAAAAAACCTAAGTGCCCATCTACAGATGAGTGGATAAAGAAAATGTGGTATTTGCATACAATGGAGTACTATTCGGCCTTTAAAAAGAAGGAAATTCTGTAATATGCAACACCATGCATGAACCTTGAGGAGATATACTAAGTGAAATAAGCCAGACACAGAAACACAAATACTGCATGATTCCACTTATGAGGTGTCTAAAATAGTCAAATTCATGAAATCAAAGAGTGGAATAGTGGTTACCAGGGCCTGGGGTGAGGGGAGAAATGGGGAGTTACTAATCAACAGCCATAAAGTTTCAGTTAAGCAAGATGAATCAGCTCTAGAGATCTGCTGTACCACATTGTATGTATAGGGAGTGATAATAAGATTGTATATTTCTAAGATTTGCCAAGAGGGTAGATCTCATGTTAAATGGTTTTTCCATAATAAAAAGAAAAATTAAAAAGTATCATACAGAATCCTTTACCCAGAAAAAAAATCCTTCAAAGTTGAAGGTGAAATTAAAACTTTTAGAGAAAAATAAAAGATGCAAAAGTGTATGACTATGAGTCCTGCACTACATGAAATATTTAAGGAAGTTCCTTCAGCAAAAGACAAGTGATATGGATGGAAGTTCCATCAACAGAAAGACATTAACAGTGCCAGAAATGGTATACATACTGGTATACATTTTTAAAATTTTCCCTTATTTTATATTCTCTTTAAAAGCTAATAGTTTAAGGCAAAAATAACAATACATTGCCAAGCTTAGAAGTAAAATGTGGACAACAAAACAACGGATTTCAGGGAAGAAATGAAAGTACACTGTTGTAAGGTACAAACATCATACACGAAGTGGTATAATATTTAAAGGAGACTGTGATAAGATAAAAATGTACCTTGTAGTTGATGCAGAAGTGGTTCTCAAAGTGTGGTCTTGAAATCCTTGGCATCCTCGAGACCATTTCAGAGGTCCCACTAGGCCAAAGCTGTTTTCATAATACTATGTTATTACTTGCCTTTTCCATTCTCATTCTCTCATGAATATACAGTGAAGTTTTTCTGAGGTTAATTTATATGTGATGAGATTGTATAATGAAATATACCAACATTTGGATGATCCGCATAACTCAGGGAACTAATGAATTTGAACAAAGACTAATGAATATTTTTTAAAAATCATGTGTAGGTAAAACATCCATTTTAAGTGCAATATATATCAATATGTTTTAGCAAACAGTATCTTGAAATGTTTTTGAATTTCACTAAACTTTTCAAAAACTGCCAGATTTTGATCTTGCGTATAAGGAGCTTAGAAGTCACCATTCCATCCTAACAAGTAAAAAGCCTAACAGACTGAAAAAAATCAACAACTCTCCCTGGATCTATATAAGAAAAGAGGATACAGAGAAAACCTATGCCTCCAAGATTCAAAAGATCAACAGGCAAATACAGAGAGTAACAACTTACTGGAGCAGAGAGACTGACAAACAGAAACCACCACAGGAACCAGTGCTGGGATAGGAACACCTGAACTGCAATTGACAAAGGGCTGGAGGATCAGAGTGGACAATCTGAGAGTTAAAAACTTCACGGGGGACCTGTCGTGGTTGCAGGGTGGGCACAGTGTTGTGAGCTCCTCCAGGAGCTTGACCAGATCCCCACAGTAAGTATCAGTGAAAAATCCCCTTGAGCTTCCAGCAGGGGAAGCAGAAGAGAACCCACTTTGAAATAAAACAGAGCACTCTTCTTCCTAATATCGCCTGCCCTCAGGGGAGACTAGTTTACCAGAGCTTCACCTGGTGTATTATCAGAGCCCATGTGACCTGGGGAAGAGAACTACCCAACTCCAGCTAGCTCACTCTAGCCATCCTGTCCCATCTAAGAAATGAGAAGAAAACTGCGAAACACTGTGCAGCTCGTAGACCATAGGCATAGGCTCACTAAAAGACTGAGACCTAACCATAGGACTCTAGAACACTTCCCCTCCCCCTATACCTTACCAGCACATTACTAAAGCCCCCTTTGCAACAGTTCCTTTTACCCAGTACATCATATCTGACTATCAAGAAGAAATTACAAGGCATATCACACTAAACACCAAAACAATAATACTCACATTCTTTTCAAGTATGTACGGAACATTCACCAAAACGTATATTATGGGTCATGATACATTACTCAATAAATTTGAAGATTTGAATTCATTTTTTAAAAATGAGAAATGGTCTCTGGCCAGAATACTTAAATATAAAGCAATAAAGGATGACAGAAAATCTCCAAGAGCTGGAAATTAAATGATACACTTTTGAATAATATGAGATAAAGGGAAAACAACCCAGAAAAATTAGAAAATATTTTTAACTGAAAGATAATGAAAGCACAGCATATAAAATTTGTGGGATGAAGCTAAGGTAGTAAGAGGAAGGAAATCTATAGCATGAAAGGCTTATATTAGAAATAGAGTGGCCTCAGAGTGATGATCTAAGCTTCAACTATGGGAAACTTAAAAAGAGCAAATTAAACCCAAAATAAACAGATTGAGGGAAGAAATACAAATAAGAATGTAAATAAATGAAGAGAAAAACAGAAGAACAATTGAGAAAAATCAAAATAACCAAAAGTTGGTTCCAAAAGGTTAATGCAATTGGTAAACCTCTAGCCTCACTGATGAGGAAAAATATCAGAATGAAAGAGGGGACACCACTACTGATACCACAGACATGAAGAGGATAAGAGAAAGTATTTTGAATAATTTTATGTTAACACATTTAAGTACATAGATGAAATGGAGAAATTCCTTAAAAGACAACCACCAAAGCTTACTCAAGAAGAAATAGTTAATATGAATAGCCTTATATGTATTTTGAAAATTAAATTAGTAATTAAACACTTTCCAACCAAAAAAATCAAAAACAAACAAAAAAACACATCCATCAGGCCCAGATGACATCACTGGTTAATTCTTACAAATATTTAAGGAAGAAAGGAAACCAATTCTACACAAAGTCTTCCAGCAAATAAGTTAAAGGGAGCCCTTTAACTTATTTTACAGTGAGAATTACCCTGTAATCAAACCACATAAAGATTTTAGGCTGCAATTTTCTTGTCATATCGCTAAAGGACTAAGTAAAAAAATTCCTTAAGAAAAACATATAAAAAGAGGATTGTACATCATAACAAGTGGGATTTATCCAAAAGATTCAAAGTTGGTTTAACATTTTAAAATCCAACAACAGGAACTCATAAACAAATTAAAAGAGAAAAACCATATCGTCATATCAGGAGATACAGAAATAACATTTGACAATATTCAGTACCCACTGATGACAAACTCTCAACATCCTAGAAATAAAAGGGAACTTCTCCACTCTGATAAAGGGCAACTACAAAAACCTATAACATACTCAATGGTATAAGAATTGCTCCTTCTAAAATCAGGGGCAAGGCAAGTATATCCAAATGCATCACTTATACTCAGTATTACACTGTGATCTTGCAAGGGCAATAAAGCCAAGAAAAAAATAAAAGGCAGAAGGAAGGAAGATGTAAAACTGGCTTTATTCAAAGACATAGTTTTCACAAATGCCGAAGGTATCTACAAAAAGATATTAGCTCTAATAAGTAAATTTATCAAGTTTGCAAGATACAAGGTTAATACACAAGTCAGTTGTATATCTATGTAACAACAAATAATTGGAAATTAAAAATGTTAAATTATCATTTATAATAATATCAGTACTATAATATTTAGGGTTAAAGATAAAATATTTAGAACACCCGTAGAGAGAATATTATAAGATACTGTTGAGAAAGTTAGAGAAGATGTAAATAAATTTAGAGATACACCATGATTAAGGATGGGAATGCTCTATAGTGTTATGATGTCATTTCTTTCCAAATTGATATACAGATTCAACAAAATACCACCTAAAATCCCAGCAAGATTTTTTGTTGAAATTGTTAGGCTGATTCTAAAACTTATTTGGAATGTAAGAACTTAGAATAGCCAAAACAATTTTTAAAAGAGAAGAATAAAGCTGGAGAACCCAGACCATCAAATTTCAATACAAAGTTACAGTAACCATTGCAATGTGATACTGAAACCCACACATTGTCAACTGATTTTCAACAAAATTCATGATGCAACCCAACGAAGAAAGGATAGTGTTTTCAACAAGTGATACTAGAATATATATGTATAAAACAGACCTCAATACTTACCTCACACTATAATTAAAATGGATCTTAGTCATAAATACAGGAACCAAAAGTATAAACCTTCCAGAAGAAAACCAGAAAAAAGACTTGCAACCTTGGATAGGGAAAGATTTCTTAGACAGGACACAAAGAACAAACCGTGAAAAACCAAAACAAAACAAAACAAAACAAAACAAGTCAAATGAGATATCATCAAAATTTAAAACTTGTTCTTCAAAAGGCATGATTAAGAAAATGAGGAATCAAGCCACAGACTTGGAGAAAATATTCGCAGACTTTATATATAATAAAGGATTTTTATCTAGAATATGTGAGGAAACTCTTACAATTCAATTTTTGAAAATCCAGTAAACAACAAATTTGAATAGCCACTTCAGATAATATATATTAATGGCAAGTAAGCACCTTGTTATGTGTTGAATTTTGTCCCCTCATTCTATGTTGAGGACCTAATTCCTAGTACCTCAGAATGTGACTGTATTTAGAGACAGGGTCTTTAAAGAGATGAGCTCATTAGGGTGGGCCCTAGTTAAATTTGACTGGTATCCTTGTAAGGAGAGGCGATTAAGACACAGCATACATAGAAGGAAGACCATGTGAAGACACAGAAAAGAGAAGACGGCCATCTTCAAGCCAAGGAGAGAGGCCTCAGAAGAAACTAACCCTACAGACATCTTGGTCTTAGACTTCTAGTCTCCAGAATTGTGAGAAAATAAATTTATGTTGTTTAAGCCACCCAGTTTGTGTTACTTTGTTATGGCAGCCTAGCAAATTAAACACACACATGAATATATTCAATATACTGGTTACATGAAGAATGCAAATTAAAACAATCTCGAATGGCCAAAGTTAAAATAGATTTCTAACATCAAATGTTGACACGGATGTGGGGCAACTGGAATTTCATACATTGCTGCTGGGAAAGGAAAGGGCACAGCCCCTTTGGAAAACAGTTTAGCAATTTGTTTAAAAGTTAAATATACACTCACCATAAAACCCAGCAATTCTACTCTCAGATATTTACATAAGAGAAATGGAAACATATGTTCACTGAGTCAGATTCAACTATTCATAGCAGATTAATTGATAATAACCCCCAAATGAAAACAACCAAAATGTTTAACTGGTGAACAGATAAACAAATTGTAGTTTATCTATGTAATAGTTACTGATCAGCAATTAAAAAGAAAGATATTACTGATACATGCAACATTATGGATGAATCCCAAACCTTTATGCTAATTGAAAGAAGCCAGACCCAAGACTACATACTGTATGTTTCTATTTATATGAAATTCTAGAAAAAGCAAAACTATACTGACAAAAAGCAGATCAGTGGTTGCCAGCCCACCAACCTCACCATCTGTGCTGTATATGTTTTCTCTATCTCAAGACTTCTGCTAACTCTTGGCTTCTATATCTTCTTGGTATCTTCTGAGGCTATCTCTGTGTGTTCCTCAGACCTCAAGATCAATTTCTTGAAAACAGGAATCAGAGAGCTCCAGCTAATTATTGTTGGCGGTGACTCTAAACTATAACCTAAAAGTTACTGCTACTCCTTTCTTTGAGAGGTGGAGACTAATTCCTTCCTCTCCTCTTGAATGTGGGCTGTAATTAGCAACTTGCTTCTGACCAAGTAGAATGTGGCAGATATGATGATGTGCGCTTCTGAGACTTGGTCTTAAAAGGCATATGCTTTCTTCTTGTTGTCTTTCTCTTGGATCCCTTGAGAGAAGGAAGCCAATCATCATATCATGATACTACTCAAGCATCCCTGTGGTGAGGCCCACGTGGAGAGGAACTAAAACTTCCGGACAATAGCCAGCGAGGAGCAGGGTCTGCCTGTGATCAACCATGCGAGTGATCATCTCTGAAATGGATGCTTCAGACCTAGTCAAGCCTCAGATTACGCAGCTCCAGCTACCATCCTGACCGCAATCCCAAACCAATTAAGCTACCTCTGAATCCCAACCTCCAAGAAGTATAAGGTAATAAATATGTGTCACCTTCAGTATGTATTGGGGTACTTTGTTATACAGCAACACTACCCCTATATGGGGTGTTTTGTCCTAAGCTTCCTAGGACTATCTTAGGGTACCCAGGCACAAAAATAACCCAAGGGTATTCTCTCAGCAAGCACTCTGGGCTTGCAAATTTACCTCAGAGTGGAGATATAGACAAGAAAGAACCCTTTATTGGGTAATTCAGTAAAAAAAATAAAGAATTCTGAATTAAAAAAAGGCCTGCCTTCCTTAGGAGAATAATCTACTTACTATTACCTTAAAAAAAATCAGAAACAATTTTCCTCCACACAAACATGACTTCAAATGAAGAGAAACTAGTTTAATGAGAATTTCAGAGCAGACTAGGGTTCCTGAGAGTTGGTTTCTAAGATATGTTGCTTTGGGTTTCTAGGTTTGCCACTGTTAGCAGGCCAACAGTTAAAAGGCTAAGTCGGTTGGCCTTCTTGGTCTCCCCTGAACAGTAATTTTTAATCTAATTTTGGTCAAAGACAGCCTTGTGAATCTAGTGTCTTTATCCTGATAAATACAGACTGCCACAGTGAGTTTACAAATTCTCAGCTTCTTCTGGAAAATATTTCTGACCTGGCAACTGTGCCTGGTAAAAGTTGAGTAATTCTAGTAGTTACGGTCCAAGTAACTCATGGTTTATTGGTGGTATATAAATCTGAAGATTTTTAATTATATGGTTTACTATGTATTTACTACTTCACTGCATATATTAGCTACTTCTTTATAAATGAAGTTCTGTTTTCAGAAAGTGGTCCTGTTCCCAAGGAAGCTGAGACTCCAAATTCTAATATGTGTGTCAAGAGTTACCCAGTCCAATTACAGTTGATTTATATAGCCTGTTCCAACACACCCACTTATTTGATATAATTTATAAATTCGTAATGTTAATAAATAATAATTTACATTGGTACTCACCTAGGGAGACTAGATTTAAAGGAAATCCTCATGAGCAGTTCACTACCTTTTTCTGTACATTCAGCTTTCCCTTTAACGAACCCCTTTTTATTGGATATCAGCAGAGTAACTCAGAATGAAAGAGCCCATTGATCATGGATCAGCGCATCATTTGATTGTATTAAACGTGACATTATCCTTCCCAATACTCCTAGCTAAGTATAACTACAAATAGCCACAAAGACACTTTTCTATAGGTTAACCTCTTTACAGATAAAAGATTCCTCAGGATAGAGTACATATGAAATGAATCTATTAGATGCTTCAGTTGGATCAATACCTCTTTTTATGAAGGTATTAAAACATCTCATTGGATTACTGTTTGGAACAACAAGGCAGCAGGCATCACCTCAGTGGGGTCACTCCTAAGGATCCATAACTTGCTTTCTAAAGAAAGCAAAACCAGTGCTTCCCTACTTACTAAATGTTTCTTCTAGCTGAAGAGATGAATTCCAATGGAGCTATTCTGGTTGCAGCCACCCTTATTATTTGGTTGCAATGTATACTCCATAATAATTTCACCTTCAAAATACGTAATGATAAGGAGAATGTTGTGATAGTAAATAGCTGCCGACTGCAGCAAGTAGATAAAAATAAACCCTTTTATATAATTCTTACTGTTTAAAGATATATATTTTTAAAGTTCCCATTCCAAAGAAAGATACCTTATTTCTTTTTAACTGGAACACAAAAGAAGAGAGAAACTGTTACACAGACAATTGACAGAGGCTACTAAAGGGGGGCCATCAAATGACAGAGCAACACCTCCAAACCTCACTGCAACCACAATTCCACGTTCAGGTGGGGAAAAAAAAGGAAAAGACAAGATGAATCTAGCTACCATAATTCAGGTTAAAAAATAACAGCCTAAAATACTTTAAAAGATTCTTTAGCAATTTATGATAATGTATAACCATATTCTTTCCTCCTAAAAGACGTTTGCCTACAATTGTATTTATTCCTTGTTAAGGTGAAATATCACTAGACTTGAAACAGATGTGAAATTATGTTTATTAGATACTTTTCTTTGACGTTGGTATTTTAACACTGTGATTAAACCAGATGGAAAACAACTTTTTTTTTTTCCCCTTTCTTAAAAAAAGAGAGAAGAGAGGAAAATAAAACACACACGCACAACCAGGTACTTTCAGTTTGTAGTTGCCATAACAACTTGAGTCAGCTTCCATCACTAAATCATCTTTTGATCACCCTTATGGATTTTTTTGGTGTAACAAGTAAGGGGTTCATTTATTTCACTTAATTATTTTCTATTGAGGAAATTCTTTTCCTCTTTGAAAACAGCTCAATGTCTATTTTAAAAGCAAAAGAGTACTATAAACTCCCCCTCAAAACTATAAAGCACAAGGGCTCCCAAAGAAAGCTTGGAAGCATTATATTGCACTGTCACAGATTTCTAATGATATTTTTAAAGGGCATTTTGTTTCCATGAAAATTAAATACTTTGGGTAGCTTTACAATGTGAGAATTATCCCCATATTTTTCTGTTTCAATAGGCCAATTCAAAAATTGTTTATAACACCACCAAAACATATTGCAGTAAAATGCCTTCCTTCTGGTCTCTTTCATCTATTGTTTAATCTCTGGGTCTGAACACATCTGGAAAACAGTGAAATCAGTGGGAAGTGTGAGAAGCTGGTAACGAAGCAAGTTGCTCCCTAGCAACGGCATCTCAGGAAAAATAGGCTCGTTTGTCAAGTGCCCCCAAAGCAGGAAATCAGGGGGCCTTGGGGAATGATAATGGCATATACGAGGTGCAAAAGATAAGTTAACATTTACCTTCCCAAAGTGGCATGTTCAATGTCCTCTATAAACAGGGCACCCAAACTGAAAAGAATGTAAAGAGCCATGATGGCTAAGTGTACACAACCCTTCACACTTCTGTGATGCAGAGGGCCAATTTGTGTGTGTCCAATTTATCACAGATAGTGACTTTTGTAAAATATCATTAAAAATGTATTCAGGGAAGTGAAATTAAAATGACATCGCAAAATGCAAAACCATTTTAATAATAGTCACCCAACGTAAGATCTTTCCGTTGAGTTGCTTAATGGTTTCTGGGCACCCTCAGTTTCTGTCCAGACCTCCTTAAGAGCCAGAAACAGTTCAGAGGCAGCACCTGTGAGAGCAGACCACTGCACTTGAAATAGCTCTTGTTGAGAGCTGAGCTGCTCAAACTTGTTGTGCATCAGGATCACCTGGAGAGCTTGTTAAGTGCAAATCCCTGAGCCCCACCCTCAGAGAGTTAGATTCAGTACATCTGGGCTAGGGGTGGATAATTAGCATTTCTAACAAGGTATTGCCCATGTCAGAGTTGCAGTGCTAGAAGACTTGCACTATATGGCACCAGTGTCTAATGTTCTCACTGCGGACATCCCATTATACCAAAGCATAAAAATCCTGAGAACTGGATGAGTGTAAGATTACCCAGGAGGAGAGGCGGGAAGCTAAAGCTTTCATTCCTCTAGTGGTTCATCATAATTTTCAGCACAAAAGTTAAACATGATGGCTTAGCACCCAAAGTTCTTCAGGATCTGCCTCATTTCCCATTTTTGCCCATTTTTTTCTTATTCTGCACTCCTTACCAGTATGGAATTTATGCTTCAGACACAAGGAATTATGGGTAGACGGAAGCTGACCATGAATCTGACAGAGAATCTGACAGTTCTCCTGTTCTTCTGCCTTCCCATGTTATTCCCTCTGTCTGGAAAGGCTCCTCCTCCCTTCACTGCAATCCCTCCTCCTCTTATTCTTTCTTTCAACAAATATTCTGAGCTACCTGATGAAATTTTTATAGGAAGTTTAAATGAGATCATGCATTTAGAAGGCTTAGTAAAGAACTAGCTCATGGCAAGCACTCAATAAGCGTGCTAGTGTTGACAATGATGATGGCAAAGAGAAGAAGCTTATGTGATGATTAGAGTCTCCAGCACTTTGTTTTGTAACTACTGACTTTTAAGTTACTTCAATTAGACTGTGAAGTTCATTGTAGGAATTATGTTTTTCACATCAACATTTCCATTTCCTAGTGGGGTCTCAAATACAGGAAGGTCTTCATAAATGTTTGCTGAAAGAATGGTAAAAACCTGAAGGGGTCATGACACGCATCTATATTTAATCTTCTTTTTCCACTATGCCATGTTGCATCTTTTAAAATTTCCCTTTTTCCAACCTCCCTATCACAGTTAAAACACGCATACATGCGCACACACACACACACACACACACACACAAATTCTCTTCCTGTCATTTTAAATAATCCTTGAGCAAGGCAATTAAGTTATTTGTTAATTTACTTGAATTATTTAAGACTTTTTAGAAATGGCTAGGCATTCATCATTCCTGTAAATGGCAGGGGGCTGTGGCAGCAGTGCAGGTGTATCCCTTGGCTCCCCCCGTCAAGGATGAACTTGCCCTTCAGCTTCAAGAAGTATAGTTTCAGGATCTGTCTCTGCTTTCAACTCAAGGCCATGATCCCCTCAGACAGCCCCTTTTTGATGACTGAGTATAAAAGGGAGCTAGGTTTGGCTATCTCTGCCTAGTTCCGGATTCCTCTAATGAAGGGTCTTTACACTAAAGCTTCCTTTGAACTGGCGGAACTTTCTGATCTGCATCATGGTATGAGGCTCTACCTCCCAAGCCTACCTTCCAACTTTTCTTTCACAGGTATCTGATCAGCAATGCCGTCTGAAGACTTTCTCTGCCCAATCCTGCATCCCTAGCCTCTCATCTTTTACAGGTGTTTCTTATTCCCTGTGTACATCCAACTTCATCTCAGGGTTTCCCTCCTAAGGGCATAGAAGCATAAAAATACAAAGGTATGTTTTTGGCTTTCTCAATGGGATATGAAGCATGGAATCAAACTGGGGTCTAGCTAAGAAAAAACTCGAACAAGATGTAAGTGAGACCTGCAGACTGCATCCCCCATTTATCTGAGATGAGGCATAAAGATGGGTAATTGTGTCCTCTACCCGCTGAGACACACTTCAGTCTTTCCCCTTCAGTGGGGTTCTATCACTACTGCTATTTGAACCTCACTTTTTCCATCTTCACTTCTCTCCATTGTGTGCGTTTATGATGCTTTCAGACTCCAGGACCAATATCCACAAGTCATTCTTCATGTTGTTTGTATTCAGAGAGACATCTGTGGGTGAGTAAAGGCAATTTTAGGTGCCTTCTCAACTACTTAACAATGAGAACAGGAAGATATAGCCAAATTTTCTCTTTTTCTACACAGACAAAAGCTGCAGCTATGTCAACATAGGAAAAGGTAAATTTTTTCAAACACCTAGTAATAAATTGTGAGGGCAGTTTGTACTAAATCAGTGGTTCTTAGTCTTTTGGAGTCTCAAATACCTTCAAATATGACACAAAATCTATAGACTCAATCCCTACATAAAAGCACTATTATTAGAATGAAGAGATTAAGGTGTTGGTTCTACTATCATCCTTTCATTTTAATCAATGTTTTACTGATAATCATTGAGTACATACTAGGATAATATTTTGCTGTATAAATTAATGTTTTTCACTCCCAGTCATTAGTTTTACTTAATTGTTATTCTACAAATAAAATGACTTTGAAATTATGCCCCAGGGAAGGAAGCTTCAGTAAAATAAATAAACATATTAATACATTATATATATATGTGTGTATGTATATATATATATACATACACACACACACACACACACACACACACACGTATTTTTAGTGTTCAGTTTTTCAAAGCTGGCTTCTTGGCTTGAGCAATGCATTTGGAAGAATACCTGCCTATCCAAATTTGTTTCATCCTACAGCAGGTGAAAATTCCTAGTGCACATATGGGGGAAAAACAAAATTACAGAAGTCAGTTTATGTGACTAACAGTGACACTTCCCATTCAAAGGGAAGAGAAGGGGAGAGCAACAAAAATTTTTTTAAAAATAACATGCACTTGAATACAAGGTAAAGAAGCAAATAAAAGTTTATGTAAAAATGTCAAACATTCCGAGGCACTGAAATCTCTTTCAAATCTAAGAATGTGATTCTATTTTGAATAGAAGTGATTCCCAGGGTATGACTTAACTAACGCTGTATAACAAGTACCCCTCCCCCCAAACGAAATAGCTTAAAACAGAAACCATTTAGGTAGCTCATGATTCTGAGGGTCAGAAACTTAGTCTGGGATCGACTGGATGTTTCTTCAGGTTTCAGCTCGGCTATCATGCATCTTTAATCAGCGGCAGTGGGGAAAGTCAGGGTCAGAGGCTTTACTGATATTGTCTGGGCTCCTTCCCACGTGTGGGACGTCTGCTAGGACATCAGAATTGACACATCTCTGAAGCATGTAGCTGGCCACCTTACAACAAGCTACCATTGTAAACAGAGGCAGGGGGCTCCAGAGAGAGAACAAAAACATGGTACGCAAGGCCTCTTGGAGACGTGAGTTGGAACTGAAATCGTGTTATTTCCACTGCATTTATTTGCCAAAGCAAGTCACAAAGCCAGTGAAGGATCAAGGAGTTGGTAAAAAGATTCTACCTTTTGATGGGAGAGGCTGCAAAGTCACGTTACCCTTTAGAGTCTGTGTCCTACGAGGTTGAATGTCCACATGACAGTTTAAGTAACAGTTCGTCAAGTACTGGCTGCAATTCCTCCCCTCCCTGATATCTACAAGACATCTAGATACAAACCAAAATTCTATCCCTTCTCTTAACATTTGCAGGACCTTGGTTGGCTTCATACTCCTCCGGTTGGACCATCCCCACATTCGTGGACCTCCTCACTGTGATCCAATACAATGACTAATGTTTCTCTCTGTGCACAGGTTCAAAGCTTAGTGCCACAATTTTAATATTTCAGGGGATTCGCAGGTCCCTTTGAGAAGCTGATAAAGGCTGGAGACCCTCTAAAAATGTACATCACACATTCTCACAAAATTTTCTACATAATTTCAGGAGGACCACAGACCTCCTAAAGACCACCCATGGACCTTGTAAGAGCCTGTGGACCCCATTTAGAGGAACGTCCTCTAGATTACAGCAATAAATGCTCTTACACTATGGTATTCAGCTAATAGAATCAGAGGTGGCAGGAGAGCATACGGGGGCAGTCAAAGGTACCCTGCAGGCACAGTCACCAAGTTCTGCCTTCCTGAAGGATGAATGTTCAGACATTATTTAGTCTGGGAGAGACAAGTCTCTGGTTTTTCTTCTCAAGTGTGAAAAAACAGAAGTAAATTGGTTCAGTGTGGATCTTGTGCTCTTGTGGATTAAGAGCAGTAAGAGAATCACCGCTTGTGATCACGGCAGCAGAAGAGTCCCTTAGTCCCGACCCTTCTCTCCATTGAGAAGGTAGAACTTGAAACCCTTTGAGCGGGGACCATTTTGAACCATGACATCTCCTCTATTAAGAGGCTTCCCTGTTATATTGACAGATGAAATACAATCACGTCAAAGATTTGCTTCAAAATAATCCAGGGTGGGGGGCATACAGATGCAACAAAATGTCATGAGTGTAAAATTACTGAAGGCGAGTGAAGAGTATGTGAGAATTTTTACACTATTCTTTCTAAATACTTTTGTATGTATTTGAATTTTTTATAATAAAAATTTTTTAAAAGAGAGCAAGAAATGTCAGTGTTTATTTCAAAGGGAAAGGCAAATCCAGGTAAAACAGAGGAGCATAAATGTATAGCCTCCTTGCGAAGCACTTGGAATGAAGAGATTTTCTACATCCTAGTTTACTCTTTTTCTACATGACCACAATATCTCTTTGGTTCCTCTATCTCATTTTAAAAGACTCTCTCCCTAATATTTTATTCATTCAAGGAGGTTAGGAAACATGATTTCAGAAGGTGAAACAAACGTTAACTCTTGGCTAAACCATAGCGTGTTTCACCGTCAATCCGTGGGCTCTCCCACGCTCTGCTTTAGGGCTACTGACAAGTGAGACAGGACTCCCAAGATACGCGACTAGGAAGCACCTTGCTTCTTTGCTCTCAGCCTCTCACACTGCCCTGTCGTCTTCCTTGTCTTCCAGGCCCAGGCGATCAGGCAGTAAACACAAACACCGGTTGATTACACGTCACTAACTAGGAGCCTCAATTTCTTCACCTTTAAAATAAGGGAAGTTCTAGACCAATCTACCCGATAGGATTGGTTTAAACCACAAATTAAACAATTAAATAAGACAGTAAACATGGCAGCTCTTTGTACTGTAAATTCTAAAGGCACTGGTGTTACATTGTGTTTAAGGGTGCTGTCCTCCTCCCAACACCCTCTGTCCCAGCCAGGGCTCCTGCAGAGCAGCTCCACTGCAATCTGTTCCTGTCTCTGAGGTTCTGTGGAGAATTTCCATGGAAAAGAGGGTGTCATTGCCAATTGAAAATGTTGAAAAC
This sequence comes from Eschrichtius robustus, assembly GCF_028021215.1. NCBI lineage: Eukaryota > Metazoa > Chordata > Mammalia > Artiodactyla > Eschrichtiidae > Eschrichtius > Eschrichtius robustus. The sequence goes on from NC_090841.1 coordinate 50,396,525, forward strand.
TACTGCCTTCAATTTGTAGGTTAAAGAAAAGGTTAAAAGTTACTACTGTGAACAAAAAAACAAACACCCCAATCCAAAAATGGGCAGAAGACATAAATAGACATTTCTCCAAAGAAGATATACAGATTGCCAACAAACACATGAAAGAATGCTCAACATCATTAATCATTAGAGAAATGCAAATCAAAACTACAATGAGATATCATCTCACACCGGTCAGAATGGCCATCATCAAAATATCTACACACAAGAGATGCTGGAGAGGGTGTAGAGGAAAGGGAACACCTTGAACTGTTGGTGGGAATGTAAACTGATACAGCCACTATGGAGAACAGTATGGAGGTTCCTTAAAAAACTAAAAATGGAACTACCATATGACCCAGCAATCCCACTACTGGGCATATACCCTGAGAAAACCATAATTCAAAAAGAGTCATGTACCGAAATGTTCATTGCAGCTCTATATACAATAGCCAGGACATGGAAGCAACCTAAGCGTCCATCATCGGATGAATGGATAAAGAAGATGTGGCACATATATACAATGGAATATTACTCAGCCATAAAAAGAAACAAAATGGAGGTATTTGTAGTGAGGTGGATGGAGTTAAGAGTCTGTCATACAGAGTGAAGTAAGTCAGAAAGAGAAAAACAAATACAGTATGCTAACACATATATATGGAATCTAAGGGAAAAAAAAAAAAAAAGGACATGAAGAACCTAGTGGCAAGACGGGAATAAAGACACAGACCTAGTAGAGAATGGACTTGAGGATATGGGGAGGGGGAAGGGTAAGATGTGACAGGGTGAGAGAGTGGCATGGACATATATACACTACCAAATGTAAAATAGATAGCTAGTGGGAAGCAGCCGCATAGCACAGGGAGATCAGCTCGGTGCTTTGTGACCACCTAGAGGGGTGGGATAGGGAGGGTGGGAGGGAGGGAGACGCAAGAGGGAAGAGATATGGGAACATATGTATATGTATAACTGATTCACTTTGTTATAAAAGCAGAAACTAACACACCATTGTAAAGAAATTATACTCCAATAAAGATGTTAAAAAAAAAAAGTTACTATTGTGAAATGAATATCAGTTATGAGATAAAACATCCTAGAATCATGAATCTTGTCAAAGAAAACTATGATCTTATTTGCAATATATAACTATATATGTATATATGTACATACATGTGTATATAATGTATACATATATGTATGATATATACATACACATATATATACATAGACAGACACACACATATATTTGCTAGATAGATTGATTGATTTCACAAAGAATTTTCAGGAATGCCTCTATGATATAAAGTAGGATGGGCTAGAGTTTCCCGGGGGAGGGAAAGCTATGAAAACAGCAGTAACATTCTGGAACCAGAATAAGAATCTGATGACCTAGGTTTGAATCCTAACACCGATGTTTAGCACCAGTACAACTTTGAACAGTTTTATGTGTTTGTGCCCAATTTCCTCAACTGTGAGCCATTTAAAATAATACCTAACTTCTTGTGAGGATTAAATGAAAATTTTAAATGCCTGATATTCACATAAGACTTTAAAAAATCCTAGGATGGGATAATTTTGCTTCTCCTGAGAAACTTCCTTTTTTTTTAATAATAAAAACTATGCAGCCATTCATGTCTTCTGGTTTATTTCAACTTCCAGAAAATTCAGACCCCATTTGAAGCTCAACTGTAACAAGTAGGCTGACCCTTATCATCTTGGAATTTGGATTTTTCCTTTCCCTGCTATTGAACATTTACTTTTATTTACATTTTCCCTGATCTCAATTTTCAATTTTATTACTTTTTTAACACGTGCATTCTCATCTCAGCTGTTACCCATCCTTTGTGGAGCAAAGTAGAGGTAGAGAGAAGGAAGCAGGGAAGGGAGGGAGAGGAAGGAGGAGGCTGGGGAGAATCTAACATTTTTTTCCACAAATGCTCAATAAGCATTTGTAAAAATAAAAATAGCATGATTAATCTGGTTGTCCGTAGCTTCTGGAACTGTTTCACTGAGGTGTTTAATTAATAGACTTTCTATCGGTAGAGCACCTTTTCTTCCCCAAGGTGCTGTGCCCATGATGTGAGAGTCTCACTGGTAACACGGTCCCATTACGGAGGGTCTTTTCTGGCCCTTTCCAGAAGGTACCAGTGAGGGCTGAGAAGAACAGTCTTCCTCCTTCTCTCTCTTTCTCTTTTTATCACAGTTTGGATTATTAAATATAATACACTGGAGACTTGGTATAACAACCAATCTTCGCCACCAGCCACATAATTTATTTATGTACCCAGAACTATTCCTGTAAAACATCTATATACTATAGATGGATAAATGGTAAGTGACAGCTGAGAGAAAAACAGTCTAGACCTCAGAGGAATCTAATAATTCAAACTTACTACAGACAGCCTGAAGATAGTTAACATATATAGTATTGATTATATCAAGATTTAGTACTCTGGAAAAAAAACCTCATAAAAAAAACAACATTTTGCTATTACAGGGGTCTGAGAGAGGGGCAATTAAAATACAAGAAACACCAGTCTTTTGCACATGAAATTTTACAAATATTTCCAGGAATAAGACAACTGTCTCCTAAGAATAGATGTTTGGTTACAAATCTACCTTCTGAAAAATCAGAGAACACTTTTTCTTCATTTTAAAAAAGGCTATGTCCCCCCTGATAGCAATATGATCCAGGCTTATCCCCTTAGTTTTTATGTTATAGCCCTACATGTGTTCCCACTGAAGGAGGTGTCAGCTATCATGCCAAGTGACAACTCTGACCAAAAGAGGGCTTTGGCATTTCTGAAGACGGACTCTTCCTACACAGGAAGGCTGGATATTACTTTGGAGCACAGTGAATATAAATAGACACCACACATTCTGTCTATTCCTCTCAGTATATTTCTTCCCTCTTTTCTCTACATAGGCAATCTCACTTTTCCCCAAAGTCTCAAATATTGCTTTTATGCTATGGCTTCCAAATTTACAGCTTTATCCCTGATTTTTTTTTCTTGAACCCCAAACTCAGGAGTTCACGCTCTCCAGAGAATACTCCACTTGGGTGTCCCGACAGCATGCGAAACTTAATTTGTTAGAAAAAAACCTCCTCCTTCTCCCTGTGCCCCTTTCCCAGCTGCCTCATGAGGTAATTCCTGTTCAGAAATGACTCTTCCATCCCCGCCTGTTTGCTATCAGAGAATCGGCATGACGCCCTGCAGACCTGAAGGCAGGGAAGAAGCTGATGGGATGGGTAGGATAGACTCAAGCTTTGCGTCCACATCCCACATCTCCCAGATGGTTGTTCTTATTCCCTCCTCTGTGCTCTCAGAGACTCCTGACTATGCCTCTATCAGAGAACATAGCTCACTACTGTGTGATGATTTGATTTATGTCTTTCCCTTTTGGGGTTTTGAGCTCCAAGGATAGGGAAAATGTCCTTCTGTCTTAATGTAACCAGCTTCCTAGGGTATGTTCCTGAAAGAATTTCTCTTAATTCATTTGGAAAACCTTTATTGAACACCTACTACGTGCTAAGTGAAGGAGGTGTAATTGTGAAGGTGACAAGACTTTGTCCCCACCCTTAAGCAGCTAGGCCTATAGACCAGAAGGGCAAAATGCTATCATAGTGTAAGTTCAGATGCTGTAGCAGTACATGAAGGTGAGGGAAATAGGGAGAAGTTGGTAAAAGGGTATAAACTTTCAGTTATAAGATGAATAAGGTCTGAGAATCTAATGTATAATACAGTGACTATAGTTAATAACACTGCATTGTATGATTGAAATTTGTTGAGAGAGTAGAACTTAAATGTTCCCACCAAAAAAAATAAATAAATACGTAGGGTGATAGACGTGTTAATTAACTCAGTGGGGGAATCCTTTCACACTATATACATATGTCAAATCATCACATTATACACTTTAAATGTCTTACAATTTGATTAGTCAAGTATACCTCAATAAAGCTAGGGGGGCAAAAACTACATGAGAAGGTCCTTAATCTCCAAGAAGAAAGAATAGAAAACATGCCTGGGACTAGGGTGAGGCAAGCTAGGTGCTCAAAGCACAAAATTTCAGGAAACACTGACTCTTGGAGTTGAGCAAGTATAGGGTCAGGAGTTAGTGCCTCCTTACATGCTGTTTCCTGGGTGCTTCACTCTAGTCCTGGCCCTGATGGAAAACTTACCATCTGCTTATAAATACTGAGTCATCTGCAAAAGTATTTCAGGTTGGTAGAGCCTTAGAGACCATGATCTTCTCTAATAGGAAGTTAAATATTTTATAGGACCTGGGCAGAGTCCCTTCTCTTAAAGCGAGTGCTCGAGATATTAAGCATAATCACACTAGCTAGATTTGTTGTGGTGGTAATCAAAATCACCACAAGTATAGGAATAATAAAAATTGGAGTAAATAGATGTGCCTATACAGTATTAGTAGTGACACATGTTAAGTAGAAACAGTTGCAGTATTTAGGGTAATAGCCTCTAGCACTTCACACTTTACTCGCTATGTGGCTATGAGCAATCCCATATCCTCTCTATACCTCAACTGCCTCACCTGCAAAATGGAGACGATAACACTCTACCTCCTAGACAGATGTTCTTGGGAACATTAAATGAGTTCATATACATAAAGAGCTTAGAACAGTGCCAGGCACACTCTGAATATTCAATAAATGCTAACTGTTATTATCTTTTAATTCTTCTAACTATCCTTAGCAGATACACTCAAAGTGTGTACTCCTATGGAAAATGATAGGTTGAACACCAAGACTCAATTTGAGATCAGAGATCTTAAGAATTAGTTGAGGTATTTATATAACTACTTTCAGGACATCCTGCACAGACACTTAAAACACTTCCAAGGACCACAACTGCCCTCAAGGAAAAAAAAATCCAGCAGCATCATCATGAATCATAAGAGTTTGAAAGAGGCTAAGACTGCATCTCTGGCTTCATTTCTTGCCAATCAGGTGACTTGTCTTAAGTGGGCCAAGGAACCCTAATTCATTTTATCCTATTGTTTCATTAGTTTAAGTTAATATAATATAATACAATATATAGTATAATATGATATATATAATAGAATATAAATATTGTCTTTATTAATGAATATAAGGAAACAAAAATAATGACATATATTCTTGGTTTTTTTATCAGTTAGCTATTGCTGCCTGACTAACCACCTAAAACTCAGAATCTTAAAACAATAAACATTTATTACCACACCAGAGTCAACTTGTCAACTGGGCTCACTTATGCATTTGTGGTCAACTGTGGGTCAGTTTTTGGTGTTCAGCTGGCTATAGGCTTGTCTCAAATAGGCCTTAGCTGAAACAACTAAGCTCTTCCACATGGTATCTCATCCTCCAGCAGACTACCCTGACAGCTGAGGCAGGGTTCTAACAGAGGGAGCAAGCGCTCAAGGCTTTTGGCTTGGATTGGTCCACAGTCACTTGCACCAAATTCTATTGGCCAGATCACATCACAAGGCCAATCCATATTGAAGAGGTGCAAGAACTGACACCATCTCTTAATGGGAGGAGCCGCAAAACCACAATGCAGAAGGTATGGACACAGTGTGAGAAATTGGGGCAACAAATTAACCTATTAAAATCCCCAAGTATAAACCATCAAAACATGAATAAAGCATTTCCCATTACAGCATACAAAGCTAAGGTCCTGGGTGAGGTGGCGGCCATATTTCTAACCTAAATTCAATATTTTAAAAGACCTCTTTACATGAAGCAATGGAAAATCACCATGTTTTAAAGACAATGATTGTTTTTCTGAATTCCTCTAATGTTGTACATTTGGCTAGTCTTTAAAAATCTGCTTCCTTCCTTCCTTCCTAGCCCCTTTTGCTAGGCTTAATTTCCTTTTTATCTTTTGTCCAGTTTCAGTCTTAATGAAGCAGCTTAGTATTCAAGCAGCAGCCCACTCTCAGGGAGAGCTATTGTTTAATATTAATGTTCACCTAAAAAATGAAGCAATGCTCCACTGCCTTTACATTCATTCAATGAGACATTCTCGTTCTGAGAGAGGTAGGTAAGAGTAATGCTGCTGCCCTCATTTTGTCCTCAGGGTTCGGAAGACCGAAGCGGGGAGCTGCCAGATGGAGGTGGGGAATTTGATCCTGCTGCCCAAGTCAGTGTCAGCTGCAAAACTCTAATCATCCAAGTGGGCAGGAAGTCACCTAGGCAATTCAGCTGGTGGGCGCCCATGTGAAAGGGAGAGATAATCATTAATGTCACTCCCGAGATAGGAAGGTCTTAACAGACAGAAATAGATTCCACCAGCACATTGCATGGAGTCTATTGAAGTGCAGACCGTGATTTGAAAAATGTTATGGAAGCAGTAGAGCAGACAAATCAAATTCAGCAGCATGTGATTAGCTGATAAAATAACTATTTTGTTGTGCTTTGGACTCTATGAAGTAACATGGCTTTAAATTTTGGATGACAAGTCATTTCTGCATATTAAAATGAAAAGCTTTTCCCAAGTACCATATCCTCTGTGAAATTCTTTACCTAAATGTTACTGGTAAAGACCGAAAAAGAATAAAGTCTGCCTACCAGCTTACCTACCTGACACAACGCTCTGGAAAATGAAACAATGTTCTTTCCCTAAAAAGTCTCTTTCGAAGAACAACTTCAGCTTCAAAGAAAGTATAAAATGTGTGGATCATATGAAATAAAGTCTACTAGGACTAAAGTTTTTCTTGGTGCCCAGCCATATTTTTTAATAGCGATCCTCTTATTTCTTTTTTCCATTGACTGAAGATAGAAAGAATTGTGGCTAACCAGGATGGTTTTTGTTATCTAAAAAATCCTCAAAGTTCTAAGTCTTGCTACATTAATGCATATGGAAAATTTACATACGTGAAAAACAGAAGTCATAGTTTACCTTGTACCCAGATCTGTTCAGGCAGAGGAAGAATGTGTATTTTTTTCATATCTTAATAAGCCATCAACACTCAAATCTTGATAAAACTTCAACTGCTGCTCTTACTTCCAATTCTTAGTACACGTGTATGATATAAAACGCCAAGAACTCAGTAAATGGAGATATTGTCCAAATAAATGGATGAAGGATTATGTTTCTCAGTGGGTTTTTTTAGGCTAAACACATGACACACACTGGATTGTTCAGAAGAAGGCAGAATGTGATTTACAGGTCAGCCTGAGTACTGACTTCTGGACCACTTGTTCCTGTTAAATGAGTCAGATGAGATGACAAAAATATCTTGTAAGTATGGATGGGTGGTCAGCTTGTAATCACACAAAAACAACTCTACATATTGTACCAATATCAGAAAATACTTTCTAATTTACAAAGCACTTTCTTCTTTGTTTAAATATCAAATCCTTACAACATGAGGTAGATGATGAGTGAATGGCAGGTACTTGAGATTCAAAAGACCAAGAGGGTCACTCCGGACCCCTAAGTGGCCAAGCCAGGACTCCAAAACTTGGGTGCTTTGGCTCTACATTTAGTTTTCCTTTGTTATCATTCTAAGAAAAAAATTCTGCCCACTCCCCAACCCTCTGAAAAGTGATCAAAAGTCTTAAATTGTGTTAAAATTAAATGGAATGTCTCAAATGAAATTGTCCAGGATAAAAAGCAAAGCTTCATTGTCACAGAAATCGTTGTCTAATTAATTTTAACTGTCATTAACAATCTTTGAAGCAGGCGGGGTGACTAGTGTCTCCCAATGACAGGTGAGGAAACAGCATTATAATGGTTGCCGACCTGACGTCCCTCCATTCTTCTTGCCAATTCAGGATGAGGGTGGCACCTTATCCTCCTTTTACCAGAGAGCAAATCTAGTGAGTACTGGGAGGAACTGCTCTGGAAATCAGATAGCAGGACCCTGTTGCACAGGTTGTAACTCTGAAAGTGATACACACTGCATAATAAAGGCAGTTTTCACCTTGCCACTCCTAAAAGTCCTTCCCCTAACAGAGAAATTCCTTTAACCGTAGCAAAAGCCTTCCATTCCATAATTAGAGATGAAAATATGGAGCTGATACCTCTCTGGAGTTAATCTACCCATTGAGTTTGAGTTCTGAACATTTCTAGAGTCCTTTGGCAGGTCTCCAACACCCCACAGATTTGAATGAAGATTAAATGAAATAGTACATCAAATGCCTGATTTAATATACCATGATTAGGCACTCCCTAAGTATTTACTCCTTTCCTTTTCCATTCTACTCAAATCTCGAGAAATTGTTCTCTAGCATGTGGCCTACTCACTGTTACCTAAACTCTGTAACTAACACACCTCACAACTTTGTTCATGCTGGTCCATCCACTTCAAATGTCCTCTCCCTGCCCCAGCTTGGAAAATCCAAGTCCTACCTCTAATGATGTCACTGAAGTTCTGTGTTTAGTTTTTCCCATCACTAGGCCCCACTCTCTGACCCCCCAACCTTCCTCCATCAATGACATCATGACAGCAACACACTATGATACGATCTGCTGATAACATATATGCCTATAAAGAAATTATAAGCTCAATAAATATTTGCTGGATTAGATTTAGGGGAAGGTATCAAGCTGACTCTGTCCTCTGAAGAGAAAACAAAAACAAAACAGGAAATGGTAGAAGAAAACCAGGAAATATATTTGACCTACTTACACTATTGCCTTGAGCCATGTCTAGAGGCATATTTGGGCCTATTTTCATAAATTTCTCTAAAGTCCTTGTTCTCATGAGAGTAAAACAGTGGTTGCAGCACAATAAGAAATATGGCCCCTAATGAGTATTTGCTCATAAGTGGTTGACTAGGATGCTTTACATTCTGTGGGTTGCTCAAGAAATAAATTTTCATTTTATTTTGAGAAAAAATATTTAGGAAGATCATTTGTTTTGCTTTGTTTCATTTGGTGATATTTCATCTGTTTGATTTGTTTTAAACAAAGAATGGCAAACCCGAATACTTCTTAGATCAACTATTTTGGATATTATTGTCTCGCTGTTCTTTATGTTTTGGGATAACTACTGGCTGTCACAGACACAGAATTGAGGCCAAAAATGGCCTGATAAACAGCCCAACAGGGTCTGAGGCTTAGGGCTGTGTTTAAGTACATGGGCTTTGGAGCCATGGGTGACCTTGGATGAGTCAAAAGTCTGGGCTTCAGTTTCTTTCCCTAGCAAGTGATGATAGTACTATCTGCTACAATTACTTGCAGTAAGATTGGTAAAATGAAAAGTAGTGAAATTAAAACACATTGGAAACTTTAAAATCCTTAAATGAGGTCTCAGATGTGCGTTAAAATATTTCAGCTCAAAACAAGAGATAGATGAAGCAAGTATGAAAAATCTTGATTATCCAGGTAATAGGTATACAGGTATTCATTATATCGTTTTCTGTACTTTTGTGTATGTTAGAAATTTTGCATAATAAAAAATGTGAACTACATATACTACTACATAGGGAATAAATGCTACAGTTAGCAGTGGAATCCATACCTACAGTCCCATGATTTGGCCTTATATTTGTTATCGTTTTTTAGGATGACATCTTCTTTTAGTCTGTTTCTAAAATAACCCAAATTTGTAAATTACTTTTACCACTACCTGTGCCACCATTATCATGACAAGAATGGCACTTTCTTAATGTTATTTCTGTGGACATTTTTATAGATTTCAGATGATTAGAAATTTCAACACAATATTCTGAAAACGTCTTTAAGTGATCTCTACAGGAATAGGGACAGAGGTCGGGGCATTCCAATAGTGAAGGTCCAGGCCACTTCTCAGCCTTAGCGTCTTCTCTGTGTCGTGTTCCTTTTGCTGATTTTCACATCACTCCTTCTATCAGCAAGCATGTCTCTGAGTAAAACGTAAATAACTTCTTTCATCACTGCTCCCCAAAACTAACACATTCAGATCTTACATTTTAATAATTTTACTGCTGATCATTATAGGAAATATGTAAGATGAAAAGCATAACCAGGAGAAGTTATAAATCTTAGGAAATCTTACTAATTCATTGTCCATGGATTGGTTTCTGAGATGAGTAAGATCCACACTGGATTTCTGCCCTCAGCTTCCATGCTTGAAATGTGTTCTTTCTTCTTTCTCCCAAGTTCCAAGCCAGGGTTTCTGCAGATCCCATGTTCCTGGGAGATCTGAAAGAACCTTGGTTTCAACGTTTCTTGGCATCTCTTAAGACCTCCAAAGCTAGTGAGCAACTTCCCTGGATCTTTGCCCTTCCAAGCAACATCTTTGAGGAATTTTTCAAAGCAGATATTATAGTTATCAGGATCCTTCCAGTATAGCTGGATATTTAATACATCATCTACCCCAACCCCTTGATTCTGTCCAATTTCATTTGTTCAATTAATTTAAATTTAAGGTGTCTAAATTTAAATTTTAAATATTCAAGAGTCTGAAAGTTATATTATTTTTAGTTTTAAACCAGTAGGTGTAGCCCAAAATTGAGAATTCGGGATCTCATTAAATATGAATATAAAACAAGCTGGCACATGAGGGATATTGAGCAATGCCTGAAGCAGATCTGATGGGGGGTAGAGGAGGGATTATGCTATAGGGTTTCCAGAGCTGGCTAACAAATCATCTCAATGACTGAACAGTATGCCTGGTCCCCAGTCATTATAAAGTACTAGTTGCACTTCAGAAAACAGAAAACATAGGACTAGTTTAGTGACAAATCCTCAAAGGATAACATTGGTAAGGACAAGGATGTGGTCCAATTCAGGTTTTACGCAATTTCCCCTAGAGATTTCATGAACCCACTAACCCATTAAGCCTTGGAAGTCAACAGGTCACTTGGAACTAGCTTGGTTATATAGTAACAGACTGTAAAAGTAAGCATTCTACTCCTAGCACTTTCCCATTTCTTCTAAATGAATTCCTGAGAGAAGGAAAACAGATCTATAAATGGAATGGAAGTGGGGGATTATTTTAAACCATTTTATAGCCTGAGAGAATACCAACTCTAATAATCCCTTGGAATATTCACTTGAGGTAAACATTTATTGGAAAGCAAAGGGAGGAATTCTGTGTCTTCTCACGTGGTTAAACCTACCTTTCTAGAATGCATAGAGTAATTAACCTAGCTCTTCTAATAAGAAGAATATAAATTTTGCTTAATTATCCTTCTTCTGTTTTGCATCAATGAAAGTGAGGGTCTTTTGCCTACAATTTCAAGACACTGATGACTGGGTACCTCTGTAAATAACATTAGTGGCTACCAGAGACATGCTGAATGTTGAATTCTAAGGTACCATCAATTAATAATGAACTTCCACTTGATAATCTGATAATTCTCAAATCCAGAAATGGTAGTTTTCCCTATTGTTCTTCAAGTCTGTATTCAAGTATTCGGCTGAGATCAAGATATCCCGTTACTCAAGAAAGCTGACTTGCAATGACACCTGATGGCTCCTAGACTACTCACTGTCACATCAAACAGGTCACAATTTCTCTCTCCTTATAACTAGAAATAAATGTCATTAACATTTTGACAGAACAAATACAATGCAGAAGTGTAGGTATATGTTTAGCCTAGAAATCATCCATCAAACTTAAAAAAAAACTACTGAGAAAAATATTTGGAAGTTACTTAACTAGGTCCTATTGAATACACTTAAATTGTTTCTCTTAAAAATATGTATTTATGACATTTTTGGAAATCTGCATATTTCCAATGTATTTATTTTCCTATAAAATCTGTTACATTTCACCTCCACAGAAAAAATACATTCTGACCCTCTATCTAAGGAAACAAGAGAGGAAGGTGATTGTTTCAGGCTTTTTTTACTCCCTTGAGTTACAAGAAGGGATCAGGAAGACACAACAACATATAAGGCATGCCTCACGGAGGATCTGCAATAATACTGAACTGTTAGCTGAAGATTTTTATAAAGTCCATGGCCAGTATCAGATACTTGAGATGAAATTAAACAGAGAATATTTTATAGTCCTTAATCCTATAAAATACATTAGCACCTACTATGTGCTAGGCACTCTGCTAGGCTCTGTCACTTAAATGGCTCATTTAACCCTCAAAACACACTGTGAATGGTATTAACTCCATCTTACAAGAGGAGTAAAGCAATTCTTCAAGGTGAAATAAGAAACTTGACCCAAATCACACAGTAGTGGTTCAAGCCTTTGACTCAGGCCTCCTGTTATGAAAGCCAGTGTTTCCTTTCTCTCAGAACTGACTGACCATGAACAATCCAACAGCTCTAGAGTTGACACAAACCAACTGCATACGTACAGAGTGGAAGAAGGTATTTGCAATAAATATATCTAGTAAAGGACTCATATCACAAATATATAAAGAACTCGTACAAATCAATATGACAAAGAATAAACAATCCAGTCGAAGAATGGATGAAAGACTTGAACAGGCACTTCACAGAAAGGGAATGTCCAAATGGCTAATAAGCATACATAGAAGTGTTCACTCATTAATCTTCACGGAAATGCAAATTAGAACTACAATGAAATATCATCCTACATGGACCAGAATAGCGGATATAAAAATGACTACCTGTGGGTGAGGGTACACAGCAGTGTACAACACTGCTTGCAGGAATTCAAATTGTGCAACCCCTATGGAAAACTGGCAATAGCTACTAAAAATAAACATGTGTATGTCCTATGACCCAGCAATTCTAGCCCTAGGTGTAGAGCCAAGAGAAATGTATACATATGTGTACCAAATGTTATGTTCAAGTACATTCACAGCAGCACTACTTGTAAGAGCCAAAAACTAAAAAATTTCTAAAGGCTCAGAAAGCTTGGTTCATAGTAATAAACAGTGTGAGTTACTAATAACTATCTATGCATATATTAACTAGAACATATCTTCAGTTAATATATTCTGAATAATTGATCTGCCCCCAATTTATTCTCAAATGATATAAACTTCGTTTGTCTAAAATGGAGGTTTATTGTGTCTAAACTTTAATATTCATATGTGTGTATATATATTTACATGTATGTATAACACATACATATAAATATAGGCATATATGTAATCAAACATATGTATATATGTACACACACCTCAAAGGATGAGAAAAAATATATTTTCAATATTGTGCAACACAATTTTGTGCAAAAAATTAATTCAAAAAGTGACTTTTATCTAATAAAGATTTTTTTCATCAGTGTTTTTATTTATTTATTTTTAACATCTTTATTGGAGTATAATTGCTTTACAATGGTGTGTTAGTTTCTGCTTTATAACAAAGTGAATCAGCTATACATATACATATATCCCCATATCTCTTCCCTCTTGTGTCTCCCTCCCTCCCACCCTCCCTATCCCACCCCTCTAGGTGGTCACAAACCACCGAGCTGATCTCCCTCATCACAGTGTTTTTAAATAAAGGGAGCTACTGATGACATTTTAAAATAAAGGAGCAGTTGTTTCAGACTGGCATTTTTATAGTTTATATGTAGGCTGGAAAAAAAATCTTTTTAGAAATTCCTTTTCTTGATGATTCCACTAAATGGTGGAAGAAAATGTTTTCTGTTCTTTCTTTTTTAAAAAATGAAAGAACATTTTGATTATTTTTCCTTTGTAATCTCTTGATAAGGTTTAGATAGAACAGGTATTCCCTATTAACATGATAATGTGACTCAAACCAAAATGTTTGCCACTTCTTGTTAAGAGCCGTTTTCATAATTACTTATGTGAACTAGTCTACCTATATCCTCATTACCTCAGATATAGTTAATTTTAGCTTGATTGGGGGCGTCAGGAAAGGTGGTTCACAGTTCTGAATACTAAACAAGTAACAGAACACATTACCTTCCATATATCCCAATGAGCATCAGACATAAATATTTTAACGCTACTTTCAAGCAACCAAAAGTCTAAGATTTGTGAATAAATTATAATTCTTAGTTAATCTCTCTAGTCTGAGGCTGTGATGTAGTGAAGCAGAAGGAATACTGACCTAAGAGTCAGAAACCTAGTTTCTAATCCTAGCCTCAGTTTCTTTACCTAAGGATTAAAGTCTCTGGAAGATACCAGGTCTCCTAGGCAGTATAATTCTGTTTTGCCAATTCAGCATCAGTCAGAGAAGGTCAAGTCTTGGATTCCCTTTCAACTGGGTAGGTCTAGAAGCTCTAAGACTTCTATTTGCCTAACTCAGTGAATTAACCTTTCGTGCTGCCAAACACACGTGATGCTGTGACCTATAACTGCTGACCCATTGCCACTCGTCATTTACTACACACCTGGTGACGTCTATTCACCAGGTGAGTTTACCTTTAGTTGTGCTTGTTCCCAAGCCTATTTCTGCAAGTTTTATACATAATTGTAATTATGTAATTGTATCAGATAGTACATAAACAGATAACATGAGTGTGTAAAGAAAATAATTGTTTCTATGACTAAGTTAAACTATCTGGAGAGAACTGGTAAAAGTGAGTCTCAAGAAAAACTGCTTTTAAATTAGGTGTGTCAACACAACTGTAAAATAGTTTTTAAAATGTAAAAATATTCTGCACTCAGCCTTGCATCATATTTAGGTTCTTACTATGTTTAAAAAGACTGAAAAGTGAACTTACAGGTGACGTATCAGGATATGGCTAATGCATAAACATGGTAGAACGCTAAGCAGAACTGTAATAAAACAAAAAGCATTTTCCAACATCAAAAGACCGGGGCAACAATGGCATTATTTGTATTAAGTTAAAATAAAAGTTGAAGGTGTGTGTTGTAGGTCAGGTGCTCTGGAAATAGACTGAGACAGATTTTCATGCAGGGAGTTTATTAGGGATTACTCGAGGGAGCTACAGTAAAGCAGTAAGAGAAGAACAAGACTGTAAAGAAGCTGAAATGCAATGCAGTTGCAACAGAAGTCTCAGAGTTGTCCCAAAAGGGGGGGGGGGGGTGAAAGGAGGGGGGCCGTGTACACCACCCCCCTCCCTTGCACATTCACCAGCTATTGGAAGAGGACCGTCCCCTAGGGAAGACGTGTAACCCGGGCAAGGCGGCTGCATCTCCCTTGGGTTGAGGGTAAATGTCACGGAGGGACTCAGCTGGGAGCCATCAGCAGCCCACAATTCCTGAAAGTAGGAAAATGAGCACTTTTATCCCAAAGCAGGGGCTCATCAATATACAATGGAAAGGATATTTGAGAAGAGCTTAGGTACCAGAAATGGACTCAATGAGATGTACTATGAAAAACTTCAATTGTGTCTACATAAACATTTCTGAGCATTCTTAATTGGGGAGCAACTCTAGTTAACTTCTTTTAATTCCTTCTACTAACATCATTCTGTGTAAATCAGTGGTTTTTAACCTGGGGCAATTTTGCCCCCATGCAAGAAACATATGGCAATGTCTGGGGACACTTTTGGTTGTCACGGCTGGAGGGGAAGCGCTACTGGCATATAGTTGGTAGAGGCCAGGATACAGCTAAACATCCTACAATGCAAATGACAGCACCCACAACAAAGAACTGGACCAAAATATCGATAGTGGCAACCTCTGGTCTAGTCAATGCTTTCGTTAATAGCTGCAGATAGCAAATATTTAAGTCTTAGACGTTTTTGGAATTTCAACCTGTTGGCTAAAAGCCATGCTTTTTGTAATCCTACTCTGATCACTGGACACAACTGTGTTTGAAAAGATTCAGGGCCACAGGTTAAGAATATAGCAGAGACTACTCTTCGTTCACCAAAAACTTTCCATCTTTTTTCTTGGTCGTGTAGCTGGACCACAGTTCCCAGTCTCTGCAGTCTGGGGTAGCCAAGGGACCGTTCTAATCAACAG
The DNA here is from genome assembly GCF_028021215.1 of Eschrichtius robustus. Classification (NCBI taxonomy): domain Eukaryota; kingdom Metazoa; phylum Chordata; class Mammalia; order Artiodactyla; family Eschrichtiidae; genus Eschrichtius; species Eschrichtius robustus. The sequence goes on from NC_090841.1 coordinate 50,412,315, forward strand.
AAGAGAAGTAAAAGTGATGTGCGGCTTCCACACATAGACCACAGAAACCCCTCATGAGTGATCCTCTATTCTCATTTTCCATCCTTCTGCTGGAAGACAGTGACCCCCAAGACACATAAGCTGAAGCTCCTAAACGGTATAATGGGCACCGCAGGGAAGTGCAACAAATTCACAGGGTTTTCCGGGGATATTATACATTTTCGAGGAAAACAGAGCAACACCTATCCTGCACAAACGACAAGCCTGAGGTCATCTACAGTTTCAGCGTGAGATCACCTACATTTCTTCCCATAATTTCTTATCTTTGTGGTTACTGTAATAAAAAGCAAGTGCTGCATAAAAATCAACATGGACAAGGAAATAAGGATGGGTGGTATCCAATCCAAACTCAAGGTTTAAGAACTGCAGTACCCAATGGACAGCCATATTTCAATTGGTACATAATTGTAGCATTTAAGAATAAATTTGTTTTTCAAACTATGTGTATGTTTTTGTTTTTGTTTTTATATTCAATATCTTTTATTTTTTCTTAACACCTTTATTGGAGTATAATTGCTCTACAATGGTGTATTAGTTTCTGCTTTATGACAAAGTGAATCAGCCATACATATACATATATCCCCATATCTCCTCCCTCTTGCGTCTCCGTCCCACCCTCCCTATCCCATCCCTCTAGGAGATCACAAAGCACCTGGCTGATCTCCCTGTGCTATGTGGCTGCTGCCAACTAGGTATCGATTTTACGTTTGGTAGTGTATATATGTCCATGCCACTCTCTCACTTCGTCCCAGCTTACCCTTCCCCCTCCCCGTGTCCTCAAGTCCATTCTGTGCATCTGGGTCTTTATTCCCGTCCTGCCCCTAGGTTCTTCAGAACCATTATTTTTTTCCATATATATGTGTTAGCATACAGTATTTGCTTTTCTCTTTCTGACTTACTCCACTCTGTATGACAGACTCTAGGTCCATCCACCTCACTACAAACAACTCAATTTCATTTCTTTTTATGGCTGAGTAATATTCCATTGTATATATGTGCCACATCTTCTTTATCCATTCATCTGTCGATGGACACTTAGGTTGCTTCCATGTCCTGGCTATTGTAAATAGAGCTGCAATGAATATTGTGATACATGACTCTTGTTGAATTATGGTTATCTCAGGGTATATGCCCAGTAGTGGGATTGCTGGGTTGTATGGTAGTTTTATTTTCGGTTTTTCAAGGAACCTCCATACTGTTCTCCATAGTGGCTGTATCAATTTATATTCCCACCAACAGTGCAAGAGGGTTCCCTTTTCTCCACACCCTCTCCAGCATCTCTTGTTTGTAGATTTTTCGATGATGGCCATTCTGACTGGTGTGAGGTGATACCTCATTGTAGTTTTGATTTGCATTTCTCTGATGATTAGTGATGTCGAGCATCCTTTCGTGTGTTTGTTGGTGATCTGTGTATCTTCTTTGGAGAAATGTCTGTTTAGGTCTTCTGCCCATTTTTGAATTGGGTTGTTTGATTTTTAGATATTGAGCTGCATGAGCTGCTTGTAAATTTTGGAGATTAATCCTTTGTCAGTTGCTTCATTTGCAAATATTTTCTCCCATTCACAGGGCTGTCTTTTCATCTTGTTTATGGCCTCGTTCGCTGTGAAAAAGCTTTTAAGTTTCATTACATCACCTTTGTTTATTTTTGTTTTTCTTTCCATTTCCCTAGGAGGTGGGTCAAAAAGGATCTTGCTGTGATTTATGTCATAGAGTGTTCTGCCTATGTTTTCCTCTAAGAGTTTTATAGTGTCTGGCCTTACATTTAGGTCTTTAATCCAGTTTGAGTTTATTTTTGTATATGGTGTTAGGGAGTGTTCTAATTTCATTCTTTTAAATGTAGCTGTCCAGTTTTCCCAGCATCACTGTCTTTTCTCCATTTTATATTCTTGCCTCCTGTACCAAAAATAACGTGACCATATGTGCGTGGGTTTATCTCTGGGCTTTCTATCCTGTCCCATTGATCTATATTTCTGTTTTTGTGCCTGTACCATATTGTCTTGATTACTGTACCTCTGAAGTATAGTCTGAAGTCCAGGAGTCTGATTCCTCCAGCTCCGTTTTTCTTTCTCAAGATTGCTTTACCTATTTGGGGTCTTTTGTGTTTCCATACAAATTGTGTGATTTTTTGTTCTAGTTCTGTGAAAAATGCCACTGGTAGTTTGATAGGGATTGCATTGAATCTGTAGATTTCTTTGGGTAGTATAGTCATTTTCACAATGTTAATTCTTCCAATCCAAGAACATGGTATATCTCTGCATCTGTTTGTATCATCATCTTTAATTTCCTTCATCACTATCTTATACTTTTCTGCATACAGGTCTTTTGTCTCCTTAGGTAGGTTTATTCCTAGGTATTTTATTCTTTTTGTTGCAATGGTAAAGGGTTGTGTTTCCTTAATTTCTCTTTCAGATTTTTCATCATTAGTGTATAGGAATGCAAGAGATTTCTGTGCATTAATTTGTATCCTGCAACTTCACTTCACCAAATTCATCGATTAGCTCTAGTAGTTTTCTGGTAGCATCTTTAGGATTCTCTATGTATAGTATCATGTCATCTGCAGACAGTGACATCTTTACTTCTTCTTTTCCGATTTGGATTCCTTTTATTTCTTTTTTCTTCTCTGATTGCTGTGGCTAACACTTCCAAAACTATGTTGAAAAATAGTGGTGAGAGTGGGCAACCTTGTCTTGTTCCTGATCTTAGAGGAAATGGTTTCAGTTTTTCACCATTGAGAATGATGTTGGCTTTGGGTTTGTCATATATGGCCTTTATTATTTTGAGGTAAGTTCCCTCTATGCCTACTCTATGGAGGGTTTTTATCATAAATGGGTGTTGAATTTTCTCGAAAGCTTTTTCTGCATCTATTGAGATTATCATATGGTTTTTATCCTTCAATTTGTTGATATGGTGTATCACATTGATTGATTTATGTATATTGAAGAATCCTTGCATTCCAGGGATAAACCCCACTTGATCTTGGTGTATGATCCTTTTAATGTGCTGTTGGATTCTGTTTGCTAGTATTTTGTTGAGGATTTTTGCATATATGTTCATCCGTGATATTGGCCTGTAGTTTTCCTTCTTTGGGACATCTTTATCTGGTTCTGGTATCAGGGCGATGGTGGCCTCATAGAATGAATTTGGGAGTGTTCCTCCCCCTACTATATTTTGGAAGAGTTTGAAAAGGATAGGTGTTACCTCGTCTCTAAATGTTTGATAGAATTCGCCTCTGGCACCATCTGGTCCTGGACTTTTGTTTGTTGGAAGATTTTTAATCACAGTCTCAATTTCAGTACTTGTGATTGGTCTGTTTATATTTTCTATTTCTTCCTGGTTCAGTCTTGGAAGGTTGTACTTTTCTAAGAATTTGTCCATTTCTTCCAGGTTGTCCATTTTATTGGCATATAGTTGCCTGTAGTAATCTCTCTTGCTCCTTTGTATTTCTGCAGCGTCAGTTGTTACTTCTCCTTTTTCATTTCTAATTCTGTTGATTTGAGTCTTCTCCCTTTTTTCTTGATGAGTCTGGCTAATGGTTTAACAATTTTGTTTATCTTCTCAAAGAACCAGCTTTTAGTTTTATTCATCTTTGCTATTGTTTCCTTCATTTCTTTTTCATTTATTTCTGATCTGATCTTTATGATTTCTTTCCTTCTGCTAACTTTGGGCGGATTTTGCTCTTCTTTCTCTAATTGCTTTAGGTGTAAGCCTAGGTTGTTTATTTGAGATGTTTCTTGTTTTCTGAGGTAGGATTGTATTGTTATAAACTTCCCTCTTAGAACTGCTTTTGCTGCATCCCATAGGTTTTGGGTCGTCGTGTCTTCATTGTCATTTGTTTCTAGGTATTTTTTTATTTCCTCTTTGATTTCTTCAGTGATCTCTTGGTTATTTATTAGTGTATTGTTTAGCCTCCATGTGTTTGTACTTTTTACACGTTTTTTCTTGTAATTGATATCTAGTCTCATAGCATTGTGGTCAGAAAAGATACTTGATACTATTTGAATTTTCTTAAATTTACCAAGGCTTGATTTGTGACCCAAGATATGATCTATCCTGGAAAATGTTCCATGAGCACTTGAGAAGAATGTGTATTCTGTTGTTTTTGGATGGAATGTCCTATAAATATCAATTAAGTCCATCTTGTTTAATGTATCATTTAAAATTTGTGTTTCCTTATTTATTTTCATTTTGGATGATCTGTCCACTGGTGAAAGTGGGGTGATAAAGTACCCTATGAATGTGTTACTGTCAATTTCCTCTTTTATGGCTGTTAGCATTTGCCTTATGTATTGAGGTGCTCCTATGTTGGGTGCATAAATATTTACAATTGTTATATCTTCTTCTTGGATTGATCCCTTGATCATTATGTAGTGTCCTTGTCTCTTGTAATAGTCTTTATTTTATAGTCTATTTTGTCTGTTATGAGAATTGCTACTCCAGCTTTCTTTTGATTTCCATTTGCATGGAATATCTTTTTCCATCCCCTCACTTTCAGTCTGTATGTGTCCCTAGGTCTGAAGTGGGTCTCTTGCAGACAGCATATATATGGGTCTTGTTTTTGTATCCATTCAGCCAGTCTATGTCTTTTGGTTGGAGTATTTAATCCATTTACATTTAAGGTAGTTATCAATATGTATGTTTCTATCATCATTTTCTTAATTGTTTTGGGTTTGTTATTGTAGGTCTTTTCCTTCTCTTGTGTTTCCTGCCTAGAGAAGTTCCTTTAGCATTTGTTGTAAAGCTGGTTTTGGTGGTGCTGAATTCTCTTAGATTTTGCTTGTCTGTAAAGGTTTTAATTTCTCTGTCGAATCTGAATGAGATCCTTGCTGGGTAGAGTAATCTTGTTGTAGGTTTTTCCCTTTCGTCACTTTAAATATGTCCTGCCGCTCCCTTCTGGCTTGCAGGTTTCTGCTGAAAGATCAGCTGTTAACCTTATGGGGATTCCCTTGTATGTTATTTGTTGCTTTTCCCTTGCTGCTTTTAATATTTTTTCTTTGTATTTAATTTTTGATAGTTTGCTTAATATGTGTCTTGGCGTGTTTCTCCTTGGATTTCTCCTGTATGGGACTCTCTGCGCTTCCTGGACTTGACTATTTCCTTTCCCATATGAGGGAAGTTTTCAACTATAATCTCTTCAAATATTTTTCTCAGTCCCTTTCTTTCTCTCTTCTTCTTTTGGGACCCCTATAATTCGAATGTTGGTGCGTTTAATGTTGTCCCAGAGGTCTCTGAGACTGTCCTCAATTCTTTTCATTCTTTTTTCTTTATTCTGCTCTGCAGTAGTTATTTCCACTACTTTATCTTCCAGGTCACTTATCCGTCCTTCTACCTCAGTTATTCCACTACTGATTCCTTCTAGAAAAGTTTTAATTTCATTTATTGTGTTGTTCATCATTGTTTGTTTGCTCTTTAGTTCTTCTAGGTCCTTGTTAAACGTTTCTTGTATTTTCTCCATCCTATTTCCAAGATTTTGGAGCATCTTTACTATCATTACTCTGAATTCTTTTTCAGGTAGACTGCCTATTTCCTCTTCATTTGTTTGGTCTGGAGTGTTTTTGCCTTGCTCCTTTATCTGCTGTTTCTCTGTCTTCTCACTTTGCTTAACTTACTGTGTTTGTGGTCTCCTTTTCACAGGCTGCAAGTTCATAATTCCCGTTATTTTTGGTGTCTGCCCCCAGTGGCTAAGGCTGGTTCAGTGGGTTGTGTAGGTTTCCTTGTGGAGGGGACTGGTGCCTGTGTTCTGGTGGATGAGGCTGGATCTTGTCTTCCTGGTGGGCAGGACTGCGTCCGGTGGTGTGTTTGGGGGTGCCTGTGACCTTATTATGTTTTTAGGCAGCCCCTCTGCTAATGGGTGGGGTTGTGCTCCTGTCTTGCTCGTTGTTTGGCATAGGGTGTGTAGCACTTTAGCTTGCTGGTCGTTGAGTGGCGCTGGGTCTTAGCGTTGAGATGAAGATCTCTGGGAGAGCTTTTGTTGTTTGATATTATGTGGAGCCGGAAGGTCTCTTGTGGACCAATGTCCTGAACTCAGCTCTCCCACCTCAGAGGCACAGGCCTAACACCCAGGCAGAGCACCAAGACCCTGTCAGCCACACGGTTTATGGGAAGTCTGTGGTCTTCTGCCAGTGTTCAGTAGGTGCTCTGTAGGAAGTGTTCCACATGTAGATGTATTTCTGATATATTTGTGGGGAGGAAGATGATCTCCACATCTTACTCCTCCACCATCTTGAAGGTCTACGTGTATGTTTTTTTTTTCCAAACAGCTAGTAGATTGTTAGGACATAAATACTTATTAAGCTTTGGGGGCTAACTGCTTAATGAACAGCACTGTTGGATATTTCTTTTGGCTGAGGAGCCCTCTGAAAAAATTACTGGGACAATGAGGGTGCTGTGAACTGAAAAAGCTTCGGAACCTCTGCCGTGCAGGATGGTAGAGGCAGAAGATAGGAGGAAACTGTCTAAAACCCATATTGGCCTGTGTCAAAGTTTATCTGTCACAGAATTAACTAATACAATGAATGAAATGAATTAATACTACTAGCTGAAGTTCTATTCAAATGCAATCCTTGGGTTTAAGTTGCAGTTAAAGATGGTGTGCTAAGGATCTGCTCTGGATTGGGAAGCAGACTCTCCAGGGATGCGACCTCAAGTCCCAAGCCTGTCTCTCACTAGCAGTATAATCCACACTTGTCACCATGTACTACTAGGCATTGTTTAAACATATGTAAAATTGCAACATTAGTCTATCTCTAGTGTCTTTTCCAACCCTAACATCCTATGTATCTACACTCTACCTGCTCCCTGCCTCCCAAGTCTGTCACATGACCTCTTCCCAAGCTGGCTCCCATTTCTTCCTTCTCGCTGTTTCTCAAAAGTCAGATTGCTTTTCTTTTCCTCAAAGCTGGTACACCTACCATGTTTCTTGAGTTCCTGTTCATCCACACTATGTTTGGATTGGAAAGCAATCCCTAGTGCAACCCTTCCATGTGATCCAGGAAAAGAAATATGCATTTGAAAGATTACTAATAACACTTGAATTTGGATCAGGAATAACAAAAGCAATAAACATATCACAATGTTCTCAGAGGGTGTATGAGAAATTTTAAAACAATATGTTATTTGTTAGTCTGCCATAAATCTCATTCCCTAGTGGTCATTCCTCACTGTAGACCTAGGGAAGGGAAAGCGAGGAGGATAGATGCCACATCTGGGAAAGAAAAGATATGATGTGGGAAAGCCCTTGGAAGAAAAGAATCAGAGGAGGGAAGCCCATCCCTTCTGGCCCCCACTGAAGTGTAGAGGGGGAGAAAAGAGTTAGAAGGAGGAGGTGCAGATGATGAGATTTGTGTGTCTTGACCTTCCCTCTCTGGGCCAAAGGCTGGGAACAGGGAAGAGTACTGGATAGGCTAAGGGGCAAAAGAGAAGTAGGAGAGGATTTGGCTGGACCTCGCAGGTGGGCTTCTGAAAGGAGAGCACACTGTAGATTGAAATCATTCCCAGGATGGCTGTAGAGGAGGAATATTGGTGGAGTAGCAAGTGTGGGCAGGGAGGGATCCCAGAGCCTCCTCTGGTGCTCACTGGAAGGGATCCAAAACTTCCTACGTGCTCTCTCAAGCAATGCAGGAAGGAGTTTACAAGACTAGTTTTCCAGATGATATTGTGGCAAGAAGATCCTGAACCCTCAGTCTGCTGGGAGGAGTCAAAGTCAGACCTCAGAGCTGAGGTGGGGCTTAGCCAGTAGGACTGATGCCCTTGCTTTGATACCTAAGGAACAAAGGAGTTTCCTAGTCACAGACTTCAGCATCAAACAAAGGCCATCTCTGCAGAGGCCAGAAAAGTCAGAGGATGGTACAAGTTGCATGTACCTCCCCTTCCCAGTCAGATACCCACTTGGAAAGGTGCAGAGGAAGAAAGAGAAAATGCTAAAGACTGGAATGTTTTTTGTTTTCGATGAGACAGTGAGACTTTTTAAAATTAACAAATCAGATTAGGTTTACTGGATTTGACTAAATATTATTTTCTCCATTACTCCATCACTACCTCCATGAGGAAGATTAAATTAATTATGAAAAGTAAAGGTGTTTTCTTTGCATATGTGAATGTAGCACACAAAATTTTGATTCTTCTACTGTGCCAGGTGTCATGTTAGGTACTTTGATTAGGGTCCTTAGTTTCATCAATGGAAGCCCAATGGCCTTTTAATCTCCTTTTCCTTGCACTCAAGCCTCCTCTTTCCCCGTCCTGCAGTTCTGTCCTGTATCACACAGGAACCGTCTTGATGGAGGTTCTTTTCTCTAGCAGGATGTTTTCCCAACTTCCCTGATGATAAGGAAATCATCCATGGTGCTTGTCAAAACTAAGGCCTCCTCAGCCTGTCACTGAGAGATTCCACTTTAGTGAATCTAGGATGGGGCTAGATATATTTAACAAGAACCCCAAGTGACTCTTATCACCAGGGCAATTTGAGAAAACCTTGTTCTATTGTCTAATCCATAGGCTGCAATCTGCCCTTACAATCAGCTACAGTTCAGTAAAATGGTGTCACCATTTACCCTGATGCACAAGCCGAAGTTTTAGTTCTTAATTCTGCATTTGCTCTCAACCCTTATATACAATTTATTACCCATGATGAATTTGATGTTACCAAGCAAATCTCAAATAAACCCACTCCCCTCCATTTTCTCTGCTATTATCATCTTCTAGTCAAAACTTCTACAACTCTTGACAATGTTTTTGCTTCCACTCTTCCTCTTTTCACTATATTCTATACTCAGTGTCCAGAATCATCTTCTTAAAACATAAATCAGATTTGATCAAGATCATCAGATCGAATCACACTTTTGATCAAATCAGATCACGCTTCTGATTAAATCTTTAAGGGATTATACTTGGGATGAAAGTTGAACTTCTTTCTCATGGCTCGCAGATCCTGCATGTTCTGGTCTTGACGACCTCAGCAGCTTCACTCAAACCCTTTCTCTTACCCACTCATGATCCCATCCACGCTGGTTTTCTTTGAGGTTTGCAAACACAACCGGCTCTTGTCAGCCTCATGGCTTTTGTATACACTCATTTTCTACATGGGACACTCTTTATCCACTCTTTGGATGACTAAGTCCTTCTCATTCTTCAGTTCTCAACTTAAATATCATTTCCCTGGGGAAGACTTCCTTGACCACCCTATAAAAAGTAGACTTGTCGGGCTTCCCTGGTGGCGCAGTGGTTGAGAATATGCCTGCCAATGCAGGGGACACGGGTTCGAGCCCTGGTCTGGGAGGATCCCACATGCCGCGGAGCAACTAGGCCCGTGAGCCACAACTACTGAGCCTGCGCATCTGGAGCCTGTGCTCCGCAACAAGAGAGGCCGCGACAGTGAAAGGCCCGCGCACGGCGATGAATAGTGGCCCCCGCTTGCCGCAACTAGAGAAAGCCCTCGCACAGAAACGAAGACCCAACACAGCCAAAAATAAATAAATAAATAAATAAATATATTTAAAAAAAAAAAAAGTAGACTTGTCCCTTCTTAATCTCAGGCCATTGTTTTTGTCCTTCATATCACATATCACATGTTATAAATATTTCATGTTAGTTGGTTTAGTCTTACATGCTTTCATTTTTAGCTTTCCAACTAAAACGAGAGCTCCATGAATGTAAGATGTGTATCTTCTGTGTATAACATAGCAAACAGCACTCAATAAATATCTGTTGAATGAATTAATAAATAAATGAAGGGTAAAATTTTTAGATCTTTGAGATGCTCTTAGTTTGTACAAAACAAAATCCCTCCTCAAAGAGATTTTTCCCTCTGGAAAACTCAACTTTTGGAATTTCCTCACAGACATGACAAGAAAAAAGTGTAACTATAGCAAAACTCCAAAATAATTTTCTAAAATCAGAATAAGGTGGAAGTGGGCAGAAGAGAAAAGGAATCTAGAATAGCAATCCTCTGGTTCCTTACAACAACTTGCAAGATAACCCATATTCTGCTCCTAAATTCTAATTACCACCATGTGTGAATCATGTCTACAGGCCAATTTGATAACAGCTGAGTTAAAACACACAGACAACAAATTAGCATGTAGACAGCTGAGGAAGTAGCAGAAAATTGGTAGACTTTTTCCAACATTGCTATCTTTTTTCTCTGTTCTTGGGAGAAACACATAAAAGGAAAACTTTTATGTTTGTATTAGTTAGAGTTCTCTGGAGAAATAGAACCAATAGGATATACAGAGAGATATGTTTAAGAGGATATCTATTACAGGAATTGGCTCACGTGATTATGGAGACTGAGAAATCCCCCAGTCTGTTTTATGCAAGTTGGAAAACCAGGAATGCCGGTAGTATCAACATAATTTAGCCCGAGTCTGAGGTCTGAGAACTGGGGGAGGGAGGGGGAGGGCAGGGCTCATGGTATAAATCCCTGTCTGAGTCTGAAAGCCTGAAAACCAGGAGCACTGATGTCTAAGGGCAGGAGAAGATGGCCATCTCAGCTCAAGCAGAGAGAACAAATTTGCCCTTCCTCCACCTTTTTCTTATTCAGACCCTTGACAGATTGAATGATGCCCACCCACATTGGGGAGGGTAATCTTTATTCAGTCTACCAATTCAAATGCTAATCTCTTCCAGAGATGACCTCACAGACACACCCAGAAAAAAATGTTTTACAAGCTATCTGGGCATCCTTTAACGGAGTCAAGTTGACACATAAAATTAATCATCACAATATTCATATACATGTATCAATAATTTTATAGTAAGTTACTTCCTCAGGCATTTTGAAAAGTCATTTTCCTTAGGTATACTGGACATCACTCTCAGGAGTTTGTGAATATGATCTCTGTTCTCTGAGTTTGTTCCTACTGTTTCTGAGCATGTGTTATGGTTGGCTTTCTCTGTTCCATAGATTTTCTTTTTTCTGAATACTGTTTAAATTCACTATCATATAACCTTTTACTAAATTTTTGTGGCTTTGTCTTTTTCATGTTTCTTAAAATTAAATTGTTTAGTACCATTTTATTTCCAACTTGACAGCTCAAGAAAATTACTTTCAAGGAGTTCGTGGACTTTTCGCAGTGCTCGGACCATACAAGGAGCACTCTTATTTCATACACTTAAAGGGTTATAGTCAAGAGGATTAATTACGTCCTCTTGGTGTGAAAAATTAATTGGAAAATCTATTCATCTACATTTCTTGGTCATGTATTTTCTCTTTCTCTGATAATGAAGAATTCTGAAATGTTACTATCATCACAATTGCTGGTTGATGGCTATTTTATTTACAAATTCCTTCTTCAACACTAATGAGTATGCAATAGCTCTTCAAAATGATCCTGTTTATTTATAGTTTATTGTGAAGTGTTAAATCCTTCCTAACCTGACACCTCTGGGAAGTACATTATTGCTCCAGCTGTATTTACCTTCAAAAATGAGATTTAGGATAAATTACTGATCTGCTCTATCCAATAAAATACATTCATCTACTGCAATTTCATTCACCCTAACTGACAAGAGGGTTGGGCTCTCACTGCCTAAAGAGCGGTCTTTTAAGACACTAGATAACACTGAGGATTGACATTTAAAAGGTGCTCATTCCACTAGCTTTTGCAATTTCCAGATTTGAGGATTTAATTCATTTCATAGAATGTATAGTTGAAAAAAATAAAACCTCATTAAGGAATAGATGCTGGTCAATTAGGCTTACTTACTAGCTAAATTTTTCTCCATATTTGTCCTCAAAGACCTGCAAGTAACAAAACTGTGGGAAATGTCACTCATACCTTTATATATGCCAGAGTAAAATAGTTAAATACGTTTGGTGACTCTTTTGATAATAGATACCAACATTTTAAAAATTTTGCTTACTCTTTGCAATGACAATTCCAGGTAAATCAAAGCGGACTTTTAAGAAAAGATTTTTGCTACAAGAATGTTTATTCCCACTTAAAATGGTGAAAAATCAGTAATATCAAAGGAATTCAGCTAAATAAATTATAATACATCCACAGAATGGAATATTACACAGTCATTAAAATGATGCTTTAAAATAATATGTAATGAAATGGAAATTTTTTAACAAAATATGTATTTATTCAGCAAATGTTTATTGAGCACTCATTATGTTCCAGACACTGTGCTAGGTGCTGAGACCTCAATAGTGACAAAGACACAGTCCCTGACCTATGATTAAAAAAAAAAAAAAAAAGATTGACAAAATCTAATTGATTCTCATTTTAGATACACACACACATAAAAACACTGGTGAACACAATACTTATTCTCTGATGATAGAGCTGCAAAACTTAAATTTTCTTCCTTTTGCTACATTTTGCTAAAATAGTGATGCTTTATTTTTACTAAAAGGAAACCATTTTGAAAACAATTTTCAGCAAAATGTTGCAGGTTCATATATCCCAGCCCCCAGTATCACTTGAGAATGTTCAAACTGTAAATGATACATAAGTAAATAGATGCCAAGACATCCACAAGGTCTAACGTATGATGAGATTATAAATAAGAAAAGTGTTCCTCTCCCTTCAACCAGTCAACTACCATCATTGAGAACTTGTATGCAAAGAGTCATGTCAAATACTATAATCTACTTTATGGGCTATTTTCCTTTTTATAAAATGCTTTCAATATGAAGCAAAAAATTGTGAGATATTGCATGATCATAACTTAAGCTGAAGGGCACTGCAGACTGTAATTTTAATTATTATCTTCGAATAATGAATATACTTGCTCTCATCCTGCAAAATGTTTGGCCACCAACCAATGTGACTTCAGGGTGAGTTGATTTTCACCTTCACTCCACCTGAATTTTATTAAGATCCATTAAAGTATCTTGTTAACTACACCTTCTCATTTATTGTGAGGTTTTGGGGTATTTTTTTCCCTTTACTAAATCCAAGGTGAATTCAAATGAATAGAATAATGTAAATTAAAGAGCTTGGATGTTTAGTAAAACCTAAGGGAGATTATATTCATTCTGTTGCACAACACAGTATAGTGAAGATAAGACTTTCTCCCCCGTGCTCGCTTTGTGTGTTAAATGCTTTAATCATTTTGAGCATAAGGGCTTTCCTTCATTATTATTGCAACGCCAGGAAGGTCTAAGGTTGTGTTTCTTATACAAAATGATAAGAGAACCCTGCATTTATATAGTGATTTGTATTCAGGTGTTTCCAAAATTTTATATGCAATTTTTGATTGCTCTTGTCTGTTTATCATGAGTTTCTTCCACCTGACAATTTAAATGAGGTCAAAGTTTTATGAACCAAGTGACTGTACTAGATTTTAAAATATCAGTACTTCATGGGTATGTTGGAATGTGTACGGGAGGTTGGGAGAAAAATACTTAGGCTGTTTGTTGTTTGTATTTTTATGTTTTTATTCAATTTGTGTTCCTCGAAGAATTTATGAAGTTTTCCCTTTAGTAAAGATTACTGTTGAAAGTTTCTTCTTCTTTTTTTTTTTAAATTTGTTTAAATCAGCTCTAGTTTTGGGGACACAGTAGCTGAAAAACGTTGAAGTCATATTGAGTCTGGTTTTAATCCTAGTTATTTGATTTGCAGCAAGTTATTTAATCCAGGGCTAGCTTTCTCAAGGCTAAAAGGGGAAACTAATACCTATGTTGACCATTTGGAATAAATGAGATGATGCATGAGGGGCCCATTGCCTAATAAATGGTAGCTACTGACAGTATCACCTGTGGCTTAGTGAGGACTCACAGTAGAAATAAAGATAGTAACAGACAGTATACATCCACTCTCAAGGATGACATTACAGCACTGAATCTGACCTTCTCCCTAAAACATCAAAAAAAATACAATCTCAAGAGAGAAAATATAAACGTCGTTATCCCAGCCTATACGTGTGTTGGAGATAACAAATGATTTCTGGTGACCATTTCCTATGATCCTGAATGCCAGCCAGTAATTAAAATGGTCGGGTCCAGCCATCCTGTGACTGGACTGTAGGTCCAGCGGTCTAGCCCACTGTGACGCCCACTCTGCCTAAGGGTAGAGGATTAGCAAACACAAAACAGAATTTTTTTTGATATTTCTTCCAGTGATGAACACGTATGCTCTTGAAATAAGAAAAAAAAAGTAATTAAAAATTAAATAATCCTGGGAGTAAAAATAAAACTAGAGTGAGGAGAGGCTCAGAGCCCTAGCTATGCAAGCTCTTTTCCAAGCAAAGAATCAAAAACTACTCAAACATGACAACAACAATAACTGCCAATTTAATAGAACACTTACTACGTGTCAGGCGTGTTTGCTATACTCACTTCCTTACTTAGATTATCTTAGTTGACTTTCACCATGACTATGAGTTAGTGGTTATTATTATACCCATGCTACAGATGGCAAAACAGAATTTGAGAGGTTAAGTAGATACCCAAGTCACAGAATCAGACATTGCGTAAGTTGAGATTTGAAATCAGGCAGTATCCCTGGAGAGTCCCTGTCTCCTCCACGTGGTCCCTCAGCTGTCTGGACTTAGCCAACACATTAGGGAAGAAGTATTCAAATTAAAAAACTTTCCGAATAGCAGATCCTGAGCAGCACAACAGACCCCATCCTTTTCCCATCCTATCCATAAGGATGAGAATCGTAAGGTAAAGTCCTATCGAGGACCATCTCAGGACTTGCAATCAGTAGCACCTGAAAATAAAGGAACTCAGTATTGATTACTTACTCTGGATATTCTGTTATCCAAGTGCTTTACTGTCTTAGGTCCTTTATTACTCGCAACAAATCTAGGAGATAGAAATTATTATTATTACAATTATCTTCATTGGGGGAAACTAAGATTTAGAGAGACTGAGTAACTTCCCCAAGGTCATATAGTTAATGCGTGACAGTACAGAGCTGGCTCTCCTATCCAGACCACTGATGCCAGAGTCCATGCTTCAGAAAAGCACATCCTGCAAATACGAAGTATCTACAAATACTGGAAATACTGAAGAGCAGAGTGGTGCTTTTCATCTTTGTATCCACAGCCCCTAGAACAGAGCCTGACATAGAGTTGGTATCAACAATAATCACAGATACTTTAAAAACTTTCACCTTGGGCCAAGCACTCAAGGGCTTTAAGTATATACCAACTCATGCAATCTTTGCAACAACTCTACAAGGAAGATACTAGTATTATCTCCATTTTTCAGATGAGAAAACTGACAAATGAATGACACATGGAAAAAAGACAGGGAAGGAAGGAAGAGAGGGAGGGGAGGGAGGAAGAGGGAAGAAAAGAATATTTCAGAAGACAGACCTTGGCCTCTCCAAACAGATTCCTTCTGTAACCCTGCTCATATGTGAAGCTCAAACATGTACCATATGAAGGAGTTCCCACTGCTTGAGCTTTACCTGGGACAGAGACAATTGATGGTTTTGTATGATTCAGAGTTTATATCCCAGGTGCATCATTAGCCACTGTTCAGATTTAAAATGTCACCAGAACTCAACGGCTTCTCTGGGCGTGTGGAGGCACAGCTGCGCTGTTCTGTTTCTGTGATCTTTGAGGCTGTTCATATGATGTGTTGCACAATCACTCTAGGTGAAGTCACAACAAAGCTATCTGAATATCATTTCTGAAAAAGGCCAAAGTTGGTATCCATAATCATGCAAGGGGCAGCATTCTAGAGACAACAAGGGCTGGAGGCAAGAGCAGGGGCAACCGGGGCGGGCAGAATCAAGCCCGCCGGAAGCGTGGGATCCGAGCAGGTCCAGGGAACACGTGAAAAGCGATCTAGGTACGCAAGCAGGACTAAAATGCTTGCCAAGCAGGCTGTGGCTCTCTCATCATAGAGCTGGCGTCCCGGGGATCTTGGAGAAACTGGAAGGAAAAGTGGGATGTTGGTCACAAGGAAGGACAGGAACCCAGCTATTCAATTTGGAGTACAGATTTGATCTCAGTCATTTAAGTTAATGAACTAGGTTAGGTTCCTTAAACTCTAATTATAAGATTAGTCTCAGAAGCTAGTAAAGGGCTGGACTTCTGACATAGCTGTTTACTTTGGGTTTAGCCATCTCACTTATGTCTAATGGCTTTTCAGTTGATTCTCATGAGTTTTCCAGTTAACACATGGCATCGTTTGCAAATGATCATGCTGTCTCCACTCTCGCAGCCATTATAACCTCTTCTTTCCATCTTCTTTGCACTGGGCAGGACTTTGAGACCAGTACAGGTCCGCATCCCCTCATCCAAAACTCTTGGGACCAGATATGTTTGGGAATTCAGAATGTTTCAAGTTTTAAAACGGTGGTAATAAGAGTCTTCCATAGTAAGGTATAAAGCAGCACTCCTTGACCAACACATTAACGCTTCTTCAAGCAACAAAATGAATGTTCTAGGGATGAATAAATGCTATATAGCACCTCACTTAAGCTCAGGGAAGGTCTTGCTATCACATGAGTTATTTAAAAAAACAACTTCAGTTACTGGGGAGTAAGGGGAGGGGAGGGATAAATTGGAAGATTGGGATTGACACATACACACTAGTACATATAAAATGGATAACTGATAGGGACCTACTGTAGAGCACAGAGAACTCTACTCAATACTCTGTAAAGGCCTATATGGGTGGGGAATCTGAAAAAGAGTGGATAGACGTATTTGTATAGCAGATTCACTTTGCTGTACACCTGAAACTGGCACAACATTGTAAATCAATTATACCCAAAAAGAAATTTTAAAAAAAAAAACAACTTTCGGTTTTCAGAGCTTCAGGATTTCGTAATTGCAGATAAGGGACCGTGAACATGAAATAAGAAACAGTGGCTATAATGGGAATCATTTTTGAGAAGGGACAAAAATGGATGAGACTTGAGATGGTGTCTTTTTCGAGGAGGGAGGTGCTGTAAGAGAATGAGGTTAAATGGGAAAGAGAGAAACGAAGACCGAGGAAATGTTCCCCCAAAGAGCGGGAGCACATGGACCCCAGAGCTCATGCATTTTAGACAAGCAGAAAGTCCTGCCTTCAGATGCAACTCCAGGCCTTTAATTTTTAGAACCAGAGCACCCTGAGATATAACTTACTGAAAAGCACCTCTCACGCTAATCTGGTTTCCATCCCGGTATAAACTAGATCCTAAGAGCTAGGTCACGGCTTTATCATCTCTGCAATCCCTGAAAACACCTCACATATGACCTGTATTTGCAGCTATTTAATAAACCAACTTTTGTGGAGTTAATTTCTCTGGGTATGCAAAAGACACTGAGTAGAAAAAAGAGGAAATATTTTCGGAGGGCAGTAATACTGGCCATGCCATACACACATGGATCACCCATTTCCACGACAACAGTCGCTAAGGCGCATATCTGAGGAGTCATGACCAACACGGGAGAGTCTGGAAAAGATGAAGCAGGCTTCAGTTACTCAGCCTAACTGCAGAGAATGAGCAAACACTTGACCTCGCTGATTTCTGAGGTCACTGCAGGGAAGGAAGGGCTCCTTGAGCAAGTGGACTTCCTCATACAATAGCTCCTGGTCCTCTGAGTTACACCTTTCAACACTATTGTAAAAATCCCTTCTGTGGAAACGGTTCAGCAGAAAGCCCTTAATATCTCCCAGCCCATTATCCTCCTTCACGCTCCTCTATCCATTTCAATGATGTACCATGATCACCCCCTTCTCCTTCTCCCTTCATCTTGCCAATCCCCATTCCTGCCCACCTTCCACTCACCAGTGTCCTTATATGTTCGCAGGCAACTTCTCTCCTGAGCAAGTGCCTGCTGGGTACGCACATCTAATTGTTTGATTAATCTCTAGTTCAGTATGTCCAAAATCGAACTCGGCATTATCACAATACCACTCCTCTTCCTGACTTTCAAATGTTTAAAAACTACGTTGCCCGGACTTCCCTGGTGGTCCAGTGGTTAAGACACCGCACTTCCAAAGCAGGGGGTGCGGGCTCAATCCCTGGTCAAGCAACTAATCCCACATGTCACGCAGTGGAGCCAAAAATAAATACATAAATAAACAAAATAAAAATGAAAGGTTGGAATTTAACAGAGAGCGTGTTATTCGCGATAATACAAATAAATACTTAAAAAACACACAAAATGCGTTTAAGAAAAACTACATTGCCATTTTTCCACTGACAAATTTTAAAATGATCACACCTCAAAGAAAATCAGATTCTAAATTCCTCTTCAGGTTTATTTACGTTCTCCCAATCTCCCACCCAGACCATTTCAATCGTTTCTGCCCAGATTTCCTTTCCTCCAATTAAGCCATCACATCAATAGCAATCTTAATCAGGCAGGAATTGCATTCAGCTGTGAGTAATAAGCCTCTGAAAAATAATGGCTTAAACAAGATTAGGGTATATTTTTCTCTCTTTGACTCAGGTTCCTTCCAGCTTTGTACGCCACCATCTTTAGGGAGGGCCTCTTCTCCTCTAACTGTAAAGATGGCTGCTGGAATTCAAACCATCTTGTTCATTCCCAGGAAAGAAGAAGAAAGATCTAAGGGAAAGGGGGCATGACATCTGAGTCAGCAGAAGCTTCCCTAGAAACTCGCCAAAAAACTTCTTCCTAGAATGCAGTCCCAGGAGCCCCTCAACTACAGGGGAGACTGGGAAACAAAGTTTTCTAGCTGGCATTCGTCATTCCCCCTAAAACTGAGACTGAGGCAGTAAGGAGGGTGAGAAGAACGTTAAATAGGCAAAATTAGACTGCAAGTTACTATTTCTAAAATAAATTTGTAATAAAAAGAAAACATTCCGTATAGCCTCATTGCCTATGAAGTTAAATCTAAAATTGTAGCAAAATGTTCAAGCCTTTCCAGGATCTACCCGCAACCAATCTCCCCAGCCCTTTCCTCTACTCCTCAGAGCAGTTGTTCTCAGATTTTAATGTGCTTATGAATCACCTGGGGATCTTGTTAAAATGCAGAAACTATTTCAGTAGGTCTGAGACGAACGAGGTCTGAATTTCTGCATTTCTAACAAGTTCCCTGTGATACTGATGCTGCTGGCCCCTGGAGCACAAGGTTCTAGAGCAGCGATTCTCAACTAGGGGCCGTACTGCCTCCAAGGAGACTTTGGGCAACGTCTGGAGAAAATCTTGTTTGTTACAACGTGGGGTGCGGGGAGTCGGGAAAGCAGGGCGCTACTGGCATCTAGGAAGTAGAGGCCAGGGTTGCTGCTAAGTATCCTACAATGCACAGGACAGCCCCCTGCATCAAAGAACCGTCTGGGGCTTCCCTGGTGGCACAGTGGTTGAGAGTCTGCCTGCCAATGCAGGGGACACGGGTTCGAGCCCTGGTCTGGGAGGATCCCACATGCCGCGGAGCAACTAGGCCCGTGAGCCACAACTACTGAGCCTGCGCGTCTGGAGCCTGTGCTCCGCAACAAGAGAGACCGCGACAATGACAGGCCCACGCACGGCAATGAAGAGTGGCCCCCACTTGCCGCAACTAGAGAAAGCCCTCGCACAGAAATGAAGACCCAACACAGCCATAAATGAATAAATAAATAAATAAACCCAAAAGTTAAAAAAAAAAAAAAAACTAGCACGGCACATATTAAAAAAAAAAAAAAAAGTAGCCTATGCTCCAGAAAGATGGGATTATATGCTACTCAGATAAGTCCTGCCTTTTCCTATCTTTATCAACGTTTCCCCCAGTTAGTTCTTATCTTCCCTACAGTCAGCTCTATCAGTTGATTTCTCATTCTTGAATCCAGGCACTGTGGATACACCACCACTTCATGAATGCATGCCAGTTCCCCTGACCATGGGTTCTCTCCCACCTCTGAATTGCCTTTTATGAACTTGCTATAGATTGAATGCTTGTGCCCTCCGATATTCATATATTAAAAACTAATCTCGGGCTTCCCTGGTGGCACAGTGGTTGAGAGTCTGCCTGCTAATGCAAGGGACACGGGTTCAAGCCCTGGTCTGGGAAGATCCCACATGCCACGGAGCAACTGGGCCCGTGAGCCACAACTACTGAGCCTGCACGTCTGGAGCCTGTGCTCCACAACAAGAGAGGCCACGATAGTGAAGAGGCCCACGCACCGCGATGAAGAGTGGCCCCCGCTTGCCACAACTAGAGAAAGCCCTCGCACAGAAACGAAGACCCAACACAGCCAAAAATAAATATAAAAATAAATAAATAAATAAATAAAAGATTACTATTAAAAAAAAAAAACTAATCTCTAACACGATGGTATTTAGAGGTGGGCCCTTTCGGAGTGATTAGGTCATGAGGGCTAAAGAGACCGAAGAGCTCCCTCATCCCTTTCGCCATGGGGGACACATCCAGAGGACAGCTGTCTATGAACAAGGAAGCTGGCTCTCAACCAGACACCAAATCTCCTGGCACCTTGATTTTGGACTCCCCAGCCTCCAATACTATAAGAAATAACTTGTGTTGCTTATAAGCCACCCACTCTATGGTACGTTGTTATAGCAGCCCTAATGCACTAAGCGAGCACTTCTCACAAGAACTAGATTATAAATTGTTCAAGGTGGATGCCATACTTTCATCACCTTGGTAAACTTCCATGGTAGCCACTGGCATGGTGCCCTACACACTATTGAATGGGCTCCCTTTTTTATTTTTATGTAACACATAGGTATTTAAAATTATTAAAATGTATATGTATATAATGATATTATATAAACATAAATATACATAAGTAGATATATACATATATATATATAAAATACACATTAACCTTTAAGAAATTGCCCTAATGCAGTTAACTCACCATGGCTCTATCTCTCCTAGTCTCTTCCTTATAACAACCACCAGTGCAGATTGTAACACATTCCAGTCCTCATAAAACCCAAATATAATTCCCATGGACAGTTTTTAAAATGCGGAGGAAAAGAAAGTGACAAACCCCTCATTTAGGGCCACTGTCTGGCTTCCATTAAGCCTTCCCTGATTCTTTCGGGCCAGGGTTCATGGACCAGTGCCTATTTACCTGGTTGGCTGAGATTAAAATGAGTAATAGACCCTCTGTGCTATCAATATAGTCCTAATGCATATTTCATTCAGCTGAACTCCCACTCGGGTTCTTTTTCTGAGTTTCAGACAGAGGTAAGACAGGTATGTCTTGCTTGTTCACTAGCATTTTAAAAAGGTTGCTCTTTTCTCACAAACGATAACAATTTTGTGCTTAAGATGATTTCTGGGAAGGTAGAAACATTGTGTTTATTTGACCATCTGTTAGGAGAACACTGATTCACTAGAACAGACTTCCAACTGATTCACATTTCAAAACTTTAATATTTTAAGCAAAGGTCAGAGGGATAACCCTTTTTCCATTAAATTATATACATGCATACCCATCACACATTCACACACATATACACATACATGCATACAGTTGCACACATGTGTACCTACATGCACACACTATGCAGATCAACATATGTGTATACACAAGTATACACACATAACACACTCAGACGCCTGCACACACATGCACGTACACCCATCACCCATATGCACATACACACACTAACATATATACACACTTACGCACCCACACACATGCATAGACATATACACCTGAAGTAGGCTGCAAAGTGGCCCCCCAAAGATATCAGGACCTAATCCCTGCCACTTGTTATCTTATTTGGGGAAAAGGTCTTGACTAATGTTACTAAGGATCTTGCGATGGAGAGATCATTCTCATCCTGGACTGTCGAGATGGGCCCTGACGCCATCACTAGTGTCTTTGTAAGAGACAGCAGGGACAGATTTTATACACACACACAGAGGAGAAGTTCCATAGGAAGACAGAGGCAGACACTGGAACGATGTGGCCACAGTCAAGAAATGCCCAGTGACCAGAGGCTGGAAGAGGCAAGGATCAGTTTTCTCCTTTAGAATCTCCACAGGGACTGTGGCACTGCCTACATCTTGATTTCAGACCAGTGATGCTGATTTCAGACTTCTGGCCTCCAAAACTGTGAGAGAATAAATTTCTATTGTATTAAGCCACCAAGTTTGTGGTAATTTGTTACAGCAGCCCCAGGAAATACCCATCAATATATGCACATACATACATACATACTCTCACATATATACACCTCATATGCCCACGCACACACACGCATGCACACATATGTACACCCATCGCTCATGTACACAAACATAAACGTACATACACATTCATACACTCACACGATTGTATGTATGTGCTAACAGGTTAACTTGGTTATCTCTAAAACACCTTCAATGAAGCCAAAAACTTGAATCATACCCTTCTCAAATAAAATAAATATGTAAGAAAAAAGTGTCAAAATATTAATAACAATTAGAGGAGGAACCCATGAATTCTTCCCTATATTTAGTCTTACCCGTAATTAATAATAATTAGTAACATTAGGTAAAGCCTGTTATGGGTTAAGCCATTGTGCTAATTGTTTTAGAGGTATAATCACAACAATCATACACAGGAGAAACAGAGGTGCAGAGAGGATAAAAAACTTTTAAGGTCATAGACCGATGGAGCTGAGATGAGAGCCCAGGCATTAGGATTCCAGAGGCCACATTTTAACCAATAAGAAATAGTGTCATTTAAGATTTCAATATTTTTCTTTAATAAAAACCTATGTATTTAGTTACACATTTCAACAGTGTCACTTGCTACTTTATTTCAAGCCATAGCACTTGTGCACATGCCGGAATCAGGGCTAATTGGGTATCTTAACTGAAATCGGAGTACCATCAGGTACAGGCCTTTTCTTTACCCTGCTGTTCCCTTCATAGCCCCCCACGCAGTATGAGGCTTTTTGCAGCTAGAGAGACAGGATGTGTGCTGTGCACACAAGGGCCTGAGCCCCTACCAGCAGCCTCTTCACTGGGCTTCCCAGGCGCCTGAAATCCTGTTCCCTCCACTGGGCCAACTGGAACCACACAGGCTCTTGGAGCTCTTCCTTATGACAGTGATTTTGGAAATACTGTTATTTTTTTGTGTTGCATACACATGGGTCACATATTTCGATGCACAAATCAAAAATGTGTTATGTTAATACATGTTTATTTCAAGGCTTATGTAAGCAAACCAAAATCTAAGCTTATAAATGCCTCAGGTTGCAAAAGCAAAACACTAAGGACAACCAATCACAAACAGCAAACTAGGCTTTAAGCTATAGGCAATCAATAATTGCCTTCCTTTTTTCCACCTTTTGTCTGTAAAAGCCTCTCCCGCAGCTCTTGTCCATGGAGCCAGCATTGGTGGTCATTTCCAGTTTGGTGCTGCACCGTTCTGATTGATTTTTTGTTCAAATAAACTCTTAAAATGTTTTAACATGCCTCAGTTTTATCTTTTAACAGAATAAAGGGACCAGCCAAGTCAAATGCCAGGCTCAAGGTTGTATAGTAGCTCTGGCCACTTCAGCTCTGGGCTGAATTCTGGGCAGTTATATCAGTGGAGACAAGGGAGGGTTTATTCCTCGGATTTATTTTGATTTTTTTAAAACTGTAAATACAGGAGGAATCAGGCCTCACCCTGCACCTCCCTGATCTCCCTCCCTTACCTTCTTTCATTTGTTGTGGGAAGGAAGCTCAAGAGACGGTGACAACCCTAATCAGGGACAGGGTGAGGATCGCAGGAGCAAATGGAAATGTCACATTCAGACAGACCTTGGAGAAAAAAATGTAATTGCAGCTTCTCACAGGAGGACATCGGGCAGGAAATGGCAGTTCTCTGAGAGATAAGCCACAAGCCTCCCCTATCTTAGGATCTCAGTGAGTCTTCCTGATGTATCCCAGAGGGCGGTAGCATGTCTGGAAGATTAAGCGAGGAATAAATGGGAGAAAGGGGGTGGCGTGGGTCCTTTGTGGGGAGGGGGTGTGGCTCTTATTTACATGGGATCACAGCCATATCAGAGTGTCACTCACTCCCATACATGGACAATGGGGAAACGGTGACATTCTACTGTGGCCGCAATTCCTGCAAGTGCTTCTGTACAGTTTCTCCCTTTTTCTAAAGTAGAATGATTTACGCCACGTGGATGAAACCTTCCCCTGTAGATAAAATGACATCCCATGGGTACTGCTTTGATGTCGTCCACTATATCTCAGGGTTTAAAACCTATTTTCTCTGCTTCCCATGCTTTTTGCTTCTCTTGGTTTAAAATAGTGACAGTGCTAGACTACAGGCGTTCGCTCTCACATTTTGAAATCTGTGAATGTTTGTTGAAGAAAAAATACTGCCACACAGTATTTATCTAACCTGTAAAATGAGAACTGAAGAAAAATTAAAATAATTGTGGGAACCCAGTTACAGATGACTTTCCTTTGTTTTATTTTTATCATTCTTTCCTTCTCTCTATCCTTCCTTCCTTCCTTATTTATATATTAGCTGAAGAAGTCCCTCCCTTGTCTTGTGGACTTGTGGATTGGAGTCGGTCCCTCTGTTTTGGGAAAGTCGTCAAAATGACCCCGTTGGGAGCACAAAGGAAAGGCAAATTCTCACTCCTTGTATTCAGAGACAACTGAACACAGATGCCAAGGACTGAGATGCTGGGGTGAATCACTTTGTCTTTTGCCAGACTCTCTCCTAGAAGAAGGAGAAATGTGTTCTCTAAATACACACTGCTATATAGAGAATAGACAACTAATAAGGCCCTACTGTATAGCAGAGGGAATGCTACTCAGTACTCTGTGATGGCCTATATGGGAAAAGAATCTAAAAAAGAGGGGATATATGTATATGTATAACTGTTTCACTTTGCTGTACACCTAAAACTAACACAGTATTGTAAATCAACTATACTCCAATAAAAAAAATTTTTTTAACTCTAAATATAAATGGAAAAAAAATGTGGAGTAGACTGTAATGCTGATGGGACGTACTGAGTAGCTGAAACTATAGGACATGGACCACTGACCATTAGGATTATACTAGCTGGACCACTGTGTAAGCCTTACCTGGGCTTTGAGGGACTGAGAGGAGGCAGCTTGGTTCAGCTTGGAGCTTAGAGGAGCAAGTTATGAAACACCTCCAAGGTGACTTGGAGGGCCCTCACGTTCCTCTGGACCAAACAATACACAGGCGTATGAGCGAGGCAGCAGGCAGACAGGTTACAGAACATAGAAGCATTCCTCAGGGGTCCCTAGGAATTACTTGGCAAGAAAGCATCAAGAATAAAACTCACCCTCCTACAGACAGATCTTTGCATGTGGGGAGATTATTAATCATTTTTAAGGGTGACCTTAATTTGTTCCCAAAGCACTGAAGTGGTACACAGGGATTACAGCTTATTTCTAATCTTTAACTAAGCAAGCTTTTTTAAAAAAAATTCACACCTTTCAGTTTGAAAGGTACACAAATGTTAAATGGAAAGTTTATCAAATATATGCACATCCATATAACCATAACCTAACTCAACATATAGAATATTTCTGGGCAAAACTCTTTGCTCTGCCAAAGGTAACCAGTATTCCAACTTCCATCGCTATAAAGTCGTTTTGCCTGGAATTGAACTTTCTATAAATTGAATTATACCATGTGTATTCTTTTTGTGTCTGGCTCTTTTTGCTCCATGGTTTTGTCGGTGAGATTCACCAGGTTACTGTGTTCTTTTCATTGTTGTGAGGCATTCTGTTACATGAATATATCAAAATTTATTTACCCATTCTAATGATGATGGACATTTGAGTTGTCCTCATTTGGGAGCTATAATAAAGAACAGAACTATACTGGTACATGTTGTTTGGTGGATATTAACACTCAACTCCTGAGAGTTATGTGCTCAGGACTGGTGCTGAGGGTTAGAGAGAATGGATACTTTTACCTTCAATGAGAGAGTTCTACAAAGTGGTTTTAGCAATTTACGCTTCTACCACCTCTGCATGGGTGCCAATATCTTGCATTGCCAGTTCTTTTCATTTTAGCCATTCTGCTTGGTATATAGTAGTTTCACAATGTAGGTGTAATTTAAATTTGTTTGAACTTACGAGGTGGAGCATCTTTCGGTAATGCTTCATTTCAATATCCTCTTTCGTAAAGTCACTTTCTCTTTTGTTTTCAGTCATTTTTTTCTTATTGATTTGTAGGAGATGACAGAAAGGATAGACAGGTGATAAAATGGATAGATAGGTAGGCAGGTAGGTAGGTAGACAGACAGACAGACACATACTGATAAAAGACAGTTAACAAAACATATATCTAACATTATGCGTTGTTAACGCCTTCTCCTAGTAGGTGACTTGCCTTGTGACTCTCTTATTGTTTTGTTTTGATTAACCGAAGTGTTTAATTTTAATGAAGTCCAATTTATCAATGTATTCTTTGGTGATTAGGATATTCTGATGTAAATTTTAGGAAATCATTCCTATCCTAAGTTCAAGAAGATATCCTTCTATATCTTATTCTATAAGTTTTATTGTTTTATCTTATACATTTGGGTCTATAATACATCTTACATGAATTCTTGCACATGGTGTGAGATGGTGGTCAATGTTAATTTTTTCTCCATATGCTTATCCAACTGACCCGCAACGTTTATTGAAAAGACTATCCTCCCACACCACCCTCCTCCCCCAAGTTGCTGAGGCTCCTTTGTCGTATATCAGGTGACTGTATATGTGTGAGTCTGTTTCTAGGCTAATACAGTCATTTCTGTGACATTATAATAAATCAATCTTTATATCTGCTAGTGTAAGTTCTCCATCTTTATTCTTTTTCTAATCTACCTTGGCTATTCTAGGTCTTTTGATGTCTAATGTGTATTTTAGAATTAGATTGTCAATATCACACTCACACACACACACACACACCACTGAGATTTTAAGGGGATACTATTGAATTTATAGGCCGATTTAGGAAGACTTGATATCTTAATAATATTGAGTCTTCATGAAACAGGGTAAGTTCTTCCTTTTAATCAGGTCATCTTAATTCCTCTTAGCAACATAGTTTGCAGTATAGAGGTCTTGTAGCTCTTTCCTTATACTTACTCCTAAGTACTAAAGATTCTTGGTATTTTTATTAGATTTATTCCCATATACTAAAGATTCTTGCTATTTTTAATTGTAACTTCTATTTGGTTGATGTTACTTATAGAAATAAAATTGATTTTTATTTTGATATTGATGTTGTACCCAGTAATCTTGCTAAATTCACTCAATAGTTCTAATAATTTGTACTTTCTTTAAATTTATATATGTTTTTGTATTTTATATGTAACAATGTCATCTGCCAATAATGACAGTGTTGTTTTTTTCTTCCCAACCTTTATAAATTTTATTATTCTTTATTGCCTTGTTGCACTGGCTAGGATCTTCAGTACGTTGAACAGAACTAGCGACAACAGACATCCTTGTCTTGCTTCTGAACTCAGGTAAAGCAATCAACATATTACCATTAAGCACTGGCTTATGAAGATACACTATATAAAACTGGAATGTCCCTTTCTGTTCCCATATTGATATGCATTTTTAAAAATTATGAACATTAAATTTTATCAAATGCTTTCTTGGCATAAATTGAGAAAATCATTGGGTTTTTTTTTCATTTCTGTGCAACTGTGAAAAATTACATTGATTGATTGATACATAATAGTTAAATCAACTTGGCATTTTTGAAATAAACCCTACTAGATTACAGTGTAATTTGCTACTAATACATCCCTGGAATTGATTTGTTAATGACTTTTTAGGATTATTTGTGTGTATGTCTATATTTGTGAAAGAAATTATCCAGTAATTTTCCATTCTTATAATGTCTTTATTAGGTGTTTTATCTCAGTGTTATGCTGGACACACAAAAATGAGTTACAAAGTATTTTCTTTCCAATTTTTCTGGAAGAGTTTTTGTCTAACTGATATTATTTCTTCTTTAAATATTTGAAAGAACTCACCAGTGGAAATATCCGGGCCCAAAATTTTTGTTGTTGTTCTTGTTGTTTCTTTTATGAAAATGCTTTTAAATAAAGGTTTGCTATTTTAAAAATAAATATAGAAAGATTTCATTTCTGATAACTGTCAAGTAAGCTCCTGTTGGACTGACCCTCTCAAAGATAACAGTTTTAAACTCTGGAAAAAGTACAATAAAAATAAATACAACTACTTAAAAGTACTAGAGAGAGAACAAAAGCAGCAGATTTTAGAGGGAAGTCGATATTCAGAAGAAGGGAATAACATGTGAGGTTTTACTTTTTTTTTTTTAAACTGAAAGCCAGAGGACAGGCCAAAATTGGCACCATACATGGTGGTCAAAATTCCAATAAAAAGCCTATAATCTCTCTGGCCTAAAGACTCAGAAAAGAGAATTCCATAGTTTCTGGAAAATGAGGAGAAAATCCTGGAAGGATGGATTCAGAGAGAGGGAGTCCCACATTCCAGGTATGTCCAAATATCTGACCAAATCACGAACCATACACGTAAAGGGAAGACTCAAAGAAGCCTAGCTAAAGTCAGAGAACTGAACTGAGATTTGAACTTTGTCCAAGACACAGTATTACAGTATTATAGTTTGAGTCCAGCCAAGTTTAACTAAGTTTAATGTTCCATTAAAAAGAAAAAACAACACATAACTCTCTTTGGAGGTAACAGAATCCATACTGTCTACTACATAATGTTTGCAATGTTCCATGTACAGCCGCAAATTACTCAACACTAAGAAAATGTGATGCATTCTCAAGAGAAAAGATAGTCAATAACATACCACAAGATGATCCTGAAGTAGTATTCGGCAGATAATGATTTTAAAGCAGCTGTTATAAGTACGCTCAATGACATAAAGGAAAACATAATCAAGAAAGAAATAACTATAAAAAATCAAATAAAAATTTTAGAACTGAAAACATAATATATAAAACTTTAAAAATTCATTGGATTGGCTTAACAAGAGATTTGAGAGGACAGAGGAAAATGTCAGCAAAAAAAAAAAAAAAAAATGTCAGCAAATTGACAATAAAGATATAGAAATTACCCAATCTAGAAAATAGTAAAATAGATTTAAAAAATGAAGAGATTTGAAGAATAATATAAAATGATCTAATATATGTGTAAATGGAGTCCCAGAAGGAGATAAGAGAGAGATGGGACAAAAAAACCTACATAAAAATAAACGGATGGAAGAAAGACATTATCAGTGCAAACTGTCTGTTCTAATTTCTGCATTGCAAATTACCACAGTCTTAGCAGCTTACAACAACACCCATTTATTATCTCACAGTCTCATCAAGTCAAAAGTCTAAGCAGGCTCAACTGGATTCTTTGCTCAGTGTCTCACAAAGCCATAATTAAGGTGTCACCCAGGCTAGGTTCTTATCTGGAGGCTCTAGGGAGAGCCTGCTACCGAGCTCATTCAGGTGGTTGGCTGAATTTTGTTTCTTGCAATTGTAAGAAACATGTTCTGCCTGGCTGTCAGCTGGAGGTCACGTTCAGCAATGCATGGCCCCTCTCAGATTCTTCCATGTGATTTCCCTCCATCTCAGCAAAGGGGAACCTTCCTTAAGTCAAGGTTCCCTCATGCTTCAAATCTCTCTGACTTCTGCGATCAGCCAGAGAAAGCTATCTGCATTAATCAGCTAATGATTAGATAAGGCCCAACCCAATTATCTCCCTTTTCCCATATAATGCCACAAATTCATGAAAATGATATCTCATCATATCCATAGTTACTGTCTAAGAATTAGACAGTAAATCTTTGGGGACCATCCTGGGATTCTTCCTGCCACAAATAGTAACTAAAAGAAAGCTGGGTTGATTATATTAATATCAGATTGAGTTTAGACACAAAAATAAAATTTTAATAAACTAATAAATGGGTCAATTTAAAAAGGGAAGTAACAGTCATGTATGAATATACACCTAATAACAGAGCTTTAAAATATATAAAGCAAAAATTGACAGAATTTAAGGGAAAAATAGGCAAGACCAAAAGCATAGCTGGTGATTTTAATGCCTCTTTCTCAAAAACTGATAAAACAACTAGGCACAATTTAGCAAAATATAGAAAACATGAACAACACCATCAAAACCTTGACCTGTTATTTAAGAGAGCACTACTCGGGCTTCCCTTGTGGTGCAGTGGTTGAGAATCTGCCTGCCAATGCAGAGGACACGGGTTCGAGCCCTGGTCTGGGAAGACCCCACATGCCACGGAGCAGCTAAGCCCGTGAGCCACACCTACTGAGCCTGCGCGTCTGGAGCCTGTGCTCCGCAACAAGAGAGGCCGCGACAGTGAGAGGCCCGCACACCGGGATGAAGAGTGGCCCCCACTTGCCGCAACTGCAGAAAGCCCTTGCACAGAAACGAAGACCCAACACAGCAAAAATTAATTAATTAATTAATTTAAAAAAAAAAAGAGAGCACTACTCTTAGTAACTTCAAAATACACATAATTTTAAAGAGTACATAGTACATTAACCAAGCTATACCATATGTTAAGCTATAGAGCAAGTTTAACTTTAAGGGGATTGCAATCATATGTTTGTATGTTCTCAGCACAAGAGAACTAAATTAAAAATCAATAGGAAGAAAATATATATATAAACAGAATTTGGAAATTAAACAACAGACTACTAAATAATCCATGGATCAAAGAAGAAATCACAATGGAAATAAATTTTAAAAAAACTTTGAATAGAATGTAGTGAAAATATATGTCAAAATCTATGTATCTCAAAGAAAATATAAAGTTTTAAACATTTATATTAGAAAATAAGAAAGGGCAAAAAAACCTAAGACTTAAAATTCTACCTGCAAAAGAAGAACAACATAAAAAGAAAGGAAGTCATCAAGAGCAGAAATCAATGAAATAGGAAATAGACAAATAACACAGACAATTTTTAAATCCCAAAGCTGTTTTTTGGAAAGATCAACAAAAATATTTTTTTAAAAAGCTCTTGTTAAACTGATTACAACAAAAGGATACAAAGCACCAATATCAGGAATGAAAGAACAGTTATCACTACAGATTCTATAATCATTGAAAAGAAAAAAAGAGGATACTATGAAACACTTTATGCTAAAAAATTCAACAATTTAAGTAAAATGAACTGGCCTCCTCCCATGCACACAAACAATCTACAGCCATACACAGAACAATTCCCTCTGAAAGAAATCCAGAAACTAGCTGAGCAGCAACTTCTACAGAATTGATGAATGAAAAACAACAAACAAAAAAAACCACACTGAAATGGGTAGAAAAGGCTGAGACACACCCTTGCCATAAACCCCACCTGGCACAGCAACATACAATCAGCAGGGAACTTACAGTTCCCACCTTCCCTTTGCAGACTGAAGGGTTGGGACCCAACATCTAGTGCCCCAACTTTTAAGACTCCCGCCTGGGGGAGTTTTGATATATTGTATTTTCATGATCATGCATCATGGTCTAATTTCCATTGTGACTTCTTTTACTAATAATCAATTTCTAAACATTTGGAGGATTTTCCTAATCACATTTACATTATTAATATCTGCTTTATACTATGGTTAGAGAACATGCTCGGTATTATTTCAGTCCTTTGGAAGTCATTGTCTTAACTATGGTCCAGCATAGGGTATATTTTGTAAATTTTCCACTGACATTGGAAAATAATACACACTCTGAATTTGTTGTGTAAAGTCCTATATATATTCTATATATTTCAATTTCTTAGTTGTAAAATGTAAATCTTCTGTACCTTTAATGACATTTTCTGTCCTCTATTGTCCATAACTCAAAGGTATGTTAGGTCTCCATCCCTGATTATAAATGTGTTTATCTTTCCATTTTTGTTAACTTTTTTAAAATATATTTTGAATTTTGTTACTGATTGAATACAAATTTAGGACTTTTGTATCTTCTGGTGGAATTGAAATTAAGGACTATGAAAGCTTCTTGCCTCAAATTATATTCTATCTTATATTGATATAGATGTATTAGCTTTTGGAGGTTAGTGTTTGAATTATATTTTTTTCCATCTTTTACTTTCAACCTATTTTTGTGTCAACGTATTTTCAGATTGTTTCTTATAAAGAACATACACTTGGGTTTTGAGGGGTTTTTTAAATTATTCAGGTTGATAATTGCTTAACTGGTTGCTTAGTCTATTTACATTTATACAATTAAGAAAATATCAATAGTTGAGATTATGCCTAGAACCTTACTATTTATTTTCTACTTTTTCTGTTTTTTTTCTTTGTTGCTTTATTCTTCTTTTCTTGTCTTCTTTTTGATGAATCAAGTACTTTTTATTACTCTCTTTTACTTCTCTTAGTTATACATTCTTGTATTATTATTTAGTGGTTACCCTAGTGCTTACTATGCACATGCTTCACTCATTACATTTTATATTAACTAAACTTCCTAAACAATGTAAGGAACTTACAAGCATTTAATTCCATTTATATTCTTCTGCCCTTTTCCTTATTTATTTTTTATTTTTTTGGTGTATCTTACTTCTAACATTTGTTAGAACTCTACAAGACATTACTATTGTTGTTTTAAAAGGTCAATATTATATTATCTCTACCCACACATGTATCTTTCAATTGCATTTTATTGTTTTATTGCTTTATTCCTTCCTACAATTTCTGACAGAGATCACCTTTCTTCAGTCCAAACTTCTGCGAATCTTTTTTTAGTACAGGTGTGCTGGCATCAAATTGTCTAATATTTTCCCTGTTTTAAACAGTCTTTCTTTAGCCTTCAATTTTGAATGATATTTCCACAATGCATATGATTCCAGGTTGGCAGTCTGTCCTTTCAGCTTTAAAAAGATGACAAGCCATTGTCTTCTGGTTTTCATACTGTCTGCAACAAAGTTGGTCATCAAGTTTATTACTGCTATTTTTGGGGTAACATGTCTTATTTTCCCTGCCTACTTTTCAGATTTGTCTTTGGTCTCCAGCAATTTGACAAATTTAGCTTTTATAAAAGCGCTTAATATGAAGATGTTAAAACAATTTTATAAAAGTTTATCTAATTGCAATACCTGTAATCAATCTTCCCAAGAGATAGGAAAAGGAAAAATGTAGACTTCAAACTCAGTTAATCCCATTATCCCAACTCAGCAAGAGAGTTCTTAACTATTTAGAACAATACTCCTAAATCTCAATTTTAAAAGATCTAAAAATATCGTGATATTTGGAAAAATAATTCCCTTGAGAAAAATACTAGAAATTTCTGAATCCTTTCCATTATCAATGTCATCCTCAATCCATACCTTCGCAAAAGTAGCAATTGTGTTTTAATCAGACACAAAGGCAAATATATACAATTGATCCTCATTATTCATGGATTCTGTATTTTTTTAATTTGCCTATTCATTAAAACTTATTTATAACCTCAAAATCAATACTCATGGTGTTTTCATTATCATTTATGGGCATGTGCAGAGTAGAGAAAAATTTGAGTCATCCAGTGTGTACATTTCCAATTGAGGTCAATTTTTTTGCTCTGTTTCAGCTCTCAGACTGTAAACAGGTTATCATTTTCTTGGTCTTAGTGCAAGGGTTTTTGCCAGGTTTTTTGCATTTTTGTGCTTTTTGTTGGTTATTGTGCTATTTACAGTCATTTTTTAAAATTGGAAACAACAGAATATCTTTGTAAAGTAAAATTACCAAAATCCAATTACCCACAGATAATGGTATACATCTTTCCAAGTTGCTTCTAGGCATGTAGATTTTTTTTTTCCAAAAATGACGTTACGTGAGAGAGACACTGCTTTGGGAAAGATCCCCTTAGTTCTCCTTACCTGCTGCAAGTAATAAATCTTCCTTATCCCCCCGACCCCAAAAATAATAATAACGTTATATGATATATTCAGTGCTTCAGCCTCTTACTAAAAGGGAATCTTACCATGTCTAAGAATAAAGTTCTACATTATCAATTTGAAAAAAATAAAAATAAAAATAAGATGATCCTCAAGCATAGTGTTAAGTACTGTCTAGTGTCCCTAAACACACAAAGGCTAGGATGTGTCTAATGGAGAAATATATGTGATAGATAAGCTTCATTCAGGCATGAGTTTAGTGCTTCAGGCTGTGAGTTCAGTGTTAGTGCATCAACAAAATATATTAAATAAGGTGTCTTTAAACAGAAACATACATAAAACGAGATTACATGTTGACTGGTTGACAAAATATTGTGTCCAGAAGCTCACAGGAACCTAATTCTGTATTTCCCCTAGGAGCAGTGGTTCACTACTCACTAATTCAGTGCTCGTAATGACTTTATGGAACATAACTACCATGAATAACAAGAATTAACTATAAATAGAAAAGTTTTATGACAAGTAGTAAAACTGAACATCAAGTAGAATATGGATATTCACAGATTTAAAACACTCTCTAGTTATGAAGAGAAGTTCAACTGGTGAAGTTCAACTATTAATAATATACTCTGCAAGAACACACAACTGGGCAATTTTCTGAAGAAAAAAATGAAATTAAACTACATCTGTAACTTATTTTTTGGAAGAAGGGAACTTTCTTTACCTATTTAATACATTTCTCAACTGAAATATATTCTCTCTCAAAATGGCAGCAACCAACTGAACTTGCTATTCCTATCCTTCAGTCCTTATTGCCATAGATTGAGGTTACTTACAAGTGATGTGAGCATCTATGACACCAGCCCATGAAGTAGAGGTTACTTTTTATATGGTCATATTAGGTGATAGTCATTCTACACTGTTCTGGCTCTTTTGGGGTAGCGTAGGAAAGAAGGTCAGAGCGTGTCCTCTGAGGCCAGACCTCTGAGCTGGAGTGTAGCTCTGCCACTTACTAGCTGTGTGATGTTGGACATACTATTTAAATTATGTGTCCTTGAGTTTCCTAATTTATAAATGGTGATGAAAATAATACAACCTCAAAGAGTTAGGAAGAGAATTAAATAATTAACATTTCTAAAGCACTTAGAACAGTGTACATCATAAATGATAAAAATGGTTCAACTATCATTATTATTAGCAGCCCTGTGTACAAGATAAAGATTCACTAGATGGAGATGTGAGTGGCTGAATTATCATACTGAAGAAGGTGTAAGTGACTTGGAAGGAGGAGTTTGGTCCACCCTGTGGGATTGTGTCTTTCTCCAGTTCCTGCTCAGCATGTGTATTATAATAGTATGTCTTAGATGTAGACATTGATTGCCTATTGATCAAATCTATGGATGACATAAAAACAGAAAGAATTCAGTCAGAAATCATTTTTGCTTATAACACATATATTTTTTGCTACCAAAGTTACTTTCATAAAACTTGAACCTGATTTTACAATTTCCCCCTCAAAACCTCTCATCATTTCCAATGCACATAGAACATTTTAAGCTCTTTATTGCAATTTGTCTCCAACCAAAGATATCCTGATTCATCTTTCCTCATATCAAGAGAAAAATATGAGAGTAAATATTTCTACCATATTCCATACAAGGTGCACAGCTAGAGTACTGGTTTCAGTTCTACATAATATACTACCAAAACATCATCAACAAATAAAAGTCTGAACAACAACAACAAACAGATCTGTCTCAAAACAGATCATTTAATGGGAAAGGAGGGGTAGAAGAGTCATGTGTCTTTGGCTGATGTCCAGAAGGAATGAAGAGTTCTGACCCGCCCTGTGTGAAGGCAGAGGAGAGTGAGAACAAAAGAAGGTGAATTTCCATTCAACAAAAGACAACTTTATAGCGGTTATACTGGGTTGGCCAAAAAGTTCGTTCAGGTTTTTCCGGAACGTCCTATGGAAAACCCGAAGGAATTTTTTAGCCAACCCAAACCTATCTGAGAATATAGCAGGCTAACCCAAATACTATGGTTTTTACAATGCGCTAAAAAAGTTACCTAGCCTCTGAGAACTGTGTTCGTCTTTGAGCAGTTCTGATGAATGAAGTGGGAACTGGGAGAATACGTAAACTAGGAGCAATAGTTTAAAACCAAATTCTAAATCATACCTTTCATGGATAATCACGATTATGTAGTGTTCATGGGCATAGTCTCCACTTTCCAGATAGTAAAGAGGAAATTAAAAATCCATGAAGAATTTTATACATCTTAATACCCCTTCCTTTCGCAAACTAAAAAGGTTTCCAGGCTCTCCATATTACACAAGTGAGTTGTTCCTTCTAAATTTAAAACTCATGCAAACACTGCAATAGTCTGTAATCAAAAATCAAAGGTCAGTTTAAATCTCATTCTTTATCAAAAACCAAGTTTAAAAGATTAAAAATTGATAGAATATTTTGGCCTTCACAATTCCATTATATTCATCTTAGAAAAGGCAAATCCTAACTGACGTTCAGTTGAATCTCTGGACTCAAACATTTTCCTTTTTTTTTTTTGGCTGCATTGGGTCTTCGTTGGTGCGCGCGGGCTTTCTCTAGTTGCGGCAAGCGGGGTCTACTCTTCGTTGCGGTGCGCGAGCTTCTTATTGCAGTGGCTTCTCTTGCTGCAGAGCACAGACCCTAGGCGCGGGCTTCAGTAGTTTTGGCGCACGGGCTTAGCTGCTCCACCGCATGTGGGATCTTCCTGGACCAGGGATCTGCCTGCATTGGCAGGCAGATTCTTAAGCACTGCACCACCAGGGAAGTCCGACAATCTTTTTTTTTTAACTTTGTATTTTATATTGGAGTATAGTTGATTAACAGTGCTGTGTTAGCCTCAGGTGTACAGCAAAGTTATTCAGTTATACCTATACATGTATCTATCCTTTTTCATATACTTTTCCCATTTAGGTTGTTACATAATATTGAGTAGAGTTCCCTGTGCTGTTCAGTAGGTCCTTGTTGGTTATCCACCTTAAATATAGCAGTGTGTACATGAAAGATGGACAATCTTAATGAATGCTAAGGGAAAGGAAACACAATACTGAATAACTCCTAGGAAAAGGTATATTGAATTTCTGTTACTCTCAAAGCCAAAGAAATATGAATTCATCTTATATAAGCATAAGTGAAGAATGGATGAGGCATCATCATATTGTTTGCTGAATGAATTCATTTTGTTGAGTACACATTTCGTGCCAGATGCTATGTATGCCAAGACAGTCCTTCTTGCCTCTAAGGCACACACAGTCTAACAGAAAATAAAATAAACTACAGTACAATGTGTCAAGTGTTTTCAGTCATGGCATTGGACACTTGGTTGCAGGAGGTTAATGGGTGATTGGGGAAGTGAAAAAGTGAGGCTGGACTATTTTTTTCCTGTTGTGTGCTGAGGACTTAAAGTTGTGAAATGAATTAGCAGAACGAAGAGAAAGGAAGACTTAAGTGGGATAAAGGAGATGGTTTGTAGGCTGCATGGGAGGAGCTAATGAAAGGAGTAACAGAGAAGTTACAGGAAGAAGAGAATTGATGGAGGGTGACACAGCCACTGTTATTTATCAAGTCCAGGTCAGAGTACGAAAATATAATGTTTTAATCATTAAAATTATTTCTAATAAGGTGCAGATGAATTTTTATTGCCTTCCATCACATTACTGAAATCTTGAGATAAAATAAGCTAACCCGAGAATGCTTATGAAAAGATTAAATGAAAATTTAAAAATTATTGAGGAACTAACTCAAAATGCAGGAGAAGCTCAATGTAAAAATATCTATAATATATTAAATAAGAACGCATTTGAGGACTTCCCTGGTGGTGCAGTGGCTAAGAATCCGCCTGCCAACGCAAGGGACACGGGTTCGACCTCTGGTCCAGGAAGATCCCATATGCTGTGGAGCAACTAAGCCCGTGTGCCACAACTACCAAGCCTGAGCTCTAGAGACCACCAGCCACAGCTATTGAGCCCGTGTGCCACAACTGAAGCCCGCGCGCCTAGAGCTCGGGCTCCACAACAAAAGAAGCCACCACAATGAGAAGCCCACGCACTGCAACGAAGAGTAGCCCGTGCTCACCGCAAATAGAGAAAGCCCGCATGCAGCAACGAAGACCCAACACAGCGAAAAATATATAAATAATTTTTTTAAAAAAAGAAGAATGCATTTGAAGCCAAGATCGAAAAGAGGAATGGCTAATTATAATAAATCCACATAATGAAATATTATGCAACCACTGAAATTTTCATAGAGATTTTTTTTTAAAACATCTTTATTGGAGTATAATTGCTTTACAATGGTGTGTTAGTTTCTGCGGCTGCTTCCCACTAGCTATCTATTTTACATTTGGTAGTGTATATATGTCCATGTCACTCTCTTTGTCCCAGCTTACCCTTCGCCCTCCCCATATCCTCAAGTCCATTCTCTACTAGGTCTGTGTCTTCATTCCCGTCTTGGCCCTAGGTTTTTCATGAACGTTTTTCTTTTAGATTCCATATATATGTGTTAGCATATGGTATTTCTTTTTCTCTTTCTGACTTACTTCACTGTGAAGGAAGGAATCTAGGTCCATCCACCTCACTACAAATAACTCAATTTTGTTTCTTTTTATGGCCGAGCAATATTCCATTGTATATATGTGCCACATCTTCTTTATCCATTCATCTGCTGATGGACACTTAGGTTGCTTCCATGTCCTGGCTATTGTAAATAGAGCTGCAATGAACATTGTGGTACATGACTCTTGTTGAATTATGGTTTTCTCAGAGTATATGCCCAGTAGTGAGATTGCTGGGTCATATGGCAGTTCTATTTTTAGTTTTTTAAGGAACCTCCATACTGTTCTCCATAGTGGCTGTATCAATTTACATTCCCACCAAGAGTGCAAGTGGGTCCCCTTTTCTCTACACCCTCTCCAGCATTTATTGTTTGTAGATTTTTTGATGATGGCCATTCTGACCGGTGTGAGATGATATCTCATTGTAGTTTTGATTTGCATTTCTCTAATGATTAATGATCTTGAGCATTCTTTCATGTGTTTGTTGGCAATCTGTATATCTTCTTAGGAGAAATGTCTATTTAGGTCTTCTGCCCATTTTTGGATTGGGTTGTTTGATATTGAGCTGCATGAGCTGCTTTTAAATTTTGGAGATTAATCCTATGTCAGTTGCTTCATTTGCAAATATTTTCTCCCATTCTAAGGGTTGTCTTTTCATCTTGTTTACAGTTTCCTTTGCTATGCAAAAGCTTTTAAGTTTCATTAGGTCGCATTTGTTTATTTTTGTTTTTATTTCCATTTCTCTAGAAGGTGGGCCAGAAAGGATCTTGCTGTGATTTATGTCATAGAGTGTTCTGCCTATGTTTTCCTCTAAGAGTTTTATAGTGTCTGGACTTACATTTAGGTCTTTAACCCACTTCCAGTTTATTTTTGTGTGTGGTGTTAGGGAGTGTTCTACTTTCATTCTTTTACATGTAGCTGTCCAGTTTTCCCAGCACCACTTATTGAAGAGGCTGTCTTTTCTCCATTGTATATTCTTGCCTCCTTTATGAAAGATAAGGTGACCATATGTGCGTGGGTTTATCTCTGGGCTTTCTATCCTGTTCCATTGATCTATATTTCTGTTTTTATGCCAGTACCATACTGTCTTGATTACTGTACCTTTGTAGTATAGTCTGAAGTCAGGGAGCCTGATTCCTCCAGCTCCATTTTTCTTTCTCAAGATTGCTTTGGCTATTCAGGGTCTTTTGTGTTTCCATACAAATTGTGAGATTTTTTTGTTCTAGTTCTGTGAAAAATGCCAGTGGTAGTTTGATAGGGATTGAATTGAATCTATAGACTGCTTTGGGTAGTAGAGTCATTTTCACAATGTTCATTCTTCCAATCCAAGAACATGGTATATCTCTCCATCTATTTGTATCAGCTTTAATTTCTTTGAGCAGTGTCTTATCATTTCCTACATACAGGTCTTTTGTCTCCTTAGGTAGGTTTATTCCTAGATATTTTATTTTTGTTGCAATGGTAAAGGGTTGTGTTTCCTTAATTTCACTTTCAGATTTATCATCATTAGTGTATAGGAAGGCAAGAGATTTCTGTGCATTAATTTTGTATCCTGCAACTTTACCAAATTCATTCATTAGCTCTAGTAGTTTTCTGGTAGCATCTTTAGGATTCTCTATGTATAGTATCATGTCATCTGCAAACAGTGACAGCTTTACTTCTTCTTTTCTGATTTGGATTCCTTTTATTTCTTTTTATTCTCTGATTGCTGTGGCTAAAACTTCCAAAACTATGTTGAATAATAGTGGTGAGAGTGGGCAACCTTGTCTCGTTCCTGATCTTAGTGGAAATGGTTTCAGTTTTTCACGATTGAGGACAATGTTGGCTGTGGGTTTGTCATATATGGCCTTTATTATGTTGAGGTAGGTTCCCTCTATGCCCACTTTCTGGAGAGTTTTTATCATAAATTGGTGTTGAATTTTGTCAGAAGCTTTTTCTGCATCTATTGAGATGATCATATGGTTTTTCTCCTTCAGTTTATTAATATGGTGTATCACATTGACTGATTTGCGTATATTGAAGAATCCTTGCATTCCTGGGATAAACCCTACTTGATCACAGTGTATGATCCTTTTAATGTGCTGTTGGACTCTGTTTGCTAGTATTTTGTTGAGGATTTTTGCATCTATGTTCATCAGTGTTATTGGCCTGTAGTTTTCTTTCTTTGTGACATCTTTGCCTGGTTTTGGTATCAGGGTGATGGTGGCCTCGTAGAATGAGTTTGGGAGTGTTCCTCCCTCTGGTATATTTTGGAAGAGCTTGAGAAGGACAGGTGTTAGCTCTTCTCTAAATGTTTGATAGAATTCGCCTGTGAAGCGACCTGGTCCTGGACTTTTATTTGTTGGAAGATTTTTAATCACAGTTTCAATTTCAGTGCTTATGACCGGTCTGTTCATATTTTCTATTATTTCCTGGTTCAGTCTTGGAAGGTTGTGCATTTCTAAGAATTTGTCCATTTCTTCCAGGTTGTCCATTTTATTTGCATATAATTGCTTGTAGTAATCTCTCATGATCCTTTGTATTTCTGCAATGTCAGGTGTTACTACTCCTTTTTCATTTCTAATTCTATTGATTTGAGTCTTCTCCCTTTTTTTCTTGATGAGTCTGGCTAATGGTTTATCAATTTTGTTTATCTTCTGAAAGAACCAGCTTTTAGTTTTATTCACCTTTGCTATTGCTTCCTTCATTTCTTTTTCATTTATTTCTGATCTGATCTTTATGATTTCTTTCCTTCTGCTAACTTTCGGGTTTTCTTGTTTCTCTTTCTCTAATTGTTTTAGGTGTAAGGTTAGTTTGTTTATTTAAGGTGTTTCTTGTTTCTTAAGGTAGGATTGTATTGCTATAAAGTTCCCTCTTAGAACTGCTTTTGCTGCATCCCATAGGTTTCAGGTCATCGTGTTTTCATTGTCATTTGTTTCTAGGTAATTTTTGATTTCCTCTTTGATTTCTTCACTGATCTCTTGCTTATTAAGTAGTGTGTTGTTTTTCCTTTGCTGCTTTTAATATTTTTTCTTTGTATTTAATTTTTGATAGTTTGATTCGTATGTGTCTTGGCGTGTTTCTCCTTGGATTTATCCTGTATGGGACTCTCTGTGCTTCCTGGAGTTGATTAACTATTTCCTTTCCCATAATAGAGAAGGTTTCAACTATAATCTCTTCAAGTATTTTCTCAGTCCCTTTCTTTTTCTCTTCTTCTCTGGGACCCCTTTAATTCAAATGTTGGTGCGTTTAATGTTGTCCCAGAGATCTCAAAAACTGTCCTCAATTCTTTTCATTCTTTTTTCTTTATTCTGCTCTGCAGTAGTTATCTCCACTATTTTATCTTCCAGGTCACTTATCCTTTCTTCTGCCTCAGTTATTCTACTATTGATCCCTTCTAGAGAATTTTAAATTTCATTTATTGTGTTGTTCATCACTGTTTGTTTGCTCTTCAGTTCTTCCAGGTCCTTGTTAAACGTTTCTTGTATTTTCTCCATTCACTTTCCAAGATTTTGGATCATCTTTACTATCATTACTCTGAATTCTTTTTCAGGTAGACTGCCTATTTCCTCTTCATTTGTTAGGTCTGGTGGGTTTTTGCCTTGCTCCTTCATCTTCTGTGTGTTTCTCTGTCTTCTCATTTTGCTTAACTTACTGTGTTTGGGATCTCCTTCTCACAAGCTGCAGGTTCGTAGTTCCCTTGTTTTTGCTGTCTGTCCCCAGTGGCTGAGGTTGGTTCAGTGGGTTGTGTAGGCTTCCTGGTGGAGGGGACTAGTGCCTGTGTTCTGGTGGATGAGGCTGGACCTTTTCTTTCTGGTGGGCAGGTCCACGTCTGGTGGTGTGTTCTGGGGTGTCTGTGGCCTTATTATGATTTTAGGCAGCCTCTGTTCTCATGGATGGGGTTGTGTTCCTGTCTTACTAGTTGTTTGGCATAGGGTGTCCAGCACTGTAGCTTGCTGGTCATTGAGCAGAGCTGGGTCTTGGCATTGAGACGGAGATCTCTGGGAGATTTTCACCATTTGATATTATGTGGAGCTGGGAGGTCTCTTCCGGACCAGTGTCCTGAACTTGGCTGTCCCACCTCAGAAGCACAGCCCTAACGCCTGGCTGGAGCACCAAGAGCCTGTCATTCACATGCCTCAGAATAAAAGGGAGATAAAAAAGAAAGAAAGAAAGAAGAAGATAAAATAAAATAAAGTAAAATAAAAAATAAAAAATTATTAAAAAAATTATTTTAAAAAAGTAATAAAAAAATTAAAATGAAAGAAAGAAAGAAGAGAGCAACCAAACCAAAAAACAAATCCACCAGTGATAACAAGTGTTAAAAACTATAATATATAAAAAAAAAAAAAAAAAGGACAGACAGACTCCTAGGACAAATGGTAAAAGCAAAGCTATACAGACTAAATTACACACAGAAGCATACACATACACACTCACAAAAAGAGAAAAAGGGGGAAATATATATATATCGTTGCTCCCGAAGTCCACATCCTCAGTTTTGGGATGATTCGTTGTCTAGTCAGGTATTCCACAGATGCAGGTACATCACGTTGATTGTGGAGCTTTAATCCGCTGCTCCTGACGCCGCTGGGAGAAATTTCCCTTTCTCTTCTTTGTTCGCACAGCTCCCGGGTTTCAGCTTTGGATTTGGACCCGCCTCTGCGTGTAGGTCGCCTGAGGGCGTCTGTTCTTCTCTCAGGCAGGACCGGGTTAAAGTAGCAGCTGATCTGGGGGCTATGGCTCACTCGGGCGGGGAGGGAGGGGTACAGATGCGGGGCGAGCCTGCGGCGGCAGAGGCCGGCGTGACGTTGCAGCAGCCTGAGGCGCGCCGTGCGTTCTCCCGGTGAAGTTGTCCCTGGATCACGGAAGCCTGGCCGTGGCGGGCTGCACAGGCTCCCGGGAGGGGCGGTGTGGAGAGTGACCTGTGCTCGCACACAGGCTTCCTGGTGGCGGCGGCAGCAGCCTTAGCGTCTCATGCCCGTCTCTGGGGTCCGCGCTGATAGCCACAGCTCGCGCCCGCCTCTGGAGCTCGTTTAGGCAGCGCTCTGAATCCCCTCTCCTCACGCACCAGGAAACAAAGAGGCCAGAAAAAGTCTCTTGCCTCTTAAGCAGATGCAGACATTTTCCCAGACACCCTCCCGGCTAGCTGTGCCGCACTAGCCCCTTCAGGTTGTGTTCACGCTCATGGAGATTTTTATAATACTATAACAAGCATTTTTACTGTATTTGTGGGAAGGGGAAGTATACTGCATAAGATATGGAGAGGGAGAGAAGAGAGAGAGGGAGAAAAAGAGAGAGGGAGGAAAGCAGTAAAAGGAGATGGAAGATGCGGAAGAGGAGGAAGCATGAAGAAAATAGTACTACATTAGATATAAAACATACCAAAAATCTTAAGCCGTACTCTTTAGTTATTTTTGTAGTGGAACTATAGACAACCGATATCTACAGGCAATCTGAAACGGTTTCATTTTAGACCTATTATTTTAATATATGATCCTTATTCAGCTGCCTAATGATAAATAAGAGTTATTCCCATGTTTTCCTGGGTATGTTTTTGGTAACAATCATTCTGGAGAAATATTAATAGATGTTGCACACACCAAAAAGAAAGTTTTATGGTATGAGAAGCTTGAGAAATACTAGGTTACACTGGCTTCTTCATTGCAGCAAGAATTCTCAGAACCTTATGGTAATGGACATCATGAATCTCCAGTAAGGTATAAATTTGACAGCATTTCACAAATACTTGACCACCGAATACCTTGGTGTGTTTGAATTCTTTCATGGAGCTAATTTTCTGCCAAATATACGTGC
Source organism: Eschrichtius robustus (assembly GCF_028021215.1). Taxonomy (NCBI): domain Eukaryota; kingdom Metazoa; phylum Chordata; class Mammalia; order Artiodactyla; family Eschrichtiidae; genus Eschrichtius; species Eschrichtius robustus. The sequence continues at coordinate 50,456,427 of NC_090841.1, forward strand.
AGGAATTTTTCACTCATAAGGATGGTATTTACTTTTAAGTAACAAAACAAAATTACTTGAAGCATTAACAGCATACATTTCTGTGATAACCAAGGTGACAACAGGTTAATGAATAATTTCAGAGCCTTCCTCTGCTATCTTCTCTGCCAAAAAGTTCCTTCCAGTCCTCTCTTCCTGGGGATTAGCTGAATATACTTGTCAACATTTTCAATTCCCTTCCCTCCAACTAGACCAACCTACACCATTATTTCAGCTCCGAATCCTTCCTTGAACTTCATATTCGGGTATCTGACTCCTTCCTAGAGAGCATTTTCTCAATATCTTATGGTCCTCACAATATGATGAACTCTACCAACCTTCTGTCTTTTTTATCTTAATGTTAAAACAGCTACCTATCCAGTTATTCAAGCCAGAGTCTAGTATTCTGCTCTCACTTTTGACAGTGTGTGCCCTGATGACCACCTGGTTCCCTCTGCTTACTCTTAGTTTCTGCTCCTTCATTACTGGGCCTGTGAGACAACAGATCAAAACCTATCTGTCTCTGATTCTTCCTGATGAATTCTCAACCGATTATTGCAAGACTACCAGGATCATTTGCTTAGATTTTCTTACTTCAAACTTGAGAAAAAAAATAAATTGGTTCAATTCATTTTTTTAATGTCACCACATAGATTGCTGCTCAATCCACGAATCTATGAGGCAGATTTAGACACTTCTGACTGAAGCAGTTATGGCAATGGGGCCAAGGTCACATCTAGGTAGCTAGAAGAAAAAAAAAAAAGTGGCATTGGAATGGCAGATATTCAGATGGGTGGCTTATCCAATGCAACGGGGCCAGCTGGGCAGCAAGGGCTATGAATTCCTGAACTGGAATGCTAGAATTTCTAAATCAAAATAAAGAAGCCCCCAAAATAACATTTCACTACCTAAACTGAGATAGAAGTTAAGTCAAAGAAACGTTCTGGTAGAAGCTCAGTAATTTATCATGATGTGAGAGGACGAGAGCAGAGAACGGGAAAGATGAGATCTACTCTACTTCTGCTATTAAAGATTATTTAATATCTCTTGTGCCAACTGAGTAATCCAAGACATACAAAAGAGGGAAGTTGACCAGAGATGACAGGTCTCTTCCCTGATGCAGTGGTTAGTAGCACCAGGAAGAAAACTGCTTGCAGTCACACCAAGTCCCTGGACGTGAAGCTAGGCTGACAAGAAGTCTGTGTAAAGAAATTTACCTGCATACTTTGACATCAACAAATGTTAGGAAAAAATACAGAAAAATTAAAAGTCCCCTGCTGGGCATATCTATGATCTACTCCCTCCCTGTCTATTTCTGGCTTCTAGAGCTGTGTTGTCCAAAAAGGTAGCCACTAGCCACATGTGGCCATTTAAATTTAAATTTAACTAATTTAAATTAAATTAAAAATTCGATTCCTTGGTTGCACCAGCCATATTTCAAGAGCCCAAATGTCACATGTGGCTAGTGTCTACCATATTGGACAATGCAATAGAAGCATTTCTTTCTTTGAGCGTTAATTGACAGTAACAGACAGCAAGTAATAACATCAAGTTATTTTGATGAATTTCACAAGTTCCTCTGGAAAATATATTTGTGAGAATCAGAAAAACACCAAAAAGAAAAAAATTAAAGTGGGGGAATTTGCCCTGATACAGTATGAAAATATATGTAAAGCTGCTATAATTATAACAGCCTGGGAGATGTCAAAAGGAATAGAAAAACAGATCAATGCACAATTTGACAGTACAGAAATATGTCTAAATACACATGGGAATTTTAAAATCATAAAATGTGTCACTTCAAGTCACTGATATTGGAACAACTAGATATAAATTTTGGACTAAGATAAAATAATTATTAGCTACTTACTTCACATCAATAAAGAATATATTCCAGATAAGATTAAAGATCTAACTGCATTTAAAATAGCTTAGTAATCTTGAGATGAAAAAGGTGGAAAAGACTTTCTAAGGAGGACATGAAAGCAGGAATAATAGGCATAATTATAGATATAAAATAGGAAAAAAACCTGAAGTAAAAACCTGCACTTGCAAGTTAAAATGGCTTGCTTTGTAGCATGCATAGTAATGACAAAAGGCCATCAGCTAGAAATGGCTTTAACATTTTCTGAATTCCAAGGATAAGGAGAGAATTCTAAAAGGAATCCATGCAGGAAAAAAAAAAAAAAAAAAAAAAACCAGTTTCCCAAAGAAAAGAATACATTCTATTTAAGATTTCTTTGAGCAGTAACAAAAATTGACTGTATAATTAAGCGATAAAAATAACTTCAAATTCTGAAAAGTAGAAACAGTATAGGTTGCTTTGACCATGATGCAATAAAAGTAGAAAAAGATTTTAAAGTACAAATTTTTAAACCCAATCAAATAGAAATTTTAGGAAATAAAACTACACTGTTCTAAATAATTTGTAGGGCAAAGAAGACTTCAAAGCTCTAATTACAGACTATTTAGAAAATAAGGAGACTAACAGGGAACTTCTTATTCCTGACAGATGATGAACTAGCTTGAGCTGCTGGGTTCCTCAAAAAAAAAAAAAAAAAAAATTAACAAGTAAATAAACAGTGATGAAAGGAGACCTTGCATCCAAAGAACTAAGCTGCAAGAACCCCTTGTAGAGAAACAAAGGAATAACCTCCTGGAATCTTTTACCTGGACAAAGAGGAGCCCATCTCTGTTTATTTTCTTACTCACCAAAAGACATAGAAGCTAATGCTCAGGTTCACCACACTTCTTTTCATATTACAGAAAGATAGTTATAGCCCTAGGGGAAACTGAGCTCACAGGCAAAAAAACAGCTAGACTATGAGTATATGACAAATTGTATTTTACAAAGCTGCCCACATCTATATGTTCAACCATTTTCCCACACTCTTTTTGCAACGTAATTGACATTCCTCTCTCCAAGATATATGGCCTATGTTCTTTCCTCTTGAATTTGGGCAAACTCATGCCTGCCTCAAACAGAGGAGTAGAGCAGAAGTGATGCTATACGACTTCTAAGGCTAGGATAAGAAAAGAATACTACTCTGCCTGATTCTTTCTCTCTTTTTCTGTCTGTCTGTCTGTCTCTGTCTCTGTCTCTGTCTCTCTCTCTCTCTCTCTCTCTCTCGGAACCCAGCCACCATGTTACAAGGAAATTCAAGCCAAATTGAGAGGCCACATGAGGGTTTTCCTGCAGACAGCCCCAGCCAGGCCTCCAGCCAAAACCTACATCAACTACCAGAAATGTGAGGGACTGCAATTCACATAATTCCAGTCCCCAACCTTCAAGTCTCCCCAGCTGAGGGCCCAGACACCATGGAGCAGAAACAAGCCACCCCTGCTATATGCTGTTTGAATTCCTGAACCAAAGAAACCATGAGAGACAAAAAAAAAAAAAAAAAGATTACTGCTTTTTAAATTCTCCAAGTTTTAAGAGTAATTTGTCATGAATTTGTTATGGGGCAATAGATTACTAACTTTGTAGTGCATTCACTGCAAAGAAGAGCTCTCTTGCATAAAGCAGAATTAAGAGACAGAGTAAACTTCTCAAAGAAATAGGGCAGGTTATAAATAATATGAAACAAACCAGAAGTCAAAAAGAAGAACCAAGTGGAAATATTGGATATTGAAAATAAAAGAGTTGAAATACCGAATATAATAATGAAATAAATTAAAGAATCTATAAAGACTAAGAAGGGATAAAGAAATGAAAATTAAGAGGTATGGAGGATAGAATAAGATGCCAATATACAGATAATAGAAATTCCAGAAAATTAAAAAGAAAAAGATGGCAGAAATATTCAAAGCTAATTATGATATATTTCCCTGAATTATAGAATGATTAAAGATCTTAAATCCAAAACTCTGTAGAATGCAAAATTGATAGTTAAGGGAAAAAAACACTATATACATGCTATAGCAAAATTTAGGAACATCAAATTCACAGATAATGATTTTTTGCTTTTTTGTGTTCTTCATTGGTTTCCTGTGTTAAGTTTGTGATTAGAAAATAATGCAAAATACTTGGGAAGGTTAGGTATCACTTTCTCCAGAAATCCTTCCCTATCCAGCTCCTCCGAGGACAGATTAAGTATCCCTGTTTTGGGATTCTATAATATCCCGTTCACATCTCAGAAGTTGTTCTTACCATGCTGTGTCTATCCCCACCTGTTAGCTTGTTGAGTGGTGGTTATTAACTAGAGTGACACATCAAAACCCCAGGGAAGTCGTTTTGTTATTGATGACAGAGTTTCTTAATCTACTTGCTCTGGTCCCACTGCAGGGCTTCTAAACCTGAGTCTCTAAGAGTGCAATACAGGTTTTTAAAAATACACCAAGATTTACCTTCATCAAAACCACCAGTATAGCAGGAAGGGACCATATGTTTACCTCTGTGTCCTATGACTTTACAGTGTCTGGTATGTAGGATATGATCTGAAAATGTCTGTTGAATGAACACATGGAACATAGATGCACATTATTTTCAACATGTACAAGCTAATGACATTTGTGTCTCCAAAACGCACAGCAATTCGTTTTGCTGTATGATAATTCAATGTCATTTATTAATCCTAACATTGTCATCTACATTGTCTCACACTCTTACGTATTTTGTCAGGGGTCAAGCTTTATTTCACTATTAACATACTGTTGAGGACCTTGGTTTCAAATGGACATTTTCTTTCTAATGCTAGATATTGGACAGCTTAAACTGACATCTCTCATGTACCTTTGCATTCCAGATTTAGCTATGATACAAAGTTGTTTTATTCCACCAACGAGATTTTTCACCTTCCCACAGAGTAATCTGATGCAAGTTTCTGCTTTAAAAAAGGCACTAATTTAGACCTCATAAATAGAAAAGGGATTAAAATTGTTGAATGTATCAAGAAGCCAATAGCTTGTCCTTCCTTCGAATTTCAAATAAGAATAGTAAATACTGGGCTTCCCTGGTGGCACAGTGGTTGAGAATCTGCCTGCCAATGCAGGGGACACGGGTTCGAGCCCTGGTCTGGGAAGATCTCACATGCCGTGGGGCAACTGGGCCCGTGAGCCACAACTACTGAGCCTGCGCGTCTGGAGCGTGTGCTCTGCAACAAGAGAGGCCACGACAGTGAGAGGCCCGTGCACCGCGATGAAGAGTGGCCCCCACTTGCCGCAACTAGAGAAAGCCCTCGCACAGAAACGAAGACCCAACACAGCCAAAAATAAATAAATAAAAATAAATAAATTTATAAGAAAAAAAAAGAATAGTAAATATTGTCATTAAATGTGGAAGTTTCTATAAAACAACTGTTCGTTTTCCCCTATTCCTTTTGAGAAGAATCCACATATGGGTCTCCACCCACAGTGATTATTTTAGTTTTGAAATGGTTAGGAAAATCTGGACAACCCCTTGGCAGTTTTAATATCTTACACTTGTGTAACATCTTCCAATTTTTTAGAGCATTTTCACATACATTATTTCATCAGGACATTACAAAACCCTATGAGGTTTATACGGCATTATTACTGTTCCTACTTTACAGATGAAGAGCTAGCTTGAGATTCCAACCTGATAAGTGATTGACTCAGACACCTGAAGCAGAGCTGGAATGAGGACCAGATCATATGCCTCCCTACGTGGTGCTCTCTCCATCATGCTGTGGTGTTTCCAGTAGATTCTGCCCAAAGAAGCAATAGAACATGGGCAGTTACTTATTTAATTGTCCTGTACTCTCAAGTTCGCTACTCACTTCTTTCAGTTGGAATTTTGGGAAGAAGCACATCCTCAATCATGTGAAATGGTGAAAGAGACTAGATAAAGGACACAATATAATATCAAGAAAAGAGACTCTTCATATTCTCTTGTGATGTGCTCCCTATGTGATATATTCATGTGAAGAAGTTTCTTTTTTCCAAAATTTAAAAAAATATTTACGATTTTAAAAGCCAGTTAACATATTTAAAAGCACAGTCAGCTCTAGGCAGTATCGATATATAGGAAACACTTGCTGTATGCCACGAACTTTGATGTTTTCTATAAATCCCATTTAATCTTCACTTCAGTCTTACATCATTTATGCTGTCCCAGCTTTCATAAGAGGTAAATGCAGAGTCTGTGCTCTGTGCCAGCAATAAGCATGAAAACATGTTAAACTACGTTTAATAATATGCAAAAACCAGGTTTCATAACAGTGAACTGTCCACGATTCAGTTGGGAGGTGAGGATGTGCACAGCTGACTGGTATGGAAACTTGTAGGAAGTTAACGCCCAGAGGAAGCATATAAAGCAGATGTGGAAATTCACAGAGGAGTTCATGGCAGGAGTTTACGCTGTGAAAATGGGGGAAAAAAGTTTTCCACTTACCTAATTCACAGGACTGTTACAGGAATGAATAAACAGACTCACAGACTTAGAAAACAAACTTAAGGTTACCAAAGGGGAAAGGAGGGGGAGGGAGGGATAAATTGGGAGTTGACATATACACTCTACTATATGCACACTACTATATTTAAAATAGATAACCAACCAGGACCTACTGTATAGCACAGGGAACTATGCTCAATATTCTGTAACAACCTAAATGGGAAAAGAATTTGAAAAAGAATAGACATGTTTATGTATAATTGAATTACCCTGCTGCACACCTGAAACTAACACAACATTGTTAATCAACTATACTCCAATATAAAATAAAACTTGTTAAAAAGCGTCAATGAAACATTGGACCATTTAGGTTGAGAACAACTGAGCCACCCCAACAAGACAAAAGAATAGTTAAAGATTCAACTAAAGTCTAAATTTCTGTATAAAAATCTGTATATCTGACTAGATAGGCAAGAAGGACAGGTTAATGACCCTTTCAGAGCTTTCCTATTCCTGGACTTAGAGTTTTTAAATTTTAGAAATTCAGGCTTAATTTTAATTCTTCAAAGAAATTCCAGCAGAGGAGGAAGGAACAGCTGATTCCCTCTGGTTCAGTGGGCTACTTTTCCATTCGATTTTATCTTTTCCGAGCAGCCGTTAGTAGCGTTCCAGGACTGTGACGTCGGATAACATATGCCCTGCAGATTCTGTACCACATTGGTGGGCCAGCAGTTCATCCAGCCTCCTACCCCCATAGAGCTGAGCCCAGAACGGAACTCCTGTCAGCCTCAAAACCTCCCGCTGACTCATTCTTGGATTTTCTCTCTGAGACCACAGAGCAGAAAAAGAAATGCCTGGGGGTAAGAATTCTGCACGCTCATTCCAGACCAGCTCAGACAGCTGGGTCTCCACCGACTCTGGGCCTATGCACAGGATAGAAACAGCAAAACTCCCACAGTAAACGATTTCCTCTCCTCTCAGATCCAAGGTGAATCCAATAGTAATAGCTAGGGTTTCTACCTTAGCCAGCTGCTTCAGCTGAACTTGGAGCTCTGGGGCCAACGTAGTGTGGAGATCCAGACTGAAACTGCCTTCCCTCCCAATCTCATGAGCCATGGATTTCAGCAGAAGGTACACGATACTTCAATACTGGAAATGGAATTAAAGTAGAAAGGACACATTCATTCAATAGTCATTTATTGAGTACATACCATGAGCCAGGCACTGTGCTCGTACTAAGTATTTTATAGATTTACATCAATAACTTGAATTGTTTCAACCTCGTAATATACGTTAAATCATGCACGGGCAGCTGAGGTACAGTAAGAAAGAGTCATCACTCTGAAAACATACTGCCATTCAGAAAATGACCATCTAACTGCAAATGGGACAGCTCTTACATCATGAACTGGAGGGAAAAAAGAGGACGCTTGGTCTTTGCTGCTAGTGTTCATTCATTCATATTCTCTCTTGTTAAAGGGTTAATCAATGATTTGATATTCCAAATAAGTTAAAACTTTATTTAAAAAAAAAGATAATCTCTATATACTAAGATTTTAAAATCCTCATTCCCAGATTTACACAAAACCTTTTTTTAACAGCATACTGTTAGATGGTAAATTAGCAGAAGCCATGTCTGCAAACCATGAAAGAGTTGATAATATATTTTTGTTTACTATAATTAGGCTGACTTAAAAGAAGATAGACCTTCCCCAGTTAAACCAAATAGAGATAAACTTGAAAAGATAGTGCTGAATAAATATACAGATTAATAAGAATTCTAAGATCTTAATCTATCATACATCTTCCTCCACTATGAATGATTTCATTTGCTTTTTAAATAGATAAATACAAAAACAGCATTTTCCCTTGGCAAGAGAGTAACTGTTTTGTATTATTTACCTAGACTGCATCTGTGTTTCTAAAAAGAACAGTAAATACATTTCTGGAGCAAGACATGTTTCTGTGATAATGTGAGTAATGCTCCTTAAACACTTGGGAGATTATCAGAATGCCTTCCAGAAGCTGCTATTGAACTCAGTCAGTTTAGCAGGAACACAAGAAAAAGAAGAAGAGACACTCTCAGCATTTTTTACTAAACTATTAGTAGAATGATGTGATTGGAAGTCCTTCAAGAGGTTGACTGCCAGAAGGTGAGGGCCAGGACTCTGCCCAGGCATTCAGAAGGCAATCTGGTTCCAAGCCAGACTGAAAACTACATAGACCCAGAATGCCTTCCTCAGGAGGGCCCTCTGAATAAACAATCCAGTCTGGGTGACACCACCCACCCCAAATACTGGGCTAACTTTCAGCCTCCCTAAGAATTTAGATTCACAATATGGGAGCTGCAGAGTCTTCCAACTGGTGTTCAAAACTTAATTAGGGAGCACTTCACAAGAGTGTCAAAGAGAAAGAAACTAGCTGATTAGATTAGGTCTTGTATACACTCCCTCCCAAGCCAGGCGAGACCTGGGAGAATCATGGCTCAAAGCAACAGCCTTCTTGGATCTCTCAGATACCCTAGAACCGTGTGGTGCTGGTGGTGGTAGCATATATGCACTCATCCTTCTAAGTCATCCTTCTGAATCTAAGACAGATTCATTCATTCATTCAACAATGTTTATTGAGCTGCTCTGATGTCCCTACATGGACCTTATATTCAAATGTGGGGAGGCGGGGAGACAGACAAATAAGTGACAAACTAATAAATACCCCAATAATGATAATTTGGTTGATATCATGGAAGTGTTATAAGTGTTATGAAGAGAATGAGAGTGCTGCTAATCTGAATGTGGGTGGTCAGAGATTTTACTGAGAATAGCCACTTAAGAGAGATATTATATGAATCCTCTGTTACTTCTAGTTACTCAGGTATTCAAAGAATTTTTCCTAAGTCACCACATCATGAGATGTATTTTTAAACTTCGACATTACACACACAAGGATTTCATTAATTTTTTCATCAGTTCTTTTAGCATAAGTTAGAAAAATGACTTCTAGATTTTCCATTTACAAAAATTTTCTAAGAATCTCTACGTATTTGACAAAATTTGCCTCCCTTGCTCCACTTAATTGAAATATTTCTTCTAATGATGACCAACAGGCACATGAAAAGATGCTCAAAGTCGCTAGTTATTAGAGAAATGCAAATCAAAACTACAATGAGGTACTACCTCACATCAGTCAGAATGGCCATCGTCAAAAAATCTACAAACAATAAATGCTGGCGAGGGTGTGGAGAAAAGGGAACCCTCCTACACTATTGGTGGGAATATAAGCTGGTGCAGCCACTATGGAAAACAGTATGAAGGGTCCTCAAAAAACTAAAAATAGAGTTGCCATATGATCCAGCAATTCCACTCCTGGGCATATATCCAGACAAAACTATAATTCAAAAAGATACATGCACCCCTATGTTCATAGCAGCACTATTCACAATAGTCAAGACATGGAAACAACCTAAATGTCCACTGACAGATGAATGCATAAAGAAGATGAGGTACATATATAAAATGGAATAGTATTCAGCCATAAAAAAGAATGAAATAATGCCATTTGCAGCAACACGGATGGACCTAGAGATTATCATACTAGGTGAAGTAAGTCAGACAGAGAAAGACAAATACCATGATATCACTTATATGTGGAATCTAAAATATGACACAAATGAACTTATCTACAAAACAGACTCACAGACATAGAGAAGAGACTTGTGGTTGCCAAGGGGGAATGGCTGGATTTGGAGTTTGGGACTAGCAGATGCAAATTATTATATATAGAATGGATAAACAACAAGGTCCTACTGTACAGCACTGGGAACTATATTCAATATCCTGTGATAAACCATGATGGAAAAGAATATGGGGCTTCCCTGGTGGCGCAGCGGTTGAGAATCCGCCTGCCAATGCAGGGGAAACGGGTTCGAGCCCTCGTCTGGGAAGATTCCACATGCCACGGAGCAACTAAGCCCGTGCGTCACAACTACTGAGCCTGCCCTCTAGGGCCCGCACACCACAACTACTGAAGCCCGCACTCCTAGAGCCCATGCTCCGCAACAAGAGAAGCCACCACAATGAGAAGCCCACGCACTGCAATGAAAGAGTAGCTCCCGCTCGCCACAACTAGAGAAAGCCTGCATGTGACAACGAAGACCCAACGCAGCCAAAAATAAAATAAAATAAATAACTTAAAAAAAAAGAATATGAAAAAGAATGTGTATATATGTATAACTGAATCACTTTGCTGTACAGCAGAAATTAACACATTGTAAATCAATTATACCTGAATAAAATAAATTTTTTAAAAATGTTTTTTCTACTGAGATCTCCACAGATTCTCTCTGACCCTTTAACCCAGTGCTTGTTGATATGTTTCCAGGATTGACTATAATAAATAAAGTTTCTCTCTGTCCCCTAGACTTTTTCCTAGAGTTCGATTCCCAGATCTGTGACATTAGAATTTCGTCACTTTGAAATCCAGCTTACCCCCAAGTTCAACATTTCTAAAACTAAATTATATCACCCTATCCCTCCACCTTCCCTCCAAACCACATATTCCAGCTTTATTTCATTGTTCTGTTAAGGGTATCACCATCATCTCTTTCCTTGAGATTTAGAACTTCTGTGTCATCTCTGAGGAAGAATGGCATTTTGTGGTGTTGTTTTGAGTGTGTGTGTGAAGTTATTCCATTAAAAACACATTTAATATTTTCTCATATAGACTTATACTTAGAGAAATGCCTTTAAATGAAATTTCAACCTTAAAAGAATTTTCAGATCTTATTTATCAGTTGCTTAATTATGACTAGATCAATAAAATTATATTCAGCAGGTCAATTTCAAAGGTAGTTGAATAGATTCAGACTCCAATGGCAATCACAGCTTATTCATCTAAGAGAACAAACACAATTCTCTAGAGTAAACATTCTAACAAATGTATTGTTTGGGTTTCTTTAAACAATCAATCTGAAGTTTATAAAACATCAGGCTCTGGACCTAGTGAAACAAACTTTTGACTATTACAGGAAAACCCTATGCCCTTTTAGTGAACAGACTGACAGAAATTCAACTTTAGAATGACAAGATAAAGAAGTACCTTTAGCTTAAATTGGGGTGGGTACTGTGTTTAGCTTCTAATTCTGTATGGGTACATATGCATAGTACCTATTCAGTTACTGGCAAAAAAAATGTGTTTTTTTGATACTTTCTCAAGTGACTTGGTTGAAACTTGATCAAATCACTACATTGACCGTGGGAGGACTTTTCCACAGAGATTTGCTAAGGGGAAAGCTCTGCTCAAGCTACCTAAACTCAAGATTCAAACGTGGATGCTTAAAAGTGTCTCTATTCCTTCTTTAACACACACAAGTGTTCCCCCATCCACTCACCCATATCCACACAGCTCCAGTTAATATTCTTCCCTCCCCTGAAGTCAATACGGCATTCAAGATGTCATTTTGTTTTTATTTTGTTCAACTTATCTTTTTTTTTAACCAATCAAGAAATTCTCTAAGTTTTATACGCACACACACAAGTCGCCAAGAAAAATAAATTTCAGAAGTCACATGTTAAATTTCCCTCTTGGAAGAATATGAGGCTCATTAAGAAGTCTGAAGAATGTACTTCAGAGAGAATCTGTTTAACATCACTTAAACGCCTTAGACAATAGCAGTCTTTTTTCAAATAACACCTTTAAGATATCAAAGAACAAGAACCCTAAGGAAAACCCCTTGGAAAACCTTTTCACTGAGGTTTCAATTGTTATACTTTCTTATCCTTCCTTCCCAGAACTTCTCCGCCATCACCTTCTCATCATGGCTAACCACCCTCCCTCACCCCAGAAATGAACCTCTTATCCAGTTCCCCTATTTCAAGATGTTTGGCAGCTTTCCACAATAGCTAACGTTTCATGCAAAGCTAAGAAAAGAGAATGAAGAAAATTAGAGTGCCCTCACATCAGAGGCATGACATTCCTGGAGAACCAAGTACATTACGGCATCCCTCATACCACACATTTCACAGGGCGTGGTACACTTGTCATCTTGAGGGCAGGATTATATTCATCTTACAAATTTAATTGCTTAATAGTTTTATGCTCTAAAAGGTTTATTCAGTTAGTGATAAGAGTATAATGTTAAATGCGGACTTGTACTTAATTAGGTGCTAGGCCAAATAAGTTACAAATATTGTTCTTGCCTTCAAAAAGCTTACAGTCTGTGAGACAGAGAAAAACACAGACTCTACAGAATATTATAAGCATCCAGTGATCAACTGAAATCATAACTTATTTAACTCACATATACTTTGCACAAAACAGTGCAGGCATAGTAAAGCATAATTATGCCATTGTTGAAACCATGAGGCTAAAAAATCTAGTAAAGAGAAAGTCAGATTCTTAAAAGATATAAGAGGCATAAAATACACCATAAGGGAAACAGAAGTATAATATGGAGTGTGGCAGACATTCTAAGGAGGCTACCATGATTCTTAAGGTATTCATGCCTTTGTGCAATTCCTTCCCCTTGAGAGTAGAAAGGACCTGTGGCTTGCTTCTAACCACTGGAAAGTGGCAACGTTGATTGGATGTGCATTATTACACGAGAGCACAGAGTCCATTTACTGGAGTCCCTCTCTTTCCGTTGCTTGCTTTCAAGAAGCAGTCTGCCATGATCCCTACAACTACAAGGAATGAATTCTGCCAACAAAGGGAGCCTGGAAACAGATCCATTCCCAGTTAAGTCTCTAGATGAGAACCCAACTCATACAGGCTGACACCTTAATAATATCTTTATGAGACCCTAAGCAGAGGATGAGCTAAGTTGTGCTGGAACTCCTGATCTACAGAAACTGTAAGATAGTATATGCCTACTGTTTTAAGCCACTAAGATTGTGGTAATTTGTTAAGCAAAAGATAACCAATACACAGAGGTTCAAAGGGAATAATATATAATTATAAACAGTAGGACAGTTTTCACTGAGGCAGCAGTGTTACAGATGTTATGGATGTTAAGGAATGATTCTGATTTGAACACTTAGAGAGTAAGGCAACAAAAGTCTCAATTTCAGGGAGCTATTAAATTTAACTAAAAATGTTAAATTAATAAAAGTATGGCATGTCAATAAGAAACAGCTCATACTTAATGGTGATAACTCAAAGATTTCCCACTAAGATTAAGTACAAGGCAAAAATGTCCCCTTTCAACATCCATTCCACTTGAACATTCGACTGTAACTCCTTGCTAATGCAATATGGATAGAAAAGAAAACATAAGGTATCCATATTGCAAAGGAAGACATAAATCTGTCTTTTTTTCATGATCATCTATGTAGAAAATCCAAAAGAATCAGCAAAAAAACTCCTGGAACGAATAAGCCATTATAGCAAGATTTCAAGATACAAGGTTTATCTATAAAAGTCAATTTCCTTCCTATATACCAACAATGAACAAGTGGAATTTGACATTTAAAACACAATACCATTTATATTAACACCTAAAAATTGAAATACTTAGAAATAAATCAAGCACATATAAGATATATGTGAGGAACTATAAAACTCATGAATGAAATCAAAGAAGAATAAATGGAGAGAGAGTGCACGTTCCTGGACTGCATGATTCAGACTCAATACTGTCAAAATGTCATTTCTTCCAAACTTGATCTGTAGATTCAATTCACTCCCAATCAAAACAACAGCAAGTTTTTTTTTTTTTAACAAAAGGGAGAAAATAAGACATTAATTGATTTTATGGGGTTTTTTTTATTCTTCTGAGATTTTTTTTCTTAACATCTTTATTGGAGTATAACTGCTTTACAATGTTGTGTTAGTTTCTGCTGTATAACAAAGTGAATCAGCTATATGTATACATATATCCCCACATCCCCTCCTTTTGCGTCTCCCTCCCACCCCTCTAGGTGGTCACAAAGCACCGAGCTGATCTCCTTGTGCGATGCAGCTGCTTCTCACTGGCTATAGATTTTACATTTGGTAGTGTATATATGGCAGTGCTACTCTCTCACTTCTTCCCAGCTTACCCTTCACCCTCCCCATGACCTCAACTCCATTCTCTACATCTGCGTCTTTATTCCTGTCCTGGCCTTAGGTTCTTCAGAACCATTTTGTTGTTTTATTTTTAGATTCCATATATATGTTAGCACAGAGTATTTGTTTTTCTCTTTCTGACATACTTCACTCTGTATGACAAACTCTAGGTCCATCCACTTCACTACAAATAACTCAATTTTGTTTCTTTTTATGGCTGAGTAATATCCCATTGTATATATGTGCCACACTGTATTTATCCATTCATCTGTCGATGGACACTTAGGTTGCTTCCATATCCTGGCTATTATAAATAGAGCTGCAATGAACATTGTGGTACATGACTCTTTTTGAATTATGGTTTTCTCAGGGTGTACAACCAGTAGTGGGATTGCTGGGTCACATGGTAGTTCTATTTTTAGTTTTTTAAGGAACCTCCATACTGTTCTCCATAGTGGCTGTATCAATTTACATTCCCACCAACAGTGCAAGAGGGTTCCCTTTTCTCCACACCCTCTCCAGCATTTATTGTTTGTAGACATTTTGATGATGGCCATTCTGACCGGTGTGAGGTGATACCTCATTATAGTTTTGATTTGCATTTCTCTAATGATTAGTGATGTAGAGCATTCTCTCATGTGTCTCTTGGCAATCTGTTTATCTTCTTTGGAGAAATGTCTATTTAGAAATGTTTGCCCATTTTTGGATTGGGTTGTTTGTTTTTTTGATATTGAGCTGCTTGTATATTTTGGGGTTTAATCCTTTGTCAGTTGCTTCATTTGCAAATATTTTCTCCCATTCTAAGGGTTATCTTTTCATCTTGTTTATGGTTTCCTTTGCGGTGAAAAAGCTTTTAAGTTTCATTAGGTCCCATTTGTTTAGTTTTGTTTTTATTTCCATTTCTCTAGGAGGTGGATCAAAAAGGATCTTGCTGCGATGTATGTCATAGAGTGTTCTGCCTATGTTTTCCTCTAAGAGTTTTATAGTGTCTGGCCTTACAGTTAGGTCTTTAACCCATTTTAAGTTTATTTTTGTGTATGGTGTTAGGGAGTATTCTACTTTCATTCTTTTACATGTAGCTGTCCAGTTTTCCCAGCACCACTTATTGAAGAGGCTGTCTTTTCCCCATTGTATATTCTTGCCTCCTTTATGAAAGATAAGGTGACCATATGTGTGTGGGTTTATCTCTGGGCTTTCTATCCTGTTTCATTGATCTATGTTTCTGTTTTTGTGCCAGTACCATACTGTCTTGATTACTGTAACTTTGTAAAATAGTCTGAAGTCAGGAGCCTGATACCTCCACTTCTGCTTTTCTTTCTCAAGATTGCTTTGGCTATTCAGGGTCTTTTGTGTTTCCATACAAACTGTGAAATTTTTTGTTCTAGTTCTGTGAAAAATGCCATTGGTAGTTTGATAGGGATTGCACTGAATCTGTAGTTTGCTTTGGTTAGTATAGTCATTTTCACAATGTTGATTCTTCTGATCCAAGAACATGGTATATCTCTCCATCTGTTTGTATCGTCTTTAATTTCTTTCATCAGTGTCTTATAGTTTTCTGCATACAGATCTTTTATCTCCTTAGGTAGGTTTATTCCTAGGTATTTTATTCTTTGTTGCAGTGGTAAATGGGAGTGTTTCCTTAATTTCTCTTTCAGATTTTTCATCATTAGTGTATAGGAATGCAAGAGATTTCTGTGCATTAATTTTGTATCCTGCTACTTTACCAATTCATTGATTAGCTCTAGTACTTTTCTGGTAGCATCTTTAGGATTCTCTATGTGTAATATCATGTCATCTGCAAACAGCGACAGTTTTACTTCTCTTTTCTAATTTGCGTTCCTTTTATTTCTTTTTATTCTCTGATTGCTGTGGCTAAAACTTCCAAAACTATGTTGAATAACAGTGGTGAGAGTGGGCCTCCTTCTCTTCCTCCTGATAACAGAGGAAATGCTTTCAGTTTTTCACCACTGAGAACGATGTTGGCTGTGGTTCTGTCATATACGGCTTTTATTATGTTGAGGTAGGTTCCCTGTATGATTACTTTCTGGAGAGTTTTTATCATAAATGGGTGTTGAATTTTGTCCATTTTTCTGCATCTATTGAGATTAACATATGGTTTTTCTCCTTCAGTTTGTTAATATGGTAAATCACATTGATTGATTTGCATATATTGAAGAATCCTTGTATTCCTGGGATAAACCCCACTTGATCATGGTGTATGATGCTTTTAATGTGCTGTTGGATTCTGTTTGCTAGTATTTTGTTGAGGATTTTTGCATCTATGTTCATCAGTGATATTGGCCTGTAGTTTTCTTTCTTTGTGACATCTTTGTCTGGTTTTGGTATCAGGCTGATGATGGCCTCGTAGAATGAGTTGGGGAGTGTTCCTCCCTCTGTTATATTGTGGAAGAGTTCGAGGAGGATAGTTGTTAGCTCTTCTCTAAGTATTTGACAGAATTCGCCTGTGAAGCCATCTGGTCCTGTGCTTTTGTTTGCTGGAAGATTTTTAATCACAGTTTCAATTTCAGTGCTTGTGATTGGTCTGTTTATATTTTCTATTTCTTCCTGGTTCAGTCTCGGAAGGTTGTGCTTTTCTAAGAATTTGTCCATTTCTTCCAGGTTGTCCATTTTATTGGCATATAGTTGCTTGTAGTAGTCTCTCATGATCCTTTGTATTTCTACAGTGTCAGTTGTTACTTCTCCTTTTTCATTTCTAATTCTCTGGATTTTTCTCCTTTTTTTTCTTGATTTCCTCTTTGATTTCTTCAGTGATCTCTTGGTTATTTAGTAGTGTATTGTTTAGCCTCCATGTGTTTGTATTTTTTACAGTTTTTTTCCTGTAATTGATATCTAGTCTTATAGTGTTGTGGTCAGAAAACATACATGATATGTTTTCAATTTTCTTAAATTTACCAAGGCTTGATTTGTGACCCAAGATATGATCTATACTGGAGAATGTTCCATGAGCACTTGAGAAAAAAGTGTATTCTGTTGTTTTTCGACGGAATATCTTATAAATATCAGTTAGTCCATCTTGTTTAGTGTGTCATTTAAAGCTTGTGTTTCCTTACATATTTTCATTTTGGATGATATGTCCATCCAAGGTTGGTTCAGTGGGTTGTGTAGGCTTCCTGGTGGAGAGGACTAGTGCCTGTGTTCTGGTGGGTGGGGCTGGACCTTATCTTTCTGGTGGGCAGGGCCAGGTCTGGTGGTGTGTTTTGGGGTGTCTGTGAACTTAGTATGATTTTAGGCAGCCTCTCTGCTAATGGGTGGGGTTGTGTTCCTGTCTTGCTAGTTGTTTGACATGGGGCATCCAGCACTGGAGCTTGCTGGCCACTGGGTGGAGCTGGGTCTTAGCACTGAGACAGAGATCTCTGGGAGAGCTCTCGCCAATTGATATCACCTGGGGCCGGGAGGTCTCTGGTGGTCCAATGTCCTGAACATCGGTCTCCCACCTCAGAGGCTCAGGCCTGACAGCAGGCCAGAGCACCAAGACCCTGTCAGCCACACGGCTCAGAAGAAAAGCGAGAAAAAAGGAACGAAAAAAATAATAAATTTTTTTAAAAAAATTTTTAATTATTAAAATAAAAAAATTTAAAAATTAATAATAATAAAAAAAGAAGAGAGCAACCAAACCAATAAACAAATCCACCAATGATAACAAGTGCTAAAAACTATACTAAGATAAACATAAAAATCAGAAACAAGTCAGTTGCAGACAGCAAACCCCAAGTCTACAGTTGCTCCCAAAGTCCACCGCCTCAATTTGGGATGATTCGTTGTCTATTCAGGCATTCCACACATGCAGGGTACATCAACTGGATTGTGGGGATTTAATTCGCTGCTCCTGAGGCTGCTGGGAGAGATTTCCCTTTCTCTTCTTTGTTCGCACAGCTCCTGGGGTTCAGCTTTGGTTTTGGCCCAGCCTCTGCGTGTAGGTCACCCTCAGGCTTCTGTTTCCGCCCAGACAGGACGGGGTTAAAGGAGCAGCTGATTAGGGGGCTCTGGCTCACTCAGGCCGGGGGGAGGATGGGTACGGAATGTGGGGTGGGCCTGTGGTGGCAGAGGCCGGCGTGACGTTGCACCAGCCTGAGGTGCGCCATGTGTTCTCCCGGGGAAGTTGTCCCTGGATCATGGGACCCTGGCAGTGGCGGGCTGCACAGTCTCCCGGGGGTGTGTGGAGAGTGACCTGCGCTTGCACACAGGATTCCTGGTGGCAGCGGCAGCAGCGTTAGAGTTTCATGCCCATCTCTGGTGTCTGAGCTGTGAGCTGTAGCTCACGCCCGTCTCTGGAGCTCGTTTAGGCGGTCGTCTGGCTTCCTTGGGCAGACGGGGAAGGAATCCCCTCTCCTCTCACACCCCGAAATAATGGTCTCTTGCCTCTTAGGCAGGTCCAGACTTTTTCCCAGACTCCCTCCTGGCTAGCTGTGGCGCACTAGCCCCCTTCAGGCTGTGTTCACGCCACCAACCCCAGTCCTCTCCCTGGGATCCGACCTCCGAAGCCCGAGCTTCAGCTCCCAGCCCCCGCCCGCCCCGGCGGGGGAGCAGACAAGCCTCTCCAGCTGGTGAGTGCTGCTCAGCACCAATCCTCCATGCGGGAATCTCTCCACTTTGCCCTCTGCAGCCCTGTTGCTGCGCTCTCCTCCGTGGCTCTGAAGCTTCCCCCCCCACCCATCCCCCATCTCCACCAGTGAAGGGGCTTCCTAGTGTGTGGAAACCTTTCCTCCTTCACAGCTCCCTCCCAGAGGTGCAGGTCCCGTCCCTATTCTTTTGTCTCTCTTTTTTTCTTTTTTCTTCATACTATCCAGGTATGTGGGGAGTTTCTTGCCTTTTGGGAGGTCTGAGGTCTTCTGCCAGCGTTCAGTAGGTGTTCTGTAGGAGCTGTTCCACATGTAGATGTATTTCTGATGTATTTGTGGGGAGGAAGGTGATCTCCACGTCTTACTCCTCCGCCATCTTGTACGTTCCAGCAAGTTATTTTATGAATATGAACAAACTGATTCTAATGTTTATATGGAAACACAAAAGACCCAGAATAGTCAACACAATATTGAAGGAGAAGAACAAAGCTGGAGGACTGATACTACCCAACTTCAAGACTAACTATAAACCTACAGTAATCAAGACAGTTCAGTATTGGTCAAACCATGAAAAGACATGCAGGAAACTTAAATGCATATTACTATGTGAAAGAAGCCAATCTGAGAACGCGCCATACTGTATGATTTTTACCTATACGACATTCTGGAAAAGACGAAACTACGGGGACAATAAAAAGGATCAGTGGTTGCCTGGGGACAGGGAATAGATAAATAGGCAAAGCACAGAGAATTTTTAGGGCAGTAAAAATACTCTGCATTATATTATAATGATGGATATATGTAATTATATATTTGTCCAAAACCATAGAATGCATAACATCAAGAGTGAACCCTAAGGTACAACTATGGATTTTGAGTGATTATGATGTGCTGATGTAGGTTTATCTTTGGTAACAAAATGTACCATTCTGGTGAGCGATGTTGATAAAGGTGGAGGCTATGTAGTGTGGCAACAGAGGGTACGTGGGAAATCTCTATACCTTCCTTCAATTTTATTAGAAATCTAAAACTGCTGTTAGAAATAAAGTCTTTTTTAAAAAAAATAAGAAACAGCCATAGCCCAGGCTGCCTAGAGTAAAGGGATACCCCTGGAAGAAGTAACCAATATTCTCTGCAGGGTAACCCTAATTATTACACTGCAGAGTTTGTAATTTATTTGAAGAGTAAATAGGGAGTCACTGAAGATTTTTGAACTGGCAGTGATGTGACCAGAATGTCTTCAGAGAAGATGACTCTGGAAGTACCAAGCCTAAACATTATGTTGGAGAAAGGAGAAAGCCCACAAGAATCTAGAGCAACTGAGTGAAGAAAAGGTTGAGTTAGAGGAGTGAGAAGGAGGAACTGCAGTGGAAGAAGTTTCCAGAAACATTCACAAGTGGAAGTGAAAGAGCCTAGCAGCTGCTCAACATGAAAGAGCAGAGTTGACTTGAAGGTTTCAAACCTAAGTTTCTTACCTCTCAAGAACAGATAAAAAAAGATCCACGAATGGTGACAAGAAAGGAAGGCAGAGGAGCTATTAAACTACAAGACAGCACTGCTGCCAGGCATTTTTATCAATGTGTCTTGATGAAAGAGTCTCATCCAAATGTCCAACTACCTCACTGAAAATGTCTGACAACAAAGCAAAATAGTTCTAGGTGGCACTACTGGAAATAAGAGTGAATCAAATACTGTTATCAGCTATGTCCAATAATATTTAATATGTCCTGTAATATTTAATATGCATGACTGTAATATTTACCATGTCCTGTAATATTTAATATGCATGACTTTGGATAAAATATGAGTTGGAGTTAATAATTTTGTTATCATTATACTACATTTCTCTAATGTATATGCAATGTGATTTTTTTAAAAATATAATGAGCAGGGCTTCCCTGGTGGCGCAGTGGTTAAGAATCCGCCTGCCAATGCAGGGGACACAGGTTCGAGCCCTGGTCTGGAAAGATCCTACATGCCATGGAGCAACTAAGCCCGTGTCCCACAACTATTGAGCCTGCGCTCTAGAGCCCGTGAGCCACAACTACTGAGCCCGCACGCTGCAACTACTGAAGCCCACGCGCCTAGAGCCCGTGCTCCACAACAGAAGCCACCACGATGAGAAGCCCGCGTACCACAGTGAAGAGTAGCCCCCGCTCGCCGCAGCTAGAGAAAGCCCACACGCAGCAACAAAGACCCAACACAGCCAAAAATAAATAATTAAAAATAAACAAATTTAAAAAAAAAAAAAAATATATATATATATATATATATATATATATAAAAAATGAGCTACCAGACACCTATCTTCAATGAAGGGTGAAAAAAAATTGAGAGTTTCCAATTTTCAGCAAGCTAATTACAGGTCACCAGATTACAGGTAATTCAGAAAAGCTACAAAATCCAACATCTCTATTTCCTCCACCACAAACATTGAAACCACTGTGACAATGCTGTCATTCTCCTTTGTGAGACCAAGGCAGAATGGCAGGCTCTAAATAATGCATAAGCTACTAACATTCCTGCTCATATCCCTTTCAAAAAATAGTGAAGTGTCTCTTTTATAGTCCACAAAGAATTGAAATCATATGGTGAATCCTGATAATTGCTTTCAGGAGGAGCGCTTGGCACGAGCTGCAGGTTCTTCAGTTCGCCCATGGTGGGAACACAGACTGCCACTGCATACAGATGAGGACAGCGGACGGCGCCCAGAGAACCTCCTGGCTGCAGAATTTTCCCAGGGCTGCACGAATCCACACCAGCTTAGAATCCTGCCTCTACCTCTTCCTCACCAATTGGCATTTCCCTCACCCACTTCATTCCTGTCCTGTGAAGTCAGGTTAGTAGTTTACACAAGTCAGCAGTGCTCTTGGAGAAACGGACAACTCTTTCCTTTACCTCTGAATACAGATCCCAGGCTAAGTAGATGGAAAACAGAATAAAAAGTAGAATCAATGTATCAATTAGCCGTAGCTCTCAATTACTGGCTGCACAGACACACAATGACATTTCAATGTTTCCCTGAGAGTCGGACCAGAGAAGATCTAGGGACAGAGACGAAGCGCTGGGGGGAAAACCCACTGCCCAAGTATAATGTGTCCCGCCCCTTTGCTCTCTTCTCTTTGTCTCTGGATCCTCCCTAGGCTTTCAACTTACAGGACAATTTTTTCCAAGATCACACTAACCAAAATATCTCACTGTGGTCCCTGAATTCATAGTAACTCTAAGAGCAAGATCCTCCGCTATGAGATTTCTTATAGTGTTGCTTTGTTTTTCCATTTATTGGGTGTATATGACTTACTTTCTCTACCAGGTAAAGGCCATAAGATAGAGAATGTATTATCTCCTGGTTACCACCTAGATTCCTTCCCCGTCACAGTACTAGGAACATAATAGGTTTTCAATAAATATTAGTGAAACAAATAAAAATTAATTTTAGAAAAACCGTTCTCCTTGGAGGAAGAGATTAGTAAGATGTACAGGGTTTCCCAGAGAGTAACCATGCTATTGTACTCTTACATCAAGAGAGGTCAATATAATTCCTATTAGGGAAAGAGGAGTAAGCTGGGAATTAGGGGCTGAAAACTTCACGCTGCCCATGGTGCATTCACTGCTAGGGCCAAATGTTTCAATTTAGCCTAAGACCATAGAAAGTTTACTATTCAATAGAGATTTACATGTTAAAGATTATAAAGAGAAGACAAATCAATTTATCAAGGCATATTATTATTTGCATGACTTTCTTTTGGAAATGTATTTTCTAGTCATTTCTCTTCCTAGTCACCTAGCACAGCTTAGTCTCGTGTCATAGCCCTGGGTGCTAACGTATTGGTTGGCTGATGTCACACATGCAGTGGTAAATGATCCTGAAGTCTACTTTGTGTATGAAGAAACAGGCACAAAAGGGCCAAATATTTTCCCCATGGCCTCATAACATAACAGCAGACGTCACAAACTGAGTCTTGTTCTTCTGTGACATACGTATATTTAGTCTTCAGTCAACACGTACTACAGAGGTGTGAAGTACGTTACAGACCTGCTTTTGAGATCCTACACCTGCCTGATTTGGGGCAACTCACTTTATCTCTCTACCATCCAGTTTTGACATTAAAAAAGAGGACAATTCCTAATAGGCAGACATATTATAATTGGAGATACGTCTAAAACAGTGGTTCTCAAACTTCAGAGTCCATTAGAGTCACCTGCAGGCTTGTTAAAAGACAGGTTTCTGGGTTCCACCCCTCAATATTCTGATTTTGTAGCTCAGGAGTGGAGGCCAAGAATTTGAATTTCTAATAAGTTGATGAGGTGACGCTGATGCCGAGGGTCTAGGGACCACACTTCGAAAAGCTTTGGTCTAAAGCAACTAACATAGATTGATACTCAATTATCAGTTGCTATTATTACTTCTGAAGCATAGAAAGCAGTTTAATGAAATACTTGATGATGGAGAAGACACTGAATATCCACAGATGATATAACCAAGAGCACAAGTCCTGCCAACTCAGAGCACAGATGGAAGGTCGTCTCAGCCACAGCAACTCTGAGCGCTTTAAGAAGGAAGTACTGCTCTTTCGTTTTTATGCTAGAAGAAAAAAATCCCTTCATTTTACAAATATCTTTTAGACATTTTTTAACAGCTCATATAATACACTGCATGGAAATGATTTACTTGCCTCTCTTCTTCCCCTTCATGTGTGACCTCTTCCTCTGAATGTGGTGAAACATTAATGGCCAAGGAGTTGAATGATTAACATTAATGGGAGTTGCCTGTGTTAATCCCTTGTGCATAACTGGAACAATGAATTTTATCTGTTAAACCTTTCCAGATTTAGCCCTTACATATGTGATATAATGTAATGTCAGAAAAATTCTGTAAATGTGTTTTATGTAAAAGTGAACACATGGAAGTTGGGCTCTTGGCTCGTAAATACTACTGAATATCTAATAGGTATAATTTTAAACAATGTATGCACACATGTAGGGGCAATTCAAGAAAAAGAACTGCCTAGTGACACAAAAATGTCTTCTGAAATTGCATAGTAAAGAAAAGCAATTATTGAACCAGATGTAAGTTTGAAATTTGGGGTCATACCTGTGTTGCCTACTTCTATTAATTCTCCCAGTCAAAACTCAGAAGAAGGAAAGATAGTACAAATATTCCTATTTTTCCACCCTTCATATCTGAGACTCATTGATTCTGTCCCTCAACTTCTCTCTCTCAATTGTCCCCTCTTTTCCATTTCCACTTCCCCAGTTCAGAGTCTCATTACTTCTCGCCTAGATTATTTCAATAACCACTTAATTCTTCATTGTTCTATTCAAGGACATCTTATACCTAATGCCATATAATTTTTTTATTATGTCAACCCTCTGTCCATAAGGCAATCATTTGCACTGCCTAATGAATAAAAGTCTAAACTCAGCCTGGCAATCAAACTTCCATGATTTGGCCCCAGCCCCATTTTCCAGTGTTTCACTGATCTTTTTACATTCATCTCACCCTAGCCATATTGAACAACCAATGACTTCCAGCAAATCTTGGGCTTTCATTTTCTATGTTGTTCACCGCGTTATCCCCGTGTCTTTAAATAATAAAAAAAATCAGTGTTTCATTATTGATGAAACAATATCATAAGGATGGTCTCAATTCATCCTCAAAGAATTAAATAGAGCTGTAAGACTTAGAGAGATTATATATTGATAGAAATAGCCCAGCTGAACTATAGCAACAATAACTCTAAAACAAAATCAAACCAAACACACACACACACTTGGGAATTATTCCAGCCTTGGACAATCTTCATCTTGTAGATCATAATAAGGACAGAAGTTGCAAGATCTATACATCAAAAGTGTTCCTCTGAGAATGTGTCTTGATAGAACATGAATCAATTCAATGATAATTACACTTAAGGCAGAGTGATGTAGAATGAATCCCAATAGCCTGAATATGGATCATCTATGGAGCGAGCTACCAAGTGGTCCTAATGAAAAGTTCATGACTAATGGGTTATTTATTCATTTCAAACGTAGGGAGTCTTTCACTTTCAGCAAATAGAATCTCCCCTCCTTTTCCTTTCCTAAGCTTCTGTTCTTTGGCTTTTATATCCTCTTTCCCTCAAAAAGGAATTGAAAAGTTTGTGATAATGCTAGCTGTCTTCTCACTGTTTAATGTTGTTGTCAATAAAGGGTAAATTTATTTAATCACAAAGGAATAGGTATACGTGAGGTTTTAACCTATCGGATCTAAAAAAATACAGAGTTTGACTGCAGCACCAACTATGTCAAAATTATCTGGAACTTTGTTGAAAATGCAGATATAAATCAGAATCTTGAAATGTGGGTCCCAGAACTACACTTTTCAGGCACTTTGAATGATTCTATGCCCTCTAATCTTTAAGAAATAATAGAGATCTTCTACTTATATCAACAATGGAATAGTTCATATGAAATCAAACCTTCTGCCATGGACAACCATAAAAGATGTATAAAATGTAAAAGACTAAACATCTGTATAAAGGCACATGAGAGAGACCAAAGAAGGTTGGCTTGAAGAATTAATATCTAGGAGAGAAGAGATGAGCATTGAGGTAAACCCCACACTCACTACTATTTTTCCTTTGATAAATTTGTTAATTCCTAGCATGGTACATAGAAACCAAACAAAAAGCTACAGCCTCGAGCTTATGGCAGTCACGCTGGGCTTGGAGGTAAAAATTTGAATTCAAAATTCTCAAGGCAGCCTAGAGTTGGGAAGCCAAAATCCAATAGAAAAGAGAACCGTAGAGAAGGAAGCCAATGTTCAGTTTGATTTTTGGCCTTTTAGATATTGGCAGAACGAAGTAAGAGGTAGAAAAAGCTAGCATAAAGCTGCTAAGATCTTTAAAAGCTAGGCAGAATTTCACATCTTCACAGAGCCTGGAAGTCAAAACATGAGTTTCAGGGGCTTTGAAAGTAGGGGGTTATGGTAAACTTCCCAGGGTTTCAGATAAGACCATAGAAAGACAACAGACGAGTAGTGGGAGAAAATCAAAAAGAGATCTGCCTGAAAATCAGCCCCAGTTCATCTCATTATTGATTGGATGACTGGTCTTTACCCTTACTGCCTTCTGGAAAAAAAATTAATTCTCTCAGAAGGAAGATGATATTATTAAGAAACTTTCCAACTTTTATGCATAATGTCAAGCATGTAATCCAAAATTTCCAAATATGATTGGAATTAGGGTCAAATGACACAAAGAAAAAAAAACAGTAATGGTAACAGACCTACAGCGATGCAGGTATTGGAGTGATCATAAGAGGACATTAGAATAACTGATATGTATGCTCAAAAAAATTGTTTAAGTTATAGAAAACTTCAAAAAGAACTGAATCTACAAAAATAATAAATTAATTATTGAGAACTGAAATTAAGAAATTAATAGATGAGTTTAATACCTAATTAGACACAGCAGAAGGGAATGTTAGTGAACTGGAAGAAAGATCATAATAAAATATCCAAACTAAAGCAAAGATGGATCCTAAATAGAAAAAAAAAAGTATGTAAGGAACATACAGGACTAGGTAAAGATATCTAACATAAGAAGATAAGAGGAGAAGAGAAAAATGTGACATAAGCCGTCTTCAAAGAGATAATGACCTGAAAAAAAAAAAAAGATCCAGCAGACAGAAAAAAAACAGACACATTCCCTTCAAAGGAGCAGCAACAAGGTCTAAAGCTAACGTATCAACAGAAATGATGGAAGCCAGGAAACAATGGATATAAATATTTAAAGTGCTGAAAGAAGATAACTATCAACCTAGAATTCTATGTTCAGTGAAAATATCCTTAAACAGTGAAGACTAAGTTGGGATGTTTTTAGACAAAAACAGAGAAATGTCATTGCCAGCAGGTGTGCCCTAAAACAAATAAATCTTCAGGCAAAAGAAAAGGATAGCAGTTATAAATATGGTAATACAAAAAATGAAAATCTTTGGGAAAAGTTAAAATGTTGGTAAATCTAAATAAATATTCACTGTTTAAAACAGCAATGATAATTTTTCTGGGGTTTAAAATATATGTACGTTAAAATAAATGACAGCAATTGCACAAAATTTGTCAGGAACGAAAGTGCTAACTTATTGCATACATACTTAGTCAAGTATACAAGTTTCAGTCTCTAGGGTAACAACTAATTGAATATACACCTAACAGGCTAATACAGTGAGGGAAATGGAATAAGAGTAAAAGAAGACAGGAAGAGAGAAAAAAAAAAGAATATATTGGTCAAATAGGAAAAACAAATAATAAACATGTGGGTTTAAACTCAGTAATTAGATTAATTATAAACGAACTAAATGCCACAATTAAAAGACAAAGATTATTAGACTGGATAAAATAACAAAATGTATGCTGCTTATTGGAGACACTTTAAATATAAAGATACATAAAAGTTGAAAATAAAATGATGGCAAAACATATACCATATAAACACTAACCAAGAGAAAGTTGGTACTGTTATATTAATATTAGAAAAAACAGTCTTTAAGACAATAGAAGAACTAGTGGTACATTTCATTCCAATAAAAAGCATTAATTCTATAGGAAAAATAACAATTTTCAGTGTGTGTCTAGCAGCACATTCTCAAAATATATACAGCAAAAACTGATGGATTTAAAGGAGAAATAGACAAATCTACAATCATAGTTGAAGAATTTCAACAATATCTCTCAGTAACTGAAATAAAAGCAGACAAAAATTGGTAGCAATAAATATGAACATGATTAACAAATCTGACTTAATTGGTATATACAGAGCCCAACACCTGAGGAATACGCATTCTTTTCAAACACAGTCAGAACATTTACCTAAACTGACCATGTACTGAGCCATAAACCAATTCTAAAAAAAATATTTAAAGGCTTGAATTCATACAGAGCATGTTTTCTAAACACAGTGGAACTAAGCTAGAAATCAATATTTTTAAAAAGATAATTAGAAGGTCCAGAGACAACTAGAAAATAAGCAAAAGACGTCTAATTAGCCCATGGGTAAAAGAAGAAATCATGATGAAAATTATTAAATGCTCTGTACTAAATGAAATTGAAGCTATGATATAGCAAAAGTTATAGGATACAGCTAAACTCATAGTTAGAGAGAAATGTATAGCCTTAAATGAGCATATTAAAAAAGAAAAAGGAGGCTTAAAATTAATGATCTAAGTGTCCATCACTAGATGCTAGAAAATAACAGTATATTAAATCTGAAGAAAGTAGCGAGAAAAAAATAAAGAGCAGAATTTAATAAAATAAAATGTACAACGTGAAGAATTTTTTAAATTGCTTCTTTAAAAAGATTAATAAAATTAATAAAAGACTAATAAACCTTACCAAGCCTGATAGAGAAAGAGGGAGAGAGGAAAGAAGGAAGGAAGGGAGGGAGGGAAGAAGGAAGGGAAGAAAGGAGGAATGAAGAAGAAAAAGAAAACACAAACAACCACTATCAAGTATTTTAAAAATGGACTCTTATCCTAAAGATATTAGAAAGATACAGAGGATGAACAACTTTAAGACAATAAATTTGAAAATTTAGTTGAAATGATCAAATTCCTTAGAAAATACAACTTAAACTGAAAGAGGAAAAATAGAAAATCTGAATAATTTTCTATTAAAGAAATTAAATCTGTAATTAATTTTTTTCCACAGTAAAATATCAGGATGGCAGATGGCTTTACCACTAACTTCATTTAAACATTTAAAAAAAGAAATAACACCAATCTTACCAAATTCAATCACTGAAATTCACTACATTAACAGAATAAAGAAAAAAATGTTATATGGTCATCTTCACGGGTGAAAAAAAAAGGGGGACATTTAATTAAAATCCACTCTACTTCATGATAAAAATCCTTCAAAAACTAGGCACAGAAATGATTTTTCTCAATGTATAAAAAGTATCTACAAATAACCCAGAGGAAACATATTTAATTGTAAAATATTAGAAGATTCCCCCCTGCAATCAGGAATGAAACAAAAGTGTTCCTCAGTATCATTTCTTGTTTCATTATATAGGAGTCCTTGCCAATGAAATAAGGCAAGAAAAAGATAAAATTATAAGGATTGGAAAGCAAGAAATAAAGGTATCGTTATTCACAGACAAGATTGTGACGAAGAAAATCCAAAACAGTCTATAGAAAACTTACTCGAATTAGGCAGTGAATTTAATAATGTGAGATGCACAATCAATATATAGCAAAAACAGGTGTATTTCTATACAACAATTTACAATATCAAAAACATAAAATACTTGAGAATAAATGGAATTACATTTCTTAAGTTCTCTCTATACACACACACACACAAACACACACACATACCCCTTTGTTGAGAGAAACTAAAGACGAAGTAATAGAACTGGTATATGATTTGGAAAGCTCAATATATAAACATAACAACTCTCCTCCAAATTGACTGATTGATTCAAAGCAATCCCAATCAAAATCTTAGCAGGATTAAAGCATCTGCTTTATAGAACAACTGCTGGTACCAATGGTTGTAAGTAACGGTTCCTGAAAAATAGAGCTTTAAACCCTGGAGATTTACATGCAGGAAACTATTGGGCAGTGCTCCAGAAAAACTCTGAGGAGTAAATGCCACAATATGGGGCAGAGGAAGAGGTTCAATTGCAATGCAGTTGCGCCAGACCCTCAGTCAATCCTAAAGGGAGTTCTGGAGCCAGCATGCCCATTCATAATCCTCCTAATTGTGGCAAGATGGCTACACCTTTCACCCCTGCAAAGACCAGTCACTGGATACAGGCTGCCCCTACGGAAGGGTGTGTATCCTTGGGTTAGACAGCTTCCTTTGTTCCAGAACAATTCTTGAGGAGGGCCTTAGATATAAGCCCTCAGCAGCCAACATTCCAGGCATTTGGGGGAATAAGTGCCTCAGTCCTAAAGGGGGATCATCTGGGGGCACACCACAGCATCCACTACAGTACTTTACATGCACCATTTCATTTGTTTCTTATAACAAGTCTGGAAGGAAGGTGCTGTTATTATCAAGTGGCAGATGCAGAAAATAAGGATAACAGTTAAACAACTTACTCAGCATTGTCATATTTTGCTATCAATAAAACCTGTACTATTTACCACTCATTAAGCTAAGGTTAAATTGATGAATGCATACATCCTTTTAATCAAATTTACTAAAGAAAAAAAATTTTGTCCTCACATCTGGAGAGTTAAATTTATGTAGAAGAAACTGTTCTTTATCTGAAAAATACTTAAGATATTCTACTACTTTGAATGTCTTCTACCTAATGCTTTTAAATTATTCTACAGCCATGGAAGGGTTTTCTCCATCAGCAGATGTTTTAATAAGCAATTGAGATTACATTGTTCAGGCCCTTTAATTATACATTAAGACAAGGCATTTATTAAACATTCACTATGATCATCGCCTTATTATTCTAAGCACTGAGGGGACAGGGGCTGAGCATGGGAATTAAAAGATAAACCCATACCAAACCAAGAAAAAAAAAAATCTTGCCTCTTAGATCTGTTTATCCTTCTCAGCCAAGTAAGCAATAAAACTAAAACTGCAGTAGTTCTCAGAGCATGAGGCCTCCTGAAAGATGAGGTTATTTGTGAAAAACAGCATTTAAATTTGATTTAAACTTCATTATGACAGGGATTCTAATGAATGTTAGTTATCCTAAGACAATGCAGGAAATTAGATTACTTGCTCTTCTTTGAATTATAACCAGTCACCACATTTTACAGTTTTCAGGCATCATAGCCTTTTTTTGTATATTATTTTATTCATGCTATTGAGATATAATTTACATTCAGTAAACTCTACATATTTGAAGTGTACAATTTGATAAGTTGTCACACATGTATACACCTGTGAAACCATCCTAAAAATCAAGACAATGAACATAATAACCATCCACAAAATTTTCCTCTTGTTGCGTGTAGTCCGTCTTCCCACCCCTCATACCGTGCACCCTGTGCCAACATGAGACTTCCCCATTTTGGTGGGGGTATCAGTCCTTCTGTTGCTGAGTAGTATTCTATTTTAAGAATATACCACTATTTGTTTATCCATTCACCTGTTGATAGACATTTGGGTTGTTTCCTGTTGGAGATGGATACAAATCAAGCTGTCCAAGTCTTTATTTGGACATGGACTTTTAGTAGTTTGGGGTAAATATTAGGGAGTGGAATGACAGGATCATATGGTAGGTGTATGTTTAACTACTAAAGAAATTGACCAACTTTTCCCAAAGTGGTTGTGCCCTTTTATATTCTCTCTAGCAGGAAGGGTATATTCTTTAGCACTTACTCCTCTCATCCTATTGAGACAGGAAGGCAGCACCAGAGATATTCACCCTAGAAAGATTCCTCTTCCTCCACCAGGATTTCTGCCCCATGGCCAGACCACCCCAAGCCAATATGGCTTGTCTGTGTAACTCCCCACTCAGCCTTGCCTCCTCCACAATGGAACACTTCATGCCCCAAGTCTCACACCCTCAGGTTCTGTACTTACTACTCACTTCTGCTAACAAGGAAAATGCCTCTCCTCTTGAAAAAGTGTACTTTACTGGCTCTTTTAGAACTGAATACATGTTAATAAAATATTTACAATAGTTCTAGGAATATATGCTTTGGATTTTTATATCCTTCTCCAAACCAATGGATATGTATCCTTGCTTATGTGGCAAAATATTTAATAAGGCATGAAACCTAAAACACTACATACAGCTCTCTAGTACACCCTGATCCATACCCAACCCAGTGGGATCACAACCTCCCTTGCCTTAGACACTTCATTTTGTTAATGTAGCCTAAGATACCCCTAGCGTTCTTGGTAACCAACTCATATCACTGACTAGCTATAAACACTTTGGGCAGTTGCATAGAGATTTTTTTCACATGAATTACTGCCAGGCAAAGTCTCCCCTTGTACTTCCACAGTTCTTTTTTAACTTCAGTGCGCAACTTGATATTTAGTTCTACTAAATTTCCTCTTTCTCATTTTTGCTCATTACTCATCCATCAAAAAGCCATTTGAATCCTGATTGTCTTCCAAAATGTTAGCTATTTCTCATCAGTTCTTATTGCTCATGAATATGATTAACTTGCCTTCTATCTCATCAACACTGCCGATAACATTTTTGAACAAAGCATAGTCACAGATGGGACCCTACAGCCTGCCACTAGACACCTTAGTCCAGGTTGATCTCAACCAGTTATTTAACACCATAATCCAGGGATCAGCAAACAAGAGCCTATGGACCAAATTGGACCTGCCATCTGTTTCTGTAAAGAAAGTTTTATTGGAACCTCTGCCACGCATTCATGTATGTCCACCTATGGCTGCTTTCATGCTACAATGTCAGAGTTGAGTAGTTGCAACAGTGACCATGGGCTACAAAGCCTAAAATACTTACTCTCTGGCTCTTTCTAGCAGAAGTTTGCTGACCATGGCTCTAAGCGACAACCAGGTATAAATACAGCTTAATGGTGCAATCATCCTCTGTTTAGTCATATGAACATTTTGCAAATGTCATCTTGCTAAAATAAAAATAACTTTTATTTAAAGCATTCTCTTGGTCCACAGAATCTCATAGCATCATCCAAAAAGGAAATGCAATTATTTCTGTTTGGATCTTCCCAGTGCACTCCCCAGGCTTCTAGTGATTATTGCTCCCTCTCCTCAGCTGACAGTTTTCCTGCTTAAGATCTCATTCTAGAACATGGCTAGGAATCCTCAAGCTATAGTTTTTAAATTTCTTTTGGCCAATTTTTTTGGAAGTTGAGCCTACCCTACTTTTCTGCAATATCCACCATTCTCCATGATAATATACAGGGGTTCCACACTCAAATAGGGGAGCCAATGCATGTAGCTATTGTAATACCAGAGCAAAATAACTACTGTGTTATTTCTGTATTTAATACCAAAGTATTTGTAGAAAAATCAACGTTTTATCTTTCATATGATTTCTTTAACATTATGAAATTTAAGCAATCAACTAAATAGTGCATTTATTGCAGATATAAAATTTTCTAAATGTTATGAAACAAGAAGACAAAAAGATAAATTTATAAATGTGTATAGTAAACATACGTTATCATTTTTACATAAATTATTAGCTTCTCCTGGCTCTGACGCCTCTCTCTCATTAGCCCCTCTAACCCAGGAGGCTCTCAAGAGTTGTCATCTCTAATGTAGGTCTGAATGGGTATCAGAAGCTCTGAGCTGAGCTGACTCCCTACAGAGAGGTTTCAGGACTGCTACCTCCCAACAGGACCTCTGCTCTGCAAAGAGGGGTCATGTTGCCCTAATCACTATCCATCTTCCCACCAGCCCATGGAGACTGGCCTTGGTTTAGTCTACATTTTCCCCAAAAGAAATATCTACCCATTTTAGAGAATTTTTCCTACCAGCTCTGTGCTTACCCTTTCCCTTTATTTTTGGAGTCAGGGACTGGGCTGGGGAGAGCTGAGGGCCTGGGGTTGTGGCCAGAGCTCAGGGGAGGAAGAGTATGAGAGTGTGACAAGGAGGGGACATGAGAGGAAGGTTGGAGAAAGCAGTCAAAGGGTGAAGGAAGCTGCTGACCAATGATTGGAAAAATGGTATTACACCAAGCAAAGTTCTTTTACTGGGGCACTTAAAAACAGTAAGGTACAGTATATGGAGACTTTTTTAGGTTCTTTAAAATAGCAAGCTATATGGGAACTTTAAGAAACAATCATGAAACAGCTGAAGATAGTATCATTCTGGGCCCCTTTCTCCATTCTGCTACCTCATTTCAGGCCTTCATCTCTCACCTGGACGAACGCTGTGACCTCTGAAGCCACCTGCTTCTGCTACCCTGCCCCACAAATCTCTTTCTCAATGCTTTGAATCCTCTCCAGGCTCCTCACCACCCACAAGGACAATCCCAGGCTTCCTAATGCATCGCCCTCAGTGTCACCTTCTACCACTTCTCCCCATGGACCCAATTACTCCAAGCATAACACACTGCATATCCCTGAGCGAAGGATGTCCCTGTGTCTTTGTACTTACTTCTTCTTTCTGGAATGACCCTCACCCACTTTTCCATCAGAATCACTGCTGTTGATCCTCCAAGTAAATCATCATTTAATTTGTTAAGCAGTTCCTAACTACTACTCAATATAGCTCTTCAAGGCTATATTGGAATATTACTGTATTCCAAAAATATTCTACACAAGGGTTTTAATGGGACTTTTAACGCCATATTATGGTTACTCATTTATGTATGTTTCCCCGAACTTCTTGAGGAAAGGGCCATTCTTTCTTCAGCTTTGTGTCTCTAACTTCTATCACAGTGCCTTTCACATGGCCAGAGCTGAGCAGTACTTAATGAATGAGGAAATGGATGGGTGAACTCATTCAAAACAGCCTGGTCCATTCTCATAAACTCTCTATCCATGTTAAACTCCAATTATGTTTTAATCATATTTATTTGATCCTTTCTGTAGTTGAATGTGGTCAGGTCATCTGTAATTTCTATACCTGCAATTTGCAGCTTCTTTAATTTCATAATTCGAAATCCATTTTAAATGGATCTTTTCTCCTTGTTTACCTCAAGTCAAACAAATTAAGTCAAAAGATGGCTCTGCTTGCTTTCACATCCATCAATGCCTCCCTTCCCACTGGGGCTAGTTCTGCTTCACAGCCATTCCCCTGCACACATGACTGCATCCTCCCCAAGGGTCCCTTCTTGATTAGCCACGTGCCCATCATTACACGTGCGCCTGTCACTGCTGACTGCCCCCACTCTCTGTTCCGTTTCGTCTTCCTCCTCCTCATGTTTCTTTGTCTGCCCCACAAGACCCTTCTCTCTGCATCACATGGCAACATGAGGAGGAGCTGGGAATCAGAAAACCTAGAGCACAGACCCAGCTCCCACAGTAACCAACAGAGTACCTTAGAGTAACAAGAGCACCCATCACTGCTGTTGAAGCAGCTGAAGTTTATTGTATTAGATGTTTCCCTTGTGTTCTGATTGAATTGTCAAACCACCCTGCAAGGTATGCAACAAATATATCCATTTTAAAGATAAGGAAACTGAAACTTAATTTCCCATGGTCACATGTCATGTAAGCTGTGAATTCCAGTGAGGTAGTTTGGAGGAAGCCAGGCCAATGAGTGTTCAGCTCCTGACTCTGCCATCTATTAGCTGGCCCATTGCCAGCCAATTCATCATTTTAAGTAGTAATTTTATATTTATTAAAATGTGGATAATACTACCAACCTTGTAGCACTGTCTGTGATTTTTTAAAATACATGTTGAATTCTTTTCTTTAATTAATAAATTTATTTATTTGGCTGCGTCGGGTCTTAGTTTTGGCATGCGGGATCTTTCATTACAGTGCGCAGTCTCAGCAGTTGCGGTGGGCGGGCTTAGTTGCCCCATGGCATGTGGGATCTTAGTTCCCCGACCAGGGATCAAACCCACATCTCCTGATTGGAAGGCAGATTCTTAACCCCTGGACCACCAGGGAAGTCCCATGTGTGTGACTGATAAGTGAGAATTTTGTAGTGTAAACAGCATGGCAACTGGCACCCAGTATATGCTCAATAAATGGTAACTCAATGTGACACCATGATGCCAGGCTTCAAGCCTGGTTATAAAGTCTTTGTCCCTAGGACCATGATGTCCTGCCTCTTAGGCAATTAATTTCTCCATTAAGTAGGGATTAAAGAAGATGGCTCTAAGAATTGCAAAGACCTGGCTTTTTCTACCTTAGACACTTGCTAAGATAGGCTTGTTATTTAACCTCTGAACTTAAGCTTCTTCATCTATAAAACTGGGGGAGGGGGAATCTTCCTAATTCCTTGGAATTTTTGAGGGTCTGATTACATAAAGCAGAATATTTTGAAAAGTGCCATAGGTAAAGGAATCTCTCCATAGGCATTAACTGATTAGGACTCCCTCAACACCACCACTTCAGAAATGTTTAAAGTTTAACAGGGTAAGTAAGAAAAATAAAAGCTATAAAGAAAAAAAGTATAAATTTCTGATGTTTGAGACCCTAGACATCAACAGGTAGTGTGAGAAGACAGCCGAGCGCTTGGTGAGGCC
Source organism: Eschrichtius robustus (assembly GCF_028021215.1). Lineage (NCBI taxonomy): Eukaryota > Metazoa > Chordata > Mammalia > Artiodactyla > Eschrichtiidae > Eschrichtius > Eschrichtius robustus. Next base: position 50,492,519 of record NC_090841.1, read on the forward strand.
CTCAGATAACACCGTGCGATTATACTTGGTTTCCAACTCATGGAGCCAGACCTAAGAGCGCATCTGTTCCTATGTTCTGAAAACTAGTGGGTTTCTTTTCTTACCTAGAGACTAGATCTCTATTAAGTAGGGAAAAAATGTTCCCTATCAAAAAATAAAATAAAATAAATCAACTGCAGCGTGCTGGAAATAGGGTCCAACATAAACTGTGTGCAGTTAACACTGACTGCACTGTGACTGTGCTTGGACAGAATTCTGTGCTCCTGAGCAATCTCACACCACAGAAATATCATAGGATTGTTGAATGGTTAAATATCTTATTGAATGTGATTGGTATTATAATGATGAGATCCACTGAAGATTTGCTCTGAGAATGGGTGAAAAGTTGGGGCTAAGGCATACATAAAGACCTGCATAGCCTGTATTTCATTCTATGCCCTGTCTTGTTCATGCTGGACCCAGATATAAATAAAGCTGACCTGATACTGGTCACATTTCTACATTATTCTGGAAATTTCCTATATTCAGAAAAACCATGGTTACTTATGAAAAAGTCCTGGAACTACTGATTCTGGCCAAATACTGGGAACAAACCCAGGGTCCTACAGGTGCCTGGCTGCAGGGGCATTATTCCAATTATCCAGTTATGAGGTTTGACTTATTTACCCCTAAAGAAATAGGGAGATGTGTGTGGTACCAAACAGTAGATAAAAATTCAGTGCAGAGTCAGATCAACATTGAAGCCCTCCCTCCAGTTCTGCCTGGCAGTGGACTCCCTCTCTTCCAAGCCCAACTCTTCCATCTGGCTTTTGGAGCCCATCCCCTCCCATCAGCTTTCCTGCATCAGTGATGTTTTATCTCGCATAGATCAATCCTGCAGTCTTTATTGTTCCTCTCTCTTTGTCTGTTAAGAAGATTCTCAGGTCCTGCTGACACCTTGAGTTTGTCTCTCATTTCCTTTCTTCGAGGGCCATTACTCTCAAGAGCAGCTGGTTCTCTACCGCTTCTACCTACTCATCATACATTCACTGAAGCCTCCTCTAATATCATTTCTATTTCCAGTATTCTACGGAAAATGCTCTCCCCGAATGCAAACAATGATCTCCTAAATGTTATCTCCTGCTCTGTCTTCTCAGCCATCAAACTATTGAAACTTGGCCCTTTGCCACACCCACCTTCTTGGACCATTTATCCTCTGCTTTGGGACACTGATTTCTGTTGATTCTCTACTACTCGTAACCATTCATATTTTACTCTTCTGTGTCTCTACCTAGCCTTTAGTGTCAGTATTTACCAGCATTCTATCCTCAGCCTTCTTCTAATTATTTTCCTTGACTATGATGATGAATATAGTCACGACTTGGTTGCAACAATCAAGACAGTTGCACAACACCTGACACTTACTAAGCATTCAATAAGTAACAGCAGTTTTAACAAATCTTTTCCACTTTACGTTCCTGCCATACTTGGTCATAAAATATATGCTCCAATACACAGATTTTATGCTTCCCAACAACAACCTGGTATCTCCTGAGACATTATTTTCCTCATGGAATGTCTTGCCTCCTCCTGCAAGGACTCCTTACAGCCTTCAAAAACCGGTTTAAATATTATCTTCCCCTTTCTCAATATCCCATCAAAATTTTACTCTGGGCCCGCACAGCACAGAGTTACCTCCATTCACTAATTACTTTATGTCTTCAATATCGATGTAGCCTGTCAAAAAGCCAGGGTTCCATGTGATTCAGTCTCCATATGAAGTACATTCAAAGGGCAGTCCAGCAATCAAACTATTTAAAATATAATTCCAATTCGTATTTACATTTCTCCATTTGTACTCACTATCCAATTTATAACCCACAATAAAATTTCTCAAGTTCTTTTGCCATTTCTTAGTTCTTTCTCATTATCTCCAACTTCTCTAGAACAATTCAAATGCTAAACCTTCCAAAATTCTCCCATTCACCCAGTACCCATGGAGTTTCTTGCTTTACCTTCTAGACTGAATTAGCCTCTTATTTATTTGTGGGTTTTTTAGTGCCAGTCCTCAGTTACTCCTGATTCTGCATCTCCCAAAACTTGTAATTTCCCTGGAAAAGGTACCTGTGGATGATACAAATGTAGGGCAAAGAGAAAACTAACACTGACATATGAAGAAATCACATCCCAATTTTAATTGTATGGTTTTCTCTCCTTAGTTTAAAATGGTGCTTCGAGGGAGATTATACATCATTTGCATCCTTGTAGCACCAAAGTGCCCGTAATTTATGCATTTATTTATAGAACACGTAGTATACATCATACAGTAATAGAAACTGAGATACCAGAAGGAGAAAAAGAAGGAGGAGGAGAGGAGGAGGAGCAGAAACAGAAGGAAAAGGATCAAGAAGGATCCTGTTCCTGAAGAGCTTACGATAAGTGATCAAGAGTAATATACCTAGCACATTAGAGATGCTCAAAAGTTATTGGCTGAACTGGCTGCACTCCCCCAGCTACTCATTTACATATAGAAACTATTCTCTATTGTGCGGCAAACTGGCATATAAAATTTCATAAGTAACTTATTGAAGTTGTCCTCAACCTAAGTAACATAATTGGCTGTGAGAGTTCTGAAAAGCAATTTATAATAATAACAGTTAAATGGTCAAGGATTTTTTAAGTTTTTAAGATAAATTAAATGGTTATTTCTGTAACAAGATCACTTTTACCCATCTGCTTATAATATACATTCTTAGCTGAAAGAGAGTAACAGAATTAAAATCAGTGTGTTGGAAACTGCTCATAAACCTGGGTACATCCATGTGAGTGTATCTTGCATGTGACCACCATTCCCACACGTGGTCACAGTGAAAAAAAAAATGATAAGAAGAACTGATGGGGCTTCCCTGGTGGCGCAGTGGTTAAGAATCCGCCTGCCACTGCAGGAGACACGGGTTCGAGCCCTGGTCTGGGAAGATCCCACGTGCCATGGAGCAATGAAGCCCGTGCACCACAACTACTGAGCCTGCGCTCTAGAGCCCACGAGCCACAACTACTGAGCCTGCGAGCCACAACTACTGAAGCCCGTGTGCCTAGAGCCCGTGCTATGCAAGAGAAGCCACCACAATGAGAAGCCCGTGCACCGCAACGAAGAGTAGCCCCCGCACAGCAAGAAAGACCCAACACAGCCAATAAAAAAAAAAAAAGAACTGATGGTCTAATAAAGTCCCCATCTTTACTACTCATCCTAACAGACCAGCAAAAAGGAGCAATCTCAAAATGACTAGAGACTCTGGCATTCTCGTCCTTTCTATTCATGTTTTCCCTCATCCTTTCCTCTCCCTCTAATATCATTTTAATCCTTTCACGAACTCCAGTTCTTTCCAAATTCTTCATTCCCATTTGAACTCTTTTTTTTTTTTTAATGTTCCTTTTCCGTCCTTTTATAGTTTTCTCTTCTTTGCCATGTTTTTCCCTGCTTCCTGCTCCCCACCTCAACCCTGCTCTCCAGCCCTGCTTGGTGAATGGAGCTGCGGCTGAGAAGGCTGAGCAGGAAGGGGCAGAGTGGAACGAAGCTGATGACCTGTAAGAATGTCATTCACAAGAGCTTGTTAGCTTTATCTTACAACCACACAGGCACTTTTGGGGGAGGTGACACGGGAGAGATTTAATCCAAGGGGAGATTAAGCACACACTAACTGGTCAAGGCCCATCTGGATCTCATTTTTCTTGGAAAGACACTCTGGATGTCACGAATTAAAGCCCATGGTTCTCTTCATCCAATCTCAATCAGTTTCTCCTGTATGATGATTGGAATGCCCTCTTCACGCTACCTTTTCAAAAGTTCTTCCTTTACCATCTTTCAAAATTTCCCGAAATCTCCGCATTATCTTAAGAAATTCTCCCTCAACTTTGAAGCAGTGGAGGCCATTTGTCCTAATATTCAACTTTCAATACATTATTCCCCATTCTAAATGTGCTTATACCTTGTCCTTATAGATAATATAAATACTTATATAAAAACTAAATATGCTTACAACAAACCTCGAGGTCCTGGGGAAGGCAAGTTATTTCACTGACTAAAAATTTACATCTCAACTTTTTTCATTAGTAAGGTTTTAAAATCCTTTTCACCTAAAACTTTTCTTCAACCTCATGGATACTATGAGTCTCTTGAACACTCCATTTTCCTGACCTCATCTTCTTCCCTCTCCAAGCATAGCCACTTGGGCTAATCTTTTTCTAACACCTTCAATGGGGTCCTTTCATCCAAATCAACTCTAAACTCCTCAACCCTCATCTTAACTAATCATTCCTCTTCTCCACTCTTCTACCCAGACTACTAAGTGTACCTGTTTTGTTCAGAAAGGGAGGTCACCTGACAGTAATTTCAGCGATGGGGGACATAACCATAATCCATAGTGGCTTAAATATGATGTGGTTCTTCAGCACCACTTGCTAAACTTATATCTGTCAATACTAATTTCTAATCCCTCAAGCAGCTATTTCAAACCTTCATCTTTCTCCTCAAGAACCAATCAACTCATTTCATAGTAGACGCCCCTGTCTCATTATTAGCTTAGAGGTTCACTAGAGAAAAGAAAAATCCTCAGATCTATTTACATTCATTCCCATTCTTACAGCCCTCCCTCCAGCCTCAGAGAAAGAAGCATCTTTCAAGAGCACTCAGGCTTTACTCCCTCAAATTTTCTTATCATCCATTCTTCTCTCAGCCTATGTACATTCTAAAAAAAATTTTAAATATATATTGGGTAACTGAATTCGTCTGATCACTAATCCAAAATTCCCCCTACCCTTTCTTTATTCTTCCCTTCCATTCCCAGTCAACTTTCTTGAAAATTTCCTAGAAAAATGGGCCATACTAACTTACTCTTCAATTTCCAGCCTCCTATTTAAATCACTTCACTAAAACTAGGCTGAAAGTGGTCAATGTTTACCTTCGTCTAGTAATATACAGAGATACTTGAAAACTCAAATAGCATTATAAGACTTTTAACTAACATACACACACACACACACACACACACACACGTCTTCTGTCTTCTTCATCAGAAGAAGGGGCAACCATCAGATGGGGCAACCATCTTCAAATTTTACTTTGGGAATTTAGTTCAAAACTTCTAGATAATATACATATGGTGCCGTCTCTTTATTACTTTCAGACAGTATTTGTTAAATTGCTACTATGAGAATTTACATTCTCCTCTTCAGCCTATCTTTTTACACAGTTATATCACAAATTTTGGTTATTTTCATTCCAGTGTTTATAATTCTATGGTTATGCAGTTGGTATTTCATATTGAGCCAAGTAACAAACTAAACTAGATCTCCTTTCTTGAACAATTTTTTCTTTTTTCTTCAATTTAAAAAATGTCTAATGTTTTCATTTGCTCAGTTTCTCTGCATCTTGGGCTACATCTCACAATCTTACCATCTCTGTAAGAAGGCTCCTCAGATTTTCTCATCATAAAACTTTACATTTTTTCATAAGTTCTTGTTTCTTCTGAGAATTCCTCTGAGAGCTCTCAGTCTTCTTCCTCCTATCTGGACTACTTGTTCCACAGTGGACTAGTTCACTATATAGCAGTTGATCTGCAACTTCTCATTTTCTTTGTACTAAACAGAATTGTCTCTTTCCAGCATCCCATGTCATTCTTTTTCTTGACTTACTCTCTCATTTTCACAAAAGATATATTTCAGTATATGAGAACAGACTTGAGAAAGGGTACTTGGGAGATAAATTTTAAGATTTTATGCATCTGAAAATGTCTTTGTAAGTTGGTTTTGTGCAAAATTTTAGGTGCTCAGTATTTTGAAGACATCGCATTTTTTAATCAAATGGTATGTTGAAAGGACCAATGACATTATAAGTCCTCACCCAATACAAAGGAAATTTTTTTCCTATGGAAACTAAAACTCTTTCCTTATGGAACTGTAAATGGGAATGAAGGATTAAGGACTTCTGAAAAGACTTTCCTCCATAATAGCAATGAAAACACTGGCAAAAATTGTCAAAATCAACTTTTCCAGAAGTCTGAAAAACTAACCAAAGGCTTGTAACAATCCAATGAAAGTTTGTTCAAGAAAAATGATTGAATCTCAGTAGTAACAATGATCTTTATGGCATTTTAATGTGTTCTAATCCCATCCCCCTCTTCGCAGCTCTGTGATATCCTTCAAAACCAACCACTCCACGATCATGGTAAAGCAAGCAGCCTAGCAGTCACTAGTGGGTAGAATAGGTTTAGAGATCCCTCCAAATACCATATTCAGAGAACTGCCATTATTTGACATGTCTGCCAATTACCTGAAAAATTCATTCTCAGAGTTTGTTCTTATTTGACCTGACTCAGACCTCATTCAGTGCCTACAGCCTTTTCTATGGAGCATTTGTCAAAAACAATCAACAGCAATTGCTTAACCTCACAGCTGCCTGAGGGAGCATTACCAGTTGGGGTAAATAAGAGCTTGGCAAAGAAACGTAAAGGAAAAATCTGGGGAATGAGATGTTCAAGCTTTGAACATCACATCTTTGAAAGTCTCCATTTTATTACTGGAAATCTAGAAGGCCATGGATATGTGTAGGGCTGTACACAGGCACAGGGTTGTACATATATCCAGGAAAGACCTGAGAAGGTCCTAAATTGATCTTGAAGCACTGCAAAAGCAACAAAAGTGAAAGCAAATGCAGAGGTGTAAACTGCCTGACTGAGCATTGACGGAATGTCCCAAAACACATCCAGAGCCCTTTGTAAAGGTTGGGTGTCTTATTGATCCAAGGCATTTAAGAAAATCTCTGTTCAATCATTATTTGACTACAGAATTAGCTCAGGAAATTTACTAAATAAAGAAACAGCAACAAAAACAAACCTTAGGAGAGAGGAAGAATTTGATCTCCCAAGTTGTCAAATTATATTACTTTAAAAGTCTAGTTTTCAACAGAAAATGATGAGACATGCAAAATACAACAAAATTTGGCCCACACAGGAAAGAAACATCAATATAAACTACACTTAAGGATTTGCAGATGACTGACTCCGTAGACAGACATTAAATCAACAATTTTAAATATATTCAAAGAACTAAAGGAAACCTTACCTTAAAAAAAAAAAACCTAAAGGAACAATAAATTAAATAAAGTATGAGAACAATGTCTCAGCAAATATAGAATACGAATAAAGAGACTAAAATTATAAAAAAGAGCCAGATAGAAATTCTGGAATACAAAGTACAATAAATTTACTAAAGGGGCCCAACATCAGATTTGAGCCAGCAGAAGGAAGAATTAGCAAACTTGAAATGATATTATCTAGTCTAAGGAACAGAAAAAAATAAGAGTGAAAAAATTAACAGATCTTCAGAGACCTGTGGAATACCATTCAAGCATACCAACATATGCATAATGGGAGCCCCAGAGGACAGGCAAGAAAAGGCAGAAAGAATATTTGAGGAAAAAAATGGTCAAAATCTTCCCAAATTTGATGCAAGGCATTAACCTACACATTTCTAGAAGCTCAACAAACTTCAAATTGGATAAATTCCAAGAGATCCACACCTTAAAACATCATAATCATAATAACATGAGGAGTGGGGAAGGAAACCAAGCTAAACAGAAAATAAAATTATGTACTATTGAAATTAAGTTGAGAATAATCAACTCCATTTAAATGGAAGTTTCCTAATTCCTGTTTAATGGACCTTCCTGATTTACCTCAAGTCCTCCAGTGCATCCACCTTATTGTTGCTGGTGTGAACTAACAACATAATTAATCATCTCCCTCTCCTGCTCAAAATTCCTTATGAGGTTACAAGGCATGTTGTAAGTTACTTTGTGTGGTATATGAAGCTCATCAAGATGTGGTGTCTGTCTACCTAATTCCTCTTCTTTTAGCTCAAATCCCCTCTTGTTTATAGTCCAGCCAGATTAACATACACGAAGTCAGAGAACTGCAAATATCTGCACAACTTTCACACCTTTGCACGTGGTTTTCTCTGTAAAATATTCTTCCTCCTTGTGCCCTCTTGGAAAACAACCATTTTACCTCCAAAATCCATTTCAGATCAGATGTCCTGTCTGATGTGAAGGGAGTTAATCACTCCTTCTTCTCTGCTCTCTGTACCTGGTACGTGAAGTCATCACACTCTACAGTAATTATTTCCTTATGTGAAATTCTCACTCCTTTAAAATTATATATCACGTGTTCAATAGACAGTCTTTCAACTAATTTATTCTTTCAAACGTTTACTGAGCAACATCTCTGTTCTAAGTATGAAATGCTAAACAAACAAAATACCTCATGCCTCTAAGGAAAACAAGGCCACATCGTTATTTAATTTTAGATGATTTTATGTCATGTATCTCTAAGTATACTCTAAGCACCTTGGAGGTAAGAACCATGTCATGTACATTACTCTAGAATTGTCAGCACTTAACAGAGAGTCTTGCATATTGTGGGCATTTGATTTTGCCATAGTCTATGAACTGGTCTTCTGTCTTCAGTTTTGCTCTGATCCCCACCCCCAAACTATTCTTCATAAGAAACTCAAAATAATATTTCTAAAATATAAGGCTAGGGAATTCCCTGGCGGTCCAGTGGTTAAGACTCAGCACTTTCACTGCTGTGGGCCTGGGTTCAATCCCTGGTCAGGGAACTAAGATCCCACAAGATGCACATCCAAAAATAATAATAATAATAAAAATAAAATACAAGGCTATATAAGTCATACCCTGGTTTAAAATATTTAATTACTCCCCTTTACCTTTAGGACAAAATTTGTCTTCCCCATTAGACTATAAGCTCATTAACAAAAGTTTCATCTTCCTCTTGTAACCCCAGTAAAGAGCCTGGGACCCGAATATTTGATAATAAATGTACTGGTTGGATTTGTTTAAATATTGGTTGAAATTAATGGATGAATCTTAGGATTGACTATATGCTTTACTCAAAGACATTTTAATTTCCCTGGATTTGGAGTAATTAGGACATGACTTGTGTTCTATCTAGCTTCTTCATATTTATGTTACCAATATCCTGGACACATCGTTCTCACTTGACAGGAACCATGACTTATTTACAGTGCGTTGGATTGAGCACACTAACACGCTCAAATACACAGCAACTGTTCACAATTTTGTTACACTTAGGTCAATTGCCTAGTTTTTGGAAAGTAGACAATAACGAAGAATAGATTTTCTAATGCCATATTTTTTGTTTAAGAACATTTGCAGTTTTACAGTTCCCTGGACTCTGATAAATATTTCACAAATAACTAAGGACATACATCTTTCTCTAAAGAGCTTAAAAGTAACTGTCATTCTTTTTTATCAAAGGAGGGTACTGAGACAGAGAGGGTGAGTTATATAACCAATGTCACAAATATAATCATGAGGTGCAGTTGGTAGTGACATAAACAAGAGTCAAATAACGATTCACAGAACACACGAGGAAGACCAGGAATACTAAACAGGGAATAATGATGGGGATATTAGACAGATAATTCTACAAACCAACATGCCTCATCCTAAACAACAAAATCCCTGACCACACAAGGCAGAGACCAAATCAGGAATAAGAACAGCAAAATCTGAAACCACACATAAAATAACTGTCTTCTCACTGAGGTTTTAAATCAGAAGAATCCTATGAACAAAAACCAAAGATCAGGAACTTCCCTGGCAGTCTAGTGATTAGGACTTTGCCTTCCAATGCAGGGGGTGTGGGTTCAATCCCTGGTTGGGGGGCTAAAATCCCACATGCCTTGCAGCCAAAAAACCAAAACATGAAACAGAAGCAGTATTGTAACAAATTCAATAAAGACTTTAAAAATGGTCCACATAAAAACAAAAACAAAAACAAAGATCATGATCCTAACAGAGTCTTTCCCAATAGACCATGTTCATCAGGAATTGACATCTCTATTTTCTCAAGACAACCAATATTACATAGGTCTAACCTAGTCCATTTAGTCCTGTATAATATCCAGACTCTTCCATTTTTGATTCTGAAGCGATGGCCTGGTAGTCAATCTCACAGTCCATCAATAAAGTTCTAGATTTAAAATTCTTTTTAAAAGTGCATGGTCTTACACTACAATAAAAGAATCTGTATTCCTTTATTTCCCTACATGGATTTAGGTTTCCAAAGTCTCTTTATCCTCTGCTCTTCAAGGACCTAATCAGCTCTATTGTCCTGGTGGTTGAAGTCACAGTCTTGATAGCCCTGACCTGGGGAGGAGCTGGTCCTTCTCAGTCAACTCTAAAACTTCAGGAAATCTACATTGTTGTGCAGGGGCTTATGTTGAATTTACGAGAAAGACCAAATAGTGCTAAAGATCACTGAGCTTTTAAAGGTATTTCTCTCTGGCCTGGCAACTAAGAAAATCATCCTTTAAACCATGTCTTACAGAACCACAGAGAACAAATATAAAGAAGCAAGCCCTACAGATAGAGTCCAAGCCGGAAAAAAGGAGCAGGGAGGGTGAATTCTGTTCAGCTATACTAATTCTTCTTTCTAAAAAAATGATGAGTGGGAAGAAGCTGATGGAGTCTCTCTTTCCCACTAACCTGCCCTACTGGTTATGTCAGTGGTCAGTATGCAAGCCACTGGAAATATGTGGATCTGTCAGTGCTACTTGAGAGTTGAGTCTTCAGGAAGGGAGAATATCATATATTTCATATTGTGACAAACAGTGATCTAGCAACAACATTCACACTACTGTAAGCAACCCCATCATGTGTACATTCCATAACTTGAGCTAAGTGAATCCTACTCTTAAGGACTCTTAACTTTTAGCACCTCTTATCTTCAGAATGCAATCCCTACCAAGGTATATATATATACAATGGAATATTACTCGGCCATGAAAAAGAACGATAATGCCATTTGCAGTAACATGGATGGACCTAGAAATTATCATACTAAAGCAGAGTAAGTCAGAAAGAGAAAGACAAATACCATATGATATCACTTATATGTGGAATCTAAAATACGACACAAATGAACATATCTATGAAACAGAAACAGATTCACAGATATGGAGAACAGACTTACGGTTGCCATGGAGAAGCGGAGGTAGGGAGAGGAAGGATTGGGAGTTTGGGATTAGCAGATGCAAACTATTATACAGAGGATGGATAAACAGCAAGGTCCTACTATATAGCCCTGGGAACTATATTCAATATCCTGTGATAAACCATAAAGGAAAAGAATGTGAAAAAGAATATATATATATGTATAACTGGATCACTTTGCTGTACAGGAGAAATTGACGCAACATTTTAAATCAACTACACTTCAATAAAATTAAAAAAAAAAAAAAAAGAAAGCAATCCCTGCCCTGCCTATCTTCTTCTGAAATTCTCTATTAGTTAACCATTTGACTTTTTCTCCTTCATTACATCTACGCATCTCAATCAAGAGAGCATTTGATTATAATTGCTGAATCACCTTTGCACTCTTAACAAACTATAAAACCTTCCAGGTGTGCCTCCAACGTGGGGTCAGTAACTCTTCAACACTGCCAACGCAGCAAATCTTCACACCCTCTCGTTCCCACTTTGGAGCAGGAAGTGTTCCAGCTTTCAAGAGGGTCCATGGATGGCAGGGGGCGGGGGCAGATATGGAGGAGGCCAGCCCTCTTTAACAGAACAGACCACGGTTAATACACTTTGGTTTGAAAAGGCTTACCAGAAATGTCTCTCCTACCCTGCTTAACGTCCCTTTCATATCGTCACACAGCTTGAGAGCCTGCAAACTAGATTTGTTTGGGTTAGTAGCATTTGCTTTCAAGATACCAACCCTCCCAGGAGGCTCATTCAATTGCTTTATTCCTAAACTCAAGCTGAGATCAACCCTTACACATAAAACATGAATATGCATGTGGGAAGAAGAGAAAGGATTTTGTAGCAAACAAGACCTCATCGTAGAGTGTTTAAAAAATAAGGACTTTAGACAGCCAGTGGTCAGCAACAGGGCAATGGGAGCAGGAGTTGGGAGGGGGACAAGAAAGACTGACCACATTATGTGCCAGTATTAGCTCATTTTGTCCCAAAACAACAATATAAGGTGTTATTTTATCATGTATCTTTTTTTCACAAATGAAAAAATGGAGCTCAGAAAGGTTGTCACTTTTCCAAAATCTCCTAGTGACAGATCTCCATCTAGGACTAGGATTCAGGTGTGTCTGGCTCCAGAATCTGTGCCCTTGAGTGCTCGTCACCTGGAACTGGCCAGTGGGAAGGGCCGGCAGGGCTCCGGAGTCAGGGTAGGCGCAAGGACCACCAAGTCTGCGCTATCTCTCACGTCTTCCCCTATTTCCCTGGAGAGCTAAAGTCTAGTCTCAGCTATATTGTCTTTAATTGCTTCCTAGGACCAACAGGTCAGTGTACTTGGGGAAATGACACTTTTTATGATCTTACTCTGATAGAGTATAATCAATTTAGCATAAGCAAAGTGACAAAATTTTTGAAGATTCTGGGTTCTAGTTTTTTTTTTTTCCAGTCCCTCACGCACCTGCTACCCAAAGGTTAAGAGCATGGACCATAGAATCAGAAGAGTTCAAATCCCTGCTTCATCATTTACCAGCTTCTCGGCGTCTCTAGGCCTTAACATCTTCATCTTAAAAACACGGTCAACGAAAATTTCTGTTTCTTAGGATGGAGGTGATGATTCAATGAGTTGGTATATGTAAGACACATGTGGCAGAGAGCACTTGATAAAGGTCAGCTATAGATTACCTTACTTGAAAACCGTTTTTAGTTCTTACATTTTTAGGCTCTAAAAATTAAGAATTTTTCATCTCCGTGTATGTATATAGAACATATTTTTTTACAAAACTATTTTAACAGCTCATTTAACATATTTTTTTTACAAAACTATTTTAACAGCTCATATAACATAATAATAAATAAGCCAGAATTCTAGAGACAAAAGGAAATTATGTTTTTTATCAAAGATATTTTTCCCTCAATGGACTGAAAATTAAGCAGTGAAAGCTGTATTATTTTTTGTAGTTACTTTCTCAAATTTAGACGTATTCTTAGGATTATAGCGACCTGTCGTCTAAGAGACTAAATACTACAGTTTGCTTTAGACTGTCCAAGTTCAGTAAATCTAGATGTTAAAGAGTGCTATATAAATTACTCTTGATTGATCCACAAAGGTATTTCTGCAACTTACGTCTTCTTAAAATCAGTTCCATTCTTTAACACCGTTCCATTAAACTTTAGTATGTAGTTTAATGCTTTTTTCTTCCAAATATAAGCTAAGAAATAACAAGATTGAAGCAGCATTTTTGATCTGGCAGTCTTCAATTTTGCAGTTAAGAATGTGTTCAACAAGCCAGAGATGTACAATTCCCTAAGCAGGTGAAAAAATGTGATTGTGAGGGCTGAGATGACAGTTTTCATACCATTTTCAATGCATGTCCTGTGAATCTCTTTTACACTTGGTAATATGTTTTTATATATTTATTTCTAGAGAAAATTAAATAAGCATTTCTATGTTTAGTTTTCCAGTTATCGTAAGATACATAAAAGAGAATATGGGAATTAAAGGCCAAGGAGATACTTATCTAAGTGAAAAGCACTAAGATTTCAAGGATGATTATGATCCTCAACAGCTTTTGTCATCGTTATGAGTGTCTGTCCAAACAGTGATGAACTCACTCTCCACAATTGGCATTGAGTAGGACCTTGTGTTCATGTTTAAAGTGAATAAGTTCATTCATGTAGAGCTTGTCAGTCACAGCGTTTGCAAATATTTTCTCCCATTCCATAAGTTGTTTTTTTTTGTTGATGGAGAGAATACAAATACCTCATGAGGTTGATGTGAGGGTTAAATGACACAACACATTACTAATGTACTTCGCACAATGTTAGACACAGAGCCATCACTAAAAACATGCTAGTAGCTGTTCCAGTTCTTGTAATTGTTTACAGAGGACAACGTGATGAGTAGGGAATCAGTCATCTAGCCGAATTTGAAACCCGGAATCCCATTTCACAGTAATTTTCAATCACAGGATACTGAGGTATCAGGTAGACCCTAAAAGTGTAATACAATTTAATTTGTGTGGTATCAACACATCCGTAGAGCATAGACTAGTACCTAAGTCTCTAGATGACATTTAGCTGTGGTTCTAAGCATTCAGTAACACAAAGTAAAGAGCAACTATTGCATTTGCTCCTAAGATGATGGTCTAAAGAATGCAAATGGACACAGCTATATTTTAGGTAGACTAGACATACTCTCGGTATTTTGAATGCACAGATCTGGTACAGTTTCCTCTGTATTAAGACCTTAATCGACTTTGCAGACATCTGTCTGTAAACTTTAAAAATTGGTAACCAGGAAACTGCAATTATTTTGCAAACCCTAAGTCAGGCTTTCAGCCAATGTCCTTCTACAACCGTGAATGGTTAGCACGCCAATCCCCAAAGCCTGAATACAAGCCATAAACTGAAACGCCAGGCACTAACCTGGAACTAGCAGTGATGCAATCAACAGCCCCGGCCCTGGGTAGATTTCTAGCCTTAATATTCTGAGCTTGTTGTAAAAGCAGCAGCAAGAAATCTGTCACTGGGGTGTTCTAGGTCAGGTTCTGCTGAAAGGGTGATGATTAACGTAAATATATCAGTCAGAAGAGGCAATTGCTTTCTTCTGGCATTGCTTCTGAAATACACGGTAAGACACTCAACAGAAATATGGAGAGAAAACATGGAAACTAAAACGACCCTGAATTTCTTCCTGGAAGAGGGGCTAAATGATGTTGCTCATCAGATTTCAAACCAGAGAAGCTTTTAACTGGATAAAGTCAGTCACCATCTGGCTACCTTGGGCCAGAGCTCAGCCAAACCACAGGACAATGCAATAATCTTCCTACCAAGACCTAAGTAACTGAGGACAAGTGTTCTCCTTAACACCATAGAAGTCAAAAGCCTAGGGCTTGGAAATAATTAAAACAGTGCCTTCTGTGTTATCTATAAGAGGTGGTGCCAAGATGGACCTTCATCTAATTATGGCAAGAGGGGGCAAAAACAACGCTGACCTCTCTAATCAGCCGAGTTTTAGAAATAATTCACCACAGATCAAGATTAAACGATGATGGATGATTTACCTTACTAAGGTATATTTTATTCAATATTTTATTATTCCCTTTTATATTTTTTATTACACTATTTAATAAACACTTATGTAGCATTTACTTTGCCAAGCATACTTCTGAGCACTTTACAAATATTAGCTCATTTCCTCCTCGTAATAACCTTATGAAACAGATACAACCATCAACTTCATTTTGCAGCTTGAGGATATTGGCAGTTATGTGCCTTGAGTTTCTAAAAGAGTTTCTAAAACTGGTGAAATAAAGATATTCAAGAAGACTCTAGATTTCTCTAAAAATGACATTTTAAAACACCAATAAGTAAACAGTAGTCTTATCAGCATGAAACAGGCCCAAGAATCTGAAGACAAAAGTATAAAATATTCCTCCAAAAAGGTCCTTATAAAGCCAAGCCCTGGTTATTTTAATGGTACATATTGCAAGTAAAGTATAGTTGAGGTAGACTGAAATGCCAGTGGCTTTCAGACTCACTCTCCACTTCTCACCACCTTCTGGAGTTCCTGCTCTCTCACTCTCTCCTTGTCTTTGTTATCTCCTTCTCTGTCTCACTTCTCTTTGACTCCCTCAAAGAAAGCCCCCTCTCTCTGATAAACTGCAGGGGCTAATGAAGAAACTGGTGAAGAGGGGCGCCCAATAGGAAAGGATTTACTTCAAAGGCACAGCACATCAAAGTGACTTGCCAGGAAGCCATGAGATCTTGCTGAGTTTGGCCGGCCCCCTTCTCCCCTCACCTCCTTGCTCAAACTTCCACTTGGGGACTATGATGGAAGGGATTTCATAGCTCCAGCTGCCTCCTTCAGCACCATCTGGGGAGCGTGAGGGGTTCATACCAGGTGTCACGTCTTTTGATTAAGTAAATGCTCTCAATAGATATCACTGAATAATATTATCACCTAATTCTCCTGGGGTTTCTTTCTCCTTCTTAAAGTATTTGACAGTAGTTTTCAAATTAGGTAGCATAAATGCAATGAGGATCAGTGTCAGTGTGCCCTGGTGCGTTGAGTGATAGAAGTCATAAGGATGCAGCCTCTGTGACGTCATCAAAAGTAAATCATTGGAGCTGCTACAACACGCGTTACAGGAAAGGAAACAAATGAACTTGATAGCACCTATCACACTACAAAACCAAATGAATACTTTATCTTCAGAACTGGGCCATGTTGACAATACAACAAATATCCAGATGGGAACGGAAAGATTCTGATTGTCACACAGATTATTTCAAACATATTGGTTGATGTTGTCACATCAGTGAAGCATTTGGATGCTTTTATCACTTTTCATCCATGTCTTAGCTGTGCTTTAGCTACAACCTCAGAGTTGTTTATGAGTCTCTCTTCCTCCTTAATATCAAGGCCCACTGCACACTTCCCTCTGCATTCTTTCTACTTCCCAGCCCAAGCCCTGCCCAGAAGGACCAGTGAATATTGCCTGACTGAATGATGATGAATAACATAGAATGTAAATGAAGTCCTTTCTGTGTACATTTTTCAAGGTCTCAAGTTGATCTGGAAGATCTGGCTTTAGCATGCATTGCCTAATTCCAGCAAAAAGTGGACCCCAAAAGCCCATTTTATTTCACGCTTTGGAGAATTTTTGCTAACTATTTGTTTTGCGTCTTATCTTTCTATGAATGTGAACTTGAATTATAAACAGTTGATGACAATAAAAATCTATATTACCTTCTACACAGTCTACCAACTATGTGATTCTACAGTACAAACAGGGTGATAGAAAAGAACTTGGAGACAAAATATCTTTTTCATCTCTTTAAAGATTGAAGCATACGATTGACTCATGCCCAATGTCATGTTTAAGAAACTTAGAAAAATTCAACATTAGACTTATAGTGCTGTCATCAGTGTTACACCTGCTGCTAAAACCCATATTTTTCTAAACCTCCCACAGCTTTGGATTTGCCGGGCTATCCACAATAGAGATTTAGTTTCCAACGTGTTCAGAAACTGTAATAAACCACTGTTATCTTCAGCTGAAAAGCCCAGAAGCCAGTGCAGGCTCTGTTTCTTTTCCTTTGCCTCTGAAGACAAAAAAAAAAAAAAAAAAAAAAAAAGCTAATCAAATTATATGGTTACGTTATTTGATGTAGAAAAAGCATTTGATAAAATCTAACACCATTCATGATAGAAACTCTCAACAAGTTGGGAACAGAGAAGTGTTAGCCTCCACTTGATAAAGAACATCAACAAAAACCTATAGCTAATGTCATATTTCACGGTGAAAGGCTGAATGCTTGCCTTATAACATCAACAACAAGGCAAGGATGTCTGACGTCTACTTTCACCACTCTTATTCAGTATACTACTGGAAATTCTGGACACTGCAATAAGGCCAAAAAATAAATACATAAATAAGAGGCGTACAAATTGGAAAGGAAGAAATAAAACTGTCTCCATTTGCATATGGCATGGTTATCTACATAGAGCGTCCCAAGCAGTCTACGGAAACCATCCTAGAACAAATGAGTTCACAAGATTAAAGGATACCAAATCAACACAAAATCAATCACATTTCCAAGTACTAACAATAGACATGCAGAACCAAAATTAAAATCACAAATGCCATTTACAATTTCCACAAAAAGGAAATAAAATACTTAGGTATGTTCAAAGCACAGCAGGTACAGAAACAATATGCTGAAAACCACAAAATACTGATGAAATAAATCAATGCCATAAACAAATACAAAACAAATACTACAAAATCAAAGTTTAAAAAAGTTAAAAGCTAAGAGGTAAAAGAGGTAAAGAGCAAAATGTGGACTTATAATCTAAATTTCCCAGTAATCATCTCAGTAAAATGACCTTTAACGGAAGCAAATATTTGAGCAAAAAGAACACTAGTGTTAGAGTTTAATAATATTTGGATATTAATCTTGGCCCTGGGAATCCCAGTTATGTGCTCAGTGATTCATGGCAAGAGTTATACACATTCAGCTTCCCCCTCTGTAACTAGGGAATAATTGCAACTACCTCACAAGTATATCGGAAGATTGAATTACGAAGTAAACATAAGAACAGCTGGCATAGAGCCACTCAGGAAGGCTGCAATATGTTCAGTCCATGGTAGCTGTAATTTTATTGATGATACTTTGAGGCACCAAACAGTTATCAGTCTCCAAGTTGTGGGGAACATCTTATTTTCACCACCAGGAAGGTATGATGAGTGAAGAAAGGTGGAAATTGCCATTTACTGAACATTTACTATTTGCTTGCTAGGCATTGTCCAATACCAAAAGTTTTACAGGTGTTCAAACATTCCATCCTCAGGCAATACAGTGAGGAAGGCACTGTTAACTGCATTTTAGTGACAGGAAAACTGAGTTTAAGTACCTTGCTGCAGATCATTTTGCTGACCACTAATAGAACCAGGATGAGAACCTATCTCAGTGGGCTCCCTTATCCACATCTCTTTACTCCGGTTCCCCCATGACAAGAACGATTGCCAGCACCCCTTCTCCCCGTTTAACCGAAAAGATCCCCTGCAATCTCCCCCTCCAGCTCCTATTTTAGTTACAGGGGCCTGTATAGTTCACAGCCCATTTTCAGAGAACTGAAAGTTGGTGCCTTTGAGCTCTAATGAATTCTTTCTTTTAATATTTATTTATTTTATTTATTTATCTGGCTGCACCGGGTCTTAGTTGTAGCACGCGGGATCTTTGTTGCTGCATGCAGGATCATTAGTTGCAGCATGTGAACTCTTAGTTGTGGCATGTGGGATCTAGTTCCCTGACCAGGGATTGAACCCAGGACCCCTGCATTGGGAGCATGGAGTCTTAGCCCCTAGACCACCAGGGAAGTCCCTTGAGGTCTAATGAATTCTTAATGCTTCCTTGAGCAAATTCCTTCTTTCGTTTTGTAAAATTTAAATTAGCTTCTGTGAGTGTTAGCAGGAGTGACTGAAAAATTCTAGCTAAGTTTTACAATATGCAAACCTTTATGGCTTGTGTATATGCTGTAAGGCTAATATTCAATACATAAATAAGGTGATTACCAGGGGATTAACCTTAAATCGTATCATTAAGACTCAGCAAAGACGTTTGAACTCTAGTGGGCATCTCACAGATGAAGGGAATAGAGAAAGAGAGAAAAGCAAAGCAACAGGTCAGAAAAGATGGAAAGGAAAACTTCGGAGGATTCCAAATTGAAACTGGGCCTGCTGAGCAAGACTGTCAATGGTGACTCTTACTCCACGTGACACGTCATCGTTACCATCATCCCACTACTCAGATCTCCCCTCTATGTTCTCATCTGCTGTATACTAGTCTTTGGCTTTATCAATGCATATATGGTTTAAGTTATCCACATTTCCTTCACGTCTGTCAATTTTGAAATTTTTCTCTCTGAGATGGTTGGAGGGTAGATCATACTGATGAAGAGTGTGGGCTCTGGAGTCCATATCCCAGTTCTGTTTCTTATTAAATAGATAACCTTGGTGGAGTTATTTAACTTCTCTGTGCTTTAGTTTCCTTAACTATAAAAAATAGATTCTGATAATAACATCTACCTCATTAGATTATTACGAGAATTAAATGAGATAAGGAAACACCTCCAAAGACATAGCCCAGGACCCTGGGATACTCTAAATGCCTAATAGGTGTCACCAACATTGGCATCAGTGTCAATTTGGTGAGCTCAAAATTGCACTGACGCAGAATATTTTATACAGAATAGGATCTTATGTGATGTTTGATGTTACTAATGATACAAGATGATGACGCTACAAGAACCAACCAAATGGAGAAAACATTTCAAGAGAAATTGTTTAAAGTGTAATTGGAAAACAGTTCACAACAGTCCTCTGTACATAATAAGAGCTACAGGCAAAGCCTGGCCCTTACGTTTTCAGTTTTTGTATATTGTATCCCTTTTCTTTTTCCTTTTTTTGTTTCAATTTATAAAATAATTCATCTTATTTTAGCAAGTATTCCAAATTACCCCACAGGAAATAAAAATAATAGAGGAAGAAATAAGAAAAAGCGATACAACAGCACATTCTTTAATATTTTTACTTTGGTATCTTATTTTTCCCCCAAATGTGATATAATTGTATGTCTGGAAAGAGGTATTCTTGGTGATTTCAGGCTCTGCAAAAGCATGAAAAAAACCCTCCCGTTAATTTATGGCAGTTTATTTTACCTATATATGGGAAAGTTCATTTGGCTTGAACTTTTTTTCAGACCCTGACGAGGCTGCTATTGATTTAGTACTCTACTAGAATACAAACCTGCAAAACACATAACATGGGAAAAGCTAATTATGGTAATAAGAATCAAGCATGCATAATTCCATCAAAAAGTCACTGCTCTTCGTAAATCATGACACTTTTTTTTTTTTTTATAACAACTCCTCTGTTCATTAGGAGAAAATTGCCTGTTAGTGTTAAGTGGACTATAAATGCACTGTTTACACTGAAAGTGGAAAAAAGCTAATGTCACGTTTCATGTCAAAACGATTATTGCTATTGGTGTTGCCTTACTGTATTACTTCAAAAGAGCGTGTAATAAAATCCAAACTTTGCACGTGCTGAGTCATTATCTGAGTCTCCATCACAGAAGAACACCCCCCCTCACTGTTCTTTGTGGGTAGACATTTGAGTCCAGGCTCACATAAGTTATCAAAAGTTACCTTACTGGCCCTTACAACCTATAAGGGGCAAGTGTCTTCTAATGATATTCAACTCAAGACAAAGTTAATTTTTTTTTATTACTCCAGAGAACAAACAAGGAACGATAATGCAAAATGTTTTCTACAAAACTTCAAAGGGATTCCAGGGTTTCAGAGGTAGAAGAGATAGCTGAATTCTTTTTTTTTTTTTTAACATTGTTGTTGGAGTATAATTGCTTTACAATGGTGTGTTAGTTTCCGCTTTATAACAAAGTGAATCAGTTATACATACGTCCCCATATCTCTTCCCTCTTGCATCTCCCTCCCTCCCACCCTCCCTATCCCACCCCTCTAGGTGGTCACAAAGCACCGAGATAATGTCCCTGTGCTATGCGGCTGCTTCCCATTAGCTATCTATTTTACGTTTGGTAGTGTATATATGTCCATGCCACGCTCGCACTTTGTCCTAGCTTACCCTTCCCCCTCCCCATATCCTCAAGTCCATTCTCTAGTAGGTCTGCATCTTTATTCCCGTCCTGCCCCTATGTACTTCTGACCACTTTTTTTTTTTTTTTTAGATTCCATATATACGTGTTAGCATACGGTATTTCTTTTTCTCTTTCTGACATACTTCACTCTGTATGACAGACTCTAACTCCATCCACCTCACTACAAATAACTCACTTTCGTTCCTTTTTATGGCTGAGTAATATTCCATTGTATATATGTGCCACATCTTCTTTATCCATTCATCTGTCGATGGACACTTAGGTTGCTTCCATGTCCTGGTTATGGTAAATAGAGCTGCAATGAACATTGTAGTACATGACTCTTTTTGAATTATGGTTTTCTCAGGGTATATGCCCAGTAGTGGGATTGCTGGGTCGTATGGTAGTTCTATTTTTAGTTTTTTAAGGAACCTCCATACTGTTCTCCATAGTGGCTGTATCAATTTACATTCCCACCAACAGTGCAAGAGGGTTCCCTTCTCTCCACACCCTCTCCAGCATTTATTGTTTGTAGATTTTTTGATGATGGCCATTCTGACCGGTGTGAAATGATATCTCATTGTAGTTTTGATTTGCATTTCTCTAATGATTAATGATGTGGAGCATTCTTTCATGTGTTTGTTGGCAAACTGTATAACTTCTTTGGAGTAATGTCTATTTAGGTCTTCTGCCCATTTTTGGATTGGGTTGTTTGTTTTTGTGATACTGAGCTGCATGAGTTTCTTGTATGTTTTGGAGATTAATACTTTGTCAGTTGCTTCATTTGCACATATTTTCTCCCATTCTGACGGTTGTCTTTTCGTCTTACGTTTTCCTTTGCTGTGCAAAAGCTTTTAAGTTTCATTAGGTCCCATTTGTTTATTTTTGTTTTTATTTCCATTTCTCTAGGAGGTGGGCCATAAAGGATCTTGCTGTGATTTATGTCATAGAGTGCACTGCCTATGTTTTCCTCTAAGAGTTTGATGGTGTCTGGCCTTACACTTAGGTCTTTAATCCATTTTGAGTTTATTTTTGTGTATGATATTAAGGAGTGTCCTAATTTCATTCTTTTATATGTAGCTGTCCAGATTTCCCAGCACCACTTATTAAAGAGGCTGTCTTTTCTCCACTGTATATTCTTGCCTCCTTTATCAAAGATAAGGTGACCATATGTGCGTGGGTTTATCTCTGGGCTTTCTATCCTGTTCCATTGATCTATATTTCTGTTTTTGTGCCAGTACCATACTATCTTGTTAACTTTAGCTTTGTAGTATAGTCTGAAGTCAGGGAGCCTGATTCCTCCAGCTACGTTTTTCTTTCCCAAGATTGTTTGGCTATTCGGGGTCTTTTGTGTTTCAGTACAGATTGTGATATCTTTTGTTCTAGTTCTGTGAAAAATGCCAGTGGTAGTTTGATAGGGATTGCATTGAATCTGCAGACTGCTTTGGGTATTAGAGTCATTTTCACAAGGTTGATTCCTCCAATCCAAGAATATGGTATATCTCTCCATCGATTTGTATCATCTTTAACTGCTTTCATCAGTGTCTTATGATTTTCTGTATACAGGTCTTTTGTCTCCTTAGGTAGGTTTATTCCTAGATATTTTATTCTTTTTGTTGCAATGGTAAATGGGAGTGTTTTCTTAATTTCACTTTCAGATTTTTCGTCATTAGTGTATAGAAATGCAAGAGATTTCTGTGCATTAATTTTGTATCCTGCTACTTTACCAAATTCATTGATTAGCTCTAGGAGTTTTCTGGTAGCATCTTTAGGATTCTCTATGTATAGTATCATGTCATCTGCAAATAGTGACAGCTTTACTTCTTCTTTTCCGATTTGGATTCCTTTTATTTCTTTTTATTCTCTGATTGCTGTGGCTAAAACTTCCAAAACTATGTTGAATAACAGTGGTGAGAGTGGGCGACCTTGTTTTGTTCCTGATCTTAGTGGAAATGGTTTCAGTTTTTCACCATTGAGGACGATGTTGGCTGTGGGCTTGTCATATATGGCCTTTATTATGTTGAGGTAAGTTCCCTCTTTGCCTACTTTCTGGAGGGATTTTATCATAAATGCATGTTGAATTTTGTCGAAAGCTTTCTCTGCATCTACTGAGATGATCATATGGTTTTTATCCTTCAATTTGTTAATATGGTGTGTCACGTTGATTGATTTGCGTATATTGAAGGATCCTTGCATTCTTGGGATAAACCCCACTTGATCATAGTGTATGATCCTTTTAATGTGCTGTTGGATTCTGTTTGCTAGTATTTTGTTGAGGATTTTTGCATCTATGTTCATCAGTGATATTAGCCTGTAGTATTCTTTCTTTGTGACATCTTTGTCTTGTTTTGGTATCAGAGTGATGGTGGCCTCGTAGAATGAGTTTGGGAGTGTTCCTCCCTCTGCTATATTTTGGAAGAGTTTGAGAAGGTGTTAGCTCTTCTCTAAATGTTTGATAGAATTCACCTGTGAAGCCATCTGGCCCTGGGCTTTTGTTTGTTGGAAGATTTTTAATCACAGTTTCAATTTCAGTGCTTGTAATTGGTCTGTTCATATTTCCTATTTCTTCCTGGTTCAGTCTCGGAAGGTTGTGCATTTCTAAGAATTTGTCCATTTCTTCCAGGTTGTCCATTTTATTGGCATATAGTTGCTTGTAGTAATCTCTCATGATCCTTTGTATTTCTGCAGTGTCAGTTGTTACTTCTCCCTTTTCATTTCTAATTCTATTGATCTGAGTCTTCTCCCTTTTTTTCTTGATAAGTCTGGCTAATGGTTTATCAATTTTGTTTACCTTCTCAAAGAACCAGCTTTTAGTTTTATTGATCTTTGCTATCATTTCCTTCATTTCTTTTTCATTTATATCTGATCTGAATTTCTTTCTTTCTGCTAACTTTGGGGTTTTTTTGTTCTTCTTTCTCTAATTGCTTTAGGTGTAAGGTTAGGTTCTTTATTTGAGATGTTTCTTGTTTCTTAAGGTAGGATTGTACTGCTATAAACTTCCCTCTTAGAACTGCTTTGGCTGCATCCCATCGGTTTTCGGTTGTTGTGTTTTCATTGTCATTTGTTTCTAGGTATTTTTTGATTTCCTCTTTGATTTCTTCAGTGATCTCTTGGTTATTAAGTAGTGTGTTGTTTAGCCTCCACGTGTTTGTATTTCTTACAGATTTTTTCCTGTAATTGATATCTAGTCTCATAGCATTGTGGTCTGAAAAGATACTTGATACGATTTCAATTTTCTTAAATATACCAAGGTTTGATTTGTGACCCAAGATATGATCCTGGAGAATGTTCCATGAGCACTTCAGAAGAATGTGCATTCTTTTGTTTTTGGATGGAATGTCCTATAAATATCAATTAAGTCCATCTTGTTTAATGTATCATTTAAAGCTTGTGTTTCCTTATTTATTTTCATTTTGGATGTTCTGTCCATTGGGGAAAGTGGGGGGTTAAAGTCCCCTACTATGATTGCGTTACTGTCGATTTCCCCTTTTATGGCTGTTACTATTTGCCTTATGTATTGAGGTGCTCCTATGTTGGGTGCATAAATATTTACAATTGTTATATTTTCTTCTTGGATTGATCCCTTGATCATTATGTAGTGTCCTTCTCTGTCTCTTGTAATAGTCTGTGTTTTAAAGTCTATTTTGTCTGATATGAGAATTGCCACTCCAGCTTATTTTTGATTACCATTTGCATGGAATGTCTTTTTCCATCCCCTTTCAGTCTGTATGTGTCCCTAGGTCTGAAGTGGGTCTCTTGTAGACAGCATATATACGGGTCTTGTTTTCGTATCCATTCAGCCAGTGTGTGTCTTTTGGTTGGAGCATTTAATCCATTTACATTTAAGGTAATTATCGATATGTATGTTCCTATTATCATTTTCTTAATTGTTCTGGGTTTATTATTGTAGGTGTTTTCCTTCTCTTGTGTTTCCTGCCTAGAGAAGCTCCTTTAGCATTTGTTGTAAAGCTGGTTTGCTGGCACTGAATTCTCTTAGCTTTTGCTTGTCTGTAAAGCTTTTAATTTCTCTGTCAAATCTGAATGAGATCCTTGCTGGGTAGAGTAATCTTGGTTGTAGGTTTTCTCCTTCATCACTTTAAATATGTCCTCCCACTCCCTTCTGGCTTGCAGAGTTTCTGCTGAAAGGTCAGCTGTTAACCTTATGGGGATTCCCTTATGTGTTATTTGTTATTTTTCCCTTGTTGCTTTTAATATTTGTTCTCTGTATTTAATTTTTGATAGTTTGACTCATGTGTGTCTTGGCGTGTTTCTCCTTGGATTTATCCTGTATGGGACTCTCTGTGCTTCCTGGACTTGATTAACTATTTCCTTTCCCGTAATAGGGAAGTTTTCAACTATGATCTCTTCAAATATTTTCTCAGACCCTTTCTTTTTCTCTTCTTCTTCTGGGACCCCTATCATTCGAATGTTGGTGCTTTTAATGTTGTCCCAGAGGTCTCTTAGACTGTCTTCAATTCTTTTCATTCTTTTTTTCTTTGTTCTGCTCTGCAGTAGCTATTTCCACTATTTTATCTTCCAGGTCACTTATCCGTTCTTCTGCCTCAGTTATTCTACTATTGATCCCTTCTAGAGAATTTTTAAATTCATTTATTGTGTTGTTCATCACTGTTTGTTTGCTCTTTAGTTCTTCTAGGTCCTTGTTAAACGTTTCTTGTATTTTCTCCATTCTATTTCCGAGATTTTGGAACATCTTTACTATCATTATTCTGAATTCTTTTTCAGGTAGACTGCTTATTTCCTCTTCATTTGTTAGGTCTGGTGGGGTTTTGCCTTGCTCCTTCATCTGCTGTGTGTTTCTCTGTCTTCTTGTTTTGCTTAATTTACTGTGTTTGGGGTCTCCTTTTCGCAGACTGCAGGTTCGTAGTTCCTGTTGTTTTTGGTGTCTGTCCCCAGTGGCTAAGGTTGGTTCAGTGGGTTGTGTAGGCTTCCTGGTGGAGGGGACTAGTGCCTGTGTTCTGGTGGATGAGGCTAGATTTTGTCTTTCTGGTGGGCAGGTCCACATCTGGGGGTGTGTTTTGGGCTGTCTGTGGCCTTATTATGATTTTAGGCAGCCTCTGTTCTCATGGATGGGGTTGTGTTCCTGTCTTGCTAGTTGTTTGGCATAAGGTGTCCTGCACTGTAGCTTGCTGGTCGTTGAGTAGAGCTGGGTCTTGGCATTGAGATGGAGATCTCTGGGCGATTTTCACCGTTTGATATTACATGGAGCTAGGAGGTCTCTTGTGGACCAGTGTCCTGAAGTTGGTTCTCCCACCTCAGAGGCACAGCCCTGATGCCTGGCTGGAGCACCAAGAGCCTGTCCTCCACACGGCTCAGAATAAAAGGGAGAAAAAATAGAAAGAAAGAAGAAGATAGAATAAAATAAAATAAACCTATTAAAATAAAAAAAATTAAGAAAAAAAAATTTTTAAGTAATAAAAAAAAAAATAAACGGACAAACAGAACCCTAGAACAAATGGTAAAAGCAAAGCTATACAGACAAAATCACACAGAGAAGCATATACATACACACTCACAAAAAGAGAAAAAGGGAAAAAAATATATATATCGTCACTCCCAAAGTCCACCTCCTCAATTTGGGATGATTCGGTGTCTATTCAGGTATTCCACAGATTCAGGGTACATCAAGTTGATTGTGGAGATACAATCCTCTGCTCCTGAGGCTGCTGGGAGAGATTTCCCTGTCTCTTCTTTGTTCGCACAGCTCCCCGGGTTCAGCTTTGGATTTGGACCCGCCTCTGCGTGTAGGTCGCCTGAGGGCATTCATTCTTCACTCACGCAGGACGGGGTTAAAGGAGAAGCTGCTTCGGGGGCTCTGGCTCACTCAGGCCGGGGGGAGGGAGGGGTACGGATGCGGGGCGAGCCTGTGGCTGCAGATGCCGGTGTGACGTTGCACCAGCCTGAGGCACGCCGTGCATTCTCCCGGGGAAGTTGTCCCTGGATCATAGGACCCTGGCAGTGGAGGGCTGCACAGGCTCCCAGGAGGGGAGGTGTGGACAGTGACCTGTGCTTGCACACAGGCTTCTTGGTGGTGGCAGCAGCAGCCTTAGCGTCTCATGCCCGTCTCTGGGGTTCGCGGATAGCCGCGGCTCGCGCCCATCTCTGGACCTCCTTTAAGCGGCGCTGTTAATCTCCTCTCCTAGCGCACCAGGAAACAAAGAAAGAAGCAAGAAAATGTCTCTTGCCCCTTCGGCAGCTCCAGACTCTTTCCCGGACTCCCTCCCAGCTAGCCGTGGCACACTAGCCCCCTTCAGGCTGTGTTCACGCCGCCAACCCCAGTCCTCCCCCTGGGATCCGAGCCAAGCCTGAGCCTCAGCTCCCAGCCCCCGCCCGCCCTGGCGGGTGAGCAGACAAGCCTCTCGGGCTGGTGAGTGCTCATCGGCACCGATCCTCTGTGCGGGAATCTCTCCGCTTCGCCCTCCGCACCCGTTGCTGCGCTCTCCTCCATGGCTCCAAAGCTTCCCCCCTCCACACCCGCAGTCTCTGCCCGCGAAGGGCCTTCCTAGTGTGCGGAAACGTTTCCTCCTTCACAGCTCCCTCCCACTGGTGCAGGTCCCGTCCCTATTCTTTATCTCTATTTTTTCTTGTTTCCTTTTTGCCCTACCCAAGTACGTGGGGAGTTTCTTGCCTTTTGGGAGGTCTGAGGTCTTCTGCCAGCGTTCCGTAGGTGTTCTGTAGGAGTTGTGTCACATGTAGATGTATTTCTGATGTATCTGTGGGGAGGAAGGTGATCTCTGTGTCTTACTCTTCCACCATCTTGAAGCTCCTCTGAATTCTTCTATTTTAAACTTTCTAATGAAAGAATCTCCAAAAATAGATGTTTCCAGTAAGAAGTCTACTGGCTCAAAAGGTAACCTATTCTACTTATGAATAGTCCTGTTAGAAAGTTCTTTGCTTGTCTGAACAGCTCTGTCACTCTTATCTGTTGGAACAAGTTCTTCTATATAAACATAGATTAGGACCAGGTAGACATAGACTAATGATATGAAAGAAATGGAAAAGTTAAACAAATTGAACAAATACCACGAGAGAGGTAGGACATATTTATGTGCCATAAAAATATGAAAATATTGTCTACCTTTCTATTATCAAAGAGACACAAATTAATACAATAAATTGCTATTTTTATCTATCAAGTGGACAGATATTCCTGAAAAGTAATAAATGTTGTACAGCTGGATGAAGAATAAGGAGTGGGGAATACAATGACAGTGGAGTGTAAATTGTTATGTTTTCAGATGCCCATTTTTGCAATAAGTGTCAAGAGCTTCAAACGTATGTTTACCTTTGACCTCAAAGTTCCACTTCTATTAATGGACTCAGAAAAAGAGTATACAATACTGTTCATTAAAGCATTATTTCGATATAAAATGAGAAATTATATAAATATTAATAATATTTTTGTGACCTTGTTTAATTCAAGAGAATTCAAGGGATTCTCAGGATCAACGTTGGTTTATACTAGATGCCTGAAGCTCTCCTGTCAGCTTGTTTAAAAAGTCACTTTTGTGGAATTAGTCAAAGCAGGTCCAGAAACTCACAGAAGAAGGAAGTAAGAAGTCTTGAACTGTCATTCTGTATTATCATCCTTCAAACTGGAATCTTTACGAAATTCTCCATCTTCATAAGAGCAGTAACCCTAACCTGTTGCCTCCTTACTCACAAGAACCACCATCATTCAAGCCTCTTCATGAAGATCTTCAAAATTAGTTTCCAATAAAATAAACAATTAAGAAATCTTACATATTATTGTTACCTAAGTAGCTGAAATTCCCCTTTAACGTTTTAATGTGGCCTGCTCTGCAATTTTAATAGGACCAGTCTACTAAAGGTAGTTATGTTGCCATTACTTTAAATTACATTAACATTCTTAAATACTATATACTTTGCTTTTTCTTTATTCATAACTTAACCTTTCCAAAAATGGTTTAAGGGAAAAGTGTGGTGTTAACTGCCATTTCTTTCAAATCCATTAAGCAGGAAATAGATGTCCATTGAATAGAATATAGGTCCTAGATGTGTGGGAATATAGAGTTTATATGACTGAATGTAGGCTACCTTAATTGTAAAGGTCCATAAATCTTTATTTTGGTTTGCTCATGGTAAATAACACAATCATGGTAGAAGTAATCATGGTAGAAGTCACGCAATCATAAAATTTCTTACAGGAAGCACCTACTACTGAAATCACTGTACTACTTAATTAAAACCAGGGATCTCAAATGAGAAAAACTGCTTGCTGAGTACAAAGAGAAAACTGTTCCTTCACCGAGTCGCCTGTAGGAATGAAAATACCCACATATTACATTAAAAGCAATGTAAATAAAATAGAGCTAAAAATCAATACAAGCAAAACCGAAGGGACTAGAAAAGTGTGCTTCTGTAATAGTGACTAGATTTGTAATAACCTGGGGTAGGAAAAAAATAGGTATTTCTTTACAGGGGGTAGGGAAGAAATAAGACAGGAAAGCCAGAGGCTATGCTGAGCCAGTGCAATTGTCCATTATTTAAACTATAGGTGGTGACACTCACGTAAACTGGTGTAGCAAGATGCATCTAAAAGCAAGTGATGTGAGGGATTTAGTGTGAAATACACTGTGGGATTCTGTAGTTGAAGGGAGGGTACAGGTGTGCTATAACTTAGGAGAATGTGGTACTGGAAATGCTAACCTTGAAAGAAGGCAAATTAAAGGCTAAGTGCGTTGGATCTATAATTTCAACCCTGTTTACAGATTATTAACAACTAGGCAGGAAATGTGGGGAATTAAGATTCTTAAAGTAGAAAGAGAAGGAAATGATGGCAGGGGAAAGGAAAAGAAAAAGGAGACGAAATAGAAGAGGAAAGTTGATGCAGGGTAGGGGGAAGACCAAAAAGGAAAAAGCAGGGGAGAAATGAAGACTATGTTGAGGTGACATATCTAGGAGAGAGGTAAAAGAAGTAAGATCCAGTGTTGCCAAAACGCTGAAACTATATTAAACAAAATCTCCAAAAACGTCTTCATGCTTCCAGACAACACTGTAAAATCAGTGATGATGGCCTTGATCATGCCCACTCCAAGCCTATATTTTAGGGATCACAAGTATTTTCTTAAAGGGCCTGATAGTAAATGTTCTTGGCTTAGAAACTACTCAACTCTGCCATTCTGGCATAAAAGCAGCCATAGACACTGTGTAAACAAATACGTGTGGCTGTGTTCCAATAAAATTTTATTTACAAAAACAGGCAGGAGGACATATTTGTCCAACCAGCCCATAGTGTTCCAATCTTACTATATTGTATTGCTCCCTTTAACACTTCCTGCTAAGCTTTGCCCCATCACCCAATGCCTCACTGACTCGACATAATTTTTACAATTATGCTCCCTGTCTTCAAAACTTACCTTCTAATTTCTTCTCGCATTATAGTAAGTCTTTCTGTATCTTTCAGGTAGCAACCAACCACCATAATAAAATTTCCCTGCTTAGCAATTCAGGAGAGGAAGAGTACTACAGTCTAGAGGGCACCACAAGATCCTTCTATCACTAGATACATACATCCCAAGTGAACTGTGCTTGGCTCGTATCCAACATCTACATTGTTCTTTATTCAAATTTTCAGGAATTGAGTACCTGTTATGCACTTTAACCTATAAACAAAGATAATTTAAAAAAATAATTCTTGACTTTAGGTTACTTGACATAGGAGAGAGATTACTATAATACCCACTACCTTCTTACCTTCTCCCACCCATCAAGTCATTAGAAAGCCATTAGTAACCTCAATAGTGGGAAAATCAACCTGAAATGGGGAGGCTAGAACTAGGAAAGACTAACAGAGAAGTTACTTTAGGATCAAAGACTTGATCATTTAGCAATTACTTCTCCCCAGAGCGGTTTCATTTCTGGTGGTCCTTCACTTCTAGGCCATGTTGGGCAGTAGGCATCAAAGAAGCTCTAGCCCAATAAGGCAGAAGAGAAGAAAACCAATTTATCAGATGAAAGACTGTCTTTACTCTTTCTTCTTTATGTCATTTTGCAAAGAACTTCCAAACAGAAATGGTTCATGACTGCCAATCCTTGCTACCAATCTATAGTAAAAATTTTGTTAAAACAAATAAGATTCAAGAGTCTGCTTATGGCTATGGAACATTATAGTGCATCATATTAATCTTCCCACCAGGAAGTTATGTAAGGATAAAATGTAAGAACATCAGCTTGAAGGCAACAAACGGCTACCATGGCAGCAAGGACAGCCATGGCGGTAGGTACTCCAATCTGCCTTCAAGAGAGAACAGGAGACAACTTAAATGTCCATTGACAGATAAATGGTAAAGAAGATATGGTATATATATATATATATATATATATATATATATATATATATATATATATATATATATATATATATATATATATATATATATATATATATATATATATATATATACATACACACACACACATATACACACAATGGAATATTACTCAGCCATTAAAAAACGAATGAAATAATGCCATTTGCAGCAACATGGCTGGACGTAGAGATTATCATACTAAGTGAAATAAGTCAGAAAGAGAAGGACAATTATCATATGATATCACTGACATGCAGAATCTAAAATACGACACAAATGAATGTATCTACTAAACGAAAGCAGACTCACAGATATATAGGACAGACTGGTGATTACCAAGGGGGAGGAGGTTGGGGGAGAGAAGGATTGGGAGTTTGGGATCAGCAGATACAAACTACTACATACATAATGGATAAACAACAGGGTCCTACTGTAGAGCACAGAGAACTAATATCCTGTGATAAACCATAATGGAAAAGTGTATGAAAAAGTATATATATATATGTGTGTGTGTGTGTATAACTGAGTCACTTAATTGTACAGCAGAAATTAAACAACATTGTAAATCAACTATACTTCCAAAAAAAATTTTTTTAATGAAAAAAAAAATCCATTTAAAAAAAAAGAGAGAACACAGAGCAAAGATTGCAGTTAGCTAACAGCATCCACATGCCGCAACTTGGAATCTAGTGAAGCACTCATGCTGAGGCCACATCCTCTACAGGCTACTCCTGCCCAACATGGATCTCTCCTAATGAGCCCTCCTTACCCTGCAGCTCCTTAGCATCCTAGCTGAGCCCGCCGGAGAGCTGTACTGGTCTGAGACTCTTCCTACCCAAGCCTGCTCTTTCCTTCCTCTGCTCTCAGAGGCATCAGATCTGCATCGCGGTCTCTCTGCCCATTCCTGCTCTCTCTACCCTATGATTCACATTTACCAACCTCAGAAACGATGACACTTCCTCAGTAGTGCAGCCACATTCCACAGGAGCCTAAGAAACGGTATTTTAATCAAATACTTTGCTTTGCATGTAACCAACAGCTTGTATAAAATAGGGAACTGCTTCTTACCACGTGAACCTTTGGAGTGTTTCGCCAGCAAAATGGCTGCAGTTTTCTATTAGTGAACATGTTTGTCCTGAATGGAAATGCATAATTTAGGTTTAATAAGACTTTTCAACATAGGCTATACATACGAATGTGTATTTTCTCCTTTCCTTGTGTTTACAGCATGAGATAAGCTGTAGACCAATTTTATGTAGCTATTTTATATGCAAATAAGAGGTTATTTTTGCACGTTTTTGGTTTTATAGGAGACAGGCAAGAGAATTTCAAGTAATGCAGTTTTCCACTCTAGTCAGAGAATTGACTTTTCTATCTTCTGCTTTCTGCAGGCATCTTTATCTCTCGACAGCTGACGAAAAATATTTAAACATTAAAGCCTTGAGAAATCAATACAATTTTGTAAACAATTTCATTATTTCAAAGTGCAATGAGCTCATTTTGGCTTTTTGAGCATGAGTCGAGATGATCAGTTGACCTCTTCCTCCATTCAAAAGCAAGAAGCATCTTCCACGTGGATAATTCCCAGGCTCCCCACATGGACAGATGGGAAAATGCTCCCATGGTAATGGTTACTCAGGTCAATTATGGCACCTGCCTCTGTCCTCACAGAATGGGGATGAGGAGTTCATTTATTGGCTGGCATTAATGACCACGAGAAGAGTTGAGAAGAGGATTCTGACATGAACAGACTACAGTTCCCAGA
Organism: Eschrichtius robustus; assembly: GCF_028021215.1. Taxonomy (NCBI): domain Eukaryota; kingdom Metazoa; phylum Chordata; class Mammalia; order Artiodactyla; family Eschrichtiidae; genus Eschrichtius; species Eschrichtius robustus. Next base: position 50,525,871 of record NC_090841.1, read on the forward strand.
GCTGGGGATTTGTTTTTGGCAAGATGAACAGATTTGGAAGGACCCACAGACCCAGAGAGCATGCCATTGATCCAGTGATTCTCCAGCAGGGACCAAATCTGCCTTGGCCACTGGCACACTGAAGGAGCCAACAGCCATTAGGCAGAGGCTCAAGTAAGCAGGTGGTTTCTGTCAATGGCTGGCCTACAAGTGGACAAAACAGAGCGTGAAGGAGGAAAGAAAGGCAATAGGTAGAGGTTTGAGGCAGTCTATATGGATGTGGTGTGGCAACAGGAAGCAGAAATTGGAGTTCAGCAAGACTCCTGTCCTGAGATGACTGAACAGAGGCAGTGCCCCAATCAAGAGGAAAAGAAGTTCTAAGATCGGTCACCAAGACTGAGCAAACTCTACTTACAGAACTCTGATAAAGGGCCATAGCAGAATCACCAACAATTCTTATTATGGGCTACTTACTCAGGACTCTTCAAATCCCCCCTGAAGAGTACCTGGTCTGATGGGGGCAGGGCGGTCAAGAGAGTTGCTGGAATTCCGACCTGTGAACTCTAGGGGATTCTGTAACAGGAAGCCAGACAGAAGGTGTAGTTGGAGGGACTATGGGGCATTGGGAAAGAATGTTTCCTGATCTACCTCACTCATCATCTGGAACATAATATCAACTCCTAGAGTTGTTAAAATGACTGAATGCAAAACGGTTAGCTCAGAGTTAGAACTCCAACTCTAAGGAACCAGCCCTTTCAGCTACTCATGGAATTGTACGATGACCAAGGACATTCTCTAAACTTGGGAGGCCTTCAACAGGTTGTGAACATTGTGGCAATAACAATAGCTGACATTCACTGAGTACTTATTATGGACCAGACACTGTCTTGGTTCTTTACATGTATTATCCCATTTAATCCTCTCAACCCTACGAGATGGGTAGTAGTATTAACTCCACTTTACAGATACAGAGAGCAAAACACAGAGAAGTTAAGTGACTTGCCCAAGGTTACACGCTAGCAAGTAGCATAGCAGGATATTAACATAGGTTCAGGAGCCCCGCTAATAGTTCAGTTACACATAACACCATACTTCCACCATGGGGGGGGGGGAATAGAGAAAACTATGTAAGAGCAAGAACTGGTCCATTCAATCTCTATTTGGAATACCAGTGGTAAACCACAATGAGACACCAGTGAAAGTAGTCAAGCCATGGCAGCACATTTTAATATAAGTTTTTCCAGTAATCATTTCCCTGGCTTTGCTCCTGGCATGCAGCCCTGTCAGCACAGCCATGGCAGGAGCAGGGAGTTTATGGCCAGGGACTTTTTATTACCCAGCATGAGCAATGGCGGTATTTGGCCGGCATCATTTCTGGCTTGTGGTCCTCTGTGGTGCACAGACACAAGCAGCAGCTGGATCATTTTTCCCCTGATCTCAAAATTCCAGGATGGCAGAATTCCACACATTAGATCATTTCACAGCTTATTGAGAGAAGTTTTAAATATCAGCCTATGCCCCCACCAAGGATCTGGAAGATTTAATATGATTTCCAAAGGCATCCACTTAAAAGGACTTTTGATGGTAATTCACTAAAATAAAATAAAAATGAGAGAATATTTTAAGCAGCTTGACACTCATGACATATCCATGCTGTATTTAATACACTTTGATGTAATTCTTTTTACTTCTGCATAAGTAATTCATGCTCATTTTAGACGAATTAGATCATCTAAAAATTACCTAAAATATTACCAACCAGAGATGATCATTACACTTTATTGTTTAGCCTTCCAAAATTCTGTCCTAGTCATTTAACATTCAGTAAAAAATAGAAATATACTTATTATATTTCTACTGTGTAACTGCCTCTCTCATTTAGCGATATTCTGAATATCTTCCCATGTCCTATATAAAATTATACTTTTATGACTACATATTTTTATTTTTTTTTATGGATGCCCATAACTTATCAGTCCTCCATTGTTGAGTACTTGGGTAGTTTCCAATTTCCTTTATTTATTTTTAAAAGCACATCTTACATTTAGCAAATTAACATTTAACCCGTTATGCAGAAATGTCATTATTCAGTTTCTAGTTTGCCTTTTAACTTTATCATGGGTTTGCATTCAGAAGTTTGTTTTTAATTTTTGTTTAGTAGAAATGCATGAGCATTTCAGTTGTGAATTCTGCCTTTTTGTGCCACGCTGAGAAAGCCTTTCAAAAACAAAGAACACTCCTCCTTCCCCTCGATATGTTTCTGAAGGAGTGAATACTAATATAATCTTGGAAAATCACATATCAAAAACCTCCAGATAGCTTTCTTTCTAAAAGCATACTAAGATGAATCTTCTTTGTGGGAGAAAAGGGCCCTTGTATGTTACAAAAACTCAAAGCGGAAGACATTGGAGTTCCTTCTGTGAAACAAAGGGCTTAGATTACATTTCTATAAAAGTTAATAAAACTATGGGAATCTTTTATCATGTTATCCTAAAGACATGGAAATATTATCTCCAGTATAGGTGTCCAGGCTGGACCACCTGAGACTAACAAGCATATCCATTCCCTACACCAGCTGTAAGAACTGGCTTCAAGTCTTCCATTCTCTTCTCCACATCTAAGGTATCTCTGAGGGCACTGAACCTTCCCACCAGCTTATTCTAATTCTGAATTGACTACTTCACCTATTTCTTCAGAGGATGTGAGGGGTATTTTTACATCATGGAGTACACTGGTCAAAAAAGAGAAAATAAGTGCCATGGCGCTACTCCTAATAATAGTACTACATTTCCAAACCATGTAATTTGACTACAGAGATTTTTTTAAGTAGCAGCTAAGAAATCTGACATGTCATGTGCAAATTGCAAAGGCTTGACAACACTCTACATGCTTTTTCTTTCACTTATTTCATTTCTAAAGCAATTTTTTGAGGTCCTACAATGCTTCCACGGTTAAACTTTAATTAAACTTTAAAATCTATTCATTATTCCATGGCCACTTTAAGACAACAGTCAGTGATATCACTAACTTCCCACTGTAAGAGGTTTTTCCCCTTGGAAGAATCTGTTCATTACAGTAGTTAACAACTACTCAGTTATCAAGGAGCCCTAACACAAAGCATGGGACAAGTTAACGGTGTAACAAATCAGTCGTTAAGCTAAATGGTCAGTTTGTATAGTACAGTATTATTGCTTTACTGAATCCAACTTAAAGATCTACAGCAGTTACATTTTATTCCAGGTACAAGATATACAAATGAAATACAGAGGGGTGCAGTTTTGTTTTATGCTGCTTTCATTAAGAACCCAATTGCATGGCAAAATCAGTTAGAATATATCTCGTTCTATGTGACAGCCAATTTTCCTCTGAGACTGGAAACTCTTGGAGCTTTTTAATCCTTGATCTTACTCTGGGAGTACAAGGGGTGGGAGTTACAGCATGTTTTTAAATTGTTTAGAGCTTCGGTGGTAACAAGCTCTTATCCCTGACTCCTGAGCAGTGGACCATCTCTGGATGGATGGTCCCATAGCCTTGAATCTAGGTCTACTTTGATGATGAAACCTGTCTGGGACATACTTCTTGGCCCAAAATGCTAAGGTATTTTTTTTTTTCCAGTGAACATCTTTTCAGAAAAAATATGTAGCATTATAAACACAGCTATCACCAAATAACCTGTGACACAATCAACTTGAGCATGTAAAGGTCCAAAGCTAATGACATCATGATTTATTTCACAAATATTTCTTTCCATCCGTATTATATGTCGAATACTTTCAAAGATCTAGGCATAGAGCAGGTATCAGTCCTCATGAAGTTTATATTCTTAGGGAGAAGGCAGATTTCAGAAACAAATAAATACATTAAGATACTTTTGCAAGTAATATGTGCTATAAAGAAAGTAAAATGTTCTCAGGAAGAGTATTCGGTGAAAGGCAATTGTTAATGTAAAGAGTGCAAACTTTGTTATTTGGAGAACTGTAGAAAATCAATCAATCAAGGGTCCCATAAGTAAAAAGAAAGATAAATCAGTATTTAACTGAACACTTAGAAAACATCCTTTTATATACTTTCAAAGTCCTGTCTGCTGCTTTTAATTTCTCTTAGCAAACATTCTTTCTCTTCAGAAGAGCTACAGCAAAAGATTAAAGCTTAGAGTTTAGGGATAGTATGTGCTTAGGATTCCTGCTCAGTACCCCGTACTATATACAAAATGCTTCTTATAGCAGTAAAGACAATGATGAGAAAGGTCAGAATAGCCGGGGTTTTGGAAAAATTGCTTGGTTCAGATCTATAAAAAGCTTTTAAATCAATCCGTTAGAGGATAACGCATTTTGTTATTCTATAAGGGCATAAGTGTAAAAGTTCTCCAGTGTACAGACTAATTCTGGACTTCAGCATAATATCATTTAATATATTTATGTTCTACAGTTGCTTGCAAAACCGCAAACTAACTTTGAATGTCTTTAGTAGGACTGAAATACCACACAATAAACTATTACACTTTGTGTGTGAAATAACATCTGACAATCCTCACTTTCCAGGCTGGGTACTTACAAACCAGCAACGAAACATAAAATATTTTCAGAAAGCCTGTGTTCAAAAAGTACACATACTATTTGAAATATTTTAAGCATGAATTCTTCCAGTATGAATTATTTCATTTTCATATTGTGATTAGCAAGGTAAAACTTTGCCTTGACAATATAAAGACTATTTATGAAAGACATGTATAGCTCAGATCATATGGTATATTCGCATAAATGTAAATAACATCATTTTAAGTTCCTTTGTTTCTTGCTCCACTGGTACTTTTCCCAAATACAGACTTGACAGTGTTCCTACATTAATTAATCCATTTGTAAAAACAGGCAGAGCAAAACAAAGCCCATTGTCCTTGCCCTCATGGAACTCATTGAAAATTAAATGAGAATTTCCTATCATAGTTCTCCTGCCCTTGGCAGACGAAGGGAGATGTATCAATCAGAGACCCAGCAGGAAACAAGTGGCAAGCTCTAAAAGGTGGTTCAACAGAGCATAATGAAGGGGACATCTTACAAAGACAAAGGCAGTTAAAGGAGACCACCAAGGGGTGGTGAAGCAACCTGAAGCCCGCAACAGCAGGAACAATTTCCACTAGGTTTGAAAAGGCAAAGGTAGTGTATTAGTTTCCTATTGCTACCAAAAACAAAACAAAACAAACAAATAAGTGAAAGTCAGAACAAACTTAGTGGCTTAAAACAACAGAAATATTTTCTCTTCTAGTTTTGGAGTTCGGATGTCCAAAACGAGTCTTACTGGGCTAAAATCAAGGTGTTAAATGGGTCCCTCCTCCTCTGCAGGCACTAGGAGGGAAACTATTTCCTTGCCCTGTCCGGCATCTAGAGCTGAATTCCTTGCATTACTAGGTTCGTGGTTCCTACCTTCATCTTCAAAGCCAGCAGTGTAACATCTCCTCTGACTTTGCTTCCACCTGGCTTTTTTCTCCTCTGTGTGTAGTCAAATCTCCCTTTATCTTCCTCTTCTAAAGATACTTGTCATCACTTTTAGGACCCACATAGATAATCCAGGATAATCTTTCCATCTGAAGATCTTCAACTTAATCACAACTGCAAAGACCGTTTTTTCATACAAGGTAATATTCATGAGTTCTAGGGATTAGGATGTGGATATCATTGGGGGCCATTATTCAGCCAATCACAGGGAAGGGTCTGGAGCTGTTGCTGGAATCCAGGGCAAACTGTAGCAGTAGGAAAAGGCTGTCTGACAGGAGATGTGGCTTAGAACCACTCTCACATGTGGTAGTAGAATGCAACCACTACCAAGAGATGGCCAAACACAAGAGAGTCCAGGAAACAAGTACCCCAACCTCTCTCTTGTCCCATCCTCCAATTTCAGCCAGTGCTTCTCAACTGGAAACCCAACTGGAAACTAGAGGGCAAGGAAAGCCAGACAATGTGGTCCATAAAGTTCAGCCTGCTAGAGTTCAGAGGAGGGTAGAGAAGGCTAAAGAGTGGATCTCAAGAATTAAATGGAGAATATCCAGCAAAGATAAGGGCCAGGAAGAAGGTGACAACAGTTCTGAAGCCATGTTTAAGAATGAGAACTCCTGCAAGAGACACAGGAGGTATGGGCCAGATTACCATGGCTAAAAATGCCCCAACCAAGCAGCCTGAATTCAGAGAAGTAAGGTTCAATTCAGGACCCACCATAAAGGCTCACCTGGAAATTGGGAAATCATTCTACAGTTAAAATAATTCAAGTACCTCTGCAAGACTCATTCCAAGGTTTCGGAACCTTAGCCAGGTTTTTCAATGAGAGGTTTGCAGTTTACAAAAGGAAGAAAAGAATGTATTTGTTTTACTTTGGTGGGAAGAATCTAATACCTCTCACCTTGGTTTAGATTAATGGTGACATAAAAGTCAACCTCGTGTTTGGAGTCTCCTCTTTTTCTCTAGAAGACACTTAATGCTGAAATTGAGGCAGATGCACTTAGAGAAAAGCAAAACTTGGTGCCATTTGACATCTCACTGACTTTAAGGCCAGTAATCAACTTGCCTGTGTCAGGGACTGATTTAGTGTTATTTCTAAGCTAAAATCTCTACAGAGAATTTAATCCATGCTCCCCAAAGTTTTGAATCTCATGAGGACTGGACGTGGTGCTTTGTATTTCACTGACCACAGTATTAAGACCCAAAATAAGGGTGCTAACCCTTTGAGCAAAGCCCAAGAAACAAAAATATTATGATAAAAATGTATATCATGAACAAATTAAATATTTACATTTTGAAGAATAATAATCATTGCAATTTGTTGTAGGTAGTAGGAATTCTAAAGACTACCTTACCTTATTCCCACTTTAGAAGTTAATAAAAAATATCCTTTAATAAAAGAGTGGAGAAATGTAATGTAAAACTCCCCCAAAACAAAATGGCTGCAATATAAATGATTTGGTCTATAGGCTCAAAAGACACACTATTTAATCAGGAGAGTTCCAAAAGACGTTGACTTTTATTCTTTCCAAGTTGAACATAGTGTAACTCTTACAGAGAGAATCATAACCACAGCGGGGTCCTCCTAACCCAAAGCCTACATGAAGAATAATGGTGCTACGGCTGCCAGAGGCCTGAGAACCACAGACACGATGGGATGCTCAGCTGGCCACACAGTAAGACTCTTCTCTCACCTTCTTCTGCCACACTTGACTGTCTTGTCTGCTTCCCTCTTGCACGGAGAGGGGCCTGGAAACTAACTACCAGTGGCTCAAGATCTGAAAGTAGATGAAGAACAAGGGAAAGATTCAATAATGAAAATGAAGAAACTGAGGTGCGGGGAGGGAGCTGTGAAGGAGGAAAAGTTTCCACACACTAGGAAGCCCCTTCACTGGCGGAGACAAGGGGGTGGGTGGGGGGTAAGCTTCGGAGCCACGGAGGAGAGCTCAGCAACAGGGGTGCAGAGGGCAAAGCGGAGAGATTCCCACACAGAGGATGGGTGCCGACCAGCACTCACCAGGCCAAGAGGCTTGTCTGCTCACCCGCTGGGGCGGGCAGGGGCTGGGAGCTGAGGCTCAGGCTTCGGTCGAATCGCAGGGAGAGGACTGGGGTTGGCTGCGTGAACACAGCCTAAAGGGGGCTAGTGCGCCACAGCTAGCCAGGAGGGACTCTGGGAAAAACTCTGGAACTGCCGGAGAGGCAAGAGACCACTGTTTCAGGGTGCGTGAGGAGAGGGGATTAAGAGTGCCACTTAAAGGAGCTTCAGAGACGGGCGTGAGCCGCGGCTATCAGTGCGGACCCCAGAGACCAGCATGAGATGCTGAGGCTGCTGCTGCCACCACCAAGAAGCCTGTGTGCGAGCACAGGTCACCATCCACACCTCCCCTCCCGGGAGCCTGTGCAGCCCACCACTGCCAGGGTCCCATGATCCAGGGACAACTTCCCCGGGAGAACACATGGTGCACTTCAGGCTGGTGCAACTCCACGCAGGCCTCTGCCGCCGCAGGCTCGCCCCGCATCCGTACCCCTCCCTCCCCCCGGCCTGAGTGAGCCAGAGCCCCCGAATCAGCTGCTCCTTTAACGCTGTCCTGTCTGAGCAAACAACAGAGGCCCTCAGGCGACCTAAACGAAGAGGCGGGTCCAAATCCAAAGCTGAACCCCAGGAGCTGTGCGAACAAAGAAGAGAAAGGGAAATCTCTCCCAGCAGCCTCAGGAGCAGCGGATTAAATCTCCACAATCAACGTGATGTACCCTGCATCTGTGGAATACCTGAATAGACAACGTACCATCCCAAAATTGAGGCGGTGGACTTTGGGAGCAACTGTAGACTTGGGGTTTGCTTTTGGCATCTAATTTCTTTCTGATTTTATGTTTAACTTAGGTTAGTATTTAGAGTTGATTATCATTCATAGATTTGTCTATTGATTTGGTTGCTCTCTTCCTTTTTTTTTTTAATATATAGATATATATTTTTTTTCCTTTTTCTCTTTTAGTGAGTGTGTATGTGTATGCTTCTTTGTGTGAGTTTGTCTGTATCGCTTTGCTTTTACCATTTGCCCTAAGGTTCTGTCTCTCCAGGTTTTATTGTTGTGGTTTTTTTTTTTTTGGTATAGTTTTTAGCGCTTGTTATCATTGGTGGATTTGTTTTTTGGTTTGCTTGCTCTTTTCTTTCTTACTTGTTTTTTTATTACTTTTAAATTTTTTAATTTTCAATAATTTTTTAATAAGTATTTTATTTTATATTATTTTTATTTAATTTTTTTTTCTTTTTTTCTCCCTTTTCTTCTGAGCTATGTGGCTGAGAGGGTCTTCGTTCACCAACCAGGTGACAGGCCTGTGCCTCTGAAGTGGGACAGCCAAGCTCAGGACATTGGTCCACCAGAGACCTCCCGGCTCCATGTAATATCAAACAGCGAAAGCTCTCCTAGAGATCTCCATCTCAACGCTAAAACCCAGTTCAACTCAACGACCAGCAAACTACAGCACTGGACACCCTATGCCAAACAACTAGCAAGACAGGAGCACAAACCCACCCATTAGCAGAGAGGCTGCCTAAAATCATAATAAGGTCACAGACACCCCAAAACACACCACTGGACGCAGTACTGCCCACCAGAAAGACAAGATCCAGCCTCCTCCACCAGAACACAGTCACCATTCCCCTCCACCAGGAAGCCTACACAACCCACTGAACCAACCTTAGCCACTGGGGGCAGACATCAAAAACAATGGGAACTACAAACCTGCAGCATGTGAAAAGGAGACCCCAAACACAGTAAGTTAAGCAAAGTGAGAAGACAGAGAAACGCACAGCAGATGAAGGAGCAAGGCAAAAACCCACCATACAAAACACATAAAGAGGATACAGGCAGTCTACCTGAAAAACAATTCAGAGAAATGATAGTAAAGATGTTCCAAAATCTTGGAAATAGAATGGAGAAAATACAAGAAATGTTTAACAAGGACCTAGAAGAACTAAAGAGCAAACAAACAATGATGAACAACAAAATAAATGAAATTAAAAATTCTCTAGAAGGAATCAATAGCAGAATAACTGAGGGAGAAGAACGGATAAGTGACCTGGAAAATAAAATAGTGGAAATAACTACTGCAGAGCAGAATAAAGAAAAAAGAATGAAAAGAATTGAGGACAGTCTCAGGGACCTCTGGGACAACATTAAATGCACCAACACTCAAATTATAAGGGACCCAGAAGAAGAAGAGAAAAAGAAAGGGACTGAGAAAATACTTGAAGAGATCATAGTTGAAAACTTCCCTAACATGGGAAAGGAAATAGTTAAGTCCAGGAAGGACACAGACTCCCATACAGGATAAATCCAAAGAGAAATATGCCAAGACACATATTAAACAAACTATCAAAAATTAAATACAAAGAAAAAATATTAAAAGCAGCAAGGGAAAAACAACAAATAACATACAAGGGAATCCCCATAAGGTTAACAGTTGATCTTTCAGCAGAAACTCTGCAAGGCAGAAGGGAGTGGGAGGACATATTTAAAGTGATGAAGGGCAAAAAAACTACAACCAAGATTACTCTACCCAGCAAGGATCTCATTCAGATTCGATGGAGAAATTAAAACCTTTACAGACAAGCAAAAGCTAAGAGAATTCAGCACCACCAAACCAGCTTTACAACAAATGCTAAAGGAACTTCTCCAGGCAGGAAACACAACAGAAGGAAAACACCTACAATAATAAACCCAGAACAATTAAGAAAATGGTAATAGGAACATACATATCAATAACTACCTTAAATGTAAACAGATTAAATGCTCCAATCAAAAGACATAGACTGGATGAATGGATACAGAAACAAGACCCATATATATGCTGTCTACAAGAGACCCACTTCAGACCTAAGGGCACATACAGAGTGAAAGTGAGGGAATGGAAAAAGATATTCCATGCAAATGAAAACCAAAAGAAAGTTGGAATAGCAATTCTTATTTCAGACAAAATAGACTTTAAGACAAAGACTATTACAAGAGACAAAGAAGGACACTACATAATGATCAATGGGTCAATCCAAGAAGAAGATATAACAATTGTAAATATTTACACACCCAACATAGGAGCACCTCAATACATAAGACAAATGCTAACAGCCATAAAAGGGGAAATGGACAGTAACACAATCACAGTAGGGGACTTAACCCCACCTTCACCAATGGACAGATTATCCAAAATGAAAATAAATAAGGAAACACATGCTTTAAATGATACATCAAACAAGATGGACTTAATTGATATTTACAGGACATTCCATCAAAAAACAACAGAATACACGTTCTTCTCAACTGCTCATGGAACATTCTCCAGGATAGATCATATCTTGGGTCACAAATCAAGCCTTAGTAAATTTAAGAAAACTGAAATCCTATCAAGTATCTTTTCCGACCACAATGCTATGAGACTAGATATCAATTACAGGAAAAAATCTGTAAAAAATACAAACACGTGGTGGCGAAAAAATACACCACTAAATAAGCAAGAGATCACTGAAGAAATCAAAGAGAAAATCAAAAAATACCTAGAAACAAATGACAATGAAAACACGATGACCCAAAACCTATGGGATGCAGCAGGATCAGTTCTAAGAAGGAAGTTTATAGCAATACAATCGTACTTCAAGAAACAAGAAACATCTCAAATAAAAAACCTAAACTTACACCTAAAGCAATTAGAGAAAGAAGAACAAAAAAACACCAAAGTTAGCAGAAGGAAACAAATCATAAAGATCAGATCAGAAATAAATGAAAAAGAAATGAAGGAAACAATAGCAAAGATGAATAAAACTAAAAGCTGGTTCTTTGAGAAGATAAACAAAATTGTTAAACCATTAGCCAGACTCATCAAGAAAAGAAGGGAGAAGATTCAAATCAACAGAATTAGAAATGAAAAAGGAGAAGTAACAACTGACACTGCAGAAATACAAAGGATCATGAGAGATTACTACAAGCAACTATATGCCAATAAAATGGACAACCTGGAAGAAATGGACAAATTCTTAGAAAAGCACAACCTTCTAAGAGTGAACCAGGAAGAAATAGAAAATATGAACAGACCAATCTCAAGCACTGAAATTGAAACTGCGATTAAAAATCTTCCAACAAACAAAAGCCCAGGACCAGATGGCTTCACAGGCGAATTCTATCAAACATTTAGAGAAGAGCTAACACCCATCCTTCTCAAACTCTTCCTAAATATAGCAGAGGGAGGAACACTCCCAAACTCATTCTACGAGGCCACCATAACCCTGATACCAAAACCAGAAAAAGATGTCACAAAGAAAGAAAACTACAGGCCAATATCACGGATGAACACAGATGCAAAAATCCTCCACAAAATACTAGCAAACAGAATCCAACAGCACATTAAAAGGATCATACACCAAGATCAAGTGGGGTTTATCCCAGGAATGCAAGGATTCTACAATATACGTAAATCAATCAATGTGATACACCATATTAACAAATTCCACGAGAGAAAGCATATGATCATCTCAATAGATGCAGAAAAATCTTTTGACAAAATTCAACACCGATTTATGATACAAACCCTCCAGAAAGGAGGCATAGAGGGAACTTACCTCAACATAATAAAGGCCATATATGACAAACCCACAGCCAACATCGTTCTCAACGGTGAAAAACAGAAAACTACTAGAGCTAATCAATGAATTTGGTAAAGTTGCAGGATACAAAATTAATGCACAGAAATCTCTTGCATTCCTATACATTAATGATGAAAAATCTGAAAGAGAAATTAAGGAAACACTCCCATTTACTATCGCAACAAAAAGAATAAAATACCTAGGAATAAACCTACCTAAGGAGACAAAAGACCTGTATGCAGAAAACTATAAGACACTGATGAAAGAAATTAAAGATGATACCAACAGATGGAGAGATATACCATGTTCTTGGATTGGAAGAATCAACATTGTGAAAATGACTATACCACCAAAAGCAATCTACAGATTCAATGCAATCCCTATCAAACTACCAATGGCAGTTTTCACAGAACTAGAACTAAAAATTTCACAATTTGTATGGCAACACAAAAGATCCCATATAGCCAAAGCAATTTTGAGAAAGAGAAATGGAGCTGGAAGAATCAGGCTCCTGACTTCAGACTATACAAAGCTACAGTAATCAAGACAGTATGGTACTGGCACAAAAAAAGAAATATAGATCAATGGAACAGGATAGAAAGCCCAGAGATAAACCCACACACATATGGTCACCTTATTTTTGATACAGAAGGCAAGAATATATATACAAAGGAGAAAAGACAGCCTCTTCAATAAGTGGTGCTGGGAAAACTGGTCAGCTACATGTAAAAGAATGAAAGTAGAACACTCCCTAACACCATACACAAAAATAAACTCAAAATGGGTTAAAGACCTAAATGTAAGGCCAGACACTATAAAACTCTTAGAGGAAAACATAGGCAGAACACTCTATGACATAAATCACAGCAAGATCCTTTTTGGACCACCTCCTAGAGGAAAGGAAATAAAAACAAAAATAAACAAATGGGACCTAATGAAACTTAAAAGCTTTTGCACAGCAAAGGAAACCATAAACAAGATGAAAAGACAACCCTCAGAATGGGAGAAAATATTTGCAAACGAAGCAACTGACAAAGGATTAACCTCCAAAATTTACAAGCAGCTCATGCAGCTCAATATCAAAAAAACGAACAACCCAATCCAAAAATGGGCAGAAGACCTAATTAGATATTTTTCCAAAGAAGATATACAGATTGAGAACAAACACATGAAAGGATGCTCAACATCACTAATCATTAGAGAAATTCAAATCAAAACTACAATGAGGTATCACCTCACACCAGTCAGAATGGCCATCATCAAAAAATCTACAAACAGTAAATGCTGGAGAGGGTGTGGAGAAAAAGGAACCCTCTTGCACTGTTGGTGGGAATGTAAATTGATACAGTCACTATGGGGAACAGTATGGAGGTTCATTAAAAAAGTAAAAATAGAACTACCATACAACCCAGCAATCCCAGTACTGGGCATATACCCTGAGAAAAGCATAATTCAAAAAGAGTCATGTACCAAAATGTTCACTGAAGGTCTATTTACAATAGCCAGGAAATGGAAGCAAGCTAAGTGTCCATCGACAGATGAATGGATAAAGAAGATGTGGTACATATATACAATGGAATATTACTCAGCCATAAAAAGAAATGAAATTTGAGTTATTTGCAGTGAGGTGGATGGACCTAGAGTCTGTCATACAGAGTGAAATAAGTCAGAAAGAGAAAAACAAATACCGTATGCTAACACATATATATGGGATCTAAAAAGAAAAAAAAAAGGTTCTGAAGAACCTAGGGGCAGGGCAGGAATAAAGACACAGATGTAGAGAATGGACTTGAGGACACAGGGAGGAGGAAGGGTAAGCTGGGACGAAGTGAGAGAGTGGCATGGACATATATACACTACCAAATGTAAAACAGATAGCTAGTGGGAATCAGCCACATAGCACAGGGAGATCAGCTCAGCGCTCTGTGACCACCTAGAGGGGTGGCATAGGGAGGGTGGGAGGGAGACGCAAGAGGGAGGAGATATGGGGATATATGTATATGTATGGCTGACTCACTTTGTTATAAAGCAGAAACTAACAAATCATTGTAGAGCAATTATACTCCAATAAAGATGTTAAAAAATAATAATAAATAATTTTTTTTAAAAAATGGAGGAATCGGTGAATTCATAGTAGTGTGAATAAAGAGCTTCTTTTCTCTCACTCAAAAAAAAGGAAAAAAAAGAAAGAAACTGAGGTGGAAAAAGATGAAGCCAGATTTGTCAGAAGAAGGAAGATGTATTGGGGGAAACTGAAGCCTCACCAAGAGCAGAGACATCCATCCTATTTATAAAGAAGAGAATAAAATGGCATCGTGAAGTTCCCGATAGACTTGACACACAAGGGTACAGAAATTTTTCTGTTAATGAGATGCCTCATCTCATTATCCTCAGCAGTACCAGTTTTACAACCAGAATATCACAACTCTTCATCTAAACACTGTAGGGCCATTCCAGAGACAGGCGACTGTGATTCCTCTTTCATTCCTTTTTGAGAGCTCATGGATGGGTGGCCCTGTGATCCAGTCATGAATCTAACAGGAATGGCAATGTATTGTATTCCAAGATACTACCTTCAATCAAACAGTTACAATGAATTAAAGAAAAGGATGGGTTAGATGAAGAAATGATCTTTACATGTGTTTCTTACTGGTTTTGAGCTACTACTTGTTGTTGGACTTTATCAACTCGTAAAACCTAGAAATGAAAAGAGATCCATACAGAAAATAGAAATAAATGCCTCAAACCAGAGGGATCCTAATGGGGATTCATTCATCACAAAATTTTCAATCAGACTGATAACGATTCAAGCAGAACTTTTCCCAGAAAACAAACACAGAGGAGATCAAGGGGATCTGATGCAAATTCTCCTATGGGCAACAATTCAGTCTTTACTTACCTGCCCCAGTATTTTTCATTTTGAAGGGAATTAATGTAGAGAAGCAACATCGCCATAGAAGGGAACTGCAGTAGATGTGTGGACTGAGCAATCAGAGTCAGTGGCCAAAATAACTCCCAAAATGTATCACATTCACTTCTGTAAAGCCACAAATTTGCTTTTCTAAAACCACTAGAATCACTATGTGTGCGTGAGATGTGTGTCAACAACTGGTTTCATTAGAATGGTTGTACTACTTGAAGTATGCCTTTAGGATACTAAATATAGTGCCTGTGTCTCTTCTGATGGACAGTTTCTGATAGTTCTCTCACAAAACACAGTATGTATTTGCCCAACATGATGGCAGATTTCATGCCTAGAACTGCGTGAAGGAACACTATTTGTGTCTTCCTCCAAACAGTTCCAAGTCCACATTGAGGACACAGATTAACCTGTTGTTGTTTTCTTTTATAAACAGTATTCTAAAGACACAAGGTAGAGTAGCTACTTTTTAGCAGTAAGAAATGCTTTTGCCTTTTCTTGCTCCTTAGTATGCATGTTGAGAAACCTTCCCAAGAGTTCAAGAAATTTGGGGGCCCTTCCCACGGCAAAATTGTGAAGCATGAAAATTTCTGCTGACTTCGCCATATAAGCCTCATCTTTATTTTTTAACAAAAAGAAAATATCACCACACACACACACACACACACACTCACACATACACACACAACAAACTTTGGGTTAAGTGGAAAACACTGACTTAGGTGAGAATAATTTCTAAAAGGTTCATGATTAAATAAACATTGATTAATAAACTTTCTTTAAGTTCCAAAAAGTACTCACTAGTTTTCATAAATTCTCAAATATATAAATGATATGTTATAGCACTTATTGTAGAAACTAAACAGATCACTAGGTAATTTCACTGAAAAAAAGTCTCAGGGACATAGATCCAAATCAAAATCTACTCTTTCTCTCTTCAAATGTCCCCCAAGTACAGTTATATGCATCTAATTGGATGGATGGACAGGACCAAGTGTCTTCACAAGAAGTCACCTTAAAGACTTTTGATTCGAGATGACCGTCTGAATCCACCTCTTTAATTCCACTTCCTCTACAGGTTCCCATTCAAGCATCCAAAGAAATATAATCAGCAATCATTGCTGGAAATTAGGTAGGAGTGCCACCCACATACTAGAAAGTTTTAAGGACCTCACTAAGAACAAGATTGAGGCATAAACCTACCAAACTACGGCCACTAGAAGGGATGGAAAGCCTGTGTGGGGAGTAATTGAAAGAATCTTCCATCATAACTTAATTAACCCCTTCTTCATCCCCCAACTCGAAACAGAAGAGGAAGAGGGTTATCAGCTTTTAGAAGGCAGAGATAATCTAATCAGTCACAGTAAATCTCAGGAAGTGGTCAGATTCCAGAATCTGAAGCATCTGAAGCATCTCTGGCTCCCACCCAGCATAAGCAAAATGGTAAGTTGAGCAACTGGGGACACTACCGTTCCTAACATGGGTCCATTCCCCTGTTGGAGAAGGCAATTACCTTCAAGAGAGTGAGGAAGCGTCCTCAGACAATGCGAGAAACAAGGGAGAATTTTGCCTTTGTGATTCTACCTTCATAGGTGATATAACTGTTCTGCTTAAATACCAATGGATTTCATATTTATCTTTAAAACCCAAAAATGTCAACAGGCTTTACCTAAATGTAAGTTAGGTTTTATCATTCTGCTTGATACTTGAATCTTCAACGTAGTAATTGTTTTTACATTTTTGTGACAATTTCTATTTCATTTTCTCTCATACAAGTTTTATTATACACATATTAGATATATATCCTTCATGTCTCTTTTCCTGAATATCCGTTTTTGAGTTTGTCTTCTAATAAAGCAATTTGGTTTTCATAAAAGGCAATCTACAATTCATTGTTGCACTTTTAATTAGACAAACACACAGAGAAATCTTTCCTGGTCTTACATTGCTCCCTTTTTGTGTGGTCAGCTATTTTAGGAGGGCAATGTCCTCTTAAATCTCACTGAGAAGATAAAGTATTGTAAATGTTTGTTCTTATTTCTTTATTTATAAATGATTATTTACCCAAATTTTATCAGATAGACCCCATGTTTTAAATGATAAAATCTGTATTTTGCCTGTTGGTTTTCCTCTGTTTGACCATCCTTACCAGAGGGAGCCTATGTAGGTGAAAAGAGAAGATGAGATGTACTGATTTTTACCCTCCATAACATAGATTCATTAGTATGCTCCTTCGTTATTAAATAAAAATAAAGATAAGTGAACTAAATATTTACCTCAAAATCTTAGAAAAGGAACTCTAGAAAACTAGAATGATGTTATTAATAAAGATTAAAAGCTGAACTAAATTAATTAGAAAATAGAAAATCAGTAAACCCAATTAATCAAAGAGCTGTTACTTTGAAGCAAACAATACAGTAGATAAAGCCTTGGTAAGGCTAACTGAGCAAAAGTGAGAAAACAGACGTATAACCAAATTATTTTATTTTTGAAATACAATTATGTAAATTTTCTCTCAATATATTTGAAAATAAAGAGTCTTCTAGGAAAATATGAAACACCCAAACTGACTAATCAAACAGATAGTAATTCAGAATAGTCCAATAATCACAGAAGATATTTTTTAAGTTGCCAAAGAAATATCACCTCCCCTACCTCTGTGCGTCTAACTTAGATATTTTAATGGTTTAAAAATCTGACCCTTCCTGCAGTATTACTGTTCTGGAGCATAGAAAAACAAAAGAAAACAAAGATAATTACAATTGTTTTCATTTATTTGACTAGCTAAGCCTGCTACCAAAAACCAACAAAACAACCATAACACTACAGAGCAACCTCATTTGCGAATATATAGTAAATATTTCCAAAATACTGTCAATTGAGTCTAGCAGCAAGGTAGGTGTATTGACTGATAAACAGTTTCACTGATAGTATAAAAGATATACATTCTCCTTGTAAAAACCACACCATTCAGGAAAAGCAAAAATCACTTGCATTTCCATTATCAAGATATAACCACTACTAACATTTGGATAAACATTCCTCCATTTTCTCTCTCTCTGTCTCTATGTACCTATAGGTCAGTGTAAACAACTTTGTGTGAAGGGAATCATTACGTATGTACATAATATATGTAACCTGAGAATTTTACTCAAGAGTATGTCATGGACATTCATCCATGTCAATAAATATAGATCTACACCATCCGTACTAGTCACCTACTATTCGATTGTATTTATGTACCATAATTTATTTAACCAGTTTAATGGATGTTTGGGTTGTTTCCAATTTGGTGCTATTATGAATAGCTCTATGATATATTCCTCGGGCATAAATCTCTCCCCATTTTGTGATTACTCTCTAAAAGTAAGGTTGCTGGATCATATAGCATACATAGCTAATGTTTTTCTACTACCAGACTGCCTTCTAGAAAGCTATACCTATTTATCATTCTATTAACTATGCTTGAGAGAGCAACTGCCTCACACCCTCACCAGCACAAGGTATTGTCAGTTATTTGGTAACAGACAGTGACTTGAGAAGGCCAGCTGTGTAGTGAATTTACCCATCATTTTTGACATTTATTTATTCAACAAATAATATATTGAATGTCTGTAGGTGCCGGAAGCTGAGCTAGGCCTAGGCACTGGTTATTGTCAATCATCAGCAAGAGAGATGTGGTCACTGGCCTCAAAAAACATTTTCTGAGAGGGGTGGGGAAGACACTAAACTAACAAATAAGTAACTAAAGAAAATAATCACACATTGAGATTAGTGGTCTGCAGGAAATAAAGATATTTTAAGAACTGGAGGAGAACCTACTTTGGTTAGGAGAGTTATAAATTGCATCTCTGAAAAAGTGACTTAACCTGAGATAAGAAATATGGGGCAAAATAGGTTCTATGACCTAGTGGCAAGATGGGAATAAAGACACAGACCTACTAGAGAATGGACTTGAGGATACGGGGAGGGGGAAGGGTAAACTGGGACAAAGTGAGAGAGTGGCATGGACAGATATACACTACCAAACGTAAAATAGATAGCTAGTGGGAAGCAACCGCATAGCACAGGGAGATCAGCTCAGTGCTTTGTGACCACCTAGAGGGATGGGATGGGGAGGGTGGGAAGGAGGGAGATGCAAGAGGGAAGAGATATGGGAACATATGTATACGTATAACTGATTCACTTTGTTATAAAGCAGAAACTAACACACCATTGTAAAGCAATTATACTCCAATAAAGATGTTAAAAAAAAAAAAAAATAGGTTCTAGGCAGAGGGAACTGTAAAGGGCAAAGATTCCAAGGCAGGAAAGAAAGTGTATTCAAGGAAAGCAGGGAAGTCAGCCCAGCTAGAGAGCAGCAGAATGAAGAGAGACCTCAGGGGTGGCAGGAACCAGCCAGGCACAGCCTTGAAGACCACAGTAAAGATTCTGAGTTATCTTCTAAGTACTGTGGGAAGATGTTGAAGGGCTTTAAATATGATATAATCAAATTTACCTTGTAAAAAGTCTCACTGTCAACTTTGTGAAGATTAGTTGAGTGATTCCCGGCTTACAGAGCTGAGTCGATACTGATGCTACTCACGGAAACGGGGACGCCTGGGTGAGAATAGGTTTGAGGGTAGATGAATATCCAGGGTTCCATTTTGCACATAAGAAGGTGGAGATGCTTGTGAAACATCTAAGTGGAGATGCAACATTAGAGCTGCATGTGTAAGTCTGGGGCTCAGATTTCTGAAAAGCTGATATATATTTGGGAGTTTCCAGCATATGGTTGGTATTTACATCACACAGTTGGATAGCCATATTTCCTACTGTGGAACTGGGATCCATCCTTCCTCAGGAAGAAGATAAAGCACTGGGCATGATAGCACAGCATCTAGCCCTTTCATTCCTGTAAGTTTCTTTCACAGAGCGCCAGTGTCACTGGTAAACAATAGTCTTCACTGATGTGGCCCCTTGTAAGTTAGGAAAGTTTCCTTATTGGTATTATTTTTTCCTCACTGGCATATAACTGGGAAAAGAGAGCTCCAGGGGGATTCCTGATAAGAAGCATTAGTCTGTATTATAAAAAGATGTAACTACAGGTGATGTTACCTATACAAGCAACTCTAGACATTGTAATACAGCAAATTACAACATTCCAGCCAAAACAACATTTAGCTAATGATCAATTCTTATTACACTGGGTCAAATACAAGCCCCAAAGAATGGAAGATAAATTTATCTTTCAGTGGCCTGTGTAAATTCCCTGATGGAGGGACAGGGAAGGGATGTGAAATATCACTAAAAAAAAAAATCAATATCTTTATTGATTAATCAAGCTACTGTGATTTATTGGGCACTCATTCATTTGTTTGTTACAGTCATCTCATCCATTGCCTCTGGCTGTGATAAATGGTCTGGATTCTTCTTTGGGAAAGAGAGAAGCTTTTTAGCCGTTGTTCTTGCAGTGTGGGCCTTCCAGATGCCTGCGTATCTGCTTCCATGGCAAGTTAAAGCCTACAGATTGCTGTGAAGTGTGGTCTTGAAAATATCAGACTCCTCCAATATAAGGAGCCCAACGAGCAGTGCACACAG
Source organism: Eschrichtius robustus (assembly GCF_028021215.1). NCBI lineage: Eukaryota > Metazoa > Chordata > Mammalia > Artiodactyla > Eschrichtiidae > Eschrichtius > Eschrichtius robustus. Next base: position 50,546,473 of record NC_090841.1, read on the forward strand.
ACATCAACTCTGGATTCTTCCAAAATGGAAACAGGAAGCCAAAGCAGAAGCAAGCTTGATATCCTGGATGTATGAGACTTACTGACCTGGTGAGGAGTTACTGTCTCAGAACCGGCTGTGTGTGTGTGTGTGTGTGTGTGTGTGTGTGTGTGTGTGTGTGTGTGTGTGTGTGTGTGTGTGTGTGTGTGTGTGTGTGTGTGTGTGTGTGTGTGTGTGTGTGTGTGTGTGTGTGTGTGTGTGTGTGTTTTCTTGTTACGTTATCAGTAGCCTAATTTCTATAACTGCTTTGTTTTACAAATATTATATACTTTTATTTTTGTCTCTCAGGTCCCTTTTAATTGCATTCAGTAAACATAATTCTCCTTTGCCTCTGGATAACAAAGTCTGCTGTAAGGCATTATCGCTCACTCTTGGGTAATAGGTGAACTCTGATTACTTTAAGCCAATGCAGTGGCAAGTGCAGTGGTAAGAATGTCCAGTCCAAGATATCAAAACTCCAGACTTGACTTAGTACTATGTCTGCTCTCTTTCATGGTACTTTCTGTAATTTCATCCAACAGACTTCTGCCCCTACTTAACTCCCAGCTGCTGTTTCATGAGCTGAAGCAGGAGGGAGTGAGAAGGGTTCAGTTCTTCCCAGGGTAAGAGTCTTTCCATGCTCTGGGCCCACCAGATGGTGAAATCTACATCCCCAAGTGGTACCTGGCAGACTGATGAAGGTGACAATTTCTCTCCAGGGGTGCTTTCATTGGCTCTTCAGAAGTTCCCTGCTAGATCCTGCTGGCCTACAGTTACTCTGCCCCTGGCCACATAAAGATCTATTCCAAGAGGCCTCTTGGGCTCCTTTTTAAGGCCCTGGCTATGCTTCAGAATGCTTTCTGCTAATGTTCCCTCATTCTTCCTGGTGGCCTTCTGGACCCAAGATGCACTTATGCCAGCTCTCTCTCCCACGTGGCTCACACCTAGACCACAGGAAACACGCAGGCCTCCCTTCCCTTACAAATGCAGCGAGTGCAGGTCAATCTCAACAGAACATCTAAGGTGACCAATAATCCTAGTTTGCCCAAGACTAGTTTGGTTTTACTACTGAAAGTGCCAGGAATCAGGAAAATTCACAGTCCTGAGAAAACTGAGACCTTGGCAGCAGAGTTTTCTTGGCTTCACCTCCAATTCTCACCCTCTGATTACCTCTTACAGTCAGACCCACCCAAGGCTGTGATCTACTTGAGCTTTCTTGGTCCTGAGCCTGGCACTAGTGCTTTGTGTCAACCACAAAGCATGGCTTTCAAAGTTCACAGGGGATCCTCTTGAAGACCCTCTTGTTTTACTGACAACGGAAGGTAGCATCCCCTCCCACTAAGCCAAGAGGGCACATCTCACACACCCACAAAGAGAGGCCACCAGGGGCCCAGAGAGGCTCTCAATTTATAACATTACCGTAGTTGGTGAATTGATGGGTTGAAAACATCTTTCTGGGAATTTATTTCCAATTAAGCAGAAAGTTTACATCTTATTTAATTTCTATGACACAGATTCACTCTTTCAAATTCAGGAAGACATAAGCAACATACACCTCTGGGCCTCACCTGTCATCCCTTCCTGAAAAAAGTCTCCTGCTCTCCAAAGCTGTACTTTCTCCTTTCCAGCTGCCTATCAGTGGAAATGGACACCCCTTGAGGACCGAGTGTGGATCACTAAGTCTCCATCCAAAGTGCCCCCTCACTTGGCACAGAATGACTCAGCAGACCCCAGGGAGTCATCATGGCACCAGGGTAACTAGAATGACTGTGGTGAGAGTGGCTGGATTTGGTGCTTGAGACAAAACAGGCACCAGAACATAACAGGGAGAGACACTCACTGCATGTATGGATAACAATTTGGTGCCACCATCTAGAGTTTCATAAATAATTTTTTTCTCCACAGACCAAGGATTCCTATCCCTTCCCATCTCACATCATTACTAAGCATAGTTGAAGTGGAAAAAAAAAAAATTGCTTCGTTCAGCCACTCTTTTCCTCAATGCAGCAGGTAAAATAGCTCTACTATAACTGTAGTGACACTTGGGTCTCTGGGACTAACTTGAAAATTCCCTTAAAATTCTACCATTAGTCAAAGGCTAAACTATTTCTCACAGCCATTTTGATTCTCGAGACTTGAGGCCTTTTGCTATCCGGGCCCAGATTCACACTAGAGATTCAATTTGAAACTTCCCCTGTAGCTACACAAACTCCCAAACTGCAGCATTCTCTGGACACCCCTCATGAAATTCTTCAACCTCTCCTATCCTAGGCCCATAGCCAAATTCCCACATTTCATGACTTTCTCCCTTCAACCTGCACATCTGTTCCTGCTTTAGGATTTTTTTCTAATAGGCTGATTGCTCAAATACTGCCAATCAGAAACAACATTTCCTGATTCTTCCCAAGTCCTATTTGTTTCTGCAGAGAAAAACCTTCAAGTGTTCCAACTACCTACTTCAGCGTCATTATCAAGAGCTCCCATTGACCTCTCCAAGATTATCACACCCTCCCTCAGGACACCAATACTCCAGAAATCGTATTTGGGTACATAGGTCTTCCTAGGCAGCACTAACGTAAAACCACAAAATATCAGTAATTAAAATACACTCCAGTTCATCGGGTTGCAGCCAGATGAAGATAATCTCAATTTCACACATGACTTTATGAAGGTTGTAATATGCAAAAGAGCTGGTGCCAGAGTTCATATGCATAGCAGGCAGTATAATGATGCATTTTCCTCAACCATCATTAACACAAGCTGATGCCATAGTGACCCCAACCTCCTCCTCTACTGGATGGGACAAAGAACAAGAATGTCAAGGTCATTTCACAACGTATACAAATGTCGAATCACTACGTTGTACACATGAAACTAACATAATATGTCGAATATACTTCAATTAAAACATTTTTAAATAAAAATAAAAACCAGCAAAATAAGATTAAAAAAGAAAAGAATCTCAAGGTGTCTGTCTGCTGAATGCCAAACATCCCAATTTGTGCAATAAGAAAGAAAATGAACTCTGGCAAAAGGCTCTAAGTTAAAGAACAGGGAGTTACAGAAGTTGGGCACCAGGTGCTACTGTTCATTGATGGCCTCTGAGTAGAATTACCTCCACTAAGTAAAAGGGGGTGGGGAGGGCTGGGGGGGCGGGACTACAGCCCACTGTGCCTACTAGTCTATTTAGTCCAGTCTCTTATTTCCCTAGAGAGGGCTTCTTTGACCACCCACCACCCCTGTTCCATTCCATACATGTTCCTCTCTGTTTCTTATATGTTCTTACAACAACCCTTCTTGTCACAGGAGCTACTGCACTTTGTAATACCTGCTTGTTTAATACTAGTTTACCTGACTCAGGTATGGCCTGTGAGCACGCAGACCATGTCTGCCTTAGTTGCTGCCCCATCCCTGGGGCTCTGCATACTTCCTGACAAATGGCACAATGGCAATACTACTTGATGGATGGATGGATGAATGGATGAATGAATGAAGGAATGAAACTATGAATGAGCTGATTACCATCACAGATGTTCAGGGTGCTTGAGCTAAATTTTTGCTTCACTATGATCATTTGGTTTTGAAGGTATGTAAGTAAATAATATGCCATTGAATTGATATAATTATCCCTCATATGTGGATTCTTCAAACTTATATAGCCCATAAGGGAAAATAAAGATAAAACACTAATGTAATTATTGTGATGAATAAATCCTAACACCTATGAATAGTTTACAAATATTCACTTTGCTCCATACCAACCTAGTAATTTGAAGTTAAATTTAGATGGGTATTGTTCTTTTTAAACTAAATTTTCCATTTATTTAATTTTAAAAATATACTCCAGGGACCCCCCTGGTGGTGCAGTGGTTAAGAATCCACCTGCCAGTGCAGGGGATACGGGTTCGATCCCTGGTCCGGGAAAATCCCACATGCCACAGAACAACTAAGCCTGTGTGCCACAACTACTGAAGCCCACGCGTCTAGAACCCGTGCTCTGCAACAAGAGAAGCCACTGCAATTAGAAGCCCGCGCACCACAATGAAGAGTAGATCGCCTCGCCGCAACTAGAGAAAGCCTGCACGTAGCAACGAAGACCCAACGCAGCCAAAAATAAATAAATAAATACATTTAAAACAAAATACAATTGAATCAACATTTTTTAAAAAATATATATATATATATATACTCCAGTAAGAACCATAAGTGAAAACTAACTTGCAACTACTCAGTATATTTCTTTTAACATCTTTATTGGAGTATAACTGCTTTACAATGGTGTGTTAGTTTCTGCTTTATAACAAAGTGAATCAGCTATACATATACATATATCCCCATATCTCCTCCCTCTTGCATCTCCCTCCCACCCTCCCTATCCCACCCCTCTAGGTGGTCACAAAGCACCGAGCTGATCTCCCTGTGCTATGCGGTTGCTTCCCACTAGCTATCGGATTTTACATTTGGTAGTGTATATATGTCCATGCCACTCTCTCACTTCGTCCCAGCTCACCCTTCCCCCTCCTCGTGTCCTCAAGTCCATTCTCTACATCTGTGCCTTTATTCCTGTCCTACCCCTAGGTTCTTCAGAACCATTTTTTTTTTAGATTCCATATATATGTCTTAGCATATGGTATTTTTCTCTTTCTGACTTACTTCACTCTGTATAACAGACTCTAGGTCCATCCACCTCACTACAAATAACTCAATTTCGTTTCTTTTTATGGCTGAGTAATATTCCATTGTATATATCTGCCACATCTTCTTTATCCATTCATCTGTTGATGGACACTTAGGTTGCTTCCATGTCCTGGCTATTGTAAATAGAGCTGCAATGAACATTTTGGTACATGACTCTTTTTGAATTATGGTTTTCTCAGGGTATATGCCCAGTACTGGGATTGCTGGGTCGTATGGTAGTTCTATTTTTAGTTTTTTAAGGAACCTCCATACTGTTCTCCATAGTGGCTCTATCAATTTACATTCCCACCAACAGTGCAAGAGGGTTCCCTTTCTCCACACTTTCTCCAGCATTTATTGTTTGTAGATTTCTGATGATGGCCATTCTGACTGGTGTGAGGTGATACCTCATTGTAGTTTTGATTTGAATTTCTCTAATGATTAGTGATGTTGAGCATTCATTCATGTGTTTGTTGGCAATCTGTATATCTTTTTTGGAGAAATACCTAATTAGGTCTTCTGCCCATTTTTGGATTGAGTTGTTTTTTTTTTTGATATTGAGCTGCATGAGCTGCTTGTACATTTTGGAGGTTAATTCTTTGTCAGTTGCTTCGTTTGCAGATATTTTCTCCCATTCTGAAGGCTGTCTTTTCGTCTTGTTTATGTTTTCCTTTGCTGTGCAAAAGCTTTTAAGTTTCATTAGGTCCCATTTGTTTATTTTTGTTTTTATTTCCTTTTCTCTAGGAGGTGGTCCAAAAAGGATCTTGCTGTGATTTATGTCATAGAGTGTTCTGCCTATGTTTTCCTCTAAGAGTTTTATAGTGTCTGGCCTTACATTTAGGTCTTTAATCCATTTTGAGTTTATTTTTGTGCATGGTGATAGGGAGTGTTCTAATTTCATTCTTTTACACATAGCTGTCCAGTTTTCCCAGCACCAGTTACTGAAGAGGCTGTATTTTCTCCATTGTATATTCTTGCCTCCTTTATCAAAGACAAGGTGACCATATGTGCATGGGTTTATCTCTGGGCTTTCTATCTTGTTCCATTGATCTACATTTCTGCTTTCATGCCAGTGCCATACTGTCTTGATTACTGTAGCTCTGTAGTATAGTCTCTGTATAAGACCCTTGATGGATAGAGTAATCTTGGTTGTAGGTTTTTCCCTTTCATCACTTTAAATATGTCCTGCCACTCCCTTCTGGCTTGCAGAGTTTCTGCTGAAAGATCAGCTGGTAACCTTAAGGGGATTTCCTTGTATGTTATTTGTTGTTTTTCCCTTGTTTTTAGTATTTTTTCTTTGTATTTAATTTTTGATAGTTTGATTAATATGTCTTGGCGTGTTTCTCCTTGGATTTATCCTGTATGGGACTCTCCATGCTTCCTGGATTTGACTGACTGTTTCCTTTCCCATATTAGGGAAGTTTTCAACTATGATCTCTTCAAATATTTTCTCAGTGTCTTTCTTTTTCTCTTCTTCTGGGACCCCTATCATTCGAATGTTGGTGCTGTTAATGTTGTCCCAGAGGTCTCTGACACTGTTCTCAATTCTTTTCATTCCTTTTTCTTTATTCTGCTCTGCAGTAGTTATTTCCATTATTTTATCTTCCAGGTCACTTATCCGTTCTTCTGCCTCAGTTATTCTGCTACTGATTCCTTCTAGAGACTTTTTAATTTCATTTATTGTGTTGTTCATCATTGTTTGTTTGCTCTTTAGTTCTTCTAGGTCCTTGTTAAACGCTTCTTGTATTTTCTCCATTCTATTTCCAAGATTTGGGATCATCTTTACTATCATTATTCTGAATTCTTTTTCAGGTAGACTGCTTATTTCCTCTTCATTTGTTAGGTCTGGTGGGTTTTTACCTTGCTCCTTCATCTGCTGTGTGTTCCTCTGTCTTCTCATTTTGCTTAACTTACTGTGTTTGGGGTCTCCTTTTCACAGGCTGCAGGTTCATAGTTCCTGTTGTTTTTGGTGTCTGCCCCCAGTGTGTGAGGTTGGTTCAGTGGGTTGTGTAGGCTTCCCGGTGGAGGGGACTAGTGCCTGCGTTCCAGTTGATGAGGCTGGATCTTGTCTTTCTGGTGGGCAGGACTGCGTCCAGTGGTGTGTTTTGGGGGTGTCTGTGACCTTGTTATGATTTTAGGCAGCCTCTCTGCTAATGGGTGGGGTTGTGTTCCTGTCTTGCTAGTTGTTTGGCATAGAGCCGGGTAGCTGGAAACACAGCCCATGCTCACTGCCAGAGTAACTCCACCTACTATCAGGACAAAAATGCTCCCAGAGACTGAACATGTTTCAAAACGGGTAAACATTCTTCAATAGTCGTTTTTAGTGTCTTTTTCTACCTAATCTCTCTCCCCATTTCAGGAGAGCTTAGGAAAATGTATCTCTGAGGCATTTGCATGTTTGTTCACTCTAGATCCTGTCAAAGTGACAGGAGCAGCCAGTATTAATTTGAACTGGTCTTATGAAGACATATTTTCTCCCTGCTTTTGGCTTAGAAAAGCACTACTTTCCTTTAGTGGATGCATGATGTGTTAAATAACCTATAGCAGATGGTGTAATAACATCAGCCTCACTTGAAGAATTCTGCACGTGTTAAAAAAGTCATCATAAAGGCATTTGCTCTCATGCTTCCTTCCCATCTACTCTAGCCAATGGCTAACAGAGTCTCCTCAGGGCTCTGAAGTCAGTGGCTATTGACATTCCTCAGTCAACCGAAATGTCACCCATGATTGGAATGAACACTGTTTAAAGACAAGAAACGTGAAGTTCATCTCCCAGGAGAAAGTCGTTATTGACATTTCTTTCTGGATTGGCTTCTCCTTGCAGGTCCAAGAGTGCTCTCAAAATGTTCTTCCCATGACCCTTCTCAGTGCCCAAGTATATGGCTTAAAGGACCATCCAGCCTCCATCTGAACGAACTTCCAATATATGGCAGGGAAGTGTTGAAAGATTTTCCTCAGAGACATGGCTTAAGGACATGAATCAGTGAGTATGTATGACTTGGAGAACTGCACCTAAAATATGCCCCCACTGGGATGGCATAATTTATTTTTATAATTAACTGTAATAATTATCTATATTCATAGCTTTGTGAAATTATTAAAAGTTGCATTTAGTGGCTATCTCATGATTTAGTAAGAAAGGTCTTTTATTAACTTAATTTAATTTTCATCATTATTCTAAAAGCCACAGAGCAACCAGCCTAGAATCAGTACATGTCTGACCAAAATCGTTAGGTCAGCACAATCAATTTTCATCTTGATCTCAATCTAATGGGAAATGATACTGAGTGTAACATTCCATCTGATGTTAAGAGGGAGTCTGTGCACTGAACGTAACCCATCTGTCTGAAAGCCTCCAGTCTCCACAGCAAAGATCATGATGGGCGCTCAGAACTCTGGAAAACTCTCATGCCCAACACGCAGAGCCTGGCCGAAATTAAACACCTGGACACCATTAACTGACCATAGGACAGTCACATCACGCCAGTTTCAGGATACCCAGGCCATTTCTGCTTCCCAAGACTCTAATCACCAGATGGCTCTTTCCTTCGTTGTCTTCTCCTCTAACTTCCCAAAGCTTCTCCCCATCCTCACACTCTGCAATGACCTTGCTTCTGATTTCACTGTTAATTGAAGCAATTTGAAGAAAACTCCACGAAGTCCCATCATCACATCCAATCACCCTCCTGCATTCAGGCCCAGATCCTCTGCTCTTGCTCCTGTTTCTGTGCTTTTCCCATATCCCTAAAGTCAGCCAACCAACATATATGCCGAATCCCTTTCTCATTTACCCAAGATTATCACTCTAGCGTTTCTCCCCTCTTTCTCTTGCATCATCAATTCATCACTCTCACTGATTTTTCCCATTAGCATACAAAATACTATTATTCTTTCACTGTAAAATAAAAAAAAGAACCCTCTCACGATCCCCCTTTACCCTCCAGCTACTGCCCATTTCTTTCCTCCCCTTTATACCACATTGCTTCAATTGGTTGTCGAACTTGTTGCCTCTAATTCTCCTGTTTGCTCTTAAGCCTACTGTAATCAGGCTTTTGCTCCTAAAACTTCACAAAAACAAACGTACTTATTACTGTCACCTGTGTTCTATTCTATTGCCCAGATCTTTGGGGATCATCCTTACCAATAAATGAGCCATTTCTGTGACTTGAGAAAAACTGAAAGAATCCATCACGCATCTTGATAAACTGAAAATTACGTTCCTGGATCCTCTGCTCTACCTATGATGCAAGATCTTTCTTCAATTGCAATCTCCTGAACAAACATATTACACAGATTAGCAGGTATATAGGTCAATGAATATCACCCTGAATAACAGAAAATTGAATTTACTTCATTCTGTGCCTCTTAGTGCAAATATACAATGAAGGGATTGGTGGGGCATGTCAGTCAGCCTACATGTTGGCATGTAAACCTCTTCCTGCCATATGGGGCAGTCGTGAAAAAGGCAACATTAATTTATGTGAACAGATTTGTGTCATTGTCTCTCTAAGGAAAAAGGGTCAGAAAAAAATACTGTGTTTGTTCAAAAATATTCCCCTCCCCTAGCCAGGCCTATAATTGACTACATTGCTAAGCATTCATCTTTAAGGGTTAAAACATTGCTGTCCAATAAGATAATCAGTTACCTAGCCAACACATTAACAGAGAGTTTTTTAAGGTAATTAATAAGCGACTGACACCCATTAATACATATCAGAGAGTGGGGCTCAGAGGAGGAAAAAAGAGTTTGGGAGAGAGGAAAAACCCTAGTGGGATGAGGCCATGGTAAGGAGTGAGGGGGAAATTGTCACTTGGCAAGAAGGTTCGGCTGGCCATGGCATCTGAGGAGCACACACCATCAAGGGATGTGAAGAAAAAAACATAGAAAGAAGGGGTAGAAGGATATCTGACGCTCTCAGCCTTCTTCACACTTTTGCCCAAGAGTAATCCCGCCTTTAAGATGCTTGACCTTCCATTTTTGCCTCTGTCATAGTTTTAAACTCCAAAGAGATTAAGTTCTGATAGAAATTCTAGTCCCCAGAACCCTTGCAATGCCTTTTTTGAAAAAACATGAAGTAGATTATATTTGTTGACTCAAGATCGGCTTCCAAACATCCTCTTCCCATTTAATTGGGACCAACCCTGGAACAGGACAGAGAGTTATCTTCTCAGGACTGCAGTTCCCACCCTGAACCCCAGTAGAAGGGGTAGAGCTGGGATCTTAGAATGTTAAAGCCAGAGGGAAATTTAGCAATTACTGTCTCGGACCAACCACCTCCCCATGCGGACAACAAGATGGATGGCCAAAGAGATGGAGAGATTTTTCCAGAGTTTTAAAACTCAACTCTCACAAAAGGTGTTCCTGGGGAATTTTCTTGGCTCAGAGACCCCAGGAAAAGATTATGAGACAAGAACTTATGTACAAATGATAGAGCAAAGTAATGTTCCCAGGAGAAGTGGTGAGGTTAGTAACTAAGGTCTGGCTGGTGAGGGGCAGGAAGCATCAGAATCTCCCAGAGCCTTCTGACTCTCTATACATGTGCAGGCAAAGCAGCTCCAGAAGTCCACAGCCAGCGGGCTGAAGGCAACCTGAAGGAACAGGCCGTTAGAAGCAAAAGCTCACAGGAGCTGAGGCCAGTGCACTCAGAAGGAAAAATGATCCCAGAGAGCCGGGCAAAGCATCAACAATGTCTGCTCTAGGCGTTGTCTTCAACTCCACAAGTGTCATCCTCAGCCTATCACAACTGGATGGGAAGGTATCTTCCCCTTTTGTACCTTCATAGGGCTTTTGCAATTACCTTCTAGTATTCTGCATTTAAGATATCATACTCAGATTTCATCTTGGTCATTTTATTTCCCTGCTGTGGCTCCCTGTTGCTTAGAGATTCAAGTCCAAACACTTCAGCCGGATATTCAAGGTCCCCAAAAATATCCTAAACTCCACTTAAAGCCTACCTTCCACAAATGAGGAAAAATGTTGTTTTTGAAGCAAAGCGTTAGCCATCTCTCTTACATTTAACCTTTCTACCTCCATCCTTTTCTCAAACCAAGCAACCTCCCAGCACTGCCTAATCAGCAAATCTCCATCAATCTAAATCAATCTCGCAAAATCTCACTTGAGAGTAGGTATTTTGCATAATCCTTTCTGATCACATTTACTTGAAATAATACCTCCCTCCTCTGAGTTACCATTACTAGTTTTGTCTGAACTATGCATTTGGCAACACTATTCTGTGATATCTTTCCTTTGGAGTTCTTTAGCAATTTTATTTTTAATTAATAGACGTTTATCTTTTAGAGTATTTTTAGGTTTACAGAAAAAATGCGCAGAAAGTAGAGAGTTCTCGTATGTTCCCTGTCTTATCTGCCTTCAGTTTCCCTTATTATTAACATCTAGCATTTGTGTGGTATTACATTTGTCACAACTGTGGAACCAGTAATGATCCATAACTATTTGTTTACATTAGGTTTCACTCTTTGTGCTGTCCAGTTCTATGAATTTTGACAATTGCATAATGTCATGTGTCCACCATTATATTTTCATACAGAAGAGTTTCACGGCCCTAAAAATCTCCTGTGCTTCACCTGTTCACCACTCCCCACCCTCTCCCTGAACTCCTGGCAACCACTGATCTTTTTACTGTTTCCGTAGTTTTGCCTTTTCAAGAAATGTCTTCTTCAGCTATTTTTAAATATCTCACTACTGCTCAAAAGTTCATGCACTTGTGCCTTACCTCCCCAAACAGATGGGAAATTTCTCCTTATATTCCCATTAGCATTTACTAGAGAAAGAATCATATACCTGTAGACCTTAGTAAGTATGCATTGATTTTATTTGAATGAACTTGGAATCGTCTTCCTTTTTTCTTTAGGAAAGTTATTAAAATACCTAAATCTTGAAGTGGAGAATTGGCTTCTAGTATGAGGCAGAAAAAAGGTTGTTAAAGATTAAGAAAAGTAATCCTACCAAAGAAAATCAGCTCAAAAAAAAAAAAAAAAAAAAATAGTCAGATGTAAATAAATACACTAAAGCCAATATATTTCCCAGATGACAGAAATAAATTGATTCAAAATATAATGGGAAAAAATGTGAATAATATTAATAAGAAATGTCAATATCTTAAGAAAACTGTAACTGATATTTTATGGGGAGACATGAAAAAAAAGATTTAAATAATGATGAGTAAGCCATATTCATGGATGGAAAGATTCAGCAATATAAAGAAGTCAATAATTCCAAAACTAGCTTATGACTTACTTGTTAGTACTTGGCAACATACTTCTCAAGTTCATCTGAAAAAAGAAATGATATGAATACCCAAAAGAGACTGTTAAAGAAAAACAAGGAGGATCTTCCCTGACAGGTATGAAAACATATTAATGATAAAGGTAAAAATTTTAGAATCTAAAATGACTGTAGCCTTTAAGTTTTCTAAATGTGTCAAAAGCTAAAATATGTTTCATAATTTTTTAAATCATAAAGGAAATTAATGCATAGCCTAAAGAGAAGAGATAGAATCTAGAAAATAGAAATAAAGAATCATGGAGTAAATAAAGGATACTTACTAACAGATATATTAATACTAAGACTAGGGTATAGTGATTAAAACCCTTTATGAAGAGGATTATTAAATACTTTGATTTTTTTGCATTGCTGTGCAAAAAAAATCACTAAAAGTCTTCAGTAAAACATGTACATAGACCCATACAATCATGCCACAAGGAAAGAATCCCAAAGACTTGAGGAACAGATGATGTATCAGCCATGTTTCAGTGCAGGAAACAGTAAACACTTTGGATATTTCTAGAAGAAGGGAATTTAAGAAAGAATATTAGATGCCTTTAAAATCTTAGGAATGGCTGAAGAAATGGGAATCAGGAAGCTACAATAAGTCTTTCACCTTGAAGGTCATGTACTAGTGTAACCAGGCCCCAAATTCTACTCTGCTGAGAACTTTGCTGCTAACATCATAAGTGCCTGACACCCATGAAGCTGGCGACTAGACCATGGAATGTGGCTCTCCCAACACCCACACATGCTGGAGGCCAAAAGTCCACCAGCCCCGCTACAGAAAGGTGGTATCAGCTCCCATTTTCACCTTTCAAAACTCATGCTTGGGGCTTCCCTGGTGGCGCAGTGGTTGAGAATCTGCCTGCCAATGCAGGGGACACGGGCTCGAGCCCTGGTCTGGGAAGATCCCACATGCCGCGGAGCAGCTGGGCCCGTGAGCCACGATTACTGAGCCTGTGCGTCTGGAGCCTGTGCTCTGCAACAAGAGAGGCTGCAATAGTGAGAGGCCTGCGCACTGCGATGAAGAGTGGCCCCCGCTTGCCGCAACTAGAGAAAGCCCTCGCACAGAAACGAAGACCCAACACAGCCAAAAATAAATTAATTTTTAAAAAAAACAAAAAAAATCTCATGCTTGAATATCTAACTGGTACAACCCAATTCACATTTAGGAACGAGGGAAAAAGACAGATTTTAGCTTCCTAACCACTCTGAACAGATGAAGGGTAAAACGGAGATTGCAAGAGTCTCTGTAAGCATACAAGACATGCAAGCTAGAGAAGAAATATGAATGGTACATTTTTATGGAAAAAGAATGTTCAATTTTACTTCTCATTAAAGAAATATAAATTAAAACCAAAATAAAGTATGATCTTCTAACATTTTAATGATAGATTCTGAGAAGAGTACAGTGAGATGAAAATTCTCATGCACTACAAAAGAAGAGTAAATAGATACAATCTACCTGGACAGCAATTTGGCAGTAGGCACCTAGATCCTTAAACATGATTCCATCCTTTGACACAGTAACCTACATTAAGGAATCTATCAAGAAATAATGTGGTCTCCAATTTGTAATTGGAAATATTAATGAACACGATTCCATCCTTTGACACAGTAATCTACATTTAGGAATCTATCAAGAAATAATGTGGTCTCCAATTTGTAATCGGAAATATTGGCAATCAGAGAAAATAGGCAGCTACATTTATAAATGTGAAAGATTAAAAAATAACTAGTGCCCAACAGAAAGGGAAATATTTAAATAAGTTGTATTACCTCTATGCAACAGATTCTTATAAAGCTTTGTAATGACAGTGGAAAATGCTCCTATTAAGTAAAAACAAGTAGGACATGAAATTATTTATAAAATATGGAGCTAACTTTTCTAACTATTTACAAACTTGATGTAACAGAGAGAAGGGACTGGAAGAAAACACATAAACATGCTAACACTCTATCTCTGATGGAGGAGGGATGGGGATGATCAAACTTAATCTTCATCTTGTCAGCGTTCTGCATTTTCCAAATATTCTACAGTGAAACTACATTTTCTTTAGCACTATTGAAAACAAACCAAAAATTATCATTAAAAAAAGAAAGTAATCGTTAAAGAAAATTAAATTTTTTTCTCTTTGTCTCTAGTTTGAAAATGTTCAAATATTTTTTTTTAAGTAGATTAAGGATTTCCTCTCAATTTACAATTAAGACTTAACATGCCCTTGACTTTGGGAAGCTGCATTTTTAACATGTCACAAAGGGCTAGGTGGGGCAAGAGGGGACTGAAAGTGGGCAAAAATACTGCATAAAGTTCACAGCTGTGAGGGACTTCCCTGGTGACACAGTGGTTAAGAATCCGCCTGCCAATGCAGGGGACACGGGGACAAGCCCTGGTCCGGGAAGATCCCACATGCTGCGGAGCAACTAAGCCCGTGCGCCACAGCTACTGAGCCTGTGCTCTAGAGCCCACGAGCCACAACTAATGAGCCCGCACAACAACTACTGAAGCCCACACGCCTAGAGCCCGTGCTCCGCAACAAGAGAAACCACCGCAATGAGAAGCCCACGCACCACAATGAAGAGTAGCCCCCGCTCACCACAATGAGAGAAAGCCCGCACGCAGCAACAAAGACCCAACGCAGCCAAAAATAAATAAATAAATAAATTTATTTTTTTTTTAAAAGTTCACAGCTGTGAGACTTCCCAGCCTCCTCACCTAAGACTGCGGTCAGCAAACCCACTGGACACATTTGTTTTCACATCTATTTCACCAGTTTAAATCCTGCAAAGAATTGAGAATCTCAGAAGAAAAATTAATGAGAGTTCTCCACTTGTAAGATAATATTTGCCTCTTACAGTGAAATCTCATGAAAATATGAATCTACCAGATGTCACATTTTGTGTGACCTCCTGAAGAAACAAGTTTTAGAAAATGGTGACTATGAATCCTTCCAGTTTCAGAGCCAATTTCACAAGAACTGAGTGGATCCAGGGTGGTCAGATGAGAACCATGAAAAAAAGTGAATAAAGAGTACTGCTTTATGCAAAAAGAATGTCAACACTAGAAGCGCTCCAGTCAACCCCGCCCCCCATGGTTATCCAGGGCCACTTCCTTCTTCCCCACAGGCCTCTTCACTCTTCAAGTGTCCACAGCGCCCTCTGCTGTTCTGGATCTCCCCTGCCCCACACCAACAAGTAACCCCACAGACCGACTCCCCAATTTCTGTCTCTTCACAACTCATCAGGCAAACAGTATCCAGCTGGCTTCCTTCAGCTTTCCAAGTGTGTGCTGTGGTGTGGGCTCCTCATCCAGGAAATCGCAAGGAAACTTTGTCTTCAACCGTATCTTCATCTAAACCCAAGGTCTTGATTGCCTTTTCCAGACCATTTCTAGGTTTCTGGCCTCCTTTTGTTACTTACATGGCAATTAATTCACATAACCAAAAGTTATATCCTATTAGTTTCATTTTTTGTCATTTTGTTAAGCATCTTTTAAGAACTGCCTGTGTTATATATTCCAGAGAATCCTGGCTTTAGCTGAGGCAAAGTTCCAATAAACACATGGACTGGACTTTGTTATCAACCTAGGAACAAGATGCTAGAGCATGTGCTCTAACATTGGCCCTGGCGTAGGTTCTGCTTGGGAGGCTGAGGAGTGTGTGTAGTTTGGCTGACAGTTTTGTGTCTCATAAAAAGCTGAGATGCTTGTTCCCATGTATAGTACTACAACT
Organism: Eschrichtius robustus; assembly: GCF_028021215.1. Taxonomy (NCBI): domain Eukaryota; kingdom Metazoa; phylum Chordata; class Mammalia; order Artiodactyla; family Eschrichtiidae; genus Eschrichtius; species Eschrichtius robustus. The sequence goes on from NC_090841.1 coordinate 50,562,187, forward strand.
GTAAAAACAAAATGCAGTTTTCCAAAACTCCATTTTTCTCATTTTCTAACGTACTCTTGAATTAAACCATCATAGTTTATCGATCAGAATTGCTCTGCCTGCTTATGTACAATTGTAACTACATATTGCTTCACTAATGGAACCTAAAACGATGGTGTAGTCTCATTGGAACAAAAGTACCCTCGTTGTGTGAATTTTACCTCAATAATAAGTCTCTGTGCACCAAATTGATTAGATTTCTTGTAAAAGACTAGCTGCCGTTGCAAATTCAAGATAATAGATGGCTGACATGTGACACTAATAGTAGCCAATAAAACAGCTACAGGAAAATTTTCCCAAATGCTTTGTAAATTGATTATCTATAATATCCTATGATAAACTGACCTATAATGTCATCTGATGGCTATTTATTTAGGCAGAAATTCAGTCTAGGGAATTTGAGAAAGAAAATCCCAGCACTGCAGTGATGATAGTGATACATTTTACAGCCTTCTGGAATAGCAGATATTAGTGTGATTTACTTTGTCTTTGCCCATTTGCCCTAAAACAAGACTTCTACTAGTATTAGTCTGGCCAAGAGATAAAGCTATTCTGAGTAGCAATTTGATAGGTTCTCTAGCGGCGCCTCAAAAATAAAATCAGCTTACTGACTGCCCTATTTCATTAACAGGACTAGCATTAGCCCAGGCTTCCAGGGTCAAAATGAGTTATCTTCAAGCTGTCCTCTTCAGGTACCTCACAGTACAGTTATCACCAAGACCTGTTCTTTCCTCTCACTGTCTCTCTCACATAGCCCTTCCTTTGAAGCCTCGCAACCTACATACAGTTTCAGTCATTATTCCTCATTCTCCATACTGCAGCCCTCCTTCACTTGGCCTGTCTGCCTCTAGATTTCCCCTCCATTCTGCCTTATGAATCCCACACGAATCTTCTGTGAGGGGTCATTCCCCTGTTCGTAATGCTTCCATGAGTATCTCTTGCCAAGAACAGCAGTTTTCCTATTGTTTTTCCACTTTGACATGTGTTCCTGCCATACAAGCTGGAGCGTAAGTAGGATATGTAGTCTGTCTCCAGGCACCCAGCTCTTTACGAACTATCTTCTCTCTGTGCCTCCAGCCAGACCTGGTTCCTCGCCCTGTGCGTTCCTATTTTGTTTCATTCACTTTAACCGCATCATTCATATATATCGAAAATATCTGTATATGTATTATAGTAGGCAGATTTAGAAAATGTCCTCCAATGATTCCTGCTTCCTGATATTCATGACTTTAATTCCCTTTCCTTGAGTGTGGGCTAGACATAGTGACTTGCTTCTAATAACAGAATACATCAAAAGCTTGACTCAGTTATAAAAGACTGTGACCACTGTCTTGCTGGCAGGCTCTCTCTATTGCCTCCTCAGCTTGCACACTTTGATGGAGTAGGACATCCCAATGAAGAAGGCAGGGCACTGTGGGTGGCCTGAGTCTAAACTCCAGCAAGGAACTGAATGAAGCCTTCAATCCAAAGCCCCGAAAGAACTGAATTCTGCCAACAACCATGTGAGTGAGCTTGGAAGTGGACCCTTCTTCCCAAGTCAAGCCTTCAGATGCCACCAAGCTTTGGCTGACACCTTGATTTCAGCCTTGTGTGGGACCCTGAAGCTTAGGACCCAGCTAAACTATGCCTGGATTCCTGACCCACAGAAACTGAGATAACTGTTTTAAGCTGCTAGGTTTCAGGATAAGTTGTTGCACGGAAATAAATAAAATACATGTATCTTACCTCACCTGCTTAACTGCGGCCTCCCCCAGGCAGAAACTGAATGGTAAAGCAAGGTGTGAGCACGGTACCCAGGGTAAATGTTAATGCACAGTAAATGCTAATGTGCGTTAAATGCTAATTGGCACGGTGATTGAACAAATGATTTTACTAAGCCAATTTTCCCAATTGTTTTAGAAAGTAAATATCATTTAACTCTTTCTAAACCTGTGAATTACATATAAAGTTTATAACTATCCTTTAATGTCTGACTCTATATTTTGACTTTTGCCTGTCTCTCTACTCCTCTGGATTTCTTTTTCTGTTTTTAGCAGAGATGTGTTCAGGTCATCTTACCATCTATTTAACTAAGGGAATGCATAATTCACAGAATGGTAAACAATACCAAACTTACATTCATTTTTGAAAGATTATACCAAACAAGTACAAGTTTCTTTGATAAAATAAATGTGCTTAAATGGTAAAAGGAATAGAGATGTCATCTATATCAGTTGGGAGGCTTTGAGGTGCAAATAACAACAACAACAAAGAAATAGAACCTGTGATTCACAACAAGGATGTATTTATTTCATACGTTATAAGTCTGTTGGCTTCAGGATTGAAAATGTAAGTAGGTCATCAAGGACCCAATATTTTCCCATCTTTCTACCCTGCTCTACTCAGAATAGCTCACTCATGGTTGCAAGGTGGCTGCCACTATTCCAGTAATCACATCCAGACCCAAGAGTATCCAGTGGAAGAAAAGCATAATCTCTTCCTGTGTGTCTCTTTTTTAACCACAAAGAAACCATCCCCAGAAGCATCCAACAGACTTCCCTCTGCATCTCAGTGACCAAAATTGGGTCACATAACATGTTCTAAATTAAACCCTGCTGAGGGAACTCAGATCGCCATCATCACTAGGGAAGGGCTAGACTCCTAAAGAAAATTGGGATTTCAACCAGCAATAAAGAAGGGAGATGTCTGTTTACACCCACAAGAGATGACATAAAGTAGTGCATAATTCATCACAAAAATGTGCTTATATGGATGCAGCAAAAGAGGCAACTATTATCACCTTGAGTGGTTTGGTATTATGATAAAAGACTCATAAATCAGGATTAAAACCATTATCCATCTACAAAAGTTGTCAACCTTTTAATAATCTTATTAAACTTTGCAACTATAGTAACTACCATCAGTTCTCTTCTTAGTCATTTAGTTCTTATTTGTGAACAATATTATGGTCTTAAATTAATTTTTTTCCAAACACCATACTAATGGATTTATAAAAATTCATAAGGTTGTAATCAATTTTGAAACTTATCTTTTCCCAGGAACCCAGGGTGACAGATAAATTACTCTCCTGTTGATTACATATGCTCTTAATTACCTAGGCTTATACCTGGTTCAAACAAAAGAACAGAACAGGCTTCCAGAAACCAATGGTGCAGCTAAAAGCCTTCTGGGAGAGGAAATACACACTGGGATCAGATAAGTAGTCAAGTTCATTAACTTGTCTAGTTGCTATACTGAGAGGCAGTAGATCACGGTTGTTAAGGATGCAGAATTTGGAATCAGATCTAGATTTAAATCTCAACCCCACATCGTGTTAAGGATACATGGTCTAACCTCTGTAAGCCAAAATTTCTCCATCTTTAAAGTGAGGGTCATCAAACCAACCTCATGGGGTTAGTATGAAAGTTAAATTAAGGGACTTCCCTGGCCAAAAAAAAATAAGTTAAATTAAATAATGTCTGCAAAACACTTAACAGTAAGTTAGGGTGGGGCTTCCGTAGAGAAAGGCAAACACACACCTACACATACACACACACACACACACACACGCACGCACACACAAACACAAAGCCAGAGTGATTGCAGCAGCAGTGGTTCCCCTCAGAGGGGAAGCGGCAGCAGTGAGGAAGTAGGATGTGTAGGTTGGAGCCAAGGAACTGCAGGTATCCACTGGTGAACTTATAAGAGATTAAACAATTTAACTGCTGTTTTGACCAATTTTACCAGATGATTCAATTTAGTCAAGCTACAGCTTAGTCTTTCTTTTCCGATTGAACTGGCCAACTGTTTATTTAAACTTACTGTATTAACTGGTTCTTTTACAATTTGCACAGATTCAGCCTATGAGGATTAAGAAGTGTAAGGGGGAGAACACTTTTAAGGCTTCTGAATGTTCCTCAGACTTTTCAAGTCCCTCACACTCAGGGAAAGATTTTGTTCTCCCTGAGCTCTTAACTCCTTCTGCTGCTATACTTCTTTTATTACTCGAGATAAACTTAAAGAAAATTGGTGAAATGGCTATCCTTGAATTCCCAACAAGTCAATGACAAAGTGAGAGGTCTGAACCTGTTCCAAGGAAACTGTCCTGGTTAAAATCAAGTGAAAGGTTAGTATTTCATTCAATGTTTTCACATTTATTACCCCGTTTTCCTTCTCAACATAAAATGCATTTGAAGACAACAAAATATTCAACTTATGTTCTTATTTTATCACCTCAGAAAACCTATTTTGGGAAAAATAAGTGCTCCCTATGATTTATAATTAAGCATAGTTTATTTTCATAAAATAAGGTATATATTTCAGCTTGCTTATGAACCTAATTTAGATTAGTAGCTTATAACCAACACAAGAGTGATAGAAGTTGGAATTAAATATCTTACCTGGAGTGTTTTTATATACTGGTTCTATATATTGAATGTATGTTTTATTCTGTTTTCTTAATCTCCTTGCCTACAAAAGCTTTAAAACTGCATCCGCAAAATTGGATATAATGTAAACCAAAGATTTTGATGACAGACCTTACTAATTCTCTGCAGGTACACAGATGGCTTAGCCCTCAAAACATAATTCTTTTAATATATATAATTGAGATGGCAAAATAAAAACAAGTCAGCCACTGAAATCTTGATGAGATTAGAAGAAGGGTCAATTCGATTCTGTACATCAACAAGTAAAGAGGGTCAACTGTTTACATGTTTGGTACAAATAAGAGAAATGCGGACTAACAAGTCATGCACCTGTAAACTTTTTCCTTCTTTTAGGTGCTGGTACTTCGCCACCTTAATTGTTTTGTGTTTCCTGTCTAGAAGGAACAGCCATCAGAGACAAGCCTTTCTTAATGTTCTGAATAGGATCAATTGCATTTCCGCTCAATAAATAAATAAAGGAATAATTTGCCAGTGAATGGCACCTGCAGGCTAGAACTCTTCCTTGTATAGTATAAAGCTTGCTGCAGAATTCAAATCATCTTAAATCTTAGTGTCGCAGTATCTGTGATCTTAAGAAAACTTTCATTTTCTTAAATCTTAACCTCAGAAGTTAATTCCTTCTTGTTGTCCCAGACAACAGCCAAAGCAGACTAAATCGCGTAGTACACAAATTGAGTATAATGCCTGATGTTTCAGAAAGTGTAGGAGAATCCCTAAGGGGTAACTCAAGTCTTCACTTCTTGCATGTTATATGCCAGTAACCAGATTAAATCTCAAAGAGAAACCTTGTTTTGGTATAAATGTTCACCTCAATATCTGTTACATTTGTGTCAAAGCTACCTCTTTCCATTTTGTTTTTGAGACAACCTGAAATTTTTGTAATGGCTTCCATCATTGAACAAATAATTTAGAGAGCCTAGTATGTGACAGGCAATATTGTAGGAGCTGAAGAAACACGCCAGAGAAGGCCCTTATTCTTACAGAGATCATATCCTACAGAGAAGAAGACAGGCAGTAAACAAGTAAATAAATAAGGGAGCCAATTTCTGGAGGTGGTAAGTGCTATGCAGAGAACAAAACAGCGCAGTGACAGAGGAGAGTTGGGGGAAGTGCTTTTGATTGGGCTGCAGAGCTAAGACTTAGATGATGATGAAGGAGCTGGCCCATCAAAGACCAAGAGGAGGAATATCTCACGCAGATGGAAGGGCCCAAGGTAGGAATGTGGTGTCTGCTGGAGGAAAGCTGGAAGGAAAGCCAGTGTGCCCAGAGCACAGTGCGGAAGCTAGGGCAAGAGACTGGAAAGGTGCTCAAGCTTCATAATCTTCAATCCCCAGCTCCACGGAAATCAGAATTCCAACAGCATTGCTGTAGTGCCATAGCAGCATTCACTGAATGCAGTGGGTGGCTCTTATAGATTGAATTGTGTCCCCCCACCCCAGATTCATATACTGAAGCCCTAACCCCCAGAATGACCATTTGGAGATAGGGCCTCTAAGGAGATAACTAAAGTTAAATGAGGTCCTAATTCAATACGACCAGTGTCCTTATAAAAAGAGGAAGAGACAACAGAGAGCTCTCTCTCCCTCTCTCTCTCCCTCTTTCCCTCTCTCACTCTTCCCCACATCCCTTCTCTCTCTGGCTGCCTGCAGGTACACAGAGAAAAAAGGCCATGTGAGGAGATGGAGAAAAGGCACCTGTCTGCAAGCCAGAAGGAGAGGCCTCACCAGAAACATAGCCTGCTGGCACCTTGGTCTTAAAAGTCCAGCCTCTAGAACTGTGAGAGAATAAATTTCTGTTGTAAAAGCCATCCGGTCCACGATATTCTGTCGTGGCAGCTCAACACTAACACAGATACTATATTTCAAACAAATTTCACAGAAGAGATATTTTTCCCCAGATTTATCCAGAAACACACTTGATTCTCTTAGAACCAAATGATTTTAGTGACAGAAGGATCCTTAGCATACTCTCAGTTGACTCATTTTACAAACGAAGAAAGCGAAGATTTAAAATGAAATGATTAAAAGTAGGTCAAATTATTTTCCCTCATGTTACCACAAAACCCCCATGGTCCACCTGTGCTGCTGGTTTGTTACCAGCTATGTTCTGACCTCTGATATAGCCTTTCTCCAAGACAACAAAACAAATCATGAATTCAGGGAAAAACTAAACTGCACAATCACCTTGACAGAAAAAAAAAAAAAAATGATAACCAAACTAAATTTAAAAGGGTAATAGCAGACTAAAAAATTGCACTATATACAACATATTAAAGTCTCTTTAACATATAGAAAATATAAATATATAGAAAACAGAAAAACTTCAATCATTAAAGGAAGAAAAGATATTACAGATATTCAAATACAAATAGAAAATATGCATGTGTGTGTATATATATATATATATATATATATATATATATATATATATATATAAAGATACTTCTCCAAAATGAAGAAATGAAAAATTAAAACAAATTCAAGAAATCATTTATGCTGATAATAGTAGCAACAATTTTAGAACACAGTGGTATGATTTTGGTGAAACTGATACAGTGAATCAATGCTGGTGAAATGAATTAAGACAGTCCCTTCGTGGAAAACAAAATTACAAGTAGCAGAAGCCTTAAAGATGTTTGTAACCTGAGTTAAATTATTTTTCCTTAGAATTTCAATAGAAGCAAAATGATAAAAGCACACAGCTCATCACAGAATTATCTGTTAAATTAAAAAAAAATACCTAAACCTACCGACATTCTTAATATTACACAAATGTTTTCAGGAAATGATTATACATCAGAATGATAAAATATTATATGGTCACTGAAGGTTATAACTTTAAGGCTTTTCAAGAAACTTGGAAACAATATAGCATGGTTGAAAACACAAATGCTGAAATCAGATGAACCAGGACAAGAACTGAATTGTCTCTGCCACACACAAATTATGTGAACTAAATTTGCTCAACTGTAAAATGAAAGTAACAGGGGCACAGTGCACATTAATTGAACCCTTGGTGTGGCAAGTAATGTCCTAGGCGTATCACAGTCGACCCTCATTATTCAGGAGATTCCATATTTACAATCCTCCTGTTCCAGAGCATTTATGTGTAGTCCCAACATTAGCACTCCGGTGTTTTCAAGATCATTCGCAGACACCCGCAGAGCAGCGAAAATGTAAGGTCCCTGAAATTTGCGGTTCAGCCTTCCTGTTCGGCTCTGATACAGAGTAAGCAGAGGATGGAGATGATGAGGGGGCAGTGCGGGGTGGGCAAGAAGCTTGGGCTCTGGGGCCAGTGGGAGGGATTTGAGTCTCAGTTGTAGCAACTGTTAGTGGGGTGACCTCAGGTAAGTCCAGGCAAGTCATTTAGATCTGGACCATTTTCTCTTTTGAAAATTCTTTTTAAAATATAGAATCTACCAAGATAAGTTGTTTTTAGGATTTAAGATCATATATATATAATATATGATCTATGTGAGAGAAGTGTGTGTGTGTGTGTGTGTGTTTACATATTTCCCCTAGTGGGGATGGTTCAATATTCACGAATTTAGTGCTCCTGGGACTTTATAGGATCTAATTACGACAAATAACGGGAGTCAGATGTTTGTGTATTGACTCCTGTAATCCTCTAACAAATCCTCTAAAACAACATTGAGATAAAAACTGGAGGAAACAGCTACCTCCCCAAAGGCTGCGGGTAGGTAAGAGGTTCAATGACTGAAGTGGGCACCTAGGAGCTGGAGGAGAGCCCTTGGAGTAGGTGCTCAGCAGGCGCTGCCACCCAGGTGCTAATGCCTCTGTTCACCTAAGGCAGGTACCGGGGATGGCAACAGACGGAGGCTGGGGAATTACCACTGTTGGAATTAACTGCCACTACTGTGGCCATACTGTCAACAGAAGAAAATAAGAAATCCCTTCTTCTTTTCCGTCAGTTCCAACTGCCCTCCAGTTTTCCTACTGGCAGAACCTCTAAGCAAACTGGCAAAGGAGTCTGGGAAATGCAATCTGCAGAATCCCAGCTCCAGAATCTCAGAGAAGAGTAAAAAGGTAGGCGTGGAGCTGAACGATTTATGAGTACATTTATTAGCATGGGTTCCTCAGAAACCAGAGCCCGAAGCAAAACCTGATGTGCTGCTATGTTCTTACAACATTCAATCCTAGGAAACCACGAAGGAGGGAAAAGGAGGATAAGGCAGGACAAGAGGGAGAGGAAATAGCAGTGTGTCAGCAAGCTGGCCACCACTTGGGATCATGTGCAACAGGTCGCTCCATCTCCTGCAACTATCTTCCAAGAAGCCTATGAACTGCTGGGTCTCAGAAGGGAAAAAGGAGTAGAATTTATCTGCTTTCTCCTCTCCTGCATCGGTTAAGTATTGGCCACATGAGCGCAAACTCCCCCCATTCCATGTTGCCCAAGCACGGGGCAGAGTGGGCCTTGCAGAGTCTCATTCCTCAAGGGTGTAAAATATTAATAAACAGAAACCTAAATTAAATAGAGTTGGAAGGCCAGAAGGGGGCGCTCTTGTGCCCTGCAAATGCCGCCCGGCCCAACAGGAAGAAGAAAGACTCCTCTTATTTCCTGACAACAACGCAGCCAAGGGAAAGCCATGGACTCTTTGTTTACTAGAGCCCTCCCACCTTTCTTTCCCCCTCAATAAAAGAGTTTTCCTTTTCTTGCCATGTGGGACTTGTGCACTATGGTTGCAAATGCTGAATTGCAATTCTCTACTGATCCCAAATAAACCCATTTTTTGCTGGATAACTAACGGGCCATTTATTTGTTTTCAGTTAACAAGGGCAAAAGGGAAAAACCAAGGCTGGAGGGGGCAGGTGGATGGTGCAGGGAAGGGAAAAGGCACCACTGGGTTGCACTCAAGCCAAATCACGTGCTTTAGATGTGGCTGTGTAGAGTCACACACTGTAGCCTTACAGTAGCTGGGGTAAACCGAGTGGCCAGAGGCTCAGAAGACAGTTGAAGAACCCAAGGTGGTGCAGAAGAAGTATCTGATGTAGTCAGTGACAAGGAGGGGGATTCACACAGGTGTATGCACTGCAGCATTTGGGTATATCCAACGGCAGGTAGGGCTAGAGGATGCATATAATTCACAATCCAAACCAGACTTTTGGCTAAGCTGGACAGAGCTCAGGGATAATTGCCATAAACCAGGGTTGCCCCAGAAAAACTGGAAAGTCTGATTTCTCTAGGTATAGCTAGCAGCACAACGTAAAAACTGCATTTTTGTTTAGATGAGGCATAGGAAACGTTTTTAAATAAGCATATTATTTTTTCTATGAATTTTTAAATTTTGTTTTAACATTAAGCTTAATTTTGAAAAATAATCATTAGGCAGATAAAATTATGGAGATGATAGGCCACATTTATACTATTCTGTATTTCTGGACAACCTTGGCCCTTACATTAGGAACAATACAAATGTTTTCCGGCTGTGAGTATAATTCACCTTCTCTCACCTCCTAGTGATCCTGCCTCTTAGTTCTTATTGTACCGAAGTGATAGCTGTTTCTGAATCAGCCAAAGAGAAAACGAGCATCTCTGTTCAAAGCGTTCCTCTTAAAAACATTCACTTGTTTGCCTTCGCTAAGTACTACTAAGCACAAATGATCCCAAGCAGAGAGCCTCACAGTGCAAAACGCGTGTCTAATGTTAAGGGGGAAAAAGTATTCTGACACCTGTTAAGATGGTCGGGAAGATCTTCTCGGGACCATTGCAATGGGGTTATTGCCACGGAGGAGAGAGATTAGGCTCAACTCTGACTGCGACAAGGACAAGTGGGGATACACAGCCAGGGAGCAGAGTGAAGGGGTCAGTGGATGGAAAATCACAAAGAGAAGACATCAAAAGTAGGGAAATTTTTGCTAAATTTACTTAAACACTGTTCTTGCTGAGAACAGACCAGTGTGACCAGATAGCAAAGGTGATCAGAAAGCAAGGGAAGGGGTACTCTCTTCAAACTGACTCAGCCGGATTCCTGCTAAGATCTGTCCTGGAAAGGACAGACGTGGAAATCCAAGGTCAAGATCCAGTCAAGAATGCTTAGAGGAGACCAACTGAAGCTTAGTCGAGGAAAGAGTCCTTGTCACTAAGAAGGTAATTAATGGAGAGAAGCAACATGGAAAACCCTCCTCCCCGTGTACTACAGGCATGGGTCCTAGTATCCACTTTCACTAAGTGGGTGACCCCATCTTTATCAATAGTATTCCGTCCTTACATTCGTCGTTTTAAAGGCCACGATTTGCCTTGCATATTTTCATGGGCAGGTATTTCTGGTATGATTTCAGGGAGCACAGGTCCCTTTTTAAGGGCAAGAAGAACGGGCTGTGCTGGAGCACTAATGGATTTCAGCGGGAAGCCTACCGCCCAGCACTCCGCCTGCACAGTGCTCAGCTGGGCACCACTCAGGAGCCCAGATGCAAGATTTAGACAACCATCTCCAGGCAGCACCATCTGATTCCACGGGAACCTCCCCACGCGTTTGGCTGGCAGCTTCAGGGTGGCCTTGAGATTGGCCATGCGGGGAAGATGCCGCTGGGAGGCTGCCGAACTTTTCTCAGCACTTGAGAGCTCGTTTCCTATCATCTACCAGAGTTAGCATTTGATTAGACTTTTTTCTTTGAGAACAATAGCAGGCTGTTGGGTTCTCCTTAGCAGGAACCTAGCAGAAAGTAAAACCGAGCTCAATTATCTCTCCTTACCATTGGGAGAATCGTGTTTCTTCCTTACGACAGCCAAATGCAACGTTTCTCAAAGGGTGTGTTGCAGACCTCAAGTCTGCACAAAATGCTCCAAGGATAAAAGGGTCCAACAGCCAAATAAGCTTGGAAATGCTGTACACCACATCTCCTTCTTAGAGAGTCACCACGCACATTCAGTCATAATGCCCCTACGGTTAAAAGCAATCACTTTAACATGGTTTAATCCAGTATTTCCCAAATTTAGAACACAGAATTTCAACTTAATTCAGCTCCGTGGCAACGCGTAAATTGTGTAACTTGCTCCCAGAAAAGGGATCATCAGAATACAGCAAGGCACAATCAATCATCAAAAGGGCTTTGGAGCCTCGGGGCACCCAGCATGAGCTGCATGAGAGAGGACAAATGTCTTCCATTTCTTTTATTTTCTGTGGTTGTCAGAATATGGCGTGTATTTTATGAGATGGGCAGAATTCATTTATTCTTCTTTTCCTCCATTCGAGAAATATTCACCATGACCCTGCTGACCCCAGCATAGAGCCAGGTACTAGGGATACAGAAGCAATACAAGTCATATAGGCATGGCTTACACTCAAACCAGAAAGACACACATTAAAGAAGCATTTATAATGAAATGCAATGAGTGCTACCCTAGAGTCAGCATTTGACTCTGGGTGTTTTATTTAGAAGTCTTCTTGATTAGTGAGAGCTCACCTAGTCTGGAGACCAGGTAAAGCCTCTCACCAGGAAGCCTCTTCCAGCCCAATGAGGCAGTGGCAGCAAACAAATCCATCGGATGGTGGCACAGGACAAGGGGAAAAGGCACTGAGAGCAAAGACTAGCAACGGTTAAAGATGAGGTACTGATCATAAGTGCTTTTGTGAACTCAAAACACAAAATTCATGACAGCCCACCACTGTGTCGCAACAACTCAACAAAACCGTACAACATGAGAGTAGACAATCTTAAGGACAGAGACCATTTCAAATAACTTTTGTATTCTTTTAATCACTTAACTGTGCCAGGCACATAGTAGACACATTATGAATTTTAAACAAAAAATAATACTGTATTTCGCAGAGGTACTTAGTAATAATGCTATACTCACAATAGGCATTCAATAACTATTTTTATGAATGCACAAAACTCCATTTATTTATTTATACAGATTATGACCAAGCCAGCTATAGGAACAATGGACCTGCCATCCCTGAGACATTCCCCAGCACCCAGCTACAGTGAAACCCGTGATATATAAAACCCAAATTCATTCCCTGTGTCATCCAGAACGTTTTACTTCATAAAAGAAACATTTCATTTCCACACATCAAGGATCGTTTGCAGTTTTACAATTTTAAAAAGTTCTTTTAAAGAGAGAGCATAGATTTAAAAAATTGAGAGAGTAAAAGAAAATAGTATGCCAAGCAATTTGCTAGGGTCTATACATTTATATTTAACTTGTGTGCCCCTTGAGAGTGACGGCAAAGTTTACTCAAATTGTTTCCTGTAACCCTAGTACCTGGTGCTGGGCAGGGTAAATATTTGTTGAATGGAGGAAAAGGAGAATAAATGAATTCTGCCCATCTCACAACATAATGCTCAAGATAAACCCATGAATAAGATACCACATTCCCAAACGTTTTCAGGAAAACATCACCTTGAACTCTTCCCAAGATCACCCAGTCTTAGAGAGATGGGCGCTCTCTGATGAACTGAGTGCTCCTAACTTCTTTTAAACTGCCTCTTGGATAATGGTTTCTTTCACGTTGCTATTCTACATGAATGGAGCATTAGTAAGCACATCCATCTCATCTTGTCAAATTTCTAGGCAACTATGTATTTGAGTTCTTGGCAAGGATCTGTAGAATTCTAAGTTAAATGCATGCAGCACGTTGACTAGTATCTCTCCTTTTCTTACCTTGAGTTGCGTCAGCCGCTCTGACTCTCCTTATACACATGAGTGCACTCATGTGTACACACACCACTTTGCACTATTTTAAGCAAGTTCCCTAGATACTTTGATTCTAAACCTTAAAATTGACTATGGGGAATTATAAAACACAGAAACAAAAGCAACCCAGCGACTAAGGTAGGTATCCTGCCATACTGCTAGTTACCTCTCCAGGTTTTACTTAAATCTTCTCCTTACTTTACTAATTAAGGCCTCTTGACCTTATTTATATAGCAGGGTATCTCCTTCCTACTACGTCGGATATGAGGTTACTTATCCTGCATGTCCAATGGGATTGTCCCTCGAGTATCACATCCTCTGTTCTGAGAGATGCCTGAGAGGGCAACCACTTCAGCCATTAAAAGATTTAACCCTTTAGCTAAGAAAGTGGGGCTTTTATTCCCAGAAACTGAAGTTTGCATCTCAAGCTTCAGGGTTTTTTGAATGCCTCAGTTAGGGATGGATTATTTACCAGGTACATTAGAATTCTTGCAAATAATGTACACCAATTAATTCTGGTGAGTACTGAATAAAAGAAACCTGGTTTGACTTTCTTAAAAATCTATGCAGGGGGCTTCCCTTGTGGCGCAGTGGTTGAGAATCTGCCTGCTAATGCAGGGGACGCAGGTTCGAGCCCTGGTCTGGGAAGATCCCACATGCCGCGGAGCAGCTGGGCCCGTGAGCCACAACTACTGAGCCTGCACGTCTGGAGCCTGTGCTCCGCAACAAGAGAAGCCACGATAGTGAGAGGCCCGCACACCGCGATGAAGAGTGGCCCCCACTTGCCGCAACTAGAGAAAGCCCTCGCACAGAAATGAAGACCCAACACAGCCAAAAATAAATAAATAAATAAAAATTTAAAAAAAAATCTATGCAAACAACGATGTCGGGGGTGGGGGGTGGGACATAAATTAAATGAACGTCTTATACCTGTGCCTATTTCAACTATCCCGACACAGAGAGTCAAACTGCCTGTTTTGAGTACAATCTACTTTCGCTCTTCTGTATGAAAGAGAAGTGTTAATGAATACTGAAATGTCTCTCAAAGTCAGGCAGCAAAAAAGAGGAAAAAATCAAGATCAGGAAAATTCTCATCAAGATTTTTTGCTCCCTGAAAAACTGAGGGTTGACATTCAGTATGAAAGGCCGGCTTTGAAAAGAAGAGATTTTTTTTTTTCCTACACATCTTTGTATCACTGCTCAAGACTGGGAGATGGGGGTCTTTCCTCACTCTCCTTGATATGGAGGGACAAATGAACAGAGGGATAGGAGTCTCCCTGACTCTCCCTTTGGGGGTGGACGGTAATTCCCCTCTTTGAAAGAGATTTGGTTCTGTGAAATCTATACATCGAGGAAGACAAGGCAAAAATCCAGGTTGTTTCCTGCAAATTCAAAGTGTTCTGTGTCTTTTGTTAAAAGATACCGATTGCGTAGAGGCTGCAGTCGTCCGCAGCTACCTCCCGCTGGGTGATTGATGTCACCGCGGTGTGCGTGGCCTGGTGGGCTGGAGGCAGGCTCGTCGCTGGGGAGGAGGCCAAGCTCCCACCCCGCAGCGCCTCAGAACAGGATGGATTCGTGGGTAGCAAAAATCGACAGCTACAGGAAAAGGCCTGATGGTTGAGACAAATCGATAATGACTTTAAGAAAATTAAACCCTGGCTGAAAAGGGGTGAAAAGCACCTATGAAAGCGCTAAGGCTCTAAGTAGCAAGGGAGGGAGCTAAATTTAGGAGCCCTCGGTGTTTTGTTGTTGTTGTTGTTTTGTTTTTTTATTCCCCAGTCGCCCAGCGCTTTGATTCCATCTGGCCATTCTCTAACTCCTTATCAGCTCATTATCTCCGATGACAGGCTTCTGGGCCTTCACTGTAATATAAACAATTGCTCGGAGAAGAGAGGTAAACGGGGGGTGGACCTGGGTTATCTTTTATTTGTATCTGTGGGCTTTGAAAGAATTACTAAATGGAAGTCTGGGGTTCTGTCAGGGTCTCACACACACACACACACACACACACACACACGCACAGCAGCTCAGAGACATCTTTACAAAAGAAGGAAGGACACAAACCCAGTGTAATCATGATCGAGGATTTTCCCTTCCACATCTGTGACCATCCAGTCACCAAACGTTTCTCCATTGGCCCCCAAATGCCGATTTTTAAGACATGCACGATAAGTGGATAAAAAACAAATTCTGAGAAATACTCAACACCTAACTCCCTCCCCAGCTGACATATAAAAGCCCCTTAACATCATCTTAAGTTGATTTACATGCTATTGAAACCCAGCCTCACAAATTAAAGTCTTTGTTTTTACTAGCGCATCGAAGATCAGAGAAAGAGAAATATCTTTTGATTGGAAAAATTTCTCCAGTGTTCCATCGAGCTCCTCAGAATAGGAAATGATGTAACTCCCAAAGGCACGGGATCAGAAACACTCCCCTAATAGTCCTGCGCACTCACAGAGACGCTCAGACGTTCAGGTTTGTCCTTGCCCCTGTTCACAGTTCTGCTGGCTCCATCTGTAGGGGAGGCGTGGGGGTTGGTACTGTGACGAGGGCTCTTTCAAAGAGAGGCCATTGACCCCACTGGGTCTCTGCTCCCAGGTGTTGTACATTAAGGTAAACCCCTCAAACAGCACGCACTGGTCACCAGTGGGGCCTCCTGTTTTCTCTCTGCATCTTACAAAGCACGTCCTTTCATACTACCCAGCTGATGAACAAGGCAATCCTGTGAAGTAGGCAGGGCAGGTATTTCACTCACCACATAATTTAGATACTTTTTTTAAATGCCGAACGATTTGCCCGAGGCACCACAGCTACAGAAAGAGGCAGAGTTTGTGTGAGAACTCAGGCTCTGATACTTGGTCCAGTGTGGCTTTGGCTACAGGCTTGCTTCCCACCATCCTTTGCAAGAGGAGGCTTGGACTATTCTCAGGACACAGAAAGAGAATAAACTTTAAAATCATCCCCAGAAGAGAGAGACAGATGGACCCAATTTTGCTCTCTTCCTGAGAGAGTTCAGTGGCCATAACAAAAGCTCTGTTCAAATAAAAACTAAGCACTCATCATGTCGTAGGCTGAATAATGGCCTCCCAAATATGTCCATGTCCTAATCCTTGGAACCTGTGAATGTTTCCTTTCCTGACAAAGGAGTC
Organism: Eschrichtius robustus; assembly: GCF_028021215.1. Taxonomy (NCBI): domain Eukaryota; kingdom Metazoa; phylum Chordata; class Mammalia; order Artiodactyla; family Eschrichtiidae; genus Eschrichtius; species Eschrichtius robustus. The sequence continues at coordinate 50,578,466 of NC_090841.1, forward strand.
TTTGGAGATGTGACTAAGAATCTCGAGATGGCGAGAGTATCCTGGTATATCCAGGTGGACCCAATGGATTGAATAGAAATTAAATGAATATCTTATATCTGTACATAGATCACATATCTTGAAACAGAGAGTGGTACTGCATGGTTCAAGCAAACTCTCTTATATGTTCTGTATAAAAGAGAAGTGTTAATGAATACTGGAATGTATTCACAAGGGTCCTTATAGGAGGGAGGCACAAAGCTCAGAGAAAGCAGAGCAGGCAATGTAACCACGGAAGCAGAGCCTGGAAAGATGAGAGAGAAAAAGAGATTGGAAAATGCTACACTGCTGGCTTTGAAGATGGAGGAAGGAGGGGGCCGTGAGCCAAGGAATTCAGGCAGCCTCAAGACGGTGGAAAAGGCAAGAAAATGGATTCTCCCCTAGAGCCTCCAGAACAAACGTTGCCCTGCCAACATCTTGACTTTAGTCCAGTAAGATCTCTGTCAAACTTGTGACCTGCAGAACTGTAATATAATAAATTAGTGTGGTATTAAGCCACGAAATCTGTAGTAACTTGTGGCAGAAGCAACAGGAAACCAATATATATCACATGCCAACTTTCTCTCTCAGTATCCACAAAACGTGTTTCCGTGAAACTGAAACTGAACCCACAACTTGCCATGTTGACCCACTGAAATTTGAAAATAACTGCCAAAGGCAATGATTTTGGCTTATAAAAAATAATAGCGAATATTTATTGCTTAGTATGTGCCACACAATGTTCTACAACCTGTGTGCGTGTGTGTGTGTGTGTGTGTGTGTGTATGTGATCTCACTGAATCCTCACCGTAACCCAAATTACTTAAACCTTCTGTGCCTCACTTCCCCACAATGTAAAATGGGTACAACAAAAGCATCTTTTTCATATTCTCTGTCATGGTGACCAGCCTCGCAACATGGCCCGCAGTGATCACTTGTAATACTGTGATTTATAACATGAAATATGTATTTGGTCTTTGTCCCCTTTCCTGGCACAGACCGCCCAAAATACTTGGAATTTCCTAAGTGATTAGAGCAATAAAGTCATCTTTTTTATAATACTTGGGTTTTGTCCCCAGTTCCTATAATAGCTTGAGAATGATAAAAAGTGACTCATGTCAGTCACTAACAAGCGCCTTTCAACCACATCTGAGTTTATGTTAATGAGGTGACTTTTGGAAAGCCCTTAAGGATGGGAGCTGGTTGCCAGGGGAACCATATTGATTACAGGGTTGAAGACTTCAGGCCTCCCCACTCCTTCCCACCTCCAGGGAGGGTGCTTGAAGTTGAACAGATCACTCATGGCCAATGATTTTATCACTGTGCCTATATAATAAAGCCTCCATAAAAATCCAAAAGGGCAAGGTTCAGAGAGCTTCCAGATCGGTGAACATGTGGAAATGCTGGGAGGGTGGTACCCAGAGAGGGCCTAGGAGCTCTGCACCCCTTCCCACATACCTTGCTCTATGCCTCTCTTCCATCTGACTGTTCCTGAGTTATAGCCCTTACTAAACTACTAACTAGTAAAAAACTGTTTTCCTGAGTTCTAGCAAATTAGTGGAACTCAAGCAGGGGATGGTAGAAACCTCCAATTTACAGCCAGTCTGTCAGAAGCACAGGTAACAACCTGAACTCGCAAATGGCATGGTAAGAACTGAGGCCTCCTGCCACCAACGAGCACTAACTTATCTAGCGTGTGAGTGAATCACCACGGAAGCTGATCCTTCAGTCCTGGTCAGGCCTTCAGATGACTGTCGCCCTAAACAAGATCCTGACTATAACCTCATGAGAGACCCTAAAACTAGAACCACCAGGCTAAGCTTCCCCCAAATGCCTGACTCTCAGTAACTGTGTGAGACAATCAATATCTGTTCCTGCTTTAAGCTCCTAAATTTTGCAGTCATTTGTTACACAGCAATAGATAAGACAGTTGTTATGAAAATAAAATTAGTTAATGTTTTAACTAATATACAGGATACTTCAAGCAGTACATGGCATATAGTAGGCATTATTTCACTGTTCGTAAAATTAAGTCTTTCATTAAAAACATGGATACCATGAACTGGATCTTGGTAGGTGACGGGATTACAAAGATGACAAAATACATGTTCTCTGTCCACAAGTAGCTCAAATTGGGGGTTGGGGGGTTAAACATATGCACAATTGATGTGTTTTGCACAGCACACCTGCAAGTATTTTGACAGTCAAATGTATGGACGATTTAATAAGCCATTAAAATGTATATATTTCAGTAAATTTATACCAACGTAAAATGTTTCAACAATTAAAATGAATGTGTCAAGTGGTTTAATTTTTCTGTAATTGTTTTTCTCCCACTTCCACTTACTTGTCCCCTTAAATTATATACCAAATAAATTAAGAATAGGTCATGTCTCCATGTAATAATAACTTGCAGTTGGTGTTTTCAAGGAGCTTGGAATATTAAAATTGCCATTGTTAATTTATACTATTAATTTCTGCACTCTCTATCTTTAGGCCACATGTTGAAGTCTTTAAGAAAACATCCTAAAGCACTCAAGAGGTAAAAGAAAGAATATTTTAAAGGAAGTTAAATGTGTTCTTTATTTTCTCCTTATCTTATGAGTCATTCGAAAGTGAATCTACCATACCAGCCGTTATCAAAGTAATGTTGGAAAACAGGACTATTTTTTTTGAAACATGAATCAAAATTATCTGAATGAGTAAATGAGGCAGAAACACATCCATATATCTCTGCTCTTTTTGAGCCAAGATATCCAGCAATTTAGAACACTGATCAATGCAGTAATGTTTCCACAGGTTTTGTTTTATTTTTTTAGCATCTGCCACTGAGATTCTCATTACTTTTTTGCAAATTCTGCCCTTGACAGAGCCAAAGTCAAAATATTATTTTTGCTGCTAAAGAGTACATATTGAACATTTATCTTAGCATGTGGAAATGCTCAAAGGAGGGTAAAAAAGAACACCTGTGACTCTACAAGGACAATCTCCGGTTTCATGGAACACTGAGAATGTCGGAGCTGTCGGCTCTTATAATCCCTGCCTGAAGTTAACTTGATTTCTCCATTCAAGTTAAAATGAATTGCATAACTGAGCAGCCGAATACTTTCCATCTTATTAAACCAATGAGTACGTTATACACTGTGCCCTTCCAGTCATCCTAACTGAGCTCTCCACTCACGGCCCAGAGGTTTTAATTGCATAACCAGCTGTTATTGTCACTTGAGGCCCTGTGTGGAGTAATTAGTGAGAAGACACTAAGTCAACCCAAGAGAACTCTGGTAGAATTACATTCTGCCCACAGATGTGCAAATCATCAGTGTGTGTGTGTGTGTGTAGACAGTGATAGAGAGACAGCTTTAGCCTCCAAAACCCCTATATAGCTTCGAAGGTGTGTGTTTGGGAATGGAGACAATTCATTCCTGGCCAGAAAAAGTCGACCCACTCAAGTGAGTGCTCCAAGTGACGGAACAGTTCACATGCAAGAGTAAACACGAGGACAACAGAATTGTGGAAAGGTCAAGGGTATGTGAGAACAGCAGGAAATTGAGTCTGGTTGAAGGCAGGCAAGAGCTGAATCTACGGAGTGGTTCCAGTGGGACTGTGATGGGCTTATAGGTGAAGCTAAGAAGACTGGATCCCAACTTGTATATAAGAGAAAGGCATGAGAGTGTGAGAGTGTGTGTGTGTGTGTGTGTGTGTGTGTGTGTGTGTGAGAGAGAGAGAGAGAGAAAGAGAGAGAGAGAGAGAGAAAGAGAAAGAGAGAGCGTGTGTGTGTGTGTGTGTGTGTGTGTGTTGGTGGGCATATCAGATTTGCTTCTTGGAAAGATAACGTTGGCAATGGGAAGAAGAGAGATGAGGATGTACTATGAGAAGTAATGAAGTCTTGAGCCAAATAAGTAACTGGGAATGTTACTTAAGTAAATAAAAAGAAACTTTACTTAAACCCATTTTTGAGTAATGAAAATAAAATAGCTCTTATTAAACTAAATAAACTGGAACAATTAGGAAGGGATGGAAGGAGGGAAGAAGAGCGGGGAGGAGGGACGGAGGGAGGAAGAAAGGAGTATGAATGGAGAAAAGGCACAGAATGGAGAGAATTTCTAAAATTCAAAATCAAACATATCTGGTGGTCAACTTTTTTTAAGAATGAGTGAAAAGACACAAAAATGATACCTTGATAATTAGTCTGAGACTCAGTCTAAGAGAATGGTGAAGGTGTCTTAAGGAGATGTAGTTGAATATATGTAGTCTGCAATTGAAAATGTGGTTCTAGGGCTTAGGAGAGGTCATAGTTGAAGATAAAAGATTTAGCAATCATCAGAAAATAGAAAGCTAGATTTATTAAGCACTAATTGGGAGGAAAATTTTCCTCTACCTTTCTAGGTTCTTCTGGCTGCTCTAATAATTAAATTGACACAAGACAGATTAACGGGAGAAAATCAAACTTTAATTTTGTCCATACAGGAACTCCGAAGTTTTGAGGCTCAGAGACATGACCAAAGCAGGCAGCTTTTATACGTTTTAGACAAAGAAACAATACATTTGTGAAGAACTGACAAGACAAAGTTTGGACTTGGGGTAGTAAATTAGGGAAGAAGTAACAAAGATTGCTCATGCAGCCTTCTCAGCCCTAAATTCTCTAACCTCTGATGATAAGGATGCCTTCTACTCTCCTAGCACAGGGAGGGTATCTTCACATGGGAAATTTATTTCCTGATTTCAGGGAGACAGAGGGGGGACAGAGTGTCCGTCCTGCACCAGCTGTTTCTTAAGTAACTTTAATTCAAAATAATCACTATGCTATCTTGGCATATTTTGGGGTGGCCTTCCCTCAGTCCCAACACACGCATTCCCCTCCAGGAACTCTGCTATGTACTTTACATATGTGGTCTCATTTAATTCAAAAAAACCTCATTAATAAAAAAATTACCTTTTACAAATGAAGGACCAAGATTCAGAAGGATATGTAACCTCCTCAAAATCATAAGGTTAGCAAGTGATTAAGCTAGAATCCAAAATCAGGAGATATTCAGCTTAATTTCTGCTGAATCCATCTAAGTACTTTAGAAGACCTCATTCTTACAGGATGAATAGCTGTTAGTTAAAGCAGGGAATTATTTTTTAAAATTGTTGCACATAAACCTTAAATATTTCATTTTAACTTGAAACATATGTTTGTGTGTGTGTGTACACACACACACACACACACACACACACACACCCCAGTCTTTAGATGCTGGGCCAATTTCTCTTCCCTCAGTATGGGTCCACTGATGGAGAAATGCACCTCTATCAATCACACATATCAATCACATCCATCCTCCATTGTCTATGATTTCTAGTTTGTATTTTTTAAAGAAGAAAGAGAAGGTAAAGACATTTGTGAGGCAATATGAGTGCAGATGGTTTTCCTAGTATATTCTGTTACACTGCCCACACCTATTTTGACAGCAATTTCTAGGAACTCATTTTTATCAAATCTTTCCAAAGTATTCAACTTAATTTTCATAAGAACCACAACTTTTCTTTTTTGTACTCAAAGTTTAGCAGTTTATTCAATATTTAAATAAATATGTCACATAGCAAGTACAACTGAAATTAACTGGTTTGGAAATAAACACAGGTCTCTGAGTAAGAAAACAACTATTAGGAGCAGAAATGTGCTAACGTGCATGAAAATAGTGGCCTGCAGTATACAAGGAATGCTCAGTATTACCCGGGCATCAGGACTTATATACACCATATGGCAATGAGAGCATCGATCAACCTGGTGAGGAAGTTCAGCAAAGATCTGTTAAAAGTGCTCCTACTCTAGCCTTGTGTCATGAGAATTAATATTTGGAATGATAATCCTAAGTTACAAACATTTTGATCACATGAATCATGGTGTATTTTTAAAAAAAGAACAGGACCTGGTTCCTGCCCCATGGGGAATTTAAAATCTAGTCATTGAACTGAAAGACCCTTAATCATAAAAGAAATATGCAAACTACTATTTGTTAAATACTTGTGAATACTCCCAGGCACTACTCTAAGCACTATGCATATATTATTTCATAAGTTAGGTACTAGTAAGACCTTCACTTGTCATGCAAGGGAAGTGAAGCACAGAGAGGTTAAATAATTTCCAGAAGGTGACCCATTGGGTAAGTGATGGATAAAACTCATATCCAGGCTGCCCCAGGCTATTAACCCAAGCTATTAGCCACCATCATATATCAATAACCTACCATGTGCCAGGAACGGGACTATGCCATTCATATATTTTATCTAATTTCGATCCTCAGATAACATTTAAAAATATATATTGGGGCTTCCCTGGTGGCACAGTGGTTAAGAATCCGCCTACCAATGCAGGAGACACGGGTTCGTGCCCTGGTCCAGGAAGATCCCACATGCCGCGGAGCAACTAAGCCCGTGAGCCACAGCTATGGAGCCTGCGCTCTAGAGCCCGCGAGCCACAACTACTGAGCCCGCGTGCTGCAACTACTGAACTCCGCGTGCCTAGAGACCATGCTCCACAACGAGAAGCCACCACAATGAGAAGCCCACGCACCACAACAAAGAGTAGCCCCCACTCGCCGCAACTAGAGAAAGCCCGCATGCAGCAACAAAGACCCAATGCAGCCCAAAAAAATAAAGAAATAGAAATATATATATATATATATATTAATAGCCCCATTTTACAACATATGTCATGTCACAGAGATATGAAATGGCAGAGCTAGAATTCAAATACAGATAATGTAACTTCGGTTTTCATGTTCTTTACTCTATGCATCACTGTCTCACGGTATCATTTATAAATTAGTATGTACTAATCTGTACAGAAAATCCCTGAAGAGGGCAGAGAAGCTAATAATACATATTACATAGAAATATATATATATAAATATAATATATTTTTTATGTATATATATATAACTCAAAAAACCAGTTGGTATGCTTCAAAGACTCATGGGGTGCCATAACACTCAAATTAATTACCCTTGTTCCAAATAATAGAAAATGACAATATTGATTCTTCCAATTTAAGAACGTGGTATATCTTTCCATCTGTTTCTGTCATTTTCAATTTCTTTCATCAGCGTCTTATAGTTTTCAGAGTACAGGTCTTTTCTCTCCTCAGGTAGGTTTATTCCTAGTTATTTTATTCTTTTTGATACGATGGTAAATGGGATTGTTTCTTGAATTTCTCCTTCTGATCTTTCATTGTAGGTGTACAGAAATGCAACAGATTTCTCTGTATTAATTTTGTAACCTGCAACTTTACCAAATTCATTAATGAGCTCTAGTAGTTTTCTGGTAGCGTCTTTAGGGTTTTCTATGTATAGTATCATGTCATCTTCAAACAGTGACAGTTTAACTTCTCCTTTTCCCATTTGGATTACTTTTATTTCTTTTTCTTCTCTGACTGCCATAGCTAGGACTTCCAAAACTATGTTGAATAAAAGTGGCGAGAGTGGACATTCTTGTCTTGTTCCTGATCTTAGAGGAAATGCTTTTAGCTTTTCACTGTTGAGTACGATGTCAGCTGTAGGTTTGTCCTATATGGTGTTTCTTATGTTGAGGTATGTTCCCTCTATGCCCACTTTCTGGAGGGTTTTTATCATAAATGGGTGTTGAATTTTGTCAAAAGCTTTTTCTGCATCTGTTAAGATGATCTTATGGTTTTTATTCTTCAATCTGTTGATGTGATATATCACATTGACTGATTTGTAGATACTGAAAAATCCTTGCATCCCTGGGATAAATCCCACTTGATCATAGTGTATGATCCTTTTAATGTATTGTTGGATTCGGATTGCTAGTATTTTGTTGAGGACCTTTGCATCTATGCTCATCAGTGATATTGACCTGTAATTTTCTTTTTTTGTGTATGGTGCCTTTGTCTTGTTTTGGTATCAGAGTGATGGTGGCCTCATAGAATGAGTTTGGGAGTTTTCCTTCCTCTGCAATTTTTTGGAACAGTTTCAGAAGGATAGGTCTTAGCTCTTCTCTAAATGTTCGATAGAATTCGCCTGTGAATCCATCTGGTCCTGGGCTTTTGTTTGTTGGAAGATTTTTAATCACAGTCTCAATTTCAGTGCTTGAGATTGGTCTGTTTATATTTTCTATTTCTTCCTGGTTCAGTCTTGGAAGGTTGTGCTTTTCTAAGAATCTGTCCATTTCTTCCAGGTTGTCCATTTTATTGCCATATAGTTGCTTGTAGTAATCTCTCATGATCCTTTGTATTTCTGCAGTGTCTGTTGTTACTTCTCCTTTTTCATTTCTAATTCTGTTGATTTGAATCTTCTCCCTTCTTTTCTTGATGAGTCTGGCTAATGGTTTATCAATTTTGTTTATCTTTTCAAAGAACCAGCTTTTAGTTTCATTGATCTTTGCTATTGTTTTCTTTGGCTCTATTTCATTTATTTCTGCTCTGGTCTTTACGATTTCTTTCCTTCTACTAACTGTAGGTTTTGCTTGTTCTTCTTTCCCTAGTTGCTTTAGATGTAAAGTTAGGTTGTTTATTTGAGATTTTTCTTGTTTCCTGAGGTAAGATTGTCTTGCTATAAACTTCCCTCTTAAAACTGCTTTTGCTGCATCCCATAGGTTTTGGATCATTGTGCTTTTGTTTTCATTTGTCTCTAGGTATTTCTTGATGTCCTCTTTGATTTCTTCAGTGATCCATTTGTTGTTTAGTACCATATTGTTTAGCCTCCATGTGTTTGTGTTTTTTACAGTTTTTTTCTTGTAGTTTATTTCTAATCTCATAGCATTGTGGTCAGAAAAGATGCTTGATGTAATTTCAATTTTCTTAAATTTACCAAGGCTCACTTTGTGGCCCAGCATGTGGTCAATCCTGGAGAAGGTTCCATGTGCACATGAGAAGAATGTATATTCTACTGCTTGTGGATGGAATGTTCTAAAACTATTAATTAAGTCCATCTGGTCTATTGTGTCATTTAAGGCTTGTGTTTCCTTATTGATTTTCTGTCTGGATGATCTGCCCATTGATGAAAGTGGGGTGTTAAAAGTCCCCCACTAGTATTGTGTTACTGTCAATTTCTCCCTTTATGGCTGTTAGTAGTTGCCTTATATATTGAGATGCTCCTATGTTGGGTGCATATATATTTATAATTGTTATATCCTCTTCTTGGATTGATCCCCTGATCATTATGTAGTATCAAGGCAATCTACAGGTTCAGTGCAATCGCTATCAAATTACCAATGGCATTTTTTCACAGAACTAGAATAAAAAAAAAATCTTAAAATTTGTATGGAGACACAAAAGACCCCAAATAACCAAAGCAATCTTGAGAAAGAAAAATGGAGCTGGAGGAATCAGGCTCCCTGACTTCAGATGATACCACGAAGCTATAGTTATCAAAACAGTATGGTACTGGCACAAAAATAGAAATATAGATCCATGGAACAGGATAGAAAGCCCAGAAATAAACCCATGTACCTATGGTCAATTAATCTATGAGAAAGGAGGCAAGACTATACAATGGAGGAAAGACAGTCTCTTTTAATAAATGTTGCTGGGAAAACCGGACAGCTAACTACATGTAAAAAAAAAAAATGAAATTAGAACATTATTTAACATTATGCACAAAAACAAATTCAAGATGGGTTAAAGACCTAAATGTGAGACCGGACACTATAAAACTCTTAGAGAAAAACATAGGCAGAACACTCTCTGACATAAATCACAGCAATATCTTTTTTGATCCATCTCCCAGAGTAATGGAAATAAAAACAAAAATAAACAAATGGGACCTAATTAAACTCAAAAGTTTGCGCAGCAAAGGAAACCATAAACAAAATGAAAAGACAACCCACAGAATGGGAGAAAATATTTGCAAATGATGTGACCGACAAGGGATTAGTCTCAGAAATTCACGAACAGCTCATGTGGCTTAATATCATCAAAACAAATAACCCAATCAAAACATGGGCAGAAGGCCTAAACAGACATTTCTCCAAAGAAGACATACAGATGGCCAAGAGGCACATGAAAAGATGTTCAGCACTGCTCATTATTAGAGAAATACAAATCAAAACTACAATGAGGTTTCACCTCACACCAGTCAGAATGGCTATCATCAAAAAAATCCACAAATGATAAATGCTGGAGAGGGTATGGATAGAAGGGAACCCTCCTACACTGTTGGTGGGAATGTAAATTGGTGCAGTCACTATAGAGAACAGTATGGAGGTTCCTTAAGAAACTAAAAATAGAGCTACCATATGATCCTGCAATCCCACTCCTGGGCATATATCCAGAGAAAAACATGGTCCAAAAGGATACATGCACCCCAATGTTCACTGCAGTGCTGTTTACAACAACCAAGACATGGAAGCAACCTAAATGTCCATTGACAGAAGAATGGATAAAGAAGATGTGGTACATGTATACAATGGAATAGTATTCAGCCATTAAAAAGAATGAAATAATGTCATCTGCAGTAACATGGATGGACCTAGACACTGTCATACTGAGTGAAGTAAGTCAGAGAAAGAGAAGTATCATATGATATCGCTTATATGCAGAATCTTTAAAAAAAATGATACAAATGAACTTATTTACAAAACAGAAACAGACTCTCAGACTTAGAGAATAAACTTATGGTTACCAGGAGGGAAAGGGGGGGAGGGATAGTTAGAGAGTTTGGGATTGACATGTACACACTGCTATATTTAAAATGGATAACCAACAAGGACCTACTGTATAGCACAGGGAACTCTGCTCAATATTCTGTAACAACCTAATAGGGAAAAAAATTTGAAAAAGAACAGATACAGGTATATATATAAAACTGAATCACTTTGTTGTACACCTGAAACTAACACAACATTGTTAATCAACTGCACTCCAATATAAAATAAAAAGTTAAAACAAAAACAAAACAACAAGAAAAAAAAAACAGAATAAAACAACTGGGAAGTGAGTAAAGGAACTGGGAGTGACATCATCTGGTATGAGTTTTTGAAAGGGAACTTTGGCTACATAGATGGACAGGAGAAAGAAGATATGGGGAAAATGTATAGAAACCACTGAGGCAGTTTAGACCAGGTGGCAGTTTGGATGGGGAAGTGGGAGTCAGGGTGGGGAGAAGTGGCCAGGTATGGGAAGGAAGGAAGGAAGGAAGGAAGGAAGGAAGGAAGGAAGGAAGGAAGGAAGGAAGGAAGGAAGGAAGGAAGGGAGGGAGGGAGGGAGGGAGGGAGGGAAGGGAGGGAAGGGAGGGAAGGGAGGAAAGGAAGGAAAGGAAGGAAGGAAGGAAAGGAGGGAGGATGATTTTTCTCACAAAGAAAATAAGATAAATGTAGACAATTTTTTATGAGATGATTAAAGAAAAAATTCAAAATTTAGGAAAGTGAAATGAAAAAGTAAAATTTTTTCATAAGTCCATTATTAGATATAATCTCTGTTAACATTTTTATATATTATCTTCCAAATTTCTGAGTGCTTGTGGGCACAGAGGAATTTCTCCTCTATCTAATTTTTTTAATGTTAATTGACAATAATGTAATTGAATAATTAGGGAACTTCATTATATTATGAGGAAGAGTGTTTTTGTGACGTTGTGCTTTGTTCGCCATCCTTATGGGTGAATAATGTGATGAGAATTTGAAATACATTCTTATAGAGATGGGAAGCACATCTTGGCTTTCCTCCTGTCTCTTTCTGGACGCTGCTGCTGCTGCTGATTTTCTTTGGCACATTCCTCCTCCTCTAACAATTAAATGCTGATTTGCCTCAGGGCTCTGCACAGCGAACTCAACTCTTTTTACTCTATATTTTCTCCAAGGTGACCTGATTCACTCCTGCAGTTTCCATACTACCTGTGACCTGATATTTCCTTCATTTGTATTTCTAGTCCATTCCTCACTTCTGAGCTCAAGATCTGATATTTACAAACATCTCCTTGACATCTCTAGCTGGCGATGTAAAATCCATCTCAAAGCCAAATCCTGCAGTGCCCCTTGCATCCATTCCCCTTCTTGTCTTTCCTCACTCACACAGTTCATTAAGCCAGAGCTTTAAGAGGCATTTGTGGCATGGCCCTTTCATTCCTATACTGTAGCCAAGCCATCCCAAAATCTATACCTAATGTATTCAACTCTGTCTACTTCTCTCCAGCTCTATCTTTATTCAAGTAACCAGCATGTCTCAGTCTAGCAGGCAATAATAGCTTTATGTCACATAATTTTCCAGATAGAAACTGAAATAATCTTTCTAAAATAAAAACGGATCAAGTCATTCCATTGCTTAAAACCTTACCATGGATTCCTGCTGCACCTAGACTAAAATCCAAACTCCTTAACACAATTGATACTGTTTTGTATGACCAGCCCGTCCTATTCTCCAACCTCATTTCACTCTATACTCAGTTCACTCCTCTTAAGATACTTTCTTCCAGTTCCTCACATACAGTGGACCTTCTCCAGGGAAGGAAAAAAAAAAAAAAAACAATTTGATATTATCAAAAGCTGAACAGTGATTTCCGGTCTGAACAAAAAGTCATAGACTTGTTTCTCTCTGTTCCCATGGGACACTATAAACCTGGAAATAATGCAAGGAGAACTCTGAAAGGTGGTAAGAAGGCAATCTTGCTTGGAACCCCAAGACTGGAGAAACAACATGGAGGCAGGGTGCTGTGTGCCCCTCCTCCCACCCCAACACAATTTGTAAGTCACCAGACCCAGCACACTGAGACCTCCTACCCAGCACCAAAAGCCAGCCAAGGTAGGCTCCTTCCTCCCCTGAAATCAATGGGAGCCGCTCTGACATCAGGCAAAACCAGAAGAACTAGCAAGAGAGATCCATCAAGAGCCCAGTTAACAGTAGGCGGCCTGAGGAACCCCTCTCCTTTGCCATTTGGCCTAAGACTCCCCTTCCCCACTAAAGATACCAGAGATACCCAGGGATGCTGAAAGAGGAGCCAGGCACAGCAAGTAAGGAGGTCAGGGAGGCCCCTTTGACCCCACAGTCCTGAGACTCCTCCCCCCCACTGGAAGAGCCCAGCCTGGGGAAACCCCTCGATCCCCTCAGCAAGCACCAGGGGGAGCTCCAGCAGCAAAAGATTAATCAAGCTGACTGAAATAATAGTGCAACAGCTCTGAAAATTAAGCTGTCATTAGAACAACCGCCTCCCCCCTGCCCCAAAAGGAGTCTAGGGTCTGCATGTTAAACAGCATGACAGCCTGGTAAAGTAAAACATTTAATTAGGACCCTGAAACTCCTAACACAACAGACAAAATTTCCAAGATACAACTGCATTCCTTGGCTCATGGTCCCTTCTTCCATCTTCAAAGCAAGCAGCATAGAAACTTCCAAATTCTCTCTGACTCTCCAGCTTCTGCTTCTGTCATCACATCCCTTTCTAAAACTCTTTGCCTCCCTCTGGTAAGAAACTCTGTTATATTGCACTCACTGAATAATACAGGATGTTCTTCCCATCTTAAGAGCCTTAACTTAATCACATGTTCAAAGTCTCTTACTTATTCATAGGTTTCAAGGATTCAGACATAGATATCTTTGGAGGGTGGGGTGTGAGGAACATTCTGCTTTCCATACCAACAGATTGTGATCAGCCATTCCGTATATCATAATACTCAAAGCAACCACTATGAAAACCATACAAAGAGATATATTCAAAAACACAATAAATAGATATAAAAAGATACACTGAGAAACACTATAAGCAAGCCAGGATGATATCCTAAAAAATGTTCAAGTAACCTACAAGACAATAAAGAGAAATAGAAGAACAAAAACAAGAGGGTGAGAAACAAAAAACAACATTACAATGGCGGACTTAAGCACTCACTTATCAATATTACCTTATACACAAATGGCCTAAATGCACCAATTGAAAGACAATAATTGGCAGAGTGCATTTTTAAAATGACGAACAAATGCTGTTTGAAAGAAACTTACTTCAAATTCAATGACAGGTATATTGAAAGTAAAAGGATGGAAAAGTTTTATATAAAATATACAGAATCATGCAAACATTAAATTTAAAAAGCAGTGGCTATATTAATATTTGATAAAGTAGACTTCAGAGCAAAAAAAATTACTAGAGACAAAGACATAATGATACAAGTATCAATACACCAGAAAGATATAACTATCTTAAATATATACTCACCAAATAACAGAGTCTCAAATTACAGGAGCCAAAAACTGATAGACTTTGTCTTATTGGCAAAGACACAGGACATCTGAACAACACAATCAGCCAACAGAACCTCATCAACTTATATAGAATACTCTACTCAAAAACAGCAGAACGCATATTTTTTCATCTAGACCATACCCTAGGTAATAAAACAAACTCAAGAAAAAATATTTAATTAAACAACATACTTCTAAATAAGCCATGAATCAAAGAAGAAGTCTCAAAAAATTTAAAATATATATAGACTTTAATGAAAACAAAAATACAACAAATTGTTGCTAAAGCAATGCTGAGAGGGAGATTTATAGTATTAAATGTTTGCATTAGAAATGAGGAAAGGTGTTAAATTAGTAATCTTAGTTCCTACCTAAAAGAAACAAAACACAAAGAGCAAAAAAGCCTAAAACAAGTAGAAGGAAGGAAATAACAAAGGGAAGAAATTAATAAAATTAGAAACAAATGGGACTTCCCTGGCTGTCCAGTGGTTAAGATTCCACACTTCCATTGCAGAGGGTGAGGGCTTGATCCCTGGTCGGGGAACTAAGATCCCGCATGCCACACGGCACGGCCAAAAAAATTAGAAACAGAAAAACAACAAAGAAAATCAATGAAACAGCAAGCTAGTTCTTCTCAAAATATCAATAAAATTGATAATTTCCTAGTAGGACTGACAAAAATAAAAAGAGAAATGACACTAAGCACTAAATATCAGCATATCATTACAGATCCTACAATCATTAGAAAGATAATTAAGGAATATTACGAATAACTTTATGTTCATAAGTTCAGTAACTTCAAAGAAATGGACCAATTCCTTGAAAAAAAAACAAACTACCAAAACTCATCCAAGATGAAATAGATAATAAAAACAAAGACAGAAAGAACGAAGAAAACTGCAGACTAACAGATCTCATAAACATAGATGCAGAAATCCTTAACAAAATAATAGCAGCCCAAATCCAACAATGTATAAAATAATTGTACACCATGACCAAGTGGGGTTTTATTCTAGATATGCTAGGCTGGTTCAACATTTGAAAATCAGTCAGTGTAATCCATATCAACAATCTAATGAAGCAAAATCATAAGGTCATATCAATTGATACAGGAAAAGCATTTGACAAAATCTAACACCTACTCATGATAAAAACCTTCGGCGAGTAAGGAATATAGTGCTGTTACTTCAACTTGATAAAGCCACCCACAAAAAAACTAAAGGTAACATCACACTTAATGGTGAAAGACTGAATGCTTTCCCAACAGGTTTGGGAGCAAAACAAGAATGCCCACTCTCACCACCCTTATTCTAGGTAGTATTGAAAGTTCTAGCCACTGCAGTAAGGCAAGAGGAGGAAATAAAAGGCATGCAAATGAGAAAGGAAGAAATAAAACTGTTTCCATTTGCAGATGACATGACTGTGGAGAAAACCTAAAAAATACTACAAAAAAAGAAAAACTCCTGGAACTAATAAATGATTACAGCAAGTTCATAGTATACAAGATCAACACACAAAGTCAATCACATTTCTATGTACTATCCTAACATGCAGGAAAAAAATTAAAACACAATACCATTTACTACCTCTCTAAAGAATATGAAATACTTAGATAAACTTAACCATACAGACTAATGTATTACAAAATGGGAATGAAAGAAATTTTAAAAGATCTAAATAAATGGGGAGATATACCATATTCATGGGTTGGAAGACAGTAAAGTTGTCAATTCTTTCAAAATTGATCCAAAGGCTTAATACAATGCCTATCAAAATTCCAGCAAGGTTTTTTGTAGCCATAGACATGCTTATTCTAAAATTTATATAAAAAGCCACAGGCCCCAGACAAGCTAACCAATCTGCAACTGTGATAAAGAAGTATAAAGTAGGAGGAATTACTCTACCTAATTGCAGTGGGCTGATTATTAGCCCCCAAAATATATGTCCATGTCTTAATTCCTTATACCTGTGAATATTATTTTATATGATGAAAGGGTAAATATTATTTTATACAGCAAAAGATGTGATTAAGTTAAAAATTTTGAGAGGAAGAGCTCATCCTAGATTATCTGGATGGGCCCTAATTACAATTACACATATCCTTATAAGAGCAAGGCAAGGGGAGTTTGGGACAGACACACAGCGGAGAAGACATATACAGAGGAAAAGGTGATGTGAAGACAGAGCCAGAGACTGAAGTGATGTAGCTACTGTACAAGGAAACCGAGGATTGCCAATAGTCACCAGACGCTGAAAGAGGCAAGGAAGAATTCTTCCCTAGAGCCTCCAGAGGGAGCACAGCCCTGCCTACACTATGATTTCAGACTCTGGCCTCCAAAACTGTGAAAGAATACATTTCTGTTGTTTTTAGCCACCAAGTGTTTTGTACAGTGGCCCTATGAAATTAATACATGACATTAAAATTTATTATATGGCTATATTAAGACAGAATGATGTGGACAGAAGGATAGAGACATAGATCAGTGGAACATAGGGAATCCATAAATGGATTCATACAAATATGCTCAACTGATTTTGGACAAAGGTGTAAAAACAATTCAATGGAGGAAGGAGAGCCTTTTTAAGAAATGGTGCTAGAGCGTGGGAACTTTGACCTAAACCTCACACCATAGACAAAAATTAACTCAAAGTGGATCATGGGCTTAAATGTAAAATATAAACTACAGAACTTTTAGACAAATGAATAAGAGAAAATCTTCGGGATCTAGGGCTAGGCAAAGAGTTCTTAGACCTGACATCAAAAACACTATCCATAAAAGATATGTTTTTTAATCATAAAATCGATAAACTGAATCTCATCAAAATTAAAAACTTTTGATCTGTGATGACCAATGTAAAGGGGATAAAAAGGTAAGCTACAGACTCAGAGAACACATATCCAACAAAGGACTAATATCTAGAATATAAAGAACTCTAAAAGTTCAACAATTTTTAAAAATCCAATTAGAAAAGGGGTCATAGTCATGAACAGACATTAAACTGAAGAAAATATATAGCTGACATATAAGCACATCAAAATATTTCAGTAGGGCTTCCCTGGTGGTGCAGTGGTTGGGAGTCCGCCTGCCAATGCAGGGGACACGGGTTCGAGCCCTGGTCTGGGAAGATCCCACATGCCGCGGAGCAGCTGGGCCCGTGAGCCACAACTACTGAGCTGCGCGTCTGGAGCCTGTGCTCGGCAACAAGAGAGGCCGCGATAGTGAGAGGCCTGCGCGCCGCGATGAAGAGTGGCCCCTGCTTGCCGTAACTGGAGAAAGCCCTTGCACAGAAACGAAGATCCAACACAGCCAAAAATAAATAAATTAAATAAATTAATTTAAAAAAAAAAATTTCAATAACATGAGCAATCAGGGAAATACAAATTAAGACAAAAGAGAGGGGCTTCCCTGGTGGCGCAGTGGTTGAGAATCTGCCTGCCAATGCAGGGGACATGGGTTCGAGCCCTGGTCTGGGAAGATCCCACATGCTGCGGAGCAACTGGGCCCGTGAGCCACAATTACTGAGCCTGCGCGTCTGGAGCCTGTGCTCCGCAACAAGAAAGGCCGCGATAATGAGAGGCCCGCGCACCACGATGAAGAGTGGCCCCCACTTGCCGCAACTAGAGAAAGCCCTAGCACAGAAATGAAGACCCAACACAGCCATAAATAAATAAATAAATAAAAATTTTTTAAAAAATAAATAAATAAACAAAAGAGATACCACTATACACCTGTCAGAAAGGCTAAAATAAAAAATAGTGTTGGCACCACATGCTTTTGAGGATGAGGAGAACCAGATCATTCATACATTGCTAGTGGGAATGTAAAATGGTACAGCCTCTTTAGAAAACAGTTTGCAGTTTCTTACCAATCTAAACATACAATTACCATATGCCCAGGCAACTGCACCCTTCGACTTCTATTCATAAAAAATGAAAACCTGTAGTACACCAAAACCTGTACATGAAAGTTCATAGAAGCTTTCTTCATAATAGCCAAAAGCTGAAAATACCCCAGATGCCCTTCAAGAGGTGAATGGTTAAACTGCGGATTCCAAGGAATACTACTCAGCAGGAAAAAAAAAAAAAAAAAAGAACAAACGATTGATATACACAAAAACTTTGATGAATCTCCAGGGGTTCGGTTGCAGTGAAAAAAGCCAATTTCAAGAAGTTATGCACTGTATGATTCTATTGTATTTATATAACATTTTAAAATGATAATAGTTCAGAAATGGAGAACAAACTAATGATTGCCAAGGGTTAGGGGTGGGAAGGGGGTAACACCAAGGGGACAGGAAGGAGGGAGGTATGGTGATAAAAGGGCAACATTTGGAACTGTCAAATAAAAAGATTATAAAATAAATAGAAATTGGTTAAAAAGAAAGGCATGCTGCATAAAGTAACTTCAGTAAGTATTCTTAAGTGATTTGTCAATCGACATAGATAAACTTTACTAGACTGTGAGAGTCACCCATCATTTTGCTTTGCAGGCAAAGAGTGAATTTACATTGATTAAATTCCTTCTAATATATGTGTTTGCTCTCAAATAAAATAAATGTTTTGAAGGATATTCTTCTGAAACTCTCACAGCATTTACTATGGGAATATTAATACTGTATATGCACTTTGCTATATGATTTTTTTAGATTTTATTTAGAATCAAATCTAATAAAATGTCTTTCATTTCTGTTCCTCCAACCTACGCAATTGTTCTTGCAGATCTGAGAACATTTATAACAGCTAGGAACCTATTTCTTCTCACACTTGACAGGGGAAATACTTGTTCACACATCCCCTTATGTGTTTTTGAAATTACTAAATGAACATCAATTATGTCTATGTCTTGAGTTATATCAATCTGAACAAAAATATACTGCCTTTATTGACATCATTACTGCAGAGTTGTAAATTAATCTGCCACTACTGTCACAACTTTATATATAGATGAGTGCCAACTGAGAAATTAATTTAATCATGCAGTCCCCTAAAATAGTAGAATTTTGAGTCTTCTACTAAAGGAAATTTTTGCTTTCTAATACAAAAGCAATAAATTCTCATTACAGAAGATACAAATAAAAATTAAAGTACAAAGAAATCCAGAAATTTTTCTACCCATAGAAAGTCACCACTAATGCATTGGTCTCTATAATTCAAGACTGTTTTATACCTATATGTACATGTATCTATAATTATTTTAATAACAATTTGATAATATCTTGTATACTATTTGATAAGTTGTTTCAAATAACAATATATTATAAAATATCTTTCCATGCAAAGAGAAGCATTTACATGCCATCTCCTTAACTTTTTATACAGTATTCCATTACGTAATGCATCTTTCATTTAACCAATCCCCAATGGTTGGCATTTAGGTTTTTTTCATTAATTTGCTATGGTTAACAGAACTAGAGCTAAATATTGTATTCATTTCCTTAGGATAAATTCCTGAAAATGGAATTGCTTTATAACTTGTTGACAAAATAACTAACAGAAAGAGTGTAGCAATTTATAATATTACCAATGATTTTTCAAAAGGCCAGGGATGGAGAATAACTCTGTCTTTACCTTCACTGTATCCTTACCATCACTAAATATAGATCGTGTTAGATTGCCAATATGCAGGCTAGAAATTGCATATTGTTTTTATTTTCTTTAATTATTGACAAAGTTGAACATTATTTTCCCCTATGTATTGGATTTTTCAATACTTTTGTGATCGTCTGTGTTCTTAAACAACTTCTTAATGATTTTAAGTGTTTTATATAATGAAGACATTAATCCTTTGTCACATGTTATGCATATTTAACTTTTAATTTTTATTTCTAGAATTTGGATATTTACTGGATATACATATATTTTTCTATTTTGTGCTGTCAAGTCTGTCAGATTTCTCTTTGGATTTCTTCTTTGGATGAGGCAAGTTCTTCCTCGTTTCTAGATTATATGAATGCTCTCATATAAAATCAGGAATTGGAAGCGACACTGAGACACCACATAGTTCAACCCCATCATTTTACAGTTGAGAAAAATACAATCCTTAAGTTATTTCATGAATGTCCTATGGCCATGCCAACAATTTCTACTACTGCCAGAACTAGAATCTAAGTCTTTTGTCCCTCCAGCTATTGGAGAACTAAGCAGATGATCCCTTTTCCTTCTGAAAGAGCAGGAATGAGATGCTTTGGCTGTCAGAAACGGGGCTGGGGATGGGGGAGCCACCTCCACGCTCGCCTCCCACACTCTCTACCCCAACTCAGGCTCTGCTTTCAAATCCTCTGAATGGTGCCTGATTCACAGAGACCCGAGGTGGCCATGAAAGAGCCCATGGGTAAAGAAAGATACAATCTTCTGATGTCCACTGAGTTGTGCAGAATGCTGCAGAGCTGTAAAGAATGTGGAGTTTTGCAGGTGACCACTGCAGCTTCCTCAATTTTAAAAAAAAAAAAGACACCTTGGCTGGGAGACGATCACCAGGTATTTACCTTAATGTCTGATAAACGTGGTCCATGTCTGATGGATTGGGCAATAGGAAGAAGGGGGATTTATAATGGACGAATCGCAGTGATTCTTGGCGACTGGCAGAACTCTGATGTGTTTCCTTGGCCAACACATGCTTATTTGGGTCCGGCAAGCTACTTCTCTCAGATTTTAAACCACTGAACTTCCTTAAGTTTGGCCTATAAGGAAATGTGTCCAAGTCCTCATACTTTCCATCAGGTCAGCCTGATAATATTAAATCTGCAGTTCTTTTCTTGGGATTCAAGGACTAGCAGAGGCCAACCATCCTCTGTTGCCCTTGCCAACCAGCTACAGGGTGAGTGCCAAGTGAAGATTACATGGTATATTAAAATCAATACACACATTAAACACCGAGCACAGTCCTATTTTTCAACCTGCACCTGCCCACCTCGTCAGGCAGCACTGGTGATTAAGATTTATTTAATCTGCATTGGAGCAACTCTTTCAGTGAAGGCAGAAGGCATTTGCAGATAAACATGGCATGAACAGTAACTGCTGAATCCTTTGCTCACTGAAATCATCTAATGAGGACGATATCGCTGTTTCCATGCTCTTCTGAGAAGAAAGCTCAGAAGGTCAGGGCGGAGGCACCACGTGCTTATCAGGACTAGCGACCACTGTCCAAGAACTTGACTTTAAAGTGCTCCATTATCCAGCCAGAGAAAGAAATTCTCCAAGAGATTATGGGGAGGGAAAGTGGTTTTGCTGTGACCCGGTTAAAAACTGAGGCAGAATGAAAGGCAGACACGGGGAGTAGAGAAAGGGCTGACCTTGCCATGAGTTATTGGAAAGAAAGGAGGAGCCAGACACCAAATAACATTTTCAGATGAAACAGAATAAATCAGAAACTTTCTTATTCATTCATGCTACTTGCTATGGGGTATTTTTAAACGACTTAATCTCTGAACCAAACTAAAATTATTTTCCCTCTTCCCCTCCCCTTAAAAAAAAATTACGTTGAAAAAAATCCTTCTCTGAAGCATCCTTGCACATCTAATTGTGGCACACACCACTCAGTGCTGTGATCGGAACCATTTTAAGGAGATGGAAGATTCTTTTTGCTCAGTAGGGGAAGGACGAAAAAGCCTGGTTTTCCAGGAAAATATAGATTGCCAAATGAATGCGACTTGAAATAAAATCAGCTTTAGCTCTGCTGGAAACTGACCCTCTGACCTCTGGCCTCCCAGCCCTCCACCACTGCACCCACAGGCCTCCATTTCATGTTTCACCCTGGCGGATCCCCAGGATACCAGACTACAGATCTCCCTCCCATTAGCTGCAGGAATCCAGAATATCCATGGCAACCGGTCTCTAACCCCAGGGAGAAGGCAGCAGAATTGAAAGGCTCCATTCTGTTTCTACATCTACAGCTCAGTGAATTGACAGCTTGGTGGTTCCCTTAGTTCCATTAGATTAGGAGGCACTTTTCTCCCTTCCTTTGTGTCATCTTTTTACCTGGGTAGGTCTCGGCCAAGGTTAAGGAATTTTTCAAATGCGTGTCTCCCCTGTCTTCCAGCTACTTCTGCACCTAGCCTGAAGCCTGCTCCTTAAACCTTCCTGGCTTGGCAGCATTTTTCTAAATAAAACACGATGTAGTCCTGCTATTGGTCTTTTTGCCTTCCTACAAAAACGTCCCACATTTGGTGTGTGCGTCGTGCAAATTACAACGGATATCTGATTTTGAGCAAACCGACTCCTTTGTGAGACAAGATCTTATAAAAACCAGCAGAGAGATAATAAATACTACAATTTTATCATGAAATTAAGTTGTAGCATCAAATAACTATAATCACGTCTAAGTGATTGTTTGTGCCACAGATGTTTAGACGGAGTAACAGATTGCGCAGTACTCTCGCTGTTTGCCAGTGGAGCCTGAATAACTAATTTGCACTCCATGCCCTGTGGAATGGCAGCTGAGTCCCCAGTGGATATGGGGAGAACTTGACAGAAACAAACCATTTGGTCTGCAGAAGAATCAAAACGGGGCAGAAATGTTACGTACAGTACACAATCTAGAGTCGTATGTTGCATCCACAGTTGCCTAGTAGGATTATAAAAGGAAGTCTATCTGCCAGTCAGCACTTCTTAACCCTTCTGAGTAAGGAGACCCCTTATAAACCCAATAAGAGCTATAGATTCTCCTCCCAGGGGGATGTATGTATGTGTGAAATGGGAAGTTACATGGCATTCCCTGTTGCTCAGAAGCCTCAAAGGATGAGTATGCAGCTGGCATCAAGAACCCCGTACAGCCTAAATGGAGAAGTCATTCCCTAAAACAGTAACTACTGAAGTACAGGGACACCTGGAAGTACACCAGGGCTTCTAAAGAAGTACACGGCCACAGATGGTTTTAGGAAATTAATTTCTAGAGTTTATATATATGTATATATATTTCTACACTACCCCTTCTCTACTTCTTCACAAGAAAGGCAAATATGTCACCCATCTCTAACTCAACTCTGGTGTATCGTTTGGATTGTGAGCAACTCCATGATCCCAAAGACACAATATAAATATATATTCATGTCTGTTAAGTTGCTGTTCACCATGCCCTAGGTTTGAGTCTCAGCAGCATACTTCACATGATTTCAAGAATGAAAAGGTGGAAAATTCCAAGTTTACTGATAACAGGTGAATATTATACTTTTGAGTTAAAGGAATATAAATTAGAGTATTGTATTTTCGTGAACTTGTATTCAGATTGTTAATTTTTTTAACTTGTGCCGAAAGATTATTGAATACTCTAAATATCTCTTCGATTTTTACTGCTTTGTCATTCATTAACCTCTTCTCTCCTCAATTACTCCCTGCTACCCTGTACTTTTTATCTGGATTTACTTAATAGGAAGGCATTGTACATTTCACTGCAATAATGCAATTAAGAGTTGTAATGAATCTTTTGTAACCCCACACTTACTCATGGCCCAATACTTTCTTTTATTGTCATTGCTGATTTCCACTAAATCCTCACTCATCCTCAAAACTGAAAGACAAAGAAGAAAGAGAAGGAAGAGGTGGAGGAAGAGGAGGAGAAGAAAAAGAAGAAAGGTCTCATCTCTTTTTAGAAAGTACATGTCTGATAAAAGTTCACTTTTATGGTCAGGATGTATTTATCAGAACTTGTAATATTTTTATGCTTTGATCAAGTGAGTATTAATAATTGTCATAACACACTTCAGAAGAACTTTTCTAAAGTACCTTATAATCACAGGTAATTAAAATTTTAAATTTAAATATGCATTTTTATTGAAGGAAAATAATGAGAATAAAAGACTGGAAAGCTTCAAAACATATTACATGAGGAAAAATTCTTTAGGTGACGTGAAATGGAAAAAAGGAGTTCAAGGGGGAAAATAGAACAATGTAAAATCTCTGTTAAAAAAAAAAAGTTATCCATTTTATTTGTGGGGGGGTGAGAGTGGGTTATCTTGATTTATTTAAAAGATGGTAGAGGGCATCTAATTACTATGTATCCACTAGGTACATTTAAAAGAATAATGTAATTGTTTTATTTTAAAATACTGATACTTATAATAAGTAAAAAATTACATCCTTTGGTACAATTTAAATTTGTGATTAAAAAGTTTAGATAGCAACATAAAAATGTGGAAGGAGCACACAGCTGAATTTTCAAAATAAGTTTACGTGGTCTGTAAGTCAAAAAGTTGGCAGATCAGTGGCCTAAAATGTGTGCACAGTGGTGCCAGAGTCCACCCATGAACAACCATCAGGCTATCGGAGGGAAAGTGAAGAGACTGAGGGTTTCCTTGGAGAGATTTCAGTATGTGACGGGCTTCATTCTCCTCACCCGCACGAGGGAGAGTAGAGGACTTGCCTCACCTGAGCAAGAAAGAAGTTGTGGCTCCAACTACAGCAGAGAGAAGAGAATGGGCAGTATTGGAATGGCCATACTTCCAGAATTTAGCAAGGCAAATGCTGTGTGAATTCTCTACGGGCCAGAGGTACGCCTCACGGGAGAGTTGAGCTGGATCATCTTGAGAGAAATTCTCCCAAGAAACCCTGCAAGAGCAACACAGAGGGGCCAATCTCAGGAACCGGGGGACCTGGGGGCTGGGGGTGACGGTGATGATCAGATGTGACCGCCAGAGCAGGTGAGCCTGAAGGCGAGCAAAATGCAACTTGGCAACCAGCCATGAGGAGGCCTCTAAAAACACACAAAAGAGCCCTATGAGAAAAGGGTCAACGTCTGATATCTGTCACAGCTGGAGAACATCAACACCAAATAAAAAATGAATCCAAGGTAAAATCTTTTTTTTTTTAGTTACATCTTTCCTTCCCTGGAGAGTCTTCAAAAACAGCTGGCCATTAAATGAAGAAATAGAGAAGAAACTACTCCTTCCTCCCACTGGAAGTTTCCAAGATTCATTTAAAAATTCAATAAAAAGATTCAAAAAAGATTCCAGTCTTTTATTCTCATTATACCTTCCCTTATTACATATAATATGTAAAAAATGCATATTAACAGTTATTAATTCTTGCCGTCATAAAGTACTGTGTATTTAGAAAATTTCTTCTGAAGGGTGTTATCGTAATTATCAATACTCACTGATCAAAGCATAACCACTAGGAGTGGAGAGAAACTGGATTGGAGTTTGGTGTTATATGATTAATAAACTAGACTGGACATTTTATTATCTAAACATGACCAGAAGAAATCTTGAGTCCTAACCAAATTTTCTTCCGGTGAGTGGAGAATAATAATAAGAAAGAGTCCAAATGAATAGGGTAATGATGAGAAACTTTCCCCTTCCACCCTACTGAATCTAGTACATCCCTGTTCAATAAACCAGTACATGCTTCCATCAGCAGGAAAAGACTTACAAGAACCCACTACATCCAGACTCACTCAGGAGGCAGGCAGTGATGAGGAAAAAGGCTCTTTGTGAGGGAAGAGACAGAATCAAAAGAAAGTTGAGTTGACTTACTATTTATCTGAAAGAGACATTAGAACGGGAAGAGAATAAGTAAATTTAATTCGCTAGTTTAAAGTTTAAATTTTTCTACCACCAATAGGAGAATTGGCAGAAAGACAACTGAGCACAATTGAATCACTTACTAAAAATAAGGAAAGCTACACTTTCGCACATCTAGGTTGTACTTCTAACTTTCTACAAGCATGTAGAGCATGATTGGAGAACTGAAAGTGATGAGGTCATTGAAGAATATGTAAAGGGAAAAAGGGATGGACAGGAGACACAAAAGCACCAACATCTAAGGCGCTGCCCCCAAAAAAGAGCCCACAAGGAAGAGTGAGATTAAGCAATCAGACAGGAGAAAAATCGGGGGAGTAAAGTCATGGATGCCGAGGAAAAAATTTCTAGACAAGAACAGTCTACATTCTCAAATGCCGGCCAAAGTCCAAGTACTATATGAACTGAAAAATGTCCTCTGGGTTTAGTAACAGAAAATAGTCAGTGGCGGGACTTCCCTGGTGGCACAGTGACTAAGAATCCACCTGCCAATGCAGGGGACACGGGTTCAATCCCTGGTCCAGGAAGATCCCACATGCCACGGAGCAATTAAGCCCATGTGCCACAATTACTGAGCCTGCGAGCCACAAGTACTGAAGCCCGCGCACCTAGAGCCCGTGCTCCACAACAAGAGAAGCCACTGCAATGAGAAGCCCACGCACCGCAACGAAGAGCAGTCCCCACTTGCAGCAACTAGAGAAAGCTCGCATGCAGCAACGAAGACCCAACGCAGCCAAAAATAAATAAAATTATTTTAAAAAAGAAAGAAAATAGTCAGTGGCCTTGGCAAGAGCAGTCTGACTAGTGTGGCGGAGGCAGAAACTAGAGCTAAGAGACTGATTAAAAAAAAAAGAAAAAGTCTAGCAATAGAGATGCTTAGGTGTAGACAGCTTTTTCAAAAAGTCTGGCAATAAAGAGGATGTGGTAGATAGACTGCATTTGGAATTATTCACTTCCCTTACTATAGGAGGATTATGCATCCCTAACCCATTAACTTGTAACTTGCAGTGCTTCCCTATAGGAGGTGGGTATCTCTCCATCCTGTTGACGCTGGGCCTAGTCGTGTGGTTGGCTTTGGGCAATGAAATGTGAGTAGAGTGGGAGGGCAACAGTTGACATAGGAAATTTGCCCAAGAAGATTTCTTTTTTTCTTAAATAGGAAAAAGTAAGGCATGTTTAAATACGTATAGGAAAAAAACCAGTATGAAGAAAAAGCTTAAGGACACAGAAGAGATGGGATCAGCAATGAAGCAAGAATCTTGAGAAGACAGAAAGAAATCAACCTGTAATACAAATGAAGGTGACTTGCCTGTTGGTGGAGGGCCACCTCTCCCATTAACAAGAAGGAGGAAAGGATGGATGTGAAGAAGTTAAGACTGCAGGTTAAGAGCTGGCAGACAGTCAAGATGGCATCTAATTTCTCCATGAAGTCACTTGATGAGGGAAAGTGGAAGGAAAGACAGAGCAGGAAGGTAAAAGGGAAGTGGTATTTTGGGGGCATGGAGGACATTTTTAAAGATACCCTGGAGAACCAGAAAGAGAAGAAAAGACAGTGAGCGGTATGGAGGACCAAACTGAGGTTGGTGATCATAAAATTTTGTGGCTATAATATTTACTGTGAGGTGATTTTTCCCAGCTCCGCTCAGCACACAGAGGTACCAGTGGTGGAGGCAAAGCTGGGGCTCTACTAGGCACACGGGATGGAAGGTTAACCAGGGAGGGACTGAGGATATTGGTGTGGAAGTATTAAATCCAGTCTATCACAAATGTCGGATTTTTACACTCGCCCTTTAGTTTTCCTGTTGTACCAGCTGCCTTAGTGTACACTGAACCCTTTATTCTTTGCAACAATCTTGGGATTAGTACTTTATCATTACTTTATATAGATAAGGAAATTGAAACTCAGAGATATTACATAATTTGGCTAAGATCACCCAGCGAGCGAGTGACAGTGTGGGAATTTAAACCCATGTTGTATGATTCCAAGTTCAGTAGACATTTTCCCCACCACAGCATTGTCATTTCTCCTTTCTTTCTCCTTCCTTCCTCCCTTCCTTCCTTCTAAGCTTCTATAAAACCCCTCAGTTTAAGATTAAACTTGCCCGTAATAAAGATTTTCTAGGGGATCCAAGTTGCTGATGAAAATGTAAAGCTTTCAGCTACAATTTCTAATTTCCTCCCTAAACTGTACGAAGCTAATCAATAAAGACCTCTAGCCATGCAGACTTTTAAAACAGAAACCTGGCTGTCATCCCATTCCCTTCCCTCCCTCTCACCCCTCTTTTTTACCCTTGTAAGTTTCCTCACTGAAGAAACAGAGGATACAATGAACTGCCCTTAGAAGATCACTCTGAGCTGCCTGCTTCTGCTAGGTCCCCTTAAATAGGGTCATATTGCAGTGTCAGAAACTCCAGATGACAGCAGCCAGGGCTGCTGTGTGTTGCCTGATTTCAGGGGCACCACTCATATGTATATTCTACGTGAATGATGCTCCCTGGAAGGATGGAACATGCAACCGCCCTACCAACCTCCCTTGGTGTGAACTTGTCACATGGCCAATGCTCAGTTGTTGACACGGTACACGGGAGATTTCCCAGATTGGTCAGTTTGAAAATATTCTAACCCTCAAACTCTGGAATCTCTATGTCTTTTTGTTTCCTTCTCACTCTACAGATTTTTCTCTCATAACATTTACCGGACACAAAGTCCATTACCTCTCTCCTGCTTTGCTAGCCATGGAGTTTTGGACATATTTCCCATAATTAACTTATTTTAAGAAGAGGATAGAGACTGCTGGTTGCCTTCCAATATTCAGTCCTTCTTTCTTTCTTAATAATAAGGTTGGGCTCCACCTTAGTAACAACAGAATGCTGATATTCTAGCTGAGCACAATGGCTCCCAGAACTGCCCCCTCAGTTTTTCTTACACATAGGTGTGGTCACATAACTAAGTTCTGGCCAATGAGATACAAGTAGAAATACTGTAGGCAACTTTTCATAAGTATACTTAGGGTTTCCCTGGTGGCACAGTGGTTAAGAATCCACCTGCCAATGCAGGGGACACGGGTTCGAGACCTGGTCCAGGAAGATCCCACATGCTGTGGAGCAACTAAGCCTGTGTGCCACAACTACTGAGCCTGAGCTCTAGAGCCCACGAGCCACAACTACTGAGCCCGCGTGCCACAACTACTGAAGCCCACACGCCTAGAGCCCATGCTCCACAACAAGAGAAGCCACCTCAATGAGAAGCCTGCGCACCACAATGAAGAGTAGCCCCTGCTCGCCACAACTAGAGAAAGCCCGTGCGCAGCAACAAAGACCCAACACAGCCAAAGATAAAGTAAGAAATAGATTTATAAAAAAAAAAAAAAGTATACTTAAAGGAAGTGATTCAGAATGTCATATTTCCTCCTGCCTGGAATGTGAAGATGATGTCTCGATCCCCAGCAGCCACCTAGGACCCTGAGGTAAACTCAAGGATGGAAGAAGCCATTTTCTTAATACGGTGGTGCCAAAAAGAGTCTTGGTCCCTAGAGGTTTCATGAAACTGCCTACCCAAGAATTCCTTTGTACAAGAGAAAAAAATCCTTGTGTGTTGAACTCACTGTATTTCAAATCTCTATTACTTGCAGGTGAACACAATTTCTAAGTGGTATAGAAGATAGATGAATTTAAAGGTAGATTCTCATTTATACTAAACAGATCTTTTTTCTACAGCTAAGATATTTTATGAATGACTCAAATTTTTTTAAGATACAGAACAACAACAAAAAAACCAAGACAGCATATCCAGAGGGGAAAGCATTTTCAGGTCATCTTATCCAATAACATGCTCTCCACACAAATACCCTGACACTGCTTGGGCTGTTTTATCCTTCCTCAGACTCCTCCCAGCCTTAACTTAAAGCTTACACTGAAATTTGATAATTGTTTCATTTATTGAAATTTAGGATGGACAATTCAATGTCCAAAATAAACTGAGATGGAAAATATTTCTCTGCAAGGATTGGCCATCCTTTCAGTTGATTCTGAACTGTTATTTTCTCATCTTTGAGTAAGGCACTCAACCCAGTTGTTTACCTCTTTGACAATGTATAAAGAAACTATATTTTCCAAGTTATAAAGTGCCTTCGTCATGGACATCAGCATTAAGAATAATCAATCAATCAATAAGTCAGTCAGTCTGTAAGTCAGTCCAGGTATTAAACGATGGATTTCCCAAAGCAAACCTGTGTCGGGGCTCCCCTAGACATAATGCCCAGGAAACAAATGAGCATAACACAACATTTTCACGATCTGATCACAATATAAACCACACCAGCCTCCTATTTTTCCTGCAAGCCTAGGATGGTACAGGTTCCCCTTCCTGTACCTTTCCCCTACCTTTCCCCCTCTAGCCGAAAACACTCCCTGGAGCCTATAAAACTGCTGAAGAATACTCACAGAGGACATACACTTCCTCCCCCATGGAACATACCAGATGTTTCGCTCGAGAATAGCAGAGCCTATCACTGATGAGCGTCACAGCTGCCTTTCAACCCCATCTTTCCTTCCTAAGAGCTCTCACATCACATCGACCAGTTACCGCTTCTCCTCCTAGTGTCAATATTCCAGTCCTCAAACTTAAACGTCTCCAGGCTCCTGCCTCTCCATCTCAGTACTAAAATACCATGTTCTTAAGTTATTTTTCTAGGTGTAAACTTGAAAAGGGTCCCTGTTGTCTAAATCCAAACACTTTAATCTGCCGTTAAAGGCTCCTCATGGTTTGATATCCACATCTCCAAATTTACCTCCCCCGTTCTCCTAGATACAGCGAGGCTTTGGTCAAATCGATCTCTTTCTCTCCAAACTGTCTACCACTGTGACTGAAGTCATGATTTGCCCTTGCCTAGAAATCCCCTGATCTTTCTTTTTACTTACTTACTATGTTGAAAACGTTTGCTACACTGGGAATCACTACATACATGAAAGAAAGGTTTTACTTTGTTTTGTTTGGGATATACTGCTGTCTAGCGGGAAAAGCACGGAACATCCCAACCTACCACATTGGAGTACACATGCTCTAATTGCTTGTTTAATTGCCTGGCTGCTCAACTAGGCTGCAATCGCCAGTCTAGTTGAGGGCAGGGATTCTGACCACCTATTTATTGTTGAATTCCTACCACCTGACAGAGTGTTTGATATACTGGGTGAATGAATAAATGCTGAACGTCTGTAACTGCTTAGTAAGTTGCAGAAGCAGAAGCCAACCTAAATCTTTGACATAGTTTCCTTGGGTCTGTTTCTTTACCTGTAAAATAAACTGTTTTCATACAACAAATAGAACTTCTGCATCCAACCTCTACTCTTCTCCCTGAGACTTCCTCATAACATAGTATCTTTGTCCTCCAGATAAATGATGGTAATGCAGAATAAAATACTGAGGTTATAAAACATTTAATGCAGCCCCTGCTGTACACTAGGCACTAAACAGTATTGGGGGAAGGAATGAAGGCGAGGAAGGAACAAGTGAAAATAAGAAGACAAGATCAACTAAGGCAGAAAGGAAGATATAACAGAGACTACTGGTTGCTCCCAATACCTATTCTTCCCTTGATCCATAAGTATAAAATTCTTAGCTGCGTATGTGGCTGGCCATAGGAAAGACTTATTTTCTGGCTTCCTTGCAGCTGGATATAACCATGCATTTAAGCAGTGGCTGATACATAAAAACAAGTTTTGAGGGCCAGCTCCCCGGAAACTTTTCAAAACAAAAAACAAAAAAAAAAACACTGGAATATATCCTTTGCTAATCTTTCCTCATCCCCTCCTTCAGCGTGCTGCAGGGGGAGTGGTGTCACCATCCTAGACTACATCCCAGGGATGCCAGCGAGGTGAACTGGAGAGAAACTGGCTCCCTAGGGACTTTGTGAAGCAAAGCCATTGTAACAGACCTAGATCACTTACCACCGGCCTTCTGCATGAGAGGAAAATAAACTTCTACCTTGTTCGAGAGTCACAGTTAAACCTACATTCTAACTAACAGAATCAAGAAGAATGGGATAAGGGCAGAAACAAGTGAAGGAAAATAGGCAGTGATGGGACTTCCCTGGTGGTCCAGTGGTTAGGACTCCGCGCTCCCAATGCAGGTGGCCGGGTTTGATACCTGTTCAGGGAACTAGATCCCACATGCTGCAACTAAGAGTTTTCATGCCGCAACTAAAGATCCCGTGTGCCACAACTAAGACCCAATGCAGCCAAATAAATAAATAAATATTTTTTAAAAAGAAAGAAAGAAAATAGGCGGTGAGGCAAATTATGATCCCTGCCTTCAAGGAACGTATCATCCAGAGGCATAAACAGTCGAGAACCCACAACTACCCGTTTTATGGTTGCATTCTGAGGTCAAAAAGAGAGAGTAGCTTGCTTCCTCTCTCAAAATTAGCCCTAGAGAAAGTCTTATAGAGGAACAGAATTATTAAGCTACCATTATCAAAAACTGTGAGAAGTACTGAAGAAACCGAAAATTGACTTGAAATTGGAGAGGAGAAGTGAGTGACCAGAGGATAAGCTGGAAGAAAGCTCTTAAATTCTGCTTTTATCTCTCCCAAGCCTTGCCCAGGGACAGTCTTTGCCTGGTGCTTTACTGCAGAAATTGGTCCCAACACAGGTCTCACGGTAACATCAGCTTAAAGCAAACACCATATATGCCTGGAATGTTAATGAAGGTAAGTGGGAGCGGATCAGCTGCTCTGGAGCCTTCTTCACTCCTCAGTCCTCTCCTCACTAGGGCACCGCCCAACTGCCTCCACCCAGGGCTGCTCCTCTGAGTATTTGAAGATGAAAACTTAACCCAAAACTCAGGTAAAATGCCTTCGGTGGTGACTAGGTGGAATCTAGGGCTAGGATGTGAGTGCACAAAGCAAAATAGATACCTGAGGAGCAAATTTACTAGAGAGACAACAAAAGGAACAATATCTGATGCAGAACTGCGGGAATGACAAAGAATTTAAAATAACCATGGCTACATATATACACTACCAGATGTAAAATCGATGGCTAGTGGGAAGCAGCCGCATAGCACAGGGAGATCAGCTCTGTGCTTTGTGACCACCTAGAGGGGTGGGATAGGGAGGGTGGGAGGGAGACGCAAGAGGGAGGGGATATGGGGATATACGTATGCATATAGCTGATTCACTTTGTTATATGGCAGCAACTAACACACCATTGTAAAGCAATTATACTCCAATAAAGATGATTAAAAAAATAAAAAATAACCATGGCTTTAAATATCGTTGAGACAATAAGAGAAGGCATTAGTAACATGAAACATCAACAGGAAGTCATAAGAAAAGGAGCCCACTGGAAATATTAGGTATGAAAAAACACAAGAGTTGGAATTTTTAAACAGAGCAATAAGATAAACAGTAGGATGGAAAGTGCTGGAGTACAAATTTGTGGGCTGCAAGGTTAAACTGAGAAACTCTCCCAGAAAGCAACAGGAAAAGATAAGAAAATATGTACCAAAAGAAAGCTGGCTCACCATCTTAATTATCTGGCAACATGTTTATCTAATGTTATACAGAAAGTGTAACCCAAGTTAGATAGATTTGGTCCACCAAGTCTATTCTCTGAACCTCTGTCTATGTTATAAGCTCCTCTGCGTAAGGCTTCCAAAAGTAGGCAAAGATGAGAGAAGAATAAATATAGCTCTAACATGTGCCTTTTTTCTTCTGCACTTTCAGGGAAAACCTCAGGGTACAGTCAGACATTAGGACGTTTCTGTAGAGGGAGGTTGGCAACATGAACTCCTAGTAATTTTTGGATCATACTGCCTAAAACTCCATTTCGGCAATATCTCAAGAGACTACCATTATTAGGCAATGTCCTCTTTGCTGTCTGTCTGATGAGAATAAGGAGAATAAGTGAGGGAATATCTTTCTTCCCTCTCCAGCCATTGTGCATACAGATACACCCTGAAAGAGGGATGCTATACACGACAATCTATGCAACAGTGAGCTATCCAAGGTCAGGGACAAAGCCTGGCTCATAGAAAACAGTCAACACTGTGAGTTAAACTCAACCACAGTGCACACAGAGAAGTCATTATGTCAAAAAACACCACTGGGATGTAAAATACACCTCTCAATTAAAAAATTAAGTATAAAAGATAAATTGACTCAAATATTAAAAAAACAAGAACTGCTGCAGTAATATGATAGAAAGATACCTGATACATGACTATGAAAACAGAGAATACAATTTGATTCAAAGTATAGTTGTAGACTACTCCATCGTTTTCATGACAATCCATCTGAAGCATTTTTTTTTCAAATTGAACCAAAAATTAAACTTAGTTATAAGATAAATCAACAAGGAGATATTCGACGGAGGAACCAGTATGGCAGAGTAGAAGGATGTGCTCTCACTCCCTCTTGTGAGAACACCAGAATCACAACTAGCTGCTGACAATCATCGACAGGAAGACACTGGAACCCACCAGAAAAGATACCCCACATCCAAAGACAAAGGAGAAGCCACAATGAGATGGTGGTAGGGGGGGCGCAATCACAGTAAAACCAAATCCCATAACTGCTGGGTGGGTGACTCACAGACTGGAGAACACTTATAACACAGAAGTCCACCCACTGGAGTGAAGGTTCTGAGCCCCACGTCAGGCTTCCCAACCTGGGGGTCTGGCAACGGGAGGAGGAATTCCTAGAGAATCAGACTTTGAAGTCTAGTGGGATTAGATTGCAGGACTTCAACAGGACTGGGGGAAGCAGAGACTCCACTCTTGGAGGGCACACACAAAGTAGTGTGCACATCGGAACCCAGGGGAAGGAGCAGTGACCCCAGGTGAGACTGAACCAGACCTACCTGCTAGTGTTGGAGGGTTTCCTGCACAGGAGGCGGGGGGGGGGGGGGGCGGTGCTGTGGCTCAACATGGGGACAAGGATACGGGCAGCAGAAGTTCTGGGAAGTACTCCTTGGCGTGAGCCCTCCTGGAGTCTGTCATTAGCCCCACCAAAGAGCCCAGGTAGGCTCCAGTGCTGTGTTGCCTCAGGCCAAACAACCAACAGTGAGGAAACCCAGCCCCACCCATCAGCAGACAAGCAGCTCAAAGTTTTACTGAGCTCTGCCCACCAGAGCAACAGCTTTACCCACCACCAGTCCCTCCGATCAGAAAACTTACACAAGCCTCTTAGATAGCCTCATCCACCAGACGGCAGAGAGCAAAAGCAAGAAAAACTACAATCCTGCAGCCTGTGGAACAAAAACCACATTCACAGAAAGATAGACAAGATGAAAAGGCAGAGGCCTATGTACCAGATGAAGGAACAAGATAAAACCCCAGAAAAACAACTAAATGAAGTGGAGATAGGCAACCTTCCAGAAAAAGATTCAGAATAATGATAGTGAAGATGATCCAGGACCTCGGAAAAAGAATGGAGGCAAAGATCGAGAAGATGCAAGAAATGTTTAACAAAGACCAAGAAGAATTAAAGAACAAACAAACAGAGATGAACAATACAATAACTGAAATGAAAACTACACTAGAAGGAATCAATAGCACAATAACTGAGGCAGAAGAACGGATAAGTGACCTGGAAGACAGAATGGTGGAATTCACTGCTGCGGAACAGAATAAAGAAAAAAGAATGAAAAGAAATGAAGACAGCCTAAGAGATCTCTGGGACAACAGTAAAAGCAACAACATTCGCATTATAGGGGTCCCAGAAGGAGAAGAGAGACAGAAAGGACCTGCAAAAATATATGAAGAGATTATAGTCGAAAACTTCCCTAACATGGGAAAGGAAATAGCCACCCAAGTCCAGGAAGCACAGCGAGTCCCATACAGGATAAACCCAAGGAGAAACACACCAAGACACATAGTAATCAAATTGGCAAAAATTAAAGACAAAGAAAAATTACTGAAAGTAGCAAGGGAAAAACGACAAATAACATACAAGGGAACTCCCATAAGGCTAACAGCTGATTTCTCAGCAGAAACTCTACAAAGCCAGAAGGGAGTAGCAAGATATACTTAAAGTGATGAAAGGAAAGAACCTACAACCAAGATTACTCTACCCAGCAAGGATCACATTCAGATTCGATGGAGAAATCAAAAGCTTTACAGACAAGCAAAAGCTAAGACAATTCAGAACCACCAAACCAGCTCTACAACAAATGCTAAAGGAACTTCTCTAAGTTGGAAACACCAGAGGAAAAAAAGGCCGAAAAAACAAACACAAAACAATTAAGAAAACGGTCATAGGAATATACATATCGATAATTACCTTAAACGTGAATGGATGAAATGCTCCAACCAAAAGACACAGGCTTGCTGAATGCATACAAAAACAGGACCCATATATATGCTGTCTACAAGAGACCCACTTCAGACCTAGGGACACATACAGACTGAAAGGGAGAGGATGGAAAACGATATGCCATGCAAATGGAAATCAAAAGAAAGCTGGAGTAGCAATACTCATATCAGACAAAATAGACTTTAAAATAAAGAATATTACAAGAGACAAGGAAGGACACTACATAATGATCAAGGGATCAATCCAAGAAGAAGATTTAACAATTATAAATATATATGCACCCAACATAGGAGCACCTCAATACATAAGGCAACTGTTAACAGCTATAAAAGAGGAAATCGACAGTAACACAATAATAGTGGGGGACTTTTAACACCTCACTTACACCAATGGACAGATCATCCAAAATGAAAATAAATAAGGAAACACAAGCATTAAATGACACAATAGACCAGATACTTAATTGATATTTATAGAACATTCCATCCAAAAACAGCAGATTACACTTCCTTCTCAAGTGCACACAGAACATTCTCCAGGATAGATCACATCTTGGGTCATAAATCAAGCCTCAGGAAATTTAAGAAAATTGAAATCATATCAAGCATCTTTTCTGACCACAACGCTATGAGATTAGAAATGCATTACAGGGAAAAAAACGTAAAAAACACAAACACATGGAGGCTGAACAATACGGCACTAAATAACCAAGAGACCACTGAAGAAATCAAAGAGGAAATCAAAAAATTCCTAGAGACAAATGACAATGAAAACACAACGATCCAAAACCTATGGGATGCAGCAAAAGCAGTTCTAAGAGGGAAGTTTACAGCTGTACAAGTCTACCTCAAGAAACTAGAAAAATCTCAAGTAAAAAATCTAATGTTACACCTAAAGGAACAAGAGAAAGAAGAACAAACAAAACCCAAAGTTAGCAGAAGGAAAGAAATCGTAAAGATCAGAGCAGAAATAAATGAAATAGAAACAAAGAAAACAATAGCAAAGATCAATAAAACTAAAAACTGGTTCTTTGAGAAAATAAACAAAATTGATAAACCATTAGCCAGACTCATCAAGAAAAAGAGGGAGAGGACTCAAATCAATAAAATTAGAAATGAAAAAGGAGACACCGCAGAAATACAAAGCATCCTAAGAGACTACTATAAGCAACTCTATGCCAATAAAATGCACAACCTGGAAGAAATGGACAAATTCTTAGAAAGGTATAACCTTCCAAGACTGAACCAGAAAGAAATAGAAAATATGAACAGACCAATCACAAGTAATGAAATTGAAACTGTGATTAAAAATCTTCCAACAAACAAAAGCCCAGGACCACATGGCTTCACAGGTGAATTCTATCAAACATTTAGAGAACAGCTAACACCCATCCTTCTCAAACTCTTCCAAAATATAGCAAAGGGAGGAACACTCCCAAACTCATTCTATGAGGCCACCATCACCCTGATACCAAAACCAGACAAAGATACTACAAAAAAGAAAATTACAGACCAAAATTATTGGTCTGTAATGAATATAGATGCAAACATCCTCAACAAAATACTAGCAAACAGAATCCAACAACACATTAAAAGGATCATACACCATGATCAAGTGGGATTTGTCCCAGGGATGCAAGGATTCCTCAATATACCCAAATCAATCAATGTGATACACCATATTAACAAACTGAAGAATAAAAACCATATGATCACCTCAATAGATGCAGAAAAAGCTTTTGACAAAATTCAACACCCAATTATGATAAAAACCCTCCAGAAAGTGGGCATAGAGGGAATCTAACTCAACATAATAAAGGCCATATATGACAAACCCACAACAAACATCATTCTCAATGGTGAAAAACTGAAAGCATTTCCTCTAACATCAGGAACAAGACAAGGATGTCCACTCGCACCACTATTATTCAACATAGTTTTGGAAGTCCTAGCCATGGCAATCAGAAAAGAAAAAGAAATAAAAGGAATACAAATTGGAAAAGAAGAAGTAAAACTGTCACTGTTTGCAGATGACATGATACTATAGAGAATCCTAAAGATGCTACCAGAAAACTACTAGAGCTAATCAATGAATTTGGTAAAGCTGCAGGATACAAAATTAATGCACAGAAATATCTTGCATTCCTATACACTAATGATGAAAAATCTGAAAGAGAAATTAAGGAAACACTCCCATTTACCACTGCAACAGAAAGAATAAAATACCTAGGAATAAACCTACCTAGGGAGACAAAAGACCTGTATGCAGAAAACTATAAGACACTGATGAAGGAAATTAAAGATGATACCAACAGATGGAGAGATATACCATGTTCTTGGATTGGAAGAATCAATATTGTGAAAACGACTATACTACCCAAAGCAATCTACAGATTCAATGCAATCCCTATCAAATTATCAATGGCATTTTTTACAGAACTAGAACAAAAAATGTTAAAATCTGTATGGAGACACAAAACCCCCAAATAGCCAAAGCAGTCTTGAGGGAAAAAAATGGAGCGAGAAGAATCAGACTCCCTGACTTCAGACTATACTACAAAGCTACAGTAATCAAGACAGTATGCTACTGGCACAAAAACAGAAACATAGATCAATGGAACAAGATAGAAAGCCCAGAGATAAACCCACACACCTATGGTCAACTAATCTATGACAGAGGAGGCAAGGATATGCAATGGAGAAAAGACAGTCTCTTCAATAAGTGGTGCTGGGAAAACTGGACAGCTACATGTAAAAGAATGAAATTAGAACACTCCCTAACACCATACACAAAAATAAACTCAAAATGGATTCAAGACCTAAATGTAAGACCGGACACTATAAAACTCTTAGAGGAAAACATAGGAAGAACACTCTTTGACATAAATCACAGCAAGATCTTTTTTGATCCACCTCCTAGAGTCATGGAAATAAAAACAAAAATAAACAAATGGGACCTAATGAAACTTCAAAGCTTTTGCACAGCAAAGGAAACCATAAACAAGACGAAAAGACAACCCTCAGAATGGGAAAAAATATTTGCAAACCAATCAACGGACAAAGGATTAACCTCCAAAATATATAAACAGCTTATGCAGCTCAATATTAAAGAAACAAACAACCCAATCCAAAAATGGGCAGAAGACCTAGACATTTCTCCAAAGAAGACATACAGATGGCCAAGAAGCACATGAAAAGCTGCTCAACATCACTAATTATTAGAGAAATGCAAATCAAAACTACAATGAAGTATCACCTCACACCAGTTAGAATGGGCATCATCAGAAAATCTACAAACAACAAATGCTGGAGAGGGTATGTAGAAAAGGGAACCCTCGGGCTTCCCTGGTGGCGCAGTGGTTGAGAATCTGCCTGCCAATGCAGTGGATACAGGTTCGAGCCCTGGTCTGGGAAGATCCCACATGCCGCGCAGCAACTGGGCCCATGAGCCACAACTACTGAGCCTGCGCGTCTGGAGGCTGTGCTCCGCAACAAGAGAGGCCACGATAGTGAGAGGCCCGCGCACCACGATGAAGAGTGGCCCCCGCTCGCCGCAACTAGAGAAAGCCCTCGCACAGAAACGAAGACCCAACACAGCCAAAAATAAATAAATAAATAAATAAATTTAAAAAAAGAAAAGGGAACCCTCTTGCACTGTTGGTGGGAATGTAAATTGATACAGCCACTATGGAGAACAGTATGGAGGTTCCTTAAAAAACTAAAAATAGAATTACCATACAATCCAGCAATCCCACTACTGGGCATATACCCAGAGAAAACCATAATTCAAAAAGACACATGCACCACAGTGTTCACTGCAGCACTATTTACAATAGCCAGGTCATGGAAGACAACCTAAATGCCCATTGACAGACGAATGTATAAAGAAGTTGTGGTACATATATACAATGGAATATTACTCAGCCATAAAAAGGAACGAAATTGGGTCATTCGTTGAGACGTGGATGGATCTAGAGACTGTTATACAGCGTGAAGTAAGTCAGAAAGAGAAAAACAAATATCGTATATTAACGTATGTATGTGGAACCTAGAAAAATGGTACAGATGAACCGGTTTGCAGGGCAGAAGTTGAGACACAGATGTAAATAACAAACGTATGGACACCAAGGGGGGAAAGCCGCGGGGGTGTGGGGATGGTGGTGTGATGAATTGGGCGATTGGGATTGACATGTATACACTGATGTGTATAAAATTGATGACTAATAAGAACCTGCTGTATAAAAAAATATATAAAATAAAATTCAAAAATTCAAAAAAAAACTAATAAAAAAACATACTGAGATATTCAAGAAAATGGATGAATGTTAAAAGCACTATGCTAAGTGAAAGAAGTCAAACACAAAATTTTATA
Source organism: Eschrichtius robustus (assembly GCF_028021215.1). Lineage (NCBI taxonomy): Eukaryota > Metazoa > Chordata > Mammalia > Artiodactyla > Eschrichtiidae > Eschrichtius > Eschrichtius robustus. The sequence goes on from NC_090841.1 coordinate 50,618,854, forward strand.
TACTATGATTCCATGTATATGATGTTTGAGAAAAGACGAAACTATAGGGATAAAAACAGATTGATTGCCAGAGGCTAAAGTGGGGAGAGAAGATTAACTGCAAAGGGACCCATGGAAACTTTTCAGGGCCATTGGATATTTTATATTTTGATTTTGGTAGTAGTTGCACAACTATGTACAATTGTCAAAATTCATCCAACTGTACACTTTAAAAGGATGACCTTTATCATATGTATAATATACCTTAATAAACCTGATTTTAGAAAGAGAAAAAACAAAAACAAAAATAATATAAATCAACAAGCGTTTTGGAATTTCAACTTTCAAATATACTATAATTTTCAGACCTCAGAAACATGAGAAAATATTTTTGCTCACTTTTCAAACACTGGTCAAACAGTAATTGAGGAAAATCTACTTTAAAAAAAAAAGAAATCACCGCTTAAAATTTCCAAGATCCACACAAGTTTCAATGGCTGGACATCTGTTTTCAAAAACACCAAAGGTTTGACTAACATCTTTCAAATATACCTGCCACTTGAGCAAGGTTTATGGAAACATTTGTATGATGAGTTTCGGGACCTTTTCCTACACTAGCAATAATATTCTGTGTTTTCCTCTGCTGTCATCGAAGCAATTTGGGTCGGAAAAAGAGCTTCTCCTGCATAGAACCCAGTTTCTTCTTCTGCTTGATCCTGCAGTAAAGTCATCACACTCTTGTTTTTATGATGCCACAGTCTGTTACCATGAAAATGACTGCAATGTCATAAATTTGGCATTTCAACTTTACAGCAGGATCAGAGGAAAAGATGACGAGGTTGTTTGAAGGGAATGATACAAGTGCTTCTGGTAATTAGCTGGAGGGACACAAAAAGAGCAAATTTTACAGGGAGAACGAAAACAGATATATGAGTCCAAGTCCCTTAATTTAAGCCACAAAACTGCCTAGCAGGCAACCCATGAAGGTTTTAACATACGACCTCCAACCTCTCTTATCAGTAATTACTGTGTGACCATGGCAATAGCAGTGAACTTCCATGCCCCTCACGAGCTGAAGCTTCTGTTCTTTGAATTCAACACAGATACCTTGGACCAGAGTTTGAATTTGCGAGATAGTCACCAAACTTTGGAGAAGAGAATGGCTTGAAATGTTGCACTTAGAGCTTTTTCCTACCTAATTATTTTTAACCTCACTTTTAGCAGGAATTTTATATCACTTTTTAGCAGGAATCTTATATCACTCTGGAAAAAGTAAATGGAAAATAATTGGTGATTGAATTGAAAAATAAAATTTTGAAGATCAAAAGAAAAACATTACTCTCAGATTCATGAATCCTCAAAAGCAATCCTTCTGCATTTTGCTCTCTCTGGTGCATGGCACCAAGCCCCCCTTGCGCGATATCATTATTTTGATTCTTATCTCCTTATATTTGTGTAGGGATAATAGAATATTCTTCACAGGGCTTGTGAGAGAGACAAGAGTTAACCTAAGAACCTAGCACATAATACAAGTTCAGGACCTATAAGTACCTTAGTGACTTAACTTAGTCCCCCTTAAGCCATGACACAGTCTAGTTTCTCAAGTGCTCTGTAATAGCTTCATTGTTTATTCTGGTTTGGCCTCCATCTTAATGTAAGTAACAACTTGAACTTTCATGGCCACACTTTCATTGTTTCTCTCCATCTCTTCTATTTTCAGGCTCATCCTTCCCGACTTGACCATTAAATACTGGAGTTCCCCAAGGCTCTGGAATGTTCCTCAAAGTCCTCATCTCTTCTCTATACAATTCCCCCACCCCAATCTCATCCAAATCCACAGCTTCAAATACCACCTCTATATTGATAACTCATAACTGTATTCCTAGCCCAGACCTCTCCCTTGAGCTCATGACTCATCCACACAGATATATCTCGCATGGTGTGCCCATTTGGATGACTCAAACGTATCACAAACTCAACTTTTCAAAACAGAATTTGGCCTCTTCCCCTAAACTTGGCCCTGTCCTAGGGGTCTCTATGTCGGCAAATGGCACTGTGATACAAGGCAGAAACCTTGACCCTTTTTGTGCTGTACACCTTATCTTACCATTCTCCAGTACCTGTCCATTTATCTCCCACCGAGCTCTCAAATCCATCTCTTTGACAATTTTACTGTGCACACGACCTTACCTCATGCTGGCACCATTGCAATAGTATCCTAACTGGTCTTCTGCATCCATTCTAATACCCCCTGTAATCTTTTCTCTATGCTGCAGCCAGAGCAATCTTTTCAAAATCCAAACTGAAACATATTATCTTCCTGCTTAAAACCCTTCCACACCCTCTTGAAATAAAAGTCCGGTCATGAATAGGACCTCCCCAGACTTTGCCTCTTTCTCCTATTTCAGCCACTGGGACTTCTTCAGGTCTCCAAATGCACCTGTTTCCTTTCACCTCAGGGCCTTTGCATATGCTGTTCCCTCTTTCTGAAATGTTCTTCCACCCTCTGTACCCTCCAGACTTTCACCTCGTTTATCCTCATTCATCCTTAATTATCACTTCCCCTGATAAGCCTTCCCTGACTCCAGATTTGGAAGTCAGCTAATTACCCTATTATTGTCTTTCACAGAATCCCATTCCTTTCCTTCAAAGCACATACGTCAAAGTACAATTACACAATTATTAGAATAGCCATTTAATTAATTATAGTTATTTATAGTAACTATAAGCGACATGAAAACAGGCAAGATATCTATTTTTGTTTCCATTGCCTCCTCAGCTCTTGGCACATACCATATGCTCAAGATAGTTTTTAAACTTATGACTGGCATTCTGATTGCAGTTCATTTAGATGTTATCACAAGTGACATTGCAAAAATTATTTTTTTAATATTTATTTATTTATTTATTTATTTGGCTGTGCCGGGTGTTAGTCGTGGCATGCGGGATCTTTAGTTGCGGCATGCGAACTCTTAGTTGCGGCATGTGGGATCTAGTTCCCTGACCAGGGATCGAACCCAGGCCCCCTGCGTTGGGAGCACAGAGTCTTACCCACTGGACCACCAGGGAAGTCCTGCAAAAGTTATTTTTAAAAAAATAGGTAGGGGCTTCCCTGATGGCGCAGTGGTTGAGAATCTGCCTGCCAATGCAGGGGACACGGGTTCGAGCCCTGGTCTGGGAAGATCCCACACGCCGCGGAGCAACTAGGCCCGTGAGCCACAACTATTGAGCCTGCGCGTCTGGAGCCTGTGCTCCGCAACGGGAGAGGCCGCGACGGTGAGAGGCCTGCGCACCGCGATGAAGACTGGCCCCCGCTCACCGCAACTGGAGAAAGCCCTCGCACAGAAACGAAGACCCAACACAGCCAAAAATAAATTAATTAATTAATTAATTAATTTTTAAAAAAGAGAAAGAAAGAAATAGGTAAACATACACCTATCAGCCATTCCACACCATTCAATGCTAGGTAATTTTCATAGCAGATTTACTCACAATAGCAAAAAGAAAAAGAAAAAGAAAAAAAAAGCACAGAACTAGAAACAATTCATTGCAGAGCAACAGGTGAATAGATAAAATGTGAAATATATAATACTATTCCACAAAAATATATGCTCAAAACTATCTTTTATGCTCAAAAGATGTTTTTTAAAAAATTAACTACTGATACACATAACAACGTAATGAACCTCAAAATCTTTATGCTGAGTTAAAGAAGCCAGATACAAAAAAGTACATATATGCTGTATGATTCTACTTTTATGAAGTTCTAGAAAATGCAAACTAAACTATAAGGACAAAAAACAAGTAACGGTTATTGGGGACAGGGGAAACGGAGAGATGACTGCAAAGCAGCACAAGACAACTTTTGGGGGTTAAACAAAATGTTTGTTATCTTGATTGTGGTGACCCTTTCATGTGTGTTTATGTATGTCCAAAACCATCAATTGTACTCTTTAACCATATGCAATTTATTGTTTGTCAATTATACCTTAATAAAGTTGTAAAAATAATATAAATTCAATAGGAATCATTAAGAACTGAACACAACTGGTTCAGACTTAACATAAGTATATATATTAAAAATATCAAAGGGAAGGTGTGAAAAAGGGGATATAAATTCCAGGAGTTTTCTAACTATTACCTCATTATTATTTTTTTTTACCTCATTATTTAATCATTCAACAAATATTTAATATTTCTAATAGAAACCAGGAAAATAAAACAACTAAGAAATCCTAGAATGTGTAACTAGAAAGCAACTCTAAAAATAATATTTCCTCTCATAAGCTTTGGGTAAATTTAAGATAGCAAACAAAATACTTCTACTTAGATATTGATTTGCTGGGGGTTACTGGAGAATATCATGACGTGAATCCCAGAATCTTTGAGAATATATTGTATATAATGGCCTTGCAAAATGACATGACCAGAATCTAAAATAAATCAGGAGAAGCATAATTTTTTAAAGGCAGTTTATTTCTAACAATAACAATAGTAAACAACTCTCCCACTCTTTAACTTTCTTTCCTTTAGTTTTCACTGGAGTTTAGCAATCTATGGTTAAGTAAAAGCTCTAAACATTTTTGCTTCAGGCAAAATTTTATATCCTCTTAGTTCTGTGATACAGAGGAGTCAGCCATTTCAAATTTTTGCAAACTAAATAGAATATTAATGGCCCTAATGATTTTTAAATACTATTTGCAAGGTTGTTTAAAATGACTGTGTCATAGGAACGATCAATAAGATAATGAATGTGAAAGTACTCTGTACATAGCAAAGGGCTACCTGAGCATAAGGGAAAAGATAAAAATATTTTTTAAATTATTTGTCATTTGAAAGAATAGAATGGATGGTAAACAGTCATCACTTACTCAGAGGAAGCATTAAAAACCAAAACCAGATAAGCCTAGGTCACTTAAGAAGAGGGAAGCCCAGAGTCAGCTGCCTTAAAACAAGGAGAGATGATTTCCCAAATAGGTAAATAAACCTTTCTGAAAGCATTCCGCTTTTTCAAAGGGCCAGAACAAAATGTTCTTTCGTTATCTTCAATGCAAGACGCCGAAATCTAGAACAAAATGTTTTCATGGAACAGTTCCACAGGAACAAATAGTTTCTGAGTTAAATAAGTCTCGGTCATTCAGAGTTAAATTTAAAAGGCTATTCGAGCAATTTTCATTAACTCTAATATGATAATAATAATACGAAAGAGAAGACAACAGGAAGAGAGAAAAATACGTAGTCTTTTCCAAACTTACCTGACAACAATTATTTTTGTCTCGAGGCCTGTTCTAGGTCTGTGAAAGGATTTTAGTCCCAAATGGATAAGAAATGAAGGATAAGACATGGAGAACTGCGCGCAGGAAAAGGAACCTTAAAGGCTGACAGTCTGACTTCCGGTAAATGCCCGATTTCCGTAAGATGGAAACATCTTCCAACCAATGGGCAGCCGCCAACAATCTCTCCCCATCTTGGAGCCAATGAACTTGCTGGGTGGACTCCCGGGGGCCGTTCCTCTTTCGCACTCCGTAAGGGTAAAAGCAACCTGCCCTAAACCCTCGTGGGACTCCCGGCTGCTCCCTGAAGTCTGCGTGTCCCCAGTTAACTGGGATTACTCTGCTATTCCCAAATAAACTGTATTTTTGGTACCTCGAGCTTGCCTGGACTAACATGGTCAGTCCTTTACTAGAAACACCATTAATTAATCAATACAGATGATTTAGGAATTCAGGAACCCTGATGAAGATCATAGTATATCGATCTTGCAAAAACAGTGTAACTTTGACCATGTTGGTGTGAGTGACTAAGACTACTGATTACCAATGCGTTGCATAACAGGAGCATTGCAGAAAACATCTGGTTACAGAGAAACAAAGGAGAAGCTTGTGTCTAAACGGAAGAGCAAATTGTGGGAATAAGAGTTGCTATTACGTTGGCCAAATAACTTCTATTCAGTGAAATCCACCTTGTGTGAAAATTGAGAGCTCCAATTAAAGCAAATTCCAAAGCCCAGGAAGTGATGAGAATTCAAGTACCCAGTGAGAGCCCCAGGTAAATGCTTCTCAAACACGTATTCCCGTAGCCCTGGCCACCTGCATGAGTTCTCTGTGAAATCTGTCCTGCCTAGTCCCTGGGTGCCTTGTGCAAAGTGGCTGGTTCCTCTACCCATCAACCACTTCCCTGAGCGTTCCTCCCCTTCTTCAGTAGCCTGGGAAATCAAAGTCACTTTCTAAACACCATGCTGGAACGCAGAGACTGTAGGAAGTGATCCTCAGGCACAGGGCTTCTATGTACAGCTGAGGCACATGTGCACTGCGCACAGACCTCTGGTCAGAGGAGCAAATGTGACCCAAAATCCAGTCTGTGTTATACTCACCAAGCCCTGTGCCCTGGCATTATACTGCCTCCGTCTGGAGAAAAAAAGTCTTTGACTTTTGCAAAAAGGCACTGATCTGCTGGCCAAGTTTGTTTCTACCTCTGTCCCCCCATGCACATTTTCTACTTCTCACACAGCCACCCTATCAGCTTATAGCACCCTGCTCAGGACCAAAAGCCTTGACCCCTTGCTCAGTTATTTCTACACGACTGCCTGAGACGTGCCTTGTGGCTCTGGTGACATGAATAAAGGGCTTCTCTACAGGGTACCTGAACCTGAACTGGTTAGCCTGGAGAGGCGAGAAAGGCTTTTTCTCTATCCTCCTCTTTCCCTGGGTAAAAGTAGCAGAAAGACTTCAGAAAAGGAAACAGGACTGCCGAAAAGAGGAAATACAGCCAGGTGTATTTCAAAAATAAAATCCCTGTTACAGAACCTAACCCAGTCTCTGGGTGGAGCATTCCTGGGCCAAGTGTCCATTCTTTTGGTCACTCAACACAGCCAGGGAGAGGCGGGTGGAGCTACAGGATGCACCCAGGGCTGACTGCTGGCAGTGGGAAGACGGGTATCTGTTCTTAAAGAAAGCGAACACGGTCTGAGCAGACCCACCATAAGAAGTCTCCTACTATGGCTCTCTAGCCTTGAGAATAATAACAATTGTTATGTGAGTTATATAGCCCTGCTTCTTTAACTGTTCACACTGAATCTTATATCCCAACTCCTTGAACTATAATTTTCATGTGTACCTTAGTTGAGCTTAAACTCTCCTTTTATATATGTATATGTATAGCTGATTCACTTTGTTATACAGCAGAAACTAACACACCATTGTAAAGCAATTATACTCTAATAAAGATGTTTAAAAAAATAAAGTCTCCTTTCAGGTGTGAAACTGGGAGCTTTATAAGCACTTTGGTAAAGATATATGTGGGAGAATGATGGTAATTCGTCATGGTTTATGCCTGTTTTCAGTTCCTAACAGCAAGCACACCTTTTAAGATATTTTCACATTGATATCCGTGTAGCCCCCAATAGGAATCCATAAAGGAAAAAAATAAGCAAACCCATCAAAAGGAGGCTAGCTTAACAGAGGAGTGATTCCCTCCACTTCCTCCCCCCATTTCTCTACCACTTCTTATTCCCACCTACACCAGGGAATGATCTGGTCAAACCTGTGACTCTCACAATAATATTCAGGGAGATAAAAACAAACAAAACAAAAGATTCAGTTAGATACTGACAAAGTAATCAGCTTTACTCTTTCCCAGGAAAATTAAAGGACTATGGTGCTATAGGTCCCTTTTTTATGATGCTTTATATGCCTAATATGCATGGTAAAGGTAGTGCAGAAGGCTTTGACTGAAGGACGGTGAGAGATTGGAATGGCTAGAAAGAAAGAGAAAAGAGAGAGAGAAAACATCTCCTGCGCTCACCAAGAACCCCATGCACCGAGGCCAGCGGTGAATCCCCCCAACCTTCTGAAAATGTCATTTGGTGACAGACAGTGAAGCAAAGTGAGACTTTACAAGGCATGAGGGCGAAGCTCAGACAACACAAATTAAATCAGAAAGGCGGCGGGCAGCCCAGACTGGCTCCTTTGGAATTCCACTTCCTGTTCATTCCAAGAGAATTCCCAATGCTTATTTCTTCCATGTTAGGATTTGTTTAGCCCTTATTTCTAAGGCCCACTCTGCATGTCAGGACAATTTTCATTCATCTCCGGGACATCTGGCTATTCAGAGGTTTCACTCTAGAAAAAGAAAGCACACACTGCAACCCATGTAGAAGCAGGACACCGCTGACCTCCTTCTCCTGGAATTCTCAGTAGATTTCTTCCCAGCTCTGTACAAACCATTTGCAGCTGGGTATTTTCCTACTTGTGAAACAATACTGTCTTCCCAGCAGAACAAGACCTATTTGATGAATGGTGGCAGAGGGCTAAGGTGGAAGTGGGTTTTGATTGCCTTGATTGCAAGAATCTCGGCGTTTAAAAATGACCTAGATGGCTTAACCCCTTCTTATCTGTGCTACAGTAAATGATATAACAACAAAAATATTATGTATATACTCTGACACAAAGGAGAAGATAAAAATAGGTGTTTTTTCTCAGTGTGTTTGAAGCACTGTGGCCATATTTAGTCACTCTTTAAAAACTATCTTATTACAGAAATACTTCATTAATACATCACAGCAAAAAAAAAAAAGATTCAAGCAATACAGAAGCATAGAGAGTGAAAGGTACAAGTCCATTTTTCACCCCTCACCCATTGCTGTTTTCTCCCCAAAGGTAACCAAATTTACAGTTTGCTGTAGATGCTTCTGCTTGTTTTTCTATATGTTGACATAAATAACAGAATTTTTCCTAAACAATTTTTTCTGCCTGTTGCTTTTTTCACTTAACAGTACATCTTTTAGGTCTCTCCGTGTTAGTGTCTACAGGTCTGCCTAATTCTCTTTAATGCCTGTATAGTTGTGGTTGGATACAGCAGAAGATTATAATTGTGTCCCCACGGCTAAAAAGAACTTTGAAAAAGGAATGTACAATTTGCCTGGATTTACAGTAACATTTTGAAAAATTAAATAGGAGCTTGCAGAGGCAAGCTTAAATTGCTAGTCACTGAAAAAACGTTCAGCAAAACGAACCACAGAACTCACTGCTCCGGGAAGGCAGCCTGGCATGGACCTTGCCTCACAGTCTGCCTGGGACTGGAGGGAGGGAGCTCTTTGGGCAGCAAGGTCTTTGCAATACCTCCTCAAAACACATCGAGTTCAAATAATTTTCAATCCTGACAATGCTTTCCATATAACCTGTATCATCCCGTGACCCTGCGAGTGCTTCACACAAAGAGAAGGTTGTTGGGGGGGGAAAAAATGAAAATGAGAAATAGAAGAAGAGCAGCATTGATTTGTTAAGTTGATTTTTCTGACAGTGCTTACTTGCTTTCCATAAATCCTGGAATGGCTGGGCAATCTTTCGTCAAATTAGGTGGGGTTTTTTTCCCCAGGGATTGAACCTGGGCCCTCAGCAGTGAAAGCCTGCAGTCCTATCCACTGGACCACCAGGGAATTCCCAAGTTAGGTGTTCTTGATTGGGTTACTCATCTCATGACAACACTGGTCTCTATTTTCCTCTGTGAATTATTACACTCTTGCTCTGAGCAAGTGAAAGATTCTTTAACCTTTTTAGTAACCAGGTTTCAGTTATGGCCGCAGAAATGCATCCTAAGGGGTTTTCTAGTGAAAACTTCCTTTTTCAGAAAGCAACATGACAGCCTGAAGTTTAAGGACAAAAAAGAAAAAAGAAAAACTAATTGCCTCCTGTAACACCCTAGGATCCTACACTTTTAAAAGAAAGTGTATTTTAGCTTCTTCCCAGGAGCTAAGAACATAGTCATTTCATGTTAGCTTGTAATGAATTAGCACAACTCTTTGATCAATGGCATCAAAGGCCATTGATAGCACCAATAATATAGATGTTAGAAAATTTTGCATTGATTTAATGCCTGAAATTAACCTTTACCCATTCTATCTCCCTTCCATTGCTCTTGCAGACTTGGATAACATTCAGATCTTGAATCTCCAGAGCCTCCTCTACAGAAGGGATTGGGATCCACTGGAGGGTCTAGTTTTCTATGGCTACTGGATTTGAACCACTGAAAGTTCCAATGGGTAACTTTACAGTCCAAAAAAAAACATCTTTCTGCAAGGAAATGTCAGAACTCAAGTGGTCATTGCCTTTGAGATGGCCTTATTTATAGACTTTTCCAGTTTCGTATCTCTTGCAATCCACTTTGGTTACTCCAGGCCAATGGCTGATGTTGGCAGCGAGGTCTCGCAGCCAAGATTGAGTCTTGAATGCAGCTCAGGCTCCCCTTCACATTCCTTTCGTTCAAGTAACTTTTCCAGGGCTACACAGTCAGGCCAATTATCTTAGAAACAGGCAATTATAACCACATTCACAGCTCCCTAAAAGGGTGAGTGCCTTCCAGTAACAATTTCTCATGAAAGAAAACAGTAATTGAAGGATTGGCAAGGCTACTGCAACAGACCAAGACCTCTGGAAAGACATTAAATAGCACACACACACGCCTACACACACACACACACACACACACACACACACACACACACACAGAGTCCACTAGATTTCCTACCAGAGGAATTTTTCCTTTCCATTCCAATCCACTAAATATTTTCTGGGGGAAGAATACAGGCAATAGAAAGCAAAATAGTTGAAGCTATGGCTGGCCTTCTGGGTTCTGGTCATGCATTGTTCCTTAATGCCTGTATCTGTTCATCTCTTGCTTATACTGTTGAATGTAAGTCACAACATAAAATATTTGCAAAAGACTATTCCCGAAATAATGCATGTGAAAGTACTTTAGAAAAGGTAAGTCGTTCTATGAATTTAAGGTAAATTTAGACCTTTTGGGAGCTAATTCACATCTTCATCAATAGAGCTCAGTACCCGCTCAACCCAGGCGTGGTGCTTTGAGGCAACCAAGTCTACTTATCTAGATATATCGTTATCTAGATATATCGCTCTAAGTCGATAACAGCCCCCAGACCTCAATCTTGACTGAATACAGCACACACGCGAACATGCACACACAGCCTGTGTGCACATATTCAAATCCACACACACAATACTTTGGCTCCGTTGTCCAAAGGCTTTTTTCCCAGGACTAGGAGGTAAGTTCTTTGAGAATAAAGAAATTACTCATCTAAGTACTCCCAACAACACAGACTATAAGACTTCACACATCACTGCAGTCAGTACCTAGCTGTGGAACTGATTAACCATCAGATGTGCTTGATAGTTTTTTAGATATTGGACCTCTGAAACGCCTTATAAGCATATGCTTTGAGAAGAGTGGTAAAAACACTGCCCACAAACGTTTGCTTTTGCCCAAAGGAAAGAAATATCAATATACAGAATTATTTTTATTCATTTATGTATTTCTTTTCTTTGGGCAGAAGTAAATGTTTGTGGAATATATACACATAGAGACACACACATAGCAGGTATATGTGGGTAGCAGGCCCACTCATTCCATTTGGTTCTGGAAAACAACAAAAACCTTTCTGGGAGAGAAAGGGGACATCTGACCTTGCTGCTTTGTTTTTCCTGCATTCAACCGGAGTATTAGGACAGAGGGGAGACAAAAGGTAATTGAGCTGGGATTCTGGGGAAGCATTTTGTAAGTGAATAAAAGGCCATAGTGATGAGTTCAGTGGCAGAGGGGGTTTCCAAACATATCTCCAGAGAATGTGAAGTGAACCCAAACAGAAAGGCTTTCTTTCTCGAAATGCATAAAATGCTAGGTTTGCCTCTTGCCCGCACGGGTAACAGCGGTTTTCGGTTTGGACGGCAGAGCCCAGCCCGGTGTCTCGGCTCCCCGGGCGGCTGAGTGGGGACTGAGCGCCATCTACCGGCGGCAGGTGCAAGGCACGCCTCACATCCTTTTGTCAAAAGGGCTTTGAGAACCCGCTGCTGCAAAGTTACAATCCAAAGAGAAATGAGGAAGTGCATACCCTTTACATCCCTTCCCCATTTCCTTCTCCAAATATCCTTGGGAAGAAGACGCAAAGGAAAATAAATAGAAACGTTCCCTTAAAAAAGCAAGGCGTGACGGGATTTGGTTTCTCTGGGGGAGGGGAGAAAAGGGGGCTGGTTCCTGCCTCCGTGAAAAAGGCTCGGCGAGGCCTTCAAAGAGGCTTAAACCCATGCCGGGCGTCATCCCCTCCACCCAGTGAGCTTGGCTAGCTAAAGAGCTGGTTAACAGAGAGAACTCAGAGGTGACCTGGATCAAAGGGACAGTGGGCCAGGGCTGCAGGCAGATGGGCCAGGGGCTGCATTGTGAGCCTTGTCAAACCCTGGACGAGAGGAGGGTTCACTCCGAAGCGGAACACAAAAGCCCCACCTTCTTCTGGAACACAGCCCCCTGTGAGCGGGTCTCTCCGCAGAGGAGTCTATTTTCAGACCCCAGAATAGTTCGATCTTGGCGGCCTTCCTTGATTTCCGACCCTGACCCCGGGTGGGACTTCTCCACCACAAGCAGGGACCCCCGTCTCTAACTGAAGCGCCATCACAGAACCCTCACTTCCAAGGAGTCCAGAGACCCACACAATTCTCCATTTCAAAGGGCTGGCATAAGCAAAGCCACAATTCACTGTGAGACCCAAATTAGGAGCAGTGGCGGCAGATCAGCAGAGGTGAGGTGAGCAAGGGAGTTCACACGTGTCTTCAGTCTGCTCTACCCACCACACTCCTTCTTCCGGGAGAGCTGAAGCCAGCCCTCCTCACCCACCCGGCTCTTCAGCAAAATCCCTCTGAATAAATCTCAGAGGTTAGCAGGTCTTTGACTCCACAGAAGGGGTGGCCATCTCAAAATAGACACAAATGGTCACATACATCAGGACACAACTCTGTCCTTCCTGCTGGACCACTTTTCCGTTTTATCAGCATCACTACACACACATCCATACTTACACGTTGGTTCATTAAGTGAGCCTACTAGAGGTGACTAAGATTTTTTTTTTTTTTTTTTAGGAAACTAAAAAAACCGTTTTAGAGAAACCCAAAAAGATGTTTTTAAAGGATGTGATGACTTTTTCTAAAAATGAGGCAAGAGACACTGAATTAGGTTGTTTTCATTTTGCCAAATACTCTTAAAATAAAAGTCATCCCAAGAAATAAAGCAGAGAAGTACACTGCTGATGTATTTTTCAGCCTTATAAAACTTAGCAGAAGGGGCCATACAATCGAATCGCTTGGGTTAGGGTTTTAAATTACTCTTACCCAGGAACAATCTCTTTGTGAAAGAATCAAGCAGGGATGATTTTAAGAATGGTGGCTACAACAGAAAGTTCTAGCATGTCTAGGACATTAAGAATGTGAAACAGGGGACAGGGGTTCGAGCCCAGGTACGGGAAGATCCCACAGGCCGTGGAGCAGCTAAGCCCATGCGCCACAACCACTGAGCCTGCGCTCTAGAGCCCACGAGCCACAATTACTGAAGCCCGTGCACCTAGAGCCCGTGCTCCACAACAAGAGAAGCCACCGCAATGAGAAGCCCGCGCACCGCAATGAAGAGTAGCCCCTGCTCGCAGCAACTAGAGAAAGCCCATGCAGAGTAACAAAGACCCAACACAGCCTTATATTAAAAAAAAGTTCTAAAATAGACTGAGAAATAAAAGGGGTGCTGTAAGAGCACAAAACAGGGGGAAAAAATGTGAAAAACACCTACTGTTTATATGATACCATGTCTCTTCCTTCTTTCAAAAACTGCAATATTTAAGACCCTTTTTATTAGGAAACTAAATCCGAGCTACCTCTAGGAGGTTCACTTAATGAAGCAACAGGTCTGTATGTGGCTGTGTGTGTGGTGATGTTGATAAAATGGGGAGGGGGCCAGCAGGGAGGGCAGAGATGGGTGCTGAGGTATGTATCCATTCGGGGTTTTTTTGTGCTGACCATACCTCTCTTGTTAAAGCAGCAACTCCTCCTGGAGAGAAAGACTTTGCTTTTCTTCCTACTCCATGGTTCAGGCCCTAAAATAGTGGTTTATGGAAAGCAAGTATTCATCCAAGACTTGCTCCAGCCAGCTCAGCCTGCCTGATTTCTAAGCAAAGCCATACTCAGGGAAAGCATAAAAACCACCCTGCTGGCTCACTGAGGCACTTAAGTGACCATCTCAGACTCAGAAGCAGGTAGCTCAAGAGCAAGACCAGAACAACTGTGTTCTCTTGGCTCCCACTTAGGACCCGGATCCCCACGAAGTTCTTTCCTGTGGCCCCAGCGCCCCCTCTACCAGCACCACCTCCCCATGTTGACCGACCCATAGATAAGCTCTTGCTCTGGGCCTTGTGCCTAGATTCTGGCCAGTATCTCCAGCCTGAATCTCTATCACTCCTGAGCATGAGTTTTATCTCGAGCTCCTGGACCACTGAGCTCGGTTCTTGAATGATGAACAGCCATCGGACTGCTAAACACTGAATGCCCTTGTCTCTCAGACTCGGACCCCTGGCTGCCTTCATCTCATCTTGATCTCCATGTGTGTAAATGATTTGCTGATTTTACCTGAAAATCTGTGGTTCTTTGCACATCTTTGTATGCCCAAGTGCCTAGCACACAAAAGAGATACATGTACAGTAAATGTGGAAAAACAAATGAGCAAATTAATAAATAGATAGTTGTATCACCCAATCGGCATTAGCCCCTGGGCAGCTCTCCAGAACCAATTCATCTCAATAGGTACATAGTGTGCCTGGTCCCAGGGTCCATGGCCCTTGCCCTCCTCTTGTAGATACAAATCTAATCTAACAGTGTTCTAAGTTTTCCTCCCCAGGGCCTGTGGGCAGATATTGATCCAGGTTCTGGGTCTTTCAGAAGTACCATCCAATCATGAGAAGAAGCCATACCTCTGGTGCGTTCCCAAGTTGTGGCAGACGTGGTGAGAGACAGGTTGGGACCCAGCATCCCCTTAGAACACCATTTGATTTAACCACCACTTATAGAGTATTTACTCTTTTGTGCAAGACATTCATTTAATCCTTATAATAAGCCTATGGTGCTCATCTCATTTGACCCAGGAGAAAACTGAGGTGCAGCGATGTTATTACCTGCCCAAGGTCACAGAGTGGCAGGGCTGGGCACTGAACTTCAGCAGGCTGACTCCAGAGCCCATGTTCTTATTCTCTATGTTACCCTGACTCTCCATTCTGTGACCATCCTATAGCTATTCTAGTTACCCTAGCAAGAAGACAAAGATAATCTGACACAAGCCAAATTGTGAGAAAACTCAAACTAGTCTCTTCATCTATTCTGTGCCCCAGCAAAGTACTATGTAACTCAAAAATGGGTCTCAACCATGGCAGTGTTTCTGAGGTAAGACTAAGGCAGTAGGGATTCAGAAGAAAGGCAGATTTTCTTCAAGAAATAGAATTTAAAGGATATGATGTCTTGGTTGGGGAGGAGGTATGAGAGAAAGCAGAGCCTAGAATGTCTCCAATATTCTTAGTACTGTTGATTGGGTAAATGATGGCACTTTTAATAAAGATTAGGAATAAGAGTGGGTTTTGACACAGCAGGAGTAGAGGTGATGACTTAACTTTTATATGATCTGAAAAACACACAGACGATTAAGACACGTTTTCCCAAGAATCACAAAGAGTGTAAAAATAGCACCTTTACAAAATTGTGAAACAATCTGAAAACACTTCAGACCCACAGAAATGTCCATTTATCTAAAATTTGATTATGTTCTGCACACACTTTCACATGTGATTTCACATTTTCAAACTTACACATGGACGTGATTACCCCTCCAATGTCAGGGCCATACTTCTGTCCAGGGCAGCCCGGGAGGCAGAGGCCCATCTGCCCTCCAGATTCTGTTTATCTCCCCAGGAGGCCTCCAGGAGACCAGGCTGTGACTGGGGAATGCCTGGCAGGCAGGCCCCAGGTGTGGAAAGCATGCACAGATGCCATCTGAACCTCGTCCAGGATGGGTAGGGCCAGCTGGGCCCTGCTCAGAGGGATTCAGGATGGAGACCAAAAAATTGATTTAAAGCAGGAGTAAGGAATTTGGAGCAAAGGCATCACAAGGTCTAATATTAGAAAGATGTAATGTGATGCTCCTCAAGGACTTCAGCTGGCAGTCAGGGGAAGTGACAAATGGTACAGAAGCATTAGAAAACTATTAGGGGGCAGAAGGCAACTCAGAGATCCCTTTCTTAGAAAAGACATTTCATTGTAGTGCAGACAATACACAACAGACCCACTTCCATGTTTGGTATCATGCATTCACATTCAGCCAGTTTTCCACAGACTCACACACAATTCTTTGCCATCACCACCCCCCTTGCTTTCCCTACTCCAGCCTCATCAGAAGCTCATGTGAAATCTAGACCCACACTTCCTACTACAAACAACCTGTGGCCATTGCAGTGTGCTGTCAGCAGGACCTACACTGTGTTTACTCTAATTTCAGGGCAGCCAATCAAAAGTGTCTCCGTTATAAGTACATGGGAGGATAGGGTTGCCAAAAATAAAAATACAGGAAGCCCAGTTAAATCTGAATTTCAAATAAACCATGAATTTTTTTTTTTTTTTTTTTTTTAGTATAAGAACATCTCGTGCAGTATTTGGACATATGTATACTAAAAAATTATTTGTTGTTAGTATGAAATTCAAATTAACCTGGTATTCTATATTTTATCTGGGAACCCAGTGGATCTCCAAATTGTTTGGATCTTGACAGCTTTAGGACTGGGGGGGGGGGGGAAATCCCCTACAATGTACAAGAGTCCACAGGAGAGACAATAAATAAATAAATAAATAAGCTACTGCTGAATATAATTTTATAAAGGACTGGGAAATCAAGAGTCCACAGGAGAGACAATAAGTAAATAAATAAACAAATAAATAAATATGCTACTGCTGAATATAATTTTATAAAGGACTGGGAAATCATCTCCACTCAAACCCTGCCAGAATCTTCTCCTCTCTCTGTTTTCCTAATCTTAATTAATGACACTACCAATCACCCAATCTGAAACTCTGGGAGCCAACCCAGACTCTGCCCTTGCCTTTAGCCTCCACACTCACTGGACTACGAATCCACCTCATAACTAGTTTTCGAATTCACCCCCTCCATCTGCTGCACGGCTCAAGCTTCTTAGCTGAAATACTGCCATAGTCTTCTAAGGGGATCTCCACCTCCATCTGACCCTATTAAAGTGAGCCTGGAGACACAGATCCATCTAAAATCCAAATCTAATAGAGTCGCTTTGCTTAAAGCTCTTTAACAGCTAACTCCTTGCTCAGGAGCCGGCTCACACAGGCTGGGGAGAGGCACTTCTGTTTGTCTCCTCAACTCTGCATTCAGTGACACCACGTTGGTAGCTTGAAACTGATCAAGGTGGGAATAGTCACACCACAGGAAATTGGCCAACACTCCAAATCAAGGCTTTTTTTCAATTGGAGAGTGATTGTTAAACATTTACCATCCCAGCCCTGCCTAGGTCAGTTAGGATGTACTCAGCTACAAGAAACAGAAAAGGCGACCAATGATAGATAAACCACCAGTGCATCTCAAAATGTATGTGGTCCCAGACTAGCAGCATTGGGAACTTGTGAGAAATAAAAATTCTCAGGGCTTACCTTAGTTAGACCTTTTGAATCAGAAATGGAAATGCAGGGATTGGGCCCAGCAATCTGGGTATAAACAAGCACTCAGCTGATCTGATGCCCACCCACAGTTGAGAGCTATTGACAAACATGAGCTCACAAACGTCAATGTTCACGTACATTAACAGGAGAGCTTGCTGGAGTGCAGCTTCTGATTCAGTAGGTCTAGACTAGGGCCTGAGATTCTGCATTTTTAACAAGCTGCCTGGTGATGCCAATACTACTGGTTTACCAACCACATTTTTAAAGTAGCAAGGGCTTAAACCACAAAGACATTTGTCATTTATCTAATAAGAAGACGAGAGCAGGCCATGCAGGACTGGTTCAGTGGCTCAAAGACACCATCATGCCCCTTTTCTCTCTATCAATCCAAGTGGTGTGCTGATAAATGTTAACAACTAGCTGGGCTGGGGGCACCTGCTGATTTGCAGCATTTCGATTGTAGCATTTGCCAATTTCCGTGATATAAATACTCCCATAATAGTTAATTTCAATCTACCAATGTGACCTTAACTAGTTTGAAAATTTAACAATCAGATCTCATGCAAGAGGGAAGAGATATGGGAACATATGTATATGTATAACTGATTCACTTTGTTATAAAGCAGAAACTAACACACCATTGTAAAGCAATTATACTGCAATAAAGATGTTAAAAAAAAAAAAATCAGATCTCATAAGCCAGCTCTCACTGGATGTAGAGCTGTGATCCCAGGGTTAAGGGACGGGTACCACTGGTGGGGATGGCAGTGCTCTGAGCATGGGAGTCTGCAGCTTTGCAGATTCATGGCAACTCAGCAATATTTTATCAAAGGCCTATGGATGAACAGCAAACCTTGTTACTGGTTTAAGTCATCCTAGACAGATGAGGGCTCTCTGGTATTTGGAAATTCTGCATTAATATATGAAGAGGTGAGGTGCAGAATACCTATGGGAGGTGAGTATGGTTGATGGGGCTTGGGGCAGGCCACCCCAATATATGCCAAGGTGGCATATTGATTATTTTGAATTAAAGTTACCTGAGAAACAGCCAGTACAAGAATAACACTCTGACCCTCCTTCGTTCCCCTGGAAGTGGGAAACAAAGCTCCCATGCGAAGGTACCCTGCTTATGCCAGGAGGATGGAGGACATCCTTATCACCATATATAGTATATAGGGAATGTGAGGCCAATAAAGCTGTATAAAAAAACTTTGTTACATCTTCATTAATTTGTTACCCTCCAAGCCCCTTTGTTTTCACAGATAATTGATTCTTTATCTAAAAAGTTACATAAACAGGGACTTCCCTGGTGGTCCAGTGGTAAAGAATCCGCCTTCCAATGCAGGGGATGCTGGTTCGATCCCTGGTCGGAGAACTAAGATCCCACATGCCGCAGGGCAACTAAGCCCACGTGCCACAACTACTGAGCTCGCACCCCTCAACTAGAGCCCGGTGCCGCAAACTACAGAGCCCATGTGCTCTGGAGCCCGCACACCACAACTAGAGAGAAGCCCAAGCCTGCAGCGAAAAGACCACGCGCCACAACGAAAGATCCCACATACCTCAACTAAGACCCAAGGCAGCCAAAAATAAATATATAAATAAATAACAAAATGCAGTGATTTCATGTTTAAAAAAAAAAAGCTACATGAACAGCCCGCTTTGGTCACTTCTTAGGTCTCATACTTACGGGGCCTCCGTACATATGTGTGTTGTTTGTTTTTCTCCTATGAATCTGTCTTGTCAATTTGATTATTAGAGCAGCTAAAAGAACCTAGAAGGATAGAGGAAAGTTTTCCTCCCCTACCTGGTCCATAAATGAATGCACTGCACAAATGTATACTGAGTACCCACTAGGTACCAGGCACAATGCAGTAGTGACCACACGGCTTGAATCCCATTCTTTAAAGTGCTCACCATCTAGAGGTAGAGCAGACACTCCAATGGAAAAATAATGAAGTTTTCAACGTGAAAGTACAGATGTAAGGTAAAGAAAAAGCACAAGAAGGTGAGCTCCGCGAGGGCAGGAAGTTTTGTCCATTTTGCTCACAGCTTCCACCTCCCATTGCCTGGCATATAACGCTCAACAGTTACTTGTTGAAAAGCATGAAGGCACGCCACCCTTGCCTGCAGCATGGCAGCACCAGCATTCACAGCAGAGAGGACCAGGAACTGCTCGCTGGAATGAGCAGGGCAGGATGCACTAGCGTCAGAGTGCATCTGCGAAGCCACACGAGTCAAGCGACGGTGTCTGCTGCCCTGCAAGGCTGTGCGACTGATCCAGGAAGAAATCCCATCAAATTGATACTAAGGCTTAAATGGGACGGAAGTTAAGAGGCAAGATACCCGGGCCTGGCAGAGGGCTCTGAGTCCCCGTGTTTCTTGGCACTTCACTAATTCACAAGAAATTAGCCGGCGACAAAAAAAAAAAAAAAGAAAAGAAAAGGCCACTTGGCCCTCTGGGTGTGGTTTTCCCAGGGTTTTGACTTCCTTTGGTGAGTGGGTTCCTTTCCTTTTAATCTTCAGCTTTTTTCCCTCCTACTCTCATGAGCTAGCCCCAAACTTCATGCTCTAACACACTGTATTAGTCTGCCAGGGCTTCCATAACATAACAGACTGGCTGGCTTAGACAACGCAAGTTTATTTTCTCATAGTTCTGAAGACTGGGAAGTCCAAGATCAAGGGGACAGCGGGGTGATATCTGGTGAGAGCTCTCCCCTGGTGTTGCCGACGGCTGCCTTCTCGCTATGTGCTCACATGGTCCTTCCTTCGTGTGTGCAGGTGGAGAGAGGGACAGCAAGTTCTCTGGCATCTGTTAGTACAAAGACACCAGTTCTACTGGATCAGTGCCCCATCTTCATGACTTCCTTTAACCTCAGTTACTTCCTTAGAGATCCCACATTCAAATACAGCTGCATTGGGGGTTAGGGCTTCGACACGTGAAGCAGGGAGATGGGGACACAATTCAATCCATAGCACATAACTTTTGTTCAATTTAAGTTAGTTGGAAAAACAAAAAGGGTTCAAATCTAAATCCTGAGAATGAATGAGGAGCTCTGAAAAGTGTAGGTGAGGTGGACGTAAAGCGTGAACACACAACTGGCCCAGGAGGAAACTCATTAGCTAATAGAAGTCTCTGTCAGCAAGAAACTCCACCCCACCTGAGACTCCAGGGGAACTCAGAGCTTCTTTAAATTGATAACACTTTCAATGAGTCCTATGTACAAGTCTTCTTCCTAATTTTAATAAACAGGTTAGGCCGAGGTACAAAACAACTGGAGCCGCACATGAGGCAAAGAACGTTAGCCTCCTTTGTGGAGGTGGGAACTCAAGCCCCTTTCCCGCCCTGGAATCAGCTATCCCTGGTACAAGCTGCAAAGGGCTGGGAAGGGAGACCACCATCTCGTCTCCTCTGCTAGAGCTGAAGACTAGGTACAGCCCACTCCTCCATGCCACCCCAGCCAAGGGGAAGTCAATATGATCACAACAACAGTACAAATTACATTTTCTTATTCTGCCCCCATCCTCCATGAGAGGCATTTCAACCCCTTCCAAAGGTCCCTGTCTTCCCCCTGCAGAACTGTTTCTAAGAGTTCCTAGGGGATAACTTGAACCCAGACTTGTTCCTTCCATAGAAATCCTTGTGGTGCAATGCTAATAAAGGGGTGAAATGCCCCTGAAGAAACCAGGGCACCTCAAATGCACCCTGTATCCTCCAGAGTCTTCACCGCCCACCTTGCTGCTTTTAACCTGCCCACACTGGCATTTGCTGGGGCTGCGGCTGCCATTCTGCACCTCCCAGGACTAGAGAGCTTTCCCCACCCGGGTCTCTGTGCTACAGCACTAGACCCCAAGACTTTCTCCGTGAGTGTTGTCCTACATCTAGCTTGTGTATCTTGATTCTTGCTGGGACTTCCCTGGTGGCGCAGTGGTTGGGAATCTGCCTGCCAATGCAGGGGACACGGGTTCGAGCCCTGGTCTGGGAAGATCCCACATGCCGTGGAGCAGCTGGGCCCGTGAGCCACAATTGCTGAGCCTGCGTGTCTGGAGCCTGTGCTCCGCAACAAGAGAGGCCGCGATAGTGAGAGGCCCGTGCACCGCGATGAAGAGTGGCCCCCGCTTGCCACAACTAGAGAAGGCCCTTGCACAGAGGCGAAGACCCAACACAGCCATAAAAATAAATAAATTTAAAAAAAAAACAAAAACTAATTAAAACTAAGGTAAAGGCACACATTCCACAAAAACGAGGAGTCCAGGCTACCTCCGAATGGCACAGTTTAACAAATGAAGAAACACAGAGAATTACAACATTGCTTAATGCAAAATGACAAGAAACTTTTTGAATGTCTAATTTTTGAAGATAAAGAGAGTGAACTTTTCCCTGGAGTTGATTTGACGCCTCTTTAAGTGGAAAGTCCGTTACATTTCCCCATTTTCCTCTGTTTCATCCTCCCCAACAGATACAACCTAAGTATAAATATAATTACCAGCTCCCAGAGTCCCCTTCCATCTGCAGAGGCCAAGTCTGTGAGGAGAAGGTGGCCTTGTAGTTATAGGAGAGATGTACCATGTACCACAAGGTACAGGGCAATGAGCACTGGATTTGGATTCTGAAGTCCTGAATTGGAATTCTGAGTAGTTATTGGCTTTTTGGGTGTTTAATGACTATGCAAAACTGCAAAACTTCCCTAAGGGCCCTGGGCCTCCATTTCCTTACCTGTAAAATGGAGCTCTTCTAAGGGTTTTTCCAAGAGTAAGAGGATTTAGTGTATGCTGTGATGCACCACCCAGATCTGCCCCCGCTTTCCCTTAAGATCAAAGCACTTATTACTTTCCTCAGCCGCTGAGAGTGTGGGATTGACAGCTCACCCAGAGATTGTCCTGGGCTGAAGACAGCTGCTCTTGGACATAGCCCCTGGGGTCGGGGGAGGGGAGGAAGCAACCTGCATCCATTATGAAAAGACTGCATTCTAGTCCAAATCCCTGCTCCAACTCCCTACAACTCTGCAGAGCCATCCCAGCGCCAGAGCCAGGCATGCGGATGGGGTGGGAGGGTCAGCAGAGGCCTTGTCCTAACTGCATTGCAGCCCAGCTTCTCTCTCTGCTGGGGTTTCCTTCTTTTATTCCCTCAATTAACTGCCTGCTGGCCAACCTCAGAGTCTACTTCCAGAAATCCTGCATAAAAGGAGATAATGTAAATGAGTTGCGTTTTGCAAACTGTGGAGTACTACTTATATGTTTCACGTGGTAACCCCAGCCGGTGGGTGCATTAGAGTAAATCGGTAACAAAATAGCTGCATTGCACCCCCAACAGCTAAGGGGACCAAACTCCCACTCTCTTCACCACCCCTCCCACCATCACTTTCCTCTAACCGCTAAGCCAGGAGCAAAGACTTCCCAGAGGCATGCATCAGCTGTTGAGCGCTCCCAGAGCCGTCTGGGTGGCTGTGAGCTCCTCTTCCTCCATGACAGTCTCCAGAGCTGCTGCCGCCACTGCTGCTCTATTTTTTTTTTTTTTTTGATTTTTTTAAATTGATTTTCTTTTTTTATAAATTTACTTATTTATTTATTTTTGGCTGCATTGGGTCTTCACTGCAGTGTGCAGGCTTCTCACTGCAGTGGCTTCTCTTGTTGCAGAGCACGGGCTCTAGGCACATGGGCTTCAGTAGTTGTGGCACGTGGGCTCAGTAGTCATGGCGCACGGGCTTAGTTGCTCCGAGGCATATGGGATATTCCCGGACCAGGACTCGAACCTGTGTCCCCTGCATTGACAGGTGGATTCTTAACCACTGCATCAAAATCCCTGCCTGGCCTCTATATATAGCCTGGTTCCACAATCTTTGCAGGATAAGACTCAAGATAGGCCTACAGTACAGCTAACCCGCTCTCCTCCTACAGCTGTGAAATTGATTTTCAGCTCCGTTCCTTCTCCTGGGTCCTGGCTTGAGGGCTCTCCCAAAGAACCAAGCTGCCTGGTCTCAGGTGTAAACCTGGGCGTCGCCTGAATGGGGCTTTTTTTTTCTTTTCTCCTTTCCCAGGCTAAGCAGTAGCCTTTGTCCTCCTCCTCCTCTCCCTCATCCCTGACAAGGACAGGGGCTTCCAAGGTATTCATGATACCAGCCTCTCTCCATTCCAGAAAGCTCCTTTCCCATTCCTTTTATTTTTTTTTTATAAATTTGTTTTATTATTAATTTATTTATTTAGTTTTGGCTGTGTTGGGTCTTTGTTGCTGCACGTGGGCTTTCTCTAGTTGCGTCAAGCGGGGGCTACCCTTCTTTGTGGTGCGCAGGCTTCTCATTGCGGTGGCTCCTCTTGTTTCGGAGCACAGGCTCTAGACACGTGGGCTTCAGTAGTTGTGGCATGTGGGCTCAGTAGTTGTGGCTCACGGGCTCCAGAGCGCAGGCTCAGTAGTTGTGGCGCACGGGCTTAGCTGCTCCACGGATGTGGGATCTTCCCAGACCAGGGCTCAAACCCGTGTCCCCTGCATTGGCAGGCGGATTCTTAACCACTGCGCCACCAGGGAAGTCACCCCACTCCTCTTTTAGTCAGCCACATTCCCCATAGGATCGCAAGCACAAGTTCAACTCTTTTATTTTTTCCCCTTTGGGTTGTGTCGTTCCCTTTAATGATGAGCAAACTCTCAAGAGGAAGAGGCAGAGTGGAGGTTGTGAGGGAAGAAACCGTGCAAACATGTGAAGAAAGAAGGTGCATGATTTTTTTCTTTACAGGAATGTAATCTAGTGCATAGGAGACAATCTGAAAGGCCGGCCCATTCTTTGATGGACGGATCCTAATCTAGGGGTCGGATGTAGGCTAAGGTCCAAATTCGGTTGCCTGGGAGACAGGCAATGCGTCCCACAGACGGAAGGAGACTCGTGAGGGAGTATAGACAGGAAAGGCTGGAAAAGGACATGGCGGTCGTAGGATTGTTGAGGGACTTAAAGGTCAGTCCAAGGGGTTAGAATTTGCACGACAGACCCGTTGTTCTCAAACTGATGTCCCATGGAACTAATCCCGTGAGTCTCAGTGGGGAGGAAAACCTCTAGGGGTGCAGCCAGAAGTGTTCTATGGCCAAATAAGTACGGGAAATAGGAACCAGCATAAGCAACATCTCCTCAAGCACACTCGAGGCTCACAGAAGTCCCGTATTGAAAACTACCACCTCCACGGCTAATTTGTTTTACTTTGTTTTCCTCACTGCTTTCAAATCTATGAAGCCTTTATTTTGGTTAAAGGCAATTACCACATTCTGTAGGAGCACACTTTGGGAAAAGCTGTCATAAGTTAGGCATTAGTAACTGAAGACATCTGAAAGAGGAGACTGACATAACTAATCCAATCGGGAAATTAATTTGAAATTCAGGACCTACTGGAGAAGAGAAGGAAGAGAGAAACCAATAAAGAGGTTTGGGCAAAAGTTGAGATAAAGGGGTACAGATCCAGATTGAGGGGGCTTTAGCGAGAATGGAAAAGAGTAAAAATCAGTAGAAACTATTGGTTGGAGTTAGCAGAAATTGTTTACTGACTGAATTTAGGAAGACACCAAGGGAAAAAAAAAAACAAACAAGGAAATAAGGCTTAGCACCTGGTTTCTGGTTAAAAGAAAACTTTCATGGCTGAGAGAAACAGGCATATCAGAAGGGGAACGGTAATGGATTGGATTTCAGATGTGGATATTTTATTTCCATGTTCTCTGGGAAGTTGTTTCTCTTGTTCTACTCTGTATTCCCAAAGAGAGCTTACCCATGGTAAGCTTTCAATTAATGCGACTGAATAAGTGAGAAGGACTCCAACAGGGAACATTAGTAAAATATGTCAGAAAAAAATGTGGGACTTCTGTGCCCAAGAATAGTACTGAGTCTGTGAAAAAGGTTGCAGATAAACCAAAACTGAGTCATCTTAGTCTTGCACATCGTTTCACTCTAAATCCACATGCAAAATGGGAAATTAGGGGTCCTGATAGCCAGAAAAAGCAATGATGGAGAATGGACTATCCCTTTTCAAACACTAAGTGAGTTACATTTTAAAGAGGACACATGGGGAGATAGAAACATCAAAGGAGATAAAAATAATAATCACTAGGGTGTAGGAAGGGATAGAAAAACCTAAGATAGTGATTGAAATTATGTCAAAGAAAAAAAGAGAAGAAATGACTAAAGCAAAAACTCTAAATGTAGATTGGATTTTTAAATATACTTGATATGTTTAAATTCTTAAAGCTTATTTTTTTTATGTGAAAAATACTCTCAACCTCAAGAAAGAGGAGGAGAAAAACAGAGCTTTAAAAATTGCATGCTTCAGGCTTGTGTAAATCTATTGTCTGCCAGCATGAGACATGGTATTTACTTAAAGCCATATTCAGCCATGTAGAGTATTTCAAAACTGCCACCTAGTAATTTAAAATGACAGGAAAAATAATATAATGGATGCATGCCTGATTTCTCCTTCTCCCGTCCCACAATAAGGGTGAGCGGTCTGAAGGCTCTTGATTATTCTCTCAACAGAAGCATCAAAGACTTTGAAGAGAGCAAGGTTGGATTTGATTTCTACTTGGATGTTTCCTTCGATGACCTGGAACTCACTGATTCATTCCCCGAGAAGGGAAGGAACACACTCTGAGGGTGTTAGCATGGGGAAGACTGTGGCCCAATGGGAACCGCTCTTCTAGACAATGCCCCATACTCCACTGAAAGGACATCTAATAGTCTCTTTTGCTCACTTCCAAGTCTTAGACAATGTTTCCTGACAAGTCAGAACCAATTTTTCCCCCATCTTTTGTACCCACCCTCTACACTAGAAAGGACCTTCTGAAGGGGAGGGAGTCTTCGGAGAAAGCCAGAAATATTCTGAACCTCTGCTCTCTTGAGTTAAGAACCAGGACTGGAGAAGGGGGAAGGGCAAGGACATTTAAATAAAAGGATTCGGGAAGAAAGAGAACCTGAGCTGTAGCTCCCCAGGTATAGTTCAGGGAAAGAGCACACCTCGAAGAAAAGTTCCCCACTTATGCAGTGAAGAGCGGAAATACCAGAGGACATCCCTAGACGTGGGAGAGCGGGAGACCACCCCTTGAGTTTATAAGTTATAAGAGTTCAAACCCTAATCGGAACATAGTTTTGGTCAGAGAGATTGAGTCAGGAGGCCTAGGTTGAAGCTGAAACAAGAAGTGTTTATCATAGAGTGTAGCCTCAAGTCCATGGGGAAAGAAGAACAAACCTCAAAATGTCCTGACTGTGACTGGGTCAAGTCTGAGGAGACTGAAAAATCACTAAATGTGACTGAAGTTCCCAGGAGGCTCTGGATTGAGTTCTACTTTACATTCATACTGGACGTTCAGAGCACCAAAATAAAATTTTATAGACAATAATATTTTATTTTTGCATATTCAGGTTCGTGACTATAACATTTGTATCAGTGCAGGGATAGGAAAGCTAGCCCCTGGACTGATTAGAAACCTGAGATGTTTTTCTATGGATAGACATGGAGCTTGTTCAGTTAAGACTGAACTAAAGATATTCAACAATAACCACTGGAAAAATCTGGCCCCTTTAGGAACTGAACCATCCCCCAGAACTGTAGGAGCCGTTGGCTAATGCTCATTGCATGGTTGTGAACTATCACAAAATGCCTGCAGCATAAAATGTAAATAACAGCTGGTTATTTTCATAGATTATTTCTTTCTCATCCATCTTGGCCACTATATCACAAACGAGTTATTTTCAGAAAATAGGGACATCCGGAAAACAGATATTCCAAGAGCTCAATCTACTGATGGAGTTTTAATCAGAAGTGTAAATCATATATAAATTCAACAACTGTTCACTGAGCATTTTATGTGCTAGATGCTGGTCTAGGCACCGGAGACAGAGTAGTGACAAGTGGATTAATCCCCTGCTTTCCTGATGTTTATGCTCAGGGAGAGAGACAGATATAACTTCCCCACAAATAAATAAGTATATAATATGATAGGTACTATAAAGAAAAACAGAGTAAGGTAAAGGGACGCAGAGCAACATATGTTAGGTGAGTATTCAGGGAAGACTTTTGTACAGAGTCATGAATAAAATGAAGGAACAATCTACTGGCTACCAGGGAAAGAGTGTTCCAGACAGAGGGAAGAGTGGGTTCAAAAACCCAGAGGTATGAATATGCTTGGCCTATTTGAAGAGCAGCAAGGAAGCCCTGGGGAAGGAACAAATGAACAAGAGCAGAGCATGGCAGGAATTGAGGACAGAGAGATAGGTGGCAACAAGGTTAGGTAGGTCATGGTAAGGACTTTTGGACCTTATTCTAATGAGACGGGAATCCATTGGAGAGATGAAGAGAAGCATGGAATGACCTGACTTTACTGCTATATTGAAAATGGACTACAAAAGTCACAAATGGAAGCAAGGACACTACCTAGGAGTTTTTGCACATCATGTGGGATTAGTATGAAGGAAAGAGAGGAGTCAAAAACAACTCCCAAATTTTTGGCCTGGAGTTGTCATTTATTAAAGACTAAGGGAAAAGCAGTTTGGCAGGAGAGTCAAGAATCTGGAAATGCTAAGTAGACATTGGATATTTGAGTCTAGAATTCAGGAAAGAGGTTAGTGCTGAACATATTATACTCATGGAAGTCATCAGCATATGGATGGTATTTAAAGTCATGTTCTTTTATGAGTTCCCCAAGAGTACTTTTGTCTTGAAGGACTTCCAAATGTACAAGAAAAATGTTGTCAACTTTCAGACTAAAATTCAAACTCATAGAATAGATATTTTCTAATCTTTAACATCTGTTAAAAAAGAATACCATCTAGATATGAAAAAATTTTGTTTCTATCATGACAGATGGTGTTCCAGTTAGCTTAGGTCAAAATCTATATTTATTAAAATTTTGAAAAGATAGATTGACATTTCTCTTTTTATCACTTTGTTCCATTGTATGATACATACTGAAAATAACTGTGCTCATTTTTCTGAAGAAGACTATACAAAAAGTGTCACATAGGAGGCCCCCTTTCTGGGCAAGATGGCAGCACCCAGGTGGCTCTCAGGGCTGCGCTGAGGTGAGCTGGAACCAGGCCTGGAGAGGGGCGAGCCTGCCACGCCCAGGACTTGGACCCCGGACTGGTCTCCTGTCTCCCAGGGAGCAGTGGGAACTGCCAGACTGGTTTCTACAGCAGCTGCACCATTCTGCATTCCCATCAGCTGTGCACCAGGTTCCTGTTTCTGCAGATTGGAGGGCAGACAGCAGAAGCAAGAAGAACTAAAATCCTGCAGCCTGTGGAACAAAAACCACATTCATAGAAAGACACACAAGATGAAAAGGCAGAGGGCTATGTACCAGATGAAGGAACAAGATAAAACCCCAGAAAAACAACTAGAGGAAGTGGAGATAGGCAATCTAGCAGGACAAAAATTCAAAATAATGGTAGCGAAGATGATCCAGGACCTTGGAAAAGAACGGAGGCAAAGATCGAGAAGATGCAAGAAATGTTTAACAAAGACCTAGAAGAATTAAAGAACAAACAAACAGAGATGAACTATACAATAACTGAAATGAAAACTACACTAGAAGGAATCAATAGCAGAATAACTGAGGCAGAAGAACGGATAAGTGACCCGGAAGACAGAATGGTGGAATTCACTGCCACGGAACAGAATAAAGAAAAAAGAATGAAAAAAAATGAAGACAGCCTAAGAGACCTATGGGACAACATTAAATGCAACAAGATTCACATTATAGGGATCCCAGAAGGAGAAGAGAGAGAGAAAGGACCCGAGAAAATAGTTGTAGAGATTATAGTTGAAACTTTCCCTAACATGGGAAAGGAAATAGCCAACCAAGTCCAGGAAGCACAGAGAGCCCCATACAGAATAAACCCAAGGAGAAACACACTGAGACACAGAGTAATCAAACTGGCAAAAATTAAACACAAAGAAAAATTACTGAAAGCAGCAAGGGAAAAACGACAAATAACATACAAGGGAACTCCCATAAGGTTAACAGCTGATTTCTCAGCAGAAACTCTACAAGCCAGAAGGGAGTGGCATGATATACTTAAAGTGATAAAAGGGAAGAACCTACAGCCAAGATTACTCTACCCAGCAAGGATCTCATCAGATTCGATGGAGTGATTCAAAAGCTTTATAGACAAGCAAAAGCTAAGACAATTCAGCACCACCAAACCAGCTCTACTACAAATGCTAAAGGAACTTCCCTAAGTGAGAAATACAAGAGAAGATAAGGACCTACAAAAACAAACCCAAAACAATTAAGAAAATGGTCATAGGAACATACATATCGATAATTACCTTAAACGTGAATGGATTAAATGCTCCAACCAAAAGACAGAGGCTTGCTGAATGGATAAAAAAACGAAACCCATATATATGCTGTCTACAAGAGACCCACTTCAGACCTAGGGACACATACAGACTGAGTGAGGGGATGGAAAAAGATATTCCATGCAAATGGAAATCAAAAGAAAGCTGGAGTAGCAATACTCATATCAGATAAAATAGACTTCAAAATAAAGAATGTTACAAGAGACAAGAAAGGACACTACATAATGATTAAGGGATCAATCCAAGAAGAAAATATAACAATTATAAATATATATGCGCCCAACATAGGAGCCCCTCAATACATAAGGCAACTGCTCTAAGCTATAAAAGAGGAAATCGACAGTAACACAATAATAGTGGGGGACTTTAACACCTCACTTACACCAATGGACAGATCATCCAAACAGAAAATTAGTAAGGGAACACAAGCTTTAAACGACACAATAGACCAGATAGATTTAATTGATATTTATAGGACATTCCATCCAAAAACAGCAGATTAAACTTTCTTCTAAAGTGCGCATGGAACATTCTCCAGGATAGAGCATATCTTGGGCCATAAATCAAGCCTCAGTAAATTTAAGAAAATTGAAATCATATCAGGCATCTTTTCTGACCACAACGTTATGAGATTAGAAATCAATTACAGGGGAAAAAAACGTAAAAAACACAAACACATGGAGGCTAAACAATACGTTACTAAATAACCAAGAGATCACTGAAGAAATCAAACAGGGAATCAAAAAATACCTAGAGACAAATGACAATGAAAACATGACGATCCAAACCTATGGGATGCAGTGAAAGCAATTCTAAGAGGGAAGTTTATAGCTATACAAGCCTACCTCAAGAAACAAGAAAAATCTCAAATAAACAATCTAACTTTAAACCTAAAGGAACAAGAGAAAGAAGAACAAACAAAACCCAAAGTTAGCAGAAGGAAAGAAATCATAAAGATCAGATCAGAAATAAATGAAATAGAAACAAAGAAAACAATAGCAAAGATCAATAAAACTAAAAGCTTGTTCTTTGAGAAGATAAACAAAATTGATAAACCATTAGCCAGACTCATCAAGAAAAAGAGGGAGAGGACTCAAATCAATAAAATTAGAAATGAAAAAGGAGAAGTTACAACAGACACTGCAGAAATACAAAGCATCCTAAGAGACTACTACAAGCAACTCTATGCCAATCAAATGGACAACCTGGAAGAAATGGACAAATTCTTAGAAAGGTATAACCTTCCAAGACTGAACCAGGAAGAAAGAGAAAATATGAACAGACCAATCACAAGTAATGAAATTGAAACTGTGATTAAAAATCTTCCAACAGGGACTACCCTGGTGACACAGTGGTTAAGAATCCGCCTGCCAATGCAGGGGACAGGGGTTCGAGCCTTGGTCCAGGAAGATCCCACATGCTGCAGAGCAACTAAGCCCGTGCACCACAACTACTGAGCCTGCGCTCTACAGCCCGTGAGCCACTACTGAAGCCCACGCACCTAGAGCCCGTGCTGTGCAACAAGAGAAGCCACCGCAATGAGAAGCCCGTGCACCGCAATGAAGAGTAGCCCCGCTCGCCACAACTAAAGAAAGCCCGCACGCAGCAATGAAGATCCAATGCAGCCAAAAATAAATAAATAAATTTTAAAAATTAATTACAAAAATAAATTTTAAAAAAAATCTTCCAACAAAGAAAAGCGCAGGACCAGATGCCTTCACAGGTGAATTCTATCAAACATTTAGAGAAGAACTAACACCCATCCTTCTCAAACTCTTCCAAAAAATTGCAGAGGAAGGAACACTCCCAAACTCATTCTGAGGCCACCATCACCCTGATACCAAAACCAGACAAAGATACTACAAAAAAAGAAAATTACAGACCAATATCACTGATGAATATAGATGCAAAAATCCTCAACAAAATACTGGCAAACACAATCCAACAACACATTAAAAGGATCATACACCATGATCAAGTGGGATTTATCCCAGGGATGGAAGGATTCTTCAATATACACAAATCAATCAATGTGATACACCATATTTAAAAACTGAAGAATAAAAACCATATGATCATCTCAATAGATGCAGAAAAAGCTTTTGACAAAATTCCACACCCATTTATGATAAAAACGCTCCAGAAAGTGGGCATAGAGGGAACCTACCTCAACATAATAAAGGCCATATACGACAAACCCACAGCAAACATCATTCTCAATGGTGAAAAACTGAAAGCATTTCCTCTAAGATCAGGAACAAGACAAGGATGTCCACTCTCACCACTATTATTCAACGTAGTTTTGGAAGTCCTAGCCACGGCAACCAGAGAAGAAAAAGAAATAAAAAGAATACAAATTGTAAAGAAGAAGTAAAACTGTCACCGTTTGCAGACGACATGATACCATACATGGAGAATCCTAAAGATGCCACCAGAAAACTACTAGAGCTAATCAATGAATTTGGTAAAGTTGCAGGATACAAAATTAATGCACAGAAATCTCTTGCATTCCTATACACTAATGATGAAAAATCTGAAAGAGAAATAAAGGAAACACTCCCATTCACCACTGCAACAAAAAGAATAAAATACCTAGGAATAAACCTACCTGGGAGAAACAAGATCTGTATGCAGAAAACTATAAGACACTGATGAAAGAAATTAAAGATGATACCAACAGATGGAGAGATATACCATGTTCTTGGATTGGAAGAATCAATATTGTGAAAATGACTACACTACCCAAAGCAATCTACAGATTCAATGCAATCCCTATCAAATTACCAATGGCATTTTTCACAGAACTAGAACAAAAAATCTTAAAATTTATATGGAGACACAAAAGACCCCGAATAGCCAAAGTAGTCTTGAGGGAAAAAAACGGAGCTGGAGGAATCAGACTCCCTGACTTCAGACTATACTACAAAGCTACAGTAATCAAGACAATATGGTACTGGCACAAAAACAGAAATATAGATCGATGGAACAAGATAGAAAGCCCAGAGATAAACCCACACACATATGGTCAACTAATCTATGACAAAGGAGGCAAGGATATGCAATGGAGAAAAGACAGTCTCTTCAATAAGTGGTGCTGGGAAAACTGGACAGCTACATGGAAAAGAATGAAATTAGAACACTCCCTAACACCATACACAACAATAAACTCAAAATGGATTCAAGACCTAAATGTAAGACCGGACACTATAAACCTCTCAGAGGAAAACATAGGAAGAACACTCTTTGACATAAATCACAGCAAGATCTTTTTTGATCCACCTCCTAGAGTAATGGAAATAAAAACAAAAATAAACAAATGGGACCTAAGGAAACTTAAAAGCTTTTGCACAGCAAAGGAAACCATAAACAAGACGAAAAGACAACCCTCAGAATGGGAGAAAATATTTGCAAACGAATCAACGGACAAAGGATTAATCTCCAAAATATATAAACAGCTCATGCAGCTCAATATTAAAAAAAACAAACAACCCAATCCAAAAATGGGCAGAAGACCTAAATAGACATTTCTCCAATGAAGACATACAGATGGCCAAGAAGCACATGAAAAGCTGCTCAACATCGTTAATTATTAGAGAAACGCCAAACAAAACAATGAGGTATCACCTCACACCAGTCAGAATGGGCATCATCAGAAAATCTACAAACAACAAATGCTGGAGAGGGTGTGGAGAAAAGGAAACACTCTTGCACTGTTGGTGGGAATGTAAATTGATACAGCCACAATGGAGAACAGTATGGAGGTTCCTTAAAGAACTAAAAATAGAATTACCATATGACCCAGCAATCCCACTACTGGGCATATACCCAGAGAAAACCATAATTCAAAAGGACACATGCACCCCAATGTTCATTGCTGAACTATTTACAATAGCCAGGTCATGGAAGCAACCTAAATGCCCATCGACAGACGAATGGATAAAGAAGTTGTGGTACATACATACAATGGAATATTACTCAGCCATAAAAAGGAACGAAATTGGGTCATCTGTAGAGGCGTGGATGCATCTAGGGACTGTCATACAGAGTGAAGTAAGTCAGAAAGAGAAAAACAAATATCGTATATTAATGCATGTATGTGGAACCTCGAAAATGGTACAGATGAATCGGTTTGCACGGCAGAAATTGAGACACAGAAGTAGAGAAAAAAATGTATGGACACCAAGGGGGGAAAGTGGCAGGGGGTGGGGGTGGTGGTGTGATGAATTGGGAGATTGGGATTGACATGTATACACTGATATGTATAAGATGGATGACTAATAAGAACCTGCTGTATAAAAAAAAAATGTTCTGTTATTTAAAATATCTTTCAAGATGTATGCAATATGTTTGATTTTCTTTTTATTTGAATTCTTGGGTCAAATTTTGCTTTTAAATGCTTTGAATAAATACGAATTGATTCTGCTGGAAAAAAAAGTGTCACATATACAGTTGTTAAAAATCATTCAGTAAATATGTACAAATGATTAATCATTGTCAGTTAATAGAATTGTTACAACAAATAGCAGGCAGTAGATTAAATGATCTTGTGTTCTTGGCCAATGTTGTTTGTTCGAGTCATAGAAGCACTTTACAAAAATGTATTGTGCTCTTAACTCCTATTCAAGATTTTCCTGTCCAAGGGAACGCTTGCCAAATATTCAATAATCAAAGACAAAGAGGCAATGTGATTTGCGGTTACTGATAGATATCACACTGCATATAAATGAGCTAAATTTGAAGCACCAACGAAAGGAAAGGCTTATTTGTGACCTAGCTAGACAAGTGCAAAAATTTATATTAAAGTCGAAATGTTTCATATTACATATAAGTAACAATATTACATATTTTCCTAACATGAATCAATATGCAGAAGCTTTTGATTAGCAGTGTTATGTAAGTTCGCTGTGAAAACTACAAGAAAAATTTGAAGAACACTTTGTTGATATTGATAAATTTAGAGTTCCTTTTCAGTTTATATAATATCCCCTTTGAATTCAATGTTAACAATACTGCACTGACACAAAAGTTAGTGAATTTACTTAACCTGGACAGATGTCATTTCAAAACTCCTATTTGTCCTCAAAGTTAAATAGATGCCTCTAAAAAAGATGAACCGGTTTTGTAAATGTAAATGGGAATGTGAATATAAGACGACAGCTGCTTTTCAGTACTCAATTTAGTTACTGGAAACTTTTAAATACATTTGGAAATACTTGGATATGTAAACTTAATTTCTGACTATGTACTTTATGAAATCTGAACGCAGATCAAGTATTGCCAATGAAAATTCTACATTTAACACTCAAATTGAGATGCGTTGTAAATGTAAAATCCACATCAGATGTCAAAGAGTTGGTAAGAAATAGAGAATGTAAAATATTTCATTAATACTTTTTATATTGATTACAGGTTGAAATAATATTTTGGTCATATTGAGTTAAATAAAATATATTACCAAATGTAATTTTACCTATTTCTTTTTAACTTTTTAAGTGTGACTACTAGAAAATTTTAAATGACACATGTGGCGTGCATTATATTTTTATGGGACAGCACTGGTCTGGGATACAGGAAGCAGTGACTGTGCTTCCACACTGGAGGGTGAGAGCCAGAGAGAATGCTGCTATGTAACCAATATGTATCGGATGTGAAAAACCTAAATAGGAACCTCTCCAAGCTTGAGTATATATTACAAGTGTTACATTTGAGAAGTCATTTATTTTAATCCAATAAGATATTCATTTTCTGTTAAGACCTTAAGCAGGAAGTGGTTCTTCCATCCAAAAAGATCAAACTCATCCGCTGGTCTTAAACACAGCGAATTTGGCAGAGATGTTGCTGATGACAAAGAAGAGATCCTGAGCATTCAGATTAAAGGGACCTACAGCACATCCTCAATACTTCACAGTGAAGCAGGCAACAAGCCTTTACAAAGAGTTTCATAAAGAAGTCGACTTCCTTGAACTTAGTGTACAGGCAGACCTCGTTTTATTGTGCTTTACTTGATTGCACTTTGCAGAAACTGTTTTTCAGAAATTGAAGGTTTGTGTCAAGCAAGTCTCCTAGAGAATCCAGCTTGTGGCCTGTTTCCATCAGGACGTGCTACAGCTTCCTCTCCCACCCTCACAAATCAGGAAAGAGCCAACATCATGACATCAATGCTTGGACTGTACATACTGATCCTGAAGAATAATACATGAAAGAGATGACCTGGAAGATGTACAGTTGGAGGAAGTCCCTGAGAGGATGTGACCACCAGTTGACCCGTGAGCTGGACCCGGGTGATTGCAGGCTCCTCACCACCTCCTTGTCCTTGGAAGACACATCTTTCCCCGAACTAGGAGCCACATGACGGATGCAGGCTGGAGGGAGCAGTGTGTTGGTGAGACCATCTGCATGGTGTGTACGTGACTGAACCCCATTAAGGCCTCTGCATAAACTCTTAAGATTCTGTGGATGCGAGTGGAAGATCTTTGTCTTGAGGACACCCGGGACAAGCCTGGCATGTAAGTTCCCTTGCTTATTAAACATGCCACCTACCAATCAGAAGTGGTCTGCCTTTTCTCCATCTCTCTCTGCCCTCTGTACAGAGTTCAGTTTCAAATTTCACCCAGGGAACTCCTGAGGTTGCGAACCAACATATATTTATATTCCCAACGTCCTCAATAGATTTTAAAGAGAAATGGCCTGAGAATAAGGTACCAGCCTTGACCCTATCGTGGATGGGTGTTATTTTACCTCTCTTTCTTTTCTTTTCTCATTTTATGAAATTGATGGTTCTCAGCCAGAGGATCCTATCAGAATCCCCTAAGAAGTTTTTCTAAATATACGTTCCCATCTCTGGGGGATTCTTACCTGCCATGACTCGGGGGAGACTGGGGGTGGTGAGGAAGAAGGAGTTTGTCACTGTGGTTTTGAAAAGACTCCCAGGCTGAGTCCCATAGGCTGCTCCACTTGAGCACTGCCACCCCCCCCACCCTGGTCCTCAGCCAACTAAAACAATCCCTGATTCTATGACTCAATGAATCACGAAATAATCTAATAGATATGGCATAATACAAAGCATCTCTCGACCACTGAACTCGGTGCCATCTGACTGCAAATAGCCTATGGAGGACAATGCAGTCCCTGTGACGGAGCACTCCCACTGCCCCCCTCCTCCCCCAAAATACCCTTAACGTCCTCCCCTTAACTTATTCAAATCAGTTTCACATTCAAACTAGAGCCAAATTAGAAAATTAAACCTAGCAGACAGAAATGTGCTAAACATTTGCAGAATAAGCACATGGAAAGTACAAAAATCAGTTTTTATTATGAAGTTTGTAAAAGCAACTCGCTTCCAATTTGGACTCTTCTTGCTAATGACATCATTCTTCTCATCCTCCCAGCTGTGAAGGGAGCATGAGTTATCACAGCCCCCGCTGTC
The DNA here is from genome assembly GCF_028021215.1 of Eschrichtius robustus. Taxonomy (NCBI): domain Eukaryota; kingdom Metazoa; phylum Chordata; class Mammalia; order Artiodactyla; family Eschrichtiidae; genus Eschrichtius; species Eschrichtius robustus. The sequence goes on from NC_090841.1 coordinate 50,656,132, forward strand.
AAGCTCCAGTGCCACTGAACTCAGAGGAGTCAGCGAGGGCTCTCTCCCCATACTGAACGGATCCAGGGGATCTGGAATTTTCCTCAACCAGAGCACATCCTGCATATGCTGTCTGTCTCAAATGTTTGGACATCAGTTACCATATATGACAGGGTGACTGACAAAAGACAGTTCAACCAATAAACGGTTGAAACTGTTCCTCTATTCTGCTTTGCATTTTGAGCGTCAAGCGCAAGTTGCTCCAGGATTATTTTGTTTTGAAGATATGCTTTGAGATTACGTCGACAACTAAAAATCGCATTTCTAAATAATAATGTGTGAAAGAGACTGCCTGAAAGATTTTGCCAGCCTTTCTGAAAAGATGCCAGTGGATGAGCCATCTCTCTTAGAAAATTTTAGATTGATAGTAAAAGGATATGTAAACACAAGTGGAGGTAACACTTTTGTTCACGTTCTGCACTAGAAGTTGTAAAATCGCTTTTCCATTTATATGCTTTATAAAAAAAATAGTATATTCCAAAACAGAGGACAAAATATAATTAAAATTTATATTCAGAGTACCATAACAACAACAAAAAATGATCCAATGTCACTAAACTGTCTGCATGGCTTGTCACCAGCAACTGCATTTCAGAAAGTCAGCAAGTACTACAGGTGACTAGATCTTTTTATAAAGTTACCTGTAATTGAGTTTGAAGTGAAAAAGAGGATAAAACCTATAGACAATGTCACATTTTATTGGCAAAGATATTCTAGCTCTGGCATAGTTGGTTGATACCTTTTACTCTAAAGTTATAGATTTATCTGCTTTGTATAATTATTTTACTAACTTAATATTTTATTGTTCAAATGACATGCATTCTCTGAGGAAAATAAGAAAAAATTAAGTCATGCTTTGTAATCTTATTATCTAGAGATGGTCCTTGGTAACACTCTCAGCAGACTTTAAGAGCGTCCGGGTCGTGGATGGATCTAGAGACTGTCATACAGAGTGAAGTAAGTCAGAAAGAGAAAAAAAATATCGTATATTAACGCATGTATGTGGAACCTAGAAAAATGGTACAGATGAACCGGTTTGCAGGGCAGAAGTTGAGACACAGATGTAGAGAACAAATGTATGGACACCAAGGGGGGAAAACTGCAGTGGGGTGGGGATGGTGGTGTGCTGAATTGGGAGATTGGGATTGACATGTATACAGTGATGTGTATAAAACTGATGACTGATTGAAAAAAAAAAAACAGTGTCTGGGTGTGTGTGGGGTTGTGCATGTGTGTGTGTTGAGAAGAAATTTTAAAACAGCATTTATTCCCAAAACTCTTGCATCTATAGATGAACATAATAAGGCATCTCGGAGCAAATTTTCCTTTTTCAGGAAAGAGTCAATTGACTGACCCCTCTTAGTTACTCAAAAGTAAGGGTAGCAGTCACCTACTGCCTTGGAAAGATATAGTAGAACCTTCTGGAAACTGCCAGAGCCTTGCCCTCCCCATATCTTTTGATATGCAGAGTCATCATTTGTGAAGAAGGTGGACAAATCTGCATAAGGGTCTAGGAGCCTCTTGGGAGGGAAAGAATGTGAGCATGCTATTTTCCTTTTTCAAGTTCAAATGTTAGAATATTCGGGACAGTCTGGACAATGGCCTGATGGTAGGAAAGGACCACAAGGGCTCCAAGGGGATCTCTCCAGGCAGGTAGGGGAAGTCTGGGGTAATTCATTCTCTCAAAGCGAGGGGCTGAAGTCTGGGGAAAGAGCTTGTCCTCAGCACAGTGTGCGGCTGAGCCTAGAAGAGCCTCGAGACCCAACATGTGAGTCCAATTAGATGCAAAAGAGGTCACCTTGGGATTCTCAGCGTGGAGCCGCATGTGGCCTATGCAGATACCTGAAACTGCCAGCAGATGCTGTCTCACTGCAGCAGGGGACAGAGAATCATAAGATAGTACCCCTAGAAGAGCGTGTGACCCAGAGATGGAACTCATAAAGAATCGGGGAGGAAGGCAGGCAAGAAAGCACGTGGACCCAGTCAACCAAACCAATGACTGCTAAAGATGAGGCCCAACACTGAACCAATCAGACTGTGCACAGACCCTTTTAGACTGAATAAGCCCCTGAGGTTCTTGAACAATTTGGGATGAAATAATCCTCAAGAAACTATGGAACTTTCTGCTAAAATAAAACTCTGGAATCCCAAAATGTTTTAAAGGTGAGAAGGATGTGACTCGATTTGTAATCCAAGCTGCTGAAGTGACCATACCAGCAACACGGATGCACATATATATATATACATATATATATATATATATATATATATATATATATATATATATATATATAAACAGAGCATCACATGAAACATAAATCCTTATAAATTGCTGACTTTCTCTTAGGTTTATTGCATGTTGATTCAAATATTCATTCAATAAGCATTTATCAAACATTTATGATGCACCAGGCACTGCATAGTGTGTTAAGTAAGGCACTGCCTAGCCCTCAAGGGTTTCATAGATTCATAGGCAAGAACAATAAATTACAGCAAAATTTGATAAGTGCTTTCACTGAGAAATAAACAAAGCGTCACGGAAGGCCAGATTAATATTATATAGAAGTGATTTTATTTCCTTTTTCTCTGACCACTACCCAGTCTCCCTTCTTTTCTGCTTTGCCCATAAGCAGGGAAGCCACAGAAGGAATGAAAGCCGAGAAGGATATTTAGCATGTCAAACGGTCAAGTCAGATGAAGGCTGATGACATCAATGGATTTGGTACTTAGACCAAATCATTCAAAAAACATTTTTTTGAATACTGCGATCTTTGCATTAGTGAGTTAAGAATCAATGAGTTAAGACCCACAGTAAAGGTGTCTTTTGGTAGAATTTAATAAAGAAATTTTGCTCACCTTCTGGAGTATTATACAAGTGGTAGTTATTAGCCTAATTTTATATCTCTTCCACCTTCCCTCTCCATTCAGAGCAAAGGGAATAACCTACCCTCTGCTTTTGGAAACCTCCTTTGTTTCCCAGGACAAAGGGAGGAACGCACTTGCCCCACTCAGAGGATCTCACTCCCCACCTCCTGGGCAGCCATGGATCCTTCCTCCCTAGCTGATATAGTTTGCATACATGAAGAAGGCTCTGTCTATGGACTTTAAGGGGTTAGGAGATAAAGGGAATTTTTCTTTATTCATTCTATAACCACTCTTCTGTCAACCAACCCCTCTAGACTGCACCCCTCTGGCTTCCCAGATTCAACATGGTACTAAGGATGAGGAAGAGAGAAAATGATTTACACTTCTCCCAATTCCATCCTTACAAAGAGTTATTCCTTCAGCTCCCCTTAATGACTTTCTACCTCTTTCCAAGGAGGCATTACAGAAATTTTAAAATGGGAAATGGGCTTCAGGAACTTGGAGCTTTACCAGCAGATGATATTTTTTTAAAAAAATTACTTGATGGATACGTTCATTCACCTAACTGTACCTGGTTGAAACTGCAGCTGCCCACTCAATTTCTCTTTAAAAATTCACAAATGTGTGTGGCAATGACTGTAGGTCCACTGGCAGCTGATCTGTTTTTACAAAGTGAAGGAGTCGCTGTCTAAAACCTAAAAACTGTCACAGTCTGTCATCACTGCAGAGATGCGGCCATTATTTAAATTAAACTGTGGATGATTTTTTTTTTCTCTGTGATGGCTTTTCGCATGGTGATGTGCCATAAGCCAGCCACAATAAATTGGCGTTAAGCATTCTCAACCCATTGGTCCTGCCCATAATAGATATAGCATACAGATGATATAAAAAAGATTTCATCCCTGTTTATGCCTGCAAGGGGAAAAAAAATCCAAGGAAATGTTTTTGACATAACTACCTGACTATGAGCTGGGCATTATGGCTGCTGCAGGTGGAAAAAAATTAAAAAGCCTCACTTATTCCCAGCTATGATAATACATCCTTGGTGGGAAATCTCTCTTTGCATCAGGGTGAAAGTAATCTCTCACCTGTGTTTAGTATTCAAGAGTTCATAAAGCCTTAAAGAGAAATAATGTCATTTAATTTCTACAATAATACTATGCATTGGTAGAGCACGTAATCGCATCACTATTCTCTTTTTACACAGGAGGAAACTGAGGCTGAGGAAATGCTTGGTGACTTACCCAAAGTTAACAACAGAGTTAGTAAATAACAGAAGAGCCCAACTCCAGCTTCCACCTCCAGAGCTCCTCTCTACTAAAGCCTGCCCTTGAGTCTTTTCTTGCCTTTACCTCTTTTGCATAATGAATTCATTTGAGTGTTTCAAAAAGATAAGCAGTCAAGTTCAAGAGACAGAATCTTAGCGGTTCACCCACTCCTCAAGCTGCACATCAGAATTACCTGGGGAGCTTTTGACAATCCTGATTCCCAAGCCACAGCCCAGTTCAAATAAATCAGAATATCTGGGGATGGGAGTAGATGCCAGTACTCATTTTAACTCCCAAGAGATTACAAGGTGCAGCCAAGTGCACTGTTTCCAAAAATCACTGGGCTTTAGAAATCGCCTGAGAAGCTTGTCAAACAACAGAATAGCCCACCCTACCCCAGAAGATGTGATTTATTAGACAGAGGTAGAACTCAAGTACCTGAATTTTTAAAAAAAGCTCCTCCAGTCATTCTGATGCATGCAAAGTTTGAGAACGATTGCTTTAGGGGTTAAGAAGTTCAACTTTTGAGTTAGAAGGACCTGCATTTGACAGCTCTTGCCATTTACCAGTTGTGTGACTCTAGATCAGTGAGTGAATCTCTCAAAGCTTCAGTTTCCTCATCTATAAAGAGGAGGGAATAGTACTACTTTTCTTTTACAGTTGTCTTGATGATTAAATGAAATAATGCAGTGATTGTCAAATTGTGGTCCCTGGGCCAGCAGCCTCAGCATTGCTTGAGGATACTGTCAGAAACACAAAAATTATCATCCCACCCACACCTATTGAATCAGAAACTCTGAGAGTAAGGCTTTATCAGCATTTAACAAGAAGCCTCCCCCAGGCGACTGTTATGCATGCTAAAGTCTGATCATCGATATAATGCTTACAACACGGCTAGCACAGTGCCTGGTACACAGGAAGTGCTAAAAATATTAGATATTATGTTGTTATTGTCAACATCACAGTTGTCATCCACACCTGTGTGAAAGGTCTCCACACCACGGTAAAATAACTTCCACAATAACAGCTGAAAATGAAATTACAACCAGCCAGAAAGAGTAAGTTCAAAGTCAAGATTACTACTACAATTATCAGGACAAACGGTCTTTGTGCTCATGAACCAGTCAACATTCCTAGTGAATTGCAACCACCTGACCATCTCATTTCTCTCTTTAAAAACACATCAATTGTTTTAATTGCCCATAGTACAGAATTTAAAATCTGGCTTTTCCTTCCTCACCAAACTGTTATGTACAGCTCTCTCCCTCCCTATCTATGTCTCTGACTTTTTATCAGAGTTTTGAATAAGTCATGCTCCTGTCTACCTCCTGATTCCTGATAATTGCCCTACTAAGAATCATTATATCTCTGGAAAAGAAAAGAATACAAAATAAGTCAGAAATCAGTCCATTGTCAAAATAGGCCTACTGAGTTCCTACCATTTGCCTACTGTATCCCCAGTAAAGTGCTGGGGTTATGTGGGTTAAAAAAAAAGAAAAAAAGACCTTAACTTAATAGAATCTAGTGGGGGAAAAGAAAAGACATCAAACGAACGGTCACAAATAATTAGATTGCTATGTGGATGCAAAATTCTACAAGAGAGAAGTGCAAGGTGCTAAGAGAGACTATACTGGGATCCATGACAAGGTCTTCAGGGGCAGCAGATGGTGGTGGGTGCAGGGCAAAACTCCTGAGAAATGATGTCTAACTTGAGATTGAAGATGTGACAAGAGCATGGGGTAGGGATGTTACAATCATCTCACGCAGAGGGAATAACAAGGTCCAAAAGTGGAAAGGAGCATGGCGTATTCACAGATAGCCTGGCCAAGACAAGTCAGAGTTGATGACTATCCAAGAACTCTAGTTTCTATCAGCAACAGAATGAAACGGGGTGACTTCAACCATTATTAGCTTTATTCTCTGTCTTTGTCTAAGAATCTAAGAAACTATTCTTAGCTCATATTGCCGAAACTTTGGGAGACTAACAAGTGAATCAGCCATGAACACAAATCCAAAGTCCCTGGAGAATTTTGGATTCCATTCGGATTCCAGATCTCATCAAAAATTAGGCAGAACAAATGGCAAAGAAATGTGATGAAAACTTAAAGGAAATTATTTTTGCCTTAAGGAAAGAAAGATGAAAACCAATCCTTTTTTTTCTTTTTTTTTTTTTGGCCATGCCACGCAACTTGGGGGATCCAGAATGAACCTGCGCCCTGGCAGTGAAAGTGAAGAGTCCTAACCACTGGACCACCAGGCAATTCCCAAAAACCAATCTTATATTGGTCTCCTATATTTGAAAGGATTTTATATATAAGAAAATGATCTGTTTTTCTTCATCTCCATTGAGAACAGAGGAGGAAGAAATGTGTTTAAAGAGCAGTCTTAAAAATACAGGTCTAGGGGATAAAGACGCAGACCTACTAGAGAATGGACTTGAGGGCACAGGGAGGGGAAGGGTAAGCTGGGATGAAGTGAGAGAGTGGCATGGACATATATACACTACCAAGTGTAAAATAGATAACTAGCGGGAAGCAGCCACATAGCACAGGGAGATCAGCTCGGTGCTTTGTGACCACCTAGAGGGGTGGGATAGGGAGGGTGGGAGGGAGGGAGACGCAAGAGGGAAGAGATATGGGAACATATGTATATGTATAACTGATTCACTTTGTTATAAAGCAGAAACTAACACACCATTGTAAAGCAATTATACTCCAATAAAGATGTTAAAAAAAAATACAGGTCTAATATAAAACAATTTCTTGTCAATAAAAAGAACTAGGTTCTTTAGCTTTCTTTAGGGAGACTTCAGTAGTTTCCCTGAAGGCATTTCTAAGTAAAGCTAGATTTTCCTATACTGGAGATATTTTACTTGGAAGCAGAATAGTGAACTCCATGATTTCTTCAAGTAGCTTACTGTCCTATGAAGTTCATTCCAAAGCAAGCAAAGATCAATGCAAATAAATTGAAGCAATAGTGTCATCTAGTGGAAAGCTCAGTAATAACACTCAGTATACCAATCTATGATTGAATAAATCCCTATATACTTTGAACTTTAAAACTAATTAATTTTTTTAAAACCTAGATGCAAACCTGTTTCAAGATTATATTTTCCAATTCATGCCTCAGCCTCATATCCTTAGGGTAAAAACAAGCCAACTGGTGACTAAACCCTCCAGAGGGACTCACAGATGATAACATAAGCAGTTTTGATAGTCACAGTTTAAAGGCTAAACCCCACAGAATAGGAATGTTTTAATTAAATTCTTAACAGCCACACTCCTAATGCAAGTCTTGGGTTTTCCAGATTTGAAGCCAAGTACACATCTCTGTAGCTGAGATAAAGGGTGATTGCTTATGCAAAGGATCAGAAAGCTAAAATGACTGACAGGCCCCTTTTGTCTGCCCTCCTACTCGTCTTTTCTAGGTGATCCCTCTCAGATGACCTTTCGGGAAACATCTCATTGTTTCTGGTGGTTTTCCTCACCCCAGCTTTGCTGTTAATCAGAAGAACTTAGGTTCACAAGCTGCTCTAGATTGAAGGTTTGGGGTCCGCCAAAATTCCGAGGTTGCAATCTAATCCCCAGTGTGATGGTATTTGGAGATGGAGCCTTGGGGATGTGATTAGGTCATGGGTGGAACCCTCATAAATAAGATTACTGCCTTATAAAAGAGACCCCAGAGCTCCCTTCCCCTTCTGCCATTTGAGGACATAGTACAACTCATCTGTGAATCAGGAGGTGGGCTCTCACCAGACACTGCATCTGCCAGCGCCTCGATCTTGGGACTTCCCAGCCTCCAGAGCTGTGAGAAATAAATATTTGTTGTTTATAAGCCACCCAGTCTGTGGTATTTGTTACAGCAGCCCAAACAGACTAAGACACAAGCAGTGCCTCATGTCAGGAAAACATATGTGGGACATACAGGGTTCTTGTCGGAAGTGAATGAGGTTAGGTATACGACTTACTTGTAGAGAGGTGCCAGTTATCAGTGGATTGCCTTTGAGATCTAAACGTATCCTTTATTCTTTGCTTCGCAATAATGACACCGGATCCTATGTTTTTCTTTGCAGCTTGCACGATGATCAAATTCGAACTTTGTGAGTAGAGGGTGCTGGAGGGACACTAGAGTAGGAAGGGGATCTGCCTCCTGGTTCCACGGTACACCTCCGGGTCCGCTCCTGCAGTGGGGACAGCTTCCGCGGTGCCCGGCTCCTGCGGCGCTGGTTGGCCCCAGTACATGGCACCTCCCATGTATGGTTTTCCTCCACAATCCCCAGGAGAGCTTCTCGGTGGAGTGCCACTGGCTTGGCAGTTTCCCATAAATGCCTTCCCTGGCACCCCCTTAGGGAGCTTTACAGGGAGCTCATCCAGGGAGTCTCAGCCACGCCTTCTCCAGTGAACTTGGATCTCAGTCCTGAGGCGAGGGGTTGAGGGTGACGACAGGCTTTTCCGGATCTGTTCCTTTCTTGTGTGCTCTCTCTCAGCCCTTAGTGGCTGCCCATGTATCTGCTATTCTTCTATTCTTGACAGTTCTTTTTACTCCTTCCTAGCCACTCCACATTACTCTAATTCTCTGTTCCACTTAATAAATGTCTATATTACACGGTCCCTATTCAAATTACTTGCAGTTTATGTCTCCTGATTGGACCCTGATTGAGACACTGTATAATAAATGGTAGCTAGGGGCATATCCAAGTTACGTGGGATCTGGAGTTCATATAATTTGGGGTACCCCTTCAAAAGAAATAATATGAAATTACTAATACATAATTAAGTACACAATCTTGGGAGGATCTCAGGTAAATAAGGGACCCTGAAACCCTGAAATCCACCACTGAGTGGCTATTGTCTTCTTAAAGGAAAAATGTGTGGAATACGTGTGTCTCAAGATTACCTTCTTCCTCAGCATCAAGGTGTTGAGGAAGCAGAATTAGTTACCTGTACACTACAGAGGTAAAGTGTTTTGAGGAATTGCTCATAAAGGAATGTCAAAGCCTGCCCAATAGTCTCTGCCTTCATGCTTTTCACATGTCTGCCCACCCCCCAACTGTCTCTCTGTTGATCCTCTTCTGACTGTTCAAGTCTCAGTTAATAGGTTCTTCCATTCAGTTGCTTTGCTGCCTGCCCTCCTGGGCACAAGTAATCGTTTCCTTACTTTTGCACAAACAAAGCTTAAAACATATCTTATTATGGGACTCACCAAACTGAAATGTAGGTATTTATCTGTGTCTCTCTCTCCAAGTACAGTGCACACATCAGATATTCCGTAAATGTTATGTGAGTTGAATTAAATGAAATGATGCCAATTTCAGATGTTCAAAAGACATGCCTGAGATTAGTCATCGCTCTTAAAATCAAACCTTGTGGGTGACTGATTATTCCACCTATTCAAAGTTCTGACAATGAGATTATTCAAACAAAATGAGGTACTGTTTCCCAATTTGAGTTCTATATTGCATAATGCATGTGTTGATCTAATAAAATAAATACAATAAATTCCCCAAAACCAAAAGATGATGCAAATCTGAATTGAAGAGAAACTAGGCGTCAGAGAATCAAACATGTCTACAAAATGCTTTGAAATGACTTTCATTTAAATGAGATTAACACAGAAGTTACAGCCATGATCAGTTATTTTCCATTTTGTATTCTCCCAATAACAAGGAAGCCAATTTTCTAGAAAGTTTAGACCATTCTGTTGTGGGAAAATGGCCTAACATTGTCTTTCTTTTTTTCCCCCAACATTTTCTAATGATACTGCTTAATTACCTTATCAAACACCAGTGCTCCAAAATGTTGAGATTTTCTTCCAATCACTCACCAAATCATCCAGCCAGCCAGCTAACAGAACAGTGCCAAGCACAGGTTTAATCTCAGAAATCCCACATCTAATCTAATTGGTCCTTTCTTTTTCCACATTGTTTCTCAAAGTAACGCAAAACTTATCTTCTACCTTACACCTACATGTCCCTAGAAATCCCTAAATAGATTCAGATTTGGTCAAGTAGCACAGCTTTCGTTTCAGTCACACACAAACATCTGGAATCAAGACAGATAAACCTGATTTATGGTCCATCTTGAATATATGCACTCAGACTGTTTCCATGGTTTCATTTCTCATCCATAAGCTCATGAGAACAAAATACTGTAGCTCTGGCTCCGTCCTACAATGATCATCTTTTCTAGTCAGAGCCGGAGGGTAAAGCTAGAGAAAGAGATGAGGAGCAGAGCTGGAGAACATGAAGACATTTCCTCTTCTTGACTTTCCCCCAAGCCCCAGACTGGACAACCATGTAGACTTTTGGGTGGGGATGGTACTTTGGGGATACAGATTTCTATCTAGGGTTTTTCTTAACCTTTAATAGAAATCCATTAGAACGGAAATGGATATTTTCCTAATTCATTGTATAGCTACAAGGAAAATAATAATTGTTAAGGGCTATAAGTTGGTTTAGATATGGGAATCAGTAAGAAGTCAACAGGCGTTCACAGTCCCTCTCTGGCCTTATGTAAGGCCCTCTTCACACAACTTTTGAACATTACAGGTCATCAGAGACCAGAAGAATCATGTCTCTCATCTTTCCTTATTCATACTCCACACTTTTGACCCTCCTGATGTTTAAATATTCTTTGCTTTATGACTCATTCCTAAATTGCTTAGCTCAGTAAAGCCAATAGAAGAAGCATTCTCACCTTGAACAAATGCACAAGAATCCACACTGCAAGATTTTCTGAGACTTGGAGATGATATAATATAGATCAACGTGGGAATACTGCTCATTGACCCAAGGACGTCTACAGTAGCATGGCAAAGTCACTGACAGGACAAATTCTGCAGTCAGAATATGCAGCATATGAGTCCCAACTTCACCACTTACTAGCTATGTAATTTTATTTTTTCATTTGTAAAATAAAGATAAAAATTGTACTTTACTTCATAGAAACGTTATAAAAATTAAATGAGATAATGCATGTAAAATGCATTGATACAGTTAGCTATCAATAGTGATAGTTATTATTATTAGTTATTATGGTCGTTGTTCTGTCAGAAGCCTTTCAGTCACTCTTTCAACTTTCATATCATTGAGAACTGATGAATTTATGCCATTTTCAAGAGGTCAGGTGGGCAAACCAGAAGGATTAACTATGATCTTTTTCTTATTTTCCTATGTTACTTTTTCATAGTATGCTTGTTCATGAATCAGAGCATCTTTCAGTGTCCTCTCATAGCTGTTCAGTGGTCACCTGCGACAAGGGCCGACTGTCACAGGAGTGGCAGGGGCAGCCCTCTGTGAAGATGGGACAAACGACAAACATCATATATTTTACAACTGCATTTAATAAAGCTGCATTTACAGCTCATGAATCTCTTCTCTTTCAGTGGTTTAGGGTTAGGAAAAAGTATATTTTCAGATTTTATTTTTGTGGGTGTGGATATTAATTATTTGAGATGGCACAGTTGGGGGTGACGGGGTTGAGGATTGGGCTAAGAAGGGGTCCAGGGTGGCAAAAACAGCTTCATAGTTTGGAGGTGACATGACCACATCCATGACCTTCTCCTTGGGCTTCTGGAGAGAAGGATTTTTGCTTACTGGATGAGGATGGGAAAAGACTAAAAGCAGCAGAGAGGCCAGTGTGATCTATAAAATAGAGAAATGGAAAGCTTCTCAGGATAAGTGTTGGGGAAAGTTTTGGTAGACAGCTGAGAATGAAAGATTCCAGCTGTGGCAGAGTCAAGAGAATTTAAGAAGTAGACCTGTGGTTTATAAATTGGGTCCTTTTTCTTTTCTAGAAGTTTCTTTTACTTTGATGTAGAATTTGAAAGCTACAGGAAGGTGAGACTGGATTACACAGGGCTCTGGCTAATATTTGGGCTCTGGCCCAAAGTGGAAAATTATTACAATTTCAATAGAACTTATGTCCGTATATATTAAGCAAATTTTATCATTTTACCCATGGTACATATATTCTCTACTCTTTCCAGGGAAACACTGAACTAGATTAAAAAATTATTTTTCAGGTGTTGCCATATGATATGGGGGCCAAAACACATCTAAAATGCATGGAGCATAGAAATTCTGTTTTAAAAAAAGATTTTAATTTACATTGCTTGGCTAGATAATCTACAGATATGCTTAATTCACCATACACTAGGAAGTGTAGTCTAAGCATTATTTTTACTTAATAATGAAGGAAATGCCAAATACAATCTTTAGGGCACAGATTTTAGGAAACAGTCGGTTATTTTAAGTTCATTTTTAGTAGGTAGTTCAATGACTGAAATCACATGATTTTACCTGAAGAATGTATGAAACTATATAAGTATGGAAAATGGTAGTAAAATTTGGTTCATTTTAGTAGCCATTTAAACATTATGCTTATATAGATTTGAGAGATTTCTAACGACGTATGTACATTATCATATTAACAATACCAGATACAGAACTGTATTTATGACTATATGTCATAATGCATGGAAATGATGACAAAGGAAATATATCAATGTATTAATAATTATTTGTAGATGGTAGCAGTGATGTAAGTTTTCTTAAAATCTGCAGGGTTTTGTAATTCCCTATACTGACTATACTTAGAAAAAAATAATAATAAAATTCATTATTTTAATCAGTAATATTCTAGTGAAGTGTTGTGTACTAGAAGACACTGGTCAATTTAAGCCTGAAATGCTTTCAGTGTCATGTAGACAAAGACAAATGACTATTACAATTCCATTCATTTGATTAAGAGGCTTTCCTGATCTCACAAGATTGGGTTAGGTGGTCCCCTATTTGCTCTAGTAATACTACCTCATCACATCTAGCTTGATACATATCCCACTATATTGTATTGCCTCTTCTTGTCTGCCTTCTCTGTTAGAACATGATCTCAGAACTCAGCACACAGGCCTGCATACAGGAGGTTTTTGATAAATGTTTGTTAAGTGAATAAAAGAATGAATTTTGCAATTTACCTCACTATTGGATGTGTATGTTATTTATGAATAACAACATGCACTTCCCCGCTGACAAAGGGAAGAAAGATATAGCACAGTGACAACAGAAAAGGACAGTTTATTATTGTAAAATCATGGAAAAAATATACATATATGTTTCTCTGCCCCAGTTCCTGCAGAGAGCTCCTAAAACTCTTGTGACTTCCGAAGTGACAAGAACACTAGGAGCATCTTTTGTTCTGATATTTGGTCTTTGACCCTGGTTCCTGACACTGCGCTCCTAAATCCTTTGGAATTTCCTAGGTGATAGGAGTGTCTTTTGTTCTCATGAGGTGACTCTTAGTGGGCTCTTGGATAGCTTCAGGATGGGAGCTTGTCACCAGAAAGACCAAGTCATCATTTGAAGCTTGGAACTTTCCACCCACCTTCCATCCTCTGGGGAGGGGAGAGGGACTGGAGAGTACCCGTCATGCCTATGCAACGAAGCCTCCATAAAATGCCTGAAGTTTAGAGTTCAGAGAGCTTCTGGGTTGGTGAACACCTGGAGGTGCTGGGTCAGCGGTGCTCCCCAAAAGGACATGAAAGCGCCATGTCCCTTCCCACATACCTTGCCTACAAATCTCTTCCACCTGCATGTTCATCTATATCCTTCATCATATCATTTTATAATAAACTGGTAAACATAAGTGTTTGCTTGAGTTCTGTGAGCCATTCTAGCAAATTACTGAGCCCAAGGAGGGGATCAAGAAAGCCCTGATTTATAGCCAGTCAGTACAGGTGACAGACTGGGACTTGCAATTGTTGTCCGAAGTGGGGAATGTTCTGTGGGACTGAAATCTTAGCCTGCGGGATCTGATGCTATCTCCAGGTAAATAGTGTCAGAATGGAATTAAATCATAGGATGCTCAGCTGGTGTCATCGAATTGATTGCTGGATTTGTGGAAAACCCACAGACCTGGTGTCAGAAGTGTTGGAAGCATGGAAGTATTGTGAGTAAAGGAGAAACATGGGAATGTTTCCCTTATACAAATGGGCCTTTCGCTATTTACCAAGGTTTATTCATTCACAGAATGATGATCAATATCACCCACATGACAGAAGCTGAGTATAGATTCATGAAGGCAACAGTTAAGAGTTAAGCATTTATAGATTTACCATATGATCCAGCAATCCCACTACTGGGCATATACCCAGAGAAAACCCTAATTCAAAAAGACACATGCACCCCAATGTTCATTGCAGCACTATTTACAATAGTCAGGTCATGGAAGCAACCTAAATGCCCATCGACAGACGAATGGTTAAAGAAGTTGTGGTACATATATACAATGGAATATTACTCAGCCATAAAAGGGAACGAAATTGAGTCATTTGCTGAGACATGGATAGATCTAGGGACTGTCATACAGAGTGAAGTAAGTCAGAAAGAGAAAAACAAATATCGTATATTAACGCATGTATGTGGAACCTAGAAAAATGGTACAGATGAGCCGGTTTGCAGGGCAGAAGTTGAGACACAGATGTAGAGAACAGACATATAGACACCAAGGGGGGAAAACTGCGGTGGGGTGGGGATGGTGGTGTGCTGAATTGGGCGATTGGGATTGACATGTATACACTGATGTGTATAAAATTGATGACTAATAAGAACCTGCAGTATAAAAAAAACAAACAAAACAACTAATACTAAACTTTCATTGGGTTATTTGTATGGAAATATATTAATATAAATGTTTCAGACGCTACATGACATTTCTAAAAATCTTATATGTCTGGTATAATGTTATAAGTCACAATTCTAGTTATTACTTTAAAATGTATATCTCAGAAATAACTAAATTTCCTTGTCATTTGATTATGAACTTTCATCAAATCTTTAACCATGGTCATTTTTAAGCATTTTGTCATTTACAGACATTTCTGGGTGTACTGTGATGCTTTTGCAAATATGTTCCTATAAAAGGGTTTCATCTTCAAGGAATTCATGGAAAAGACTCTGACAAGTACAGGTTTCTGGTAACTGACTGTACTGCTGAACTGAATGAATAAGCATTTTCAGAACTCTAATGAAAAACTGATGAACTCATAAAAGTGCTAACAAAAAACAAGATGAAAAAAAAAATTAATTACATGGGACTGAGTGAACTGATGAGGATGATTATAATTTTTGTGACTTTCTGTTTGAATTAAAACAAAAAGTCCCACAAGGACTCAGAGGCAAAGAATATACAAATCAATTTTCACTGCAAAGTAAAGGAGCTGTTACAGTGGAGGATTACTGGACTGAATGTCAATATTATGACATAGCATGAGTGTGTTTCGTGTTTGGTAATTGCAATCATTGTTGCTTTTGTTGTGGTCATCCATTTACAATGCTTGGTGTCAGTCTGTTTATCTCTTGTAAAAATAAAATACAGTGTGTGTGTGGAAAAAAAACAAAAAGAAGGCAATGAAGTAATAT
Organism: Eschrichtius robustus; assembly: GCF_028021215.1. Taxonomy (NCBI): domain Eukaryota; kingdom Metazoa; phylum Chordata; class Mammalia; order Artiodactyla; family Eschrichtiidae; genus Eschrichtius; species Eschrichtius robustus. The sequence goes on from NC_090841.1 coordinate 50,671,720, forward strand.
TTTAAATGTTAGTGGAAAAGGACTTCAAGCCTAGAATTTTATATCCAGCCAAAATATCATTTAAATGCAAGTAAAATAAAAATAGTATCAAGTATATAAGGCTTCAGAGGGCTTCCTCCAAACCCCTTTTGAAACATTCTTAGAGCTAATTTTTCAATGCAGGAAGCTAGAAAAAAGCTCCAGAATAAACCTGGAAGGAGGAGGAGGAGAAGGAGGAAGGGAGGAAAGGAAAACATAACATAATGTCAGAAATCAGAGAGACAGAGTGCAGAAACAAGACATTAAGCTGGTTTCCTGAAAAAGTTGTAAAGTACACAAATAGTATATTACAAAGTGAGAAGAAGAAAAAAAGAGATGTAAACATGCAATTAATACTGAAAGAAGCACCAGCACAAAAAGTTTTAGACTAACAATATTATGAAAAATTGAAATTTGGAGACATTAAAATTGATACAATTCTGGAAAAATATGAAATTCCAAAGTTGCAACAGTAATAAACAGCAAACTGAATTGTCAAGTATTCAGTAAAGAATTACAATGTAATCAAAGACCTCCCCTCTTCCTGAAAAGCCCTAGGCTCAGATGGTTTTACAGATAAGTTCCACCTAATGGTAAGGATGAGATAATAATACCCTGACATATACAAACTGTTCCAGAAAATAGAAATCAGTTTCGCCTTTGTTATAAGACTGGTCTAACCTTCATTACAAAGTCAGATAAGGATGGTAAAAAAAAAAAGAAACAAAAAACTATAAGGCTATTTCATGTTTGAATATTGATATGAAATTCTACATAAAATATTAGCTAACTGTATCCAACAGTGTATTTAAAAAGTTATGACCAAGTAAGGTTTATTTTTAGAATACAGGAAAGTTTAATGTGAGAAAAAACTACTAATGTAATTTTTACCATTAATGAACAGAAGAAGAAAAATTTCATGATTATCTCAAGAAATGTTTTAAAAAACATTTGAGGGCTTCCCTGGTGGCGCAGTGGTTGAGAATCTGCCTGCCAACGCAGGGGACACGGGTTCGAGCCCTGGTCTGGGAAGATCCCACACGCCGCGGAGCAACTAGGCCCGTGAGCCACAACTACTGAGCCTGCGCGTCTGGAGCCTGTGCTCCGCAACAAGAGAGGCCGCGATGGTGAGAGGCCCGCGCACCGCGATGAAGAGTGGCCCCCGCTCGCCGCAACTAGAGAAAGCCCTCGCACAGAAACGAAGACCCAACACAGCCAAAAATAAATTAATTAATTAATTAAAAAAAAAAAACATTTGAACTTCTATTTTGAAAACCATTTGTATCAAATAAACACTTTTGAATTTTTTTAAAAAGTCTCCAAAAAAACTAGAATAAATGTATATTTTCTCAACTTGAAAAATAAAAAGAGTTAAGCATTTATGTAAATACATTTGATGATACAGTCTTTATCTTTTCAGATTACAGGCTTTTAAAAATAAACTAGAATTTTAAAATGAAATTTATTTTCTTGGTTAAATTAGAAGAAAATATGTATATCACTATTCCAAGGAAACAATGCAAGACTATAGAAAAAAGGCAGTCAGTATGTGCCAACACCAAGAATAAAGAGGGGAAAAATGACTTATTCATCTATTTTTTTAAAAACAAGTCTAACCATACAGTTTCAGCTTGACTTGTAGTACTTACCAAAAACGAAAAAACTTACTGGTAAAAAAATATTTACTTGGGTCATTCATTTTATGTTATTTTTTAGAAAGCCGTCTATGAGATAAAGATGGATTATGACAGACCAAATAGCAAAACCAGAATTCTCTTTCCAGGTGCCTTAATTTAGCTGGAGTTTTGGAAAATCAATTACCGCAGAAATCATACAGCTGAGTGGAGCCTTAAGCTCTAGGTGAAGTCCATCATTTTACAAACGAGAAAACTCAGTTCTAATGAGTTTGCTCACTGGCCTCAGGTCAACAAGTACTAAGTGGAGGAGCCAGAACTCAGCCTGGTCACATGCTGACAACCCCGTGCTCCCGACACAGGTTAATATATTCGCCTTGTCCACTCCGTGCTCCTCCTGAATAACCACGGCAGGTTTAAGGTTCTGGGAAGCCCTGCAGTGGAGAATTCTGTGTCATGTTGCTCAGTTGACTGTCTCCCAAACTTACTTGGCCATAGAACCCGTTTACCTTTTAGCAGCTATAAACATTCTCCAGGAATAAATTTCAGGGACTCCTGAGATAGTCCAAGTATCTTGGCTACAGAACCACAGGAACTAGAGCTCACAGATGCTACCAGCAATTCATGTGGTTACCAATCCCCAACTGCATTGGGTGAAATCAGTTCTTCTATTTCACCCGCCACAGACACACATACTCTGGGGCTGGTGACAACTCAGCTCAATAAAATGCCTACAAAAGCACAAAAGTTGACTCGTGCTATCAGACTGTGCCAGTCACAGGAAAAGGTAACTTGCACAGAGAAACACTGCACAGCTGTCATCCCTTCACACAAACCTTCAAACGGGATCGGTGCCGTTTCTCAGGAAGTGGTGTTTTGCTGTGACAGGGACTTTCAAGGCAGAGGAACAGAAAACTACAGTTGTAAGCAAGTATATTTTCCAAATTTGCGCTTGCATTCTGGCTTGCAATCCTTTCATAGAAACAGCACGTAAAACATATTCTTTTGATTCTTTTCATATCTAGGAGAGTTTATTCAAAGGCATACATGTTTGATAATAAACTTGGCTTCAGAAGAAATGCGAAGAAAAATCAAGCATATTAACTCATTCATATCACTGGGACATCCCTTCCTGCCTTGCCCTGTGACTTTAAATATAAGTACTATTAAAGTACTAAAGAACGCTCTAATTCACAGGGAGATCAGCTCGGTGCTTTGTGACCACCTAGAGGGGTGGGATAGGGAGGATGGGAGGGAGACACAAGAGAGAGGAGATATGGGAACATATGTATATGTATAGCTGATTCACTTTGTTATACAGCAGAAACTAACACACCACTGTAAAGCAATTATACTCCAATAAAGATGTTAAAAGAAAAAGAACGCTCTAATTACACAGCTTTAATAGACTTATTAAACAGTAAATGGTGATTTCTCCCCATAGTACCCAATTTACTACAGAAAGACTAAATTTGAGACCAGAGAGGACTCAAACAGAGTGATTGTTGGGCTAGACAAAATAGAATATAAATGTATAAGGAAAACTGAATATGCCCAAGTAATTCCCACATTACGTTTTGTAAAGCCCCCTGAGACGTTCCTGAACACAGACTACAAGATACGTGTTTAACTGAAATGATTATTTCTGAACAATAGCATGTTCTATTGAAAATAACATTTATGAATGTACAAATTAACTCAGTTTGAGAAGGGGAACAATATCAGACCACAGAAGACTTTTCCTTTGCAAGAGAAAACTTGAATATTAGCAACATTTGAACATCTCTTAGAAAAAATACTCTTTCCCTGTGTTTTCAAAAGCAGTAGTATTATTAAGAAAACCAATCTGCCCAACATCCAAGCTGCACATTCTTGGGTTCTTTTCATATAATCAAAACAATCATCCAAAACATGTCACTAACCTTAGTGAGTTTGCTCTAGTTCAGGGCCTTGAAGGTTCAACAATTGATTTCATCAGCACACAAATCACATATTCATTTCTCAGGAGTGGACTCCCAAAAACTCAGTCCTGAGACTGATGTTTAAAATCAGAATCCCAAAGAGATATTTATACACCTGCGTTCCTAGCAGCATTACTCACGATAGCCAAAGGCAGAAGCAACCCTGGTATCCACTGACAGATAAATGGGTAAACAAAATGTAGTATATGCGTACAATGCAATACTAGCCTTAAAAAGGAAGGAAGTTCTGATGTATACTACAATATGGAAGATCCTTGACGAAATAAAGTACGCCAGTCACAAAAAAAATACTGTCTGATTCCATTTATATGAGGTACTAGAGTAGTTGAATTCATACAGACCAAAAGTAGAATGGTTGCCAGTGGCTGGGAGGAGGGGGAATGTGAAATTATCATTTCAAAGGTACAGAGTTTCAGATTTGCAAGATGAAAAGATGGTGGTGATGGATGCACAAGGTGAATACTTCATGCCACTGAACTGTACACTTAAAAAGGATTGATGGTAAATTTTATGTTATGTGTATTTTACAATTTTAAAAATTCAGGATTCCTGTTTTTAATGTAGATAGAAAAACAGACTGTCGGGGACTCGAGTATTTGCGCTTTTATAACTAGCCTGGCCACTATGACAGAGCATCACCCAATCGTAAATGTAAGGCTGCTTTGAGGACATACATTCAACCAAGCGGAGTACAATGAACTGGATGTTTGGGGCCTCCGTCCAACACAGACACATCAATGTCACAACGGGGACAGACTTGTCAGACCATCCAAAACACTTGGATTTCTGGAGGCCAGGACTTGCTGTGTCCATTTTATCAATGAAGACAGCCTTGCCAGGGGTCTTGGCTAAGGTTCCCTCCACCGGACTGCCAAAACCTGCCTGGTTTTCTTTCTTCCGTCTTCCCAAGACTAATCAATCCTCTTCTGATTAATCCAGTCATTCTTTCGCTATGCAAATATATTCAATTAGATCACAGTTGAAGCTTTCAGATCCAGGTGCTATTCTGCCTAAAGTAACCTTACAGATGAGAGCAAAGATTGCTGATTTTACTTTAAAGGATCTCATGTTTCCTTTATACGAGGTTTCAGGGGATACCTCCTCCGAATGCCCGGGTACTGACATTTATAGACCTTATCCATGAGAGTAAATAAAATATTTAGTTCAAAAAAATTTTTTTCTGCTTCATATTGTTGGTATCTAGGAAAGTCAACACTTACCCTATTCTTAAGAGCCACCAGTTATGGTATGAAATGTTGATGGGAATTACCGAGAGATCTGAGATAAAACACGGCTTGTGGAAAAGGGGACCAGGGTAAGAAAATAGAAATGAAGCATGAGATAAAGTAAGAAGGAAAAAGAGAAAATAACAGCACGTGTCTCATGGATTATCTATGTATAGAATAGATAATATTATTGAATGCCCAGCAGCTCCCAAATACCACAACACAACCCGTTGATAAAATACAGCTGAGTTTATTATCATGGTAAGACAGAACACCAACTCTATAGAGCATTGTTTGTAACTCAGGAGCAAAGTTTAAGGTAAGTATTTCAATGTGGAGCTTGATTAAGACTGGGTAAAGATCAGGAGATAATAGTTTAAGATTGGTGAAAGAGCAAGGTGAGAATTTTGAGGTGAGGGATTCAAACAGTCTTGGGGTATAAATTGCCTACTGAAATGTTTAAGGGTCTTTGGGGAGGTTCCTGTAATGAACAATAAATTAATTTGTCTGGACAAGAGTCTCCCGGAACAGTAAAATTATGCCAGTGAAAACAATGCAATAGTAAAATCATGTTAATGTAGCCCATAAGCTGTGTGGGATACACGGTCTCAGTTCTCAGTATAATATGTATATGTGTAATATTTAATATGTAATATACTTTATCAACTGCTATATTACACAGCTCCAGGGAGCACCTTCTACATTCTAGCCTTGAAAACAGTGTTCCTGAATTAGGCAGTGTGAGCGCCCTATTATATTTGTAGCGTGTACTGTAATATATTTAAGGTCAAGTAGATAAACAACAAGGGCTAGTGTACAGCATAGGGAACTCTACTCAATATTCTGTAATAACCTAAATGGGAAAAGAATCTGAAAAAGGATGGATATATGTATATGTATAACTGAATCACTTTGTTGTACACCTGAAACTAACACAACATTGTAAATCAACTATACTCCAATATAAAATAAAAATTTTTTAAATAGGTAGAGAATATACTACATATGATATAAATTATATATAGCACATAGCATATAGCACATATTTATGATAAAAGGTAAAGCACCAGAGTCTTCACAATTTACGAAGTATCACTCAGTACATTCTGATTTTCTTTTTTTCATAAGAACTATGAATTTATCAGGTAAGAACTTAAGCTAGGAGAGAGACATTTTTGAGGCCCCAACATCTAGCAAAGTACCTGACCCATACTAGGCCACCAAGAAACGTAAAATGCTGAATAAAATTACACCTACCTCTCAATTTACCTAAACTCCGTTAACATTTTTCTCAGGACAGAGTAATGATGACGTTAGCTTTTTTTTAATATGCATAATCCCCTCTGGGGGGGCCTGAGCTGTCTGTGAAGGTCAGCAGTACCTCCGGGGTGGCCCACGCTATGATAGTACACCCTGGCTACAGGGCGGGTGGTCAGTTCATCCCACAACACAGACCTAAGCGTGACCTGAAGGAGTGAGCCAGACGGAGTGCAGGAAGAAAGGCGCACTCCCAGACCCCCCCAGGGCAAGAAGCAGCCGGTGCGAAGCAGAAGGATGGCCAGTTCAGGAACCGAGACGGAGCTTAACCATTTGACCTGAGCAGAGGACAAGGCAGGAGGTCAAGCTGGACAGGCTACCAGGGACACACTCATGAAAGGCCCAGTGGGTCGTCTCAAAGATTAGATGATCCCGGGAAGAAAGACGAGCCCTTGAAGGGTGTTAAGCTGAGGATAAACTTGGTGAGATTCATGTTTTAGGAAGGTCCCTCTGCCTGAGGTGAGCGCAGTCCAGGTAAGCAGTGACAACCCACATCTGGGCAGGCACCCTTTGCCAGGCCCTCTGGTGCTGCCCTCCCCTTGAAGTAGGGTTTGTAGCGAAGCAAATGTGGTTCCATCAGGGGGAACCCCAGGAAACTGACACAGTACTGCATGTCATGGGTAGACTGGAGGGAGACAAGGCTACTAGAGTCACCAGCGCGTCACTCCAAAAACTCCCACTCAACGTCTCTGCTGTTGCTTTTTCCCTATGCTTCCAGCTGATTCCCTCTCTATCCTAGATCCTTCTCCTCTATTTGACTGAGACATGCCACCCCACCTTCTGCTTGCATTTCTCACTCATCAAAACAAACACCAGGGCTTCCCTGGTGGCACAGTGGTTGAGAATCTGTCTGCTAATGCAGGGGACACGGGTTCGCGCCCTGGTCTGGGAAGATCCCACACGCCGCGGAGCAACTAGACCCGTGAGCCACAACTACTGAGCCTGCGCTCCGCAACACGAGAGGCCAAGATGGTGAGAGGCCCGCGCACCGCGATGAAGAGTGGCCCCCGCTTGCCGCAACTAGAGAAAGCCCTAGCACAGAAACGAAGACACAACATAGCAATCAATCTTTAAAAACAAACAAACAAACACCAAGTAGCTCAACGTCTGTGACTTCAGAGCCCCTAGGAACGGGGTTGGTCTCAGTTTAACCCACCAGAGCAAGGACATGAACAAGGTACCTGCAAAAGCGATGGGAATGTTACAGGACCACGTTCTTCGGCCAGATGCGCAGCGAGCCAAACGCTGAGATGCCGAAGTTTGCAGCAGAGAAGGGGTTTATCCGCGAGACAGCCAAGCGAGGAGACTGGAGAACAAACCGCAAATTCGCTTCCCAGAAAGTGAGGGGCTTGGGGTATTCAGGGATAAAGCTGAGGCCTGGGGAGCATGGAGAGTTGATCGGAGAGAAGGAAAAGGTGAGGTAATCGTCATTCTGAGCAGGCGCAGCTAAGCTGCACGCTTCCGACCACGGGGCGCACGCTCTGAGGGTGGAGTTTTGGGTCTTCTGACCTCAAAACACCACCCATCGGGCACTCGCACATGCTCAGTTGGAGGATCATTGGTCCCACCCAGTCTTAAACTGCTTGAGCTCTAACGTTACACAGCTGAATCCATGATCCTGAAGAACAGCTTGGGCAAACATCTTATTATTTAGGCTACGTGACGCTTGGAGGACATGCAAGTTTTTGTAAAAACAATTCAATTGAGCTTGGTCAGTGTAGGCAGGTTAAGTTCATTACTCATTAGGCAAGTTGTAGTTTAAGGGATCTGATAACTACCCTCAGTTTCAGGGGGATATGGACAAATATTTAGCAGACAAAACTAGCAGGTTTCGGTGACCAATTATATCAGAGAGAGAGAAATCTAGGCTGACTTGCTTCCCCAAGGCCACTGCCATAGACCAGGCTTTTACTAATTTTTTTGGCCTAGATTTTGATGGCATTCACCTAACTGCAGTCTCCCAGCCCCTAGTTTCTGTCCAGATGTATTAAGTGGTTTGGAACAAATCTGAGCACGTCTCTCTCCAGGTTCCTGGCTTTTAACGGCTCCCATTTCTCTCTAGGTGGAGTTCAAACTCCTTCACAAGGTCTGCTAAGACCTTCATGAAAAAGCCCTTGCTTGTCAGGGGCCTCCTTTCCCACCACTCCCCTATGGGAACACTCACTGTACTTTGGGATTAAGGAATGAGTTTTGATTTCAGAAACACACCATCTTCTCTCATTCATCTATTGTTTCAGCACAAAGCTGCTCAACGTCTACTGGCTGTTCTAGGCTCAGGGCAAGCACCACCTCTTCTGAGTACCTGTCACCCACTCCAAAGTGCTGCTATAGCCCCTCCTGTCACCTTGAGTGTAATGAGTGGATTACTTTGCATACCTGCTGGAGTATAAACTCTCTTTTTTTCTAGTTAACCTCCTGCCACTAGACCATAAGCTCACTGAGGACAAGGACTGTATCTTCTCCGCCTCTGAATACTCAGCATCTAGCTTGGCTTACAAAAATTAACTTGTTGAGTGAATGAATAAAAGGGGTGGAACCAAGACTCAGATCTAAGACATCTCACCCTAAACCCAGTGCTTTTGACAATATATCAAAGCGAATAAGAGTGATGCATCATGGTAGAGGACTAAATAATTCAGGTGGCAGATTTCCTATTTGTAATCCAGCCCAGGTGGGGTGGGAAATGCTGAAATGGTGATAAAATGGGTAAATTAACATGGATATTAAGAGACCATTCTACCTAAGCCTACACTGACTCCTCAAACTACTACGAATAGTACAAAATACTTAAAAGATTTAGTCCTAAAGTTAGCAAGAAGATACAGTATCCTTTTACTGAAATCCAAACATGCTTGAAAATATTCTGAAACATATTTTTTATGTAAACACATTCATATCATATCCATCAATAAATGCCCTTAATCCTTTTATTTGGGAGCTAACCCAATTTAAAAATTTTGTATTTTCTTATCCTCTTTCTCTCTCTTGCTCTCTATGAGGGGGCATAAAAAACAAAAGGGGTAGAATGCAATACTGTCAGTGTGGCTGTCTTTTTTTATATTTATCAGCAAAAGGCTCCATTGGGAAAGAAGTTGAAAATTAGTACTGAATAACTGACCATGTACTCTCATAAATGTTTCTAAAAATTATCTTTGTTGTCTCTGATTCAAAGAATTATTAGTGTGCAAATTTTAAGCAGCAACAATCCAACCCGTGCAGATTTTATAAAGGACTCTAGCCAAGACCTTCTTCTCTTTTACTACAAACAAAAGTAAAACCAATAAGCCAAGGAAACTGCAGCAATGTATTTATTGGAAATGAACTAGACATTACATTAATAGGATGAAGATGTAACAATGCATGAAGCATAATCGTTGCAACATTTAAAAGATCACAAAAGAAAAATTCATTTTCAAAAGAAATATTGTATCCAAGACAACTCAAGCTCTGAACACCATGATACAACTCTAACGTTGACTTTGAACATCCAGAATAAAATTTACTTTAAACGGAAGAACTGGAAGGAAAAGTTTCTTTTCCCAACTTGAAGATTCCCCTGGCTACCACCTGTGTATCACACACGAGGTAATTTTCATCACCAGACAGTAACCAGATAATATTTGTCATATTCCTCATAGGAAAATACCTCTCCTACAAATAGAGAAATTTGAGGGAAATCCAAGCAACAAAAGAGTTGGTGGCCCCAACTGATTGGGTCAGCATTTTCTAGAACCTAGAAATTAAGTTAACTTTACTAGTAAGACTTCATTTCCTTTTGAGAAACTGCCTGGATTAGAGGGCATGCTGATTTGTAACAAGAGTCACTATATTACACTGAGTAATGGGGTTTGAGATGCTTATCATCTGCTCATCAAGGTTTTCTGAAACCTTTAGAGCTTTATTCTTCTACTCTGTAATACATTGTAGCTTGTGTATAACAAACTCCCTCTGAAGAAAATTATCCCAGGTAATCCATCTGTGATAATATAAGTACTGCAAAAAGCAGTAATGAAAAATATTGTTTGGAAAGGCAAAAATGCTGTTATCAACTTTCCGAGGCACTATCATAGAATCATCTCTGAAATGGAGAAATTCCATGTGTAACTTAAAAATTAAGTTTTTAAGTTACTTTCCTTCCATTCACCCAGCATGCATGAATGTCCACGAATAATCTATCTGTAGACTGAGAAAGTCAGGAGTCCAAACGCAGAGCTGTAGGTTTTAGAAGGGCTTTCTCCTTCCCTTCCCATGGATTTCAACAGTTTACTTAAAATATTCCACAGTTCTCATAAATTGTCACATGGAAGGGGAAGATGATTACAAGCTTATCAGACCTGTCAATTGGCAAAAAAAAAAAAAAAAAAAAAGTATCTCAACACAGTACATCATCTTTAGAAAACCAATCATAATTTCATTTCCTTGTCCTCCATTTAAGGTAGAGAGAACTAAGGTAAGAGCGCCTACATTTTAGTGGGAAATGGCAAATCCTTATCACCAACTGTGGCACCAAGTAAAGGAATAATTTAAATAAAAAGGTAGAAAGTAGATCTAGACAATTTAGGTCCTAAATTAAATTTTTGAGGACTGATATATATATATATATATATATTTTTTTTTAGGACTGATATTTTTAGTTTAAGTAACAATGCTGGTCTAATTTACTAGAAAATTAGTAGTGTTCTCTTCCACTTTGAGCTGGGGGGGCAGACTCAGCCACAGTCTTGCTTTCTTCTTACACACACCTAAAGTAATGCCTGACCAGACTCAAAATGCATGTAGATGCAACATGCTCGTTGGCACAAAGCAAACAGCAGGGGAAGGCCCCTACTTTCCTGAAAAACCCATAAGGAGCTTGACTGGCAATCAGTCATTTTCCTCATATATATATATATATATTAAAAATGTCAGTAGATTTTAAGACAGATGCACATAAAGCTACACAAAGGTTTCCACCTCTCCACCACTGAGTGAAACATGCTGTTCTTTGGAGAAAAAAATACATTCATTTTTTTCAAGTATGTTTCAATATACAAAGATGTTCTAGCTTTGTTTCACTACAAAAACAAATGATTTCACATGTGTCCAAGGGGAATTTCACTTTAACTTCCCTTTGGTCTAGATTTCATGAAGTTTTGATTTTTTTTAAAAAATTGCTCTAAATATACATCTACTCCTTTATGTGAAAGCATGAACTCTTTATGTCCATTATATATATATATATATATATATATATATATGTACATAGTCAACAAGGACAGCAAAAAACAGTCTACGTATGTACAATGGCTTAGAACTGGCATGCTCTAAGGAGAGCGAGGGTTACCGGCTCTGACTTGGGCTCGGAACCAGTTCAGTGGTTCCGTCAGCTCTGGGCCAGCAGCATGCAGACTCCTTCTGTCGGTGGCATCCTCAGAGCACTTCCTGCTGGGGTGGCACGTCTTCAGTTACGGCTTGTTTCCTGTCTTGGCTCTGCTGTTAGGGTTGCAGTTGAAGTCTCTCAGCAGCGGTTCGCAATTGGCCAGAGCATCTGCTGGCAGCAGCTTCCGAATCTGCTCCACTGCCTTTTGATAAGCCATTTTCTCTTGTTCCAGGGTCCGGATCAAAGACTTCATTTTGGTCTCTCTGGTTAAAAGATTTTCCAGGTTGGATTCCAAGGTCTGGATTTTAGCATGAGCTATCTGTTTGGGGCAAAAACCAAAATCGTCCAAATCAAAAATTTGAAGGCTTTGTTTCTTCATCATAGCAGCAGCCAGACCTTACATACATTAACTAATCATGTCATATTACTTAATAAAACAGTATAGGAAGCAAATACTCTGAAACTTCCTATGAAATGGAGATTTCTTTAGGTTTCTCAAAAATATAACCAGGGTACTAACAAAATACATCTCATTTCACTGAATACACCAAAAATGCAAAATCAAATCAACATCCCACAGTGGTGAGGGTCCTCACTCCACACACAGGTCTTCTCCTGGAGTGACTGGAATCTGACAGGGAGAAACAGGAGATTCCTGACTGCCCTGAAGTGCTAAAAGAGGCTTTTTGCCCTCTGAGTGGAAATGCAGGGTTGTCTCAACACATACTTGGGACCCTATCAGTTTTTACGGGTGTCGGGTGTGCCCACGTAACTTGGGAACCCAGAGGTGATGAGAACATTGAACTGTGAATGAAAAAGTCTGTAACCATTAATAAACATCATTATAATATAAAGCAGGTGCAAACCCACTTTCCCTAATTAGGAAATGCTCAATTAATCACCACTGAAACATCCTAGCAATAAGGGTCAATACCCCAACTGTTTTTCTTTCTGAAAATAGACAGTGTTGGCTCTTTTTTTGAACAGGAAAAGGCATAAAATTTTCTATGGGCCAGAGCTAACGTAGATGAAGCGAAGGAAGCCAGTGTTCCTTCACTGGGAGCAATTACTCTAGAGACCCTCATTTCTCAGCTGCATCTCTCCTGGCTATCTTTGTCAGAGGATTCACTGCACGTCAAAGCAGAGTTTTAGTGTCCTTTAGCGTGGGGACGTGCGCAGTGCTGGGGAAGTGGCGGGTAAGCAGAAACCAATGAGCCGTGGAGCACTTAAGCTCTAACTCAGCACTTAAGCTCCACCTCCCCCAACCCCCAGCCCCCAGCTTCACCTTCTCACCTCCCCCCTCCTCTGGTCACACTGAAGCCCCACCCCTCAGGGCTTGGATACACAGCGCACTTCATACAGGTTGCAGGTGCGTAATATTAATTTATACTAAATCGCTTATCACATTGGTAAGGGTGCATTGACAAATAGATAATATTTTATATTCCAAACTAACTGTAAACTCCTTGATGGCAGGGATTATGTGTTATCAATTTTTGAATTCAATTCTCTCAAAAATGTCTCCTTTTCTTTCCATTTCTGTGAGTTTTACTCTAGACAGTTCTCATCATCCCCAGTCAGATTTCTACAAATAATTGCTAGCTGGTCGCCCCTACCTTCTCTCCCCATTCTAATCTGTCCTCATCAAGATTTCCAGATTGATCTTTCTAAAATATGGTTCAAAAATTTCGAGAGATTTCCTTCTCAACATGATTAAAAGCCGTGTTCTTCTGCTTGACCCGGAAAGTTATCTACAATTCTGTCTCCATCCTGTTTATCCCACCTCTCTCCAACGTAAATCTTAAACTGATGTTTAGCTTCCTCTACTGCTCTGCCACATCCTCCTTATTTAAACACCCCCTACTCCTCACTCCTTTCTCCCACCAACTCTCCGGAGTCCAGCTCAAGGCCAAGTCCCCTAGAGCTTTCCCAGCTTCCTATAGTCAATCCCTCCTCCCTTGAACTGTACAACACCCAATAAGTATTGAACGAGATTCTGCTTTCAGCTGCCATTTAACTATTTTGTGAGAGTAGATTTCCTCTCTCAGTTGGTATTCAAATTGATATGTGCATTTGCAGTGCCCAGAGCACTTGGACACAGTCCGATACACAGGCCCACAGTCTGCAATGGTTCAATCCACACCACAGCTCTATCCTTTCTGGGATGGTTCTGTGCAGGCAAGGAGGCACCCAAGTGCGTTTCTGATCAATTTGTTATCTCTTTACCTGTAATTTTTCTAGGAGGTCCATGTTTTGTCTTTTCAGTTGGCTGTTGGCCCTCTCCAACTTCTCCATGGGTTCGCTCTCCTCGCAGGCGTAGGAAGATTCCTGGAGCTCATCCTGCAGCACGTGATACTCCACCTCATAAGCGTGTAACTGCTTGGAAATATCCATCTCAAAAACCTGCCGTGAAAACACAGTGGGTTAGTCTGACCTTCAGGATGTGCACCAAGATACAGTCTGTGTATCTAGGGTACTTCATGTAGATTTCCCAATACTTTTTTTTTTTTTTTTTTTTGGCTGTGTTGGGTCTTCGCTTCTGTGCGAGGGCTTCCTCTAGTTGCGGCAAGCGGGGGCCACCCTTCATCGCGGCGCGCGGGCCTCTCACTATCGCAGCCTCTCTTGTTGCGGAGCACAGGCTCCAGACGTGCAGGCTCAGTAATTGTGGCACACGGGCTTAGTTGCTCCGCGGCATGTGGGATCTTCCCAGACCAGGGCTCGAACCCGTGTCCCCTGCATTGGCAGGCGGATTCTCAACCACTGCGCCACCAGGGAAGCCCCCAATACTTATTAATGAGGAATAGTATGACATATCAAAAGGAAGAATAACAAGTGTGACTGTCAAGTTAAGGACAAACAGATGATTTCTATACAACTGAAACATTCTCATGATGAGGCCAAGACTCTAGAAAAAGTTAATGCTCAAAGGTATTTTGCAACGAAAATATACATAATCTAGGAATGGTCTCCCAAAATGTAGCCTACCAGATAAACGACATTAGTTACTGAGTAACTCTTACCTGAGTTAGAGATCATCTTTGCTGGTTATAAGCACAATTGCATAGGGTATTTCTATAATAACGAGACCAAAAGCCCTTCTAATTGTTTGTCAATGGGGCAGAAAGGTCTTATGCTAAATATTTTCATCTACTTGCTAATCCATGTGAGCCTCTTGGAAGTCACTAACATATCCTACCATAGAGAGAATCTTCTAAATTCAAAATCTTCAAAAACCCTGGGCACTGTACAGAGCTATTTAATTGGGGCTACCTCTGCTCTCCCATATCGCCACCCATTAGGAACAGTTTGCTTAGAAGTCAGAGGACAGGCAACTCCTCCTTAGTCTAAACTGGTGAGGGAAAGTGAGGCAGCAGCTGCCATTTAAGCATCTGTATCCACACTAACACTGTAGGTAGAAAAGAAACCTACAGTGAGAAAAATCTCACTTGCTTACTTACCCTACTACTGTTAGAGATACTCAAATCTTAGAATTTAAATGATATTTCGAGACAACCTGGTTATTCCCCTCAAACAAGCGTCATCTTTTCCCTACGCAGTGGGTATGAACACAACGGACTACTACACAACCATTAAAAATGAGGGTATGGATCTACATTTATTGGCATGGAAAAATATACAATACTCTACAAATATTTTATTAAAAAATCAGGTTATACAATAGCATGTATAGTAAAACTTCACTTAAGTAAAACTGTATACATATTTATTTGTGTATATAATTAAAGAGAGATTATAAAAGGATATTTAAAAGGCTTTAAGTCTCAAGGTGTTGAGATCTGTAGTTACTTTTACTTTCTTCTTGGTGCTGTTCTGCATTATTTGTGTTTTTTACAGTGACCATAAATAAACTTTATTTATTTATTCATCAAAGTCTCCTTTAATATGAACAGGTCATTGCATATTCAACTCTATTTGTTAGAAAATTATCTCTAATATCAAGTCCAAATCTACCAGCCTATAAATTCTATCCATTAATCGTCATAATAATCTCTAAAGCTAGGCAACTCCCTCATTATTTTAGAAGAGAGGTGATCTGATTTCAAATCAGGTAATGTCTCTCTCTAAAAGCACAATCGCTGCTTGCCAGTCCAAAAAGATATTTCTGAAGAATTAGTAAACAAGTGAATGTGTAAGTAAAAGTTATATTTTTCAGTTTCCAGAGCATTTTAACAAATAAAAACTGTTCATAGATATTTACAGAATAATCTGCTTGTGATTTCAATTCCACGTAGTGGAAAGAAAATTTTATGCGCAATAATATAAGTTTTTCTTATAGAGTGAATTATAGTGTACAAAATCCTTCAACTGAATTGGTTACATTTGATCCTAAAAACAATGTTATTCCCATTTTGCAGGAGAGGAAGTTGAAACTCAGAGATGTTGTAACTTGCCCAAAGTCACACAGCTCGTAGATAGCTGGACACCAGCACAAGATCTCAAACAACTCCCTTTCTCTTGCTCTAAACTCTGTCTTTTATCTGCTACCCTAAGGGCCTCTAGGAAAGTGGTAAATTTAAATTTTATCAATACTCATAAGGCATGACTGCTGTATCTACAAATCTGGTCTTAAGTGTATTCGTGTCATCTGAACAACAATATATAACTACCACTTACCTGGTCCCTATGAAGAGCCAGGGACTAGATACACGGTGTGCTGATTACCCTCCATTTGCTTCCCAGATCCATTCTCTGCCCTCATGCATCCTCTGTACCCTGGGAGGCAGACCCCTGTGACCTGTTTTCCTTGTTGCAGCCTTCTGGTTAGGTATGGCCAATGGGAAAAGTCATCAGGAGATCAAAAGGGGCAGGGGAAAGAGGTTGGGTACTTCTTCCCTGCTCCTTCCCTGTCTGGCTCACCAAGAACACAGCAACCTCCAGAGTTCTGGCACTCGCTAGGCCTGGTAACATTATTCTATCCTCCTTCTCCTGATGCAGCACCATGGGTATGAACAGTTTCCCTCTGTTACTAGTTCCTGGGTACCTAGACATCTGTGCCCGGTTCCCTTAGCCTTGCCTACACCCCTGTAAATGGTACCTTCCTTTGAATCATTGGAGGTAGACTCTGTTTCCTGCAAGGGACCCTGACTGATACAGCAGGTCTCATTTAAACCGCACAAAACCTCTTGGATCAGAATTGTCCCATTTTGGAGGTGAGAATACTAGGGTTCAGAAGATTAGGGTGATGTGTGCAAGCCAAACAACTAATAAAAGAGCTAGAAACTGATGTAAACCCAAGACTGTCTAATTCTAAAGTCTATGCTCTTGTCACATATATTCCTTATATATTTTTAAACAGAATTAACAATATTACAGAGGTGAGTCTCAGCTTACTGATTTATTAGGTATTCCTAACTCTGTCAGTTCTATCTTCAGTCTCACCATTGGTCTAAGTAGGAAGATTCCTGAAAAACTCATGATGTAGCACTGAACCACCTTGCCCGGACACAGCCTCACAAACAATGTCACAAGGGAGAAATTACACAGTCTCGTTTCTACATTAAATGTATTTGATCAAATCAAAAAGAAAAAAACCCTGTCAAGCAAAACTATATCTTTATGCTAAAACATTTAATAAATAATTAGTAGAGAAACTGCTGTATAATCTTATATCTTATTACTACCATTTAACTCATACCTGGGTGATAAGTTTTTCCATTTCAGAGGAATTCATATCAGGGAGCGTGCTTTTAAGGAATTCAACAATATTTTCAAAGTTTTCACATTCCATTATGAGTGCCTCTTGGTTGCTCAGCAGGCTGAGGGCAACCTTAAATATAACTTCAGTTCCCTGAAGAAAAATAATATCTGAAAAAAAGAGATATAATTTTCATGATCAAAATTATGCATCTACTATTGTAAAAAGTGACCTCTGTGTGTTAATGGGTTTTTTTGGTGTGTTTTTTTTTCTGTGTGTGTGTGTGTGTGTGTTGTTTTAATTACTGCAACAGAACCACAGAATATTTTGCAAAATAAAACTGGTCAAAATCACCTAGATTTGAAATAAATAATAATATGACTGGAACAAATAAACAGTTGTTTAAATATTCTTACTTATTTAGGAACCTCAGATAAGGGCAGGGTAAAAAGAAAAAGATAAATTATATATCTGTTTGTCCATGCATTTATAATTTTTACTGCCAAATTTAATGGAGACTAGTATACCTCAAAAACACTGATTTCATTGATATTTAGATTTTTCTTCACAAAGGGAATACAGAAACAAATCAACATAACCAGTTAGGACTATTTAAACTCTCATGACCAGAATAAAAAACTAAATGAACCAGTTAATATATGTGCAAGCCAAACAACTAATAAAAGAGCTAGAAACTGATGTAAACCTGAGACTGTCTAATTCTAAAGACTGTACTAGAGCAGGAATTTAAAAAAACTCTAAAAGAAAAATCAAAACCAGTATATAACCTAAATCAGAAGAGAAAAAGAAAAGCTACCCTAACCCTGAACTTTGCTTCCTAACAAATACAAACATGCAATAGTTTTGAAAAGTACTAAATACTTTTGTACGAGCGTTCCTCTCAATCCATGCCATTCCACAATCAATAATAAACGGGAGGTCGTTAAAAATGAGGGAACCGTGGAACAGTTACTTCAAACATGGTCATTCTTCTTGCTCACGCATCTTTCCCTTTGCTGACAGTCTCTATTCGTCACTAAATTCTAAGAGAAGAATGGAACACCTATTGTAGAGCTGACAGCATCATTCATATTCTCTTAGCAAAAAACAGACGACTGGGGAGATGTTTCCTGAATTCTGTTATCAAGCTTCCAAGGGTAAATCAAAGAGAGATACCCTAAATATTTAGAGATACCCTAAATATTTTGATTTGATAAGCTATTTTCTGAGAAGCAAATATATAAATGAAAAGATTTATAGAAGACCCATAAATAGGAACCCAAGCTCCAAAGGAAACTTCCCTGGAGAAAAGCAATCGTGTATACTCAAGAAGAGAAATTTGGTAGACATTTGATTCTGTGCATCTCGGTTTTACTCTTTTGCTGCACTTTGCCTATAAATTGTATTAGTGCTAATGCAGTGTTTAACCTTTAAAGCCACAGCCCCCAATAAGAAAGACACTGTACATTGTAATCTGGTGTACGTATACATATTACATCTATATCTTCAAATTTGAAGTTTCTCCAAACATTTTTCCCTACGACTGATATTTTCTCTGTATTCTATTCCAGTCCATTTTTTTTTCTAATCCTGGTAGTGACCTACAATTGGGCCAATACTTACAATTTGACAAAAAAGCTCCAATTTAGCAGTTATAAATATTGACTATTTTCACCATAGATACCAGATAGACGAGCAGAACATAAAAACTGGGAGCCCCTTCTGAGGTCATCGAGCTCTCAGCCTTAGAACAAACCTCTGGCAAAGAGCTGTTTTTTAAAAAAAGTTTGCTTTTTAAATAACGAGTTTAGACAAACCAAATGAAGACATGTGAATAGATTTAAAGGCCCCATAAGGGAGCATAAATGGTGTCACACTTGCTTTTTATTACACTATGGAGCAAGGCAGCAACTCAACAACTTGCCCCGGGCCCGACTGCCTGTGCACCCGGTCTTAGAGATGGGCACCACCCCTGCACTGGCGTGAGAGGAGGGTCCCTTCAGCAACAAAACGGGAATTTCAGTTACCTTGTTAACAAAAGTCACATTAAGAAATGCCATTAGAAACAACATTGGAAAAGGTACTTCTGTTAACCCAGTTAGAGAACGTGTTTCTCTGTGTTTTGAATCCAAGTTGAAGAGGACAGTGGGGAAGGAAATAAAAAAGAGGTAGTAAAGATGTGTTTAAAAATCTAAAAAATCATACAGAGTAAATCCTTAATTCATTATACTGTGATTTTTTAGGTATAAAAGAAAATAAGAACTCCATTACAGCTTACTCAAATACAGAAGCTCAATTCTTCTTTCGCTTTGAATTTCAATTTTATTTAAGACCAATATGGTTTCAAATTACTCTCAGAATAGAGCCAGACATATTTAGTAAATTCCACTAGCAATTTGCGATTCTGTGTAATGCTTGATAAAACAATTGGAGCACCTAATGGCTAGAAGAATATCCCTTGGAATAAATAACACTGTTTCACTGCATCATCAGCATCTCTTACCAAAAACTCTGGCTACAAATCCTAATGGAAATTGAGAGGCAAATAATGTGAGGAACCAGGGGGCAGCATAAAGACTGGGGCTGATTTCATTTTCTTCAAGATGATTGTAGAGATCTCTGTGATAGTCATGAAGGAGCCTGGACAGCTGGTACATTTGAATCTAAAGTTAATTTGGAGAAAAAAAAATAAAATATTATGCATTTATCTGAGTGTACATAAAATACACTAATTTTATTACACTAATATTTACTAATTAATTCACATATATTTGAGAAATAAAAGTAGTATTTTTTTAAACTTTTTATTTTATATTGGAGTATAGTTGATTAACAATGTTGCATTAGTTTCGGGTGTACAGCAAAGTGATTCAGTTATACATATACATGTATCTATTTTTCAAATTCTTTTCCCATTTAGGTGGTTACATAATATTGAGCAGAGATCCCTGTGCTATACAGTAGGTCCTTGTTGGGTATCTATTTTATTTTATTTTATTTTTAACATCTTTATTGGAGTAAAACTGCTTTACAGTGGTGTGTTAGTTTCTGCTGTATAACAGAGTGAATCAGCTATATGTATACATATATCCCCATATCCCCTCCCTCTTGCGTCTCCCTCCGACCCTCCCTATCCCACCCCTCTAGGTGGTCACCAAGCACCGAGCTGATCTCCCTGTGCTATGCGGCTGCTTCCCACTAGCTATCTATTTTACATTTGGTAGTGTATATATGTCCATGCTACTCTTCTCACTTCGTCCCAGCTTACCCTTCCCCCTCCCTGTGTCCTCAAGTCCATTCTCTATGTCGGCATCTTTATTCCTGTCCTGCCCCTAGGTTCATTAGAACCACTTTTTTTTTTTTTTAGATTCCATATATACGTGTTAGCATACGGTATTTTTTTTTTTAACATCTTTATTGGAATATAATTGCTTTACAATGGTGTGTTAGTTTCTGCTTTATAACAAAGTGAATCAGCTATACATATACATATATCCCCATATCTCCTCCCTCTTGTATCTCCCTCCCACCCTCCCTATCCCACCCCTCTAGGTTGCCACCAAGCACTGAGCTGATCTCCCTGTGCTATGCGGCTGCTTCCCACTAGCTATCTATTTTACATTGGTTAGTATATATAAGTCCATGCCACTCTCTCACTTCGTCCCAGCTTACCCTCCCCCTCCCTGTGTCCTCAAGTCCATTCTCTACGTCTGCATCTTTATTCCTGTCCTGCCCCTAGGTTCTTCAGAACCTTTTTTTTTTTTTTTTAGATTCCATATATATGTGTTAGCATATGGTATTTATTTTTCTCTTTCTGACTTACTTCACTCTGTATGACAGACTCTAGGTCCATTCACCTCACTACAAATAACTCAATTTCATTTCTTTTTATGGCTGAGTAATAGTCCATTGTATATATGTGCCACATCTTCTCTACCCATTCATCTGTCGATGGACACTTAGGTTGCTTCTATGTCCTGGCTATTGTAAATAGAGCTAGCATACGGTATTTATTTCTCTCCTTCTGACTTACTTCACTCTGTATGACAGACTCTAGGTCCATCCACCTCACTACAAATAACTCAATTTCAGTTTTTTTTTATGGCTGAGTAATAGTCCATTGTATATATGTGTCCCACCTTCTCTATCCATTCATCTGTCGATGGACACCTAGGTTGCTTCCATGTCCTGGCTATTGTAAATAGTGCTGCAATGAACATTGTGGTACATGACTCTTTTTGAATTACAGTTTTCTCAGGGTATATGTCCAGTAGTGGGATTGCTGGGTCATATGGTAGTTCTGTTTTTAGTATTTTAAGGAAACTCCATACTGTTCTCCATAGGGGCTGTATCAATTTACATTCCCACCAACAGTGCAAGAGGGTTCCCTTTTCTCCACCCTCTCCAGCTTTATCGTTTGTAGATTTTTTGAAGATGGCCATTCTGACTGATGTGAGGTGATACCTCATTGTAGTTTTGATTTGCATTTCTCTGATGATTAGTGATGTTGAGAATCCTTTCGTGTGTTTGTTGGCAATCTGTAGATCTTCTTTGGAGAAATGTCTATTTAGATCTGCTGCCCATTTTTGGATTGGGTTGTTTGTTTTTTTTGATACTGAGCTGCATGAGCTGCTTGTATATTTTGGAGATTAATCCTTTGTCAGTTGCTTCATTTGCAAATATTGTCTCCCATTCTGAGGGTTGTCTTTGCGTCCTATTGATGGTTTCCTTTGCAGCACTGTGTAGATGTCAATCCCAAACTCCCTAACTATCCCTTCCCCCCACCCTTCTCCTCTGGTAACCATAAGTTCATTCTCTAAGTCTGTGAGTCTGTTTCTGTTTTGTAAATAAGCTCATTTGTATCATTTCTTTTTAGCTACAGTGGCGCAATGCGTTAGAATGCAGTACTTATACAGTATTGTTTTATTTTATTATTATGTTCACAAATCCAAGTTCATTTAACTGAGTTCATAAAGCAAGTCAGTGTAAGTCCATCTACAACTATGGAGCACACTTCTTTATCATGAGTGTTTTGGTATCACCATATGTACACGGAAATGGTAATTCTTCCTCACGTAGGAAGGTACTGCTTTTGGAATTTAAATCAGAACTGCCCTGGCTCAGGACTCTCATGGAAGGCACATCCTAATTTCAGACCAATTCCAGAAAAGCTTCCATTCTAAGGAATCTACCACATCCAGTTCAGAAGCAAGAACTTGTCTCTCTTTGTTGGGCCCAGCATCGGATTTATGATGGAACTTGCCAGGCAATCTGCACTGCTACGATACTGTTAGGCTTAGAAGGTTATGGAGCCAAAAGCTCGAGCTGTGATTTCTAATATCCAACGTATTCCAGCAGCATATTTTTCTTGACAAAGGAGATTAAAGCAAAAAGTGCAGTCTGAATGTTTCTAGTATTGAAAGAAGAAATTATTTTATTTGGCTACTGAGTTGATTACTCATATTTCAAAAAAAAAATTATAAGCAGCTTATAGTAACTTTTAAACGCTCATGTCTGGGGTAGCTAAAAGTAAAGCAGTAGCAAATAATAAACAAATCTGTGATTTGTGCTTTAATTTAAATTTTTATCTACACAGTAACAGATTGAGTAGTGGGTCCTTGATCAGTTATATCAGCTTAACCTTTTGGTGTGAAATACATCCAACATTTTATTAAATCTAGCAGAACTTCTTTCTCTAGAAGATATCATCCTTAAGTAGTTAGCTCTATAAAAATGCCTAAAAAATAGCCAATTATATTGTGAATTCAACAAACAACTGTTTTTCAGAGCACAAAACTAAAAATCAAAGTACTAGACATAAATATAGCAAACGTTTGATCTCTATAGCACATATCTGTGCAAGCTACGGTTCCACACAAGCTGTAAAAGGAAAGAATTAAAGAGCCACAGGAAGTCATAACTCTAAAATAAGAAGCGTAGCAGCAGTCAAACAAAGAGGTTTAAAACAATGAGATTAGAGGGCTTCCCTGGGGGCACAGGGGTTAAGAGTCTGCCTGCCAATGCAGGAGACTTGGGTTCGAGCCCTGGTCCGAGAGGATCCCACATGCCGTGGAGCAACTAGGCCCGTGCGCCACAACTACTGAGCCTGCGCGTCTGGAGCCCATGAGCCACAACTACGGAGCCTGCACTCTGGAGCCCACGAGCCACAGCTACTGAGGCCACACACCTACAGCCCTGCTCCACGGCTTCTCCGCAGTGAGGAACCCACGCACCACAGCAAGGAGGAGCCCCCGTTCACCACAACTAGAGAGGGCCCGCGCGCAGCAACGAAGACCCAGCGCAGACAAAAAAATAAAAATAAATTAAAAAGAGAGAGAGAGAGATTATAATCTCATTAAGTCATGTTGAAAAAAAATCATATATTTCCCTTAGGCCATTTACAATTTAAAAACTAGACATACTGGGCTTTATCAATAAAAAAATTGGTAGTTTTGGTAGCTCAAAAATAAAAGAAGTCTCATTAGCAGAATAAAAAGAAAGCCTATCCTCAAAAAGCTGTTCAGCTATGATCTTAACACAGAAGCAATACTTTTTTTTATAGAACCTTACTTTTTTCCTACATTCTAAACTAGAGGTTAAGAACATTTCTTCCATCAAGGTGTATTTACATTAAATTTCTTTTAACAAATAAAACACAATTCAGTCTTCCTTCAAAGGAAACTTTCATAATAAGATGCTGTTTGATAGCCTCAACCACCAGAGGGCAGACAGCAGAAGCAAGAAAAACTACAATCCTGCAGCCTGTGGAACAAAAACCACATTCACAGAAAGATAGACAAGATGAAAAGGCAGAGGGCTATGTACCAGATGAAGGAACAAGAAAAAACCCCAGAAAAACAACTAAATGAAGTGGAGATAGGCAACCTTCCAGAAAAAGAATTCAAAATAATGATAGTGAAGATGATCCAGGACCTCGGAATAAGAATGGAGGCAAAGATTGAGAAGATGCAAGAAATGATTAACAAAGACCTAGAAGAATCAAAGAACAAACAAACAGAGATGACCAATACAATAACTGAAATGAAAACTACACTAGAAGGAATCAATAGCAGAATAACTGAGGCAGAAGAACGGATAAGTGACCTGGAAGACAGAATGGTGGAATTCACTGCTGCGGAACAGACTAAAGAAAAAAGAATGAAAAGAAATGAAGACAGCCTAAGAGACCTCTGGGACAACATTAAACGCAACAACATTCGCATTATAGGGGTCCCAGAAGGAGAAGAGAGAGAGAAAGGACCAGAGAAAATATTTGAAGAGATTATAGTCGAAAACTTCCCTAACATGGGAAAGGAAATAGCCACCCAAGTCCAGGAAGCGCAGAGAGCCCCATACAGAATAAACCCAAGGAGAAACACGCCGAGACACATAGTAATCAAAGTGGCAAAAATTAAAGACAAAGAAAAATTACTGAAAGCAGCGCGGGAAAAACAACAAATAACATACAAGGGAACTCCCATAAGGTTAACAGCTGATTTCTCAGCAGAAACTCTGCAAGCCAGAAGGGAGTGGCATGATATACTTAAAGTGATGAAAGGGAAGAACCTACAACCAAGATGACTCTACCCGGCAAGGATCTCATTTAGATTTGATGGAGAAATCAAAAGCTTTACAGACAAGCAAAAGCTAAGAGAATTCAGCACCACCAAACCAGCTCTACAACAAATGCTAAAGGAACTTCTCTAAGTGGGAAACACAAGAGAAGAAAAGGACCTACAAAAACAAACCCAAAACAATTAAGAAAATGGTCATAGGAACATACATATCGATAATTACCTTAAACGGGAATGGATTAAATGCCCCAACCAAAAGACATAGACTGGCTGAATGGATACAAAAACAAGACCCATATACATGCTGTCTACAAGAGACCCACTTTAGACCTAGGGACACATACAGACTGAAAGTGAGGGGATGGAAAAAGATATTCCATGCAAATGGAAATCAAAAGAAAGCTGGAGTAGCTATACTCATATCAGATAAAATAGACTTTAAAATAAAGAATGTTACAAGAGACAAGGAAGGACACTACATAATGATCCAGGGATCAATCCAAGAAGAAGATATAACTATTATAAATATATGTGCACCCAACATAGGAGCACCTCAATACATAAGGCAACTGCTAACAGCTATAAAAGAGGAAATTGACAGTAACACAATCATAGTGGGGGACTTTAACACCTCACTTACACCAATGGACAGATCATCCAAAATGAAAATAAATAAGGAAACAGAAGCTTTAAATGACACAATAGACCAGGTAGATTTAATTGATATATATAGGACATTCCATCCAAAAACAGCAGATTACACTTTCTTCTCAAGTGCGCACGGAATATTCTCCAGGATAGATCACATCTTGGGTCACAAATCAAGCCTCAGTAAATTTAAGAAAATTGAAATCATATCAAGCATCTTTTCTGACCACAATGCTATGAGATTAGAAATGAATTACAGGGAAAAAAACGTAAAAAAGACAAACACATGGAGGCTAAACAATACGTTACTAAATAACCAAGAGATCACTGAAGAAATCAAAGAGGAAATCAAAAAATACCTAGAGACAAATGACAATGAAAACACGATGACCCAAAACCTATAGGATGCAGCAAAAGCAGTTCTAAGAGGGAATTTTATAGCTATACAAGCCTACCTAAAGAAACAAGAAAAATCTCAAGTAAACAATCTAACCTTACACCTAAAGAAACTAGAGAAAGAAGAACAAACAAAACCCAAAGTTAGCAGAAGGGAAGAAATCATAAAGATCAGAGCAGAAATAAATGAAATAGAAACAAAGAAAACAATAGCAAAGATCAATAAAACTAAAAGTTGGTTCTTTGAGAAGATAAACAAAATTGATAAGCCATTAGCCAGACTCATCAAGAAAAAGAGGGAGAGGACTCAAATCAATAAAATCAGAAATGAAAAAGGAGAAGTTACAACAGACACTGCAGAAATACAAAGCATCCTAAGAGACTACTACAAGCAACTTTATGCCAATAAAATGGACAACCTGGAAGAAATGGACAAATTTTTAGAAAGGTATAACCTTCCAAGACTGAACCAGGAAGAAACAGAAAATATGAACAGACCAATCACAAGTAATGAAATTGAAACTGTGATTAAAAATCTTCCAAAAAACAAAAGTCCAGGACCAGATGGCTTCACAGGTGAATTCTATCAAACATTTAGAGAAGAGCTAACACCCATCCTTCTCAAACTCTTCCAAAAAATTGCAGAGGAAGGAACACTCCCAAACTCATTCTATGAGGCCACCATCACCCTGATACCAAAACCAGACAAAGACACTACAAAAAAAGAAAATTACAGACCAATATCACTGATGAATATAGATGCAAAAATCCTCAACAAAATACTAGCAAACAGAATCCAACAACACGTTAAAAGGATCATACACCACGATCAAGTGGGATTTATCCCAGGGATGCAAGGATTCTTCAATATACGCAAATCAATCAGTGTGATACACCATATTAACAAATTGAAGAATAAAAACCATATGATCATCTCAATAGATGCAGAAAAAGCTTTTGACAAAATTCAACACCCATTTCTGATAAAAACTCTCCAGAAAGTGGGCATAGAGGGAACCTACCTCAACATAATAAAGGCCATATATGACAAACCCACAGCAAACATCATTCTCAATGGTGAAAAACTGAAAGCATTTCCTCTAAGATCAGGAACGAGACAAGGATGTCCACTCTCACCACTATTATTCAACATAG
Organism: Eschrichtius robustus; assembly: GCF_028021215.1. Lineage (NCBI taxonomy): Eukaryota > Metazoa > Chordata > Mammalia > Artiodactyla > Eschrichtiidae > Eschrichtius > Eschrichtius robustus. The sequence continues at coordinate 50,698,685 of NC_090841.1, forward strand.
TTCTGGAAGTCCTAGCCACGGCAATCAGAGAAGAAAAAGAAATAAAAGGAATACAAATTGGAAAAGAAGAAGTAAAACTGTCACTGTTTGCAGATGACATGATACTATACATAGAGAATCCTAAAACTGCCACCAGAAAACTGCTAGAGCTAATTAATGAATATGGTAAAGTTGCAGGATACAAAATTAATGCACAGAAATCTCTTGCATTCCTATACACTAATGATGAAAAATCTGAAAGAGAAATTATGGAAACACTCCCATTTACCATTGCAACAAAAAGAATAAAATACCTAGGAATAAACCTACCTAGGGAGACAAAAGACCTGTATGCAGAAAACTATAAGACACTGATGAAAGAAATTAAAGATGATACCAACAGATGGAGAGATATACCATGTTCTTGGATTGGAAGAATCAACATTGTGAAAATGACTATACTACCCAAAGCAATCTACAGATTCAATGCAATCCCTATCAAATTACCAATGGCATTTTTTACGGAGCTAGAACAAATCATCTTAAAATTTGTATGGAGACACAAAAGACCCCGAATAGCCAAAGCAGTCTTGCAGGAAAAAAATGGAGCTGGAGGAATCAGACTCCCTGACTTCAGATTATACTACAAAGCTACAGTAATCAAGACAATATGGTACTGGCACAAAAAAAGAAGCATAGATCAATGGAACAAGATAGAAAGCCCAGAGATTAACCCACGCACCTATGGTCAACTAATCTATGACAAAGGAGGCAAAGATATACAATGGAGAAAAGACAGTCTCTTCAATAAGTGGTGCTGGGAAAACTGGACAGCTACATGTAAAAGAATGAAATTAGAATACTCCCTAACACCATACACAAAAATAAACTCAAAATGGATTAGAGACCTAAATATAAGCCTGGACACTATAAAACTCTTAGAGGAAAACATAGGAAGAACACTCTTTGACATAAATCACAGCAAGATCTTTTTGGATCCACCTCCTAGAGTAATGGAAATAAAAACAAAAATAAACAAATGGGACCTAATGAAACTTCAAAGCTTTTGCACAGCAAAGGAAACCATAAACAAGACGAAAAGACAACCCTCAGAATGGGAGAAAATATTTGCAAATGAATCAACGGACAAAGGATTAATCTCCAAAATATATAAACAGCTCATTCAGCTCAATATTAAAGAAACAAACACCCCAATCCAAAAATGGGCAGAAGACCTAAATAGACATTTCTCCAAAGAAGACATACAGACGGCCACGAAGCACATGAAAAGATGCTCAACATCACTAATTATTAGAGAAATGCAAATCAAAACTACAATGAGGTATCACCTCACTCCTGTTAGAATGGGCATCATCAGAAAATCTACAAACAACAAATGCTGGAGAGGGTGTGGAGAAAAGGGAACCCTCTTGCACTGTTGGTGGGAATGTGAATTGATACAGCCACTATGGAGAACAATATGGAGGTTCCTTAAAAAACTAAAAATAGAATTACCATATGACCCAGCAATCCCACTACTGGGCATATACCCAGAGAAAACCGTAATTCAAAAAGACACATGCACCCGAATGTTCATTGCAGCACTATTTACAATAGCCAGGTCATGGAAGCAACCTAAATGCCCATCAACAGACGAATGGATAAAGAAGTTGTGGTACATATATACAATGGAATATTACTCAGCCATAAAAAGGAACGAAACTGAGTCATTTGTTGAGACATGGATGGATCTAGAGACTGTCATACAGAGTGAAGTAAGTCAGAAAGAGAAAAACAAATATCGTATATTAATGCATGTATGTGGAACCTAGAAAAATGGTACAGATGAGCCAGTTTGCAGGGCAGAAGTTGAGACACAGATGTAGAGAATGGACATATGGACACCAAGGGGGGAAAACTGCGGTGGGGTGGGGATGGTGGTGTGCTGAATTGGGCGATTGGGATTGACATGTATACACTGATGTGTATAAAATTGATGCCTAATAAGAACCTGCAGTATAAAACAACAAACAAAACAACTAATACTAAACTTTCATTGGGTTATTTGTATGGAAATATGTTAACATAAATGTTTCAGACATTACATGAAATTTCTAAAAATCTTATATTTGTATTTGTATGGAAATATGTATGGAAATATGTTAATATAAATGTTTCAGACATTACATGAAATTTCTAAAAATCTTGTATGTTCTGGTATAATGTTATAAGTAATAATCCTAGTTATTACTTTAAAATGTATAGCTCAGAAATAACTAATTTTCTTGTCAACTGCATTATTATGAACTTTCATCAAATCTTTAACTGTGGTCATTTTTAAGTCTTTTGTCATTTACAGACAGTTCTGGGTGTACTCTGATGATTTTGCAAGTATGTTCCTATAAAAGGGTTTCATCCTCAAGAAATTCATGGAAAAGACTCTTACAAGTACAGGTTTCTGGTAACTGACTGTACTGCTGAACTGAATGAATAAGCATTTTCAGAACTCTAATGAAAAACTGATGAACTCATAAAAGTGCTAACAAAAGATCAAGATGAAAAAAAAAATTAATTACATGGGACTGAGTGAACTGATGAGGATGAGTATAATTTTTGTGACTTTCTGTCTGAATTAAAAAAAAAAAAAATCCCACAAGTACTCAGAGGCAAAGAATATACAAATCAATTTTCACTGCAAAGTAAAGGAGCTGTTACAGTGGAGGATTACTGGACTGAATGTCAATATTATGACATAGTATGAGTGTGTTTCATGTTTGGTAATTGCAATCATTGTTGCTTTTGTTGTGGTCATCCATGTACAATGCTTGGTGTCAGTCTATTTATCTCTTGTAAAAATAAAATACAGTGTGTGTGTGTGAAAAATAAAAATAAAAATAAAAATAAAATACTAAAAAAAAAAAAAAAAGATGCTGTTTGCTAAGAATAAATCATTCTTCAAATCTACCTTATACATAACATGAAAATCTTCCAGTGGAAGAGACAGAACTGGAGGAAGGGAGACGCAGAGTGTTGCAGAGAGAAGATGGAAAAAAGTAGAGACCAAAGACTTCAGATAAAAAGATATAATGCTTTACACTTAACATAGAAAACGGCACACACAAAACATGATGGGCCGTAGTTAAAAGAGACCTCGACCCCCTCATTTTACAGATAAGCTCAGTGCCTGCAGTGCCCAACCCCAAACCACACAGGTAATCAGAAATCCTATCAAGTGATCCCAAGCCCGCTGCCACTTCCACTTCTGAACATCATATTGATTGGATAAGAAACACTTTCTGTTCTAGAAAATAGAAAAGTGTTGCATCTCACTTTATAGATCAAAAAGTTCCACTTTCCCAGAATAAGGTCCCCAATCTCATGGACTATAAGAACACTGCCCCCAAAGATTCTTAAACATCTTCATTTTCATAATTATAGACAGAAAATATTTCTTGGTAATTGTGGGTCATATTAAATCAATGTATAAATCCAGTTTATATGAATTTTTATGATATCAAATGGATGAGGAATTTTTAAATTGAAAAATGATTGCATTTTTAAAGTGATAGCTGTATCTACCCTTTTATTTATGAACCAAGATCACATGCTACTCATAAATACTTTTCATTCTTTGAAATTTTAATGATGGATCTCAAACTGTTATTTTTGAAAATTAGAGCTATTGAACTCCTTACAAGGGCACCAATGCTTCCTACCCGATATGATACAGTAAACTGTTTAGAAATAAAGTAAAAAATAAAACCTTCCATAGTCATTACTATTTCACTTGTGGAATGTTTATAGACCTATGCATAGTTATCAACTAGGAATCACTGTATTTGATTTCTGTATCCTGGTGAACACCCTTCATATGAACTCACAGCTGAAACCCAACATTGAGAGCAAAGCCCTATTTCCCTGCCAAAACTTTCACATTGAAGAAGTAACGAAAAATGGAGCATTCCCTCTCCACTCATCCTTTCAAGAAAGTACCACTGACTACAATATTCATAAAGTGAAAACAAAGTCCTTTTTTGTCCATGGATCAGTAAGACTGAAATACTAAATGTAAAAACTGATTATTGGGAATCAGGAAAAAGTATATTTTAAAAGCATTTAAAAAATATTTTAGTTCTTATCTAAAGCATAACATTATGACTAACTGGGCATCATGCCTATCTCATTTCAAAGGAGGAAAAACCCTGACATTCTTCCCTTTAAAGCCTTCCTTTATATTTTTATGACCAAAAGCTTTATATTGCAAGGTAGTGGTTTTTTAAGATAGCATATCTACAGAGAAAATTTAAACTTTTTGTTAGAAAACAATACGTTAAGGAAAGTGAAGTTTAAACCAGAGAGGAGAAATGTGTAAACAGGGAGTTTGAAATAGGTTGAATATAGCAATGGCAGTGAATACCCTACTTAACTGAAAAATCTTAATGGTGCTTCTTCAGAGCATGATAAGAAAAGCAGACTGAAAAAGTACTACTGCTGACTCTGAACACTTTCTCCTCTATAAGGGCCTGTCTGACATTAAGATAAAGCAGGGGAGACATGGAAAGTTCAGGAAGAAGCATGATATAGATACCTGCCGTTTACACACTCAAAGTAAAAGAATAAAACATTATATTTTCAGATTTCAAACAAAATATCTATGATTTTTTTCAACTGACAAGGTAAGGAAAAGTGAATAAGGTTGACCTGATACTTTCTCCAGGTAACTCATAGACTTAGGAAACAGAGACTTAACTACACACCAGAATGGCTTATTTATTTACTTCAGAAACTAAGGAAAAGTTACCCTGCATATGGGTGTCACACACTTAGAGGTTTAGCAACATCGCAAATCCCACACTAAAACCATGAACTAAAACATGCCTCTACATTTATCCAAGTTCCAAGACAATGGGCCCAAATTTCTTTAAATCTTAACCGTAATTTAGAAGAGGGCTCCCGCTAAGATTTCTGGTGAGAGCATTACACATTCCTTGTGAAGATCTGCCACTCACCTGTAGTGACATCATGTCAGGTCGGTACTGCTTGCGAAAGCCCAGGTCATACATGAGGAATTTCAGCATTTCAAAGGCTTGCTCTTCACTCATGTGCAGAAGCAGGACTCCAGCCACAAAGCTGATCCCCTGACAGTAACCCACTTCTTTGTCCAGCAATGAGTAGGCTTTCAAGAGGTTAAAGAGAGACAGCTGCCCTGCCCCAAGCTGTGCTGAAAAGTAAGGATGAGTAGGAAATGTCCTCCCTGCAGAAGAAAAGAAAAATATTTTTGAGGTGTCCTGATGCTTTGGAGACCAGAGTGAAATTGCAATTCAGTGATTTCCAGGAATAAATAAACGTTCTTTTCCAAACCACTGAATGCTGCTCAGCGTACCCCTCTAATTAAGAGTCTCTCTCTCCCTCTAGCCAGTCCCAAGTCCTACCTGCCAGACCATCATAGGGGAGCAAACATTTGATACTAACCAGCGCTTCTTTTTAGGAAAAAAAATTCCACAAACAAATCAAAGACATATTCAGGAGAGATCCCAGGAGAATAGAATATAAAACTTATTCTGACTATAAATCAAGGCTAATTCTAAGTTCACATAAAAACTACCTGCTAACTGAAATCAGAATTCTTTCTACAGGAGGTATCATATGATTTAGAAAGAAATCTTAGTGGTCCATAACAGAGTCCTTCCTGCTTTTCTTGTATTATGACACTAGAGGGACTTTCTAGGGTTTTGTTTTACATTCAGTCTATCATTCAGGAAAGACTTCTTTTTTCAAATATTTTTGGCTTTCTGTTTCTTAAACTACTTCCATGAGCCATGTAGACCTCTTTTCTTTTTTCAGTGTATCCAAAAAGGTCAAGGATAGTGAAGGGTCAAGATGATTTTAAATAAATTCCCCTCTAAAATCCACCTCTGTGTACAAAATTACCATAGAGACACTTCAGCAAGCAAGTTAGTCCCGGATTTTCTAAAAAAGTTGGTACTGAACGCTGAAACAAACCCTTCTTCACCACCAAAGCTGTATACAGTGCTTCGGGACTTTCCTTGTGCCATGAAAATGAAGGGGACATTAACTTCCTTGTGAAATGATTACTCATGTCAGTTAGAACTTGTAAGAAGGCCAGATTTTTAAATGTTTTCCACCAGATATGCTTAAAAGTGATTTTTCACCTAGGAACTGATAAGATTAATTCTGCAGAGCAAATAAGGGGAAGATATGAGAAAATAACAAGAACACACTGAGGAAACACAGATGGCTACAAGCAAAGTCAAATAAGCAATTTTTAAAATTATCATTTTACTTTCTCACTTAAAATGCTTGCTACAGAAAACTATAAATATACCGTCCATCCATGACATTAATTCTAGCTCCATTTTTTTCCGACCAGCCTTTTCCCTGTAATGTGATCTCATCATCTTCTCTTTAAGGATATCTTGACTAGCTCTAAATACGACATCTCAATTTCTAGTCTCATTATCAATTTCCGGTCACAGAACCACAGATCTGCAGAGGTCCATAGGGATTGCCTAGTTCACTGTCCTCATTTAACAGACAGGATTGAAACTCAGAAGCAAAATAATTTGCCTAAAACTACTGTTCAGTGATAGAATCGGGACAAAAACTGAAGTTTTCAGTTTCTCTGTAAAATTCTCCATTTCAATTCTATTGGGCTCAAAAAATATTAACTGAGTTGGCCTTTTCCCAACAAAAGCTGTTTGTCATCCAAAAGGAGCAGAGGTCCGTTTTGGCCTGTGATTTTTATATATCCTAAAATAAGATGACCCCGAATAAAGAGTAATCCCTTGTTTTCCCAAATGGGCTCAAATAACGTATCTGGCCACCTTAAATATATCAACCTTTAGGAAGAGAGATGAAACAATCCAAATGTCAATGTACAATATTTAATCCAATAAGTTAGATATTTTAAAATAATAAAATATATTAATTTAGAGAAAAATGAGAGACAATATACCTTTTTAAATCACACCATTTTTACTTTCCATAAGTTATTTGAAATTCAGCTTTTAAAGGATGACTTTATCATGCTGCCGCTGGAAATGCACATAACATTAGGACAGCTAAGTTTTCTTTCATCCTATAAGGATGTATTCATGATTTCCACAACATAACCGCATGTTGTATTGATTCTTAAAGGCTTACTCAAAAGCTTGTTTTCAGCAATACGTCCAGGAATACTAAGTAGACCTTTGTTAAAATTTCTGGTGCCCCTTTAAACCTATTCTAACCTATTTCAAGACCAGTGTTGACCAAGCTAATAATTATCTATCCCAAACAAAAGTCAGTTGTTCGAAAAACAGGAACTGAGAGCACCCAATAATATGACCTTTACAATGATTCAAATACAAGATTTTTCAGAGGGCAAGTCTGAGGATGAAAACTTCACTTTATATTCAGGCGTTTAGGGTATCTTCAACCAGACATAAGGCCAACTTGCCCTCAGGAAAAGACAAAGTCAGCAACTCTGCAGACCAATAGATTGTCTTTATCAAAACCAAAAACAAATAGAAAACCCCCAAAAACTCAACAAAAGGACCTATTATGTACTTTTGTAAATTATAATCAATATGGCAAACATACCTAAATCCACGAGAATGGCATGCTGCTGAGCCGTGAGCTGCTTTAAAAGCTCTTTATAGGATGTGTCAGGAGGTTGTTGTTTATTAGGCAATCTGTGTCTTAGACGATACTGCAAAGCTAGGAACTGCCAGATTTCTCCTCGTCGACTTTTGGGAACACCTACAAAGAGATAAGAAAGCAAGGTCTAGAACACTGGAATGAAGGTGCTAAATCACAGTTGATTAACTATGTAATGCTTGAAAACAGGCAGCTCTACTGTCCTGCCTTCCACCCTATAATCACACAGTACGATGTAGTGACAGAAGCATATTTTGAAAAGTTTAATCCTGTAGCTGGTGTCTTGCAAAAGAAAACCCTCAAATAACAAGGATAATAATGGCAATATTAACAAGAACAGCTGCCACCACTGATTGAGAACCTAATACAACATTTATTGAGGACAGTTAGTTTCTGAGCATTGTAATTACAGAAACTGCACCTAATTTATTCACAGGTGCTCAGAAAACAACCTAATGAGGCAGGTAATTACTATTATCTACACTTTACAGGTGGCGAAGCTGAGGCAGAAAGAAGCTAAGTAACTTGCCCAAGCTCTCACAGCTAGTGCAATTTAGAACTCTAGTTTCAGAGGCCAAATTCTGAAATACTGAAATGTATTACTGCCTATTTTCACCTTTTATTTGGTTTGAAGCTGGTAATAAATGCTAATGTTCATACTCTGATTTCTAAATAGCTGTCATTAAAAAGTAACTTTGTAAAAGGGAATTAAATAGCATTCTTATATGGTCCACAGGAAAATGAAATAATAAAAATGGTAAGTACAATATGAAGGCAGTGCTCCAGAACATCATTCAGCCTTTGAGAAGAAAAGAGCTAGCATAATTGCTATATTCACGTATAATGAAACACTAACTCCAGTCTGCTTGAAAACCAAAACAAGCAATTCGAAGTACGCTAAAAGTATGTTTTTTTTAATGCCAAGGGACATGAAGTACAGCACTGGGAGGGACAGAATTCAATTCTGTACAGTGCAGGCAACTTTATTTCACTGTTTTCAGTCCAAAAAGACTAGATATGGAATAGGTTCCTGAGCTCCAGCTGGGTAGAGAAAGGTTTAATGGCACTAATCTCTTTGGGATGCAATGTCACAGTTTGCAGAAGCTGAAAGTATTACTGTCCAAAAGGTATAACTCAGGCTCACGAACATGAATTATAAGGCCCTCTACAGGGTATACCTCCAAACTACCATTTTTTAGTTCTATCACCTCCCATTCCCTGCCACACTAAGTGTATATACTAAGTATCTAGCTATACTCAGTGTAGGACCATAAGAAGCTTATGGTTATTTTCACACTTCCAGTTTCTTGTTCCTACTGTTGCCTTTATGAAATTCCAAGCTCCTCCAGTTGATTGCCTAGTGTATCTCTATTTGTCTTTTAGGGATGAGCCTGAATGCCATTCTTCTGCGGAAACTCTCCCTAACATCTCTAGGAGTAAGAAGTCCCTTTTCATATGCTATGTGACTCAGACTGTACCATTACCATATTGGATTACAGTTAGCACTATACTGTATATTTGTCTAGTTTCCTCACTTAGATGGTGAGCTCCCTGAAAATAGTTAGCATACTTTCATCTCCTTATGATGAAATCCAAGAATATACCTCGCTACTTATACATTTGTTGAATGAATGAATGAGCTCATGCAAAAAGTCATTTTTAGAGGATAACTTTCATTAGCCCATTAAATGAATCACTGATAACAGGAGAGGGCTGTCTTGTTACCCATCCAGTAACAATTCTACAAAAAAAGTAATTCACTTTAATTAAATATTTATTGAGCATCTAACATATAGCAGAGCATAGAGCATGGCACTGAGGATACCTCATCACTGAGAGATGAATAAATCCATTCTCAGGAAAATTAGTCTCATTCATTCACTCAATAAATAACTTATGCAAGATGCTCTCTTAGGTGCTAGGAATATGGAGGGTGGAGTGAGAAAACATGAAACAGATATACACATAGATACAAAGTTACAAATTATGATAAGCACAATTAAAGGGAAAGAATCATGAGAACGAATAATAAAACAAAACTAATTTACTGGGGGAGGGGGGCACTCTGAGGAAATGGTATTTGAACTGAGCGCTGAGAGATAATACGATTCTCCAGGCTGGGAGTACATCTCACACACATTCTATTAGCCACTATTTTGTCTCCCAAGTAATGCAGCCAGCGAAAATCTCTGGGATTTCCACATCTTCAAGGAAAAAAGAACATGTATCAGGTCTGTAAGTGTAGCACCTTACAAAATTAATTTTAATTTAAACTTAATTGGGCAACAGTTTCACATTACCATAGTCTTTTAAAACAAGATTCATGATCAGGTTATTTTGGGTACTTTGGGATCTTTATTTATGCAGGTCATAGAGATTCTCATTTTAATACAGTTCATCTGAGTCACAGAAATTGCATCTAAGCAATTCACATATTAGTTTTAATTTTAGATTTAAGATGTTTAAATATCAGTCATTTTATATGACAGAGCAGAAATGCAATATAAGGCTAAATAAAAGCGTTTTTCTAAAATAAATAGAAGAATGGATGGTAGGAAAACTGATTGCTAATAATATATATCTGTACAAACACATACATGTACATGAATATACACATATATTTATAAATAAACACTTCTGAGCAAATGACAGAAATGAGTCAAGTTTAAAAGCCTGAGATATTTTTACGGATATGATCAAAGATTTGTACTAATGCATGTGATCTTTCCTTGGCAAACAACAACACTGAGTTGAAACAGCTGGTGAAGAGGCAGGAAACTGTGTAGAAAAGGTGCCTGCTGTCTCCTCAGGGACAGAATATCTCCATTAGTACCATGTGCTTACCAATACAGTCACCAACTACAGGCAGAAACAAAGTCCTCTCCTTTTTTTATAGGCAAAGCACGAAGAGAAAATTATGCCTAGGCTGCACGAATCAAAAAAATCTCTGAAGCTTTTCAAAAAAGAATGATTGAGATGATCCAGGATACCTTCTTTAAGAGAAGTATGAATATCTTCCATGTCGCATCTGATTTTAGTTCTGCAGTTTAACAACTTCTTATCCCAGGTTATTAAGACCTCCTTCTGACATATACCAACTTCTTCATAATCCAATTTAACTTTTCTGGACTGGAGTTCATCTCTGCTTGCTAAGAAAGACAGAATTTACATAAGACCTATATGCTTTTAAAACACAGTATTTGTAATGTTTCATTGCATTTGTAAAACCATACCAAATAACATTTTCTCAAAAAGAAAACTTAAAAAAAAAACAACTGAGGATACATGAAAGGTTTCTTAAATTTTGAGTCATTTCATGTAAAAAAGAAAACAAAAACAAGGAATAACTTTCTACGGAGGTTTTACTCGGTATGTTACAGATGATAAGTCTTCTAAGCATAAAAAACAAACCATGTTTGAAATATCAATTTTTTGACAAATGTAATACATAACCACAGAAGTGACAGCTTGCATCATTTTAAACACCATTAAAATGTTAATATTTTATATATGATATATGAGAAAACAATGCCTCATGCTAACCTTGATTTGAGAAATATTTGCCCATGATAACCTGATACATTTTTATAACTATTTCCAGAGTTACCAATACTGCCCTTAACAATGGTAGGTTATATATTCCTGTGTCCATTTTTAATAACCTTTAAGAGGAAAATTCATTTTTCTGAAGCTAACACTACTTTCATTTTTCAAAATAATACAGAGTTTTCTCTCATTTGATGGTCTAAAATCTAAGCCCAGAGTTCATTAAAAGAAATGCTTATAAAACAAACCACTATCTGTACTTGGTCTTTATCTTGAAGAATCGATTCCAAAAGAGGAGAAGGGAGAAAAAAACATGTGAGTGTATTTCTTCTCTTTCATTAGGACCACATTCAACAGGAGCCTCTCAGAGTAATCTGTATCCACTCAAGCTCCAGGGCTCAACCACCTTACCTGCTGCAACACAAATCTTTGTCATGCATCCAAAGTCCTCGACAGCACAAAAACAATAGCAGAATGAGTATTACTCTTTACTTAGTGTTTGAAGCCATTTCAAAAGAATTAAAATATCTTACAATAGACTGCTATTCCAACAGGCCAGTAAAAATTTCTACTTAAAAGTCCAGATATAATCAAAAGATAAATCGCACTACAAAAAATTCCTCCTAGATACCACTAGATGGCTTTCTAACAGTCTAGCTTTGCTTCTCGATATTTGCTTTATATTTCCCTATGATCATCAAATAATTTTTTAAAAGTTAATAACAAATATCATTCTAAATATAATCCTAAATATAACTTTATTAATGATGTTTTTCACAATGCACAAAGAATAATATTTCCTCAGATTTTTTTTTTCTCCAACCTTCTCTAGATCATTATTCATTTAAAATAATAATAATCATCTGCTATGTGCCAGTCACAGGCCCAGAGGATAAAGTGCTGAGTGAGAGCAGTTAATATTTGCCCTGGTTAACTAGGCAAGAGCAAAGAACCATGAAGAAATGCTTATCCATTAGATAAATTTTTAACAGGTTAAGCTATTTTTTGTCTTTGTTATTTAAGTACAGAAGTAAATATAGAATCAACAAACATTTCTGATCATATATTCTAAATGTCACCTCCTCTCTTATTCTGTCAATTTATGTAGTCGTATATAATACACAGAATACACAGAGTCATTTGTATTATCCATTTCCTTATATTAACACATATAGTTGAGAAATAGTATGGCATACTGGGAAAAAGCCCAAGAACCGTGATAAATAAACTGGAGTTTTAATACTTGCTCTGCCAGTACACCACTGTTTGACCTTAGGTTAATTTCCTTAGCCTCCCCAAGCCAGTCACTAACTCAGCTGCAGAATGAAGAATGGAGCTAAATAATCTCTAATCTCCAGTTCAAATAGTCTATGATTCTAAAATTATCCATTAATATTTAATATAATATTCTACTGTACATATTCCCAACTGTTAATGAAATACAATTTCATGCTTTAAATGTTTTAAGGAAATCATAACCATCTTTTTTCAACCTCTTTTTCTGTTTATGCATTAGTTCAAGCTATAATCAACTACAAAAAACATAAATTCAATTCTTTTCAAAATCTATGGAAGCTTGAGTAGGCATACCATTTATCACATCAAACTTTTAAAAGCTATGTTAATAACAATTAATTGCATTTTTAACTTGAAAGAAAAGAAGATTTATTTCCTAAGGATGTTTAAAAATCGTATGTACTTTTCATTCTGCTAAGAACATAGCAATAATATATATAAGAATACAGCTGTGCCCTAGCAAACTAAAAAAATATTAAAAACTTAATTGAGCAATAGGTATAGTAAAAGGAATCTTAAGGCAGATGATGAACACAGAAATGTGAATATCTGCCTGTACTAAAAAAAGGCTTTTTTTGGAAGACAGCATAATAAAAGCAAGTCAGAGAAAAATCTAGATTATACATTTTCCAATAATCTTAAAAGTCAAAGGCCCACTTAAGCTAAACCTTTCATTTCATAAATGTGAAAAACAAGGCCCTTTTACATTAAGTGATTTGCCCAAGATAATGGCATTAATAAATTTTTCAGATTTTGGTACCATCTGCACATCTCCCTGTCTATGATTCTATCAGCACTGGCATAAATAACATTATTATTTTAAAGTCTGGAAAACACATTCTAAAGCATTTGGTATGCATAAACTTAGCAATAAAGCACTACAAATAGCACAATAGCTGTTATAAATTATCCATTTATAAATTTAATGATTTCAATATGATTTTTTAAATAGAAAATTTAAAAAACAGTAACAAAACATAGAAACTTTGATTTGATAATAGGTAATTAGTTGGAATGGATACAATATAATTTATTTGAAATAGGCATATTTATCATATTATGAATACAATTAGCCTGAAATTTGAAAATCATATTCGAAAAGAAGAGAATTTGCTTTTTCATAATTAAGGTTTTTTTTAAAGTAATACATGATGATATTAAACTTTCAGTCATATTAAACACATTGACTTCATTATATACATTCTATTACCTTCTATTATTCTATCACCAAAATATACTCAAAGGATGTCTGATGTTTTAAATCTGCTAAACAAAAATGCAAATTTCTTAAGCTGGTCAGCTTCCCATGTCATAACCACCTCATGAAATAGAAATAAACAATTTTAATCAGTAGATATTCTGGTAAAAGTGTGTATACAGCCCGAGAATGAGTTTGAGTGTGTGTGTGGAGTGGGGGGGAATAGTATTAACAAACTACACCTTTAGATTACAGTATCATATCATGTCCTTTAGCCCTGTTTGAATGGCTAACCTTCAAGTTTCTGGTTTTCTTTTTCCATTCGAAGCAACAGGATTTGTTGGTGTATAGCTTTTCTCCACAAACTCCTCAGTTCCTCCGACTTTTTTCTTTCTTCAACCTTTTCTGGGTCATCGTCACCAGACACGAATATAACCAGCGGTTCCTCCTCCATGGGTGGAGCAAGAGGGGACAGTGGCAGCAGCTCACTCGTGTCCAGTCCGTCTGCAGAGAAGAAAACAGTGAGAGGCATTCCTAAGTCGTAACCCAGACTACAGAAGTTCTCTCTGGACTTGACGCTCTCTCCTCCTATATTCCACTTGTAAAGTTGTTCACAAAGCTGCTCTCCCAGTAACTGTCAGTTTCTGGAACTAATGATTTAAGTAAATTCGCTAGACTGAATTCCCCTTCCAGATTTCCCTCTCCTAGTGAAATGAAAGTATATGTAATTTCACCACTTCTTCTTTCCACACAAAATGACCTATAAGATAGGTGCTCTAAAATGACCTGGCCTTTCCCCAGAGTTCAACACTTCTGCAATTTTTCTGTGTATATTCTCTGTGCAAAACAAAAAGATTACGTCCGTAAGCATTAGTGACCTCCTAAGGTCTACACCTACCATCAAGATCTGTCAAGAGTAAAGCAGCTGAGCGACTCTGGTCATGGCTCAGCTCAGCAATGCTCATTCCTGCAACACTATAACCCAATTTCCGGAGCTCATTCTCGCCCTCCATTCTAGACCATCTTTTTCACTGTTGCCAATTATTTCCTATTAACAATCATGATTTTGTGTCTTAAAACATTTCAGTGGATGCATATATTCCATAGAACAAAGTCCAAACTCCTGGGAATAGCACATAGACCGCTTCAGACTTTGACCTCAAGTAACCTTTCCAACTTCTTGTCTCTATCTGCCATCCTCTGCTGTCATGATGCTGAATTTCTCATGACTCCCTGACCCACAAAGTTCTCTGCAATGACTCTAGAGCTTTTCTCGTCCCTTTTTCTGAAAGATGCTTCTCCCAGCAATGAGTTTAAATAAATACGTAACTTTTTTGTAAAGCTTTCTTTGACCACCCCAGACAGAGTTACTTTTATCTCTAGAAATGTTTCTTCCTTGTTTTTTTTTTTTTCTTTATTAATTGACCTCGGCCCTTAGCCTTATTATTTACTTCCTTAATAAATAATTTTTAAAAAAAAATCTTACTGTATGGATTGAATACTTAGTACATTTGAATTTTGGCTTTCTTGGTTTTAGAACTGCCCTTTACATACCACTCAATTTTGATTTGTAGGGCTCTGATCATATTTTCTTCCTTCTAGTTTCTAGGAATACAGTTTTCAGCCTCCAAACACATGAAATTTTTTAGTTGTCCTCTAATTCTTTCTCCCTTCCTCCCTCCCTCCCTCCTTTCCTTCCTTCCTTCCTCCTTTTTGCAGGGTGATCAGAGAATATAGTATAAATAATCATGATTATCTGGAATTCATTTAAAAATCTTCATAGCCAAGTACATAAATATTTTTTACAACTGTTCCATGTGTGCTGAAAATGAATGAACTTTCTCTATAGGTGGCGAGGTTCTATACAAATATCAGATCAAGCTTGTTTAATTGTGTTTCTCAAATATTATCTACGTTTAATTTCTCTATATTTAATTTTCAGAGAGGAATATGTTAAAATCTCCCATGAGAGTTATTTATTTATTTCTCCCGCAAATTTTGTTTAGTGTTATTTTCTAGCTCTCCAAGCTATATAATTATGAGTGTTCTCACCATTGTTAAATCTTTTTGTTTATTGTTACATTTACTTTGCGCCTTTGGGCATTTTGCTTTAATTTCTTATAGGTCTGATATGCAAAGAGAGCTGCCAGGGCTCTCTTTTGATTGATGTTTGCCTGGTGTATCTGCATCCACTTTTCTATTGTTAAATATTTCTATGTTACTTTGTTTTACGTGTGACTCTTGTAAAAGAATGTTGCTTTTCTAATAATAAAAAAATCTATGACTTCTTTTCCATCACTATGCTAGTGCCCTATGCATTATGAAGCAGGCCCCAAAACACGTTTTGAAAATTCATTCATTCATCCATTCATTCAACATGATTTGCTGAATGTCTAATAGGTTCTAATGATATCTGACACGTTAACCACTATATCGGATATAAAAAGGGAAGTTGTTTCCCTACTGTAATCACTTAAATCTCTTTGTACACAAAGCACCACATTCCATTCCCTAATTTACGACGCTGGTAAGGGGTAACTGTAGTAAGTATCACACGAACCCTGCTGCTGCATGGCCGAGGGAGATTTGTTCATGGGAGAGGCAACCCTAAGGAAAATGCGCTGCCGCCAGGAAATTCGGCGAGGAGTGACAGGGGTTCCTCCAACGTTTAGGGACTCATTGCTGCAGGTCGACGAGGTCCTTTTTCTCCCCTCTCCATCACTGTAGAAAGCACATAAATATATAACTTGTAAGGGGAACTGCGTAACATGATCCTTCACAACAAAATGGCAGCACAAGCCAGTCACAAGTTCTACCACGGGCAAGCACAAGCCACAGGCAACATGGAGCGATGCGTCACCAGGCACACCGGTCACCCAGGCCACCACATCCTGGGTCAGATGCAGTCCAGGCCACAGCCCAGTCATCAGAAGCTCACCTGTTTCTACTCATTCCATAGTAGCCAACCATTTCAGGTTCTAGCCTGAGCAAAGGAAGTACTTATACAGAGGAGCAAAGGTTGCTTGACTAATGAACTCATGCTTTCCTAAAATCAGCTAAAAACGAAAATTAGTAGTTATTCTAAACAACGTCAATATTTCATAAAAGGCTCTTAAAGGGCTTTTCTTATAGCTCTTATAGGATGGCTGACAAGACAGCTTCTAGTTGCCTGTAACTGTTAAATCTGTCTCCAGAGTGTTAGCTACTAACAGCTGGATCGTGATAGAAAGTAACCAGAACAAAGGCAGAAGAGTCAACCTTGGGATTATTGTTAGGCGATATAGTAAAGAAAAAAGTGCGGCCAAATGAGATCGGATAGGTTACATTTTAAAACATTAAGCAGATTTCTTTAGAGCAGGACTTCTTAGAGACTATAATATGCTAGCATGCACTGTGCTTCTCCAGAGGGATATAAGTATACAGAAATTCCCTAACTAACTTAAATTATTTGACCCCAGAATCAACTTCCTTAACTTTTTGGGGTGGTGAGGTAGGCAGCTGGGTATGTCACATCTTTCTACATGGGTGCTTTGTGAAACAAACATACAGAAATGCTGGTCTGCTCTAAGAATTTCATTTTCTAGGAAAGAGCACTCTAAATTCTGCTGGGGCTATCTGCAAGAAAAGGTCATTATTTTTAAAGAAGGTCATAATGACTCAAACTTAACTTTTGAGACCAATTACATTAGCAGCCAAAATACCATGCAATAACTGTTGCTGCTCGTGGTGGGAATATTTTGCTCTTTTAAGTTTTAAAGTCTCTGAGCTTTCCTGAGAGAATGATGAAGATAACAATATTTACACGTGGTGATACCAACAAGTGAAGGTGCGCAAACTTCTGATGGAGCCAAGAAGTGTTAGTAGTTAGGGCAGAAAGGAAACTCAGCGAAAAAAGCCACAACCCCACGTACATACTCAGAGGAACTCACTAAGGCGAAGAAAATCAAAAGTCAGAAGAGCAATTCAGCCCTTACCTGTCATCTTTGTATTTACTTTGTGTATCCATACTCACAGTTACCAGGTAATTCAGTTATTTCTAATCTTGATCTATCTTTCTGGAACTACTGCTTCTAGATTAGCTAAATTAAGTTTAAGAAAGAGACATACCTTTGAGCTGCTACACAGACAGCAAATGACATGCTGGATCATGATACTTCAGAAAGTAGCTGATACACACATCCCAAAACAGTAAAACCCACTTTGTTATGTACCCTGGATAAAGTTATAACCCTAATATGTGTCCACAGTTCACAGCTCTGCCATACTGAATGAATATATCCACCTTCACTTCCCCTTTGGAAAGCATTAATTCAAGTATTTCGCTTTTGGGAACTACGATTCAAATGTTCTATATGCAATAGTTATATCCTAAGAAACAAGCTTAGCCTACCCTGTATCTTCGTTTGTGTAACACTATTTCACTGGCAGTTATGTGCTAAATGCCCAACTCAAGGATGTATTTCTAGCTCCTAGTGTAGTAACTGGCTATTAATAGTAAGCACTCAACAAATATCCATGGAATAAATTAATATTGTAAAACCATTAAAAACATTAACTCAGAAGGTTAAGTAAAATGGACAAAAAATATTGGCTAGGCTAACATGTCAGGAATAAATAAAAGATCTACCTTCTTAAAACCCTTTGTTGGTAGTCACAGCTTTTTACGTTTTTCTGGCAAAAAGTTCTAACAGCTCTGTTTCCCAAAAGCACAGACTGAGGTGTCGACGGCACTGGTAGGTATTGACAATGACAATACTGGTAATAAACAACATAAGGCATCTTTTTTCCAGATAGTGAAACAGCTATATAAGGGTATCTAATTTATAATTTAAGCCTAGGAAGCTAAGTGAAATACTTATGTAGAAGCAACTATTTCAATGCCTCACAGGATAAGTGTTCAATAAATAGTAGTTTCTCTTGACTTTTTAAGACCTCTAACAACAAAAATAGAATAAACCAAACCTAAGGGTTCTGAAACTTTTATATTTTAATGCTGGAATTAAAACATCTTTTCCAATTCAGTGTTAATGACATATCAAGAATTTGGGTAGTACTAAAAGTAAAATTGAGAAGAACCCATATCATTTTCATTATTGCCTGTAAAATATACAGTTTGGGGGGAAATAGGCTATAAAATTGGTGCATGGTGTACCCTTACATTAGCCCAATATTACAGATTTGAAAATTTCACAACATCTAAAACTTTATATCCTGTAATCTAAATAAATTGCCAAATGACGCATTTTCTTCATATGTCTGGAATTTAATAGCCAGTAACAAGCCAAAAATTAGCTGTCAAAATATAAGATAATGCTACACTAAAAGGAAGTACTTACATAACAGACCATTGACCCTTTATCATGTACCAGAAAACGACATCCTGAAAAAGCAGTTTGGTGGCCAAGATAAGGCAAAAGCTGCCCTGCTTCATCTAGTAAGAGAAATATGTATTCTAAAGTCAGGGTCCAGATAAGGGTTTCAACAGTCAGTGCATATAAGTTCTCTTTCCATTTCTAAATGGAAGAATGTCATGTATTTTAGCAGAGAAATAACTTCAGAGTATTATTACATTACATGTTCATTTATGTAAATGTCTCACTTCGTTTTCTTTGCTTTTGAAATCATTGCATTCCAAAATGTAAACACTTTTTTATTTTTAAATAGGAAGATCAAATCAAAAACACATTAATATATATACCAACATACATTGGTAAATTAATTATCTTTACATTTTTTAGATGATGAAGCAAATAAGAACCATTACCTTATTTTTTCAAATAATCTTTTCCCTCCTTCTTTTGTATTTTGGAATATCAATACATGCATTATAAAACTGTTTCCCAAGAGACATATCCAGGAAAAGTATTCTGTGCCAGCATTACCTCTATGAAAATTTGTTAAATTAAAAATTAATAACTAGGAAGGAAATACAACATAGAGAATGTCCATCTAATTTTGTATTGGTATAGTCTATATATACTTTCTATTACCAGTCACCAATTAATCAAGAACCACAATCCATGAACAGAAATGAGAGCTTTATAAGGGCAGGATAGAGGAAATCCTCTACTATGTGTATCACGGTGTAAGCTGGGAGGCACTTCCAAGTCCTTCTGGACACAGCATCTATCAAAAGCTACAGATATGATATGAACCTACCCACAGAGCTTCAAGATAACTTTTTAATATATCCTTGACCAAGCAGTTATAGCCTTCAGCTATTACACTGACATTACACTTCTTATATTAACACAGAATTTTTAATGCATACTTACTTGCCTGCTTTAATAAAAATTAATTCCAATAACAATAACACTGGACATGGCACAGAATGAAGGTGTTTTAGTGACCACGCACAGGGACTCAACTTTAAGAAGGATGCAGTCATGTTTTATTTCCCACCAGGGCAACACACACACTTTTCACAAAGGTAAATAAACTCTTAGGCCAGGACCACTTTTACAAGGCATTGTTCTGTGGGGCAAAAGCCCCCATCTCCCAACCCCCTTATTAGCACCCATCTAAAACTACCAGTATCATGAAGTCCAAATAAATGTCTACAAGCTGATTGAATCTATATCTAAATCACAATGCATTACACTCAAGATGGAAACAAAACTTGATTAATGGCATAGCAACCATTTAACAGAAATCTGAAAAGTCTTTCTCTCTGTAAATACCTGAAGAAAGGTTACATGGAACAGCGCAGTGTTGAAACTTGAGTTTCTTCCACAGGACCCATAGTACAATTTAACTCATAATTGCTTTAGGTGGACTAATAGTTTATCTAAGCCCTGGCTTCAGCTGGGTACGAATCTGTCATCCTATGGAAAATCTTTACTAATTAAATAAAACTGAGAATGAGCTATTCTAGTGGAAACTAATATATAGCATCTGAGCTGAGTCAAAAGAGATAGATTAATCAATGGGTAAAACAAAAAAAGAACAAGAAGAAAGAATTTTATTTCCTAAACTCTACACTGAATGAAAAACAATTTAAGTTTTTTGCATTGGAATTTAAAATATCTCTGGGTGCTCGGTGCTTTGTGACCACCTAGAGGGGTGGGATGGGGAGGGTGGGAGGGAGGGAGATGCAAGAGGGAAGAGAAATGGGAACATATTGTATATGTATAACTGATTCACTTTGTTATAAAGCAGAAGCTAACACACCATTGTAAGGCAATTATACTTCAATAAAGATGTTTAAAAAATAAAAAAAAATTAAAAAATAAATAAAAAAAAAAAAAGAAAGATTTGTTCCCTTTCAAACACTTTGCAAAGAATCAAATTGTTAGGTTAACTTACCTCATGCTGTATGAAAACCTGAATTCCTAGCCCTCCCGCTGAAATATTTAGTGTGCATGTACTGCAAGTCATACCTATCATTTATTTTTAATTGCAATAAACTTATGTTTGCCATAAAAAAAAATAAAATAAAATAAAATAAAATAAAATATCTCTGGGTAGCTCATTTGCTTACTCACATCCTTATAACCTAAGGTTATAAAAATGACATCAAGCAAGATATTAAACCTCCTTGGGGCTCAGTCTAACCATAAGTCTAAAATCAGGAAATTATGGGCCAGATGACTCCTAAGGTAATACACAGACCTAACTCTATGTTTGTAGTAGAACTTAGAAAGACACACAGTAAAGCCTAACATTTCTGTTGGGCTTTAAAATGTAGATAAGAAATTATTATTGAAATGGTCTTACACCCAATCATTAAAAAAATGTAAGTCAATTACAAGTCTCAAAAAAGTCACTTTTTATCTTATCAATGTGGCCAAGATAATTTTTTTCCTTTGAATATCTCATTCTAGTCCAATCTTTGATACTGGATTTTACTCCCACTAGAAAGAAATCTAAATGTCAGTGGCCCCAAACAGGAAGATGGGGATGTCTGTTTTCCATTGGGTTTGTGATATGATCAAAGCATAGAAACGAGAACAAAGTAAAGAATAATCATTTTCAGTTAAGTTGCTCAGCAGTGATTCTGGATATTTACCACAAAAAGCATATGGGTCAAGAGGAAGAAATGTCATCACAGATGTGGTCAGACTTCCATAATGAGGAAGTAGGTGTTTTCCTGTGTCCAGCCCAGTGGGAGGTCTGGAAGGCCTCAGCAGTGTCTCAAAGTAACCAATGCGTCAGGAATTACGATGAACAGAAATAAACTAATAATTCTCTTCAGTGAAAACCAGATTCGATTTTATGAGGATGTTTCTTTTAAGGTTCTGATTTCTGCATCTTCTTGGGATTTGAAATAAACTCCTCTAATGTACACATGCACCTCCAAACTAGCAAATTAACTTCCATTAGTTCAAAATTTTAATTAGTTTTTGATTGAAGGCCACAGCACAGTCCTAAAGAACGTCAACATGGAATAGACTAGAAACAGGATTTCTATTTGCAATCAACCTTTTATATGATCATTCATGGTCTTTGATTACACCAGGCATCACATTTCCCCTACTATATACCCTTCACAGCACTGGGAGGATGGCATGCATTCAGAAGACAGCCAAAACTGATTTTTAAATTAATGGTGATAATCAGTTGGAAGAATTAATAAAGTTTTAAACAAAAATATTTAGGCCTCTAATCACCTTGACTCTAAAGCAGTGTCCCGTCTAGTACAACAGGAAAACAAGGAACAGCATTAGCATAGAGAAAGAGAGATGTCCCAAACCAGGATTTAGAATAAAAAGGCATTCCCATAAGACATGAATAAAGCACAGATAATTTCAATAATGTACCATAATGAGTGATTACACTATTTTTCTCAGTGAATATGAGAGAACTATAGAACCAAAACTACCACAAAGTACTTACCAGCAAAAATCTATTTTCTCATTGAAAAGTTTTATAAGCAGAAGTAATGGCTATCATTTGACCAATGAATTTCAATATAAATATTTTTAAAATATAGGCTTAAAAGCTGAGAAGCAATAATAAGGAGGAACAAAGATGCTTGTTTATAAAAGGATATATTATATTTGATAAATGGATGTTATATAAATATACCATCTCATCATACACAATTATATTTTAGCTACTACACAATGAAATAACATTAAATTTTTAAGAATTAATTTGAAGGTAAAACAAAACGTATGTGTACTCCCTTTCCTTTAGCATCTCAGTGCTCTGCAAATGAACCTACTAATCAATAAACCATGATATTAAAAAGATCTTGGCTTCTTTTTCTCAGCCTGCTTATAAACAATAATCTACATGTTTTTAATAATTCAGAATCATGGTCCTGGAGAAGAATGCCTAACCTGAATTTAAAATTTCAAATTAACATGCTCTTTAAATAGTATTTGTTAGCCTATGTGCTAACCTACCATATACCTTACTTAACTATGAATATTTAGAGATCCACTCTATGCATCTAATAAGATATGAGTTACCCAAATGAAAAGAAAATACCTGGTGTGGGAAGACACGCAGTTAGCGTCTCCCCACAACTAGGGCACCTGCCGGCCACTGGGAGGGGACTCTGATGCCCAAGGAGACGGGAGGAACCCCAAAGTGAACTGGTAGGATGAAGGCGGACTGAGGGGGTAGAAGAAGTGGAGGCCAGACAGGATTGGCTCCCCTGAGGCTGGGGAGTTGAGGAGAGGTAGGCGGGAGAGACTCTCAGGGAAGAGCGGGAAAAGAGCAGAGGGCAATCGCCTCACCCACTCGGGCCAGGGAGCCTGCTGAGCTGCCAAGCTGGTACCCCCAATCCAAAGCCCCATCCAGGCCGCGTGGGTCCTGGGGGCATAGGAGGGAGGCCGGGGAGATCAGGAGAGGCAGGCGGGAGGGGCCATCCAGTAGGACCGAGAGAGGAGTGGAGAGGTTGATTGCCCCACCCACTCGGGCCAGGGGAGACTGCTGAGCTCCCAGGCTGGTCCTCTGCCCTCCAAGGCCCCCCACCCCGGCCGAATTGGTGCTGGGGGCTTAGAAGGGAGGCCAGGGAGGTTAGGAGAGGCAGGTGGGAGGAGCCCCCCGGGAGAAGTGGGAGAGGAGAGGAGGGCGTTTGCCCTGTCCACTCGAGCCCAGGAAGCCTGCTGGGTTCCCAGGTGAGGTCCCCTGCCCTCTGAGACCGAGCTGGGGGGCAGGCCTGGGCCCCTTCTGTTCCTTGAGCCTAAGCCCCACCCCCCCACAGCCGCCAGGGCCTTTTCCAGCCCTGTGGGTCCTGAGCATTGGCCCCGCCCACCACCCAAACCTCTCCTTTGCTTAGGCCCCACCCTCCACAGCCAAGGCTTTCTCCCCGCTCCCCCCCCCCCCTTTTTTTCTTTTCCCTCCTCCTCTTTTTTGCTATTGTGGTACTGATGTACCTTCCAGTTATTGATTCATCTATATTTTTATTTTTATATTCTTCCTAACATATCTGTTAGTTTCCCAGTCTAATTTTATTTTTTACTTTGTTATTGTTCTTTTTTTTTTTTTGCCGCCCCAGGCAGCTTGCAGGATCTTGGTTCATGAGCCCAGGGGTGGGTGGAAGCTCCTGCAGTGGGAGCTCCGAGTCCAAACCACTGAGCTAACAGAGAACCTCAGACCCCAGGGAATATTCATCAGAGTGAGCTCTCACGGAGCTCCTCATCTCAGCACCAAGACCCAGCTCTACCCAACAGCCTAAAATCTCCAGTGTTGGAAGCCTCAGGCCTAACAACCAGCAAAACAGGAACATAATCCCACTCATTAAAAAAAAAAAAAAAAAAAGGGCTTCCCTGGTGGCACAGTGGTTGAGAATCTGCCTGCCAATGCAGGGGACACGGGTTCGAGCCCTGGTCTGGGAAGATCCCACATGCCACGGAGCAACTGGACCCGTGAGCCACAATTACTGAGCCTGCGCGTCTGGAGCCTGTGCTCCGCAACAAGAGAGGCCACGATAGTGAGAGGCCTGCGCACCGCGATGAAGAGTGGCCCCCACTTGCCACAGCTAGAGAGAAAGCCCTAGCAAAGAAACGAAGACCCAACACAGCCATAAATAAATAAATAAATAAAATAAAATTAAAAAAAAGAGACGGCAAAAATATACATCACAGATAAAGGAGCAAGGTAAAAACCTACAAGACCAAATAAATGAAAAGGAAATAGGCAATCTACCCGAAAAAGAATTCAGAGTAATGATAGTAAAAATGATCCAGAATCTTGGAAATAGAATGGAGTCACGGATTGAGAAAATACAAGAAATGTTTAACAAAGATCTAGAAGAACTACAGAACAAACAAACAGAGATGAACAGCACAATAACTGAAATGAAAAATACACTGGAAGGAATCAATAACAGAATAACTGAGGCAGAAGAACGAATAAGTGAGCTGGAAGACAAAATGGTGGAAATAATTGCTGAGGAGCAGAATAAAGAAAAAATAATGAAAAAAATTGAAGACAATCTCAGAGACCTCTGGGACAACACTAAACACACCAACATTCGAATTATAGGAGTCCCAGAAGAAGAAGAGAAAAAGAAAGGGTCTGAGAAAATATATGAAGAGAGTATAGATAAAAACACCCCTAACATGGGAAAGGAAATAGTCACCCAAGTCCAGGAAGCACAGAGAGTCCCTTACAGGATAAACGCTAGGAAGAACACACCAAGACACATATTAATCAAAGTAACAAAAATTAAATTAAAAGAAAAAAATATTAAAAGCAGCGAGGGAAAAACAAAAATTAATATACAAAGGAATCCCCATAAGGTTATCAGCTGATTTTTCAGCAGAAACTCTGCAGGCCAGAAGGGAGTGGCAGGATATATTTAAAGTGATGAAAGAGAAAAACCTACAACCAAGATGACTCTACCCAGCAAGGATCTCATTCAGATTCGATGGAGAAGTCAAAAGCTTTTCAGACAAGCAAAAGCCAAAAGAATTCAGCACCACCAAACCACCTTTACAACAAACGCTAAATGAACTTCTCTAGGTGGGAAGCACAAGAGAAGGAAAAGACCCACAAAAAACAAACCCAAAACAGTTAAGAAAATGGTAATAGGAACATACATATTGATAATAACCTTGAATGTAAATGGATTAAATGCCCCAAACAAAAGACACAGACTGGCTGAATGGATACAAAAACAAGACCCATACATATGGTGGCTACAAGAGACCCACTTCAGACCTAGGGACACATACAGACTGAAAGTGAAGGGATGGAAAAAGATATTCCATGCAAATGGAAATCAAAAGAAAGCTGGAGTAGCAATACTTGTATCAGATAAAATAGACTTTAAAATAAAAACAGCTACAAGAGATACGGAGGGGCACTATATAATGATCAAGGGAATCAATCCAAGAAGAAGATATAACAATTATAAATGTTTATGCACCCAACACAGGAGCACCTCAATACATAAGGCAAATGCTAACAACCATGAAAGGAGAAATCAACAGTAACAAGATAATAGCAGGGGACTTTAACAGCCCACTTACACCAATGGACAGATCAT
The DNA here is from genome assembly GCF_028021215.1 of Eschrichtius robustus. NCBI lineage: Eukaryota > Metazoa > Chordata > Mammalia > Artiodactyla > Eschrichtiidae > Eschrichtius > Eschrichtius robustus. The sequence goes on from NC_090841.1 coordinate 50,724,808, forward strand.
CCAAACAGAAAGTAAATAAAGAAACACAAGCTTTACATGACACAATAGACCAGATAGCTATAACTGATATTTATAGAACATTCCACCCGAAAGTGACAGAATACACTTTCTTCTCAAGTGCACATGGAACATTCTCCAGGATAGATCACATATTGGGTCACAAATCAAGCCTCGGAAAATTTAAGAAAATTGAAATCGTATCAAGCATCTTTTCTAACCACAACGCTATGAGATTGGAAATCAATCACAGGAAAAAAACTGTAAAAAACACAAATACATGGAGGCTAAACAGTGCGCTACTAAATAACCAAGAGGTCACTGAAGAAATCAAACAAGAAATTAAAAACTACATACAAACAAATGACAATGAAAACACGATGACCCAAAACCTATGGGGCACAGCAAAAGCAGTTCTAAGAGGGAAGTTTATAGCAATAAAATCTCACCTCAAGAAACAAGAAAAATCTCAAATAAACAATCCAGCCCTACACTGAAAACAACTGGAGTAAGAAGAACACAGAAAACCCAAAGTCAGTAGAAGGAAAGAAATCATAAAGATCAGAGCAGAAATAAATGAAACAGAAATGAAGAAAACAGAAGCAAAGATCAATAAAATGAAAAGCTGGTTCTTCGAGAAGATAAACAAAATTGATAAACCCTCACCCAGACTTACCAAGAAAAAAAGGGAGAGGGCACAAATCAATAAAATTAGAAATGAAAAAGGAGAAATCACAACTGACACTGCAGAAATACAAAGGATTATAAGAAACTACCACAAACAACTCTATGCCAATAAAATGGACAACAACAAAGAAATGGACAAATTCTTGGAAAGGTACAATTTTCCAAGACTGAACCAGGAAGAATTAGAAAATATAAACAGACCTATCCCAAGTAATGAAATTGAAACTGTAATTTAAAATCTTCCAACAAACAAAAGTCCATGACCAGATGGCTTCACAGGCAAATTCAATCAAACATTTAGAGGACAGCTAACACCGATCCTTCTCAAACTCTTCCAAAAAATTGCAGAAGGAGAAACACTCCCAAATTCATTCTACGAAGCCACCATCACGCTGATACCAAAACCAGAAAAAGATATCACAAAAAATGAAAATTATACACCAATATCACTGATGAACATACATGCAAAAATCCTGAACAAGATACTAGCAAACAGAATCCAACAGCACGTTAAAAGGATCGTACACCATGATCTAGTGGGATTTACCCCAGAGATGCATGGATTCTTCAATATATGCAAATCAATCAATGTGATACACAACATTAACAAATTAAGGAATAAAAACCATATGATCATCCCAATAGATGCAGAAAAAGCTTTTGACAAAATTCAACACCCATTTATGATAAAAACTCTCCAGAAAGTGGGCACAGAGGGAACCTCCCTCAACATAATAAAGGCCATATATGACAAACACACAGCAAGCATCCTACTCAATGGTGAAAACCTGAAAGCATTTCCTCTAAGATCAGGAACAAGACAAGGATGTCCACTCTCTCCACTCTTATTCAACATAGTATTGGAAGTCCTAGCCACAGCAATCAGAGATGAAAAAGAAATAAAAAGAATACAAATTGGAAAAGAAGAAGTAAAACTGTCACTGTTTGCCGATAACATGATATTATACATAATAAATCCTAAAGATGCCACCAGAAAACTACTAGAACTAATCAATGAATTTGGTAAGGTTGCAGGATACAAAATTAATGCACAGAAATCTGTGGCATTCTTATACACCAACAATGAAAAATCAGAACGAGAAATTAAGGAAACACTCCCACTTAACACTGAAACAAAAAGAATAAATACCTAGGAATAAACCTGCCTAAGGAGGTGAAAGACTTGTACTCAGAAAACTATAAAACACTGACGAAAGAAATCAAAGATGACATAAACAGATGGAGAAATATACCATGTTCTTGGATCGGAAGAATCAATATTATGAAAATGACTATAGTACCCAAAGCAATCTATAGATTCATTGCAATCCCTATCAAACTACCAATGGCATTCTTCACAGAATTAGAACAAAAAATTTTACAATTTGTATGGAAACACAAAGGACCCCAAATAGCCAAAGCAATCTTGAGAAAGAAAAACGAAATTGGAGGAATCAGGCTCCCTGACTTCAAACTATACCACAAAGCTACAGTAATCAAGACAATATGGTACTGGCGCAAAAACAGAAATACAGATCAATGGTACAGGATAGAATGCCCAGAGATAAACAAATGGGACTTAATGAAACTTAAAAGCTTTTGCACATCAAAGGAAACCATAAACCAGACAAAAAGACAACCCTCAGAATGGGAGAAAATATTTGCAAATGAAACAACAGACAAAGGATTAATCTCCAAAATATACAAACAGCTCATGGAGCGCAATATCAAAAAAAACAAACAATCCAGTTAAAAAATGGGTGGAAGACCTAAACAGACATTTCACCAAGAAAGACATACAGATGGCCAAGAGGCACATGAAAACATGCTCAACATCACTAATTATTAGAGAAATACAAATCAAAACTACAATGAGGTATCACCTCACACTGGTCAGAATGGCCATTATCAAAAAGTCTAGAAACAACAAATGCTGGAAAGAGTGTGGAGAAAAGGGAACCCTCCTGCACCGTTGGTGGGAATGTAAATTGATACAACCACTATGGAAAACAGTAGGGAGGTTCCTTAAAAAACTAAAAACAGAATTACCATATGACCCAGCAATCCCACTACTGGCATATACCCTGAGAAAACCATAATTCAAAAAGACACATGTACCACAATGCTCACTGCAGCTCTATTTACAATAGCCAGGACATGGAAGCAACCTAAGTGTCCATCGACAGTTGAATGGATAAAGATGTGGCACATATATACAATGGAATAGTACTCAGCCATAAAAAGAAACGAAATTGAGTTATTTGTAGTGAGGTGGATGGACCTAGAGTCTGTCATACAGAGTGAAGTGAGTCAGAAAGAGAAAAACAAATACCATATGCTAACGCGTATATATGGAATCTAAAAAAAAAAAAAAAAATGGTACTGATGAACCTAGTTGCAGGGCAGGAATAAACAGGTAGACATAGAGAATGGACTTGAGGACATGGGGTGGGACGGCGAAACTGGGGCGAAGTGATAGTAGCATCCACATGTATACACTACCAAATGTAAAATAGTTGGCTGGTGGGAAGCAGCAGCATAGCACAGGGAGATCGGCTGGGTGCTCTGCGATGACCTAGAGGGGTGGGATAGAGAAGATGGGAGGGAGGCTCAAGAGGGAGAGGATATGGGGACGTGTGTATGCATATGGCTGATTCGCTTTGTTGTGCAACAGAAACTAACACAGTATTGTGAAGCAATTATACTCCAATAAAGATCTATTTAAAAAAATAAAAAAGAAAATTACATACCTTACTTGACTATGAATATTTAGAGATCCACTCTATGCACCTAATAAGATATGAGTTACCCAAGTGAAAAGAAAATTATATTTCACAGTTTTATGGACCTCCTTTCTATTCTGAATAGTTCTAGATATCATGGTAATTGTGTGCATATGATGTTTTCTCTGAAACCAGGAATAATGAGAGATGTAGAGTTCAGAAATTACTGACATAAAACCACACTCTTGAATATCCTCATTCTTAGGAAATTCAGACTAAAGTATTCAGAGTAAAAGGACATGATATCTGCAACCTACTCACAAATGGCTTAGAATAAAAAAATATATGTATATATATATATATATGTATGTATGTACATATACATGTAAACAGGCAGACTGATAAAGCAAATGTTAAAAATTGATGAATCCGGATAAAGAGTTAGCAGTTCTCCATAATATTTTTGCAACTTTCCTGTAAATTCGGAATCGTTTCACAATACCAATTTTTTAAAAACTCTCTCCAAGATTCTAACTAGTAAATTTATGTCTAAGTGACTTATTAATTGAAATAAACCTATTAAGAGTGAATTTTGTCCAATAATTTTACTATTGTGTAGATAGTCATCAATAATGCATGGGTATGTACCACTACAGACATGTATAATAATATCCAGGGAGAGTACACTTTAAAAGCCAAAGGACTAGAAATAACCCACATGTCCACTGGCAAATGAATGCACTGTGAAATAGTAAATGAAATACTATCCAGCAATAAAAATGAACTGAAGTGCACATAAAAATAGGAATGAATCTCATAAACTAATTTAAGTGAAGCAAGCCAGATATAAAATAATTTATGCTGTATCATTCCATGTATAGAAAGTTCAAAACCAGGCAAAACTGAACTATGGTATTTGAGGTCAGGATGTGGGATAGAGATTGGGTGGGAAAACGTGAGGAGCTGCAGGTGTGCTGGTAGCATTCCATGTATTGACTGGGTTGGGGTGATGTGGGATGTTCACTCTGTGATAATCCATGGAGCTGGATGCTTACGATTAGCGTACTTTTTTCTTTTCCGGTATAGTTTTTAGGGATTAGCGTACTTTTTAATGAAAAATGTTAAGTGTCTTTTTGGCTTATTGATTCTATGCTGTCAAGTTACAAAACAGCGTACAAAAAGTACACAAAAACATGCCAAAAAGTGCTCTCTGATTTTTAGAACTTCTCAGAGCCAAGAGAACACTACAAAGTACAGAAAATACGATGATTTTTAATGATCCTATAAATTTAAAAGTTCTCCACATGTTTAAATATAGCATTTCAAATAAGATCACTGCAAAGAAGTGAATTTTTTTCAATAAAAAACTAAGTATTTGTCCTCTGACTTCAATATCCTCCTATTAGAATGAGGTACAGAAGGCTAAGGGAAGCTAGGCACAAGAATGATACATACATCTAGGCAGAAACTACCGAAGATGAACATATATCCATACATTAAAAACTATAAATAATCTTTTTTTTAAAAGTCACTGCTTTTGTTCTCTATAACCTATTCACAGCTAGTCTTTGACCTTTTTATGGCTGTTCCTAATTGTCACCTCAGGCATGGTTCTATTTCTGGAAGGAAACAGGGATTCTCCAGATGCTCACTTTAACATAACAACAGGAAACTGCAAATGGGTGTCATTGAAAGCACTGTATTCTTAGTAAGTAGTACTATGGAGATGAGGCAAACTGACATTTTTATATGTGTACATCCTCAGTTCTCTAAATTCATTGCATATTCCATATACATTATGCTATTTTTATGGCTATCTTCCTTTAAATCTTCTCCCATAAGGTTGTCGCTGAAAAACCCTTTAAAATCAATTCTTCATCAACTTTCTTCACTAGCAATTCAATGTTTCAACATAACTTTGTACTAATTCAGAGGAAGGTTCAGATTCAAAATTTTATTAATCCAATATTAATCATCTTTCTTGGGATGAAAAAAATGGACACACATGGACAAAAGATATTCAGGGATAATTCAAGCATTATTCTAATTTAACTAGCTACTGTGGGTTACCTAATTATATGCTAACTTTTTGGATTCCCTAAATCTAAAAGAAAGGAGGCCAAAGACTACCCAAGAAGATTTTAGTGGCACACAGGCTAGTTGATAGCATGTATTCCTCTCCCTGACTGCAAAAATTGCCAATTATCGAACAATAGAAACAACCCAAATATCCATCAGCAAGAGAGTGGATAAATTCTGCTGTATTGAATGGAATACTATACAGCAATAAAAATGAATGGCTCAAGCTACACATAAAAATAGGAATGGGGCTTCCCTGGTGGCGCAGTGGTTGAGAGTCTGCCTGCCAATGCAGGGGACACGGGTTCGAGCCCTGGTCTGGGAAGATCCCACATGCCACGGAGCAGCTGGGCCCGTGAGCCACAATTACTGAGCCTGCGCGTCTGGAGCCTGCGCTCCGCAACAAGAGAGGCCGCGATAGTGAGAGGCCCGTGCACCGCGATGAAGAGCGGCCCCCGCTTGCCACAGCTAGAGGAAGCCCTCGCACAGAAAAGAAGGTCCAACACAGCCATAACTAACTAACTAAATAAATAAATTAATTAAAAAAAAAAAAATAGGAATGAATCTCAGAAGCTTCTAAGCCAACAACAACCCTTTGAGAAGAATTCCCAAATTAATCCACCACTTTCCAAAGGCTAGAATATCCCACTGAGAATTTGCATGATCAGTAAGATTTCATAATTTCAAAAAATTGTAATTACGGCAATTCTTAAAAAATCACTATATTTAATTTTGTGTAGCTATAAGAGCAAGGAATAAGACTGAATAAATAGGCTACACGTTTTCAATACTGGGGACAAAAAACAAAGCAAAATCGAATGTCTACAAGATTCAAGAGCTCCCTCATGTTGCCTGAAAGAGTTGCTATCAACATGATCCTCTACCCATTATGTGACTTACACTGAGATTCAGAAAAGAAGGTCTACGTGATTGAAAAAATCAGAGAAACGCCTAGGAAATATTCTATATACTTAAAAATAAAGATATATCATATCCATTACTTTAGTATAGTTGTTTAAATCAGTGGCTTTTGGGTTCCATAAGGTATGTCCAGAGAAGCTAAGAAAAAAAGGCATGATCAGGGGAGGTTTGCTTAGTATGTGTTAGCACCAGGTCTTGCCCCAAACAAAACAAGGCTTAGACTCTGGGGCCGAAGGCAAGGAAACACACAAATAGTACAAAAAATATAATCCCTAAAGTAAGATAATCATGTCATCAAAAAGCTTTGAAACACTGGTTTTAAAAGTTTTCTTCAAATTAATTGGAAATGAAACCAATATATTAGAAACAGGTTAGAACAAGCACAACATACAGATGCATTCATGTCACTCTAAAGTTAATTAGCCACTTCTTAGTAACATATCAGTATATCACTGCAGAAAACGTTGCTTTGCAAACAGGACACTGATCTCACCTGATTTCATTTTCATACTGTGGGGACAGTCTACCTGAATTCTGGTAAAAGCTTTTCAGGAAAGAGGGGGCAGTGAAGGAAGGGGCAGAGAAGGAAGTGTGAAGACTTGGAAGACTGTTGGAAGAATTACTCTCCTTGTGCATGCGCCGAACTGATGCAAGGATGCTGGGTACAGAAAATACAGCAAATTCGTCTTAATTTACATTTTGGCACAATCTTCATTCACTATGAGATAGCATATACACAGGTTCTCGCTATAAATGTAATCAGGGCTGAATTTATATGGAAAAAAACTTATATGCATGCAGTTCTCTATTAGATGACTATGACCTAGTTCATTGTTCACAAACTGAATTCCTCATCTATGCAGCGTTTCTAAGCATATGTGTTTGTCTCTAAAAAGCTCAACAATTTTAGGACAAAAAGTGTTTGTTTTGACATGCAAAAGATACTTCAAGGGGAAAAAGTAGGAAAGCACAAATAATTACAGGAAACAAGTTCCAGAAGGAAAAACTGATTATCAGTAGTTCAAAGACTTAATTATTTTAAAGATATAAACCCTTCTAAAAATTTAAGAACAACATGTTTGGTTGTTGGAAGGCATCATAATACCTTTGGCTTAACAAACGTTAATGTCCATGTTCTTTTCTTGCAGCCTGTGGCATTGTGCAGCCATGGTTTTATCTGAATCCCTAAATCTCCTACAAAGTTTTTTTTCCAGAAGGTTCTTTTCATAGCAAGTTTTTACCATGATATAAATAGCATCTTTTCATATTGACAGAAGTTCTTTGAGCATATACATTATGAAATGTGGAAAACATAAGGAAAAACAGACATTATTAATTGTTTAAAATAATTAATGTTTTAAATTCTTGAAAATAATTTTTCCTGGAAAAAGAGACAATGTTTTGGGTAAATATAAATGATCATTAAAATTTTTCATATATACATGAATACTTAATCCTTTTTCATAAAAGAAAATCTGAGGATAATTAGTTCTATTAATTTATTTTTATATATCCTAAATATTTTATTTTTTAATATCAAATTATTCAAAAAACAACAATCAGCATTCAATTGCATCCTTAAAAGAAAAGCTGGTAAATTTGATAACAACTAATATAAAAATTAGTCTTCTTTTTACTTAGAGTTCTGTTGGGTTTTTTTTTCCTCTCTGACTGGAACCCCTATCAGACCGTTTCCTGAAACCAAACTCATAGGAACGAAGAAAAACAAAATTAGTTCTAGGATATAAATTCTGATTTGTACTACACGGTAAGAAGTATAATCATTCTACAATTCCAAATTTACCCCCTTTATTATCTCTTACCAAATGCCAAATGATTTTGTTAAATATTTTTTAAATACCATGCAAGATAGTTTCTAATGGATACTTCCTGTCAATTATGGTATATGTATTCTTCTTTGTAAACATCACTTTATTCTAGATAAAATTTTTAACAATTTTCACATTTGGCTTTAATTTATTATGAAATAAAATACAGCCAATTTTTATCTCATGTATAAAGGTAATGTAGAAGATTTTTTTAACCCTTGTGCTTACAGGAAGTTCTGCTATGTTATTTGCAAATTTGCTGACTGTTTCATGAAAGCCATCGTCAAAGAGACACTGAGGAACATGCGTTGTCAGAAGCTTTTTCAGACAAAACAACTGCCTGATATCTTGTTTTCGACATTTTTCTGGGAAGACAAAAACTATTTCCATCCAAAATGCTTTAACTCTTCTCTTTCGGGGTGCCTTAAAGCTTGCCTGTTTCCCTTAGTAACGAGGGTTTTTACCATTCAATTTATTTTTCTGACAACTAAATGTTGGCTACAGCATGAAGTCACAAATAACTCTTGACTCCACGGTGGTCAGAAGAGAGTGACAGGAGAATTTTGTTCCAGCTTCTGGAGGGAGCTTTGGACTCACCTGCACTGTTCGCTGGAGCTCTGCCTCAGAAGAGGGGAGCGGAGCCCGTGAGCCTTCCCATCCTGTAAATTCAGCTTCCTCTTCGTGCTGGAAGGTGGGTGGCTGAACGTGTGGGCCCGTCTTCGAAACTGCGGGGAGCCGGAATCCTCTTCAGGGAACGTCTGCCAGGCTGAGGACAGCGGGGAAGCTGGTGGGGTCCCTGGCGGGGAGTCTCCAGGGGAGAGGTCCTGAAACGCAAGAAGTCAGGCCTTTCCTTCCTACACCGATCATGGCAGACCTGCTCACAGGGTGCCTCTTCTTCCTCCTGAGTCACGACAAACTGTTGTAGCTTTTTTTTGTTTTTTGTTTTTTGTTTTTTACTCAATCCATGCTGAGGGCTGATCACTGTCACCACAACCCATTTCTTCTGATAAGCAGCTGTAAGACGGCATCCGTAAAGGTAGGCCAGAAAGTGAAAGGGATAATAAGAAGAGGGATGCTTTCCCCTAACCCTTTGTGGTAAGATGCTCTCCAGCTACTGTACTGTTCTCACTGTTGCCAGAAAGATGAAAAGAGATCCTGACCGAAAGAGGGTGGAGGTCCGTATTTACGTATCTACTGATTTCCATGACATATCGGTTTCCTGTACTGTCAAAACAATATCACGACGCTTAAGTGTCCAAGTCTCAGGGCAAAGATTTCAGGAAAATAAAATAAAGCCTGTTAAGTATCTTCCCTCACCATGGATGCTTCTATCTAACCACGTGTTCCCTGAGGTAAAAATTTTTTAAAAGACATGAAAAACAGGAAATGAATGAAAAGTGAGCTATGCCGGAATGCCTCTCATATTGCATGGGGAGACATCATAAATCTTTCCATTTAGACAAGTATGCTGTTTGAAATGTTTAGCCTGATAAACTTTGGTTAGGGCTAATCGACTCATAACTGGACTAAGTCCTCAATTCTACCAACAGAAAGTTTAGTGAACATATTTTAATATTTTTCCATTAAAAAAATAGGTTGCATTTGCCTCAGGTTACATGTTACAGGAAACAGGAAACCAAACCTACTGAGAATTGTCTATGAGATAAAGAAGAGCCTAACGTTGCAGTTAAAAGGGTTAAATGTGGGGGAGGGGGAAGTAATATGAGGAGAGAACAAAAGATAAAAAGATCACTGTATAAGTGCAATAATCATATGGCTCCTTTTTCTATGGCCTTGGATCAACAGTTGCTCAAATATTGTCCCCGAAAGTATACTATCTCCAAACAGTAAAACACCTGACAGAGCAGAGTTAGACAGCAAGGGATGTGTTCTGTCCCAGAAAGAGAAAGCCTCAGTTGAATAAAGAGCAACATGCTAATAGCCAGAATCTTCTTTAAAATAATAAAGGCTCAAATAGTTATTTTTTAGAAGTCATAAAGAGCTCATAACAAAATAACTAAGCACGCATATTATCATATTAGTGTTTGTTTTTACCAAGTTGCAATAGTAGGAAAAAAGGGAGCTCTGCTTAGATACCTTCTCTGAAGCAACACTGTTGGATCGTTCAAAGCTGTCCACACTTCCAAGCCGACCTCTCATTCTGTTAGCTCCCTGAGTGAAGAGAATAAAATTAAATCGTTCATAGGGTTTGAATTTTTACTTTAAAACTATAAAAGGCAGTTGCCTCTTTATGTTTGCATTACATTGATCCTTTTGGGGTTCACTCAAATTTGTTGGCAGTATTAACAGCCATTCCAGCATGGCAAAGAGAACTATCCGCAATCTACTTCCGTTACTTCTAAATCAGCCATTAGATAACCAGATATTCAGACCAAGCTTACTGAAGTGACTTTGGTTACAAAGTCAAACATTATTCACCCATAACGTCAGTGAGAGTCCCATGAACTTGGTGTCACATACAGATAAACACCCATGTGGAAAGTACAGCACAACAAACCACAACAGTTATAAAGAAAATGGTTTAATACATACAACCTCCCTACAACCTAGATCATAATTTACATTATAGGATTATAATAAACACAGGTTAAAAAAAGAAAACTGCATCCTAAAATGTATGGATTTAGCTTCATTCATTATTCCGTAATGCAAAACTACTTCAATAAAGTCTCTCTAGAAGACTAGATAAAAGTCTGCTTCAATATTGGTGAATTGGTTCTCGATTTTCTTTTCACACAGTTCTTTGGTGATGATCTAAGAAACGAACCAAAGGGATCATCTCATCTATTTCTCTCTACACTTCATGTAGGAAGAAACTGGAGCCAAGTATTGAAGGAAAGAAGATGGCTGGCTAGGAACCATATCACATAGAAGGTCTTAAGAGACAAAATACAGACTAAGATGTTCTGCCTAACTCTAAAACACATGGGAAAGTTCTAAAAAGAATAAGTAGAAATACGTCAAGTCAGTGTGACAGTGACTCTCCACAATGAAAAAACGCACAATATTTCTACAGCACTTTACAATTTTAAAGTGGGTCTCCAAACATTTCTTGGGTTTAATTGGGGGGGGGGGGTTAAGTTTCATTTTAATTTTTAATCAAAGTGATACCTACACAAAGTTTCAAAAGTCAAACTGTGCTACCAAACTTATGATGTTAAGTGGCAATCACCAGCCCCCTCCTTCACATGCTGAATCCCATTCCCCAAAAGCAAACACCTGAAATTACTTGTATCAATGCTTCTGTTATTCAGCTTACATTCCTATTCCTTAATCTTTCCATTTTAGGCACTATCCATTGACTTCCTACTCTGCAAGATGAGAGTTTAGGATTCTTACTTCATTTTCCATCCCCATACACACTTCTCTCTTCCCCTCTTCTCTCAGTAGAGTTATATCACGTGTCAGTTAAACCAATATTTTGTGCTTAGATTTTTACGACCTTGTAAATACTGTTTGCACCTGAGCTACATATTTTACTACTAATACAACTCACATCTTGTACAATTTGTTCTTCATGGAGTTAACAACTACCTCAGTAATCCCCAGTTTATTACTACTAATTTATTTATCATTAATCTACTCCCAATAAATCTCAATATGGTCAAACATTACATAATCCATTAATTACATATATTTTTCTTTGAGCTACCCATTTTGGAGATCTCTGTCTTCCTGCCCCAGTTTGGACTGGTAGCAATTTAGGTATGCTGAATAGATGTTTCCAGTATTATCCTTCACCATCAACCTAGAAGTTTCCTTTGATGCTATTCTATGTTGGAATTTCTGCTTCCTTGAGCCCATGTCTTCCTCTTTTTTAGTTTACTTCCTCATTTTGGTGGAACATATACTCCAGGTGCTTTCTGAGAACAGGAGACTGGGAAGTAAATTTTTTTTTAATTTACATGTCTGTAAGTGTCTTTGTTCTATGCTTATATTTTATTAATAGTTAGGCTGAATATACAATTCTGCCTGGAAACGTGCCTTCAGAATATGTAAACATTGCTCAACTGTCTTTCGGTGCAGCAGTCTAATGTCATTGTGATTCTTGAGCTGTGTGTGTGCCCTGCTATTTCTCTCTGGAGCAGAATCTAAGTTTACCCTGGGGCATTCTGAAATTTCCCAATGAAGTGCCTTGGCATGGCTTTCTTCAGTCTTTCTATTGTGCATCTTCTGAGCCCATTACATTTTGAAACATGTCCATCAGCTCTAAGAAAACTTTTAAATGATTTCTTTGAAAATTTCTGCATGCATTTCTTTCTGGAACGCCTACCATTTGGCTTTTGGATCTCCAGATAACTTTTAACCTCGTTCTCTTATTTTCTATTTCTTTGTCATTTTGCTTTACTTTCCGGAAGTTTTTTTTCAACACTAGTTTCCTAGCCTTCTACTGAATTTTTCTTTTTATGTCCACCATCAGAAAGTTGTAAGAGTTCTTTCCTGTTCTCCATGGACTCTTTTATATTTATGGTATCCTACCTTGTTTCATAGAAGCAATATTTATTCTTATCTATGTATATCAATCATAGTTTTCTATTTCTGGTGGCTCCCTAAATAACAACTATATCAATCATAAAACTAACAGCTGCATCTATATTACTGAATGCTTACCACGTGCCAGGTACTATGTTAAATATTTTACCATGCATTACCCCCTTCGTTCCCACAACAATTCTAATGAAGTTGGTATAGTTTTTTGGCTCAACTTTACAGGTAAGGAGACTGAAGTTCTTACAGATTAGGTTGCCAATGTTTACACAGTTAAAGGACAGAGCAGCAATTTGAATTCAGGGAGTACAACTTTAAAGTGAGGTTCTTGAGCTCTTACTCAATACTACCTCGTGAAGATAGAGCTTTGTGAAAAGTACAATTACAAATAAAACCAATTAACCTACATTGGTTAAGGGTTATTTTGCAAATGTCCCAGAACTTGATGAAGGCTCTTTCAGTTCTTCAGTTCTATACTGTAACATGACATACTTCCAGTAATAAACTATACATTTAACTGATAAATTATTGGGTTCATGTGTGTGGAAAAGAAAAATGGGCCATGTTGCTTTCTGCTATTTTTTTAGCTGCTACGTACATGCCAACCTGCCTGGTTATCTCAAACAGGTTATTTGGTCACAATAGAGAAAGTAGTCAGACGGATATCAAACAATTTCCATCATTAGAAAAACACTTAAATGACACATATTACTCATAGGAGTGTTTTATCCATGAGTTTTTCTTACACACAAAGAAAAATAAACTTACTTTAAAATTATACTCTACCACAATCATTAATTCACACATTTCAACAAGTGAGGACAATGGCTATTACTCTGAAGAGAAAGTGAAATGAGGACTTACTTTTTTTTTTTTATAAATTTATTTATTTTTGGCTGTGTTGGGTCTTCGTGGCTGTGCGTGGACTTTCTCTAGTTGTGGTGAGCGGGGGCTACTCTTCATTAGGGTGGGTGGGCTTCTCACTGCGGTGGCTTCTCTTGTTGCGGAGCACAGGCTCTAGGTGCGCGGGCTTAAGTAGTTGTGTCACCGGGCTCAGTAGTTGTGGCTCAAGGGCTCTAGAGTGCAGGCTCAGTAGTTGTGGTGCACGGGCTTAGTTGCTCCGCGGCATGTGGGATCTTCCTGGACCAGGGCTCGAACCCGTGTCTCCTGCATTGGCAGGCGGATTCTTAATCACTGCACCACCAGGGAAGTCCCTTGAGGACTGTTTTCTAATGACTTACACTTTATATTAGTGAATATTTGTCTTTTAGAACTATAAACATATATTAATAAATATATTAGGAAATGTTCCTCTTTTGGAAAACTTCAATTTAAGAAAAAGCAACAGGGACTTCCCTGGTGGTGCAGTGGTTAAGAATCCACCTGCAAATGCAGGGGACACAGGTTCGAGCCCTGGTCTGGGAAGATCCCACATGCTGCAGAGCAACTAAGCCCATGCGCCACAACTACTGAGCCTACGGGCCATGTCTACTGAAGCCCGCATGCCTAGAGCCCGTGCTCCGCAATGAGAAGCCTGCACACAGTAGCAAAGAGTAGCCCCCACTCACCACAACTGGAGAAAGCCCGCGCACAGCAACGAAGACCCAACGCAGCCAAAATAAATAAATAAATTAATTAAAAAAAAAAAAAGAAAAAGCAACAAACAACCAGAATACAAGACTCTGTCTTTTCACCTTTGAGCAGAGAGCTTTTTCAGTTTTACTATATTATGATTTGGTAATGCATGTGTCAAGCCTTTTGCCTTGGACCCACTTTTTAATTGCTAGTGAACTGAGCTTTAAAGCATTTTAAAAATGTATCCTATTTCATAAACAACTATAGTTAGTTAAATAAAATATTCTGACTTTTAAAAATAGCAGCAATTATGAGCCAAACTATGACTGGAGTGTCAATTTTCTCCTATGTCACTCAGAGAGAAAAAAATAAACTGACAAGTTTCAGAAGTACGCAAAAACCCTTTACTATGTAACCTTTGATACAACATGGGTAGCTGCCAACCTTCTCAAGAAGTCCATTCTGCTGCATATGGTACAAGTAAGACCTTGTTAGGTCACATAATTTATGGTACTTGCCAGCACTTTGGGACACAAAAGCTACAGTATCCACCTTGACCAAAACAGATTGGCAGTGCCCTTGCTGAAAAGTCATTACAGCCATACAAAGCTATGTAAGCAGTACTTCAAAGTCAGCCGTGCAAGTATTGTGCAGAATGCCAAGGTACTCAGTGGGATAAAGAGCGTCACACTCTAAATACCCTTGTGTCCTTTTATAAATGACAGAGGTTTCAGAGCTTACCACTGCTGTATGTACCAGCTCATATCTACAGTGTGATATTTTCCTAACATACTGACATTTCACCCTCACGGTAATATGACCTAAGCAGGTATGAGTATGCCCGTTTCACAAGTGGGGAAACAATGGCTTAGAAAAGGTAAATAATTTCTCCAAGATCATAAATATAAAACCTGCTAGGGCCAGATCTGGAATTCGGATCCTCTGACCACCTACGTAAACCATCTTTCTACTAAAATTCTCACTGAACAGCATAGGAGAGAGGGAGAAAAGGAGGGAGGGAAGGAATGAGAGAGAAAGAAAGAACATAACTGATTTATAAATTTTGAAGATGAGGAGGCAGGACAAGTTTATGAAAAGTTGCATTAACACACTTCCGACAAACCTTCTAGAGGCTCTTTTCCTAAATTCTGTTTTCTGCTAATAAAATAATAGCATTGTCAAATGACCATGCTTGCTGCAAGGCTTTTGTTAGAATTAGAAGAATCTCAATCATTAACAGAAATTACCCATAAAAGTATTTTGAGTTCTAGCAAAGAAATAAAAATAAGAACACCAGACATCACAAGTCACTGTGTCCCAATGTACTATTGCACTTGACTTTCTTGCTTTTAACACTTTTGAAGATAACAGGTAGTTATTTTGTAGACTGTATCTCAATGTGGGTTTGTTGATGTTTCCTCACGATTAGATTCAGGTATTGCCCCTTTGGCAGGAATACCACAGAAGTGTCACTGTGTTCTTTGTATCAGTGGCACAGGATTTCAATTTGTCCCATTGCTGAAGATGTTCAATTTGATCATTTGATTAAGGTGGTGCCTGCCAGCTTTTTCCATTGTAAAGTTACTATTTTCCCCTTTGCAATTAATAGGTATTAATTCTACCCAGTAAATATCCTGATCATGATCAAATTTCCAATGTATTAATTTATTTTTCATATCAGAATAGACTTATAGTTTCCTATCTTATACAACAAGTCACTCTCTGTTGCTATGATTTATTTTGATACTCATTGTCTCAGATGTGACCAGTGGAAGCCCTTTCAAGGTTTTTATGTCTTTGTGACATCCTGTTACCTTTCTTTGAGTACTTCCTCACTATCTAGAACACCACGATCCTCTGGACTTACCTTGTACTTTCCCTGTAGTCCTGGAACTAGCCATTTCTCCCAGGATCATGGTTCTTTCTTAAAGAATGATATATAGAAACCAAAATCTGAGTGCCAGACCTAAAATCTGGGTCATCCAACCAGGCTTAATTTATGATCTGGCATGTATAGAAAAGCTGTTCCCAGTTCCTATCAGTGGACAAAGTCAGGGACCGTATGTACACATTTACTGACTCACGTATATATTAATACATATACATTACATAGAACATATGTAATTCTATTGCTCAAAATAGAAAACCAAGATTCCATACTGCTACCTCTGAGTTGAATCCAACAACACAGAACTCATTCTAATTTCCTCCCCTTTCAAATTTGTAATTCCCTTCTCCCAGAATCCCACTATCCTTAAACATTTACATATTTGATCAGTTCCCTGTGTGTAACCAATCTCCACAATTGACACCTCACACCCTCCTCACCGCACTCTGGTGTCCACAGGCTGCACTGGGTCACCCCCATACAGAGCACCCATACAGGCTCTGTCCCCCTGTGCTGAGCCACTGTGGCTTCCCTGCCTTACAGACCCGAGACATCTACATTGCTGTGTCTCGTCTAATAGCATTAGGAGTGAATTGTTCAGGAAGAGGAAAATGAAGAGGAAGAGAAATAATTTTGCTTATTATTAAACAGAATATATAAATTCACTGAATGGAATACACGCATTTCTGTTAACTTATACTTACTATTTTCAGCATTCCCTATCAGCTCCTAGGAATAAGTGAAAGAAGGGCTTCTTTATAACTTTATGTGGCAAATGATAAGAAGTTCTTAAAGGATTGGCCATAAATATTCTATTTCCCCTTTTCTATACGTATATCTCAACTGCTCAGATTCAGGTATCAGAGGCACCAGAATAAATCTAGATCTGAAAATGAGATTTTTTTTGAGAGATTATTTTAAATAAGTGTTAACTAACTTAAAGTTATCTTAATTTTTTTTTAAAGGAAATGGTCGGTGAGCCAGTTGAGAATGAAGCAGTTAGAAAACACAGACATAATACCTTAAAGAGCCTCAGTTTAATCTTACCCTTGAGAAGATATTTTCCAGGGAGCTAGTTAAGGATCTCTTAGCTTTATTTTTCAGAATGTCAAGTTTGAACCTTCCACTGCTCGTCGCATTTTCTGGGATTGTACTATTTGAAATAGTCTATGGAAAGAAAAACATACATTTTAGGTTGGAAATACTCAAGGTTAAATGAAGTTTTAAAGACAGGCTTATGGCTAAGCCATTAAAAAGCATGAGAATTCTTCTGTAGCTCTATTAAGAAGTAATAATTTAGGTTCCACATCGTGAACACACAGATTATAAGCAAAAGAGATTAATTTTTAATATTGTAAGTAATAAAAAAGACAGAAATAAGATCTTTCCTATATGTCTTTCCTTTCTGCTAATATATTCCTGCTGCATTTAACAAAAACTAAACTTGAGATGCCCATTTTTACTGCTGTTATTTTGATTAACAACTATAACCATCCCTTTCCAAGTTACATACTTTATATCCAAATTACCAAGGAAAACACAAAAAATTGGTTTCAAAGAACAAAGCATCTTCTAGCAAAGCTGGATTCTGCTAATGCCTTTGTTATAATTCCATTTTCATTTGTGAGTGGGTCATTTATCTTTTCAATCGACAAGTATTCACTGATAGAACTGAACTATATGAGAATCTACAATGTGTCCACTATATGAAGTTCTCTAAATATTTTACCTTATATAGAGATAAAAGGCTACTATGTATATTACATGGTTCTTAGTGCTAGGAAGTTTCCAAGAAAGAAAACTCATCCTTTGCTTGGGGAGGAAATACGTTCACTCGTAGCAGAGACACAAAGCATAAGTATCAAATATGGAACCATGAGTTATGGGTCTCAATGGTCAGGAAGAAAAGGATACATGGGATTCAGACAGGCAGAAAAAAGGAGGTGAAGACTTTCCCAACACTGGGGATGGTGCTGGCAAAATCATAAAGGCTGGGATGCTCACGGGACAGGGTGTCAGTACAGGTGTTTGACTAAAACAGAGGGAAGTAGTGGAAAGTGGGCAAGTGAAGCTGGAGATAAAACCTTGAATGGTCTTAAGTGCTGGATAATTAGGAAGAATCACTGATCACAATTTACAAGCAGAGGGGCATCACTGTGAAAGTAACGTTTTGGGAAGATTTATGTGAGAGGAGTGTTCAAAAATCACCTAAAGGACTGGGAAATCAGAGACTGGAAGATCAGATTGAAGGCTTCAGGACAGTCTACGCAGGAGGCAATAGAGGTCCATACTGGAGCTGGCTCCACGTGGTCATCTAAGGAGTTACTGATAAAAGAAACATGATCACAATCAAAAAGGAAAGAAAACAATAGATAGAGATGTGGGCTGGACTGGGTTCGGGCTGTGTATAAGGACTGGGTTGACTCATCATTCTAAGGCTTTGAGATGAATGACACAACGAAAATAGGGAAATAGTATTGGCGCTTAGCACAATGCCTGACACAGCAGCTACTCAGTGAATACCAGGTGAATAAATGGAAGGAAGAAAGGAAAAGAGGGAGCAAGGGAGGGAAAGAGAGAGAGGCAGGGAGGAACTTAAGTATACTGACAGGAAAACATACACAATTTGTTAAAATCTCCTTTGTGATCTTGAGCACCCTCCGTCATATAGAAAATGCATATCACTCCTCACATACTGCCTTCGGCCTTCTGGTCAACATGACTATCACCACCAATGACTGATTTAATCAAACCCATGAACAGATTTTAGTCTTTATGTTTCTTGACCTTCCTATGTCATTGGACATTGTTGATCTTCTTACTTGAACTCTTCTCCTACCTTGGTCATTCACCATAATAAATCTTTCTACCTCATTATTCCCTTTCAGTCTTTATCACTGACTCCATTTTAATTCACTCATTGCCTGAAATGCGGGTGCTCCTCAGAACATCCCCCTTCGACTTCAAATCTGTGACAAAGCTCATAGTCTTCCACATTTATAATGTCAGCTCAAATTCTATGGGCACCAAATCCATTCTTCTAATTAAACCTCACACTTCCAAAATTGAATTCTTATTTCTTATTTCCATCTTTCGCCCCACTCTTGCCTTCTTTCTGTATTTCCTAGCTATTACATCTAATTCCTCCAAATGTGAAACCTTGAAGTCTCTCCCAGCAAGCCCCTCTCTCTTCCTAAACATATCTATCCAATCAGTCACTAAGTCCTAAGGATCATGCCTCCCAAATTGCTCTTGACTCAGTCCCTCCCTCACATCTCCAGGGCTTCAGTTTACCCTCTCTCTGAGACAAAATACATTTTTCAAGACAGAATCATTCAATCTGTTTATGTCCCAGTGTTATCTCTTGTCTGGTACATACTTATATCTCTGTGCCAATCACACCATATTTCCATATTTTAACTCATTTGATTGCACGTTGGTTTCTCCTTACAGTTAGAGCTGTCATTATTCATCTCCGCTGCCTAGTACACAGTATGCACTTGATAAATGAATCATTTCTCACGCATTCTATTACCAAGGTCTCCTAATTTGAGAATGTGACTTCAGTCCTAACACTGTCGACCCCCTTACCCAACCAGCCACAAATTTGATCCTCTCACGCTCTTACCTGAAGTCCTTTAGTGACAAAGTCTGATCTAGCACTTAAGGCTATTCATCATCCCGCTGCTGCCTAGCCTTAAAGCCTTATTTCCCCAATTCCCATGCAAACCCTCAAAAACCAGTATGTCCTCGGAGGGCCTCCATGCAGTATGTTCACTCATGGTTACAAAGTTACCACTTAACGTTGCACTCAATGTTCCTTTCTTAAAACACAATTCCTTGGGAATGTAAAGTGATACAGCCACTATGGAGAACAGTATGGAGGTTTCTTATAAAACTAAAAATAGAACTACCATACGACCCAGCAATCCCACTACTGGGCATATACCTGGAGAAAACCATAATTCAAAAAGAGTCATGTACCACAATGTTCACTGCAGCTCTATTTACAATAGCCAGGACATGGAAGCAACCTAAGTGTCCATCAACAGATGAATGGATAAAGAAGATGTGGCACATATATACAATGGAATATTACTCAGCCATAAAACGAAATGAAATTGAGTTATTTGTAGTGAGGTGGATGGACCTAGAGTCTGTCATACAGAGTGAAGTAAGTCAGAAAGAGAAAAACAAATACCATATGCTAACACATATATATGGAATCTAAAAAAAAAATGGTTCTGAAGAACCTGGGGCAGGACAGGAATAAAGACGCAGATGTAGAGAATGGACTTGAGGACACGGGGGGCGGGGGGGGGAAGGGTAAGCTGGGACGAAGGGAGAGAGTGGCATGGACATATATACACTACCAAATGTAAAATAGATAGCTAGTGGGAAGCAGCCGCATAGCACAGGGAGATCAGCTTGGTGCTTTGTGACCACCTAGAGGGGTGGGATAGGGAGGGTGGGAGGGAGACACAAGAGGGAGGAGATATGGGGATATGTGTATATGTATAGCTGATTTACTTCGTTATAAAGCAGAAACTAACACACCATTGTAAAGCAATTATACTCCAATAAAAATGTTAAAAAAAAACAACACAATTCTTCAATTGTTCTGATTAGAAAACTTTATCTCCCCTAAAACTCCAACTCCACCCCCCAAAAAAGTTTCTTCCTCTTGAATTCTTTCATTCTATCCTCTATCCTTACTCTTCATTCCAGCTCCAAAGCAAACATGTAGCTACTTCTGTGTTCACTGAACATCCTTTTAAAAAGCCATATTGTTATACATGTACCACAACGTTCATTGCAGCACTATTTACAATAGCCAGGACATGGAAGCAACCTAAGTGTCCATCGACAGATGAATGGATAAAGAAGATGTGGCACATATATACAATGGAATATTACTCAGCCATAAAAGGGAATGAAACTGAGTTACTTGTAGTGAGGTGGATGGACCTAGAGTCTGTCATACAGAGTAAAGTAGGTCAGAAAGAGAAAAACAAATAGTAAGCTGATGCACATATATGGAATCTAAAAAAACAGTACTGATGAACCTAGTGGCAGGGCAGGAATAAAGATGCAGACGTAGAGAATGGACTGGAGGACGCAGCGGGGAAGGGTAAGCTGGGACGAAGTGAGAGAGTAGCATTGACATATATACACTACCAAATGTACAATGGATGGCTGATGGGAAGCAGCCGCATAGCACAGGGAGATCAGCTCGGTGCTTTGTGACGACCTGGGGGGGGGGATGGGGAGGGTGGGAGGGAGGCTCAAGAGGGAAGAGATATGGGGATATATGTATACATATATGATTCACTTTGTTGTACAGCAGAAACTAACACAACATTGTAAAGCAATTACACTCCAATAAAGATATAAAAAAATAAAATAAAATAAAACTAATAGGAATTTTAAAAAGCCATCTTGTTGCCTCTATTATATGTATCTATTTATCTTTGCATTCCCTTTCGGATTATTTGAGCTCTTCTCTGTAGGCTACGTCATTATTCATGTCTTTTTTGCCACCATTATCACATAGCTTGAATCACAGAAGGTCCTCTAGAAGTGCCTGTACAATAAATAATTAAGGAATCACTTATCACACGGTATGTGGTTTGTTCTGAATAGAGTGAGATTAAGACATAACCTGAATTAGTGTTATCAAGTGGTAAATATGTCATGATTTCTTTAGATGTTGCTGCCAGTGGTCTTGCTTTACCTACATGCAGCTGGGAACACATTCTAAACCACGTGCACAAAAACATCATCCCTTAGTTTGCAGCCAGGGTAGCCGTTTCCATGACATCACTGCTTCTTTGCATGTTTGCTCTTTACCACTCAAGTCTATGTTAGTTTTTAATGAAATAAGATGTTCATATGAATTTGAAATAAAACAATGGATTAATATTACTAAAAATGTATGTTCATTCTAAATCATGAGCATTTATTACTGGTTTTCTACCAAAACTCACAAATTTTTTTACATTTTAAAATCATTACTATTTTATCTCAATGTGCCAATGTTTGCTACAATTTCCTATAAAACTTCTAAAATGCTGGGGGGAAAAAAAGACTGTTAGGGTTTAGCCCTAAAGATGAGAAGACAAAGGAAAGAAACTCCTTTTACATCTTCTGTGATATTTTGACTGAATGTATGAAAAAAACAAAAATAGGTCAACTAGAAAACATCTCACCGATGGGCCTTCCCCAATATGAATGTGTGTCCTCTGCTTGGCTTCGCACAGCTGCCTCAGATGTAAAATCACAAGTTCGTTTTCCTCCTGGTCGTTGACTGCCTTCATTTTCTGTTGAACAGACAGATGGAGAGCACATTATGGCAACACAGCTTTTATTGTTTTACTTTATTCTCATTTCGTTTTATCTGTCTGGCAGACAAACGTAAGTAAAGCTAAGCATTTAGCTGCTCTTAGAAACAAAAGTAACAGTGGCATTGTAGTAACTATCCAATAGTACAGTAGTATATCTATCTTTAAAGTCAGGTAGAGAAATGGAAAAAGGAACTCACAGAAACAGGGTCCAATTCTCATTCCTTATACCTTACTTGTGAGGACTATAAATAATGTTACCTGAACTCGTTCAAAGATGTCAGCTTGCTCATTATCTGTCAGGGACGAGAGATGCCTCTGTATTACCAGCTTGGCTCTTGGCGGATAGAGACCTAAGGGAAATGATGGGGAGTGGTGTTAAACAGATTCTAGCCACAGAGATCAAAATGTGTATGTATATATATATGTGTATGTGTGTGTATATATATATATGTATATATAAAATGCACTGCAGCTTGTCCCTTCACCAGCAGGCTCTGAAGTTAAATCCTTTCAAGGAAATGTGTTCCTGCCTATGACAGACCTTGGAACACTGCAATAAAATGATTAAAACAAAATGGAAAACCTCCTCACCAAAATCAATGGCCCTTGTCAGTGATCTTGAAGTCAGACTTATTAACAAAAAATGTCTACATGATACCAAATCAACAGCATAACCAGATACCACTGAATATACTAACAAACGTAGCCACCCTAGAAACTCATAGGTGAATACTAGCCTTGGCCAAAATCTCTAAGCTTAAAACTTGACATTTAAAAAAGAAATAATAGGGCTTCCCTGGTGGCGCAGTGGTTGAGAATCTGCCTGCCAATGCAGGGGACACGGGTTCAAGCCCTGGTCTGGGAAGATCCCACATGCCGCGGAGCAACTAGATCTGTGAGCCACAACTACCAAGCCTGCGCGTCTGGACCCTGTGCTCCGCAACAAGAGAGGCCGCAACAGTGAGAGGCCCGCACACCGCGATGAAGAGTGGCCCCCACTCGCCGCAACTAGAGAAAGCCCTCGCACAGAAACGAAGACCCAACACAGCCAAAAATAAATAAATAAATAAAAATTAAAAAAGAAAGAATAGCTACTAATATTAAAAAGTAGAGCTAGAGCTTACACAGGAAGCTCTCCCCCTTATACAGGTCTTGGTGATAAAACTTCTAGGGCATCATTAGTTTTTAGTGACATTTTTTAGTGTTACTATTTTCCCAAGAAATTGTTTACCTCTTTATACCATATTATTTATATATCTAGTGTACTTCTGCATATAATTTATATTAAGCCCTTGGGCAAAAATTTTTTCCATGAAAACATTTTTGTTTTTATAAATTTTTTTAAAAGGGAAATGTAATTCATATTTACAATGATTCACCGGACCATCCACTTTTAAGGAACAGATCTCCTTTACATAGTTAGGGACCACTTATACTATTGCTACCGTACTTTGATTAGAAAAAGGATATCTAGCCACATATAATATTTAATGACTGTTATAGGTAGACTGCACTTTAAAATCTCTAGGAGAGATTCACCTCAAAATATGCATTGTTTTAAAAGAACCAGAATTCATTTCATGATGGTTAGAACGTGTAGAGTGCCACCACTGGACCTGTTTTAAACCACTGTGCAGAAAGAAGAAAAACTTCTGAAAACTTCTCAGCTCTACCTTTCTTTGTGCAATGTACAATAAAATGCTGTGGAAATCTCTGTGACCACGTACAGGAACACTAAAATTCATTTTGACGGTGTGATGCCACTCACTACCACAATTTATTATTTGCTGGCAAAGCCTCCTTAAGAGGCTCCTTAGGCAATATACTAAGAAACTGATTCACATGACTGTTTTTGTTTTGTTTTATGTTGTTTAATATTCCAGCATGTTATTAGCATGTGTAGGAGGATAAAAGATTAAAAAGAGGAGAAGTAAAGAGGGTACTTATTTGAAGTAGGTAACTAAATCTATGGCCCAGGAAGTTTCTTTAGTCCTTTATTTCAGGGGAGGAATTGCAAACAGCTTATTTGCAAATTATGCATGCCCCCTACCCCGCCTTGAATCTGATTTGACTTTCTTCTCCCCCCCAGTTTAGAGTCACTGGGGAGTGAATTAACCGATCCTGAGAGGTAAGTATACTATTTAGCCCTCATGCACGTTATTGTAGGAAAACCCGACTGAGGGTCATTGCTCCACCTCTACAGTGCTCAACACCACTTTAGTTTCACATTCTGAGGATTGGTCCTTGAGAGATGGTCCCCTTAGGCACTGTCTCCTGGATTCACTTTGGTCCCCCAACATGGCTGGTGCTTTTCTTCCTGGTCTAAATGACAAGGCTCCCTTGACGTAGGGATAGATGATTGATTAAGACTCAACATCAGCATACGTATCTTTTCCCTTTCTTTTTTTTTCAGTAGAGAAAGCACTCCTTATTAATGCAGCCAAAGGTATTGACAGGACTCTATAATTCTGAGTAAGTGATATGAAATATGAATATCTAGATACTTCTAAATATCTCTAAATATCTTTCTCACTTTCTATTCCTATGAATTTGTGTTGAATCTGAATGTGGTCCTTTTTCCAGCTTTATACTTTGTACTTAAGCCTAACACAAGTTTAGAATTCACACTGTTATCTTACCCAGATGAAAACAACTCTTTGGGAAACACTGATGCCAAGGCTTCAAGAGAGCTTGGTCCTGAAAATCCTGGCTTTCTGATATTCTTTCAGAGAGAAGCATCAAGTTGCTTTGGAAACAGATTGAACACGTTCAAATCCTGATTCTGCCCCTCCTAAGCGATAAGGATGTGGCAGTTATTACCCACTATGTGTCTCGGCGCCTGTTTCCTCATCAGTAAAATGAGGATTCAAAACACTACCCATCTTGTGGGATTTCAGTATGGATTAAGTGGGCTAATATATGGAAAACACAACAGTGCCGAGACACAGTAAGTCTTATGGGAGTATCTGCATTATTGCTATTCCTTTCATTCTTACTATCAGAGCACTGCCCTATCTTATGGCTCTCTTTGCCCGATGTCAAAGGCAAGGGTAAAACAATCATATCAGAAGTGTTATCTAAGGCCTTAGGAAAAGAAGCCCGTGTGAATCTTTTCCAGTTCACATGAACCCTTCATTTGCTCCCTTCAGATATATGCATACCTTGAAGCTAGGGAACCTTAAGTTTCACTCCCTTCATGATCTTGGAAGAGACCCTACTGCTTCTGGATGTATAATATGTATCCTCTTTCTTTTTTTTTTTAATTAACTTATTTTATTTATTTATTTTTGGCTGTGTTGGGTCTTCGTTGCTGCACGGGCTTTCTCTAGTTGCAGAGAGCATGGGCTACTCTTCGTTGCGATGCGCGGGCCTCTCATTGCGGTGGCTTCTCTTGTTGCAGAGCACGGGTTCTAGGCACGCGGGCTTCAGTAGTTGTGGTACGTGGGCTCAGTAGTTGTGGCACGTGGGCTCTAGAGCGCAGGCTCAGTAGTTGTGGCGCACAGGCTTAGTTGCTCCACGGCACGTGGAATCTTCCCGGACCAGGGCTCAAACCCGTGTCCCCTGCACTGGCAGGAGGATTCTTAACCACTGCACCACCAGGGAAGCCCCTGCATTCGCTTTCTTTACAAAGGTCTCTAAAACTATAAATTTTTTTTCAGAGGAGTGTTTTTAATATGATTTGTGTAATTTCCTACTGGTGGTTTTATCTTTGTCTTACAGATAATAACAGTCTTTACAAATTCTGAACAGCAATCTGCTCTCTCCTCATTTGTTACTAATCATTTAACTTCCAAGTAAGCAGTTGTTGTTATGTAAAAATATTAAAAGATTTTATGAAGTCAAATCTGTCAATGTCTTCTTTTGGTAGTTCCTGCATTTCTGTGCCTTAATAAAGGCTTTCTTGTTTAGGGACAAAATAACATTTTTATTTTCTTTGAATGATTTTAGCATTTTGTTTGTTTGCATTGAGGACTTTGATCCACCTAGAATGTATTTTGAGTAGGATAAGTGGAAGGAATCTTTGTCTCTTTGGATAGCAAATTGATCCAACACCATTTCCTGAATCACTCAGCCTTTCCTCCTCAGATGTATAATATTCTCTTTACCATACACCAAAGAATGTTCCATTTTTGTAAAGTTTACGTGTATATGTGAAAATAAGGTGCATTCTGTAAAATTATAGTTATAAATTTTAAAAATTTGAATATTACATTGCAATAGTGCTTGTTCACACAGTTGAGTGGATATTCAATAAATACAGCTGTTCGTCATCAATTTTCCCATGTGCCTATGATTCTCCTGCCTACTGAACAGATATCTCAATTTGCACTTACAGTGGCTAGACCATCCTCTGCTTTGTTCTGGAGTCCACACTCTCCCCATCGACTCCAACACCTATCGTACTGATTGCATTTACGTGCTCACAGGCCCATCTCCCACTCTAGACTCTAAGCTTCCTGAAGGCATGGTCCACATCTCCACCATCTCCGCATCCCCAGGGCCAAGCACACTGCCTGGCACGTGCTAGATGCTTAACAAGTGTTTATCAAATTGTGTGTCTTCTCTGGCACGGTAGTTTTCAACCTTTTTTTATTAGTAAGAGACAAGGAGAAGAAAGGGAAACTGAGTCAGGGTCCCCTCTTCCTCATGCTCCTCCCCCTCCTCAAAACACATTTTTTTTTTAATGTTTCTTCTGATTCTTTTTTTTTTTTTTAACTTTTTTTTAAATTAATTAATTAATTTTTTATTTTTTATTTTATGGCTGTGTTGGGTCCTCGCCTCTATGCGAGGGCTCTCTCCAGTTGCGGCAAGCGGGGGCCACCCCCCATCACGGTGCGCGGGCCTCCCACCATCGCGGCCCCCCCCTGCCGCGGAGCACAGGCTCCAGACGCGCAGGCCCAGCAACCGTGGCTCACGGGCCCAGCCGCTCCGCGGCATGCGGGATCCTCCCAGACCAGGGCCCGAACCCGCGTCCCCCGCACTGGCAGGCAG
The DNA here is from genome assembly GCF_028021215.1 of Eschrichtius robustus. NCBI lineage: Eukaryota > Metazoa > Chordata > Mammalia > Artiodactyla > Eschrichtiidae > Eschrichtius > Eschrichtius robustus. The sequence goes on from NC_090841.1 coordinate 50,752,352, forward strand.
ACTCCCAACCACTGCGCCACCAGGGAAGCCCCAAAACACATTTTTTTAAAAAACTTGCTTTATGACATCATGTCTCTTATCTGTGTGATTTTCAAACGACCCTGAAAAGCCAAGCAAGTTTCATTCTTGTTCTAAACCTTTAGGAAAAAAAGAACACATCATCGAGTGAGAAAGGAAAAAAAGAAAGACTTAAACAGTCGATATTCTGGGATGGTTTTGCCTCGCTTCATTCATTCAACAAATATTTGGTCAGTTCCCACTTTGCACATAGCAGAGTCTTAGGGACTGTGGGAAATGCAAGTTCCTCCCTTGAGTCTGCCTTCGGAAAAAAAGTAAAAAAGAAAAAAGAAAGAGGAAAAAAAGCCAAGCACCTAGGAGAGACTGACAGCACAAATTTGACTGGACATGAGAAATGATTCTTGGGGCTCTTGGTTCACCTCAAAACAAAGAAGCATTCAATGACAGTAGCGACTTTCTCACTTCCCCAATGCCAAAGCAAACTTGTCTTTGCCAAGGCCAACTTATACTGTACCTTCAATCCTTTCACAGAGCTTATGCAAAGAGTGCATAGGGCAGGCCTCGCACAGCTTAATCTGGGTCTTGGCACTCTGCAGGGCAGCGGCTGTGCTGAAAGCCTGTTTCAGAGTCAGCATTACTTCATCAACCTACAAGAAGAAACAAAATCCAGGTCTATAAACGTTTGCTTTCATGGTAACACATTAAAATCCCAACAGCAATGTGAGACTTTGTTGATGCTGAGTAAATATTAATAATGGAATTTTGATGACCACAGAGCTGGTAGTGAGAAAATAATGTCTCAAAGTTAGACCTTCAATTAATTATACATAAAATTGAAAACTGGATGAAATAAGACCATTTTAATGTGCATAATACAATAATACTGATCTGTTACTTGAATGCTATTTTTGAATCCCACTCAGTGCTATGCTATCACAGTTAAGTGACAGTCTATCAGGTCTTTGGTTTTTTTCTCTTTTTTTTTAATTTTATTGGATTAGAGTTGATTTACAATGTTGTGTTAGTTTCAGGTATACAGCAAAGTGATTCAGTTATACATATACATATAGTCATTCTTTATCAGATTCTTTTCTCATATAGGTATCACAGAATAGAGTTCCCTGTGCTATACAGTAGGTCATTGTTGGTTATCTCGGGTCTTTGTTTAATTAAAGTAGTTTATCAGATAAAGATCTCTTTGGAAGTTTTGTCTGCAATACATAGGGAGCAACAAAATAGGTTTAACAAATCACTTGTGTTAATAGGTATCTTATTTACTTTATCCTTTTGGATCATTTTTAGTGCAATGACAAGTGAACATGTGTTTAACCAAAGTTCTAGGGGGAAATGAGCCCAATAAATAATGTTGGGGGAATTCTATGAAGGCTACTGGTCTTTTCTCTAGGGCTTCTATTTATTATCATTTGGCTTCTGATTTGTGACACTAAGAAGTTCTGCAGTCATGCTATCTAAGAGCTGGGTCTCACCACTAGGCCAGCAGCTTGACAACTGCCAGGTAGTTTCTTCCTTGCTCTTCCAGTGACTCAGTCAAGAAGTTGGAATCTAGCATTCTGGTTTCCTGGTTGCTTCTTTGAGGTCAACTAACAGCTCGTCCTCCAGGCATTGTCAAGCCGACTTCAGGCCAGGTCTCCTCCTCTGTGGCACAATCATCAGTGTAAAGTGTGGCTTTCTCACCCACTGTACAATTGAGATCAAAGTCTAAAACCTGCATGGGGAGCTATGAAGTAGCAGGGCCTCATCCAAACTAGCTCTGATATTCAAAACCATTTACAATGCTTCATAAACCATGTTCTGTTTTGTTCTGTTTTTATTGCAGTAACATTGTTTTATGACGTTAAATAAATATCATGGGTGCAACATTTAATTCAACTTCTGTATATATTACAGTGTGCTCACCACCAAAAGTCTTGTTTCTATCTGTCACCATACACTTGACCCCCTTTACCCATTTTGCTCTCCCTCCCACCCCCGTGCCCTCTGGTAACCACCAATCTGTTTTCTGCATCTATGTGTTTGTGTTTTTTATACTCTGCATATGAGTGAAATCATACTGTATTTGTCTTTCTCTGTCTAACTTATTTCAGTTAGCATAATACCCTCAAGGTCCATCCATGTTGTCATAAATGGCAAGCTTTCATCTTTTTTGTGGCTGAAAAATATTCCATTGTGTGTGTATATATGTATCACATCTTTATCCATTCATCTGTTGATGGGCACTTAGGCTGTTACCATATCTTGGCTATTATAAATAATGCTGCAATGAACATGGGGGTGCACATATCTTTTCAAATTAGTGTTTTTATTTTCTTTAGATAAATACCCAGAAGTGGAATTGCCGGATCACCTGGTAGTTCTATTCTTAATTTTTTGAGGAACCTCCATACTGTTTTCCATAGTGGTGGCACCAATTTACAGTCACACCAACACAGATGGCCAACAGGCACATGAAAAGGTGCTCAAATTCACTAATTATTAGGGAAATGCAAAACCACAGGGAGATGTCACCTCACACGTGTTAGAATGGTTATTACCAAAAAGACAAGAAATAACAAGTGTTGGAGAGGAGGTGGAGGAAAAAGAACGCTCACACGCATAAACCATTTTTTAAAAAGACTCTTTAGGGCTTCCCTGGTGGCACAGTGGTTAAGAATCCGCCTGCCAATGCAGGGGACATGGGTTCGAGCCCTGTTCCCAGAAGATCCCACATGCCGCGGAGCAACTAAGCCCGTGCGCCACAACTAATGGGCCTGCGCTCTAGAGCCCGCAAGCCACGACTACTGAGCCCGTGTGCTACAACTACTGAAGCCCGCACTCCTAGAGCCTGTGCTCCGCAACAAGAGAAGCCACCGCAATGAGAAGCCCGCGCACCGCAACGAAGAGTAGCCCCCGCTCACCGCAGCTAGAGAAAGCCTGCGCACAGCAACAAAGACCCAATGCAGCCAAAAATAAATAAATAAAACAAATAAAATTTTCAAAATTTAAAAAATAAAAAGACTCTTTATCCCCTTCCCCTATGGCCTGGTTTAAGAAAAAGCTACCATTTAAAGCATTCAATCTACTTCTGCATTTGAATGCATGAAGAACCTGGAATAAAAAGAATCTTTATTCATCTGATATTACTAAAAGGAGAGTTCAAGCACCAAGCAGCCAGTCATCATTCAGTTATGTTTTACTATATAACCAACTTTTTAAAAGGCTTATAAGTAATTTCACAGCATTCCATGTACAAAAAATGAATTATTCACAATCTGTTCTTTTATACCATAATTAAAAACAAAGATTTCTAATTCTTTAAAATAAAAGCACTACATGTTTTAATGCCTTTGCATTTTCATTTCATTTGCCTTGTTATGTATTCAAAAGCAATTTCAATCACTTATGCATATGTTTATTTCTGTTTTCTTGTTTCTCATTTATTTAAGGCACTGAAGGGGTCAGTCATCTGCTTAGCTTTCATGTAGGTTTATTATTTGCTATTTGGTAATACTGTGTTGCAAAAGGTCCCCAATGGATATACTGAACTTTCATATTTTCTTATCTATTTCTATATGAAACAAGAGATCATTTCAATGGTGACTGAAATGTGGCTACCAATTTCTCCTAGCCATAAATATTACTAAAAACTTTATTCGACTTCTAAAATTTTAAATGTTTTACTTTTTTTTAATCTACCACTTTTTCCAGATGGCCTATAAATTCTCATATGGAATCAGAGCAACTAAAAGTTAAATTAGCACACTATGAATAACTTAATTGTTTTAGTTTAGATACAGCAACAACAAAAAAATCCTAGGCAGTGTTAAAAGGTTAAAAGTAAAGGAATGGTTAAAGATAAATCAATCATACAGAACCAAAAAGAAAGTATTCTTAGTGTGACCATCAGGCAAAATTAAATTTCCAGATAAAATTATGAGATGGAACAAAGAAAGCCACTTTGTGACATTAAGGTGAAAATCCATAATGAAGATAACGCTCATAAACATTTATATACCAAACTTAGGTGTTTTATAGCGTTTTAGAATAAGAATTACAGAATGTGTAAGGATGGAGAGGGGGAAGGGTAAGCTGGGACGAAGTGAGAGAGTGGCATGGACATATATACACTACCAAATGTAAAATAGATAGCTAGTGGGAAGCAGCCGCATAGCACAGGGAGATCAGCTCGGTGCTTTGTGACCACCTAGAGGGGTGGGATAGGGAGGGTGGGAGGGAGACGCAAGAGGGAGGGAATATGGGGATATATGTATCTGTATAGCTGATTCACTTTGTTATACAGCAGAAACTAACACACCATTGTAAAGCAATTATACTCCAATAAAGATGTTAAAAAAAAAAAAAAAGATTACCCAGTCTAATTCTCTGGAAAACTCTACACTCTTAACCCCATACAAATCCTGGGTCTCGGTACCCTGGGTTTTTGGGGTTTTTGTTTTGACTTGTTTTGTTGGTTATACTTTCCCTGGATACTGTTGTGTGCATCTGTGGATCTGTGGAGTTCTACTTTGTGTATGAATAGTAGTCACTTCCATTTTTTTTCACACCTTTTAAACCACTTTTGGAGAAAGCAGAAATTATATGTTCCAGAAATCTCAAGGGTTGGTTAAACAAGTTTGAACCACCTGCCTTGGGATATTTTACAAAAGAGGGAAGGAAGGAAGAAGGAAGGAAGGGAGGAAGGGACAAAGGGAGGGAGGGAGGGAGGGAGGGAGGGAGGAACACTGAGCATCTAAACTTGCAGTGTAACCCTCCAAGGCCCATCAGAACTCTATTCTATACTGTTTATCAATTCATAGCAATTGCTACAAAGAAGCAACAGAAAATGCTAGTTGTATATTCTTTGTACTCAGAGAAGATAAGTCAGCATGTGTGGTTTTGCAATATTCTGTCTTTCACAACAGCCAAGCCACATCAATCATAATACTGCTTACACCTGTAATATTTGACTGTTTGTTTTACTCTAACGTCAGCTGCCTGAGCCACCCTCCTTTATACAGGAAATGTACATTTAATTTTTCCTCTATCTTGCAGTTCTGATGCCTCACCATTCATTTAAGGTGCTTACAGATAAAAGTAAACAGGATTTCAAAGATTCCATCATAGGCCCATTCTTAAGAATAATGATGCCAAGATAAGATTCTCAGGCAGCTTCAATGTAATATGAAGACATTCTCAGCCAGTCTAGTCTGTTGCCCTAGTCACAGAGCTTCTTAAGGTGGAAAAATGCAGCGTGTTCCCAGACTTTCTACTCTGACTCCGTTTCGAAAACTCATTCTACACGCATGAGGGTAAAATGAAAATACTAAAAAATACAAACAAAACAAAACTTTTAAAAGAGATTGGAAATCAGAAGGTTTTACAGTTTTCCTCTTGGTGTCGGTTATCCAGTAATCAGAGATTAACCAGCACCTAGGAAATGACTGCCTGAAGTTCAGAGTAACACACTGCATCACTCAAAATACACTTAACAAGCAAGCCCTGCTATCCTAGAAACTACTGGTGGATACAACAACAATAAGGACGGTCCTAAACTTGTAGGATTCACAATCCAGTGGAGTAGAAAGTTATGTGAACAAATAAATAAGATAGGGCTTCCCTGGTGGCGCAGTGGTTGAGAATCTGCCTGCCAATGCAGGGGACACGGGTTCAAGCCCTGGTCTGGGAAGATCCCACATGCCACGGAGCAGCTGGGCCCGTGAGCCACAATTACTGAGCCTGCGCTCTAGAGCCTGTGCTCCGCAACAAGAGAGGCCAATAGTGAAAGGCCCGCGCACCGCGATGAAGAGTGGCCCCCGCTTGCCACAACTAGAGAAAGCCCTCGCACAGAAACGAAGACCCAACACAGCCATAAATAAATAAATTTTTTTAAAAAATAAATAAATAAATAAATAAGGGATTTGTAGGAACTGTTGGAGATCTATGAATAAGATGTGCTGAGAGCACTGACAACAAAACAACCAAAGGACTCAATTCCTGAGAAAGGGTGTTAGAAAAGGCTTCCCTAGGAGGTGATCTTTTAACAGGATCCTAAAAAATACACAGTAGCAAAGAAGGGGAAGGGGATTAAAATCACAGCAAAGCAAAGCCAGGCCTGCTTCCCATCCAATGAAGCAGCCGGAAAAAGAATACGAAAACAGATAGAGACATACACAATCTCTTTGTATAGCAGCCAGGTGGACCCTTGAGGCTGGCCCGATCAAATTCCCCACCTGACCGTATGAAAGCAGCAAGCCCTGGCTCTGGCCTCCCCTGACTGGCAGACCCCTCACTCCATGCAGCCAACAGTGACCTTAGAACTTCAGAGGCATTTCTGTGAGCCCTGCCTCTCATGTATTTCCTTCATCTCATGTGTCCTGTGCACGAACCATCTGCTGCTTCAGTAGCAAGCCAAATAAAAGCAACATCACACCAGTCATCACAGCAGCTTCTGCAGTCTGGCCTAGAGACAGTTGAGGACACAGAATAGCACGTGTGAGGACACAGTCATGAAAGGGCAAGCTTTCTGGTGAGCGCTGAGAAGAATGAGGAAGGCCCTTCTGCCACACTAGGCAATCTAGATTTTGTCCGTTAATAAGGAGGCATAAACTAGCCCCTAGTGAGAGAATTTTGTGAGAAAAAAAAATATATATATAGCATAAGGTAGTAAGTGGACAGATGACAGATTAAACCAGTGGCAAGGAGACTAGTTAGGACACTAATGCAATAGTCTTAGTAAAGGAGATGAATGCCCAGACTTAATTCCAGACAGAGAGGAAAAGGAAGAGAGTTGGATATAGGGGACATTTCTACCTTTGAGTTTATAGGATTTGGTGAACAGGTGGATCTCGATGGTGCAGGAGAATGCATTATGGTTTCTAAATTGGAAAGTTGCGTAAATGGAACTGCCCAAACAATAAAATACGGGATATACAACAGGTTTTGCAAAGGTCGGAGAGCAAGGATCTGCAACGTGGTGGAAGAATCAGCCTTAGACAGGAGGAGGGACAGAGGAGGGAAGGAGGAGGGGAGAGCTGGGCAGGGGATGGGTGAGGAGTGGGGCAAGATTACCTGACATTCTCATTTTCTGCCCAACTCTTACTTGGGTGGCATTTTCCAGGGTTGTGTCCTTGGCTCTCTTTGGCCTTCTCTCTTTTCCTTCCCCCTGGGTGCTCATCCAGCCCCATGCCTTCAACTATTCTTTACATGACAACTCTCAAACTTCTATCCCAAGCCCTGAACTGAACCTATAATACAGTGGTCACCTGGATATCAACATGTGGATTTTTCATTGGTATGGCTAACTACCTAGAGTGAGAACAAAACTCAAATGGATCTCTCTTGTGTAAGAAACTTAGTGATGGAGTGCTATATTCCCTAGTCAGAAAGTGTCTTTGTACCAATTCATTCCCATTTCTTCATTATTTCTTCATTATTCCTCAACTCAGTGTCCACTGGGAATGTGGAAGGCAAGAGTTACCATGAAGGAAGGCAACATGCATCCAGAAAATTAGGAGAATGCTGCCCGGCTTACTCTGTGTATGTCTAAGTGGTGTGTGTTTCCCTGGGGAAAATCACTGTAGGAGGATTTTATGTCTGAGGAAATGCTCTGTTTCAAAGAATGGTAATGTATATATCTAAAGGTTTGTGTTAAAATGGTTAGGAGAGATAACACAAGTGGAAGAATATGTAAAACATTTTAGGGGAAAACATCAACATATTTTTAGTCACTCAGAACTATTTCCAACTTTGCCTTACATATTTCTCCTTAAACCCTAACTGCTCCCATTTAAGGGTCGGGGGGGGGGGGGGGGGAGGGAGTAGGAGTGCTGCAAAGTGAAACTGACTTCCAAATTCCAAAGAAAGAAATGGAAGGCTAAAATGCGACCATAAAGAAAGTACTTTTAAAATGAGGACAGGGGCTGATGAAATAAAAAGGAAAAAACAAAGTCGTTCTCTACCCTGATGAAATAAGCATTATCTACTCTGAGATGTTATAGCAGTTGAGAGAATAAGAGGTCTTCCCTATCTTCTTCCATGAGCAATGGAAAGAGTAACAGCTCTCCTATTATTAGGCTTTTCCTACCTTTTAAAAATACTCCTGGTAACATTTCCGGATTTGTTGTTAAACTCAAGAAAATCACCTAGGCTTAAAAATTACCAGGACAAGTTGCTTTTGTTTTTCTGTTGTGGTGCTGTTTCAAAGGGCAGAAACCTACTTCTAGGTGCGCTCTTCTTTTTCGACGGATGGCCGCTCTGTGAGGCTTGGGTTCATCAGAGACAAGCCTCCCAGCAGCTGGAGGTGTGGGCAGGAGCCCGTGGACAGCAGTCACCCCACTTACCAGAGATTCGCTGGCACACTGGAACACGTAACAGATATACTGGCTCAGCCCGGGCTCCGGCAACTCCCGACAGATAAAGCCAAAGTGATCAACATGCTTTATACCCTAGAGAAGGAAGAAGGGCAGTGTTTATGGGATTATGTCCTTTTAACCAACACTATAGAAATAGTTCTGTGCTTTCGCACTTCCATGAATTTCTCCTTCACAGCACTGTGACAGGGGACATAATGGCCAGAGCAAACTTATTCGGTGGTCTTTTGATACATAATATGAAGGGTGAGACCAGCTCAGATTTATTTTGTTTCTGGCAAACACTCTGTGACTCAGGGCCACAGGAGGAAAAATATGATGGCATGACCCACTGTCTCTTGTAATAAAAACCGTTACTCAGTGTTTTCAAGTAATGGAGTTTTCAATTTATTGGTCATCTTTGAACGGGCAGTCTGATGATTCATTGTAAACCCTGTTCTTGTTTATATGAGGCTAAGAATCATTAAAACTGACAATGCTCTAATTAAATGGCATGCCATTCCCTAAAGCACGCGTTAAAAATACTAGAATGTTTGTCTATTGATAGACATTCAAGGAGCCACAACTGTTAGAAGATGAATACATTAAAGAAATTATTGCAGACATCAACTATCCAAATTCACAAATCTGTACTTCCTGAACACAGGCTAAATAACCTCAGCTACACTTAATAAAAAATTCTGAATCATCTGAGAATTTCGATCGCCCTGAATACATACACACCAATTAGTAGACAGCACCTTGTTATTTTAACAGAAAGCACAGTACTTTGAAAAGTCAAGAAGACAAAAAATTTGAAGTTGTCCTGCAATCACCTGAATCCCAGAGAAAGGAAAACAGACTTTGGATTCAGACAGATTTGTGCTTCAATCTTGGTTCAACCAATCTACCAGGTATGAGATATTGTGCTGCGTTGCTAAAAAGAATCTCTGAGGTTCCATTTCTCATCATAAAATAATATTAATGGCGCCTATTCTAAGAAAATTTTCAGATTTAGAACTAAGAAATATCTTAGCTCCTGGCATGTTTGATAAACGGTAACCACTATTCTTGTAATAATAAGCTCAACCTATCCAACGGCTATGGAAAAAGGAAATCAACTCCGATAAAAAGTAAAAAAGTCAATAAGGAGGAGTGAGGTTACAATCCATGAGGTGAAAGTAAATTCCATCTGACACAACTCATTCGTGATTAAAGAACATCTTTTACTAGCTTGGTACTACATGGGAAAAATGCACAGGAGCTCATTAGCTCAGCAAGTTTTCGGGCAGTGGTAATGTTTCCGGTAAAGAAAACCATTCCCTTACTCCTCATGCTTGCCAGGGACACAGTCCTACCAATTCTGAGGAAAGAAACATTTGTAGGTGTTCATGTGTTAAAAAGTACTCCTGTTCCCAAATGCGGCCACCCTCTATCAGTACAATTCTGTGGAAAGAAATAACAGGAGTTGGCCACTCAGTGAAGAGCAGAAAGTTAACCTGACAATTATTCTGATCAAAGGCCTTTGCACAAATTTTCCTCATATTTTTGTTTGATTCTTCTTCTGAATTCTTAGAACACAAAGCTTGCTTTAAAAAAAAGGAAAAGCAAAAATCTTGTTTGAACTGCCAGATTTATATATTTTGTTTGGCTGGTTCTTTTTTTTTTCGTGTTTTTTTTCCTTTAGATGTTCAACGAGCATTGCTAGTTTTCTTTCTGGGAGGCCGGCGGAGGGGCGAGCAGGGGAGAGGCACGGCCTTTTCAGATGACTCCTCTTGCTTTGGGGCACAGGAAGTACGCTGGTTTGTACACCACTCTCTCCCCAACACTTGGCACAAGGCCCAACATGTAGAAGCATTCATTCAACATTTATGGAACACCTAAGCGTCAAGCTCTGTCTTAACACATCTTATTCTCTGATGCCCTAGAGCAGCGGTCCCCAAACTTTTCGGCACCAGGGACCAGTTTCATGGAAGACAATTTTTCCATGGACAGGGGTGGAGGGGGCAAATATGGTTCAGGCGGTAATGCGAGCGATGGGGAGCGATGGGGTGCGGCAGATGAAACTTCACTCCCTCGCCCGCCCTCACCTCCTGCTGTGCGGCCGGGTTCCTAACAGGCCTCAGCCCGGGGGTTGGGGACCCCTGGCCTACAGAATAAGACACCTGCCCTCACAGAGCTTATGATCACGCGGGGACCCCCAGGAAACATGTAATTACAAGAATGCTTCATAAGTACTTTTTTTAGTTAAAGTGAATAATCTTTCTACCACTTTTTTTGTCCTTTAAGTAGGAATTTAGAAATTTGCAATATATTCTTCCTCTAGTCAGATGCTGCCTCTCTAAACTACTAGAGTAGAAAATTTTTATGTTCACAACATAATTTTACAGAACAAATATTAAAACAAAATACTAGAAGTGAAACCACATTAGCTGAGGCTGAGGAGAGTAATTAACAAGATGTACAAAAGCTTATCATTTTCAAAGGGAAGAATGTCGGGATATCATACCTATGGCAATGCTAACTCCAAAATTAAAACTTAAAAACAAAAGTCAGTCTATTTTTCAACATTAAAATACAGGAAAGGGCCTTGGCAAGATCCAGGCCCCTGAAGGCATACCTAAGGTACACCGGCTAGGAAAGAAGTTACTGCTTCTCTATTCCAGGGACCTCCCCAGAGGCATCCTTGCATTTTTTTAAAATTTATTTATTTATATTTATTTTCGGCTGTGTTGGGTCTTTGTTTCTACGCGAGGGCTTTTCTCTAGTTGCGGCGAGCGGGGGCCACTCTTCATCGCGGTGCGCGGGCCTCTCACTGTCGCGGCCTCTCTTGTTGCGGAGCACAGGCTCCAGACGCGCAGGCTCAGTAGCTGTGGCGCACGGGCCTAGTTGCTCCGCGGCATGTGGGATCCTCCCAGACCAGGGCTCGAACCCGTGTCCCCTGCATTGGCAGGCAGATTCTCAACCACTGCGCCACCAGGGAAGCCCATCCTTGCATTTTTAACTTTCCCATATTCAGCTTTAGGCACTCCCTCTACGCCAACACCTTCGGCAATTCTTTCTGGGTTTGCCGTATATTTAGGTAGCTCTAAGAATTATATAGATATTCTAAATTATTACTATGGTACTTAGGACGCTACTTTATGCCTAATATGACCTTGAACACACATAGTTGTATAGATTATTTTTAAAACTTTCAAATACGTAATATGAGAATTAAAAATAAGTAAAAGGACAAAGATATATACCAAAACCTTCTTTTCAAACTTTAGCATTTACATTTATAAACTTGAAAGTACTAGTTGTTTTTTTTTTACCTACTACAGTATAAAGAGCAAACATGACTCAGTGATGCCCACAAGACCTACTGCTCAAGATTCTGAGGACACTAACTGTGAAGATATTTTCTAAAGAACTCACCACCGCAAAACTTCCTTCCATCCCTTTGATGAAGTGACACTACGAGGAGACAGGGTTGACGAAAGTGAGGACAAGATTATGATAATGAGGAACCTGGACAGGATTTTCTTATTGACAGGGACCCAAACACGTGAACACTCTTAGTTTAAGACAAATCTACTTAAGAAATGCTTTAAAGAATAAAATCTGAAGGGGTTTAAGCCCAGTTATTCTGTTAATTTAGAAACAAGCTTTAATCGGTTTCTTCAAATACTATAATCTACTTCAACACATACCTGGGAACAAGAAGAGATATCTTTAAAATTCTTCTCAAGCACAAGTGATTTAGTGTCTGGACTGATAAGGTTAATCTCAAACCGTCCAACCTTAAAAATAAAAATATTCCAATTAATTTCAACTTATCAAGAACCTAACATATTACTTTACATTTAAATATTTGACTAATAATACAGATTCAAATGCTCTATCCCAAACACACATATTCACATGTGTATCAACATCCAATCCAACCAAATCTACAACCCCAATTATCAGCTGTCTGAAAACATTTCTTCCTTTCATCTAGAAATCATGAAAATTAAGTTGGTCTTAATTTACAAGAAACCATTCCTTTTCCAAATTAGAAATTATTCTTTTCAAAAAAATGCAACCTTTCCTCACTTTGTTTTCTAAAAATACTAATTATTTAATTATAATTTATAATCATACTTTCTCACAAATGATCAACAGGAAGATGTACTTGCAATGGGGCAGATAAATTTTTAAAATTTTTAAACAAAAACAATCATTTAGAAAAAATTAACAACATGGACTCTGGCTAGCTAAGAAAAAGAACAAATCCAGTAGCCCAAACAAGAGAGGAAACTCAGTTAACATATCACCACAGGAAAGACTACAGACACTTTAATTACATGCCTAGAGTTATCAAGAACAAAACAGAACAAAACCACCACGAACTTCTGATAAAGCAAATATTACACACTGGGACTGTTTACCAAGGTACACTGTGCAACTTCCTTCTCAGGGACTCTTTGCAATGGAATAAAAGGGCAGTTACTCCTTTTTTCAAGAAAACTCAAATCTGAGGAAAACTCAAATTAATCTTCAAAGCTGAGGATTAATTAAAGAATCTCTACAGGGCATTGTTAAGAATTAAGCTCTTGTAAGTGGAACTGGACGTTTTCTATATACCCTGTACAACTTCAAAAACTACTTTTTAGAATTAAGAATCATCTTTTACACCTATAATATAGCTTGCACCAAATCATTTTAATAACTTGTCTAACAAATTATCAGGCCTATGATGTTTCTTTAACCGTCTCTTTTGTATGACAGAGTAAATTGGTGTACTCTCATGTGAAAATACACCTATGAGCCTCTGGACTTTTTTTTTTTTCTCTCTAGAAAATTCTTTCTCCTTCATGAAGATTCACACCCTCCCAGATTCACATCTTCAAACCCTTCATAAGACTGACTTTCTGCCGTCATTTAAAAAAACAACATTTATTTAAGACTTAACCTAAGGCAAATGCTGGTGACGTTAAGAGTGATCTATTCGTATTTCCCCACCAACTTCCCGTGATGCTCTGCAAGTGCTTCTCTCTCTTCCTCTCCCTTCCCTGCTCCCTTTTCTCTGACATTCCCCGTCTGCCTCTCACCCCTTCACTACTTTTCTTTGTTTGCTCTCTTTCTCCACCTGCCTTATCTGCTTCCCAAGGGATATGACAGAAAGGCTGGACGCTTGCAGAGCGAGGACCAGGGAAGAGCTGGCCGCCCGGCTGCTTCCGTCTAGCACAGAATGGGGAAACACCCCGAGAGCACGCGGCCAGGGCAGCACCTGAAACAGCATCGTTCTGTTCTTCTCCGAATCCGAGGGCTGGACGTGGCTGGGCGCGCTGGCGTGCCTCCTCCGCGGCTGCGGCTTCTGGCTGTTCTCGTGGTGAACTTTCCTTTGCAGGACACCGGTGACGCTGCTGCACCGAGACCGGAACTCCTGCTGTTCATCAAAGCCAGAATCTTCCAAAATCCGCTCAGGGAAGCAGACTCGAGAGCTGGACGGCCCAGGCTGGCTGGGCGCCGCGGGGAAGACGGGGTGGGTGTCGGTGACGCCATCCCCTTCCTCGGACAGAACGTCGGCGGGGGAAGCGGGCGCCTGGGCCTCCGACACCGCCGCGTCCTCGCCGGCATCGGCGGCGCGCGGCTCGCCCTGGACCCGCAGGCGCTGCCGCTCGTGCAGGCTGAACTTCTCGATGCAGTCGTCGATGAGGCTGGACGGGGCCTTCTTGTGGGTCACGGTCACCTTGCCACAGTACAAGACCTCGAACTTCTGCGAGTTGTAAAAGGCGTCCTCGTTGTCTTTGCTGGGTTTGGCGTCCTCCTTCATGGCAGCTTTCGATAACTGCCTTATGCTGCTTATAACATCGGGAACCTGGAAAAGAATTCAAAAATCCTCACTTTAGTTGAATATTTAGAGATCGTATATGTTTACCTAGACCTGTTATTATCACAGAATGCACGCTCATCCTAAATGATAAAATACAGAAAGTAATAGATCCTACATAAGCTGAAGCAGAAACTTAAATTACACTATCGGACATAGTGATTTAAGGATAAGATTGGAATTTTATATCACTTTCATACTTTCCACTTTTAAATGTATTCGTTTCCTAAAAACAGAACCATGGGACTATACAGGCCACTGCAACCTTTAATAAATCATAATAACATAACCTTTGAGTACTTTTAAAACGTATTATAAGGGATCAAAAGGTTAAAAATTAAATTTAAATATAAAAAAGTGTAACATGCTAAGGTACCAACCACGACTGAGATAAATAAATTATTTAATTAAATTATTATGAGCCTCAGCTGAAAGGAACCAAAGCTTCAACAATGAGGCTAAAATTAACTTTCTGGATGAAGAGGTTAAAATCCAGACACCCCTCACCAGCAGTAGCCATCAGGGAAAATGCAAATATAGACCACAGGAAGATACTATTTCATATCTATTAGAATGGCTAACATCAAAAAGTCCAAGTGGGGCTTCCCTGGTGGCGCAGTGGTTAAGAATCCGCCTGCCAACGCAGGGGACATGGGTTTGAGCCCTGGTCCGGGAAGATCCCACGTGCTGCAGAGCAACTAAGCCCGTGCGCCACAACTACTGGGTCTGCGAGCCACGACTACGGAAGCCAGCGCGCCTACAGCCCATGCTCCGCAACAAGAGAAGCCACCGCAGTGAGAAGCCCGCACACCGCAATGAAGAGTAGCCCCCACTCGCTGCAACTAGAGAAAGCCCACGCACAGCAACAAAGACCCAGTGCGGCCAAAAATTAATTAATTAATTAAAAAGTCCAAGTGCCCACCAGGATGTGGAGCAACAGGAGCTCTCATACACTGTGTGCAGAAATGTAAAATGGCACAGCTACCTCAGGAGTTTGGCAGCTGCTTGGGAGTTAAACATAGATCTCACAACCCAGTCATTCCACTCCTAGAGATTTAGGTGAAAGCCCTGAAGACGTATGTCCACAGAAAGGCTTGCACACAAATATTCATAGATGGCTTAGTCACAATACCCCAAGACTGGAAACAAACCAAATATTCATCAACAAGTGAATGCTCACTAATTGTCAGGGAAATGTAAAGCAAAACCACAATAAAATATCACCTTACACTTGATAGGATGATTATCATCAAAAAGACAAGATATAACAAGTACTGGGGGAGGATGTGGGAAAAAGGAAACCCTTGTGCATTGTTAGTAGGAATGTAAATTGGTGCAGTCACTATGGAGAACAGTACGGAGGTTCCTAAAATATTTAAAATAGAACTACCATATCATCCAGCAATTCCACTTCTGGGTATATATTCAAAAGAAACAAAATCACTCTCTCGAAAAGATACCTGCACCCTCACGTTCATCACATCATTATTCACAATAGTCGAGACATGGAAACAATCTAAGTCAACCTAAGTGTCTGTCAAAAGATGAATGGATAAAGAAACTGTGATAAATATTATTTAGCCATAAAAAAGGAAATCCTGCCATTTACGACAACATGGATGGACCCTGAGGGCATTATGCTAACTGAAATAAGTCAGACTGAGAAAGGTAAATACTGTATGATCTCACTTATATGTGGAATCTTAAAAAAAAAAAAAAAAAACCTCATACATAAAGAGAACAGAGTGGTGATTGCCAGAGGCATGGAGGGAGGAATGGGTGAAGGTAGTCAAAAGGTACAAACATCCAGTTATAAGATAAATAAGTTCTGGGGATGTAATGTACAGCATGGTGACTAGAGTTAATAATACTATATTGTATATTTAAAACTTGCTAAGAGAGTAGATCTTAAAAGTTCTCACAAGAAAAAAAATCTATAACCATGTGAGGTGAGTGATGTTAACTAAACTTATGGTAATCATTTTGCAATGTATACATGTATCAAATCATTAAGTTGTACTCCTTGAACTAAATACAATGCTATATGTCGATTATATCTCAATAAAACTGAAGGGAAAAAAGTGAAAGGATGAACAAAAGGTGGTAGGTACATTCATACAAAATGAAATACAACTCATTATCTCTCATCTGGTTTTCTGCAATAATCTTTTAACTGGTGTCCCTTGCCCCCTTCAATCTACTCTCAAAAGTAGAAAGGATCCTTTTTAAACTTGTCATGTTGCTCACCTGCAAATCCTCCAAGCTCCGCATCTCATTAAGAGTAAATGACAAAATCCCTACAATGCCCTACAGGGCCCTCACCCTCTGCATTTGACATACATATAGATTAAATGTGCACTGTGGCTACACACCCTCCATGTGACCTTTAGACAGTCAACCTGGATTTCGTCTTTTCATTCTCACCTCGTTTCCTCTGACCACTCCTCCCAGCATCCCTCTCTCACTCACTCTGCTCCAGCCCCACTGGCTTCCTGGCTACTCTTTGAACATGCCAGGCACACTCCTCCCTCGAGGTCTCTGAACTCCAAGTCCTCCCCCAGATAACTGGACGGCTCACTCCTCATCTCGTTTAAATCCATGCTCTAATGTCACCTTGAGGCAGCATCCATCCCCTAAACCAAAACACACATACACACACACACACACAAAGACACACTCTGACACAGCCAGCATTCCCCTGGAATTTTCCCCCATTTTATTACTCTCTATAGCACTTACCTCTTTTAACATTCTGTGTAATTGATTTGCTGGAATGTAAGCCCTAGGAGGGTGGTGATTTCTGTCTCTTTTCCCGCATTTTTTCCTTGTATCCCCAAAGCCTAGAGTACAAAGCCTGGTACAAAGTAGATCCTCAATATGTGGACTAGGGGGAAAAAACTTTTTTTGGTAATTTCTACCTTTGGAAAAGAGAGATCATCTTATACGCAGGGTTGATTCACATTCAGACATACAAGGTATTTCTTCAAATATTCTAGCACCAATTCTAAAACCAGAATCTCTTCTC